>NC_059200.1:30867565-32352565 GCF_020615455.1 Coregonus clupeaformis
TGTCGGGCTGTATCACCGCCTGGTACGGCAACTGCACCGTCCGCAACCGCAGGGCTCTCCAGAGGGTGGTGCGGTCTGCAGAACGCATTACCGGGGGCAAACTACCCGCCCTCCAAGACACCTACAGCACCAGAAGTCACAGGAAGGCCAAAAAGATCATCAAGGACATCAACCACCCAAGCCACTGCCTGTTCACCTCGCTATCATCCAGAAGGCGAGGTCAGTACAGGTGCATCAAAGCTGGGACCGAGAGAATGAAAAACAGCTTCTATCTCAAGGCCATCAGACTGTTAAATAGCCATCACTAGCACATTAGAGGCTGCTGCTGCTTATTGAAATCACTGGCCACTTTAAGAAATGGAACACTAGTCACGTTAATAATGTTTACATATCTTGCACTACTCATCTCATATGTATATACTGTATTCTATTCTATAATATTCTAATGAATTTTAGTCCATGCCGCTCTGTCATTGCTTGTCCATATATGTATATACAGTGAGGGAAAAAAGTATTTGATCCCCTGCTGATTTTGTACGTTTGCCCACTGACAAAGACATGATCAGTTTATAATTGTAATGGTAGGTTTATTTGAGCAGTGAGAGACAGAATAACAACAACAAAAATCCAGAAAAACGCATGTCAAAAATGTTATAAATTGATTTGCATTTTAATGAGGGAAATAAGTATTTGACCCCTCTGCAAAACATGACTTAGTACTTGGTGGCAAAACGCTTGTTGGCAATCACAGAGGTCAGACGTTTCTTGTAGTTGGCCACCAGGTTTGCACACATCTCAGGAGGGATTTTGTCCCACTCCTCTTTGCAGATCTTCTCCAAGTCATTAAGGTTTCGAGCCTGACGTTTGGCAACTCGAACCTTCAGCTCCCTCCACAGATTTTCTATGGGATTAAGGTCTGGAGACTGGCTAGGCCACTCCAGGACCTTAATGTGCTTCTTCTTAAGCCACTCCTTTGTTGCCTTGGCCGTGTGTTTTGGGTCATTGTCATGCTGGAATACCCATCCACGACCCATTTTCAATGCCCTGGCTGAGGGAAGGAGGTTCTCACCCAAGATTTGACGGTACATGGCCCCGTCCATCGTCCCTTTGATGCGGTGAAGTTGTCCTGTCCCCTTAGCAGAAAAACACCCCCAAAGCATAATGTTTCCACCTCCATGTTTGACGGTGTGGATGGTGTTCTTGGGGTCATAGGCAGCATTCCTCCTCCTCCAAACACGGCGAGTTGAGTTGATGCCAAAGAGCTCGATTTCGGTCTCATCTGACCACATCACTTTCACCCAGTTCTCCTCTGAATCATTCAGATGTTCATTGGCAAACTTCAGACGGGCCTGTATATGTGCTTTCTTGAGCAGGGGGACCTTGCGGGCGCTGCAGGATGTCAGTCCTTCACGGCGTAGTGTGTTACCAATTGTTTTCTTGGTGACTATGGTCCCAGCTGCCTTGAGATCATTGACAAGATCCTCCCGTGTAGTTCTGGGCTGATTCCTCACCGTTCTCATGATCATTGCAACTCCACGAGGTAAGATCTTACATGGAGCCCCAGGCCGAGGGAGATTGACAGTTATTTTGTGTTTCTTCTATTTGCGAATAATCGCACCAACTGTTGTCACCTTCTCACCAAGCTGCTTGGCGATGGTCTTGTAGCCCATTCCAGCCTTGTGTAGGTCTACAATCTTGTCCCTGACATCCTTGGAGAGCTCTTTGGTCTTGACCATGGTGGAGAGTTTGGAATCTGATTGATTGATTCCTTCTGTGGACAGGTGTCTTTTATACAGGTAACAAACTGAGATTAGGAGCACTCCCTTTAAGAGTGTGCTCCTAATCTCAGCTCGTTACCTGTATAAAAGGCACCTGGGAGCCAGAAATCTTTCTGATTGAGAGGGGTTCAAATACTTATTTCCCTCATTAAAATGCAAATCAATTTATAACATTTTTGACATGCGTTTTTCTGGATTTCTTTGTTGTTATTCTGTCTCTCACTGTTCAAATAAACCTACCATTAGAATTATAGACTGATCATTTCTGTGTCAGTGGGCAAATGTACAAAATCAGCAGGGGATCAAATACTTATTTCCCTCACTGTATTCTTAAATTCCATTCCTTACTAGATTTGTGTATTGGGTATATGTTGTGAAATTGTTAGATATTACTTGTTAGATATTACTGCACTGTCGGAGCAAGAAGCACAAGCATTTCGCTACACCCACAATAACAACTACTAAACACGTGTATTTGACAAATACAATTTGATTTGAAATCTAAAAAAGTAATGGAATTAAGAAATATATAAATATTAGGACGAGCAATGTAGTAGTCCAGAGTATAAATATATATATAACAATGTCACCCCCATCACACCTCCTCCTCCATGCTTCACGGTGGGAACCACACATTCAGAGATCATCCGTTCACCTACTCTGCGTTTCACAAAGACACAGCGATTGGAACCAAAAATCTCAAATTTGGACTCATCAGACCAAAGGATAGATTTCCAGCGGTCTGTTGTCCATTGCTCATGTCTCTTGGCCCAAGCAAGTCTCTTCTTCTTTTTGGTGTCCTTTAGTAGTGGTTTCTTTGCAGCAATTCAACCATGAAGGCCTGATTCCCGCAGTCTCCATTGAACAGTTGATGTTGAGATGTGTCTGTTACTTGAACTCTGTGAAGCATTTAATTGTGCTAAATCTCAGGTGCAGTTAACTCTAATGAACTTATCCTCTGCAGCAGAGGTACAGTGGGGGAAAAAAGTATTTAGTCAGCCACCAATTGTGCAAGTTCTCCCACTTAAAAAGATGAGAGAGGCCTGTAATTTTCATCATAGGTACACGTCAACTATGACAGACAAAATGAGAAAAAAAATCCAGAAAATCACATTGTAGGATTTTTAATGAATTTATTTGCAAATTATGGTGGAAAATAAGTATTTGGTCAATAACAAAAAGTTTCTCAATACTTTGTTATATACCCTTTGTTGGCAATGACACAGGTCAAACGTTTTCTGTAAGTCTTCACAAGGTTTTCACACACTGTTGCTGGTATTTTGACCCATTCCTCCATGCAGATCTCCTCTAGAGCAGTGATGTTTTGGGGCTGTCGCTGGGCAACACAGACTTTCAACTCCCTCCAAAGATTTTCTATGGGGTTGAGATCTGGAGACTGGCTAGGCCACTCCAGGACCTTGAAATGCTTCTTACGAAGCCACTCCTTCGTTGCCCGGGCGGTGTGTTTGGGATCATTGTCATGCTGAAAGACCCAGCCACGTTTCATCTTCAATGCCCTTGCTGATGGAAGGAGGTTTTCACTCAAAATCTCACGATACATGGCCCCATTCATTCTTTCCTTTACACGGATCAGTCGTCCTGGTCCCTTTGCAGAAAAACAGCCCCAAAGCATGATGTTTCCACCCCCATGCTTCACAGTAGGTATGGTGTTCTTTGGATGCAACTCAGCATTCTTTGTCCTCCAAACACGACGAGTTGAGTTTTTACCAAAACGTTCTATTTTGGTTTCATTTGACCATATGACATTCTCCCAATCCTCTTCTGGATCATCCAAATGCACTCTAGCAAACTTCAGACGGGCCTGGACATGTACTGGCTTAAGCAGGGGGACACGTCTGGCACTGCAGGATTTGAGTCCCTGGCGGCGTAGTGTGTTACTGATGGTAGGCTTTGTTACTTTGGTCCCAGCTCTCTGCAGGTCATTCACTAGGTCCCCCGTGTGGTTCTGGGATTTTTGCTCACCGTTCTTGTGATAATTTTGACCCCACGGGGTGAGATCTTGCGTGGAGCCCCAGATCGAGGGAGATTATCAGTGGTCTTGTATGTCTTCCGTTTCCTAATAATTGCTCCCACAGTTGATTTCTTCATACCAAGCTGCTTACCTATTGCAGATTCAGTCTTCCCAGCCTGGTGCAGGTCTACAATTTTGTTTCTGGTGTCCTTTGACAGCTCTTTGGTCTTGGCCATAGTGGAGTTTGGAGTGTGACTGTTTGAGGTTGTGGACAGGTGTCTTTTATACTGATAACAATTTCAAACAGGTGCCATTAATACAGGTAACAAGTGGAGGACAGAGGAGCCTCTTAAAGAAGAAGTTACAGGTCTGTGAGAGCCAGAAATCTTGCTTGTTTGTAGGTGACCAAATACTTATTTTCCACCATAATTTGCAAATAAATTTATAAAAAATCCTACAATGTGATTTTCTGGATTATTTTTTCTGAATTTGTCTGTCATAGTTGACATGTACCTATGATGAAAATTACAGGCCTCTCATCTTTTTAAGTGGGAGAACTTGCACAATTGGTGGCTGACTAAATACTTTTTTTCCCCACTGTAACTCTGGGTCTTCCTTTCCTGTGGCGGTCCTCATGAGAGCCAGTTTCATCATAGCGCTTGATGGTTTTTGCGACTGCATTTGAAAAACTTTCAAAGTTCTTGACATTTTCCGTATTGACTGACCTTCATGTCTTAAAGTAATGACGGACTGTTGTTTCTCATTGCTTCTTTGAGCTGTTCTTGCCATAATATTGACTTGGTCTTTTACCAAATAGTGCTATCTTCTGTGTACCACCCCTACCTTGTCACCACACAACTGATTGGCTTAAACACATTAAGAAGGAAAGAAATTCCACAAATTAACTTTTAACAAGGCACACCTGTTAAATTAAATGCATTCCAGGTGACTACCTCATGAAGCTGGTTGAGAGAATGCCAAGAGCGCGCAAAGCTGTCATCAAGGCAAAGGGTGGCTACTGTGAGGAATCTCAAATATAACATATATTTTGATTTGTTTAACACTTTTTTGGTTACTACATGATTCCATATGTGTTATTTCATAGTTTTGATGTCTTCACTATTATTCTACAATATAGAAAATAGTACAAATAAAGAAAGACCTCGCAGTGCTAACTGTGCCACTCGAGATCCTGGTTCGAATCCAGGCTCTGTCGCAGCCGGCCGCGACCGGGAGACTCATGGGCGGCGCACAATTGGCCCAGCGTCGTCCAGGGTAGGGGAGGGAATGGCCGGCAGAGATGTAGCTCAGTTGATAGAGCATGGCGTTTGCAACGCCAGGGTTGTGGGTTCGATTCCCACGGGGGGCCAGTATAAAAAAATATATATATGTATTCACTAACTGTAAGTCGCTCTGGATAAGAGCGTCTGCTAAATGACTAAAATGTCAAATGTAAAATGAATGAGTAGGTGTCCAAACTTTTGACTGGTACTGTGTATAATAATAATAATATGCCATTTAGCAGACGCTTTTATCCAAAGCGACTTACAGTCATGTGTGCATACATTTTTACGTATGGGTGGTCCCGGGGATCGAACCCACTACCCTGGCGTTACAAAGGCCATGCTCTACCAATTGAGCTACAGAGGACCACATGTATATATATATATGTGATGGGATGTATAGACATTATGGACAGTATGTGGTACAGTATATCTGAAGAATATGTAGTATATCTGAAGAATACGTAGGATAGAATAGCTTAGGTACAGCAACAGTTAAATAGGATGGCCTTGACTATAATACAGTATATACATATGAAATGGGTAAAACAGTCTGTAAACATGATTAAAGTGAACAGGGTTCCATTATTAAAGTGACTGTCACGCCCTGACTCTGGGGACTGGTATTTGTTGAGTCAGGGTGTGTATTTTCTGTGTGGTATGTTCTATGTTGTATTTTCTAGGTTTAGATCTAGATCGTCTAGATCTATGTTGGCTGGTTTGGTTCCCAATCAGAGGCAGCTGTCGCTCGTTGTCTCTGATTGGGGACCCTACTTAGGTAGCCTATTGGCACTAGTGGGTTGTGGGATCTTGTTCCGTGTTAAGGTATGTTGTGTTGCCTTGGACGTCACGTTTCATTTTGTTTGTTATTTTGTCGTTGTGTTTAATATTTAATAAACATGTACGCATATCATGCTGCGCCTTGGTCCGTCCCGTCTGTAAACGAACGTGACAGTGACCAGCGTTCCATGTCTATGTAGGTAGGGCAGCAGCCTCTAAGGTGCAGGGATGAGTAACCAGGTGGTAGCCGGCTAGTGGTGACTGTTTAACAGTCTGATGGCCTGGAGATAGAAGCTGTGAGGGTTATGAAGATGTACACAGAAGATGGCAAAGACAAGCCAGAGTATTTATTACCTCTAACTGTACAAAGTGGAGGAAGATAAATATAGTGTACGGCAGTGGAAACTCAGAACGACAGCACAAAGAGCATAGAAAATAACATATTGTAGTTATTATGCATATATACTGAACAAAAATATAAACGCAACATGCAAAAATGTAAACGATTTTAGTTACAGTTCATTTAAGGAAATCCGTAAATTGAAATAAATTCATTAGGCCCTAATCTACAGATTTCACATGATTGGGCAGGGGCGCAACCATGGGTGGGCTTGGGAGGACAAAGGCCCACCCACTCAGAATGAGTTTTCCCCCACAAAAGGGCTTTATTACAGACAGAAATACTCCTCAGTTTCATCAGCTGTCCGGGTGGCTGGTCTCAGATGATCCCGCAGGTGAAGAAGCCGGATATGGAGGTCCTGGTCTGGCGTAGTTACACGTGGTCTGCGGTTGTGAGGCCGTTTGGACATACTGCCGAATTCTCTAAAACGACGTTGGAGGCGGCTTATAGTAGAGAAATTAACATTCAATTCTCTGGCAACAACTCTGGTGGACATTCCTGCAGTCAGCATGCCAATTGCACGCTCCCTCAAAACTGTGGGATTGTTTTGTGTGACAAAACTGCACATTTTAGAGTGGCCTTTTATGGTCCCCAGCACAAGGTGCATCTGTGTAATGATCATGCTTTTTAATCAGCTTCTTGATATGCCACACCTGTCCGGTGGATGGATCATCTGGGCAAAGGAGAAATTCTCACTAACAGGGATGTAAACAAATTTGTGCACAGAATTTGAGAGAAATACACGTTTTGTGTGTATGGATAATTTCTGGAATCTTTTATTACAGTTCATGAAACATGGGACCAACACTTTACATGTTGCGTTTATATTTTTGTTCAGTATATTAGAGAATGACTTTTTGTAACGGAACAAAGCTTTAGCTCTGAAATAGAAAGTTTTTCAGATACTTTTTCCAGAGACTGAACCAGTGAAGGACACTGCAAAGCTGAGGAAGTTCCTCTTACTGTATGTTGCCTGCAGAACCTGCAAGTTCAGATAAAAACGATACGATGTAGAGACAAAAGAGGGACAAATACCCTGTAGGAAAGTAGATGAGCCAATAATCGAGAATTTCAACAAGCAATTTGCTACGGCTGGCCATGCTTTCCACCTGGCTACCACTACCCCGGCCACCAGCTCTGCACCCTCCGCTGCAACTTGCCCATGCCCCCCAAATTCAGACAGCTGATGTTCTGAAAGAGCTGAAAAAGCTGGACCCCTACAAATCAGCTGGGCTAGACAATCTGGACCCTTTCTATCTAAAATTAACCGCAGAAATTGTCGCAACCCCTATTACTAGCCTGTTCAACCTCTCTTTCGTAACGTCTGAGATCCCCAGAGATTGGAAAGCTGCCGCGGTCATCCCCCTCTTCAAAGGGGGTGACACTCTAGATCCAAACTGTTATATACCTATATCCATCCTGCCCTGCCTTTCGAAAGTATTTGAAAGCCAAGTTAACAAACCGATCACCGACCATTTCGAATCACACCGTACCTTCTCCGCTATGCAATCCGGTTTCCGAACTGGTCATGGGTGCACCTCAGCCACGCTCAAGGTCCTAAACGATATTATAAACACGATCGATAAAAGACAGTACTGCGCAGCCGTCTTCATCGACCTGGCCAAGGCTTTCGACTCTGTCAACCACCGCATTCTTATTGGCAGACTAAAAAGCCTTGGTTTCTCTAATGACTGCCTCGCCTGGTTCACCAACTACTTCTCAGATATAGTTCAATGTGTCAAATTGGAGGGCCTGTTGTCTGGACCTCTGGCCATCTCTATGGGGGTGCCACAGGGTTCAATTCTCGGGCCGACTCTATTCTCTGTGTATATCAATGATGTCGCTCTTGCTGCTGGTGACGCTCGGATCCACTTCTATGCGGACGACACCATTTTGTATACATCTGGCCCTTCATTGGACACTGTGTTAACAAACCTCCAAACAAGCTTCAACGCCATGCAACACTCCTTCCGTAGCCTCCAACTGCTCTTAAACACTAGTAAAACTAAATGCATGCTTGCACCCGCCCACCCGACTAGAATCACTACTCTCGGCGGGTCTGACCTAGAGTATGTGGACAACTACAAATACCTAGGTGTCTGGTTAGACTGTAAACTATCCTTCCAGACTCACATTAAGCATCTCCAATCAAAAGTTAGATCTAGAATCGGCTTCCTATTTCGCAACAAAGCCTCCTTCACTCATGCTGCCAAACATGCCCTCGTAAAACTGACTATCCTACCGATCCTTGACTTCGGCGATGTCATTTACAAAATAGCCTCCAACACTCTACTCAGCAAATTGGATGTAGTCTATCACAGTGCCATCCGTTTCGTCACCAAAGCCCCATATACTACCCACCATTGTGACCTGTACGCTCTTGTTGGCTGGCCCTCACTACATATTCGTCGCCAAACCCACTGGCTCCAGGTCATCTATAAATCACTGCTAGGCAAATCCCTGTCTTATCTTAGCTCACTGGTCACCATAGCAACACCCACCCGTAGTCTGCGCTCCAGCAGGTATATCTCACTGGTCATCCCCAAAGCCAACACCTCCTTTGGCCGCCATTCCTTCCAGTTCTCTGCTGTCAATGACTGGAACGAACTGCAAAAATCTCTGAAGCTGGAGACTCTTATCTCCCTCACTAACTTTAAGCATCAGTTGTCAGAGCACCTTACCGATCACTGCACCTGTACACAGCCTTTCTGAAATTAGCCCACCCAACTACCTCATCCCCATATTGTTATTTATTTTGCTAATTTGCACCCCAGTATCTCTATTTGCACATCATCTTTTGCACATCTATCATTCCAGTGTTAATACGAAATTGTAACTATTTTGCACTATGGCCTATTTATTGCCTTACCTCCATAACTTACTACATTTACATACATTTTAGTCATTTAGCAGACGCTCTTATCCAGAGCGACTTACAGGAGCAATTAGGGTTAAGTGCCTTGCTCAAGGGCACATTTACGTCATTTAGCAGACGCTCTTATCCAGAGCGACTTACAAATTGGTGCATTCACCCTATAGCCAGTGGGATAACCACTTTACAATTTATTTTTATTTATTTATTTTATTTTATTTTTTTTTAAATTTTTGGGGGGGTAGAAGGATTACTTTATCTTTATCCTATCCCAGGTATTCCTTAAAGAGGTGGGGTTTCAAATGTCTCCGGAAGGTGGTGAGTGACTCCGCTGTCCTGGCGTCGTGAGGGAGCTTGTTCCACCATTGGGGTGCCAGAGCAGCGAACAGTTTTGACTGGGCTGAGCGGGAACTATGCTTCCGCAGAGGAAGGGGAGCCAGCAGGCCAGAGGTGGATGAACGCAATGCCCTCGTTTGGGTGTAGGGACTGATCAGAGGCTGAAGGTACGGAGGTGCCGTTCCCCTCACTGCTCCATAGGCAAGCACCATGGTCTTGTAACGGATGCAAGCTTCAACTGGAAGCCAGTGGAGTGTGCGGAGGAGGGGGGTGACGTGAGAGAACTTGGGAAGGTTGAACACCAGACGGGCTGCGGCATTCTGGATGAGTTGTAGGGGTTTAATGGCACAGGTGCTACATTCGCACACACTGTATATATATTTTCTATATTTTTGACTTTATGTTTTGTTTACCCCATATGTAACTCTGTGTTGTTGTTTTTATCGCACTGCTTTGCTTTATCTTGGCCAGGTCGCAGTTGTAAATGAGAACTTGTTCTCAACTGGCTTACCTGGTTAAATAAAGGTGAAATAAAATAAAAACAAAAATCCTCACAGTTGGCTAGACCGCCCCAGCTCCCTACAGACCAGTGAGGCCCTGTAGTGTTCTGTTCTCCCAGAGCCCTGTGTTCCCATGTCTCTGCATATTGATCTACTACAGTCTCCTACACAGAGCAGTGTGATGGGTCACTGCCTCTCTACCAAGGCCAGGGTTTTACCCTCCGCTTCCCCAACACAGACACCCAGCTGTCAATCAACTGGATACACCAAGGCACCACACCAAAGACAAGTCCCACGTGTTACCACAATATCCCTATCTGAAAAATGGATCCTCCAATATGCATCTTAGATGCCCTGTAATCTAGGTAAACTATAAATGGCAGAGGTCAAGCAAGGAAAATACTATGCTGGCAGACTTGGTCCATAAACTCCATCCAGAGCACAGTTGCTGTAGCAGCAAGGCTTACAGTGAGGGGTTAAAACTGTGGAGGGAGCCCCTCACTCTATTCTCAATCCTCTCCATCAAACCCTTAGGGCCCAGGCTTAGATTCTGACATGCTCCTGATTAACTGCAACAGTATTTGTTGACAACTGTTTTCAGCTGAGTAACTTTGGCCCTTCTCTAAAATAGGGAACACTTGTGTGACAACAAGCAATCCAGGCTAAAGCCTTCGCTTGATAAGAAAGCTTAACCTCCTCATACTTAATCACCGTCTTGTGTACCCGCCATTATGATTTCCAAAGCTACCGGATTATCCCACCACAACAACCCGCTATAGTAGACCCCCCATGACCCCATGTCCCCACTCCCACCCCAGCCACCTCTCGCCCCAGTGTCTAAGATCACATATCCAGCTCTGATTACAGGGTATGGTCCCTCATCATAGCCCAGCGCCTGTCAAGGCTACAGCCCATAGACATCAGGAGGGGGAGAAATCATCCCAGTAAATTGTGTGTCATTTCTCATGACAAGAGAAATAGAAATGCCCATAGCAGTTATTTGTTATGCGCTCCAATTCATCTAATGGTAACAGGAGGATAGAATTACTGGCATGGGGAGAGATGCTGACTGGCCTTGTTGATGACGAGAGGGTGAGAGCACAGAGAGCATCTGTCAGAGCAGTGTAGACCTGATCAAAGCCCTCAGCCCTGGGCACACATACACACTCAACACTATATTACACCATGGCCAGCCCAGGTAAAAAGTACATCTGTTCTGTTCATTACCAGCACTGACGATGAATTAAAGACAGATAAGCAGCACTGACAATGAATTAAAGACAGAAAGCAGAATATGTACTATTGTAGCTACACTGAACAAAAATATAAACTTAACATGCAACAATTTCAAAGTTTACTGAGTTACAGTTCATATAAGGAAATCAGTCAATTGAAATAAATAAATGTGGCCCTAATCTATGGATTTCACATTACTGGGAATAGAGATATGCATCTGTTAGTCACAGATATCTTTAAAAAAAGGTAGGGTCGTGGATCAGAAAACCAGTCAGTATCTAGTGTGACCATCATTTGCCTCATGCAGCACGATACATCTCCTTCGCATAGAGTTGTTGGATATTGGTGGAAACTGGAACACGCTATCGTACACGTCAATCCAGAGCATCCCAAACATGCTCAATGGGTGACATGTCTGGTGAGTATGCAGGCCATGTAAGAACTGGGACATTTTCAGCTTCCAGGAATTGTGTACAGATCCTTGCGACATGGGGCAGTGCATTATGTAACGATCCCGGCTGTCTGAGTCGGGTCCTGTCTGGTGACTAGTGTTCCGGTTCGTAATCTCCAGTTTCCCGAGGGTTCGGGAACGCTCCGGGGAGCGCTCTTGTTTTCCGCACCTGCATCCCATCAGCAATCTGCACACCTGGTCCTGATCATCACCCTTCTTAGGCTCTGGCCTAACATCCAGTTCCTGCCGGATCGTTAGCTATGAACAGTATGTTTGTCAGCGTATCAGCCTCTGAGCCATTAGTGTTAGTTTTGTTGTTTTGCACCTTGTGACTTGCTGTGTACTGACCTCCGTTTTTGTTCTGTCTGCAGTCTTTCACCCGGAACCTTCACCCAACCTCTGCCTGATGGTCGGCGGCTGCCGAGCCAGTACCGGACCAACCACTGCACCCTCAACAACCCATCCACGCCACCCGCTCTGTTCCCTGGATTATTCAGCCTCACTCGGAATCTATTTAATAAACACTCACCTTTCTCTCTACGTTCCTTGTCCTGGTCTGCTTCTGGGTTCTGGCATAGTAAACCGTGACAGAACGATCCGGCCAGTATGAACCCAGCGGACCTGGACTCTGTTCGCCATGCTATTACCCAGCAGGAGAAGATGTTGGGCCATCATAGCATGGTACTACAGGAGATCGCGTTGTCAGTTCGGAACCTTTCTACCGGTCTGACGGAGGTCCAGAACCAACGTAAGTGTCCGGTGGAGGATCCACTACCGGTTTCACCCATCTCGCCTGCCGCTTCTGAAGCTGTGTCCATCCGTGAGCCCAAGGTTCCGACGCCGGATAAATATGAGGGGGAGCTGGGAAGATGCCGTTCCTTCCTTATGCAGTGTGGATTAGTGTTCGATCTACAGCCCTACTCTTATGCCACAGACAAGGCTAGGATAGCCTTTGTGATTGAGTTGCTGCGTGGTCGGCGCTGGAGTGGGCTTCAGCCGTTTGGGAACGACAGGATCCCTGCATGGCTTCATACCAGGGGTTCACGGCCGAGATGAGGAAGCTCTTCGACCATTCCGTCCGAGGGAGGGACGCAGCTAGGCGCCTGTTTTCGCTTCGCCAAGGAACTCGCAGCGTGGCCGACTTCGTGATCGAGTTCAAGACGTTGGCTGTGGAGAGTGGGTGGAACGAGGAGTCTCTGCAAGCGGCCTTTTACCAGGGTCTGTCGGAGCAGCTCAAGGATGAGTTGATCTCCTATCCGGAGCCTAGTGACCTGGACAGCTTGGTAGCCTTGTCTATTCGGGTGGATAATCGAGTCCGAGAGCGAAGGAGGGAGAAGCAATGGGGTCCGTCCAATCGATCAGCTTCTCAGTTCCCAGTCGGGTCGGGTGGTGGACCAGAACACGTCGATCATTCTCCACCACAATGGATTAGTGGAGAGGTCCTCTCTCCCGATTCTGAACCCATGCAAGTGGGGCGGCACGGGTTAACCAAGGAGGAGCGTCAACATAGACGTAAGACCAACTGCTGCCTCTACTGTGGTAGCTCGGGACATTACATCTCCACTTGTTCCCGGCGGTGCGTCAAACTGCCCGGCTCGCTAAAGTTGGGAGGACTTTTAGCGAGCCAGTTTCAACCTCTCAGTACCTCTGTCAGACCCCGTTTCCCGGCTACCCTTGTGAACAGGAATCAGAGCTTAGCGCTTAACGCTTTTATCGATTCAGGTGCCGATGGAAGCTTTCTTGATGCCGAAGTTGGTGGAACAGCTGGGGCTTTCCAAGGAGCAATTGCCGGAAGCCATTGAGGCGACCACTCTGAACGGCAGTAGTCTGGCACGTATCACGATGAGGACTGAACCGGTTAAGATGCGGTTGTCGGGGAATCATTCTGAGATGATTTCATTCTTCATTCTGCCGTCTTCCCATGTTCCTCCGGTCCTTGGATACCCCTGGCTGAAGGAACACAATCCCACGTTCGATTGGGTGACGGGCAAGGTAACGAGTTGGAGCCTTGATTGTCATGCTAACTGTCTCAAGACTGCCTGCCCCCATTCGGTTCCCAGTCAGGTGATTGAGGCTAAACCCCCAGATTTGTCCCTGGTTCCCGAGACATATCACGATTTGGGGGAAGTTTTCAGTAAGCAGAAGGCTCTGTCACTCCCTCCCCACCGACCATATGATTGTGCCATCAACCTGGTCCCTGGAGCTGTCTACCCCAAGGGAAGGTTATACAGTATCTCCCGACCTGAACGTGAGGCGTTGGAGACCTACATCAAGGAGTCCCTAGCTGCTGGTCTCGTTCGTCCCTCGTCATCACCCCCTGGGGGCAGGATTCTTCTTTGTGGGTAAGAAGGATGGCTCTCTTCGACCGTGTATTGATTATCGGGGGTTGAATGACATCACGGTCAAGAACAAGTATCCCCTGCCCTTGATGAGTTCTGCCTTCGACTCCTTACAGGGTGCTACGGTGTTCACCAAGCTAGACCTACGCAATGCGTATCACCTGGTCCGGATCAGAGAGGGGGGACGAGTGGTTGACGGGGTTTCAATACACCGATGGGTCACTTCGAGTATCAGGTGATGCCGTTTGGACTGACCAATGCTCCAGCGGTATTCCAGAGTATGGTGAACGACGTCCTGAGAGATATGATCGGTCTCTTTGTGTTTGTTTACCTGGATGACATTCTGATCTTCTCGAAGGAACCTTCCGACCACGTCCAGCATGTCCGGCAGGTTCTGCAGCGATTGTTGGAGAATCGCCTGTTCGTGAAGGCCGAGAAGTGCGAGTTTCACGCCCACACGACATCCTTCCTCGGGTACATCATCTCCAGGGGAGAGATTAGGATGGACCAGGAGAAGGTTAGAGCGGTTCTGGAATGGGCCCAGCCCGGTACGAGATTGCAGCTCCAGAGATTTTTGGGGTTTGCGAATTTCTACCGCAGATTCATCCGGGATTACAGCCGTGTGGCCGCTCCGTTAACTGCCTTGACTTCCAGTATCAGGACCTTCAAGTGGAATCCGGAGGCGGATCGAGCGTTTCTGGATTTGAAGAGGCGATTCACCAACGCACCGATTCTCTCTCAACCGGACACGGCCCGTCAGTTCGCCGTTGAAGTGGACGCGTCTGATGTGGGAGTTGGCGCCATCCTGTCGCAGCGATGCTCCACGGACAGTAAACTCCATCCCTGCGCCTACTACTCTCGTCGCCTTTCGCCTGCGGAGAGGAATTACGATGTGGGTAACCGGGAGCTTCTCGCGGTGAAACTTGCCTTGGAGGAGTGGCGCCACTGGTTGGAGGGGCGGAGCAACCGTTTATTGTCTGGACTGACCACAAGAATCTTGCTTACGTGCAATCGGCTAAACGTCTCAACTCCCCGTCAGGCCAGGTGGGCGTTGTTTTCGGACGATTCAAGTTTGCCCTGACGTTCCGACCTGGATCTAAGAACGGCAAGGCGGACGCCTTGTCCCGGATGTTCTCCAAGACGGAGGAGAGTGGGTCCAAGACCGAGACAATCCTCCCCCGGAACTGCGTCGTGGGAGCAGTTATGTGGAAGATTGAGGAGGAGGTGCTGGCGGCCCTTCGGACTCAGCCCGGTCCCGGTAACGGTCCACCCGGTCGGTTGTTTGTGCCTGAGTCGGTTCGTCCTGCTGTCCTCAAATGGTCCCACGCCAGCAAGATGGCTTGTCACCCTGGCGTGGCTCGGACAATGGCGTTTCTTCGCAGACGTTTTTGGTGGCCTGCCATGGCCGAGGATACTCGGGGTTTTGTTGCTGCCTGTCCAGTGTGTGCGCAGAATAAGAGTACCAATCGGCCCAGCTCTGGACTACTTCACCCCCTTCCTATTCCCCGGCGACCATGGTCGCATCTGGCCCTGGACTTCGTCACTGGGTTGCCCGCTTCTGAGGGGAACACGGTCGTTCTGACTATCGTGGACAGATTCAGCAAGTTCGCCCACTTTGTGCCTATTGCCAAGCTTCCCTCTGCCTCGGAGACGTCCGAGATCCTGGTTAGGGAGGTTTTCAGGGTCCACGGTTTGCCCAGTGATATCGTTTCCGACCGTGGCCCTCAGTTTACCTCTGCTGTCTGGAAGTCCTTCTGTTTGGCCATTGGAGCTACAGTCAGTCTCACATCTGGTTTTCACCCCCAATCCAATGGTCAGGCGGAGAGAGCCAACCAGAAGATGGAATCCACGCTACGCTGTCTGGTCTCTTCCAACCCCACCTCCTGGGTCTCTCAGTTGCCTTGGGTTGAGTATGCCCACAATACTCTTCCTACATCTGCCACTGGGATGTCTCCCCTTCCAGTGCCTGTATGGCTACCAACCTCCCCTGTTTCCTTCTCAGGAGAAGGAGCTCTCAGTGCCTTCTGTTCAGGCCCATATTCGTCGTTGCCACCGGACCTGGCATCGGGCCAGAAAGGCACTCCTTAGAGTTTCGGACCGGTATCAGCTCCAGGCGAATCGTCGCCGGATCCCCGCTCCCACCTATACCATCGGAGATAGGGTTTGGTTGGCCACACGGGATCTTCCGTTACGGACTGAGTCTAGGAAGTTGTTACCGAAGTTCATTGGTCCGTTTGTGGTGGAGAAGGTGATCAATCCAGTGGCAGTTCGACTCAAACTACCGAGGACGCTCAGAGTCCATCCCACCTTTCATGTCTCCTGCCTCAAGCCTGTCTTCCTCAGTCCTCTGTTGCCTCCTCCGCCTCCTCCTCCTCCTCCTCGGATGATCGGAGGTGGTCCTGCCTACACGGTGCGTCGCATCATGGATTCCAGACGGCGGGGCCGGGGTTTCCAGTATCTCGTGGACTGGGAGGGGTATGGCCCTGAAGAGAGGAGTTGGATTCCGCGGCGACAGGTCCTAGATGCGGACCTCATCAGTGACTTCTACCGCCTCCATCCTGGCGCTCCGGGGAGTCCGCCCGGTGGCGTTCGTCGGAGGGGGGTACTGTAACGATCCCGGCTGTCTGAGTCGGGTCCTGTCTGGTGACTAGTGTTCCGGTTCGTAATCTCCAGTTTCCCGAGGGTTCGGGAACGCTCCGGGAGCGCTCTTGTTTTCCGCACCTGCATCCCATCAGCAATCTGCACACCTGGTCCTGATCATCACCCTTCTTAGGCTCTGGCCTAACATCCAGTTCCTGCCGGATCGTTAGCTATGAACAGTATGTTTGTCAGCGTATCAGCCTCTGAGCCATTAGTGTTAGTTTTGTTGTTTTGCACCTTGTGACTTGCTGTGTACTGACCTCCGTTTTTGTTCTGTCTGCAGTCTTTCACCCGGAACCTTCACCCAACCTCTGCCTGATGGTCGGCGGCTGCCGAGCCAGTACCGGACCAACCACTGCACCCTCAACAACCCATCCACGCCACCCGCTCTGTTCCCTGGATTATTCAGCCTCACTCGGAATCTATTTAATAAACACTCACCTTTCTCTCTACGTTCCTTGTCCTGGTCTGCTTCTGGGTTCTGGCATAGTAAACCGTGACACATTATCATGCTGAAACATGAGGTGATGGCGGCGGATGAATGGCACAACAATGGGCCTCAGGATCTCATCACTGTATCTCTGTGCATTCAAATTGCCATCAATAAAATGCAACTGTGTTCGTTGTCCGTAGCTTATGCCTGCCCATACCATAACCCCACCACCACCATGGGGCACTCCGTTCACAACGTTGACACCAGCAAACCGCTAGCCCACATGACATACACACTGTTTTGATAATCAGCTTCTTGATATGCCACACCTGTCAGGTGGATGGATTATCTTGACAAAGGAGAAATGCTCACTAACAGGGATGTAAACAAATTTGTGCACAACATTTTTGAGAAATAAGCTTTTTGTGCGTATGGAACATTTTTGGGATCTTTTATTTCAGCTCATGAAACATGGGACCAACACTTTTCACTTTATATTTTTCTTCAGTATACATCGATAAAAGCTTTGTTTAATGTGTGAGTGCATTATGGAAAAAAGAGAGAGAGAGAAAGAAAGAAATAGAACATGTTTGATAGGAAGACAGGAAGATAGAGACATGGGACAAGCAGTGAATTGTGTGAATTGGCCTGCGCTAGTGTTCTGTATTGGGCCTCTCCTCTCCTCACTCTCCTTCTGCCCTTTTAAGAACTGGTCCAATCTCAGCTCTAGTGTGCATAAATAGATGGATAATTGCTAATTACAATACAATTAGGGCTCAGGAGATGAGAGAGGGAAAGATGCTTACTGCAAATGCGGAGTGACAGGTCCAAGCACTATAGCCCAGGATTACACCAGCCATTTGCACAAGGACAGAAAACAAGTGCTGCCACAGGGGGACAGAGAGGCTGGGATGGGAGAGAGAGGCTGTCAAGCACAAGGCGCAGGCTAATGAAAGGCCTGGCTCCAACTAGCAAAGACCTTTTCAAGCCCCGATGCAATCAGCAATCTGATGCTAAAGATTCAGGGCAGCCACCTCCTTCATCAAACTGCAATGCTGCTGCTCTACCAATTCATTCAGCTAGCAGGCGTGCTTTTGAATAAGCGGGTGGGGGGCTGATGATGTGAGCTGTTGTTGTTCACACAGGGAAAACGTTGAGGGCAGGCAGGTAGGGAGGGAGCGGTGTGGAGACTGAGGATGACACTATGATTTAGTGGTTGAGAGAGGCCACTGTGTAGATGGCGCTTGGAGAAAAACTTAACGTTGTGTAGTGAACATGGTGAGGTATGGCCCAGGTCTCCCTTTTATCTGACTGATTACCTGTACTTCACACTCAGCCTGTACTGTTATGAAGATTGATAGTAGCAGCTTTTGGCTCATGATAGGGCCCTGGAGATGCATGGGCCTATACTCAACCAGAACATTCTCACTGCATTCCAATCAGCCCCTCTGTGATCATCGGCACGCTGCAAATCAACAAAAAATGTGTGTCCCAATAACAGACAAATAAAACAAAGCGGCCAAATCCAGAATGTCTCTTAAGAACGGTTCTGAAATATGAATGTTATGCTAATTAGACACTTGCTTACGGCCAAATCTTGAGTACTTGAGCAGGGGGAGTTTTACGCGTTTAACAAATTACCTAGACAATGATGCTAGGAGCAGTATACTACAGTGACTGGATACCTGTTAGAAAACACAGCATGTCATATGGCTTCAGAGTAGGCCTACTGAGAGAACAGTCTGGTTATTATGTGTCAGTTTAAATTAATCCTTTAATGATGCACTTCAAAAAAGATTCTAAACTAGCTAGCCTGAGAAGCATTGAAGGGACTAACACAGGCTAAGAGACACAGTACACTTCCAACCTCCTGTCAGTGACAGTGTCCTGGTCCCCTCTCCCTGCTGTGTCAGACTCAGAGGCAGTAACAGTAACAGTGTCAGGGACACTGTCAGCCAGCCATGCGATGTGATGCAAGCAGCAGCACGAGGCTGGGGATTTGGACAGAACTAGTGCTCGGTAAGGATCAATGTCTTGGAACACAACAGCATGTACAGTAGCTGGGGACCTGAGGATTCAAGCACCACAGCAGAGAGCAGCCCCTCCCGGATATAGCAGTTATAAAACTGTTATAGCCTTACTCTGCCTGATTAGCCTGATTGACTGTTACCTTTAGACCTAAGAATCATGTTGTGAAGTGTATTCAACAGATTTTAACATAAGCACCATCAGGACACACAGTAAAAATGCTTAGTGATGTACAATAGTAGGTGCTGAGTCGCCCCTAGCCAGGCAGGGCAGGTGCCCCAGACAGAGGCCACTACTACCCCTTTTCTCCACCCAGCTGTGGGCCATGTTCCAGAGCCGGAGGTATACAATACTAGATAGATGGCCAGTGACCTGCTCTAACTGCTCCAGCATGAAGCAACACCCTGCAGGTGTAGGAAGAGGCTGGATCAGGGGGTTGTCAGCTCTCTGACTGACCCCTACTTTAATTGGGATAATGTTCCACTGGACGTCCATCCCTCACTGTAAACTACCTGTCAATCTGCCCCAACCTTCGGGCCCTGTCGGCCCCTGGCCCTGTGCCATCCTAAGGGGGGCCTGGAGAGAAGGCCACCCAGGCCAGACCCGGGCTCTCTCTAACAAGCTGCCTTATAGGCTGCAGAACAGAGCAGAGGTCTCAGTCTAGCTGTGAGGGAGGGAGGTAGGGAGGGAGCTGGGAGAGTGAAAGCATTTCATAAATCAAGGGATTTGATTTGTGCTCATTTGTGCTTAGACAATTCCAGAAAAAAACTAAACAACATTTCAGAGAAATAGGAGCTACTGTGTTAGTAAGAATGTTTCTGATAATAACACTAACCTGATTTTACAGTAAATCATTTGGGTAATCATTGGTGACTTAACACCATAATTATTTAATTATCTTCGTCATAAACAGACGTTGAAACATGGAATGATTAGTCAGTGCAATAACATACTCCATCTCTTCTAGTGCCTATGGCTGTGTAACATAAACGCCTCTGCTACAGCAAATCAACTCCCACCCAGTAGTCACTTTCTGCCTACTTCACTTCTCACAACTGCTGTGGGAGGATGTTCTCTCATGTGTCCCCTATATGACATTGATACGATAGTACATTTATTTCCGAAACAGTCCTCTTGCCTTACCACTGTTGCTAGGCAGTAGGGGAGAAAAAACAACAACCAGGGGATTAACTTCCAACTATGACAATGGTTCTGGTGACAACCCCCCCCCCTCCTCCTTTCGTCCTCCTCCTCTTCCTCCACCCCCAGCCCAGGATGGAGCTGTGCAGCATAGCAAGAATTACTGCAGCTGCTCTGCCTCTGGGGGCCCGGGACAGATGAGCAACAACACTCCGGCAACAGCAGGAGCAGAGCAGAGAGCCAGAGTGGAGCCAGAGCCAGGGATACAACTTCCACTTCTCCAACTCTCTCTCTCTCTCTCTCTCTCTCTCTCTCTCTCTCTCACACACTCTATACACTGTCTCTTTTTTTCTTTCTCGCCCCCTCTCAATCTCTCCCCCATTCCCTATTTTTTTCATTCTCTCACCCCCCCTTCTCCTTCTTTCTCTCCCTCCCCCTCTCTCTCGCTCCCCTGTTCATTCTACCTCACTAGCATCAATACGTGGCTTGCTAAGGTAATGTCTCAGGGGATCCTTTCCAGCGTATCCACTTCACATCCTCCAAACCAGGGGTCCATTTAGGACGTTTCTACTGCGAATCGCTAAAATATCCGAATGATTATGATCACACTTTCTCAATTGAAATATTATGGCGTCACTATACCAAAAATGGTTTGGTATGGTTTAGAAACTTGGGAGCCAAGCTTATTATCAGTGTAGTGTTATCGCCTGGATGTTGATATATCTTCACGCCTAGAATAAAAACCTCCAGGCTTCCGTCATAACGTCAATTTATAAAACATTTAAAAAATAAAAATAAAAATATTTACAGGGGGTAGTTTGGAAAATAATAATCCCGTCCACATCGTCCACTGGAATAACGGATATTCTGAGGTAATAATTACATGATCAACGTTCTCTAGTAATACTAGTCCTGTGCGAATAAGGCTTTCCTCTTATACAAAAAATTCACAATAATCAAAAGGGCTGAGAGAAAAGCACCGGAGGAAAACAGAAAAGAGAGGGGTAATGTTAAGTACCTATAATTTAAATGCCATCATAAAGAACTGTTGACTTTTATGTAACTAACCATTTAGAAGAACAAGATCAATCATTTTTACAGTAGGAATCTCTTCCCCTCCGTTACGGGAACAGTCTGGCTGTTTTTATAGCAGTTATATTTTACATTAACAATCGCCTCTCCTGCAAAGGGTCTTATCTCGTTATTGCTCCCCACTTCTATCATTGCAGCTCGAACACAGTGCGGTGTTAAAGTAACCCCAGACAAGGGTTGCAGTCCACTTAATTGATATGATTAGCGTTCATCACTTAAAGTGTGTGTGTGTGTGTGTGAGTGTGTGCATGCATGCACGCTTGTGACTTCAGAATGACTTCAAACCCAGGCGTTTCTCATCCCTTTAGACAGAGGAGGATTGGAAGAGTATATAAAACACTCCAGTAATGCTTCACAGGGCCTCCAGAACAAAGTGGAATAATTCACAGCTCTTAGAATGCTCAGTAGAGCTCAGCAGCCATAGCTAGCTCACGCCACAGCTAAATGAATGGCCTTATTCTCAACGCTCAGTAATGGCTGAGGCAATCGTGACCACAGAGCTAGCCCATAACTAGGACACACAGTCACTTGTCCAGCGGCGCAGTCGTTTAGCAGCAGCAGGTATACTGCCTGAAGACTGATGCTGATTATGTATGTTTTAGGACAGAACTGATTCAACTGGATGTGCGCTATTCAAGAAAGCCAGACAATGGAGGTACAATATTTTCCTTTTAAACAACGAGGCTAAATCTGGTGGGTGGTATTTTATCAATGCATATTTTACCATTGGAATGTGTATGATTTGAGGTATTTATCATAGATAAACATAACATAGTTAGGTGGGATGATACAGAGATGAACAGTCTCTCACTGGTAACTCATTCCATCCAGCTCAATAGCCCATACACACAGAATACCCCTTTAGTGAGGTAATACACTATGATTATGCCGCCATAGAAAATTAAATAGAATCTTGGTGGCTATATAAAGCCACAAGGCTTTGTGTTGTCCTCGATGTGCTAAGACACTTCTGACAGGAGGTGATGGGAGTGGTGGTGATGGCGGTGGGGTGGGGGGTGCGAGAAATAAAATAGGGCTTTTGTGCAATAGAGGATGTTTTGTTCTCTCATCTTTGGAATTAGAAAAACTGCTTGTGGCTAGTTGAAGCCTCAGCTGCAGTGAAAATAGGTCCTAACTGCCTCGCTCCCCACATCTCCCCAAAATCTCCCATCTTGCCCCTGAGCACCGGCAAAAACAAACACAAGCCTTCTCCCCTCCTCTCTCTCTACTGTGTGTTTCTATCTTCACTTGGTATCATTTTTTCCCTCAGAGGAAGAACATACTTTTTAAATATACATTGATGTGAATGTCGCATGCAATATTACTCCATGCTATGTCATTTTCATGACACTAATTCTAACCTGGTATTTCAATATCAGTTTAGGGGAGTAAAGAGATAAACCAATAAAAATGGATTTTATAGTGTATAAAGCAACACAATGACATGAGAAAAATATGACTAGTGAGCTTCCAGACATGGCTCAGCCATAGCATTAGTGTGGTCGAGGTGAAGACAGAGCTGTGCTCCACTGTGGTCAAATGGGTTCCCCACAAACCAGCCCCTGACTGCACCGCCAGGCCACTTTCACAGCACCCCTTACCTCCACCCTGCCTGCCCCCACCAGCACTGTAATTTACTCTCCACCCAGTGCTTAGTAACAGGCCTGACCCCTACTGCTCCGTCCGTCAGTTACTGCTCGCCTCAACCAGTGTGCCAATGAAACCTGTCCATTGTGTGGTGAGCAGAACAAACTGGCTCACCTCTCTCCTGCTGGGAGCCCAGTCGGCACTGCCTTCCAAAGAGCAGGACTCATAAACACTAGCTCACAGCCAGCCGCTCTACCCTCTAGGCCTCAAGACTGAACCACAGCAGCTAGAGGACAAAGCCTTAGCTGAAGGAGGGGAAATTATATTGGCACCCGGCTAGCTCTCTTATTGGAAAAATATGTATTTGGAATAAGACTGAAGTTGTCTTCAAGCCACAGCATACACAGGCCATCATTTCAATGGAAATACATGCGTCCTAACATCCGTATGGACAAAGTGTTGCAACTATTAATGATAAATAATTAGCGATTAGTGGATGGATATCTTTGATGTTTGGTTTAGAGATCTTCTGGTTAGCTGTTGTTGCACTGATAAGGGCCATGCACAGGCCTGGGGTAGTTAGTTCAATCACATCCCCAGCTCTGCTCCACCTAACCAACCACAAACTAACATCTGTCCCTCAGTGATATCGGCAGAAAGAGAAGAAAAAAACATGAATTGATAGCTGAAAAAGACTGGAAGTCAAAGCCCTTTAATTAGTAAAGTGAGGGAGTCACGTGATGCGCTAGGTTTACAGTGTCAACAGCGCATAGCACTGCCGTACTCAGATAACGCTTGTTCAAACCCATTTGGAGTGTGGCTGTAGAGTGAACCTGCTACCAACTCCCTGTGGCATAAACTAACATGGCTAAAGGCTGCCACTACGGAACAGCCAGGCCCCTATCTCCTCTCTCTCTTCTCTCTCCTCTTTCAGTCTTGGATTACTGCTCTCTATAATTATACCAGGGGTGAATGCGTTGGAAATTGAGATTTGAAGTGACACAAGTGCAATATTTGGTTGGATGATTTGAGAATCTCCCAATCAGTGGCAGAGAGCGCAGCACATGCCAACTCATCACACACCCATGGACTGAGAATAATTACCCAGTCCTCTTTAACACACCATACATGTGTACACAAACACAGATCAGCTCAACCTGCCTGCCGACAGTCAGTCAGTCAGTCAGACAGTCAGTGTGCCTGGTTAGGGGAGGCTCACACAAGGCTGCAGGAAGAAACCAGCTCAGACACGGAGTGCATTCGATTCAACATGAAAACCTATTTTTTCCAAGAGCAGATCCTCTTTTGTTCTAAATAAATGCCAATTACCTAATTCTTTCTAGCATGCAAATCAGATTAAATGAGGGCACAGCAGATCGCCCATACAGCTCTGTGCAGTACTGCCTGCCTCCCTCCAGAGCCACAAGACAGGTACCTTTTGGGACAACTCGCGACTGCACACTTAACAAGGCTCTTTTTACCTATACGCCAAACAGATTTTGTTTTTAAATCCCAAACTCTACAATAGTAATACTGACAATGATACTCTCTTGCACTAGAAACCTTTTGCCGCCATTTCACTGCCAAGGGCTGTCTGACATTCATGAATGGTATTTTTCCTAATATAATCACATTAACCATGCTCTTCTGTGAGCATGAAACATCAAAATGAGTATTTCTGTAACCCCATGGCCACACTCACATCTGCATTTCTATGTGTCCATATAATTGCATGACATACACTACCGTTCAAAAGTTTGGGGTCACTTAGAAATGTCCTTGTTTTAGATAGAAAAGCAATTTCTTTGTACATTAAAATAACATCAAATTGATCAGAAATACAGTGTAGACATTGGGAATGTTGTAGCTGGAAATGGCTGATT
This sequence comes from Coregonus clupeaformis, assembly GCF_020615455.1. Lineage (NCBI taxonomy): Eukaryota > Metazoa > Chordata > Actinopteri > Salmoniformes > Salmonidae > Coregonus > Coregonus clupeaformis. Next base: position 30,892,316 of record NC_059200.1, read on the forward strand.
TTTTTGGGAATATCTACATAGGCGTACAGAGGCCCATTATCAGCAACCATCAGTCCTGTGTTCCAATGGCACGTTGTGTTTGCTAATCCAAGTTTATCATTTTAAAAGGCTAATTGGTCATTAGAAAATCGTTTTGCAATTATGTTAGCACAGCTGAAAACTGTTGTGCTGATTAAAGAAGCAATCAAACTGGCCTTCTTGAGACTAGTTGAGTATCTGGAGCATCAGCAATTGTGGGTTCGATTACAGAATCAAAATGGCCAGAAACAAATAACTTTGTTCTGAAACTCGTCAGTCTATTCTTGTTCTGAGAAATGAAGGCTATTCCATGCGGGAAATTGCCAAGAAACTGAAGATCTCGTACAACGCTGTGTACTACTCCCTTCACAGAACAGCGCAAACTGTCTCTAACCAGAATAGAAAGAGGAGTGGGAGGCCCCAGTGCACAACTGAGCAAGAGGACATATACAAATCTAGTTTGAGAAACAGACGCCTCACAGGTCCTCAACTGGCAGCTTCATTAAATAGTACCTGCAAAACACCAGTCTCAACGTCAACAGTGAAGAGGTGACTCCGGGATGCTGACCTTCTAGGCAGAGTTGCAAAGAAAAAGCCATATATCTGACTGGCCAATAAAAAGAAAAGATTAAGATGGGCAAAAGAACACAGACACTGGACAGAGGTAGATTGGAAAAAAGTGTTATGGACAGACAAATCGAAGTTTGAGGTGTTCGGATCACAAAGAAGAACATTTGTGAGACGTAGACCAAATGAAAAGATGTTGAAGGAGTGCTTGATGCCATCTGTCAAGCATGGTGGAGGCAATGTCATGGTCTGAGGGTGCTTTGGTGGTGGTAAAGTGGGAGATTTGTACAGGGTAAAAGGGATCTTGAAGAAGGAAGGCTATCACTCCATTTTGCAACGCCATGCCATACCCTGTGGACGGCGCTTGATTGGAGCCAATTAACTCCTACATCAGGACAATGACCCAAAGCACAGCTCCAAACTATGCAATAACTATTTAGGGAAGAAGCAGTCAGCTGGTATTCTGTCTATAATGGAGTGGATCTCAACCCTATTGAGCTGTTGTGGGAGCAGCTTGACCGTATGGTACGTAAGAAGTGCCCATCAAGCCAATCCAACTTGTGGGAGGTGCTTCAGGAAGCATGGGGTGAAATCTCTTCAGATTACCTCAACAAATTGACTACTAGAATGTCAAAGGTCTGCAAGGCTGTAATTGTTGCAAATGGAGGATTCTTTGACGAAAGCAAAGTTTGAAGGACACAATTATTATTTCTATTAAAAATCATTATTTCGAACCTTGTTAATGACTACATTTCCTACGCATTTTGCTATATTTCCTATTCAAACTAATTTCATGTATGTTTTCATGGAAAACAAGGAAATGTCTAAGTGACCCAAAACTATTTCAGAGAGTAATTGCTATTAGTGAGATGCACTGACATTTCTCTATCTCTATAGTCAGACCAGTGGGAGCCATAGAAGACAGTGAGAGGAGCGGTGACCAGTCTTTAGCTGAGGGGAGTGGAGACCTGAAAGGGGCCAAAACCCACAGACTGCACCCTGGCTACAGTACAGTACACACACTTTACTAGAACTGCCAAAGCCGTTCAGATAGCTCCAGTTAGCTCACTGGTTTTTCCTCTCCTCTGGAGGGGAGAGACAAGGCTGTTTGTTGATGGAAGAGATCACTGAAAAGGGCAGGCAGTACATAAAAGCCATAACTACTGCACACACGAGCACCCCTGCCCCAACCCCTCACATCCCTGTCTGCCTCTATTTGCCTCTCTCTTTATCTGCTTCTCTCTCTTTCTCTCTCTCCTTCCCCCCTGCCTCCTTCCCTCCCATGCTCTCTGCCCACTGTACTGAAGAGAAGGGCACTCCAGAAAATGCCCGACTAGCCCCAGACCATGTCCCAATATGAACCCAGAGAGGGATGGAGACTGAAAGAGGGATGAAGAGAGGGACGGAGAGAGGGACGGAGAGAGGGATGGATATAGGGATGGAGAGAGGGATGGAGAGAGGGACGGAGAGAGGGACGGAGAGAGGGATGGAGAGAGGGATGGAGAGAGGGGTGGAGAGAGGGACGGAGAGAGGGACGGAGAGAGGGACGGAGAGAGGGATGAGAGAGGGACGGAGAGAGGGACGGAGAGAGGGATGGAGAGAGGGATGAGAGAGGGACGGAGAGAGGGATGGAGAGAGGGATGGAGAGAGGGATGGAGAGAGGGACGGAGAGAGGGACGGAGAGAGGGACGGAGAGAGGGGTGGAGAGAGGGACGGAGAGAGGGATGGAGAGAGGGACGGAGAGAGGGGTGGAGAGAGGGATGGAGAGAGGGACGGAGAGAGGGACGGAGAGAGGGATGGAGAGAGGGGAAAAGGATGCGTTTCTCCGACACATTGTCAGGCAGTGTCAGAGCCGACGTGCCCAGGCCAGGCAGCTAACAATTAATGTTATATTTTGCATTCATTCATGGGAGTCTGAACCCACATTTCTCCAGAATCCTTTTATGTTTAGTATTAAAGAGCACACCAAAGTCAGACTTGAAATTCACTTTCCATCTTTGCAAACACGGCCCCCAAAAGAAATATACTGTACACTACCAGTCAGAGGTTTTAGAACACCTACTCATTCAAGGGTTTTTCTTAATTTTTACTATTTTCTACATTGTAGAATAATAGTGAAGACATCAAAACTATGAAATAACACATATTGAATCATGTAGTAACCAAAAAAGTGTTAAACAAATCAAAATATATTTTATATTTCAGATTCTTCAAATAGCCACCCTTTGCCTTGATGATAGCTTTGCACACTCTTGGCATTCTCTCAACCAGCTTCACCTGGAATGCTTTTCCAACAGTCTTGAAGGAGTTCCCACATATGCTGAGCACTTGTTGGTTGCTTTTCCTTCACTCTGCGGTCCGACTCATCCCAAACCATCTCAATTGGGTTGAGTTTGGGGGATTGTGGAGACCAGGTCATCTGATGCAGCACTCCATCACTCTCCTTCTTGGTAAAATAGCCCTTACACACCCTGGAGGTGTGTTGGGTCATTGTCCTGTTGAAAAACACTAAGCCCAAACCAGATGGAATGGCGTATCGCTGCAGAATGCTATGGTAGACATGCTTTACGGTGGGAAATACACATGCAGAGATCATCCGTTCACCCACACCGCGTCTCTCAAAGACACGGCGGTTGGAACCAAAAATCTCCAATTTGGACTCCAGACCAAAGGACACATTTCCACCGGTCTAATGTCCATTGCTCGTGTTTCTTGGCCCAAGCAAGTCTCTTCTTCTTATTGGTGTCCTTTAGTAGTGGTTTATTTGCAGCAATTCGACCATGAAGGCCTGATTCACACAGTCCCCTCTGAACAGTTGATGTTGAGATGTGTCTGTTTCTTGAACTCTTTGAAGCATTTATTTGGGCTGCAATTTCTGAGGCTGGTAACTCTAATGAACTTATCGTCTGCAGCAGAGGTAACTCTGGGTCTTCCATTCCTGTGGCGGTCCTCATGAGAGCCAGTTTCATCATAGCGATAGTTTTTGCGACTGCACTTGAAGAAACTTTCCGTATTAACTGACCTTCATGTCTTAAAGTAATGATGGACTGTCGTTTGTCTTTGCTTATTTGAGCTGTCCTTGCCATAATATGGACTTGGTCTTTTACCAAATAGGGCTAACCCTCCTACCTTGTCACAACACAACTGATTGGCTCAAACGCATTAAGAAGGAAATAAATTCCACAAATTAACTTTTAAGAAGGCACACCTGTTAATTGAAATGCATTCCAGGTGACTACCTCATGAAGCTGGTTGAGAGAATGCCAAGAGTGTGCAAAGTTGTCATCAAGGCAAAGGGTGGCTATTTGAAGAATCTCAAATCTAAAATATATTTTGATTTGTTTAACACTTTTTTGATTACTACATGATTCCATATTTGTTATTTCATAGTTTTGATGTCTTAACTATTATTCTACAATGTAGAAAATAGTAAAAATAAAGAAAAACCCTTGAATGAGTAGGTGTTCTAAAACTTTTGACCGGTAGTGTATATTGGTGGTAATAAATACACATTTCGGCGGTGACTCCCTGCTGATGATGCACAGGGGTAAGCAGTTCACTTCCATCAAGGTTATTTAGCATAATTCATCTTGTTTGGCCATCCAGAAAATAGCATGTGCACTGAGAGCAATGCGAACACTTGAGGTAACCATTTTCATGTTAAGGTTATCTTATGAATTTCTAATGCTTTAACCCTTTCTGCAAAGAAGCAGATTCAGTATTTCTGAGTGTGTGTATCTGTGCTCAATAGGATTGCATTGTATTAGCTGCAGGTGTGGTAGCCCTAACAGGTGTATTACAGCCAGACACACCCTCCTGTCCTGCAGTCCCACCCAGGCTTCCTGTTGGCTGCAGGCTGCAGCCTGTACTTCCTCCAGGGCTTACCAGCCTCATCTCGGCTGTGTGTGTGTTTTGTGTGTGTGTGTGTGTGTGTGTGTGTGTGCTTGCACATCTGTGTGTCAGTGTGTGTGAGCATGCAGCATTCTGCTGGCTGGTGGCATTGCGCTGCAATGGCTCTGATGCACTCAGGTCCAGTCACCATACTCAGTGACGGTGACAGGCCATCAAACCAGACAAACACTGTGCCCTATCTAGCCCCAGCCAAGGGCCCGGGCCCCTAGGTTACAGACATGTGGCCTACAGGGTCAAGGCCATACTGAGGAAAGCCATACAAGGCCCAGAGCTCCATGCAGGGGCAGTCATGGTGATGGAGGGCCCAGGCAGCCATGTCTGAGAATGTTAATCCCCCCAGTCCCCCTCCTCCTCCTCCAGGCCTGTTGGGGTTGACTGACTGGGAGGAAGCAGACTAGAGAGCGAGCCTGCTGGTGACAGCATGTCTGTGACTGTGGGTGTTCCTCCCACCAGTTCACCATGGCAAATACTGTACACTAGTCTGAAACCAGGCCTTAAGAAGATCTGCCAGTCCACTGTGCACACAGGAACTTTATGATTGGCTCAAGGGATGGTCAAGAGATAGTCAGGGCAGGAGATGGCGTAACCTGCATAAAATATTGCTGTTTCTTGCCATACTCTTTTACAGTATTTAATGTTGTCTCTCAACAATATGGGAACATTCTCAGAAGGATACATGTGAAAACACATGGAGAAATGCCAACACACAATGTGCAGGCTTAACAGAAAATAATGAACAAGCAGCTGGCTGTAGTATGAGCCAATATCATGTGCTACATGGCCAAGTCTGTCAATACTCCAACCATCCAACCACACCGCGACAGAAGCCCTAACCATTCCACTGAGACTACCAGAGATTAGTCAGCCTCTACCATGCTGTTTGTTGATGTCTTTGACAACTGTCAAAACTAACAAGACACACAGTAGAAATCTGTGTGACTCACCCGTCATGTCATACTGGGTTATTTCTGTGGTGGCTAAAATATGGCCGATCGTGTGAGGCCTCAGGTGGTGATTTCATGAGTGTGTTAGAATAGTCTGCGGCTGGGGAGATGTGATTGGTTCAAGACAAGCCTCTAGCTAATATGGTGAAGCTCTGTCTGACAGAAACAGTTTCCAATGGCATATTCCAGGGCCTTGAAGTTTGTTAAAACATGTTAAAAACTCAGTGAAAACCGGATGTCTAGCCAGCATCTCCCTCCTCACAATAAGTCCCTTCGGACACCGTTATCTCGCTCTCATTCATATGCTAATACCCAATCAAGCAGTGCAATCCGGAAACTTTCCAGACACCGCATATCATTTTTTCAAACAATCAATTTATCTTATGAGATAAAAGTTTAAAGAGTTGTGTGTCAGGCAAGTTAGGCCAAATGGTGACACAAAAAAGAAAGCAGAGAGAGAGAGAGAGAGAGAGAGAGAGTTGGGGGAATGGTAGGATAATGCTCGCGTAAACGTCTTTGTGCCCGACAAACGCAGACTGAGACTCCTTCTCATCTAAGCTGGGGACTTCCAACACCTTCGGCTGCAATATAAATGTTAATAGAGTTCAGGGAAAGAAAACGAAGCGTAAACAAACAAATATGGTATATCATGCTTTGAGGCGGCGGGAGGGCCCTGCTATTGAACGGGAGTGTGTGTCGATGTCTGGGGTGTGGAGGGGATGAAGATTGTGCTTCTCACACACTCAGTGTGAGCTCTGCTCTAGTGGGGGATGCAGCATAGGAGTCTATCCCCTTCATCCTCAAAGGCTCCTGACTGTCTCAGAGACTGTCTCTGTCTCAGTCTGACTGAAGGCTGACAGATCCCTTGCTTCAGATGCCTCCCTCCCTTCTAGACAGTACAGCACAGAGCTTTGGGTATGAGAGGAGGGGATTCAATGGGACTCAGCTGCCACTGGTGGATGGAACATCCGTTTGAATAACCAACCGTTACAGTATGTTTTCATGAGGAAACTCAATGCTTGACTTCATGACTTCATGAGCTCCTATTGATGTGTTAAACCACATGCTGGAGTGGGTTTGAATGGGTTTGAATCCACATATATATGTGTTTTCTATTCTACAGCTCCTACAGTACTTAAGAGATTAATAAACTCTTTAATTCGTAAAAATCCAAATAACTTCACAGATCTTCATTGTAAAGGGTTTAAACACTGTTTCCCATGCTTGTTCAATGAACCATAAACAATTAATGAATATGCACCTGTGGAACGGTCGTTAAGACACTAACAGCTTACAGACGGTAGGCAATTAAGGTCACAGTTATGAAAACTTAGGACACTAAAGAGGCCTTTCTACTGACTCTGAAAAACACCAAAAGAAAGATGCCCAGGGTCCCTGCTCATCTGCGTGAACGTGCCTTAGGCATGCTGTAAGGAGGCAGGTACAGGATGGCAACAACAACTGCCCAAGTTACACCAGGAATGCACAATCCATCCATCAGTGCTCAGACGGTCCGCAATAGTTTGAGAGAGGCTGGACTGAGGGCTTGTAGGCCTGTTGTAAGGCAGGTCCTCACCAGACATCACTGGCAACAACGTGCCTATGGGCACAAACCCACCGTCGCTGGACCAGACAGGACTGGCAAAAATTGCTCTTCACTGACGAGTCGCGGTTTTGTCTCACCAGGGGTGATGATCGGATTCGCGTTCATCATCGAAGGAATGAGCGTTACGCCGAGGCCTGTACTCTGGAGCGGGATCGATTTGGAGGTGGAGGGTCCGTCATGGTCTGGGGCGGTGTGTCACAACATCATTGGACTGAGCTTGTTGTCATTGCAGGCAATCCAACGCTGTGCGTTAGAGGGAAGACATCCTCCTCCCTCATGTGGTACCCTTCCTGCAGGCTCATCCTGACATGACCCTCCAGCATGACAATGCCACCAGCCATACTGCTCGTTCTGTGCGTGATTTCCTGCAAGACAGGAATGTCAGTGTTCTGCCATGGCCAGCGAAGAGCCCGGATCTCAATCCCATTGAGCACGTCTGGGACCTGTTGGATCGGAGGGTGAGGGCTAGGGCCATTCCCACTAGAAATGTCCGGGAACTTGCAGGTGCCTTGGTAGAAGAGTGGGGTAACATCTCACAACAAGAACCGGCAAATCTGGTGCAGTCCATGAGGAGGAGATGCACTGCAGTACTTAATGCAGCTGGTGGCCACACCAGATACTGACTGTTACTTTTGATTTTGACCCCCTCTTTGTTCAGGGACACATTATTCAATTTCAATGTCTGTGGAACTTGTTCAGTTTATGTCTCAGTTGTTGAATCTTGTTATGTTCATACAAATATATTTACACAAGTTTGATGAAAATAAACGCAGTTGACAGTGAGAGGACGTTTCTTTTTTTGCTGAATTTACTATTATAACATGACCTACAGATGTTGGATCTTAATTTGATCACCCTTTTGTTGCTGATAATTTTCCTATTTGAGGTTTAAAAAGGGTTCTAAAGTTGGTAAATACACTTTAAAATGTCAGACTTGATTTACCCTAACAAAAAATTTATCACCCCTACACAAAATGTCCTTTAATTATAATCCACATAATAATAATACCTACATCGGTATCCTGTCCTACACTGTTACAGAATTTACTTTCCACACTGTGCTTCTAGACAAGCTTTCAGCCCTGGTCTTGAGAGAAAGAGAGAGGAGAAAGAGAGAGTGGGAGAAAGAGAGAGAGAGAGCGGGGGCAGAGAGAGAGAGAGAGAGAGAGAGAGAGAGAGAGAGAGAGAGAGAGAGAGAGAGAGCGGGGACAGAGAGAGAGAGAGAGAGGGGACAGAGAGAGGGGACAGAGATAGCAAGGCTGAGGCAGAATAAACACAGCCATCCTCATTCTGAGCACACTGCATGCAGCAGGAGCTCTCCCTTGTTCAAAGGGTTGGCAACCTTCAGACCAATTAGACATCACAGGGCAGCCTGTGCAGCAGCCTCTGCAGCGCCCAGCACCTCATAAACGGATACCCATGCATTTTTAATAAGCTATAATTTAAGGATTTAAATAAAGATCAAATTCTTCCGGCTGCACCCCAGAGAGGTGTGTGTGTTTGTGTGTGTGTGTGTGTGTGTGTGTGTGTTTGTGTGTGGTGAGAGAAGGGGGGTCTTTCTCACCACCACAGCTGCCAGCGTTGTGCAGTGAGCCACAGAGTTCTCTAACCCAGAGAAGCAGTGAGCCACAGAGTTCTCTAACCCAGAGAAAGCTGCACCTCCAGGCTGGCTGGCTGGCTGGCTGCTGTGAACACAGAGAAATCCAAGGGGATTCATTGACAGGCGTAATTAATGAGGCCATTCTTGGGGTTGGCAGTTCCCTGGATATCCTATTCCCGCTGATCGGAGCTGCATGCACCTGCATCATTCACAGTGGGGTGGGACACACCCCTACCTACCAGGACATATACAGTTGAAGTCGGAAGTTTACATACACCTTAGCCAAATACATTTAAACTCAGTTTTTCACAATTCCTGACATTTAATCCTAGTAAAAATTATCTGTTTTAGGTCAGTTAGGATCACCACTTTATTTTAAGAATGTGAAATGTCAGAGTAATAGTAGAGAGAGTGATTTCTTTCAGCTTTTATTTCTTTCATCACATTCCCAGTGGGTCAGAAGTTTACATACACTCAATTAGTATTTGGTAGCATTGCCTTTAAATTGTTTAACTTGGGTCAAACATTTCGGGTAGCCTTCCACAAGCTTCCCACAATAAGTTGTGTGAACTTTGGCCCATTCCTCCTGACAGAGCTGGTGTAACTGAGTCAGGTTTGTAGGCCTCCTTGCTCGCACACACTTTTTCAGTTCTGCCCACACATTTTCTATAGGATTGAGGTCAGGGCATTGTGATGGCCACTCCAATAACTTGACTTTGTTGTTGTTACGAACCCCGTGGCTCTAAACATCTAGGGTGGATGGACATGAGACCCGTAACATAAATTCATGTAAATTATAAGTGTGACATGGAATAGTGAGAACAAATAAGACACAACTACCATGAACTACCGTCAAACACAAAGTGTTTATTTATGAACACACGGTAAGGGTTTGGGAAAAAGGGCTGAGCAGGACCCAAGAAAGGAAACAATAGTGTAAAACCCCCTAAACTGATCTAGCCTGCCTAAAGAACCGCTAGGCTACTGCTACCATACAAAAATACAGTGGGTGGTCCGCTCCAGGTCTAACTGGTGTTTATAGACAGATTTCGTCCTACGGGTAATGTACGCCCAAGGGCATCTAGCTTAAACCCCCCCTTTCCCAAAAAAACACACAAAGCTACTAAACAGGGTAATCATCAACTAGCGAGTACACAACACACAGGACACCACCGTGTCCATACTCACATATGGCAAAAAGTCTCTCTCTCAACAAACACAAGTCTAGTTTTTATAAAATGGGATGTGTGATTGAACAAACGAATAACAGGTGGTGCAATTAACAGGAATGTTCACTGATTGGTCCAATCAGCAGACACCTCAACGACCACCAATCAGGAACATACAGGACACCTGTGATTAGGGCAGAAAGAGTAGGAACACACAAAAACACAGGATACCTGTATCCGTAACAGTTGTCCTCAAGCTATTTTGCCACAACTTTGGAAGTATGCTTGGGGTCATTGTCCATTTGGAAGACCCATTTGTGACCAAGCTTTAACTTCCTGACTGATGTCTTGAGATGTTGCTTGAATATATCCACATAATTGTCCTTCCTCATGATGCCATCTATTTTGTGAAGTGCACCAGTCCCTCCTGCAGCAAACCACCCCCACAGCATGATGCTGCCACCCCCGTGCTTCACGGTTGGGATGGTGTTCTTCAGCTTGCAAGCAACTCCCTTTTTCCTCCAAACATAATGATGGTCATTATGGCCAAACAGTTCTATTTTTGTTTCATCAGACCAGAGGACATTTCTCCAAGAAGTACGGTCCTTGTCCCCATGTGCAGTTGCAAACCGTAGTCTGGCTTTTTTATGGCGGTTTTGGAGCAGTGGCTTCTTCCTTGCTGAGCGGCCTTTCAGGTTATGTCGATATAGGACTTGTTTTACTGTGGATATAGATACTTTTGTACCTGTTTCCTCCAGCATCTTCACAAGGTCCTTTGCTGTTGTTCTGGGATTGAGTTGCACTTTTCACACCAAAGTACGTTCATCTCTAGGAGACAGAACGCGTCTCCTTCCTGAGCGGTATGACGTCTGCGTGGTCCCATGGTGTTTATACTTGCGTACTATTGTTTGTACAGATGAACATGGTACCTTCAGGCATTTGGAAATTGCTCTCAAGGATGAACCACACTTGTGGAGGTCTACACATTTTTTTCTGAGGTCTTGGCTGATTTCTTTTGATTTTCCCATGAGGTCAAGCAAAGAGGCACTGAGTTTGAAGGTAGGCCTTGAAATACATCCACTGGTACACCTCCAATTGACTCAAATGGTGTCAATTTGCTTATCAGAAGCTTCTAAAGCCATGACATCATTTTCTGGAATTTCCCAAGCTGTTTAAAGGCACAGTCAACTTAGTGTATGTAAACTTCTGACCCACTGGAATTGTGATACAGTGAATTATAAGTGAAATAATCTGTCTGTAAACAATTGTTGGAAAAATTACTTGTGTCATGCACAAAGTAGATGTCCTAACCAACTTGCCCAAACTATAGTTTGTTAACAAGACATTTGTAGAGTGGTTGAAAAACAAGTTTTAATGACTCCAACTTCCAACTTCAACTGTATATCCCATCGGGCAAATATCTATGGGATATATAATGCCTTTTATAACCGGCCATCATCTTGCACCTTTAACCAGGGTTCAATGACCTTTCATCCTAATGATGATTGTTAAGATTCCACATCCCTGTTCCACAGCAACAACTTCATGACAACACTAAATTAGAGAAAATATGACATACACTACATCACCAAAAGTATGTGGACACCCCTTCAAATTAGTGGATTCGGCTATTTCAGCCACACACGTTGCTGACTGGTGTATAAAATCGAGCACACACCCATGCAATCTCCATAGACAAACATTGGCAGTAGATTGACCTTCCTGAAGAGCTCAGTGACTTTAAACGTGGCACCATCATAGGATGCCACCTATCCAATAAGTCAGTTCGTCAAATTTCTGACCTGCTAGAGCTGCCCCGGTCAACTGTAAGTGCTGTTATTGTGAAGTGGAAACGTCTAGGCACAGAATACGACCGCCGAGTGCTGAAGCGCATAGCGTGTAAAAATCGTCTGTCCTCGGTTGCAACACTCACTACCGAGTTCCAAACTGTCAGCACAAGAACTGCTTGTCGGGAGCTTCATGAAATGGGTTTCCATGGCCGAGCAGCCGCACACAAGCCTAAGATCACCTTGCCCAATGCCAAACGTCAGCTGGAGTGGTGTAAAACTCGCCACCATTGGACTCAGGAGTGATGAATCATGCTTCACCATCTGGCAGTCCGACGGGTTAATCTGGGTTTGGCGGATGCCATGAGAATGCTACCTGTCTGAATGCATAGTGCCAACTGTAAAGTTTGGTGGAGGAGGAATAATGGTCTGGGGCTGTTTTTCATGGTTCGGGCTAGGCCCCTTAGTTCCAATGAAGGGAAATCTTAACGCTACAGCATACAATGACATTCTATACAATTCTGTGCTTCCAACTTTGTGGCAACAGTTTGGGGAAGGACCTTTCCTGTTTCAGCATGACAATGCCCCCGTGCACAAAGCGAGGTACATACTGAAATGGTTTGTCGACATCGGTGTGGAAGAACTTGACTGGCCTGCACAGAGCCCTGACCTCAACCCCATTGAACACCTTTGGGATGAATTGGTACGCCAACTGCGAGCCAGGCCTAATCATTTACATTTACATTTGCGTCATTTAGCAGACGCTCTTATCCAGAGCGACTTACAAATAGGTGCATTCACCTTATAGCCAGTGGGATAACCACTTTACAATATTTTTTTTCTTTTCTTTTTTTTCTTTTTTTAATCGCACGAGATGTTCGACAAGCAGGTCTCCACATAAGGTTCACACTTATCATAGTTACATACCTATATGTGTTATTAAAGCCTTATGTAAAAACACTTCACCTAACAGGTTAGTACAGAACAGGCCCCAGGAAGCCATGGCTGTGCTCTTGTTATCGATCACCACTGTCAACCTTGAATAAATAGCTGTTTATAAATGGGCAGATCAGATGTGGGTGAGCGAATGCTCCTGTTCTCTGGGTGCTTTCAGCAGCGCGGCGAGGCCACAGCACTCAGCCCTATACCCCGGCCATCCCAGGCCCTATACCCAGGTCCTCCCAGGCCCTATTCCCAGGTCCTCCCAGGCCCTATACCCAGGTCCTCCCAGGCCCTATACCCAGGTCCTCCCAGGCCCTATACCCAGGTCCTCCCAGGCCCTATACCCAGGTCCTCCCAGGCCCTATACCCAGGTCCTCCCAGCCCCTATACCCAGGTCCTCCCAGCCCCTATACCCAGGTCCTCCCAGGCCCTATACCAAGGTCCTCCCAGATCCTCCCAGGCCCTATACCCAGGTCCTCCCAGGCCCTATACCCAGGTCCTCCCAGGCCCTATTCCCAGGTCCTCCCAGGCTCTATACCCAGGTCCTCCCAGGCCCTATACCCAGGTCCTCCCAGGCCCTATACCCAGGTCCTCCCAGGCTTCCCAGGCCCTACACCCAGGTCCTCCCAGGTCTTCCCAGCCCCTATACCCAGGTCCTCCAAGGCCCTATTCCCAGGTCCTCCCAGGCTCTATACCCAGGTCCTCCCGGGCCCTATACCCAGGTCCTCCCAGTCCTTCCCAGGCACTATACCCAGGTCCTCCCAGGTCTTCCCAGCCCCTATATCCAGGTCCTCCCAGGCCCTATAACCAGGTCCTCCCAGGCCCTATACTCAGTTCCTCCCAGGCCCTATACCCAGGTCCTCCCAGGTCCTATACCCAGGTCCTCCCATGTCCTCCCAGGCCCTCCCATGTCCTCCCAGGCCCTATACCCAGGTCCTCCCAGGCCCTATACCCAGGTCCTCCCAGGCCCTATACCCAGGTCCTCCCAGGCCCTCTCATGTCCTCCCAGGCCCTATACCCAGGTCCTCCCAGGCCCTATACCCAGGTCCTCCCAGGCCCTATACCCAGGTACTCTTCTCTGTTGTTCTTCTTAATTTGTGCCTTTCCAGTATAACACCAGAAGATAAATAATACCTCTGAACACACAGAGCACCCCTGCAGGGGCACACACACACAGGCGCACAGACACACGGGCGCACACACAAACACACGCACAAACATATACACACACAGAGAGCGCTACACATCTGAATGGGAATAGAAGGCATCTTAGGCGGTGCCCTGAAGATATGAGCTTAAATGGAGGTGGCTTTTTTCCCTCTTCATTTCAAAAGGTGATGGATGACTAGTCAACCGGAGGAAGACATTAGGCCTCGTGTCCAGAACTGGCTCACTGACATGTTCTCCTCATGGGTTCATGTTTGGCAGAACCACCCACCCCCAACCACATCTAGCCCCATCTCCTCTCTCCCCTCCCACATACACCACTATGCCCTCTCTGCTTCAGAAAGCCCAGAGTCAGTTAAAAATAACATCCATAACACAACCACACTGCAGCCCCTCCCTACCACAAGTCACCTGCACCGCTCAGCCATTAATCAACCCTGCTGTATGTAATGCCTCTCTCTCTCTCTCTCTCTCTCTCTCTCTCTCTCTCTCTCTCTCTCTCTCTCTCTCTCTCTCTCTCTCTCTCTCTCTCTCTCTCTCTCTCTCTCTCTCTCTCTCTCTCTCTCTCTCTCTCTCTCTCTCTCTCTCTCTCTCTGATTCATTAACATAATTAAAATAATGATAATCAAGATTGTCAATGGGACAATCAGAAACAACAATAATCAAGGGTAAAAATAACCATCCAATGGATACAAATAATAACAATGGCATACAGGATACTGTCCCTCATCTTATGGCAGGTAGCAATGTAGTGCGCTGCCAACCCACAACTCTCTGCGTCCTCCCCCAACAGGACGGGTAGCCTAATCTCACCAGAGAGGTCTTTCAAATTTGGGGAAATGACGCTCTCTAATTGTTTTATATTTTTGACATTTTGTCAAGAAACGCAGTTTTGTCTCGGGTTCTGCTGTGGTGCAGTGGTTGCACAGCCTTTCCTCTAAAAGGTGCCAGGTTTTCCTGTGTCTACCCTTCTCAATGGCAAGGCTGTGCTTACTGAGCCTGTACTTTGTCAAGGTTCTTCTAAGGTTTTGATCAGTAACCATAGTCAAATAGTTTGCCATGGTATGCTGTCGATTTAGAGCCAGACAGCACTGGATTTGCTTTGTGTTTGTGTTTCCCAATAGGCAATGTAGTTTTATTTTGACTGTGTTGTAATTTTGTTTATTCTGATTGACTGGATGTTCTTGTCCTGAGTTCTGTGTTAGTAGAACAGGTTTGTGAACTCAGCCGCAGGACCAGCTGGATGAGGGGCCTCATTTATTTGCTCAGCTCTTGGCATTGCAGTGCTTGGTAATGATATGAGAGGGGGTCACTGTATTTTAGATGTTTCCAAAACGTAATTGCTTTTATTTATTTTTTATTTGATATTGGCATAATTCTGCCCTGCATGCATTGTTTGTAGTGTTCCTCTGGACATGTAGGAGAATCATACAGAACTCTGCATGCAAGGTTTCAACAGAGTGTTTGTCCCATTGGGTAAAATCTTGTTTTGCAAGTGGACCCCACACCTCGTTGCAATTGGTTCAATGACACATTCAATTAGTTTTAGCCACATTTGTATAGGTATTTCAATTTCAATTCGTTTTTTAATGGCGTAGAATGCCCTGCGTGCTTTCTCTCTCAGTTCATTCAATGCCTCATTTAGGTGCCCAGTTGATATTAATTCTAAACCTAAGTAATTGTAGTGTGTGCAGTACTCTATATATTTAAATCTAAGTAATTGTAGTGTGTGCAGTACTCTATATGTTGTGTACCAATTTTGTACAAATTGAGAACTTTGGTGTAATTCCCTAAAATCTGGATCTTCTTTGGGGTTTACTGCCAGGGCCCAGGTCTGGCAGTACTGCTCTAGCAGGTCCAGTTGCTGTGGGTGACAGCAGGCACAGGTCATGTATGTGTAACTGATAGATGCACACACACGCACACTAGATGTTCATGTTTTAGATGTATGTAATTTCTTTTTCGTTACGTGTCGGAACCCAGTAAAACTAGCTGTCGCCATTGGTGTCGGCTAATGGGGATCCTAATAAATAAAAACATAATTTAAAAAATTAAAGGTAACCAGGAAGAGCAGGCATTTAACATCTGAATTATGGAGACTAACACCAGGGGCTGAGGATTTTTCTAGAATAGTGGCCAATTCGTTGATGTAAATATTGAAGAGCGTGGGGCTGAGATTGCAACCCTGGCGAAGGCCCTGCCCCTGGTTAACAAATTCTGTTATTTTCTTGCCAATTTTGATGCTGCACATATTTCCAGGGGCAGGGCCTGATTTAATTATGTCATATGTTTTACCCCCTACACCACTTTCAATAACTTTGTAGAACAGTCCTGTATGCCAAATAGAATCAAATGCTTTTTGGAAGTCAATAAAGCTAGCATACATTTTGGTCTTATTGTGGTGGAAATGTTTATCTGTCAGGGTGTGTAGGGTGGAAATATGATCTGTTGTGCGATGTTTTGTTATAAATCCAATTAGGCTTTTACTCAAGACATTGTGCTTATTAAGGAAGTTTAGACTTCTTAAATATTGGGGTTATGGGTCCTTGGTTCCAGATGTCAGGGAAATAACCTACACTCAGGATCAAAATAAACCGTTTTAATATAGCCAATCGAAATTCTGCACTAGTGAATTTGAGTCTCTCTCTCTCTCCATGATGAAACACAGCTGTCCAACACAATCACACACTTTAAGTGCTTCCATTTCTTTAACATGGAAGACTTACATTAACACTTTGGATGGTTGTTCCTGCTCCCAATAGCTCTATGCTCCGTCTCTGTGAGCAACCACGTCTGAAATGGGCCCACGCTATGTTCCCTTCCTGACATCGTCAGGTGTCATTGGCTGAACACAGAACACTGCTGCAGTCGGTCACACCCAGCCAAACACACTGCATCAACCACAGGGTTTCAGCTCAGACCCAAACATCACAGGCTCACTGCGACACACACAGGCACGAACACACACACATACACACACAGGCACAAACACGCACACGTGCACACACACCTGGTCGAACTGACAAAAGTTCAGATGAGTCCATCTATTGCATATAAAGAGGTTATTCTTCCATAGCAGGCGTAAGAGAAAAGGCTCTGTCCTTTACGGAAGGAGAAACCTGCAAGGTTACCATGCCCTGCTGATATGAGGTTGCCTTGAGATGTCAAGCATGTGGGGAAATCATACCAATCAGATCTGATTCAGAACAACTGGCCCAGAGAATCATAATAAAGATACTTGGCTGAAATGTTAGGACGACCTCTGTTTCACCTGCATCAGTGCACACTGTAGCTCTCCCTGCAGCTCTCTCTCTCTCTCTCTCTCTATCCCTTTCTTCTTCTCTATACCCCTCTCCTTATATAGCCCAATCTCTCCTTCTCTAAAAAAGAGTTTGCTTGGGTCCTGACCACCATGTCCTAGTTATTTATATCCATAAAGACGAACCATTGTCCATAGTTGGTGAGAAAAAACCATTAACCACCTCAGACCAATGTGACATGAGAACCAGCCACTCAGCCTGACGATTCAACTGAAACTAACACAAAATGCAATGTCTGAGCCCCCCAGCCTACTATAAGGGAAAGGGAAAGGGGAATTCTAGTCAGTTGTACAACTGAATGCATTCAACTGAAATGTGTCTTCCGCATTTAACCCAACCCCTCTGAATCAGAGAGGTGTGGGAGGCTTATAAAGCCCTTAGCTATTGTTACACTGCAGGAGGAACGATCAATCTGAGTAAAATATTGACTATGGTGTGTTGCTCCATTATATTGGTATTACTAAAGCATGTCGGTGCCCGAGGGTCAAAGATACAGGCAGTCATTAAGACTGTCTATAGGTCAGTGATGAGGGATGATGCCGAATGTTGTAGTCTACTGTACTGTACTGTACTGTACTGTGGGTAAACCTGCCTGTATAGGGAGAGGTGGGAGAGGGAAGGCTTGTGTCTCAGAGACTAGTTTGATCTAGGTTATGATCTTCAGCTGTAGGGGAGGAGGAGGCAAATGGGAGCAATAAACTAACAGGGAACATAAAGAACAACATAGGCCAGCCTGGGAGACTCATAAAATAACCCAGAGTGATGTTAGTTGAGGAGCAGGCAACATCCTCAGATGAACCACAGTGGCTCTGTCTCCGGGTACTCCTTCCTTGTGAAGCTGGAACACAGCTGTAAAACTAGAGGTGGTTGAGGTGGCTGGGTTTGAAGGGAATAATAAGAGCAGTGAAGCAGTGAGGCAGGCAGGCAGCCTCAGAGCAGTTCAGAGCATGTCCCTATGATGTTTTCTTGCAGGTGCTGCCGTGGCTGCCGTGTGTTTATGTGTCTGTGTGAGTGAATCATTCATAGCCAGCCCAGGCAAGGGGCTTTAACATATGAATGCATCTCTCTCGCTGGCACAACCAGCAGCAGCATCCCCCGCAACAGTATTTCTAAATATAACTATTTTTCCATGCGTAGTCAAAGGCTGAGCATGGAGCCATGGAGCTGGGAGCAGGAGCAGGCCAGGGTGACTGCCTGGGGGAAACTTTCCACCCTGCCACAGTTCACTGAGGCTGGACCTGGGGCCACGTCACAGCACAGCTCTGGACGTCCATCCACCCACTGCCAGACCAAAATAACATTGTCACCAACACATGGAGGCCCACAACATGCCATAATACAGAACTGTGTGCATGTCTGTCCCCACATTTACAGGTAGATGACGCCACCTTTCAAGGGTAAATGAGGAAACAACATTCTACTGGTAGGCCTCTTGCTCAGAACATCAAAGGGCTTTTATTAGATCAAATCACCAAGTGATTGACAGCTGGGCATTTTTCAAACGACCGTCAAGTTCTTAAGAATCTTAAGACACTAAAAGTCATACCGTTACAGTATGAGCACACTTCAAGAAGTATTGTAATAGCACATAAGTGTGAGTGAAAGATAGTGAACGAGAGACAAAGACAGTAGTCTCTTATCATTACAGAGTACATTACTATCTCCCCACTTCCCTGGAGGAGGGAAAATGTCATTTTCTTCTGTCCCTTTTAAAATGCAACAGTTCCATCAGGCTGGTCCAAATGCCACTGGTCGTTGACCTCTGCTTGGGGAATAAGAGGAGTACAGAGTAATTGCACATGCTAGATGGAGACAGAGCTATCACTTGTTATTTTATTTTATTAAAATCATTATCTCTCAATATGTCTCTACATGCCTTCACTGCCTGGAGCAAAAGAAAGCAATAAGATCATACAGCCGCCATAACTTGTAGGACAGCTCCTAAGAGTGGTTTAGCATATCTTAAAAGGAGAGACAGATCACAGTAATGATGTGAAATAGCACTCAGAGGAGACATTTAATGTGAGAGTTCCCCCATTCACAGCTGCACTGGAGAGGGGGAACGTGGGGATGGAAGAGAGAGGAGGAAAAGAGATGGGATAGAGAACAGGGAGAGAAGAGAGAGATAAATAGGTAGTGAAGAAAAGGGAGATATTGTGTGTGAGAGAGAGAACAAGGAAAAGGGAGGAACGGATAAGGAGGAGAGGGCTGCTGGGCTTGTGGTGTCTGTGAGCATCCATCCCCAGATGCAGATGGGTGGTAATGATAATGATACTCATCTATGACATGCCCCCACAGCCCCTCTCCACCAATCTCAGTGGGGGATAAGGCCCATTCCTTAAATAACAATTAACTGGGCCATTTAAAAACATCATCCTGCCCACATGCTCAATTACAACAGCCCACTTCTGCACTTTTCCCTCCATTGTGTGCCAGAATAGCCCGGCCCGTCACCGTTCAATTGGCTCTCAAGCTGCGTCGGTGATAACTGCGTCACACCGGGCCCGTGTGCAATTTTCTCAGCGTTCACACTGTTCATTTGCGCCTTAAAAGAAAATACTTTAGGGATTACATATCAAATGCATCTCTTTCAGGGGTATAAATGTTTATAATTACTGGCTGCTTTTTTGTTCCAGGACAAGGATGACTGATCTGTCTCGCAAATGATGCTGCTGTACAGAACACAAACTGAAGCGCATAGATAATTGAACGAGTGACTGTATGCCAACAAATCTCTCTCTCTTTTTGAGAAAATAAAGTTCTGCCGATGATGTGTGTGGTTGCTTCAACAGTCCTAGCTATGGTCTCTAGGTGAATTATTGAACATTCCACTTGTGTAACAGAGACCTAAAAATTATAATGGGACTCTCTATATTACAGTTTTCAACAAAAACGACAGAATCCTCAGGATGAGAAAAAGATAAAGGGTAGGGGGGAAAACATATATCATAAATTATACCCAGTATTCAGAGAAAATCAACAACAACAGACGGTTTCAACCAAACCTTCAGTGAGTCAGAAAGACAAACACAATGACCTAAAAATAACTTTCAACTCGCAGCAGTCATTATCATTGGGAACACTTCAGAAAACAGCAGCCCAAAGTTGTGAGCAATAAGCAGAGCAATGGGTGAGAAAGGAAAAGGGGAAAACAACATGAAGGCAGAGTTCCATAAAGTAGTATGTGATGATCTATCAGGAGTGAAAATAAATGGCTGTGTGTCTATGTGGTGGGACAATGAGGGACTTTGAAGCACTGACATCACACAGTACAGCACCACATGTACTGTAGATGGTGGTGTGTCACAGACTCAGTAGCAAGGCAGCTCTCTCATACTATACTGACTGTTATTCAGTCAGCCAGAAGTAAAGCAAGCCAAGCCAAGGCAACATGTTACAGTAACCCTCTAGGGGCACGGAGCTATGATCCGATCTTAATAGTAGTTGGTGTTGGAGGGACGACCTGTGGCCTTGTGACCCTAAGTGATCCCCCCCACCCCGTACACAAACACACACCCGCACGCACATACACAGACCGCACCTCTTTAAATAAAATATCCTTCACCTTGTTGGGTGTGTAGTGAAATCAGTGCATCATGATTACACCGGTGGATTACAGATTTGCAACACAACAACTTCAGAACAACCTTGTTTGCGACACACCTACCACCCGACTGTGCATAAATAAATACTCAAGCAAACGGGAGTGCTTAAATCAGGTATTTAATTCTAGATGATGCCTGGGCTTCTCTTAACCCCAATCAGCAGGGTGATCTGTGGAGCTAGGTCTTAGGGAGCTGTAACCTGACAACAAGCCATTCATTGGCTGGTTGCGCTGTGTTTAAGGTTTGTATAAATGACCCTGAGATCCAGTTTCCGGGGCCTGGCAGGCAGTAAACAGGCCTGGCAGCCCTGAGCTCAGCCAAAGGCACAGCCCACAGCCTGCAGAATAACAATTATGTAAGACGCTCACACACAATCACACACACACACGGCCATCTTTAATTTTACAGGCAGAAAATTGCTATTTTCAAAAAATATAAAGCAAGTCCCTTCATGGGCCATGTGACTGAGTGCTTTCCCCAGGTTATTACAGTAGAACTAGCCATCAGTATGCAGCAGTAGCACTGAGGGTGGGTTAGTGGGTGGAGAGAGGAGGGGAACTCTAGACCAAAGGTTCAAATAACAAATTCACACCACAGGTTTTCTTCTGCTGTGCTCCCGGCCTGCTCTCTGCGACATACATAAGGGCATCTGTCATGTAAATGAATCATTATGGGCAGAGCTCATGAAATGGAAAGGGACTACAGTATAGTGAATAGCCGATTCAGACCGCAGCAGGTAGAGTACTGCTGCTCTGCACAAGAGACGAGCTGCTTCAGGAGAGCTGCCAGTGACATATCACTTCAGAATGCTTGGGAGGGACAGAATGAGGGTTTACCCAGTCAATGCCACATTTAACAACTAAATCAAGCTTATTAAGCAATAAGGCACGAGGGGGTGTGGTATATGTTCTTAAGCACGACGCAACGCAGAGTGCCTGGATACAGCCCTTAGCTGTGGTATATTGGCCATATACCACAAACCCCCGTGGTGCCTTATTGCTATTATAAACTGGTTACCAACTACAGCCCCGTCAATGAGAATGGGGGCGTGCACAGTCCTCTTTTTCCTGTAGTCCACAATCATCTCCTTTGTCTTGATCATGTTGAGGGAGAGGTTGTTATCCTGGCACCACATGACCAGGTCTCTGACCTCCTCCCTATAGGCTGTCTCATCGTTGTCGGTGATCAGGCCTACCACTGTTGTGTCATCAGCAAACTTAATGAGGGTGTTGGAGTCGTGCCTGGCCATGCAGTCATGGGTAAACAGGGAGTACAGGAGGGGACTGAGCACGCACCCTTGAGGGGCCCCCGTGCTGAGGATCAGCGTGGCAGATGTGTTGTTACCTATCCTTACCACCTGGGGGCGGCCCGTCAGGAAGTCCAGGATCCAGTGGCAGAGGGAGGTGTTTAGTTCCAGGGTCCTTAGATTAATGATGAGCTTTGAGGGCACTATGGTGTTGAACACTGAGCTGTAGTCAATGAATAGCATTCTCACGTAGGTGTTCCTTTTGTCCAGGTGGGAAAGGGCTGTGTGGAGTGCAATAGAGATTGCATCATCTGTGGATCTGTGCAAATTGAAGTGGGTCTAGGGTTTCTGGGATAATGGTGTTGATGGTGTTGATGTGAGCCATGACCAGCCTTTCAAAGCACTTCATGGCTACAGACGTGAGTGCTACGGGTCGGTAGTCATTTAGGCAGGTTACCTTAGTGTTCTTGGTGGTCTGCTTGAAACATGTTGGTATTACAGACTCAGTCAGGGACAGGTTGAAAATGTCAGTGAAGACACTTGCCAGTTGGTCAGCGCATGCTCGGAGTACACGTCCTGGTAATCTGTCTGTGAATGTTGACCTGTTTAAAGGTCTTACTCACATCGGCTACGGAGAGCATGATCACACAGTCGTCCAGAACAGCTGATGCTCTCATGCATGCTTCAGTGTTGCTTGCCTCGAAGCTCGCACAGAAGTAATTTAGCTCGTCTGGTAGGCTCGTGTCACTGGGCAGCTCGCAGCTGTGCTTCCCTTTGTAGTCTGAAATAGTTTGCAAGCCCTGCCACATCCGACGAGCGTCGGAGCCGGTGTAGTACGATTCAATCTTAGTGCCGTATTGACGCTTTGCCTGTTTGATGGTTCGTCGGAGGGCGTAGCGGTATTTCTTATAAGTGTCCAGGTTAGAGTCCCGCTCCTGGAAAGCGGCAGCTCTACCCTTTAGCTCAGTGCAGATGTTGCCTGTAATCCATGGCTTCTGGTTGGGGTACGTACGGTCACTGTGGGGACGACGTCATCGATGCACTTATTGATGAAGGCAGTGACTGATGTGGTGTACTCCTCAATGCCATCGGAAGAATCCCGGAACATATTCCAGTCTGTGCTAGCAAAACAGTCCTGTAGCTTAGCATCATCTGACCACTTCTTTATTGACCGAGTCACTGGTGCTTCCTGCTTTAGTTTTTGCTTGTAAGCAGGAATCAGGAGGATAGAGTTATGGTCAGATTTGCCAAATGGAGGGCGAGGGAGAGCTTTGTACGCATCTCTGTGTGTGGAGTAAATGTGGTGTAGAGGTTTTTTTCCTCTGGTTGCACATTTAACATGCTGGTAGAAATTAGGTAAAACGGATGTAAGTTTCCCTACATTAAAGTCCCCGGCCACTAGGAGCTCCGCCTCTGGATGAGTGTTTTCCTGTTTGCTTATGGCCTTATACAGCTCAATGAGTGCAGCCTTAGTGCCAGCATCGGTTTGAGGTGGTAAATAGACAGCTACAAAAAATATAGATGAAAACTCTTGGTAAATAGTGTGGTCTACAGCTTATCATGAGATACTCTACCTCAGGGGAGAAAAACCTCAAGACTTCCTTAATATTAGATTTCGTGCACCAGCTGTTGTTTACAAATATACACAGACCGCCACCCCTTGTCTTACCGGAGGCAGCTGTTCTATCTTGCCAATGCAGCGTATATCCCGCCAGCTGTAAGTTATCCATGTCATCATTCAGCCACAACTTGGTGAAACATAAGATATTACAGTTTTTAATGTCCCGTTGGTAGGATATCCGTGATCGTAGTTCGTCTATTTTGTTATCCAATGATTGTACGTTGGTTAATAGGACTGATGGTAGAGGCAGATTACCCACTCGCCGTCGGATCCTTACAAGGCACCCTGACCTACGTCCCCGATATCTCCGTCTCTTTCTCATGCGAATGACGGGGATTTGGGTCTTGTCGGGTGTCTGAAGAAAATCCTTCTCGTCCGACTCGTTAAAGAAAAAATCTTCGTCCAGTATGAGGTGAGTAATCGCTGTCCTGATATCCAGAAGCTCTTTTCGGTCATAAGAGACTGTGGCAGAAACATTATGTACAAAATAAGTTACAAATAACGCAAAAAAACACACACAATAGGACAATTGGTTAGGAGCCCGTAAAACGGCAGCCATCTCCTCTGGCGCCATTCTTCCATTCTGTGAGCCAATCAGCATTCAGGACTCGAACCACCCAGTTTATAAACAAAAATAAGCCTATGAAGCCTTTGAAGTGAAATGTCATACAATCATTTATATTTACATTTACATCATTTAGCAGATGCTCGTATCCAGAGCGACTTACAAATTGGATACCATGCAATCATAAGTCTCCACAAAACGTGACGGCCTGAGCATGTGAAGGGCACATGTGAGAGATGAGCCTCCCTCACCGAGGGCTTGGAGCTCACCTCACTGGCCTGTCAAAGGGAACAGCTGGAGCTCTGGGCTCGACTAATCAAACCTGATGAATGTGGGCCGGCTTTAATCTTGCTTCCAGGTCCTGATTGAGGGAGAGGCACTGGCAGCACTGGCTTTGAAGTGGGTTACTTACATTAGCTAGCAGCACTCTGATAGTATGGAGGACTAAAAGTGCCACAATTAAATAAATAAATACACCATTAAATAATTACTTAAATGTGTCATTAATTAATTAAAATTAGAATTAAATACATAAATGTGTTATTAAATGTGTCATTAATTAATTCAAATACCGATTCATTTTATGTAAAATACATATATAATAATTTCACTATTTACATTTACATTTCATGGTCCTGCGTTGGAGTGCTTCCTGAATTACTTAAAACTGTCAAACTGACCCATCAAAACTTGGTAGGCGGAACCTAACGCCTGATTGGTTACCCTCTGCATCAAGCCAAGACAAATCAATTCCGGATAATGTCAGCAGGTCCTGCTTCTACATCCTCTGCTAAGTTTAAAATGTCTCTAACCAACTCCCTGGAAAGTTCACGGAGATCCTCCATTGTCTCTATCCAGGTTGGCCTACTCTACTTCAGACCAAAGCAATGGATCAGACTAGATTCGCGTTAGCCCCGCCCACTGACTTTGATGGGTCAGTTTGACAGTTTTAAGTAATTCATGAATCACTGCAACGCAGGACCATGAAATGTAAATGTAAATAGTGAAATAATTATATATGTATTTTACATAAAATGAATCGGTATTTGAATTAATTAATGACACATTTAATAACACATTTATGTATTTAATTCTAATTTTAATTAATTAATGACACATTTAAGTAATTATTTAATGGTGTATTTATTTATTTAATTGTGGCACTTTTAGTCCTCCATATGATAGAACACAACAGGCAGGCAAAGAAAAAGCCCTGCTCCTCCCCTCCCCTCCCCTCAGACAGACAACCCCATCTCCACTAAAATATAACTTTCAGAAAGAGATCAATAGGAGAAATAGCTATACTAGACTACAGTTTTGCCTCCCTCCACCTCCTGGATGGTTGCATCTTAACCCACTTCAAGAGGTTGTCATCATGACTTTGATCCAGTGGAACAACTAGTGGTTAGGAACACAACACACACAGAGTCATGATGCCTCCCACCCACAACACAACACAACCCAGAGAGAAGCAGGTAAATGAAGCATGCAGACGATGCAGTGTGCCATCTGGGCCGGTCATGAAAGGCCTCCAATATGTCTTCTCATTAACCTCCACTATACAGTCATTGATCAACATGCTCAAAGCTCTGTGGGCACAACTCAGGCTGTATTCAATTCCTTTAATCTAATGTAATAAACATAAATATTGTAACCATTTACAATACTTTTCAAAGATTTTGTTATGAATGAAATGAGGACAAGGAGGCCAACGTGATATGTACACTACACACATCAACCCTACTATTCCTCCTGGACTAGGAAAGGGGAGCGATGCATGAAAAACAAAGAAGTGATCTAACCCCTGACCTGATCAATTACTTCCCTTTTTGTATTCAAACAATATGAGGAATGGCAGCCAGATAGTCCAGCTCAGTTAACAGAGACGATGGCACATTTTCTCATTACCAGGGAGCGAGAGGGGGGCAAGGCGTATAAATTAGGATACAAAACTGCAAGGAAAGAAAACTAACCAGGTCATCCCCAGTGTTGTGATCCTGCTGAGAGGTGTTGATATTCCCCACATGATTTAAATTGTAATATTACAGCCTCAACAAGCAAACAGGATTGGATTTAGCCGATGAACCTGCGACTCATGAATCCTGATACCCACAGATAGCTATGCATTTGAGGCCGTTTACCTTTGGAGAACGCTTTTCTTTTCTTGTCACAGCTAAAGTTGCTGGGGGTGGTGAGAGGGGGACTAGGCCACTGAATAAGGTGACAGGCAGGTAGGCGAGAAAACAGTTGAATCTTATTAAAATTAGACTCTCTTTCCTTTGTCAGCCCTAGCCGGTTTGCAACAAGAGAGAGTGCAGTATCGGGACACAAAATGCAATATCCTACTGCACTGCAAGGGAAGATATCCTGAAAGCGTTCCTCCTAAATGAATGGATGTTTAGAGTGCTGTTTAACCAATGGTCTACTACTCCTCTATCACAGAGCTCTTTTCTCCCCTTCCATCACCATCATACCATTTCACTCAACCTGAGGGGTTCCTCCAGTCCAGACCCACCCACCATTTTACAGCACTCCAGTCTGGTTTCAGTTAATGCTGTGGCCATTTTCCTGGCGTCTCCCTACACAGTATATGAAGCTCTGCTACCCTGAGGTTAACCACTGAGAGCTGCACAAGACACAGGAGCCATGAGCCCTTTTAAAAGATCACGCATAGCGCTAGCTGCAAAATTCCGTTTTTTACGGTTAACAGTTCCAACGCTCCCACATAGATTATATCCTATAAATATCAAAGCCAAGCTCGCTCGATTGTGAGAATTTGCTTGGGGTCAACAAAATCAACTGGGGTAGCATCCCTGCCTTTTGTGCGAGCTCGCTGCTCACTGAATGGAGCGTATCAAAAGAACATGAAGTCATCCTGAGAGATACAGAGATAAACTAGAGAGCCGGAGAATACATTTCGCCCAAGATAAATTCAAGCCTTTCAGATTTTCACAAAGCAAACACAAATCTCCATGGTTCCTATTCTGTATTTTCATAATACTTCTGTTTATCATTAACAATGTCCTATTCAAAACTCAAACAAACTGATTAAATGGAAGATGTTAAAAGTAATATCCGATCCCCCAAAAAAGCAGACATTTCTCCCTATCGTATTTCACAGTGTATAACTTCACAGTGTATAAATACAGAGCTGTGAGGGCCCAGAACTGTCTATCTAACACAGTGCTATTCCACTGGCAGACAACAACCACATAATTTAGCCTCCACATAAACCAACTCTGAGCTCTCCAAAGCCCTGTGGATTCTACTGACATGTCATTATATATACAGCGTCACTACCAAAATAACCAACACTCAGTGACAGAGTGGACATTGACATGTGACTGGAAGTTTTGTCTCCTGTAATGATGCACGCTTTGCTTTGCGTCAGGTTTGCATGTCTCAGGGTTTGGGTTTGTTTTAATTTAGCCTGCTGAATAATTGCATTTTGGCCTTGTTGCCTCTCCGCATAATAATATTTTGTAGCCTTCTGATCTTATTCAGGATAGTTGACATGTATGGTGTTTGTTATGACCACCCATTTCCTAATAAAAAGTATAATCTGGCATCTTGTATCTGCCTAAGTCACCTCGGATGAGGCTGTCTGTGAAGTCGAAAGATAACAATGAGGATAATTGAAGGGTAGTGCTGGTTGCTGGGACTGTCTGTCTCTGCTACCCACCTAACTGAATAATGCAGCAGTCTGCCCTGAATTACACACATCCCAAACTCTCCCAATACCAACAATCAATTTTTTAATGAAGCCGAACAGGAAGGAGACAGAAGAAGTGAGAGAGAGAGAGAGAGAGAGGAGAGAGAGAGAGAGAGAGAGAGAGAGAGAGAGAGAGAGAGAGAGAGAGAGAGCGTCTGCCGACTGGGGAAGACCGGGGGAACAGGGAGAGGCAGAGGACCTCGTGTACACACAGAGCACTTAAGTATCCCTTCAAACCTCGTCAGTCTCTTCTCATTCTGACCTCTCCACTCTGTGGAGTAGGGAGACATGTTTGCAGTAGCAGTAGAGACTAGCGTGCCTGGAACATGGGGCCCAGCCCAACCCAGGCCTCATTTTGCCTTAGCCCCCCTGGTCCACTCCTGAGCTGGACTTAGCCACCCGGGCCAGACCAGAGTCAGACTCATATCAGAGGTATTTCCAGGGATCAAGCC
Organism: Coregonus clupeaformis; assembly: GCF_020615455.1. Classification (NCBI taxonomy): domain Eukaryota; kingdom Metazoa; phylum Chordata; class Actinopteri; order Salmoniformes; family Salmonidae; genus Coregonus; species Coregonus clupeaformis. The sequence continues at coordinate 30,920,549 of NC_059200.1, forward strand.
TGGGGAAGAAGGAACAACTGGTTGAGTTGAAGTGGGTTCAGAGCGGTGAGCCTTCACAACCCTGACGATACCAGGCCCAGAGATCCTGAAATCTGGCTATTGTCTGCTGAGGTTTTTAAAGAAAAGGGCTGAGGCTAGGGCTGGGGCTGAGACTGGAGGGGTCAGCTGTCTGGGGCTATGGGAGGCTGTTGATCAGGCTGGTAGGGGGGCCTAGGGTGGCTGGGGCCCCTAGGCTTGGACTAAACACCATCCCACCCAGCATGGGGCCACGGCTCAGCAGGTTTGTAATCAAGGGCCTCTGGAGAGATGCAGAAAGGCAGAGAGAGAGAGAGAGAGAGAGAGAGAGAGAGAGAGAGAGAGAGAGAGAGAGAGAGAGAGAGAGAGAGAGAGAGAGAGAGAGAGAGAGAGAGAGAGAGAGAGAGAGAGAGAGAGAGAGAGAGAGAGAGAGAGAGAGAGAGGTAGAGAGAGAGGTAGACAGGCAGATAGGTGAATGACCTGCAGAGAGCTGGGACCAAAGTAACAAAGCCTACCATCAGTAACACACTACGCCGCCAGGGACTCAAATCCTGCAGTGCAAGACGTGTCCCCCTGCTTAAGTCAGTACATGTCCAGGCCCATCTGAAGTTTGCTAGAGTGCATTTGGATGATCCAGAAGAGGATTGGGAGAATGTCATATGGTCAGATGAAACCAAAATATAACTTTTTGGTAAAAACTCAACTCGTTGTGTTTGGAGGACAAATAATGCTGAGTTGCATCCAAAGAACACCATACCTACTATGAAGCATGGGGGTGGAAACATCAAGTCCCACCTCTCCCATCTCCTCAACAGTTTTTAGGAGCATATACCCACGTGGGTGGTTGAAAGCTGAACTGAGGTCCACACTCCAGTCCAGTTGGTGGTGGTAATTCACCTTAAAGTTGGTTGCCAACTGCCATATAAAGTCCACAGAAGAAGAAGAAGACTGAAGGAGGAGAGATTACTAGAAACTAACTAAGTTTCCACTTTTATCTGCGGATTAATTGTCAGAGTAGAGAACACACGATTTTGTGTGACTCAAAATGGGTCAACATTCTACAAAGATCCAGGAAAAAAAGGACCTTGTGCATTTCAGGTAAAATACCAACCCAATGTTTATATCCCAGGACAAATTACCTAGCAACAGCAAGCAAGCTAGCTAAATGTCCATGAATGTTTCATGTGTTTCGTCCTGTCCCCAAATTAATAAAGTTGGCTCAGAGTTCGTTTTCATATTTCAACCTGCGTGTCCTGATTGCGTCTGGTGTGAATGGACAAAATCAACATGCGCGCGATGGTGCACGCTGACGCATGCGCATTCCCAGTGTAGTCAGCATGTCAGGAAAGCAGTGTAGCACTCAGGGCTGTCTGGAGCAGACGCTTTGAGCACCTCTTCACAGAGCCAGCAGTCAACGTCTGATTCAAGTGACAGTGCCACAGAGAGGGAGAGAGAGTGTGACAAAGCGACAGAGGGGGTAAAGAACTGACAGTGCCAGAGAGAGAGAGAGAGAGGGAGGGAGTGGAGAGCACAGGTACTGATGTATCCCTCCAGCTGTGAAAGCCCAAATAATCTGAAGTTTGGTATAGAAGGAAACAAAAAATGTCTGACTCATATGTGGGGAAAAAATAACAATAATTGAAATGGCAACTTGATTTAAGAGCATTCCTTAAATTATTCAGCATAATGAGCATTCTGATTAATCTGTTCTACTGTGAAATACCAGGTCACTTTTCCCAACTCTCATTCACTCACTATCTTCCTCCCCCTTTCTCTCCCCCTCCCTTCCTCCATCTCTCTAAACTGTGTCTCCCCCCTCCCTCTACCTTTTCTCTACTTTGTAGAGAGCGGCAGTACGGTACAGTGTGTTTGTTTGAAAGGCTCTTGTATCACGCGTGTTTGTTTAAGCTGTGGATGACGCTGGAGTAAAAGCCTGCCTGTGTCTGTAGGCAGCACAGCTGTAGTTTGAGAGGACGGGAACACCACAGGCCTACCTATCTCTCTCTCCTTCTCCATCTCTCTCTCTCTCTTTCTCTCCATCTCTCTCTCTCGCCCTCTCTCACCCCCCTCTCTCTTTCTCTCCTTTCCTCTCACTCTCTGTTTTTCTCTCCCTCTTTTTCTCTCCCTCCCTCTCTTTCTTTAACGGGAGGGAGACAGAACAGAACACAGTTACAACTCCTACAAGCACAGCGGAGCGCCAAATACTCCCACCGCACCTCTGGCTCGGCCCCCTGGGTAATGTGCAGGCAGATAGAGGGGAAAACAGCAGCAGTATATACCTCCACTCTGAGAGACAAGCAACGAGCAAGAAATACCTCTCACACAACAACAACTAACAATAAACCAACTGTGACAGGAGTCTTCAGTGTCAAAACAATGATTTATAGATTAGGATACATTCTGGGGGGGTTCTGTGAATAATAGGTTGTATTTTCCCTGAGATAAAATAAAATGAGGATACAGAACAAAAAGACTGAACGAATGGGTCGCGTCTCTGGCAACCGAACCGATAGAACGAACGACTAGTCGGCTTGGGTAGCAACCCTAGATTTGTGACGGGACTATATCTTGTGGAAGGATGAAATAGTAAGAATAAATGAATCAAAATAATGTTTTTTAATGAAAATATGTCAATCATTATTTGAATATGTTGGCAACCTGTTGTATAAAAGTGATAATGCCCTCGAAGCTGGTGTTTGGAGGATATATTGGCACGGTTTTCTTGATTTGTCAACTGCCTCCTCTGATGGACGAATCCGCATTAAAACCCAAGTATTAAATATACGCAGCAGTGTATATTGTGAGCTATAGATCAACTTTAACTCATTTCCTTCGCGCAGCAATTAATCTTCTGCGTGTTACCCGGAGCACAACACTTAGGAGGGACGCCTTTCTCCAGCCCTGCGTTAATAAGCAGGCTGTCTCCTTTTAATTTACCTATTTTCTCCAGTCATATACATGCCAAGCACGCATTAATCATGTCAAACCATTCCATCCAGGAGTATTCTGTTATTCCAACACAGCCCAGTCAGTCACTATGATCTGAATAACTGATTGAACTTAACTAATATTAGCGTGTGTAAAAACACTTTGCTTTTGTATTGTAATATATATGTAATTTGAACACACAGTTAGTGTTTATAGGGTCATGCTGAGGTACAGCTTTAGGATTTATAATAAACATTCTCTATGCTAGTCTAAGGAAAGCATTGAAGGCACCTTTGTTTATTTTGTAATGAGAAAAGTTAAATGTGTACATGTGCATGTGTGTGTAACAAAGTGCTTGCTGCCTCACCAGCCCACGACCACGAGCCTAATTAAAACAAGCCTGTCCACATTTGGACTTTCCCCCTCATTAAAGATCTAATGGCCTTTTAATAGACAGAGTGATCAGGGTTCAGAACAAAACACATTAACATCTCCCTGGACAGCTCTCAGAAGAAGAAGAAGAAGAATGAGAAGAAGAAGATAGCCTCCCCTTCCTGGTCCTGGTCCATACACTCCATCATGGCTCCACATCCTGCCTGTCCCTCCCTCCCTCCCTCCCCAGACCCTCAGGCCAATGGCAGAGAGGCCAGCAAGGTCAACACACCTGTTTCTGAACCATAGTAAAAGCCAATACACAGATCACTCTGTCATTTACAGTGTTCGTGTGCTTGGGTGGAGTCTGATTTGTTGGAGCAAGGCGCACATTTTGGTAACATGATAGCTCTCCGGTCCATGCATTTCTAGAATCCCAAATAGCAACATTTACAAGGGGGCGATAGCAGAGATTTTCATGTTGTCGTCTTCCCATTTGTGGTAACGGCAAAGAAGAATCACGTTGAAAACATCATCCCCACTGTAAGCTAATTTAAAAGAAAACCAACTGCATATTTAAATAATAGCTACATGTTATGATTGTTTAGTTTAGTTTTACATTACCTTGTTTTGTGCCTGCCAGAAGGCTGTAGGCTACTCCGCTAGCAGCTTGCTAGCTAGCTGGCTAAAAACAGCAAGCAAGCTAGCCTTTTAGCTTCCCACATGTCCTCAGTGTGAAATAATCAGATGTATTAATATTCTTATACTTGCCAGTGTAACCTACAACATTATCCCGCCAGTGTAACCTACAACATTATCTCAGTTTGATATGCTGCTTCAATGTATTCGCTCCCTTATCAGATAAAAATAGAATGTCCATTTTTTCTTGCGGAGAAAACTGTCTACAGCTGTTTTTACCGTTTCAAAATAGCCTAAAATCACATAGTTATTACTTCTAAACAAAATTTAGGGGGATTCTAATAAGGCTACAATGTTATTTGGTTTATTGTTTGAACAGTCGTTGAGATTATATTTGGTTATCAATGCAAAATAGACTGCTTATTTGATGCATAGCCTATAGATCAGATCAAGGAACCAAACGAGTTGGTTCAGCCTCATTATCTACACAACACTGCCCCCACCGCAACGTAAGGAATAATACGGAAAACATACGAAAAACAACATGCAGGTATCGATGCGTTGCGTGAAGTCTACCGAGACTCTAAGAGAAGAGCCCTCTTGTAGAATACTGGCCTCTCAGAGACATTCCTCAACACAACAAAGACCTGCTCTCGCTCCCTCTCTCTCTCTCTCTCTCTCTCTCTCTCTCTCTCTCTCTCCCTCTCTCTCCCTCTCTCCTTTCTCTTTCTTTCTTTCTCTGTCTCTCTGCAGCAGCAAGCAGCTAAACAGTGGGCCTGCCCTTGGCAAGACGGGTAACTAACAGAAATAGGTTGTAACCAATGTTCCCTAAAAAATGTTTTGCCACTGAGCAAATTTCAGGTCTGCTGAGCGCAAACTTGAATGTTGTGAAAATTCTGTGCAACTTATAATATAATAATATGGCATTTAGCAGACGCTTTTATCCAAAGCGACTTACAGTCATGTGCGCATAAATTTTTACGTATGGGTGGTCCCGGGGATCGAACCCACTACCCTGGCGTTACAAGCGTCGTGCTCTACCAATTAAGCTACAGAGGACTTCTGGCGTGCGTTTACTGTGAACACTGAGGCTGTACCCGCTTTAAGTTACAGTTATAACAGTTGCCAAGTAGGCCACTGTGGCTATTTGACCATAATGTAGGCCTACCAGAGTGGCCTACCATCAAAAAACAATGGAGAAAATGCATCCCATAACATTTTAACATGGAAATAGCCATACTATCATTCAGCCTACAGTAGCAGCCAATGTGTGGTGTTCAATGTAGGCCTACATTCCATGAGACTTTTGAAAAAAAAAACAATGTTTGATGCAAGAAACCACTTTACAAAATAAAATGCATTATTATTCCCATACCATTATTACAGAGAATCAGACAAATTATGATACCCTCTGCCTATTGGCTACTTAGCTTATTCAAGCCGGTCTCAAAATATAACACTGACCCAAAATACAACACTGCCCCCTTACAGAAAAAAAAGCTTTTTACCTGACTTGCTTTTCAAAGATGGCTAGAAATGCAAACATTTTGTGCTCTTGTAGGAAGCAACCACTTTGATCAAAAAAAAAGTGCATCTACTCGCGACCACTCATGCTGTAAACACAGTCCAGTTCAAAGTGAATGGCACACATCCATATATGACAATGGTCTATTTGCATATAGGGATACTGCAGCTCTGATTGGTTTTGGCGCACTGGTCTGTGTAAAGTATGGACCTGAATCGTGCCTGTCAATGCAATAGAATCCAAGATGGCGTAGTAGTGCGGTCGTGTATTCTGCTGTGTCCTTGTGTAAATAGCCAGTTTTTTTTAGTTTTTTGTCTTTTTTTCGTATATATTTCTCTATCTCACTTTCCATCCTTTAACTAAATATACTTTCCTGTAACCCGCCTCACCCAATGTGGAATTGATTCTATTATTTCTTTATTTTTATCAAGAACCTACGGCTACCAGCCTACCAACTAGCCAGCTAACTAGCTATTAGCCACCGTTAGCGGTCTTCACCACTGTCCGTGGCCTGCACTACCTACCAGACAATTATCGGCCAGTCTGCACAGCGTGCTATCGACCCAGAGCATATCGGATTTTCTGCCGGAATCACTGAATCACTGGACCTTAACACCGGACCATCGCAACTAGCTAGCTGCAACCGAATGGCTGTTGTTGGCTAATCACCACTGTCCCGACGTACCAGTTAGCCTTGAGCTAGCCTCGAGCCAGGCCCATCTCCCGGCTATCTACCTCTCTGTCAACCGGACGGGACCTCCTAGTGTCGACACGGAGCCCTGCCAACAGGCTTCCCGTTGCGATGACCACGAAGATCCATCTGCTAGCCCCGGCCCGCTAGCACGCGCAATCAACAGCCGTGCCTCCTGCTCGGCTGTGCTGTAGCAGCCTACGAACTGCTCCCGGACTTACTTATTGCTGTTCACTGGATCTTATGATCACTCAGCTACACAGCTAATACCTGCTGGACTGTTCCTTTACACGGTACCCCATCCTGTTTATCTGTTTAGCTAAGCCCAAACTTTCGTCGCCATTACCAGTTGTTGTCTTAGCCCTCTCGAATAACACCTGTGATTGTGTTATGCCTCTCTCCCATGTCAATATGCCTAGCCTATTGCTGTTTGGGTTAGTTCTTAATATACCATTTCACTGTAGAACCCCCAGCCCCGCTCAACCAGCCTCAGAGAGCTCCTTTGTCCCACCCCCCATACACGCGGAGACCGGCTCAATCGGTACCTCCAGTGATGCTATCTCTTTCATAGTTACCCAATGCTTAGGTGTACCTCCACTGTACTCATATCCTTCCATATCCTTGTCTGTACATAATGCCCTGAATCTATTCTACAACGCCCGGAAATCTGCCCCTTTTATTCTCTGTACCCAACACACTAGAAGAACAGTTCTTAAAGCCTTTAGCCGTATCCTTATTCTATTCCTCCTCTGTTCCTCTGGTGATGTAGAGGTTAACCCAGGCCCTGTAGCCCCCAGTATCACTGCTACCCCCCAGGCGCTATCATTTGTTGACTTCTGTAACCGTAAAAGCCTTGGTTTCTTGCATGTTAACATCAGAAGCCTCCTCCCCAAGTTTGAGTTATTCACTGCGTTAGCACACTCTGCCAACCCTGATGTTCTAGCAGTGTCTGATTCTTGGCTTAGGAAGGCCACCAAAAATTCAGAAATGTCCACATTTCGTCTAGATAGAACTGCCAAAGGGGGCGGAGTTGCAATCTACTGTGGAGAGCCTGCAGAGCTCTATCATACTATCCAGGTCTGTGCCCAAACAGTTTGAGCTTCTACTTCTAAAAATCCACCTTTCCAGAAATAAGTCTCTCACTGTTGCCGCTTGCTACAGACCCCACTAAGCACCCAGTTGTGCCCTGGACACCATATGTGAATTGCTTGCCCCCCATCTAGTTCGTACTGCTTGGTGACCTAAACTGGGATATGCTTAACACCCCGGCCGTCCTACAATCTAAACTAGATACCCTCAATCTCAAACAAATTATCAAGGAACCTACCAGGTACAACCCTAAATCCGTAAACATGGGCACCCTCATAGATATCATCCTGACTAATTTACTCTCTAAATACACCTCCGCTGTCTTCAACCAGGATCTCAGCGATCACTGCCTCATTGCCTGCGTCCGTAATGGGTCCGCGATCAAACGACCACCCCTCGTCACTGTCAAACGCTCCCTAAAACACTTCAGCGAGCAGGCCTTTCTAATTGACCTGGCCTGGGTATCCTGGATGGATATTGACCTCATTCCGTCAGTAGAGGATGCCTGGATGTTCTTCAAAAGTCCATTCCTCTCCATCTTAAATAAGCATGCCCCATTCAAAAAATTCAGAACTAAGAACATATATAGCCCCTGGTTCACCCCAGACTTGACTGCCCTTGACCAGCACAAAAACATCCTGTGGCGTACTGCATTAGCATCGAACAGCCCCCGCGATATGCAACTTTTCAGGGAAGTCAGGAACCAATATACACAATCAGTTAGGAAAGCAAAGGCTAGCTTTTTCAAACAGAAATTTGCATCCTGTAGCACTAACTCCAAAAAGTTTTGGGACACTGTAAAGTCCATGGAGAATAAGAGCACCTCCTCCCAGCTACCCACTGCACTGAGGCTAGGAAACACTGTCACCACCGATAAATCTACGATAATCGAGAATTTTAATAAGCATTTTTCTACGGCTGGCCATGCTTTCCACCTGGCTACCCCTACCCCGGCCACCAGCTTTGCACCCTCCGCTGCAACTTGCCCATGCCCCCCCCGCTTCTCCTTCACCCAAATTCAGATAGCTGAAAGAGCTGGTAAATCTGGACCCCTACAAATCAGCTGGGCTAGACATTCTGGAACCTTTCTTTCTAAAATTAGCCGCCGAAATTGTCGCAACCCCTATTACTAGCCTGTTCAACCTCTCTTTCGTATCGTCTGAGATCCCCAGAGATTGGAAAGCTGCCGCGGTCATCCCCCTCTTCAAAGGGGGTGACACTCTAGATCCAAACCGTTACAGACCTATATCCATCCTGCCCTGCCTTTCGAAAGTATTTGAAAGCCAAGTTAACAAACAGATCACCGACCATTTCGAATCCCACTGTACCTTCTCCGCTATGCAATCTTGTTTCCGAGCTGGTCATGGGTGCACCTCAGCCACGCTCAAGGTCCTAAACGATATAATAACCGTGATCGATAAAAGACAGTACTGCGCAGCCGTCTTCATCGACCTGGCCAAGGCTTTTGACTCTGTCAATCACAGCATTCTTATTGGCAGACTAAATAGCCTTCGTTTCTCAAATGACTGCCTCGCCTGGTTCACCAACTACTTCTCAGATAGAGTTTAATGTGTCAAAATGTGCAGTCTCTATGGGGGTGCCACAGGGTTCAATTCTCGGGCCGACTCTATTCTCTGTGTAGATCAATGATGTCGCTCTTGCTGCTGTTGACTCTCAGATCCACCTCTACGCAGACGACACCGTTTTATATACATCTGGCCCTTCACTGGACACTGTATTAACAAACCTCCAAACGAGCTTCAATGCCATACAACACTCCTTCCGTGGCCTCCAACTGCTCTTAAACGCTAGTAAAACTAAATGCATGCTCTTCAATCGAACGCTGCTTGCACCCGCCCGCCCGACTAGAATCATTACTCTTGGCAGGTCTGACTTAGAATATGTGGACAACTACAAATACCTAGGTGTCTGGTTAGACCGTAAACTCTCCTTCCAGACTCACATTAAGCATCTCCAATCCAAAGTTAAATCTAGAATCGGCTTCCTATTTCGCAACAAAGCCTCCTTCACTCATGCTGCCAAACATGCCCTCGTAAAACTGACTATCCTACCGATCCTTGACTTCGGCGATATCATTTACAAAATAGCTTCCAACACTCTACATGCTCAATTGGTAGAGCATGGCAATTGGTAGAGCATGGCGCTTGTAACGCCAGGGTAGTGGGTTCGATCCCCGGGACCACCCATATGTAAAAATGTATGCACACATGACTGTAAGTCGCTTTGGATAAAAGCGTCTGCTAAATGGCATATTATTATTATTATTATGTAGTCTATCACAGTGCCATCCGTTTTGTCACCAAAGCCCCATATACTACCCACCATTGTGACCTGTACGCTCTCGTTGGCTGGCCCGCACTACATATTCGTCGCCAAACCCATTGGCTCCAGGTCATCTATAAATCACTTCTAGGCAAATCCCTGCCTTATCTTAGATCATTGGTCACCATAGCAACACCCACCCATAGTATGCGTTCCAGCAGGTATATCTCACTGGTCATCCCCAAAGCCAACACCTCCTTTGGCCGCCATTCCTTCCAGTTCTCTGCTGCAAATGACTGGAAAGAACTGCAAAAATCTCTGAAGCTGGAGACACTTATCTCCTTCACTAACTTTAAGCATCAGTTGTCAGAGCAGCTTACCGATCACTGCACCTGTACACAGCCCATCTGTAATTAGCCCACCCAACTACCTCATCCCCATATTGTTATTTACATTGTTATTTATTTTGCTCATTTGCACCCCAGTATCTCTATTTGCACATTATCTTCTGCACATCTATCACTCCAGTGTTAATACTAAATTGTAATTATTTTGCACTATGGCCTATTTATTGCCTTACCTCCATAACTTACTACATTTGCACACACTGTATATAGATTTTCTATTGTATTATTGACTGTACGTTTTGTTTATTCCATATGTAACTCTGTGTTGTTGTTGTTTTCATTCGCACTGCTTTGCTTTATCTTGGCCAGGTCGCAGTTGTAAATGAGAACTTGTTCTCAACTGGCTTACCTGGTTAAATAAAGGTGAAATAATATATATATATTTTTAAAGAATCCTACTCCAATGCACTCTGCCTACAAAATAATCTCTTGCGTAGTTCATTTTGTTTCGGTATGTTGCATTGAAAGTGGCTAATATTGCGTTGATTCGATCACAATTCGCACAGTAGAGGGAAACATTACTAGTGTTAACTAAAGGGGAAAACGAAAAAGATGAGTGAAGTTCAATCTCGTGCTTCTCTGCGCGGGCTGATATTTATTCTGCGTGGCAGTCCTGGGGGGAGCTGCACACCTGTGCACGTGCGCAGCTTAATAATAATAATAAGCCATTTAGCAGACGCTTTTATCCAAAGCGACTTACAGTCATGTGTGCATACATTTTTACTTATGGGTGGTCCCGGGGATCGAACCCACTACCCTGGCGTTACAAGCGCCATGCTCTACCAGCTGAGCTACAGAGGACCACTAGCTTAGAGGGAACATTAGTTGTAACAATGGCTGTTTAAATTATTTTGTGTGCATGACCCATTGAAATGTTCTGTTTGGCCAGATTTTTCCATTCTCATCGTTTTTTTATCAAATCAAATTGTTCATCATTCCACTCAATTGCAAAGCACCGCATTGGATTCAAGAGCTAAAATTCCATGCAGCATCAAACTAATCTTGCTTTGCCTACGATTCAAAAATGGTTCTAAGTGACTGCTCAGACTAATCTAGGAATGTTTGCGAGAGGTCGAGGAGAATGCACAATGAGCTCAATCTAACTCTGCAGTAATGACTGCAACAATAGGTAATGTTGATCTGCCTCATAATATACATCAATAGCAGAAAATCCCAAAGGTCAAGGCCGCAAGAACATAAACACACACACACACACACACACACACACACACACACACACTTATAAAAACAAGACACCCCCTTCCTCTCTCTCTTACAATTACTTTCTTTGCCACCCCCTCTCTCTTGTTTCTTTTCTCTCTCCTCCCCCATCTCTCTTTCAACCTCTCCATCCATGTACTCCATCTCTATCATAACAGCTGACTTGAAACAATGGAAACATTACCTTCATCCATCAACCAAGCAGAATTCCCACCTGCTCCTATCCTCACTCTCCCTTTCTCTGCTTCTCCCCACCTCTCCCACCCCCCTCCCTCCCTTCCTAGGCGTTTGGGCCATTAGTGCGACACAGTGCTGCTCCCCATGTAGGGAGAGAGGTCATGGCTCTGCCTCGGTTGGCTGGCCAGTCAAATCACAGCCTGCTTCTTCTGCCACTCCCCCTCTTCTTTCACCTTTACTCCACTTCCCTCCCTGACTCCCCTGGACCCCCTCTAGAGTGATGAGGGCTCTCAGATATAGATAGCAGGCTTCTGTTTGGATAGAACAACAGCTACAGTACTGGGCAGTGAAAATAATGGGACAGACCAGATGCTGGACCATAAGGAGTCTGATAGATCGACTGATCCTGCTTCTGAGAATACACTGTAAATAATGGCCTCTCAACCCGCCAGACTCATGTGCCTTCAAAGGGCAGTCAGTCAGTGTTTTGAGGTTCCAATTGCTAGCAGCTCCTTATTACTTCCTGCTCTGGTTGTGGAAGCAGATACAGTTAGAAGCCTCCAGCTCTGTGCTTCCTTCAGCCCCAGCTGGGGTTGCTCCACACCACACCCCCTGTCGCCCCTGTCTCCCACTAGCCTATGAGCAGTAGCGGGGAGGTACCACTCCCCTCTCTCTCCTCTATTGCCCATCTCAGCCAGCCCAGCCACTTTCTAAGGCCTCAGGGAGAATAAGTGCTGCCACAGGCCACTGAGGCCAGTAACACCCTTGTACATGTGTGAAATAGGACAGATATAAGCACCCACCAAATTATTATTATTAACACTAGCACAGAAACCCAATCAAAGGCACCAAGCTCTGCCTTCCACAGCACCCTGCGGGGAGCTGACATTTACTTCCCCGGCCCAGCGGCCCGGCCCCACCCTGGGCTCCAGATGAAGCCTGATGTCTGTAGGCCCCTGCAATGCTTTTCTACCTCCCTCCTTCCTCCTGTTTTAGAAAAAGTAGAGTCTCTCACAAAAGCGAGAGAGAGAGAGAGAGAGAGAGAGAGAGAGAGAAACGTAATGTCCTGGCTGTAGTTGTGTTAAGCTGGCAGCCCAGAGTTGCTGATTACAGTGCTCCCACCAAGTCAATTTACAGCCATAAGTTAGAGCCGTAAAGCACACCTGTTGTAGTAAGAGAAGTCATAGTTTTAAATGTGGGGAGTGAGAGTACTGCAGGCGTTATATGGGTTTACACACAGATCCTTTTTAAAGCTACTTTTCACATTCATGGTTGTGCATTTGATAGGTTTATACAGAGTGATGGAGACCGGTGGCCAGCTCATCCATCAAACAGTGTGAATTCGCAGAAGGCCGAGTACAAAGAAGCTCAGCCAGACTAATTAATCAGTTGGTCTAACTGATTGTTAATTAAGCCGGCAATTATGCCTGAGCAGCAAACCTCATGCTTGGGGTAAGGGAGAGGAGAGAGAGAGGCACACATATTTTCTTAGGGAAAGCAAGAGTTCACACACTGGGCAACAGCCTGCCTTAGGGTCTATTTTCATTGACGAGAATTAAGGAGAATTTCGAGAGATTCTCGATAAGTATCGATTCACGAGAGACATTACTGTATGTAAACTTGCGTATTTCTCAAATCTCGAACGCTACCTCCGGAGGTCACGCACGACTAACTTTCAATAAATTCCCTGGTTTTCCAGAAATCCTGGTTGGAGGATTCCAGAATTTTGCAACCCTACGCACGACACTTGCCCAACAGTTGCCCCACTTTAAGCAGGGAAGTGTAAACAGAATTGTCTCTTTGAGTCCCACATTCACACAGTAAAAATACTAATAGCAGAGCAACGTGTTTGAAACAGCTGAAATGTATAGACATTTTTATTATATGTATGACTTGTTTTATTGAGTTTTCACCTGAAATTGCAGTAACAGCCTGTTACATTCTGAAATTGTCACTGTATCTTTAAGAAAAGGGAAAGCTCAACAGTGGTTTTACCTCCTTGGCTGCTCTGAGCCACCATCCAGGCAAGAAGCATGCACCAGGGGAATTATCAATGTTTTCAGTTGCAATTTTACGTTTAGCTCATACAGTGGTGGAAAAAGTACCCAATGTCATACTTGAGTAAAAGTAAAGATACCTTAATAGAAAGTGACTCAAAGTAAAAGTGAAAGTCACCCAGTAAAATACTACATGAGTAAAAGTCTAAAAGTATTTGGTTTTAAATACTTAAGTATCAAAAGTAAATGTAATTGCTAAAATATACTTAAGTAACAAAAGTAAAAGTATAAACGATTTCAAATTATATATTAAGCAAACCAGACGGCACCATTTTCTTGTTTTTTTAATTTACGGATAGCCAGGGGCACGCTCCAACACTCAGACATAATTTACAAGTAATGAGTACTTTTGGGTGTCAGGGAAAATAATAATTTTCTTTAGGAATGTAGTGAAGTAAAAGTAAAAGTAGTCAAAAATATAAATAGTAAAGTAAAGTACAGGTACCCAAATAAACAACTTAAGTAGTACTTTCAAGTATTTTTACTTAAGCACCACTGAGCTTATATAATGATTCATGATATTCATAAAATGAGGTCTGGTTTGTTCTAAGGTAACTTTAAAGAGTAACTTTCATGAAGAAACATTTTTTTCATTAACAAACAGATGTTTTAGGTTTATTTATAGTGAAACATGTAAATTCTGGTGCTTCCTTGACTCGACTTCTGACGTTACACAAAATTCAAAAGGCCGTAAGGCACATTTCGGCATATGACCAAATTCAACGTTTTTGCTTACCATTTCATACACATCTATGTGCTTTAACAAAGAAAAAAACATGTAGGCTATAAGGATTATACGATTATATTTGTAGCTACATCCATCGTAATGAGCAATAAATGACAATGGTGGTCATGTCAAATCCTTGTATTTTTTCCCAACCATTATGACTGATTGATGGCGCAGTCCACTAAAACAATTGGCTCAAAGTTCCATGGTTATGAGTTCTAATCCCACATGGGGCAGGTATCTGTTTATTTTTTATCCTTTATTTACAATAAATATCCCGTGCCCACACACTTCTAATTCTGAGAAGTGAAAGCATACCTTTGAGAGGTGTCGCCATGGTAGTAGTTGTAGATTTTCATACAATACCCAGACCAATCTGTGAATTAATTTGACCATTGGAAAAAGAGTTACTGCGTAAATACTGCAATGCCGGTTGGATTGAATTGAGCCCCTAATCTTCATTTTCAAGGTGATGATTGCACTTTTCTTCCAAACACAATACCGCAATTAATATGAGCCCACATTGCAAATTTGCACCCCATGAGGGATTTGAACTTACACCACAAGTGGCAATAGACGTCAGGAACTCAGTGCTTTACCACTGTGAGCTAACTGTCCAGAGCCACCTAGCCTCGCAATGCATATAACTTTATTATCAGAGTGTGCCATTGGATTTCTGGTAAGTATGCTTCAGTGAGAAAGTGTTGAGCTCAGGTACAACTACATTTACCCACCTCCAAAATGAATATTTATGAGCAATTCCCCCCACCCACAACTTCTCACCTGAATGCATTTTGGGGTTGAGAGTTACCCTTTAATATGTTGAAACTGTACTTTTATATTCGTATGAGAGGGGTAAACGTTCATGTTTGATATGCTAACGTTAACAGCTAGCTAGCTGTGTTATTGTCTTGCAAGCTACATTTAGGTTATATGTGTACATTTAGCTAATATGTGTACGAACAAGAAAATAAACCCTTTAGTCGTCTGTACATGCTTGTGAATTATTTAGTTATTCAAGAGTGTAATATGGTTTGGTTGTATTATGCAAGAGTGGAGTTAATATGTTTTAAAGGAAAAATTGCTTGCATTGTTGAATGGTTTGCAAACTTACTGGCTAGTCAGTGGCTGTACAGTGATACTGGTATTTAAGGTAAATTTGGAGCTGCAGAGCAAGAATGTCGCGTTGCCAGCCACAACGAAAGGTAAGGCAAGGATGTGATGTCAATTGAAAAGTTTATGCACATATTATGTGAATTGAAATCTTGTTGTGCTGCCTCTCCTTGAATGTTCGTCAATGAGAATAGCCTCTTAGAAAATAAACACAGTGTTCCAGTCCCTTCAAACACAGTCCAATGGAAGGCTTAGCCTAGGCTAACACACACAAGGGTTTCCTTCCTCAGGGCCCACACTGTTTACTTAAAGGTACCTTAAGTGTTGTTGAATATAGCAGATAATTGCACTATTAATCTTAATGGCAAACTAATTACTCTTTACAACGTCCTTTCTCCTTCCTGAAGCGCATGGCATGATGGAGTGGTGGAGCCATCGCGTGCTGCTGCTTCCAGTGAGGAGAAGGAGGAGGATTCACATCTCCCCCTCCCTTTAGTCCCCTACATAAACAGAAGGGAGAAGCCAGGATGCTAAGGAAGGGGAGACGTTCCACTGTGAACAGGAGGATGTGCAGAGAGAAAGAAAGAGAGAGAAAGGGCAGAGAGAGAGAGAAAGAGACACTAGAGAGAGTGATAGAGAGAGATAGAGAGACTAGACAGTGAGAGAGAGAGAGAGAGAGAGAGAGAGAGAGAGAGAGACTAGACAGTGAGAGAGAGAGAGAGAGAGAGAGAGAGAGAGAGAGAGAGAGAGAGAGAGAGAGAGAGAGAGAGAGAGAGAGAGAGAGAGAGACAGTGAGAGAGACTAGAGGGACTAGACAGAGTGAGAGAGATAGTGTGCGAGAGAGAGAGAGAGAGAGGCCAGTCTTCTACAGTACACAGGCCATTACCCAGCTGCCAGAGCTGCTATAGAGAGGAGGGTGAGTAATGTTCACTGAATTACCCCATGGATAGTATACAGTGTATAGAGGGCAGGGGAAGCCTCACTAGAACCATGAAGTACTTTAGTACAAAGATAAATTAAGGGGCAGTTTAAGCCTCCAACTGTATCAACTGTACAGAAAATAATTACTATTTTTTACATTAACTTGATGCTGATTCATTCATTAACAGTAGTTTCCTGTGGTTTTTGCACCTTGCTAGATAGCTCAGCAGTATGCATACCCTGTGATGTGTGTCAGAAGCCTTAAGGATTAATAGGGAATGAGAACAAAAACACTTACGGACAAATATGTGGGTTACAAACTCTTCACATGAGAAGCCATATAGGGAGCCTGTTTCCTACATGTTTAGACCCATTCCTAAAGGCCTGCCTGTTGTTGTTAGTTCAGCTGCAATGGCCATCACTTTGATCTCCACTTCGTGTGCAGCTCTAGCAGATAGCTCTAAGGCTGGGCTCTGTCTCTGGCCCTGGCTGCCTAACACACACTTGAGCTGGGCGGTATACCGTATTTTATGATATTTGGGTTTTTACTTTACCTTCTATAATGGAATTTGAATGTTTGGTTTGTTAAATGTGAAACGCTGTGTGTAACGTCCATTTTTATAGTTTACTTTGCTACTTGAGTCATCTCTCTCCACGCCAGTGTTGCCAACTCCTCAGTAAGGAAAGTAGCTATTGGCTGTCCTAAAAGTCACTAAATGACGTCATCACCTAATTTGCATAATTGGCCATGTGCATGTAATTGTGATGGACGCTGTAGGAGAGAGGAATAATGTTGTGGGAGGGACAAAAAGTGAGTAAAAAACACCCTAAATATGTTTAGAACTACAAATGAACTTTCTTCTGTCGATTCTTGTTTTTGAAAAAGGTTTTACATTTACATCCCACCCAGGGCGGGATCAGCCAGGGCTGCTTCCCACATGTGCGATTCATTTGCAGTCTGGACGCGGAGGGGTGAACATCTCCTGTGTTTCTTACATCTGCAAACAGCTAGTTTGTCTTTTCTTAGCAAGTTGGGCCTAAATCTTGTTAGCCGCTAATGCTAATCGCTAGCTAGCTAATAAATGTACTGAGTCAGAGCAAACGTAATGAACTATACAGCCTGATAATACCAGTGATGGTTTAGACCTAAATCAGCGTGTTTGTACAACAGTATCTTCTAAATCAAAGAGGAATATGTGAAGCATGAATATGTTAGCTACATGAAGTAGCTAAGAGAATACATTAAATGTTGTCAAAGATTATTGGGTCCCCAAGGAAACACTTAACAACAATTTTGGTTCCTACCCTGTCATAATAACTCCTACCTAGCATTTCCATACGTTGTCATATCAAACAACACTGTATACAAAGTGCCCACTATTATATTCTAACTATAGAATTAGAATAATCATTATATTTCCATGATGCCAACAGTTCACCCAAGTGCTTTACTCTAAATCCCAAGTCAAATCGCAATTGCAACATTTGGTTAAAAATAAGGCCTATAAGCCCTCCTGAGTGGTGCAACGGTCTAAGGCACTGCTAAGGCGCCACTACAGCCTCAGGTTCGATCCCAGGCTGTGTCACAGCGTGGTTAGGGAAGGGTTTGGCCGGAGGGATTTCCTTGGCTCATCATGCTCTAGCTACTCTTTGTGGCGGGCCGGGCGCCTGCAAGCTGACTTCGGTTGTCAGTTGGATGGTGTTTCCTTCGACACATTGGTACGGCTGGCTTCTGGGTTAATCGAGCAGTATGATAAGAAGCAGCGCGGCTTGGCAGGTCATGTTTTAGAGGACGCATGACTCTCGACCTTCGCCTCTCCCGAGTCTGTTGGGGAGATGCAGCGATGAGATAAGGTCTATAAGTGTGGAAATGATCTCAAATGAGTGCTGAAAATAACTTTGGGTTGAATTGAACAGTATAAAACAATCAGAATGGAGAAAGACCCATCAAAATCACTTAGAATGTATGTGTTGCCACACACTACTGTATGTGTTGCCACGCTTTTACTCAAAAGCAAATGTACAACTTGTATTATTCAAAAACAAAATACCGTCATACCTTCCAATTTTTTTTAAATGCCGTGATATGATATTTGGGCCATATCGCCCAGCCCTAACGCACACACTCATGCAAGCAACACGTACACTCATGCAAGCAACACGTACACTCACACAAGCAACACGTACACTCATGCAAGCAACACGTACACTCACGCAAGCAACATGTACACTTATGCAAGCAACACGTACACTTATGCAAGCAACACGTACACTCAAACAAGCAACATGTACACTCACACAAGCAACACGTACACTCACACAAGCAACACGTACACCCATGCAAGCAACACGTACACTCACACAAGCAACACGTACACTCACACACACACAACGCCCCTCCTTCAGTCCAGCTAACAAGGCAAACATGGCTCATCCACATGAAATCACTCTCCATGCCCACACACACACAACCACTGTTGTTCCACTGGATCCCTCTGTTACTGCAAACCTCTTTTTCCATCGATCTCACAGTAATTGCCTCTAAAACACTGGTATACCGAGGTGCTTCCGCTATTGATGCAATGTGGGCGTCCTGGGATTTCCAAATATATCCCAATCAAAGCATGGAGTTCTACCCAGCGTATGGAGATCTACCCAGCGTATGGAGATCTACCCAGCGTATGGAGATCTACCCAGCGTATGGAGATCTACCCAGCGTATGGAGATCTACCCAGCGTATGGAGTTCTACCCAGCGTATGGAGTTCTACCCAGCATATGGAGTTCTACCCAGCATATAGAGTTCTACCGAGCATATGGAATTCTACCCAGCATTATCAAAAGATACTAGTAGAAGGAGTAAAAGCACTCCAAGCAGATTTAGAGAGTAATTCCAGTCGGAGGGGTATTTCATTAGAAACTGGGCCAGACGAGTCTATATAGTCTTATGTAGCACAGCCCTACTTAACAACGTGATGGCACACTAACTCTGTGCAAATACGGTCAAAGAAATCTCTGTCAAATTGGATGTGCCCCTTTTCAGAGATATTTCATTTGGGGGCAAGTCAGGAGTAAGATAGACGGCATTAGGAGATGTATCTGCATTACTGTATGTCATCACCCATGTCTTGTCAAGTATAAGGTATTACAGGGTTTAATGTTCAGTATACCAAGGAGGTGGTATCGAGTCTCAGAAGGAGATTAGGCCTAATTGATCAGTGTAAATGGAGCAGGATAAGTCTGCATTTACCTTTGTTTAAACTTAAGGCTGGCAGCACGTTCAGCAAGATCATACCTTCATCTAAAAATACTGTGCAATAGAATCCAGTAGTAAGTAGGCAGTAGCCATACTAACTTAGAGAAGCCATTGTGAACAGGTATTATTGATGTGGAAAGACAGTTTTGTGGGAGGGGAGAGGGATCTGCGTAAAGAGGCAGGGCCTGGAGTCTCTCTCTCCTCTCCTCTGTCATGCCTGCTGTCCTCTCTTTCTCCCTCTTTCTCTATCCCTCTCTAAGAGCCGGTAATGTCTTTCTGGAGAAGAAGAAATGCCTCTAAATTTAGCATCAGATTTATCAAGCCGAGGCAAATGAGGAGAACAGGGGGGTGAGAAAGGAGGAGAGTGAAATGAAGAGAGGGATAGAACAAGGGAGACAGAGGGAGTGTGACTATGAAAACATGGGTGGGTAGATACTGTAGAAAGGAAAAGACTGAGGGAGAGAGTGAGAGGAAGAGAGGGGGACTGGGGGATATCAGTGAAGAGCTGTCCGTTATGAGTCACATTTAGACGGAACAAAAATACATTTCGGCCAGGCTCCAAACAACACAGACACATACACACACTACCCAATTAAATTGAGACAAAATTATGCCCATTGAATTTGAATGGACAGACAATGGTTAAAAAAACAATGAAGTCTGAATGGAGTATGGAACAGAAAGCTCGAAGCAGAAGAGGGCAGAGGATGAGTTGCTACTGTACACTCTTAGAAAAAAAGATGCTATGTAGAACCTAAAAGGGTTATTTGGCAGTCCCCATTGGAGAACCCTTTGAATAACCCTTTTTGGTTCCAGGTAATACCCTTTTGGTTCCAGGTAGAACCCTTTTGGGTTCCATGTAGAACCCTTTCCACACAGGGTTTTACATTGAACCCAAAAGTGTTCTGCCCGTAACCAAAAGGGGTTCTACAGATGTAGGATTTTAATTTGAGCCAGTTTGCTACAGCAGGAACATAATCCTGCAGCAACAGGAATTTTGCTGTAGGGGTGATACATTTTTTTGTTAGGGCAAATCAAGTCTGACATTTTAAAGTGTATTTACCAACTTTAGAAGCCTTTTTAAACCTTGAATACACTACAAGTTAGCATTTCCTGCTGTGCAGGAAAATTCTCAGCAACAAAAGGGTGATCAAATTAAGATCCTACATCTGTACTTGGAGCCAAAAAGGGTTCTCCTGTGGGGACAGCCATTGAAGCCTTTTGAGTGTATAGAGGAAAGAGTGATCTCTTAGAGCCATGACAACTTGGAACCTGCAATACAGCACTGTAGTCCTAGTGGCCTGTACAGCCTCAGCCTCAGCTACAGCCCCACATATATCTCGGCCAGGCTCAAAATAACATACAAAACACACACAGCACACACACACATTCATCACACAAAAGCCTGCCCACTAGCAAGATGCATGAAGGAGAAAGAGATATGAATTTCAATAAGGGGAGAGGAAGCAGAAGGAGAGGGAGGAGCGAGAGGAGGAGAGGAGAGGATACACACACACACAACCAAGCGCACACACAAAAGCACACACACACATACAGGCCGCTGAGGCTGCAGAACAAGGGCAACAAGGGCATAACAGGTCAGGACTACTTCATGGACAAGTCAACCTACTATATCTCTGAAGATCACAACACTAGAGGGCATGAGCTTCCCTCTCACCCCTCCTATCCCATCTCCCCCTCCTCTCCTCTCCTCTCCTCCATCCTCCATGCTGCACCCAGGTCCCTCTGGTAGCAGTGGCTATAATGTCAACCACTGGGTTCACTTTATCCCATTCATTTGTTTAGTTTGGCCAATTTGGACCCTCTTGGGAATTGCCTGCTTTGTTTGGATGGGGGATTTACATGCAATGCAAATGCTCTAAAAAAGCTAAGCTTTCCCCCTCCAGCGTGTGTGCTCCTCTGAGCGGCATCACTGGGGTTCAGCCAGGGACTCAGTGGCAGCTCAGCTGTTTCAGCGAGCACAGAGAGAGAGAGAGAGAGAGAGAGAGAGAGAGAGAGAGAGCTCTTCCATGTTGTGTCAGCAGACAGCTCTGTTAAATATTACAGCAATAGGCATACCTTAAAGGTCCAATGCAGCCATTTTTACCTCGATATCAAATAATTTCTGGGTAACAATTAAGTACCTTACTGTACCTTTTCAAAACAGCTCTTACACTAAAGGGCATTATCATAATTTCCACAATTTCACAGTATTACAACAACCTCATAGTGTGGAAATATATATAAAACACAAGAAAATCATGTTTTTGACTGCATTGGGCCTTTAAGGTTTCAAAAGCTTAAAATTGCTTTGGCTAAAAATGACAGTGCCACGGTGCCACCATAAAACATCAGAACTCGACTGTATTAATATTCATATGTGGATGGGATGAAAATTCATACTGACTTCATGCTCTATTGAGACACACAAGTTCAAGGTTTTTCAAAGTGTCATTTACAGGTACAAATACCTGTTCAATGTTAAATGGGAAGATAAATAGTTCCATATGGAGGATTTATCAAAGAATAAAAAGTCTAATCATACAACTAGATATGCAATTCAAACAGTTATCCAATGAAATAATGCATTAATCTACCCAATTTAATTGAGAACATTCTGCCCATTGTATTGACAGATATTGGTTACAAAAAGGGCAGAGGATGAGTTGCTTCTGCATAAAGGTAAGAGTGAGCTCTTAGAGCCATGACAACTTGGATCCTGCAATACAGCACTGTAGTCCTAGTGGCCTGTACAGGCACAGCTTCAGTCATATCTACAGCCACAGCCACAGCTACAGCCACAGCTACAGTCATATCTATAGCCATACCTACAGCCACAGCTACAGTCATATCTATAGCCATACCTACAGCCATAGCTAGTCATATCTATAGCCATACCTACAGCCATAGCTAGTCATATCTATAGCCATACCTACAGCCATAGCTAGTCATATCTATAGCCATACCTACAGCCATAGCTAGTCATATCTATAGCCATACCTACAGCCATAGCTAGTCATATCTATAGCCATACCTACAGCCATAGCTAGTCATATCTATAGCCATACCTACAGCCATAGCTAGTAATATCTATAGCCATACCTACAGCCATAGCTAGTCATATCTACAGCCACAGCTACAGCCATAGCTACAGCCACAGCCACAGCTACAACCATAGCTACAGTCATATCTACAGCCTCAGCTACAACCATAGCTACAGCCACAGCCACAGCTACAACCATAGCTACAGCCACAGCTACAACCATAGCTACAGTCATATCTACAGCCACAGCTACAGCTACAGCCTCAGCTACAGTCATATCTACAGCCTCATCCTCAGCTACAACCTTAGCTACAGCCTACAGCCATAGCTACAACCTACAGCCACAGCTACAGCCTACAGCAGCTTGGAGAGTGAACGCATGGGCAGACTAAAATAATTGTCCACTCTTCCAAAAGAACTCTAATAGGCCTGGCAGGCACTCAGCGTTAGATCAGCCAGAAACCAGAGGAAGATCCATGCTGGGTCCTGTACGTTTATCTCTGACTAATACTATGCCAAGAGGATCCAGCCCAAAAAATAAAGATGGTCTGTTCTGAAAATAGTTTAGCTGAAGTGCTATGGTGTGGTATATCTTATTTACGTGAGGGGAAACCACTTGGAATACAAATGGAAAGAGACAAGAGTCAAGGTCAACCATGAAGGTCACTGCAGAAGAAACATGCTAGGCAGACCATCCCATTAGGCCTTTTTAAGATTATTCAAATCTTCTCTAATGCATTCTAGATTAGAAATACAGTCATAGCACTTTAATGCTGCATTTATTTTAAATGGTCGTGGGGAGCAGTGTTGTGGGTCTGGGTAGGATTGGAGCAGTAGAGATTTCACTCTATGAAGGACTTAAATCACTTCTTGAGACAAGTGTAGCAGAAAATTGATAATTACTGGCGGCACAGCTGTGCCTAGTCATCAGGTGTGACAAATACCCCCCCCACCCCACTCCCAAAAAACGATCATAACAAAAGTCGAGCCCAAGACAGGGGATGACAAATATCTACTTGTTTGTTGCGTCTGTGAGATTGTTTATTGCTGTGTGTCAGAAGCAGAGTGCGTGGCCACTCATGCCCTCCCCTGACCATCCCATGCCCCAGGCCAGAGGCTCCGTGCCAGGACAGGGAGACGCCACAGCGGGTTCAGGCCTCCAGGAATGTGGTGCACTCTGACCAGAGACAGACTGGGTGAGCTCTGGCCTGTCCCTGTCCCGGTAGGCTACTCTCCTCACTGCAGAACAGAACGCTGTCTCAGCTCCCAGATTCCATCTGGCTCCTCCTGTCTGTCTCCGACACTGGAACTAATCTACCCCCCACTCCATCTCCCACAATGCCGTGCGAGATTGTGCCGCTGGGGCCTGCTCTGCGTAATTCATTGGCAACGTGAGGGCAAAAATAACACACTGCAGAACAGCAAGGTTATGACTATGTGTCAGTGGTGTCATAACATGTACATTTGCCATCATCTGAAATCTAAGTGTAGATTAACTAAAAGCGCAAATCTACCATTCGGTCAGAGTTTAATATTTTCCTAGGCAGGTGAATGGAGTAAGGGGGAAAGGTTGCGGTGGGGTGAGGCTGCTCATTCAATGTGTGCATGCGTCACATAAAAAGAGGGATCTGATAGGGGTTGTGTTAGTAGTGATGAGGGAGTTGAGTTGGGTTGAGGGGGACGTAGCCCTCCCTCCTGGCTGGCTGGCCTGGGTCTCCTCATTACCGTCAGTCAGCATCAGGTTTAGCAGGGCCAGGCTCCAGCAGCCCTCTGTCCTCCCTGCCCTCCTTCCCTCTCTCCCTCCCTCCCCTCCCTGCTGTCCACTGCCTGCCTGCTGCCATTGATAAGTACAGAACACGGCCCTGAACCCCCACCAAACCTAATTACCCTCGACCCACAGCAAAGAGACCAGGCCAGGGAGAAGAGAGGAGGGGAGAGGGTAGAGCACTCAGGAGCCAGGCATCACACAGAGAGCACATGCATATACTGTATGGCACACATACGCTAAACACAAAGACAAGCATATTGTGTATTAAGACTAACAATGTATGCTCACTCACACACCCACAGACATGATAAATTGTATAATGACAATGTGTAGAAGAGAAAACAGTATCAATGACTGAGAAGTGCTTTGACAGACTGAGTCTCTTCTGACTGTCTTTTGCTGATTCTGTCTGACCATTCAACAAACAGTCATTCATATGCCTGGGCTTTGGCCTCATTCTTGTCTGGACCAGTTTATTGAGGCTGTTCAAAGCTGGAACAGCATAGGGTCAGGGATTTAAACACATCTCCTCACACTCTAGAACATCCATTACCACAGGGAGAAAACATCTCTCTGTGTCGCCCTCCATCTGGGGGGGTTTGTTTGTGTCGGCTATAAACCTTTTTCGCCAGGAGGTGAGAGGGAGGTGACGATAAAGAAATCCCATCAACGGAACACTGATTGATCGACTTTTCCCTCACCCTGATCCAAGTTAGCTTTGCCAGCTATCGGATTGTTTCTTGTTTTCAGTGAAAAGTCAATGCACTTCCTGTCGGTTGTAAAAACCCATTTCAGAAGTGCATTCATTTTGAGGGAAAACAGAAATACACATAGGGTATGTTTTCCATTAGAAATAGTGAGGTTGTGTTTCTGTCTGTAAATGCTTGTCTCCAGTCTCAGAGGAATGGAAAGATGACCTACTATCATCCAATGTGAAAACACGTAAGATAAG
This sequence comes from Coregonus clupeaformis, assembly GCF_020615455.1. Taxonomy (NCBI): domain Eukaryota; kingdom Metazoa; phylum Chordata; class Actinopteri; order Salmoniformes; family Salmonidae; genus Coregonus; species Coregonus clupeaformis. The sequence goes on from NC_059200.1 coordinate 30,945,731, forward strand.
AGATATACTGTATATAGAGATATGTGCTATATTAAGTATTCTGTTCTATATACTGTAAAGTATTATGTTATATATAAAATAGTTTTGTCCTTCAAAATTCTTTCAAACTCTGGCAGTGGTGCACGACTGAGTTTGAACAGGGAATCTGGTGCTTTTAATAAACTCATATGGACATTTAGAGTAGCTGGCAGCGATGGTTTCATATTCCCAGCAGTCAGCTGTGTCAGTTGAAATGAAAATCATTCTGAGATGATGTAGATGATGATACTAAAATCACCTAAAGATAAACAACATAACTGAGAGAGGCGTAACAGCAGATTCACCAGGTTTTGAGAGGCTGTCAAGAGTGAAAAAAGTGGAGGAGATGGAAGGAGGGGTGAGAGACAGAGAGGGAGAAAGAGAAAAGAAAAGTACAGCACCTTCACACCCCTTGACTTTTTTCACATTTTGTTGTGTTACAGCCTGAATTTAAATGGGGATTTTGTGCCACTGATCTACAAACTATACCCCACAATGTCAAAGTGGAATTTAGTTTTTATAAATGTTTATACATTTATAAAAAAATGAAAAGCTGAAATGTCTTCAGTCCATAAGTATTCAACCTCTTTGTTATGGCAAGCCTGAAAAAGTTCAGGAGTCAAATTTGCTTAACAAGTCACATAATATGTTGCATGGACTCACTCTGTGTGCAATAATAGTGGTTAACATGATTTTTGAATGACTACCTCATCTCTCTACCCCAAACATACAATTATCTGTAAGGTCCCTCAGTCGAGTAGTGAATTTCAACCACAGATTCAACCACAAAGACCAGGGAAGTTGTCCAATGCCTCGCAAATTTGGGCACCTATTGGTAGATGGGTAAAAATAAAAAAGCAGACACTGAATATCCCTTTGCGCATGGTGAAGTTGTTAATTACGCTTTGGATGGTGTATCAATACACCCAGTCACTACAAAGGTACAGGCGTCCTTCCTAACTCAGTTGCCGGAGAGGAAGGAAACCGCTCAGGGATTTCACCATGAGGCCAATGGTGACTTTGAAACAGTTACAGAGTTTAATGGCTGTGATAGGAGATAACTGAGGCTAGATCAACAACATTGTAGTTACTCCACAATACTAACCTAAATGACAGAATGAAAAGAAGGAAGTCTGTACAGAATAAAAATATTCCAAAACATGCATCCTGTTTGCAATAAGGCACTAAAAGTAAAATTGTTATTTTCTTTATATACAAATCATTATGTTTGGGGCAAATCCAACACAACACATCACTGAGTGCCACTTCATATTTTCAAGCACGGTGGTGGCTGCATTATGTTATGGATATGCTCATCATCGGCAAGGACTAGGGAGTAGTTTTAGGATACACATAATAGAGCTGAGCACAGGCAAAGTCCTAGAGTAAAACATGGTTCAGTCTACTTTCCAAAAGACACTGGGAGACAAATTCACCTTTTAGCAGGACAATAACCTAAAACTCAAGGCCAAAGATACACTGGAGTTGCTAACCTAGATGACATTGAATGTTCCCGAGTGGTCTAGTTAAAATTTTGACTTAAATCGGCTTGTTAATCTATGACAAGACTTGAAAATGTCTGTAGCAATGATCAACAACCAACTTGACAGAGTTTCAAGAGTTTCAAAAAGAATAATGGGCAAATATTGTACAATCCAGGTGTGCACAGCTATTAGAGACTTATCCAGAAAGACTCACAGCTGTAATCGCTGCCAAAGGTGATACTAACATGTATTGACTCTGGGGGATGAATACTTATGTAATCAAGATATATAAGCATTTTATTTTTCATTAATCTTAAATGTTAGAATTTTCTTCCACTTTGACATTACAGAGTATTTCATGTTTTGTTTTTTTTATCCCAATTTGTAACACAACAAAATGTGGAAAAAGTCAAGGGATGTGAATACTTTCTAAAGGCACTGTAAGTAAGAATGGAGAGCATGTAGGAGAGCAGCCCTTGAGCAGGTTTCTTAAATTGGCATTGGAGTAGAGAACTGCACTCCTGGGTCTTTCTCCTTTGGAAAGCATTCCCTATAGTGTGTGTGTGTGTGTGTGTTGGTTCTTCTATCTTTGTGGGGACCTAAAATCCCCAAAAGTCCCCACAAGGATAGTAAACAAAGAAAATTCTCCCTCGTGGGGACATTTCCCACATTCCCATGAGGACAACGGTTATTTTAAGCTTAGGGGTTAGGTTTAGGGTTAGGGTTACAATTGGGTTAGGGAAAAGGTTAGTGGTTAGGTTTAGGGTTAAAAGTTAGGTTTAGGGTTTGGGTTACGGGTTAAGGTTAGGGTTATGGTAAGGGTTATGGTAAGGGTTAGGGGTTCGGGAAAATAGGATTTTTAACTGAAATACATTTTAGGTCCCCACAAGGATAAATGAACATAACATGTGCGTGTGTATCTGTTGGGGGGGGTTCTGTTTGAACATCACACAGCGTCACCTTTGGACTTCATTAAAAACTTGCAGAGGAGTTTTCTCCCTCAGCAACACGTTTGTCCCCAGCTCCAGCACCACGGGACACCTGGGAGCTTTTCTCCAGCTCAAAAAATGAAGCACACAACAAGAAAAGAAAGAAAGAGAAAGAGGTGTGGGACCAGGACCAGACAAGAGGAAGAGGAAGAGGGAGGATATGGTGTTAGAGTGAATCTATTCTAGCCCTTCCAGAGAGTAGAAACTCCAGCCATGCCTCCCCCTACCCTCCACACTACCACCAGCAGCAGCAGTCCCTCAGCAGTAGGGAGAGAGAGGCAGGCAGAGTACACAGCTGACACACAGGGAAATCTGGGCCACTGCTTTGATGGTATTTATGACTGATAACCCAGATCTATTCCCACTCAGGCCTCCTACGGTACACTTAGTTAGCTGCAGACAACATTTGAAGGTTACTCCATCTACCTTATTAAAATCTACATATACTGTAATTCAGCACCAAATAAAACTTTGAAAACTTTGTGATTGTCAAGCCAAGTAAACAGTATTACTCCTTTTTAGTTCATTCAGAGACTGTTCAGTACATCCAGAACATATCTATTTGTGTACACTACAGAGAGGCTCATCTCATCAGTGCAGCCCAATGACTGCCATTGATGTGGCGACTAGTGGCTGCTAGTGAAGCCTAATGAGGCAAACAGCCCCTGGTGAGACAGCCGGGTGGTTAGGAAGGGGTTAAGCTGCGCTACTCGCCTTCTCTGAGTGGCCCAGCTCCTTCCTTTCATTTCCATAACAAGTCATCAGAGCTCATCTCCCAGCAAAGTGGCCACAGTCCCACTGGCAATTAAAATCATGTTGGGACACGCTATGACTGTCTGTGATTCAGCAGTGTGAAAACAACAACAACAGTGGCAGCGACGGTATCGGTAACGAAACGGGCATCTGAGAAACCAATCTCAAGCGATGTGGGCAGCAACCACCACTTCGGTTTCTAAACACACCAGGCTGACATCAGCCCACAGTTTTCATGTTCCTGTGAAAACACAAAGAGAACAGCTCCACAAAGGAGGAGAAGAGAGAAACAGCACCTGTACGTTTCTCTCTCATACCTACTGTAACTCCTCCATTCACCTCACACATACATCACATTTTGAAATTCTACACATTTTGTCATGGGGCTGAGGGAAAAAATTTTGTTTTAAAGGGGCAATCAGCAGTTACTACGTCCATTTTTGGACTTATAAATGAATGATATGTACCCATTGATTCTTGAAGAATATAACTTATAAAATGCCTCATGAGCTTATTAGTTCAACTGTCGTACCCCATCAGAACCCAAAATATAAACTTGTTCTACTCCAATGTTTGTAAACAAAGCAAATGTAAACAAACACTGTATAGCATCAAAACATGGTTAAAACTATCATTTTTATATCATGGATGGTCAGTCCTGCCATCCATAGCTCTGTCTATGAATTTGAGAGAGGTTACATTTCTCCAGGCCCATCCCTCAGTTTTTACCAAAACGGGGCGGCCAGGACACTTTGTTATTGTTTCAACTTCTAATTTCCTGCAATTCTACACATTTGGCCAAGGCTTATTCCATGTTCTTATGCTATCTGAGTGACTCAAACATTATAACAAAATCAATGGTGTACCCATTCCATGCCATTTTTTTAATTTTAGAAACTCCCTTACTGTCAATTTTATTCGGTGATTGTTAGTTCTCAAAGATGATCTTATTAAAAAATGTATAGCTCCATTATCTTTTCTATATACTTTAGATCTGGTTTTAGTCATTTAAGTTTACACTGAAAACCAATGTCTGAAGTACCTGGGTCAAAATCTACAATCCCTAACGCACAGTAACACAGTACTATAAACAAAGTATGCTACAGTGCATGATAGATGGAGGGTGGAGTGAGGTGTGAGCCCATGAGGAAACCAAAGCCGATAGGTCTCTTAACATTTTTGTTCCCCAAACCAGCGCCACGGAGGCACCTGCAGCCTGCCCTAGCAGCTGCCCCACTGAACCCCATCTCTCACTGGGGACATGCCTCTTAAACAACAGCAACAAGCAGCAAGGCTGAAGAGGATGAGGAAGGCGGGGGGAAAGAAACGATGACGAGTGTTTTCTAAATGGCAACCTCAGGCCCAGACTGCTTATAAAGGCCTTAAATCAATTGAACATGAAGGAGAAAGCCATGCCATGCTACTCTATCTGCCTTAATCCTATTGCTTTGAGATCCTTTGAAATCCACATTCTCTTAATACTACAAATAAAAGCCCCTTTCTCCTGTAATGAGCTTGCCCTACAGCCTGACTAAAACATCTCAACTGCAGGTTTTTCTGTACTACTGTACCAATTCTGTTGAGGTGTCATTGTTTTCGTCCAGTGATGTAACAAGAACAGTAGAATGAAACTGGATGTTTATAAGGTTGTGATTTTTTTTTATGTATCTCTGAGTGATTCTGTTCTCTACCATGTTGTTGATCCCAGCTAAACAGAGCATACTTTTGTAAAAGGTATACAATAATAAGCACAACAGCTATGCCTTCCAGGGAGGAGGTTGCTTTCCGGAGGAAAAACATATTGGTTGGTTGTTTTTTATGTGTTTTAGATGTTCAGGGACAAGCCGAGGAAGATAAAAGGTTAAAGTGACAAACAGGCAAATGAGGGAGTGAAAAAAAGCTGGTAGTTTCTCAACCATATGCCGATACCCTTAAGACACCATGTGCTCTGGCTTTGAAAGCTTTCACTGCCAATTCCCCATTTGAAACCTGAACCGCTCAGTAACAACACCTCCCTGTGAGCTGGTGGGAAGGAGAAAAATCCATTATCGATCTCCACCCATTTCAGGTCTAAAAGGTCTGATGTGAGGAGCACTACATTGGCCTATAGGCTCACCCCTCTACCCCAAAGCTTGTCATATGGGGATAAAGAACACACTTCTCAACACTGCGGCTACACCATGATTACCAACACCACCTCGACAAACAGAGTGTGTGTGCACACGCGCACGTGTGTGTAGCACACACAAACAACCAGTGACCAAGCCAGGATTCTGCCATTATGAAACATGATACTCTCATCATTAACGAGTTACCTACATGTCAAATATCACCTCTCTATTGTAATTGCTTCATTTTGGTACAATTGGGATCAGCATAGGGGAAATCTCCAAAGGAGGCTGCTGACCATGTTTTTCTCCTTAACAGTAACACAAGCACAATCATCTCTTCTTCTATGTAATTATAAACTCACAAATAGTCATCATAGTATGATTGGTCTAGAAACACATTGAACTGAGCTGGAAGTGCTCCCAAGCTCATAGCACAAGTGCCTTTGGAGTGTTTTTTCCTAAATTAAATGAGTCCTGTTGCTAATAAAGAAAAGTGCTTTAGAGAATGAGGCTGACTGGTCAGTTAGCAGCACTAACAGTAAGTGAGGTGGTTTGCTCTTACCTTAGGTTGAGCGCGTCGGGGGAAGGCAACCTTAGGATCAATCTGTGAAAGATAGAAACATAAAGGAGTGTGTTAAGAAATGGTCATTTGTGCATCAACATTCAGACAATTTTAGCAACAGAGATAGAATGCTAAAGTTTCTCCAAAGTGACAACAGCATTTCTAAAACTTCAAAATACATGCCATCATTTTGATGCTGAGAGATGATCACAAAACGGGAACAGTGCCTTGGAAAGTTTGGAGGAAATTATTATTTCAAGATCACAAGGTTGGAAATAGTAGTCTGAGGCCTGTGAGAATAACTCCAGATATTCCGAAATAAGCAGGAAGGTGCATCAGATCAACCTGTTTTTCTGTCTTTGCCTTGTCGTTTCGTTAATTATTTTTTTCCTCTGTTTCACTGGTATTGAGGCGTGGGGTTGCAGCCTTATCAATCTTGCATTCAGAATAAAAATAAACTATTTAATGCACCAATGTCATGCTGCCTTCTCCTGACTTTAATACCAGGCTCTTAAAAGAGAAGTTTCAAACAATCTCATCCAAGCAGACCTATTGAAGGGGAAAAACGTCAACAGATCGAAATTGTTCTCTTGCAGAAAATTACTTTGTGTTCAGCAGGGCAAAGCCTTTACTTTGCTGCGTATTTCTCAGTGATGATTTTGAAGGCTTGCATACCAACAGGTTGTATGTAATCCACCACAGCATCATCATAGAGATCAAGTCTGTCTCAGTTGGCCACATGTAGGCCTGAGATTTCTCTCTCAATTTACAAAAAGAAGCCAAAAAGATGGAGTAAGTGGTGAACTTTGCTGGAAGTGAACATGTCACATTAGCTGGACAAAACATAGTCCTACTATAAAACCTCTCCATCTCATAGGCTTATGAAAAGAGAACACTAATATCACATATTCATAAAAAAACATTCCTCAATAATGAATGCAATTGAAGATTCAGTTGAAAAAAGAGACAAAGGTTACCATCTGGGAAGTTTGTAGTCAAATGAGAAAGAGGAACATGTGAGAACCAAGCAGGAACATATTTCTATGTCCTATTTCTATCTTGCGGAGTTATGATTATTAGCCATCTTTCTAAATCAGGTCAATTTGAGAGATGAATTCAATAACACCTGGGTATGGCAACCCTGCTCATAATGAATTCCATGTAATGATTCATTTTAGCACTTAGCCTCAGGCATAACCAATTCAACCTCCAATACTCAGTGGAGCTGGGCCTATTTGTGTAAAGACAACACTATAGGCCTATACTTTGAATATCAAAGCCGTCATACTTGGTTGTGTCTTACCTTTCCAACCTACACACCAGTCCCTGAATATCAACTCAGCTGGATATGGGCCTGTTTTTTCTCTCTCATACGGTACATTTTCATTTGAAGATGTCAACATACATTTCTGCTACAGTTCAACTTTTAAATAGAATAGCAGTGAAGGTGGTACAATTTAGCGTTGCAGCATGTCAATCGAATCCACAATGGATTTTGAACTTGACAAATAATTATTCTGCATACAATCACTACTATTCAACTAATTGGACATAAAAGTTTGTTTATTGAAATGGCCAGATAATGCAGTCATTTGTCCAGATTACCAGTGTAGCTGTGTTAGGTAATGATGACTTAGTATGGGATCTGTTGAGAAAGCTTGTAGAAGCAAACCTTTATTTAGGTCACAGCCTAGGAATTGAATGGTTCTTTTGAGAGGTTTGCCAAAGGGGGGGTGAATAAATTCTACAGTTTGTTTTCATTCTGTTGAAGTATTCATGTAAATTGGAAGTTTATGTGGGAATTACATTTAATGCCTGGGCACAATCATATAGGCCAAGTATTTCACATTACAACAGTACACTAAAGCATGTCTAGAACTAAAGGTTATTCCATTTACACGCTTCCATAGGAATAGCAGTTTGCTCTTTTGTGTTAATAATTGATCTCGTGGCGTACTATTTCCACCCACCAGTAGGAAATAAATCACAGAGTCTCATTGCAATGAGGGGATCATTTCTAGATCCATGAAATGATAACAAATCCACCAACAAGAGCATAGTCTTTTCAATCAATGCAGAATAATGTTTCAATTCTGGTACAAATTATACTGCATACATACCGGTAGCTTTGTCTCCTAATGGATCACATCCCAAAGTGTAAAAATAGCTATTTCTCAAGCTCTACAGTCGACATCTTCCAACTAGGTATGTCAGACTAATAAAAAAGAACAAACCAAAAGCAATACATTCCTTCTCATTTTTTCTTCTCTTATCTTCTGTTACAGCTTTTTACGGCAGGGTCTCAGAGGGCTTCTCACTGTGCGATTGTGTAAGATCCAGGCAGAAGGCAATTGCTTACATCCTTAGTTCAGATCTTCCAACAGGATTTCATACATTATTGCAGCTTCTGGGTAAACTCTCTCTCTTAACAGATCTCACTCTATACTGGCAGTTTAAGATTAAGATTGGTTTTTAAAGCTACAAAAATTGCTTATCAAAAGGCTTAATTTCTTTACTGTTTTTTTGTGTGTTTAGAGCGATTTAGGAAGCATTGATATCCAATGATTTATCATCTGCTTCTTTCTGTCAATCTCCCTAAGGTTTTCATACACAAACAAGTATAATCATCAATGTCAAATGCACTGCCAACAAATACCCAAATGAAGCCTCATCATTTCACTTGAGGCCATTTAGCATTCCCTCATCAAAGCAGTAGTTTTGGGGGGAACGTTAAATCGTTCCCGAGCAATTGATTACCCACATATGGGCTATTCTAAAGCCTGCATTTCCCTGCTGTTGTAAAAAAGAAATGATGTCTGTGTTGTTTCAATTCAATGTATTATCAGTGCAACGAATGATGACAATGAAAAAAGTACTGCCTGTTTAGATGCTGAATACTGTAAAAAGAAAAGTCTGAGGAGAAAACCAAATCCATTAGAGGATCTGTTGAATCTAAGGCTGGAAAAGGTAGGTAGAGCTTACACGGTCAACTGAAGACAAAGCACCTGCTAGACATGAACCAACAAGGGGCACGGTGGAGGTGAGCTCACAGCTGACATTACTTTCAATTGATATCTGACAGAGGAGGCTTAGATTTGTCCAGATCAGCTGCACCAGCCCTTTCTTCTCTCTCTCTCTCTCTGGCCTCATCCCCCTCACCTCAACGAGACATTCTGTACTTTGAATCTACTACATCAAAACAGCAAACAGGGGTTGGCCAGAGGTCATTCAATAATGGCAAAAAATATCTGTAGACAAAATAGGCTACCTTTGTTTTGGAAGAAAATAAGACTTATTTAGCAGTACAGTACATCTCCTCTGGCAGGAGTCCAGACTGAATAATCCCGACCTGGTAGTCTAACACTATAACTCCTCACATAAAGAAGAATTAGAATCAATTAAAATCATTTTCGTCATCCTTTCTTAAACTAACTGTACGTAAAAAGATAACTTATACTATTCCAGATGGGATATAGCATAAAATAAAATATAACATTCAAAATATGTTCTGAATGGCTGCCATGTGTGTTTTGAAGCCTCGGGCTCTCCTTGGCCATATGTCTCCATTCACATTCATACTGGTCTGAAAGCACTCTGTTTTCATAACCGGACAGAAAGCAACTCAGGCTATCAGGGGGATTTAACAATAGCTGTGGCACGTTATGATGGTGTGTGCATTATGAAAGCATACATGTGCTCATTGTCCACATCTCTCGCTGACATTTTTCTCCACGGGGTAACCCTCCTTCCACACTGAGACCATTAGCACTAGAGAACATCCACTAAAAAAAACAAAGGAGGAATATCTATGTAAAATGTAATACTGCTTGGAACTGGAGTAGGCTGTAAAAAATCTCCAATATTTTGGTTTAAGAACACTGTACCATTTCTGCTACAGGATGTGAAGAAAATCGTAATGTTTTTTCACATTTTATTTAAAGTTACATCAGCCCTCAGCCTCTTTCTAAACCTGCAGACTTGTAGGGTATTGCATGTCCAGGTTAGTCTCACTAAGATCAAATCTCTTTTGCAAAAGACACCTGGTACAATACAGCATCAGAGACTGCAAGGCACTGTTTAACACTGTAGTTAGTACATACAGCATATGACATACATGCTACACGTGCGCGCTTCTGCCGAATGACTTCTGGAATGTAATATAAGGCAGAAAACTTCTGGTTCAGGTCTATGTGATGTAAGAGTTGCTTCCTTTGCGTGCCGGCAAAGTGCCCTCTTTTGCTTCAGCATCACATCAGGAACTATCAAATGTCGAGCTCAGTATTGCTTAGTATCAATAGGGCCATGCTTTAGGTTAGGTCCTTCAATTACTCAGCTCATACAAAGAACATGACATCCTCCCTCACTCTCTTCAACTGCTAAATCATTGTGCTTTTAGAATGATAATCCTTATGATTTTCATGGGCTATTCTCGCTGGCTTATCAATATGCCATATGGTATTATTATTTACACAACACACCTTAGTGTAAGGGAACTTAAACTAAAAGTAATAAATAAATGTGTAGTGTTCTGGAAGAAAATAAACAAATAAAACATTACAACATGATTGTAGGTTTCAAGACTTGTCTGCATACAATAATATGTCAAGCTACAACCTGTAATTTCAATTATAGTTTACTTCACTCAAATTAAATCGTATTCATTAAACACTGTATGGACAAAATGGAAAACAAATGGATTTATTAAGGCTAGAGCTTTATTTATACTTTTGTATTAAATAATCAAAAACAGTAAATTCAACAGAACTAATACCAGTGTTTTATTTGACAATATGTCTAATTACAAGCTACTCAATTGTTACTTACTAACGGTTAGTTTGTCAGGCAGAATTGTTTATCTTTGAGTCGTATTAGTTGTTCAGTTATGGCAACATATATGGGTACAGGACACATCTCCAAGCAAAGACACCAGATGAAACTTCTCATCTCTATAGAGAAAATAAAGTACATTGGTATGAGTGCTGTCAATAACCAACTGTTGTGCCACCTGCATTCTATCTACACCTTGAGGGGGAAAAGGAGTGATTCAATTAAGCTTACTAAAGCATAGGCTATTCATTATCACAAAGAAAGAGTTCTTCAACTCCCTAATGTATATGTATAAAGAGTATATCCACCCTATACGTACCATACAGAAATACAAATAGAACACATGCTAATCTGCAGTATTTATACTGCATGTGTGTAGGCTATTTATCCATTATTTCATTTATATATGCCATTTATCATTATATGTCGCAGAGCTCTAAACAGGAAACATCTGTCATAGAGTGTGTATCAAATAATCACACATTAAATAGAGCACTCTGGGGCTTTCTCCCTGATATATGCATTGCACAACCCAAGATTGTCTGCAACAGCTTACAGATGCTGGTTTCCTTTTATAACATTCAAAACATGAACCCGCTCCTCTTTTGCTTTCAAGTATCAAGATAAAAATGGAAAGCTTTTACAAGCACCCTTCAGTGACTTGCCAATCAGCTGAGGACAGCCGTGCAACAAGTTCTAGCACCGCTTTCAGCCCGGCTCCACACTGTAATTGTACACTGCCTGCTGAAGTACAATATGTTTGTCTTTCCAAATATATCTTAAAGACATACTCTCCCACCTGAACTTGGCTTTCACAGAAGGCTGCAAACAAAGCATCTATTTTTCGGTATGCACTATTCAATTTCCAGAGCTGTGTGAGCATGACTGGATATCACCACCCACCAAGCAGAAATCGCAGACAAATATGATTTCAGCTGAACTCTGTCTAATCCACCACTACACGGACAGCACTTCAAAAATTACTGACATCCTTTAATTATTGATCTACTGCCACATTGGCACAATAGTTCAATGCTTTTGATAAAACAGCATAAATGGGGAAGTGTGTGTCTGTGTGTGTGTGTGTGTGTGTGTGTGTGTGTGTGTGTGTGTGTGTGTGTGTGTGTGTGTGTGTGTGTGTATGGATGCCTGTTAATGGAAGAATACATGAAGTAAGCTAATAGGAGAAACATCAGGTTTGTTGACATTATAAGACAGAGAATAGGTTTTGGTAATTGGTGAGGTGTTGGCAATTAACAAACTTGACAATGTACTGTGACTTGAACTTGAAAGCAACACTTCTAATATTTCAAATACACTTATGTATAATAATAGATAATTTGATGTAATGAAATACCAAATATTTTACAGGATTAATGGACCTTTTGGGCATTCATATTTATTTAATAGAATCATATTTTTAAATTCCCACTTCCATTTATGCGATATGCATTATACAGACTAGAGTGATGTGTATGATCTGACAGGTCATATGCATGGAGGAGGCCGGTGAGAGCCCATATGAATGACATGGGATATGTGGACATGTGGAGCGGTAATGGGAGATGGGAAAGGGGGTGTGTCAGCTTCATTCAGAGGAGAAGGGAAATTGAGCAGATATGAGATTCACCCCTAAGTGGTGTTTTACCACAATAGTTTGCATGAAGGGGATCACGGTGATATCATGGGCTAATTCCACATCTATGGCTTTGATCAAATGAATCATTTACCAATAGGTCTTAACCAAGAGGGCCAACCCAGTGACCGGTAAATGGCATGTGAGTATTCTGAGATGCCACCTGCCACACATGGATGTACAGCAGTTGTTGTTGGTTTCAATGTGGTATTATTTTGCTATGTGGAACTTATATTATAGTATTATTACTGTATCATAACTCAAGCATGACTGTGAAATGAATAAAGGCAATGATGAACATTTAAAACGTGAAACACAGACAGTAAAATATCATTGCAAATGACATCAAAACACAGACATACCGTCTTTGAGTCTAATTCGTGGTGTGGTTGAGCTAAGACTTTATCTACACTAGCAGCATCTGCAAACGTAACGAATCCAAATCCTCTGCAAAACAAAGAAACACAGAGAAACAACAATTAGGTCACACATTATTTATGTAGGCTACATGAGAAGATAGAAATATAAGCTCAACTGTTTCTCTCAGAGTATTAACATATGGTAGCCTATCAAGAATATCATTAACATGCAGAAAAAAATAGAACTGCACACATTTATTTACACTGTCACAATTAACTACTGTTAATTCAAATGATAGAGATAATATCCTCCTGAATTGTAGATTACTATAGTAATTGCGGGCACTGATATTTAAGTTATTTGACGTTATATTGATTTAAAGGAGAGGGGGGGAAACACTACACCAACATTGCAGTGCAGTCCCAAAGTCAATGTCAAATTGCATTCGCCCGCAGCTATCTTTTGAGCTAATCTATCTCTGTCAAACACAACGCGGGACAAACAGCCCGGGTTAATATGTTGCATATAAACTACACAAGTGTAGGATAGCATTTCACCAACTGGAAAGCAAAAGTAAAAACCTTTTACCTGGAACGTTTTGTCGTAGGGTCTCTCATCACCATACATTCTCTTATTTCTCCGAATTTGCTAAAATAGTCTCTAAGGCTGTCTGTGAACAGAGAAAATATGTCGGATAATTAGAAAATAACAAATGGTCGTCATACTGTTGTCAGTGTGTTTCAAAAACACAGGGGTCGAATAGAGGACTTCAGATGATTGGAAATCTAAAATAACCTTGTGCGCAAACAGAGGGACTCCAAACATCCCATACAGTAGCCTACTGCACACACAGAGAACGCGACCACAGCATGCACAATCAATTATTGCAACAAAACAAGAAACATGGGAAATGTAGGGGAATAATTGTCTCACCTGGTGAGGTTTGCCAGCTGAGGCCACCAATAAACATTTTACTGTAAGAAGAAAACATAGCAGAAGTGAGTACAGATGTCAGATCGGCCATTTTGACGACTAACTACTTCTAAAAGCGATCTTAACGAATAGAGGGAAAAAAGGAAAATAACATTCGCTGGATTGCAATAATGTATCTTATTAAAAGGGGAAGGCCACACTTGCTACTGTAATCTTTCAAAGCAAAGTAGAAGCTTCATCGCTACTAACTGCATCCGGAAGGAAAGACCAATGGTGATGTGCGCACTGCGAGTTGAATCCAGCACCGCACACTTGCTAAATCCTCTCTCAGACATTCTCAGATGAAAAATACAATAAATAAAGGAAAGTCGAAATTGTTATCATCTTACCCCGGGTCATGTTGTGAATCATTTGGGCTTCCAGATGTAACTTGACTCCCGTCTCCTTCCATAGCGAACCAAACTATAGGCAGTAACTACAGTAACAGACACACACAGACACGGCAAACGCTATGCACAGCCCGACTATGAGAATATTACTGAGCCGGGAATGGAATCGTCACACGTGGGATCGGATCAGCTCAACCTAGCTCCCTCCCCTCGCATGCTCTCCCTAGCCCACACTGGGCGGGGCGAGGGCTGTCAACTAACCAATCCAATTGACGTTAATACAGAAACTCCGCCTATGAAACTCTGAAAACCCACTCCCCCTATTGGTCATAACGCTCCTATGACAATGTAACCACGGTGATTAGTTCTAATTGCGATACAAAAAAAACCCGACACGCCTTAATGGCAACATTTTATTTAATGCTTAATTTCCTTCCAGCGCGCGCATGCAATTAGAGAAACGAATAATGATGGACCAAGCTAGTTCATGGTCAAATACCAAAAATAGATTGTACTTGCATGTGAATAGGCCTATTGGCTATTACAGGTTATAAACTATCATATTGATATATTGTGAATCAATTGTTTGCGCCTTTATATCAGCAATATTCTCATTATTTATCCTAAAGAAATGCATGAATATTTTCTGCATGTTTGTATGAACATGTACAGTAGATTGTTCATATTTAATGCAGGCAGAGACCGGTTAAAGTAGGCCTACAGTATTTGAATGGGGGATATTTTGTGTGTTCAAATGGATTGAAGAAACATGTTCCCTCACATGACACTTTTAATAACATACTATTTTAGTATAATATTTTAGCATTGTATTCCATATTGCATTTTGAAATGCTACAGTACAAGAAACGCAGTCCACCTGAAGATGAAAAAGGAGAAAAAAAAAGAGGTGGATTTAATTGTAACCTCTGAATATGCATGTTCATTACTCAGTAACTGGGGGAAGCGGGCCTAGTTTTCCATTAAATCTGAACATAAGCGAGAGCTCAATTAAAGCTGGATGCTCAGTGGATTTCATGTCATGGTACAGTGATTGCTGTTTATTTCCTTACCGCGGCCAGAGACAGAGGGAGGAAGACACACGGACGTGCACGCGTGCACACAGACACACACTCAAATTGATCTCCTTTTTACTTGAGAAGAACCTTTGTAAAGGCACTTAGAACTGGGTGCAGTGATGTCATTACTGACTTTGAACTGGTTTATCTATGAGAGCTAGTTTAAATGTGGCCACAAGCCACACAGGTCAACTGTTCTGTACAATAAACATTATTGTATACCTTATGAAGTTATTCTAATCAATGTTGAACCTGCTCTTATTCCTTAACAATAGACAGAAGACATATGTAGAGCAGGTTGAACATTGGTAGGTATAATTTATTTTGACATGTAATTGACTATTTTTGGATGAATCACCACTCGAAAAGAGGAAAAAGCCACTTGAAATTATCAACATTACAATGAAATGTTCATGTTTACTCTGGTAAATGAGTCAATACTGTTTATCGTATTCTCTATTTCAGTGTGTGTGCGTGTGTCTAACATGCATGCGCGCGCGCTCTCACTCACTCGCTCTCACTCACTCACTCACTCACTTATTCTC
The DNA here is from genome assembly GCF_020615455.1 of Coregonus clupeaformis. Lineage (NCBI taxonomy): Eukaryota > Metazoa > Chordata > Actinopteri > Salmoniformes > Salmonidae > Coregonus > Coregonus clupeaformis. The sequence continues at coordinate 30,961,414 of NC_059200.1, forward strand.
TCATACACACACGGTTTAGCTGAGCGCTAAACAACTAAATATAACAAAGTACTTCACACAAGGCAAGTAAACATCACAATGTGGATCTATCACAGTAATTGTGACAGCTGTTATATTCATTGAAATGAATACACTCCAAGCCAAGGTTGGAGTGGTGGTGCATTCCCTTTAATCTGAGCAGCCACTAGTGTTAAGTGAGCCTTTCTGAGATGCAATTCAGCCTTCAAACAACATGACCGATGCAGCCGAGATCCCTTTCAGAAGTCTACAATTATATACCCTTCCTCTCTGCATATTAATGTAATAAATCCCTACCTATTAATTAACTATACATGCCATCAAAGGTTGGTTCAGTGCTGAAGAGTAAAGGGAAAATATGGTATTTTTGTGATCAAGGGTTTCGAGACAATATGTAAAACGCATGGAAACCCCCTTGACAACAGTGAGGAAACTGTATTATATAATTCTACCACAGGTTGGTGGCGCCTTAATTGTTGAGGACGGGCTCGTGTTAATGGCTGGAGCGGAATTCGTGGAATGGTATCAAATGCATCAAACACATGGTTTCCATGTGTTTGATGCCATTCCATTCGCACCGTTCCGGCCATTATTATGAGCCGTCCTCCGCTCAGCAGCCTCCTGAGCATTCTACGGTAGGGACACATTTGTGAATTTGCCTGCAGCTACAATGGCATCTGTGTTTGATTAATGAACGGATAAAGTATTTAAGGGACGGTTTAATATTTTATATCCTACATCTGTTACATGCCTTGAACATATCAATGCACTTCAAAACATTTATGACATGGTTCTCCATTGAAATATGAAACATATGTTCCTGTTGCACAATTAAATATACACAAACAAACTCCAGAGTTTATTTATGCGTTTTTCAATGAGGAAATGTGGTTAAAACATGAAGCTGTGAAATTGAACACTACCTCAATAATGTGAACCCCTCTACCCAGATAGCTGAGCATAGAGACAAGAAAACATTGTGTCCTGAGAGCGTTCATATATTGAACTTACTGTAGCATTGACAAGCATTCAACGTGAGCAATGTTCTCACACAGCTCTGTAGATGGCATTCAACACGCAGAAACGTCACAGTAACTCAAGGATGGCAGAGGGATAACCAGGCCTGTGGATGCTGATCGCAGGGAGCCATTAGGGATTTAAATGGAAGGAGGAGGAAGAAATGATAGTATGAGATGAGAGCAGAGCAGAGGGGAAGAGGAGCGTGAAAGGACAGCTGGGGACCTCCTTGTCTGCTGCAGCTGTCACACGGTCCCTCGTCGTCCTACAGAGAGCTCAAACCGTGAGTGCCAGACGAGATCGATGCGCAGATCTCAGTGACAGTGCCAGTGTGATGCTCTGCTGTTCTGTTAGGAGGCTCTGCGGAGGTCTATTCCCTTATAATGACTTCACATCTTCAAGCCATATTGTAATGACATTTAGTTAAAAGCATGGCCCTGGCCTGCAGTATCCCCCAGAAACAGCCACCATGTTTTTGATGCCATGCATGTCAATTCTTAATGTTGATGTTGGTATTTATTAAAGCAGTGATTCATCAATCTCAGATTAAAATGTCATTTTCCAGCATAAAAAGTGGGGCATAATACTGGTTGGGAATATTTTGTAGTGATTGCTTTAATTCTGAATAAATCCATTGCTCTTTTGTTGTCATTTTTTAGAGCGCAAATTCTGTCATGCCAAATACAGGGGGACATTAAAGTACCATAACACCAAAACTTATTTTTACCAGAGCATTCTACACTGTGTCAAAAAGCAATACCTGCGATTTTTTTACCTTCACCATGCAGGAAAACCAAAACCTATAGCATCAGCAGCTCCCCATACTCCTATTAATTCCCAGCACACCTGTGTCCTACATTAGGTTCCATGATTGATTGCAAAAAAATTGCACCTGTGTTGGTTAGCCACCCACACAACTACACAGAAATATCCAGTACAATTATTTGCAGGATAATGTAATGTAAGCCTACAATAGAGCTCTCTATTAAAATAGTATTGTTCATAGGAAAATACTATTCAATAATGTTGTGAGTCATTAATAACCCTAAATACATGGCTAGTTTCTTCCATGAAATGGCAACCTTTGTAATCCATTTCAACCATCACAAATGTACTTTTCTTAAGCACAGTCAGATGAACTTGTGGATACCATGTGTGTCTGCGTGCAGTTTGAAAGAAGTTGCTAACTAGCGCTAGCATATACCCATAGACAGTCATAGCGCTAACGCTAGTTAGCATTGGCGCGCAAAACAAAATTTCTCTAACTTCCTTCATACTGGACAGAGACAAAAATGGTATCCACAAGTTAATCTAACTCTGGGGAAGTAGATAAAGGGTCTCATTGCCAAAATCCCAAAGTATCAGTTTAATAAATGTAACAATAATTTTTATTTTAGATTACATTTCAGTTAAATCACATTCAAATCAAAACATCACGGAGTGCAGCGCTGACTTGAGCATCATGACTAAAGAGAGCCTTTATGGAGCTCAACGTGAGGAGACCTTTGCGAATACTTCAATCACTCTCCACTGCTGGGGGGTGAGCGAGTGTGCTATTATGAGCAGTGGAAATAATGGAGAATGACAGTGACTTCATTAATCAATGGGGGTCTTGGATGAGGCTCCTCATAGTCCTGCCCTCCGATTAGCTTTTTTTTATTTTATTTTTTTACATGCCACACGCCTTTAATTAGTCTCAAAGACACCAAGGAGCGCATGCTGCTGCATTAACCAGAGGCCTTTGCTGAAAAATGTATGCGCACCACAGGTGATTTCGGAAATCTTACCCAACTCCCCCCAAATATTATCCTATCAGCAGAACAACTCTCTTGACTTCTGCACTGAAATGCACACAGACGGCATACTGGAAGAAACAACCGTCCCTTAGTCTTCAGTCTACACCACTGACACTGTAAATTATAGTGAATAGAACAAAAGGAAGGAAATCCAATCCACAAATCTGGCAGTTCATGACAAATTACCATTTGTATATAATATTGACTTCTCACATTTATATACAGCTGCAACTCAACGGATTTGGGGTGAAACAACCCTTTAAATTTAAACAAAAAGTAAATGAACCTCCCACAAAAAAACCTGGTTAGAAGCTGATGAAAGACTAGGAGTTGCAGAATTGGGATACAACATGAGGATGAAAAGGCAAAGAAGCAGCTAACACATCTGATATACTGCATCTTAAACAAAAAACATTTTACTGTGTTAAATTCAAAGACGGGGATGAATCTAGACGCAAGCAGATAAAACAAATATTTTATGTTTTCCTTCATCATAGGCGTGATTTCCTGTATGCAGTATTCATTCAGAATGGCTCTAAAATTGGTCCTAAAAGTGTTTCATTCCATATTTCAGTTGAATGAGTAGTTTGCTACAAAATAACATTAAGGTTGCGTTCCCCTGTTCAGACGTTGCATGAATCAACCAATTGTTGCGTGCCACGTCTTCGACTGACGTATTGCTATAACGTGTGGTTAGTTAAAATACCTATCCAGGCATTGTAAGATTTTACATGCGTCAGCAATGCCTGGGCAGAGGAACGGCCCGAAGTCTTCAGCTGCCTGGAATGATAGGCCTACCAAGGCTGCATTAAAACAGACAGCCCAATTCTTATATTTTGTTCCACTAATTGGTATTTTCACCAATCACATCAGATCATTTCATATCAGACCTTTTTCAAAGCTGATCTGATTGGTCAAGACCAATTAGTGAAAAAAAATATAAGAATTGGTCTTCCTGTGTAAACCGCCCAAGTTGCCTCAAGTAAACAATGTTTGATTACAACTTTAATTGCAGAGAGTTCATATAACATTTAGCAGTCAAACCAAAATGCATACAAGCTCATTCTTTACAGATGAATCTGTGAATTGATTGAAACATGTGTGTGCTTATCAAGAGAGCAGGTTCTCTCTGTATTCTTAACACTCCCTACCTAGCGCTTGACTAACAGGAATAGCAAAAACTAAGCATTAGGTGCCATCTACTGGATTCACGAGGTAATCTACTCATTCCACCATTCCCCTTTTTTGTAAAATAACGTCTTCTACTTCAAAAACGACTTAAATCAGAGAGAGAAAAATAATACTCATGCTCCCCCTTCAAAAGAAGAAACAAACACTCAGTGAGACGATCAAAAGGAGAAGAACAATAACCCTCAGTGAGAACAATCCAGACAAGTCCCTCATGGGCACTGGCTGATTAAGCAAAAATGTCCTCTGCAGAGCCATATATTTAGAGAGTTTGGAACTTCAGGTCAATTTACAAAAAAAGGATCCTAAATGTGTGTATCATCCAACAAACTCACAAAACGTACACAATATGCCTTAATTTAATACGACCTGATTGAAGCCAATACATTTTCAGACTGTAGCTATTCTGTACATATTACAACATAACAGTCTGTGGCTATGGCCAAAGAGGAGACCTCCGTAAGGACAGTTGATCTTTATTTAGTTTAATAGGACTGTATACATTGAAAACAAAACAGTGTTCAGTGTGGGGTGGGGGGGGGGGGGGGGGGGGAGAGAAGTTAGATTAATCGTATTGGACAAAAATTTTATCATAATTAACAAACATTTAAAGAAGGAGTGGGTGGGAGTAAAAATAAATAAATAAAACTCAGATTGTGTGTGTATGGTTGTAAAGAAACAACAGGAAGACATTGTTGTGCTCCATCAAGGTCAGCAGTCCAGAGGTGGGACTGAGGGGGTAAAAAGGTGAAAGACAAAGGAATACTTCAGAAATCCATTGTTCCTTCCTACCTATCTTGAAGTAATCACAGATCTGAATTGGTGAAAGTAATAGGGTGGTAACCTTACTCACACCTATCCAATCACTTATAGATCTGTGCTTACCTCACAAGGCAGAACGGATGCATTAAAACTATCCGAATAGCCAGGATTGCGCTTCACAGTCAGGTGCTGTCTACCCAGCTGCACGGTTCACAGACACCAACTGGAAGAGCAAGAGAGAAACATTAGCAACATGAAACCATTAGAATACTTTTATAAAAAGTATTTTAAAAAGAGATTTAACATGTAGTGATGCTTTCCTGTTTCAAAATAAACAAAATATTGCTTACCTCTTCTCCTTCTGTTCTCCATATCTGTACCAAAGGAATGCCACTGGTGTGACAGTTTGTGACCTGAGGTGTGTGCAGATATACAGAGTAAGAACAGGGACTACCTCTCCTTATGTCTTTGTGCTGACTGTACACATACCCATGCACTTATTTTCTCTACCTGTGCAAGTAGTGCCAATCCTTGTGTCATTTCCTCCAGTGCAGATTTGGCTGCAGCTGAAAACTATTCTCCTAGTAGAAAAGGAAGAGATAACACCGAGATATGAGCATGAACTTTAATTCATGTTTAAATACAGAATTTAACATTTTGATATTCTGTTTTCTTAAAGTAGAGAATAAAGAAATAGAGCTGAAACATACCTGGAAGGGGTGCAATATTTTCCAGGATCACCTCAGACCCTTGGAAAGGCAACGCCACAAAGTCAGATCTGTGGGAGGAGTATCATCAACATCAATCCCACCATTAATCGCAGTGTTTCCACTAGGAATAAAACGTGCCGGTCAAATGTCTGACCAGATTTTAATTTGCTGGACAAAATGTGAGATTTACCGGCCATATTAAATAGATACCCATCTGAATGGTCACGTGTAGTTAATGTTTTTTTATTTTTAGGAGAATCGACTGCCGATTCATTGACACCACATGGAAGTGATTGCAATAATTTTGCAAGGAGGAATGATAGCCTACCAAGTGAACGTTGGCTCCTTACACAATGCACATCTCTGTCCATCTGGCTTATTAATATCCTCTGTTTCAGTGTTGATTTATTTGGTACTAGCTATCTTCATTTGCACTGTTAAGCCAATTACACAACCAGGCATTCGATGAGAGGTAGCAAAATTACATAATCTAAATCTTCCTTGGTGGAAAGGTTTGTGTCTGTCATGGACTCACAGGAACTTTGCGGGCAGGGCCCAGTTGATACAATGTTAAAAGTTTGCTAGTGAGTGTGAGCTCAACACAGACAGGAGCAGTAGACTGGCAGAGTGATGTGATTGAAAGACAACCTGAACCAACCTCCATGGATAGCCAATGTGATTTCTAGAATATATTTATTTTTCATTACGATATTTTTTGCTGGACAATGTGTTTTTATTTCTGGGCTTATGTATTATCTATATCCATCTATCTATTCAGCAAAAAAAGAAACGCCCCTTTTTCAGAACCCTGTCTTTCAAAGAATTCGTAAAAATCAAAATAACTTCACAGATCTTCATTGTAAAGGGTTTAAACACTGTTTCACATGCTTGTTCAATTAACCATAAACAATTAATGAACATGCACCTGTGGAACGGTCGTTAAGACACTAACAGCTTACAGACGGTAGGCAATTAAGGTCACAGTTATGAAAACATAGGACACTAAAAAAGAGGCCTTTCTACTGACTCTGAAAAACACCAAAAGAAAGATGTCCAGGGTACCTGCTCATCTGCGTGAACGTGCCTTAGGCATGCTGTAAGGAGGCATGAAGACTGCAGATGTGGCCAGGGCAATAAATTGCAATGTCCGTACTGTGAGACGCCTAAGACAGCGCTACAGGGAGACAGGACGGACAGCTGATCATCCTCGCAGTGGCAGACCACGTGTAACAACACCTGCACAGGATCGGTACATCACACCTGCGTGACAGGTACAGGATGGCAACAACAACTGCCAGAGTTACAACAGGAACGCACAATCCCTCCATCAGTGCTCAGACTGTCCGCAATAGGCTGAGAGAGGCTGGACTGAGGGCTTGTAGGCCTGTTGTAAGGCAGGTCCTCACCAGACGTCACCTATGGGCACAAACCCACCGTCGCTGGACCAGACAGGACTGGCAAAAAGTGCTCTTCACTGACGACTCGCGGTTTTGTCTCACCAGGGGTGATCGTCGGATTTGCGTTTATCATCGAAGGAATGAGCGTTACGCCGAGGCCTGTACTCTGGAGCGGGATCGATTTGGAGGTGGAGGGTCCGTCATGGTCTGGGGCGGTGTGTCACAGCATCATCGGACTGAGCTTGTTGTCATTGCAGGCAATCTCAATGCTATGCGTTACAGGGAAGACATCCTCCTCCCTCATGTGGTACCCTTCCTGCAGGCTCATCCTGACATGACCCTCCAGCATGACAATGCAAGACAGGAATGTCAGTGTTCTGCCATGGCCAGCGAAGAGCCCGGATCTCAATCCCATTGAGCATGTCTGGGACCTATTGGATCGGAGGGTGAGGGCTAGGGCCATTCCCCCCAGAAATGTCCAGGAACTTGCAGGTACCTTGGTGGAAGAGTGGGGTAACATCTCACAGCAAGAACTGGCAAATCTGGTGTAGTCCATGAGGAGAAGATGCACTGCAGTACTTAATGCAGCTGGTGGCCACACCAGATACCGACTGTTACTTTTGATTTTGACCCCCCCTTTGTTCAGGGACACATCATTCCATTTCGGTTAGTCACATGGAACTTGTTCAGTTTATGTCTCAGTTGTTGAATCTTGTTATGTTCATACAAATATTTACACATGTTAAGTTTGCTGAAAATAAACGTAGTTGACAGTGATAGGACGTTTCTTTTTTTGCTGAGTATATACATACATACACACATACACACACAGTGGGGAGAACAAGTATTTGATACACTGCCGATTGTGCAGGTTTTCCTACTTTCAAAGCATGTAGAGGTCTGTAATTTTTATCATAGGTACACTTCAACTTTATTTAGAGTTTATTGAGAAGTGTAACCTTAAAAAAGATCATCTTCAAGGTATTGACACTGATAATGTGTCAATGATGACTGTGGTGCACAACGGGCTGCACAAGATTTTAATGGAAGAATGTGCATTGCTCAATTTGGTACTCATCCACTGTGTGTGCCATTCTTTACAATTGGCGGTCAGTGCAGCATCCAAAGAAACCATCCCTAGCAGTGTTGAGTACTTAAATCAGGGAACTACGGCGCGAGGCGTACAAAGCAGTGTATGCCACCATTAATTGTGGCCAGAAACCCCTGCAGATCACCAAAGTGTGTGCCACACGTTGGCTATTGATTGAGCCTGCGGTAACTCGTATATTGAGCCAGTGGGAAGAACTGAAACTCCACTCTGAGTTGATCAAGGCCAGTGAGCACTGCTACATGGCGGATGTGCTCCAAGCCATGTACATGGACAAGACCAACTATGTCTACTTGACATTCTTGAAATCAATCCTGTCCGACGTACAAGTTGCAGTGAAGTCATTTGAGGGAGAGCAAACAGATCCTGTCAAGCTTTTGGACAATCTAGTACACCTCTTAACATCAATTTGCAGCAGAGTAGTCAACCCTATAGCAAAAATTGATGTCCTGAAGGATGCCATTGATGGACATCTCAGTCCATCACCATACCTTGGGAACCTTCGAGAGCACGGTGTACCAACTCAGTCTTGCGCCAGAGGATGAAAAGGTCATTCGGAGACAGTGCATCAATTACATTGTTGCTTTAAGCAAGGGGCTGCAAGTAAGGCTCCCAGACAACCTGTTTAAATGGTAGGTTTATTTGAACAGTGAGAGACAGAATAACAACAAAATTCAGAAAAACACATGTCAAAAATGTTATAAATTGATTTGCATTTTAAATGAGGGAAATAAGTATTTGACCCCCTATCAATCAGAAATATTTCTGGCTCCCAGGTGTCTTTTATACAGGTAACGAGCTGAGATTAGGAGCACACTCTTAAAGGGAGTGCTCCTAATCTCAGTTTGTTACCTGTACAAAAGACACCTGTCCACAGAAGCAATCAATCAATCACATTCCAAACTCTCCACCATGGCCAAGACCAAAGAGCTCTCCAAGGATGTCAGGGACAAGATTGTAGACCTACACAAGGCTGGAATGGGCTACAAGACCATCGCCAAGCAGCTGGTGAGAAGGTGACAACAGTTGGTGCGATTATCCGCAAATGGAAGAAACACAAAATAACTGTCAATCTCCCTCGGCCTGGGGCTCCATGCAAGATCTCACCTCGTGGAGTTGCAATGATCATGAGAATGGTGAGGAATCAGCCCAGAACTACACGGGAGGATCTTGTCAATGATCTCAAGGCAGCTGGGACCATAGTCACCAAGAAAACAATTGGTAACACACTACGCCGTGAAGGACTGAAATCCTGCAGCGCCCGCAAGGTCCCCCTGCTCAAGAAAGCACATATACAGGGCCGTCTGAAATTTGCCAATGAACATCTGAATGATTCAGAGGAGAACTGGGTGAAAGTGTTGTGGTCAGATGAGACCAAACTCGAGTTCTTTGGCATCAACTCAACGTGCTTGGAGGAGGAGAAATGCTGCCTATGACCCCAAGAACACCATCCCCACCATCAAACATGGAGGTGGAAACATTATGCTTTGGGGTTGTTTTTCTGCTAAGGGGACAGGACAACTTCACTGCATCAAAGGGACGATGGACAGGGCCATGTACCGTCAAATCTTGGGTGAGAACCTCCTTCCCTCAGCCAGGGCATTAAAAATGAGTCGTGGATGGGTATTCCAGCATGACAATGACCCAAAACACACGGCCAAGGCAACAAAGGAGTGGCTCAAGAAGAAGCACATTAAGGTCCTGGAGTGGCCTAGCCAGTCACCAGACCTTAATCCCATAGAAAATCTGTGGAGGGAGCTGAAGGTTCGAGTTGCCAAACGTCAGCCTCGAAACCTTAATGACTTGGAGAAGATCTGCAAAGAGGAGTGGGACAAAATCCCTCCTGAGATGTGTGCAAAACTGGTGGCCAACTACAAGAAACATCTGACCTCTGATTGCCAACAAGGGTTTTGCCACCAAGTACTAAGTCATGTTTTGCAAATCAATTTATAACATTTTTGACATGCGTTTTTCTGGATTTTTTTGTTGTTATTCTGTCTCTCACTGTTCAAATAAACCTACCATTAAAATTATAGACTGATCGTGTCTTTGTCAGTGGGCAAATTTACAAAATCAGCAGAGGATCAAATACTTTTCCCCCTCACTGTAGCCAGTCAAGCAGCACAACAACCTGGAGAGAGCTGGGGAGAGATGCCTGGGGAGACATTATTTGAGTTAAGTTGCTTGTTCAATAAAATAGCATATATACCTTGTTATTAGCTTGTACCTATAATTGTTGATCAGTTAGGTAGCATGTTACCTACCAATACACTGCTTAAAACTATAATTGTTCATAATGTGTAGGTTTACTAGTAAAAAAAAAAAAAAGTGTAATTCTTCAATAATTCAATGTGGTGTTTAAAAATAAAAATATCAGATCATATAAAATGTGTTGTGTTTATATTACTTTTACAAATATAAATGTGATAATAAACAAACAAATCTAAACTAACAAATGTCAAATCATATTTTTTGCAGAGATGGCCAGTCAATTTGAGTAACGTTATTGTGTATTCTACGTTTACGTTATTACGTCATCACGCAATGACATCACAACGTCATTTAGCAACAAATCGACCTGCTTCTAGCAACTTCCCCTGAAGATTAGTTGGCAACACTGCTTCAGCCAAGCTTACCCAGGATGTGATGGAGAGAGGGGGCAGGCTGGCCACTGGAGGTTGGACATAAGTTGGTCACATCCAGATCTTTGAACTTCTTCCTGATCAGCTCCAGAGCACAATAGACCTGTTCCTTTGACCCTGGAGGAACTAGGACAAACTGAGCGAGCCACTAGCACCACTACAGCTCCCAAAGCCTAGGTTCCCAAATCCCAACTACAAGTGATGTCCTGTTGTGGAGAGGCAGGTCCTGGGGCACTCACCCTCTGTGTGGCAGATGTGGAACTCCTGGGTGTAAGGCAGGGCGGTGATAAAGACCGTAGCTCCAGACGTCTCCTTCAGATAGTTCACATATCGCCCCTTCTTCCCAATCAATCTACCAACAAAATGCTGTTGGAGTGAAACCAGAGAATACAAAAGAGTGTATCATGCATAAGTTACTATATTACACTAGAAGGTATGCGTCTTTCTCTGTGAGCATGCACACATCTGTCCAGTTCACTCTTGCTCTGATAACATGGGTTCAGTTTGCTCAGATGTAACCAATACCACCAGGCACTTCTAAGAGTAATTGGAAAGAGAGATCACTCCCCCTCTCTGTGTGCCTGGCTCTATGGAGTGACCTCTTGAGTGAGAACCTGAGGAGAGTATGACAACAGGCAGGGCAGCAGGACTCCCTTTACACACTACCCAACCACAGCCCCAATCACCGTGCCATTATAACCCAACCACAGCCCCAATCACTGTGCCATTATTATATCCCCAACCATCGTGCCATTATTATAGCCCCAACCACCGTGCCATTATTATAGCCCCACCCACCGTGCCATTATAGCCCAACCACATCCCCAACCACCGTGCCATTATAGCCCAACCACAGCCCCAACCACTGTGCCATTATCATAGCCCAACTACAGCCCCAACCACCATGCCATTATTATAGCCCAACAGCCACAACCACTGTGCCATTATTATAGCCCAACCACTGTCAAATTATTACAGCCCCAACCACTGTGCCATTATAGCCCAACCACAGCCCCAACCACCGTGCCATTATTATAGCCCAACAGCCCCAACCACCGTGCCATTATTATAACCCAACCACAGCCCCAACCACTGTCAAATTATTACAGCCCCAACCACTGTGCCATTATTATAGCCCAACCACTGTGCCATTATTATAGCCCAACCACAGCCCCAACCACCGTGCCATTATTATAGCCCAACCACCGTGCCATTATTATAGCCCAACCACAGCCCCAACCACCGTGCCATTATTATAGGCCAACCACAGCCCCAACCACTGTGCCATTTTTATAGCCCAACCACCGTGCCATTATTATAGCCCAACCACAGCCCCAACCACCGTGCCATTATTATAGGCCAACCACCATGCCATTATTATAGGCCAACCACCGTGCCATTATTATAGCCCAACCACCGTGCCATTATTATAGCCCAACCACCGTGCCATTATTATAGCCCAACCACAGCCCTATGAATCAGACAGCTGTACCCAGGTCACCGGAGCACCAGGTCTCAGTCTCACTTACAGAGAGATGACTGCAGCACACTACTGTAACAACAAGGCTATATCTACAAGCCCTCATATCACCTACATTAGAGAACCTAAAGTGGAAATCAGTAGCCAGAGAAAATACATTATCAGTAAGGTGGTGGAGGAATGATGAGGGTTAGACAGGGAGGTAGACTCACCTTTGGCACCTCTATCTCCCAAACAGTCAGTGGCTGGCTGCTGTTGTGACTTTGGATGTATTTTACAATTGCCTGATCGGTGTTCAGTAGTTGACTTGGTGGACTGGGACTGTTGCTATGCTTGTTGTCCCTGGCTTCGTGTTCACAGTAACTGTCTACACAGTCCATGCTGTTCACATCAGAGCCTGGGGGCAGCAAGGATCAGTCACTAAAAACAGTCACTTGTGTTGTGTACACAACAAACTAGCAAACACAGCCCAACAGTAACAGGGAAGAGAACACATCCTGTCATGGCAAGAGTTCTCGTACTTGAAACTGTGCATAAAAGGAAAATAAATATATTTAAAACAGGCCAGCTTGGACAGAAAGGATGCCGATATATTGTGAGAAGTTGAAAGTCTGCTTTGTGGCGGCTCACCTGGAATGTCCACCTCCTCCATCCTGTGGCCGTTAGTGAGGGACATGCTGGTGGCCCCCAGTCCTTCAGCTGGTACCCTGGGTGGTTGCAGGCTCACACTGGTGCTCAAGTCCTTGCCACTGGAGCCCTCTTCGGTCTGACCTGAGCTAGATCCAGAATCACCTACTGCAGAATCTTCTTTTGCTAGCTCGGTCTTCTCAGTCTCAATCTCAACTCTACTGCTGCGGTCGTGTTTCACATCCTCCTGAACTATAGGAGACTCTCTGCCGGTTGTTGAACACTGATCCTCCTGCAATAGAGGCGGCATCTCACTCTCAGGTTCACTGTTATCCATTGAGATGTGGTCCGGGGCTTTGCAGGGGTCCCTGCTACGGAGAGGACTAACACTATGTCCTAGCAGGGTCTTTTCCTTCAGGAATTGACTCACTGCTGCAGAGACCACGTCAGCCTTGAGGCAGACACCTGACTGCTTATTAGGTGGCTGGGGGAAACCAAACAGGTGTCATCCTGTCGACTTCACTCACAGGTTGGTTCTTCCACAGCAGGCAGGATGTCTTTGGAGAGGAGGGAGTTCTTAGCCAGATTGGTTTGCAGCCTCACCTCTGCAAAACACACTGACATCTTGTCTTCTCCAACCTCTCCCTCTGGGTCCAGTCCAACCTCTCCCTCTGGGTCCAGTCCAACCACTCCCTCTGGGTCCAGTCCAACCTCTCCCTCTGGGTCCAGTCCAACCTCTCCCTCTGGGTCCAGTCCAACCTCTCCCTCTGGGTCCAGTCCAACCTCTCCCTCTGGGTCCAGTCTAACCTCTCCCTCTGGGTCCAGTCTAACCTCTCCCTCTGGGTCCAGTCCAACCTCTCCCTCTGGGTCCAGTCCAACCTCTCCCTCTGGGTCCAGTCTAACCTCTCCCTCTGGGTCCAGTCTAACCTCTCCCTCTGGGTCCAGTCTAACCTCTCCCTCTGGGTCCAGTCTAACCTCTCCCTCTGGGTCCAGTCTAACCTCTCCCTCTGGGTCCAGTCTAACCTCTCCCTCTGGGTCCAGTCTAACCTCTCCCTCTGGGTCCAGTCTAACCTCTCCCTCTGGGTCCAGTCCAACCTCTCCCTCTGGGTCCAGTCTAACCTCTGCAGTTTCTTGGTTCAAAGTGCTGTTTGTAGTGTCCTCCAGTGTCTCAGACGGTGGTGGTGGTTGTGGATTTATACCTGCACTTTCACTGCAGACATTAGATTTACCAGAGCCTAGGTCACAGAGTCGACTTGCTCCACATCAGAGCATGGCTGGTGTTTCCTTTGTAATGCTAGATCATTCTCAGGTCCACCCTGGGCTTGGCTCTCAGGTGCAGTCTCTGGGAACACTTGAGCTGAAGACTCAGTGCTCTCTGTAATAGGCTTCACGGCAGCAGTATCCAGGTCACTACTGAGACAGTCTGCAGCCACAACCCTTACCTCAGGTTGTGATTGGCAGAGTGGGACTGTACCCAGCTCTGCTGCTGCTGGGGTGTTTGTACTATCAACAAGCTCCTGTTCCACTAACGACCTCTCCCTCACTGCGTGCCTGTCCATATGCATCCCAGTAGAGTGGCCGTTCTCCACAACACAGTTACCTACGTCTATGGGGTAGGAGGACAGCTGCTCCTGGTCTTTGGTTGTCTCCTCATTTGTGCCATCCTTGTCAGCAAGGCGCTCTTTCTTCCAAGAGGTGTACCACCACAAGCCTAGGAAAGCCAACACTACCGACAGGTAGAGGGTCAGAACGGATTGAAGCCTCAGTACCATCACCTAACCGCCTACTGCTGCTAACAGCAACACCTGAGAAAAGAGACAGACAAGTTAACACCAGAGACAAATCTCAACGGCCCGTCTTTACTGCTGGCTGGGATAGAAACGGGTGAAGTACTGATAAGGCTCCAGTTAAGGGGAGGGCTAAGGGGGCATAGCCACACCATCCTTCTCTATCCAGAAAAAAAAACCTTTGTCTCTACCACACCACCCCTCTGAGCAGCAAACCCATTAACAGCCAGGCCATGGTGACAGCATCTGATTACAGCCAACAGAGCTCAGGTCAGGTGTCACATGGTACCCTATGCAGTAGTTCACTTAGGGACGCTGGGTATAGGACAATGACAGTGATTATTAGCTACTGTATGAGGGGGACCACTATCCCTTTTATTATCAGTTATATAACCAATAGGCTACATATCTTGTGTATGAATTATCACCAGTAATATACTGAACAAAAATAAACGCAACATGCAACACTGGGAATACCGATATGCATCCGTTGGACCGAATTTAAAAAAAAAGGCCTTGCAATGGGCCTCATGACCTCACAGTATTTCTGTGCATTCAAATTGCCATCGATAAAATACAATTGCGTGTTCGTAGCTTACGCCTGCCCATTCCATAACCCCACTGCCACCATGTTCACAACGTTGACATCAGCAAACCGCTCACCCACGTGGTCTGCGGTTATGAAACCGGTTGGATGTACTACCAAATTCTGTAAAATGACGTTGGAGGCGGCTTATGGTAGAGAAATAAACATTCAATTCTCAGGCAACCGCTCTGGTGGACATTCCTGCAGTCAGCATGCCAATTGCACACTCCCTCAAAACTTGAGACATTGTGGCATT
Source organism: Coregonus clupeaformis (assembly GCF_020615455.1). Taxonomy (NCBI): domain Eukaryota; kingdom Metazoa; phylum Chordata; class Actinopteri; order Salmoniformes; family Salmonidae; genus Coregonus; species Coregonus clupeaformis. The sequence continues at coordinate 30,976,788 of NC_059200.1, forward strand.
GTGTTGTGCGATAAAACCTTTTATTGTCCCCAGCACAAGGTAAACCTGTGTAATGATCATGCTGTTTAATCAGCTTATTGATATGCCACACCTGTCAGGTGGATGGATTATCTTGGCAAATGAGAAATGCTCACTAACAGGGAAACAAATTCTAAAAACATTTCTGCAAAGAAATTGAGAGAAATACACTTTGTGCGTATGCAACATTTCTGGGATCTTTTATATGAAACATGGGACCAACAGTTTACATGTTGCGTTTATATTTTTGCTCAGTGTAGGTTGACAAATTGTGTTCTTGCCACAGAAGATAACAGTCTAGCTAGCTAGAAGTAATGTTTGCAGTTTGGCCAGACCCTGAATGGCTGTCCTATGTGCAGGTCCACCCATAACTTTTTTGTAGAGCATTATAAAAGGGTGGTGAGTGAAAGGCATGTCATTCCCTCACAGATCCTGTCTGTGCAATGAAACAACGTCACGGGCTACATTGCAGTTCCACTAAAGCCTGTGACCTTCAGGCTATGGCATACCGACAAGTTGGCTACTCCTCTCGCCAGGCATGCCAGTCATGGCATCGAGGCCGCACGATAGGCTAGAGAAGTAACAGTACCGCAACATGACAAATACTGTAGCACTTATCTTTCTCCAAGGAGGGAAGCTAACATATTTACAATAGTTTGTTTCAAGTTTGAGAAGGAAAGAATAACTTAATAGCATCATAAACATCTGAAACATGCTAATATATGGTTCAGAAAACAAATGAGACATAGCCTATAGCATAGGGCAGACTACCGCAGTTAATTTATGAATGGTGATCTTCGAGACGGGACAAGGGGATTAGCCTAAAAGTTTGACAAACAAGCAGGTTCATGTGATGGTCCAGTCTTAGTATTCCTCAAAGGATTTGCAAACCTATAGTCTCTTTACAGGGTCTCCACTCCCAGCAGGAGAGGGGAGTGATAGGCCTACATACCATGCTCACCAATATCCCCTCTCACAAAAGCCAGACCTCTGACTGCAGACATTTGCCATCTGACAAATCATAGATAGACCATGAACACAGCCAATAGTCATCTGACTGTAGTCTAACTAGAGTATGTTTTTTAATTTTTTTTATTGAATTGTAGCCCATATAAGGCTAAACCAAAACAGATCAAATTAGTTGAATCCTTGTGGAATAGTACATTAGTTAGCATGTTTCCTAGAATGTATGTTGCCGTTCAATTTTGATGATAAATGTAGCCAACATTGAACTGAAGGTGGTGTCAGGAAAGACCGTACATGGCATAAGAAAATAACTTGTAGTTTTGCCAACGGTATACATTGAAAAAGTTTATTTAATGCCTAGCTATTTATCCTAATAGGATTGAGGGACCTCTAGCTATTGCGTTTGCTTTAGGTCAAATAGTCAATTGAGCAAGCATGGACCCACAGAGATAACCTGTGGTCCTTATAACTAATACATCATTGGTAGCATGTTTCTGGTCTCAGGTTCAGGAATGGCTGAAAAAGCAAAACATTAATCTAAAATTGACCCCAAAAATAGCATTATTGGGAGTTCTGGAGAGACCTGGTCAGTCAATTACTAATACTCCTAGTAAAAGTATTTATCTTCCACTCGCAATCTGTGGATTCTATTCGATTAGTTAGATTCAAAATGGTATGTTAAACATCACAGCATAGTTGAAACACATATGGTGCGTAGAAATCCGAAGAGGGTGGCCAGCAGAGATAGGTGGGATGGGCTGAGGGAAGCTGAGGGGGGAATAGAATGACAGTCAAAGTTAAAAAGTACAAAAATAAAGTCAAAATAAAACAAAAAGTATGTTTGAATTTATGGGGGGGGTTCAGATCTTGGAGGGCTAGTAGCCTGGCTGTAGGGAGCTTGGGCCGGTGGCTGATATGTCACTGGTTCGGGTCCCCTTTTTTGGCCTTGTGGGATGGGAGTCTGTTAGACGACTGAATGTAATGTAAATGTTGAGCGGCGTCACTGCAAGTAGATTGTATGCTTTAATATTCAATAATAATAAAATCTATAAATAATTGGCTAAGCCGACCATTTCTAGCTGTTCCAGCTGGGCGACAGCTGTTGATACGTAGCTAGTGTAACGCTTAGCAGGCACATTTTCGGCAAAACAGTCCTTGGTGATACACTTTTCTTCCGAATCGAGAACGAAGAAAGTATCTTATGTCAGTGTCATATAAAAATACTCAATCCACATTTTGTACAGAGTGAGGAGTTACCTTGCCAATTTAGCTACCAGACATCTTGCATTTCCCAACATCTTTGCAGCAACTAGTCATTTCTATGCGACGCGGCCACATGTAGAAGTAGATGACAGTGCGACCAAATCAAAAATCTATACACATGCAAGATGTGGATTTAATATCCTTCTGAATATATTTTTGGGAAAACCATCTGCAACTGGACACAGGCATTTATAAAGATCAACTTTTATTCGGAATCAACAAAGAAAGTATAGCCAACAACAGGTTAGTTGAAAAATGGGTGCCGTTGCATTCCATTAGCCAAACTTCCTGCTCTGGCACCCCAATGGTGGAACAAGCTCCCTCACGACGCCAGGACAGCGGAGTCACTCACCACCTTCCGGAGACATTTGAAACCCCACCTCTTTAAGGAATACCTGGGATAGGATAAAGTAATCCTTCTACCCCCCCCAAAAAATTGTAAAGTGGTTATCCCACTGGCTATAGGGTGAATGCACCAATTTGTGAGTCGCTCTGGATAAGAGCGTCTGCTAAATGACGTAAATGTGCCCTTGAGCAAGGCACTTAACCCTAATTGCTCCTGTAAGTCGCTCTGGATAAGAGCGTCTGCTAAATGACTAAAATGTAAATGTAAATGTAAACTAACACTGTATGGAGCCATTACGATTCTGTAGCTATGGTCCTTAGTGCATGATGACCCTGAATAAAACAAACACGTGCGACTGATTGGAACTCATTAATATTGCATTGACAGCTATCCAGTATCAGCAACACATTTTCCCCCCTCAAATGACAGACCTACTGAAGTCATCCTTCATTAAAGGTGGTTTGCAGGGTCGAAATATAGCTATCAGAAAATATTAGTCTCTACAGAAAGACTAAAGAAATTGTCATTCTGACCGGCAAAAAATGGGAATCACATGCGCGGGACAGCTACTAATTAATGCAACGCGCTAGCTGGCAACCACTTGAATGACGTTTTTGCTGCAGTCAGAAGCAATGCTATGTATTAATCCTAGATCACTAACAGGGGCACTGTTTTGAAGCCACAGCACAGCCATTTTGGTACTCCATTGTAAAAATGATTTTGGAAGCTATAGGAATGCATTTATACTGAAAAAAATATTAACAGCCTCACAACCACATCTAACCACGCCAGCCCAGGACCTGCACATCAGGCTTCTTCACCTGCGGGATAGTCTGAGACCAGCTGATGAAACTGGACAGCTGATGAAACTGAGGAGTATTTCTGGTCTGTAATAAAGCCCTTGTGGGGAATAACACATTCTGATTGGCTGGGCCTGGCTCCCAAGTGGGTGGGCCTATGCCCTCCCAGACCCACACATGGCTGCGCCCCTGCCCAGTCATGTCAAATCCATAGAGTAGGGCCTAATGAATTTAAAATTTACAGATTTCCTTGTATGAACTGTAACTCAGTAAAATCGTTGAAATTGTTGCATTTATATTTTTGTTCAGTATATTAAAAAGGTGTACATTCGTTTGACAAGTATATTCTATTAGACACATTCATGCACACTTAAATTATGAACATAAAAAAATACACTGAAAAAATATAAAACACAACATGTAAAGTGTTGGTCCCATGTTTCATGAGCTGAAATAAAAGATCCCAGAAACTTTCCTCTCAAATTTCTCCTTTGCCAAGATAATCCATCCACCTGACAGGTGTGGCATATCAATAAGCTGATTAAACAGCATGATTACACAGGTGCACCTTGTGCTGGGAAAAATAAAAGGCCACTCTAAAATGTGCAGTTGTGACACAACACAATGCCACAGATGTCTCCAGTTGAGCGAGCGTGCAATTGGCATGCTGACTGCAGGAATGTCCACCAGAGCTGTTGCCAGAGAATTGAATGTTAATTTCTCCACCATAAACTGCATCCGTCATTTTAGAGTATTTGGCAGTATGTCCAACCGGCCTCACAACCGCAGACCACATGTATGGCGTTGTGTGGGCAAGTGGTTTGCTGATGTCAATGTTGTGAACGGAGAGCCCCATGGTGGCAGTGGGGTTACGGTATGGGCAGGCATAAGCTACAGACAACGAACAGAGAGTATTAATGTTACTGTCCCCACTAAAACAAAGAAATACATGTAATTGTCCTGAAAACATTTTATTGAAATACTGTAGAATTCCATTAATTCCTATGGAGGACTGCACCTTCTGAGGAGTACCAATTATGACCTCCAGTGGCTTCAAAACCTCTCATTGGCCATTACATATGGTGTCAAATCTGACTCAAAAAGTCAAACGCGCACGAGATTACGCACGCAAGACCAAACATCAACGCGCGAGAAAACTGTCAAGAGATGAGAAATGTGGTAGAGTGAGCAGAGAACAGGTTCTGCAAGTGCACAGTCCAGTCGAGAGCGCAAATTAAAACTTGAGCTTACAAGTGTGACTGAGCGAGCAGAACATCACCACAGGTCAAATCGGAAAAAAAATCTTAAACAGTACATATAGAACTGTAACGCAACGAAACGTGATTCAAATGCGAAAAAATATTTTGGAACACATTATAATTGTCCACCAGCAAAACACTCATGTTTTTGCCCTCAATTTCTCAAATTGCTCTCGAAGTCTTGGCACATTTGGGTTTGGATTTCAGGCTGATGGGGGCAGGCTTAAAAGGTGTGTGTGTGTCTGGAAACCTTAGATTGGTCACTTTCACTGTTGTGATGGACGAACTAACAAATTCCTGCCATTGGCCAGTCCAGTGTTGTGATTGGCTATTACGAGCCTTCTGTTTGCGATTCACTGCAGAGACGTCTGTTTAGCTAGCTAGCCGGCTTGAGCAGTAAGCGCTGAACGACATGGGGAAACTCAAGATCCACATACAGTACATGTACACTAAGCTACATGATAAATTATGCATGTAAGAGATGTGCAGAGAGTGCAAAGAGCAATCTGCAGTCCTGGGATGATAGTGAAGGGTGCATAGTCTGTGGATGAATAGTGCAAAGTCCATGGACGAGGGGATCATCGTGGACCAGGTGGCCGATTGGTGAGGGCCACGGCACGGGGGAAGAAACTGTTCAGGTGGCGGGAGGTTTTGGTCGTGATTGACCTGAACGGTTTGCCAGAGATTAGTCTTTGGAAGAGTGGTTGGAAGGGGTCGGCGATGATCTTTCCCGCACACTTCCTTGCCCTAGAGTCGTGCAGGACCTCGATGGAGGGCAGGTGTCAGCCAATGACCCTCTCAGCAGTGATGCGGATGGACGGTCGTTTAGAATGGAGGACAACACACCATGCATTCACCAAACATTGCACTGAGGAAAACATTTGTTTTACAGTAATTGTCTGATGAAACTACCATTGTCTATCAATTACAAAATCTCAAATTATTAAAATTTGGCATTGGAAGTTTTATTGTAACACAAGAGTCAAATCGCATTGGGAGTCTCAGATGTTATCAGCAAGCCAGAGCCATCTGTGGAAAGAGCACAAGTAGAACAAAATAAACATATCATTCAACATAAGTTTCAAGGTTTATTTTATTTAACTAGGCAAGTGAGTTAAGAACAAATTCTTATTTACAATGACGGCCTAACACCGGCCAAACCCGGACGACGCTGGGCCAATTGTGCGCCACCCTATGGGACTCCCAATCACGGCCGGTTGTGATACAGCCTGGAATCGAACCAGGGGGTCTTTAGTGACGCCTCAAGCACTGAGATGCAGTGCCTAAGACCACTGCGCCACTAGGGAGCCCAACCTAAAACAATACACATGAGCTCGGTCCCAATTAATCTCTGCTCAACTCCTCACTTCCTTTACTCGCATCCTTCTCAAAACCCATTGGAGGAGGTCTGTGGCGAGGAACCTTGGGTCGTCTCCTCCAATGGGGTTTTAGAAGGAGGCACGATGGTCAGTCCTTGCATCTATAGCTTTGTCTATGAATTTGAGAGTGGTTACATTTCTCCAGCCCCATCCCTCAGCTTTATACCGAAACAGGGGCGGGGAGTTTATGGTTTCAATTGTTGATTGACACTAACACAAATTAGCTTACAAGTATGTGGAGCGGGCAGAACAATACAGGAGATGGAATTGCACTGAACAAAAATATAAATGCAACATGTAAAGTGTTAGTCCCATGTTTCATGAGCTGAAATAAAAGAACCCAGAAATGATCCATATGCACAAAAAGCTTATTTCTCTCAAATGGTGCACAAATTTAGTGAGCATTTCTCCTTTGCCAAAATAATCCATCCATCTGACAGGTGTGGCATATCAAGAGGCTGATTAAACAGCATGATAATTTAAAGACCCTTGCGCCCTTCGGTCTCAACTTAGACCTGAAGCCATTGTGATTTTGCTATCCATTGTAAAATGTTTGTAGGCCTATGTAGCCAAATTGTATTTATGATTGTATGTTATCCATTCATGTTTTTTTTATAAACTCAACAAAAAAAAGAAACGTCCATTTTTCAGGACCCTGTCTTTCAAAGATAATTCATAAATTCCAAATAACTTCACAGATCTTCATTGTAAAGGGTTTAAACACTGTTTCCCATGCTTGTTCAATTAACCATAAACAATTAATGAACATGCACCTGTGGAACGGTCGTTAAGACACTAACAGCTTACAGAGGGTAGGCAATTAAGGTGACAGTTATGAAAAGGACACAAGAGGCCTTTCTACTGACTCTGAAAAACACCAAAAGAAAGATGCCCAGGGTACCTGCTCATCTGCGTGAACGTACCTTAGGCATGCTGCAAGGAGGCATGAGGACTGCAGATGTGGCCAGGGCAATAAATTGCAATGTCCGTACTGTGAGATGCCTAAGACAGCGCTACAGGGAGACAGGACGGACAGCTGATCATCCTCGCAGTGGCAGACCACGTGTAACAAAACACCCGTTCCATGAAAAACAGCCCCAGACCATTATTCCTCCTCCAAACTTTACAGTTGGCACTATGCATTCAGGCAGGTAGCATTCTCATGGCATCCGCCAAAACCAGATTTATCCGTCGGACTGCCAGATGGTGAAGCATGATTCATCACTCCTGAGTCCAATGGCGGCGAGCTTTACACCACTCCAGCCGGCGTTTGACATTGGGCATGGTGATCTTAGGCTTGTGTGCGGCTGCTCGGCCATGGAAACCCATTTCATGAAGCTCCCGACAAACAGTTATTGTGCTGACATTGCTTCCAGAGGCAGTTCGGAACTCTGTAGTGAGTGTTGCAACCGAGGACAGACGATTTTTACGCAGAGCAGAAATGTGACGAACTGATTTGTTGGAAACGTGGCATCCTATGACTGTGCAACATTTGAAAGTCACTGTGCTCTTCAGTAAGGCCATTATACTGCCAATGTTTCCTATGGAGATTGCATGGCTGTGTGCTCTATACACCTGTCGGTAATGGGTGTGGCTGAAATAGCCGAATCCACTAATTTGAAGGTGTTGATCAGAAAACCAGTCCGTATCTGGTATGACCACCATTTGCCGCATGCAGCGCGACACATCTCCTTCGCATAGAGTTGATCAGGCTGATTGTGGCCTGTGGAATGTTGTCCCACTCCTCTTTAAAGGGCGTGTGAAGTTGCTGGATACTGGCGGGAACTGGAACACGCTGTCGTACACGTCGACCCAGAGCATCCCAAACATGCTCAATGGGTGACATGTCTGGTGAGTATGCAGGCCATGGAAGAACTGGGACAAGTTGTCATCAAGGATCTCTGTACTTTGCTTCATTCATCTTTCCCTCAATCCTGACTATTCTCCCAGTCCCTGCCACTGAAAAACATCCCCACAGCATGATGCTGCCACCACGCTTCCCCGTAGGGATGGTGCCAGGTTTCCTCCAGACGTGAGACTTGGCATTCAGGCCAAAAGAGTTCAATCTTGGTTTCATCAGACCAGAGAATCTTGTTTCTCATGGTCTGAGAGTCTTTAATTGTCTTTTGACAAACTCCAAGCGGGCGGTCATGTGCCTTTTACTGAGGAGTGGCTTCCGTCTGGCCACTCTACCATAAAGGCCTGATTGGTGGAGTGCTGCAGAGATGGTTGTCCTTCTGGAAGGTTCTCCCATCTCCATAGAGGAACTCTGGAGCTCTGTCAGAGTGACCATCGGGTTCTTGGTCACCTCCCTGAATGAGGCCCTTCTCCCCCGATTGCTCAGTTTGGCCGGGCGGCCACCTCTAGGAAGAGTCTTGGTGGTTCCAAACTTATTCCATTTAAGAATGATGCGGCCACTGTGTTCTTGGGGACCTTCAATGCTGCAGAAATTGTTGGTACCCTTCCCCAGATCTGTGCCTCGACACAATCCTGTCGTCTTGGAGCTCTACGGACAATTCCTTCAACCTCATGGTTTGGTTTCCTCCGATCCAACAGGTCCCAGATGTGTCAATGGGATTGAGATCCGGGCTCTTCACACACAGAACGAGCAGTACGGCTGGTGGCATTGTCATGCTGGAGGGTCACGTCAGAATGAGCCTGCAGGAAGGGTACCACATGGAGGGAGGAGGATGTCTTCCCTGTAACGCACAGCGTTGAGATTGCCTGCAATGACAACAAGCTCAGTCCGATGATGCTGTGACACACCATCCCGCTCCAGAGTAGACCTCGGTGTAACGCTCATTCCTTCGACGATAAACGCGAATCCGACCATCACCCCTGGTGAGACAAAACCGCGACTCGTCAGTGAAGAGCACTTTGCCAGTCTTGTCTGGTCCAGCGACAGTGGGTTTGTGCCCATAGGCGACGTTGTTGCCGGTGATGTCTGGTGAGGACCTGCCTTACAGACCTACAAGCCCTCAGTCCAGCCTCTCTCAGCCTATTGCGGACAGTCTGAGCACTGATGGAGGGATTGTGCGTTCCTGGTGTAACTCTGGCAGTTGTTGTTGCCATCCTGTACCTGTCACGCAGGTGTGATGTACCGATCCTGTGCAGGTGTTGTTACACGTGGTCTGCCACTGCGAGGATGATCAACTGTCCGTCCTGTCTCCCTGTAGCGCTGTCTTAGGCGTCTCACAGTACGGACATTGCAATTTATTGCCCTGGCCACATCTGCAGTCTTCATGCCTCCTTGCAGCATGCCTAAGGCACGTTCACGCAGATGAGCAGGTACCCTGGGCATCTTTCTTTTGGTGTTTTTCAGAGTCAGTAGAAAGGCCTCTTTTTTAGTGTCCTATGTTTTCATAACTGTGACCTTAATTGCCTACCGTCTGTAAGCTGTTAGTGTCTTAACGACCGTTCCACAGGTGCATGTTCATTAATTGTTCATTGAACATGCATGGGAAACAGTATTTAACCCCTTTACAATGAAGATCTGTGAAGTTATTTGGATTTTTACAAATTATCTTTGAAAAAGAGGGTCCTAAAAAAGGGACGTTTCTTTTTTTGCTGAGTTTAGCAGGGGGTGTAAAGCCATAAGTCTGCTGCTGGAAATTTTGAATGATAATGTCAAAAGCCACACTGAGGTCTAACAAAACAGCCCCCACAATCTTATCAATTTCTCTCAGCTAATCAGTAATTTGTGTAGTTGGTTGGTACCAGGCTGATTGGTCAGCTATTTGATGCTTCCCTCCAGGCCTGGGGGCACACACTTTCTAGTAGTCTTATATTGAAAATATGGCAAATAGGAGAGGCAATATCGTCCGCTATTATCCTCAGTCATTTTCCATCCAAGTTGTCAGAGCCCGGTGGCTTGTCATTGTTGATAGACAATTTTCTCACCTCTTCCAAACTCACTTTACGGAATTCTAAATTACAATGCTCGTCTTTCATTATTTGATCAGTTATACTTGGATGTGTAGTGTTGGCGTTTGTTGCTGGCATGTCATGCCTAAGTTAGCTAATCTTGCCAATGAAAAAAATTAAAGTAGTTGGCAATATCAGTCTGTTTTGTGATGAATGAGCCATCTGATTCAATGAACGATAGAGCAGAGTTTATCTTTTTCCCCCAAAATTTAATTTAAGACGCTCCAAAGCTTTTTACTATCACTTTATGTCATCTTTGTTTCATATTGTAGTTCCTTCTTTTTATTCAGTTTAGTCACATGATTTCTTAATTTGCAATACGTTTGCCAATCGGTTGCGCAGCCAGACTTATTTACCATTCCTTTTGCCTCAAATCAGTTAGAATCGCCAGGCAACGTCCCTACTCCATTGAATTTGACATTTAAAATGGGTTTAGGTTTAGGACGTCCCAACCAGTGCAGATTTTAGCATGTAAATCATGATGGGGCAAACCCCCCCCCCAAAAAAAATAAATAATAATATGCCATTTAGCAGAGGCTTTTATCCAAAGCGACTTAGTCATGTGTGCATACATTTTTACGTATAGGTGGTCCCGGGGATCGAACCCACTACCCTGGCGTTACAAGCGCCATGCTCTACCAATTGAGCTACAGAAGACCTTGTCTGGCAGTGAAACAATTCATTCAGCCCCACACCTTTAAAAATAAAAATACAGTGGGGAGAACAAGTATTTGAACCTGCAAAATTGGCAGTGTTTCCTACCTACAAAGCATGTAGAGGTCTGTAATTGTTATCATAGGTACACTTCAACTGTGAAAGACGGAATCTAAAACAAAAATCCAGAAAATCACATTGTATGATTTTTAAGTAATTCATTTGCATTTTATTGCATGACATAAGTATTTGATACATCAGAAAAGCAGAACTTAATATTTGGTACAGAAACCTGTGTTTGCAATTACAAAGATCATACGTTTCCTGTAGGTCTTGACCAGGTTTGCACACACTGCAGCAGGAATTTTGGCCCACTCCTCCATACAGACCTTCTCCAGATCCTTCAGGTTTCGGGGCTGTCGCTGGGCAATACGGACTTTCAGCTCCCTCCAAAGATTTTCTATTGGATTCAGGTCTGGAGACTGGCTAGGCCACTCCAGGACCTTGAGATGCGTCTTACTTAGCCACTGCTTAGTTGCCCTGGCTGTGTGTTTCAAGGTCGTTGTCATGCTGGAAGACCCAGCCACGACCCATCTTCAATGCTCTTACTGAGGGAAGGAGGTTGTTGGCCAAGATCTCGCGATACATGGCCCCATCCATCCTCCCCTCAATACGGTGCAGTCGTCCTGTCCCCTTTGCAGAAAAGCATCCCCAAAGAATGATGTTTCGACCTCCATGCTTCACGTTGGGATGGTGTTCTTGGGGTTGTACTCATCCTTCTTCTTCCTCCAAACACGGCGAGTGGAGTTTAGACCAAAAAGCTCTATTTTTGTCTCATCAGACCACATGACCTTCTCCCATTCGTCCTCTGGATCATCCAGATGGTCATTGGCAAACTTCAGACGGGCCTGGACATGCGCTGGCTTGAGCAGGGGGACCTTGCATGCGCTGCAGGATTTTAATCCATGACAGCGTAGTGTGTTACTAATGGTTTTCTTTGAGACTGTGGTCCCAGCTCTCTTCAGGTCATTGACCAGGTCCTACCGTGTAGTTCTGGGCTGATCCCTCACCTTCCTCATGATCATTGATGCCCCACGAGGTGAGATCTTGTATGGAGCCCCAGTCCGAGGGTAATTGACCGTCATCTTGAACTTCTTCCATTTTCTAATAATTGCGCCAACAGTTGTTGACTTCTCACCAAGCTGCTTGCCTATTGTCCTGTAGCCCATCCCAGCCTTGTGCAGGTCTACAATTTTATCTCTGATGTCCTTACACAGCTCTCTGGTCTTGGCCATTGTGGAGAGGTTGGAGTCTGTTTGAGTGTGTGGACAGGTGTCTTTTATACAGGTAACGAGTTCAAACAGATGCAGTTAATACAGGTAATGAGTAGAGAACAGGAGGGCTTCTTAAAGAAAAACTAACAGGTCTGTGAGAGACGGAATTCTTACTGGTTGGTAGGTGATCAAATACGTATGTCATGCAATAAAATGCAAATTAATTACTTAAAAATTATACAATGTGATTTTCTGGATTTTTGTTTTAGATACCGTCTCTCACAGTTGAAGTGTACCTATGATAAAAATTACAGGTTATGAGGGTGAAAGGGACAAAATTATTAGGGTGAGGCACATTGGCTACTAACAGCATACACTTAGTATTACTTTCTTAGCTACAGTACATATCTCCCTGGCATATTACATCGTAGCATACAAGACACTTGGACTTACCATTGCGCTGAGCTCACTTGAACAGGAAGGTGACGCAGCGGTCCTTCTTGTAAGCACATTTTGTCATGAAACTTTGTCATCAAAGTCTGTCATTCTCTGGATTTATGGTGCTTTCAAGACAACTGGAAACTCAGGAAAAAAACAAAAACAAGGATCGTATCATGACGTCAGTGATCTTCAGGTCGGGGCTCTAGAAAGAGGCAAGAGTTCCCGACTTGGAATTCCGAGGTGAATGACTGTTCAAAACGTATTTTCCCAGTCTGAGCTCTTTTATTTTCCGAGTTCCCAGTTGTCTTGAACTCACTGAAGTCTAAGATGTCCCAGTTTCCAGTTGTTTTGAATGCGGCAGAAGTCATGCTGGATTGACAGCATGGCCAATGTTTTCAACATTCTCTGGCCCACGGTGTTGCGTGTGAATGTTTATCCTTTTAAGCTTGGAAACGAGACCCTTAAACCCAGACTTGGACCACACACACCCACTCCACCGAATAGCAGGCAGGGGAAGCAAAATAGTGATTGCTTTGCAACACTTGCAGTTAGCCACTGATTCCTTCCAAACCACTCATTGTTGAATTTGCGATTTCTAGTTTGTCCAATGGCCGACGAGCACCGATACGTTTTATCTATAATTTATCTTCATATGACAAGCATTTGCCAGTAGATTGTCGGCATGATGACTGCATGTCTCGTTAAGATTTTGAAAGTATGATGTTGAACGTGATTTGACGTCATCTTATCTGTGGCCAATATGACCTTGAGCCTTCTTGGATGGGCACTTCTAATGTAAATCTATGGCAGCACCCAAGGGAGCTTAAACTTTATAGCTCTCTCTGTAGATTTTGCAGTGTCCCCAGGAGTGAGAGAACACGGAGCCAATTACAGCGCAACTAGAGAAGATTACCAACCCCTACACTGTATTTTCCGCTGGCTGCCCCTCCACCACAGAAAGCACTGAGCTAGGCTGAAACGTCTGCATTTTGGAGCTAAACAGGTGGGGCTCAAAACAGGTGAATGAGGGGTTGCCACTGGTCCCAAGGATCCCCAGTAAGCACTGACCCACATTTCTCTCTGGAGTGTTTGCTCATGCAAAAACGTTTCATCTTGCTCGTGCTCGCCATCTCGCCCACGTTTGAATCGGATTTGACTCAATTCATAGCATCAGCAATCCAGGGTTGGTCAACTATAGATTTGCCAAATAAATCAAGACTTTGAAACCAATTATTGGTATACAGACTGAAACAAAGCAAAATCATGGACATTTTTCCTTACAAGCCAGAATGTAAAAAAAAAAAGAAAAAAAAAAAAAAGAAAACTAAGTTGAAATGTAATTTTATTCGTTTGTTTAGGGGGTAGATCAGCTTTAATATTTCAGATAGATTGTAACTTCCATGAATGTAATTGTCTGCATCACTTCACTACTCTACTGGTTGTCTGTGCGGTTGGTCCTTTAGCTGCTCGAAATTTTTGACCAAACATCCACAGTAAAGTTTTGTTTTCCCGACTTTTTATAACAACTGGTACTGCACAAAACCATGTCAACTTATGTCTGGTGCACAGGCCTTAGGTCATGAGCAAACACCTATTGCCACACACATAGACCCGCGTTTTGAAGTCGGTTCAATTCTAATTTTATTCATCATTCGTGACAAGATGAAACATACAAGAGACGTTGAGTTTTTTTTCTATGTAAATGGTGTCTGCACAACTGAAGGCATCGCCACGTTTAGTGACTAACATTGATAGGCCTAGTCAGTGCTTTCGCTAAAGTTAAGCTAGCTAACGTTAAATGGTTACATTACCTCTGATCAAATGTTTGCACCCAATAATCTTTGCTTCCGACAATTAAACATTTACTCTGGTTCCTCTCTATTGACATGCAATGCATTTGGCACTGGTGCAAGATAATGTAGCTAGCCAAACAAACATTGTAAGGTAGATGGCAACATACTCACCACATTTTCAATATCCCGCTTATAAACAGCACACCTGCAAATTGCTCTCCCTCTTAGATGTCTGACCTCCACCAACTCCTCAGTAAGGAAAGTAGCTATTGGCTGTCCTAAAAGTCGCTAAATGACGTCATCGCCTAATTTGCATATTTTGCCATGTGCATGTAATTGTGATGGACGCTGTAGGAGAGAGGAATAATGTCGTGGGAGAGACAAAAAGTGAGTAAAAAACAAACACCCTACATTTACATCCCGCCCTGAATGTAAGCCAGGGCGGGATCAGCCAGCGGCAGCTTCCCGAATGCGCGATTCATTAGCAGTCTGGATGCGGAGGGGTGAACATCTGCTCTGACTGCAGCGCGAGGACTGGGCCGCCTGTGAGTGCTTTGGGACGGGGGTGGGGCCGCTGCTCGTTGAGAAGAGTAAGAACGATACGTGCTTTCACGTCAGAGTCTCCAAAAGTCCCCAATACCACCAGAAAAAGTCAGAATACTCGCTAAATCTAGCGACAAAGTTGATAAATTGGCAACACTACACCTGCTTCTTTCAGCAAGCAGCCTAAAAGACTCTGAAGTTCGGCAGCTTTGTTCCAAATACAGCAGCCAATCAAACCTCGCGATATTATTGCCCAGGGAGGCTGCAGGGTTTAATGCCAACCCAGTCTCCCCATTTTTTTTTTTTTTTTTTTATATACTTTGTTTATTGAATTTTCAGTGCCAGCATTTAGTAAATAATTGCACTTGAAAGTTATTTGGTATGAATATGGAACAACAATTTGAAGACAACGATACAGCAAAACATGGAGAGACAGACATGAAAGAAAAAATAGACATTAAGTACATAAATAAGATAAAACACAAAAAAAAAAAAAAAATAAAAAAAAAGGAATAATATCTGTTTTGATCCAGTTGTTATAGGTCAGCTAGCACAGTTATTACCGTCCTTAACATCCGAGATGTCGTATATGCACATACCAGGCTTCTTACATCACCAATATATAAATATACATCACTCTGGAACTGCAGGGAAATGTATTCTTTTGACATAAGAAAAGAAGGGAGCCCACTTTGCATAAAATTTGTCTACAGACCCATTGAGTGTCTGTTTTATTTTCTCCAACTTTATGCAATTCAAAATAGATTTAATCCAAAGAGCATGAGAAGGGGCTGCAGAGGATTTCCATCTAAGTAAAATTAATCGTCTCGCTAACAACGTGACAAAGGCAATTACATCCTTATTCATTTTGGTCAATTGTATTGTGGGTAAGGAAACTCCAAATAATGCAATGAGAGGGTCTGGCTCGATCTGTGTGCCGCTTAATTCTGAGAGTGTGTTAAAGATGTCTTTCCAGAAACCAACCAGAGATGGGCAGCACCAAAACATGTGCACATGATTAGCAGGGGACTGGTTACATCGAACACAATTAGGGTTCACATCCTTGTAAATTTTTGATAGTCTTGCTTTGGTCCAGTGGGCCCTATGAATGAGTTTGCATTGGATGAGGCCGTGTCGAGCGCAAATAGAAGAGCTATGTACCCTTTTGAGTGCCTCTTCCCATAGTTCATCAGATATTTCCTCACCCAGTTCCTCCTCCCAAGAGGATTTGATATTGTTTAATGAGATGGCTTGTAGTGAGCAAATTTGACTATAGATTATTGACATTGTGCCTTTCTGATTAGGAAGAGGGGTGAGAAATGTGTCGAACTGTGTTCCACTAGAAAGGTTGGGGAATCCTGGATCTATGCTGCGGATGTAACTCCGGACTTGTAAGAATCTAAAAAAATGATGTCTGGGGAGACCAAATTTAGCTGATAGTTGTTGAAACGTACTAAATGTATTGTTAGTATACAGATCTCTGAATCTTTTAATACCGAGATTAGACCATGTTGAGAAAGCACCATCAATCATAGATGGGGGAAAAGCTGGGTTTGAGGCTACCGGAGCCAAGGAAGAGGTTGTTTGAAACCCAAAGTGGCGCCTAAATTGATTCCAGATCTTCAATGTTGTTTTGACACATGTATTGTTGGTGAAGGAGGAGTAAGGGCCTGTAATAGAGGAGTGAGCGAGGGAAGACAGTGATGCCGGTGTAGACGAGGCAGCCTCCATCTCCAGCCAAGTTGGGGGTGGGAATATTACTCTGCTCTGCAACCAGTACTGAATGATCCTAAGGTTAGCGGCCCAATAATAGAATCTGAAATCTGGTAGAGCTAGACCGCCGTCTGGTTTGGGCCTCTGCAAGAGCTGTTTTCGCATCCTAGGAGGCTTTTTGTCCCATATAAAGGGTAGAATTAGGCCGTCGATCTTTTGAAAAATGTATTGGGTAGAAATATTGGAAGGCACTGATAGAGGTATAAGAATTTAGGGAGAGTATTCATTTTAATAGAGTTAATTCTAGCAACTAAGGAGAGGTGTAGCAAAGACCACCGTTCCAAATCGTCCTTAGTACGGGTTAAGAGAGGAGCAAAGTTGGCTTGAAAAAGGTTTTCAAACCTAATTGTGACATGTACCCCGAGATAAATAAAACTGCTGTGTGCTATTTTAAATGGCAAGTTATGTAAAGGGGATTTTTTTGCAGCCATGTTAAGTGGCATCAATTCACTTTTACTGAGATTTAGTTTATACCCTGATATGTGACCGAAGGATGCGAAAGTGGCAAGGGCAGCAGGGACAGAGACAGAAAGATTGGATGTGTATATTAATAAATCATCTGCATATAAAGACAGTTTGTGTTCGTGCCCGTATCTGACTATGCCTTTGATGAGGGGGTTAGAGCGAAGTGCTATTGCAAGTGGCTCTATGGCGAGGGCAAACAGTAAGGGACTTAAAGGGCAACCCTGACGTGTCGATCTTTGCAGAGGGAAGCGATCTGATTGAGTGTTATTAGTCCTGACAGAGGCTTGGGGGATGAGTACAGAAGTTTTATCCAGGTCATGAATTTGGAGCCAAAGCCAAATTTATTTAGAGTGTAAAAAAGGTATTTCCATTCCACCCGATCAAACGCTTTCTCCGCGTCCAGGGATATAATGGCTTCAGAGGTATTGTTGACAGAAGGATTGTATATAATATTAAATAATCTTCGGAGATTGAAGAATGAGTGTCTATTTTTATAAATCCTGTTTGATCCGGAGAGATAATTGATGGGAGGACTGTTTCTAGCGCGTTGCCAGAATTTTGGCTAGAATTTTATAGTCCACATTTAGCAGGCTAATTGGACGGTATGATGCACAGTCAAGAGGGTCTTTGTTTTTTTAAGAATAACACAAATGGTTGCTTGAGTGAGAGTATGTGGGAGAGCACCATTTACAAATGCATCATTGTACATTTCAATTAGAATAGGGGCTATTTTGGTGATAAACTTTTTATAAAACTCTGTCGGGTAGCCATCAGGCCCTGGGCTTCTCCCAGATTGAAGGGATTTGACAGCGTTAGACAGTTCTTCAACAGTGATCGGCTGCTCTAATTTTTTTACCAAATCCCGGCCGACCGAAGGCACAGATAGTGAGTGGAAGAAATTATCCAATTCCAGTGTATCCGCTTTACTTTCAGAGGTATATAGAGACTGGTAAAATCTCTTGAACTCCTCATTGATCCCCCCAGGATCTAATGATATCCCAGATGATGTGCGAATTTTTGTAATCTGAGATGATGATGATTGTTGACGTAACTTGTGAGCTAATAATTTACTGGCTTTCTCTCCTTGTTCATAGTAAGTGCTCCTAGACTTGACAAGCATTTCAGTAACCTGGTCTGTTAATAGTGTGTCAAATTCTGCTTGCAGAGTTAAACGTTCCTTATAAATATCTGGGGATGGTGGAACGGCATAAATGTCATCTAATTGGGCAATACAGCGTGTTAGCATAGATAACCTATTCCTTTTCAATTTGTTCTCATGTGCGGTGTAGGAGATAATTTCACCTCTGATATAAGCTTTCAGAGTTTCCCAGAGAGTAGACGCAGAGATGTTTGGGGTTCTATTTGTAATCATGAAAAAGTCGATTTGACTCAAAACAAAGTTGACAAAGTGTTCATTACTGAGCAGTTGGGTTTTTAGTCGCCAAGGCGGTCGCTGATTGTCAACATTTTGAAAAGCTACTTCCATAGTAACAGGGGCGTGGTCAGATACAACAATTGGGTTATATGAACATGAAGTTATGGAGTGGAGGAGCCGGTCATCAACAAGGAAGTAGTCTATGCGCGTAAAAGTGTGGTGGACCGATGAGAAAAAAGAGTATGCTTTCCCAGCTGGATTAACCATTCTCCAAGGATCTGAGACTGCGAATTCAGACATAAAGGTTCGAACAACTCTAGCTGAGGTTGATAGGGTGGTAGGTTTAGTGGAGGATCGATCCAATTGTGGGTCTAACCAACAGTTAAAGTCACCTCCTAAAATCAACATATGGGTGGACATATCTGGGAGTGTAGAGAAAACCGATTTGAAAAAATCACCGTTGTCCCAATTAGGAGCATAGATATTAACAAGAAGAACCTTTGTATTGAGCAGCCTACCACTGACAATTATATATCTACCATGGGGATCTGCGATCACCTTAGAACATGTAAAAGGTACCGATCTGTGAAGTAAAATAGCCACCCCTCTCGCCTTACTCTGAAATGAGGAATGGAACACCTGACCCACCCATCTGCACCTAAGACTTGAGTGTTGTGATACCTTCAGATGAGTTTCTTGGAGAAAGATGATGTGAGCTTTCAAATGATGAAGATGGTGTAGTACCTTACTACGTTTAACTGGGTTATTTATGCCCCTGCAGTTCCAAGTAAGAAAATTAAAGCCATTCCCTCCAGCAGTATGGGCTACACTAGGCTGAGTCATATCTTAAGAGAGAGAGAGGATGTGTAAAGGACAAGGTACAATGTAAACTGAAGATCTTAGTTGAACCTAAAAGCGCAAATGTAAAAAACAAAGACAAACGAAGAGGCACAAAAAACATATACAAACTATATACATGAACAAACCCTTCCCTCACACCCGCCCTTGCCGAAGCATCTCCCCAAATGAGATGCAAGCAAAACCCTAAATACGAAGAAAGTTTAGAGCTAAGCATGATAACTCTTACTCTGTGCTACCTAAGATTAGTGACCATTTAACTAGAGTAAGCCAAACATGAATAGAATGGTCCCCAATAGAGTCTAAGGAAAACTATCCTCGATTAAGAGAGGTTTAACCTCGACGCAGATGGTAAATAATCAGACTGAAACAGCCATGCAGACCCCCAGATATTGGCATTAGAGGCGGCAAACCTGGGCTGGAAATAAAAAGATAAAGAAGAGAATGACATTCATATGTCGATGAACCCAGCAGAGATGGCTTCGTTAGTCACCCATTCGGCCTGCTAACTAGCCTGATAGGAAGACCAGCTAGCCAACCATTTGTTACAAACCATGCGGTACAACAGCCGCTTTCACGTTCTTGTTGATGAAATCTGCCGCTATAGCCGGGTCCTCGAATCTGTGCATGGAACCGTCCGGTAAAGTCAGTCTCAAAACCGCAGGGTAGATGAGGCCGAACTTCACGCCCGGGCAGGTGTGTAGTTGGCGTTTCACAGCTCCAAAGCTAGCCCGCCTCTTAGCCACAGCTGTTGTGTAGTCCGCAAATATCGAGACTCTTTTACCCTTATGTAGAAGAGGGGATGCTTCTCCCGATCTTCTCAGTATGTCGTTGCGGACGTGAAAGAAATGCACCCTGATGACAAATGGTCGTGGGGGTTCTCCATCCCTGGGTCGGCTACGCAGAGTGCGGTGAGCCCGGTCTAGCAATGGCTTCTCCTCTAGCCCGAGCAGCTCCTGAAGTAGCTGGGCCATGTACTCCGTGGGTCTTGGGCCCTCCACTCCCTCCGGTATTCCCAGTAGACGAATGTTGTTCCTCCGCATTCTACTTTCCATATCTTCGCATCTATTATCGAGGAATGCCACCCTAGTTGTCAATGAGCCGACGCTAGCCTCTAGCTCGCTAATGCGAGTGCCGTGGTCTGTAGCCCCTCGCTCCAAATCCGATAAAGTCACCCCATGTGCGTCGAGCTTATTCTGTATACTCTCGATAGATTTTTTAAGCTCGTCTTTGATCGTTGATATCTCTGACCTGAGGTTGGTAGAGAGACAGTCAATTTTTCCGAAAATGTCGGCTTTGAGGGTGCCTATCACGGATTGTAGCATCTCCACAGTAAGTGTTTCCGTGGGGCCGGCATTGGTAGCGTTCGGTGGCGGGGGTGAGTCGGGAGAAGTTGCAGGCTTGTTGCGGCCTGCTCTTGCAGACTCTGTTTTTGGTCGGGTTGATGTCATTACGAATTTAAATTTATTAAACTTGAACTGAGTTGTTTATGGGTCTCTTCAGACGCCTGGGCAAACAGAAATGTATGCAGTTTTGCAAAGTTAAATATATAAATTTGGTCACTAACTCAGGAGCGATAGGGAGACGCGTGCTACATCCTTGGCTTCCAACAGCGCCCCCCAGTCTCCCCATTAATGATGTACAAATTAGCGCAATGTTTTTATGTACTAATAGCAAACTCTTGGCGCATCGAACTTCATTGCCACGCCCCTTCTGAATGCTTTAACTCGATGCTCTCGGAGTTTGTGCTATTAGTACAAATAAACATAACTGCGTATTTGGACTGCGTATTCACTGCACCTGTACACAGCCCATCTGAAATTAGCCCGCCCAACTACCTCATCCCTATATTGTTATTTATTTTGCTCATTTGTACCCCAGTATCTCTATTTGCACATCATCTCTTGCACATCTATCATTCCAGTGTTAATACTAATTGTAATTATTTTGCACTATAGTCTATTTATTGCCTTACCTCCATAACTTGCTACATTTGCACACACTGTATATATATGTATTTCTGTTGTATTTTTGACTTTGTTTTGTTTTACCCCATATGTAACTCTGTGTTGTTGTTTTTATCGCACTGCTTTGCTTTATCTTGGCCAGGTCGCAGTTGTAAATGAGAACTTGTTCTCAACTGGTTTACCTGGTTAAATAAAGGTGAAATAAAAAAAATAAAAAAAATAAAAACCTAGCTATTTTAAAGTGAAAGCGAGGTAAATTATGGGATAAGAAATTACCAATAATCTAGTAGTTTCTGTATTTCAGCCCGTATAATTCTGGACTATTATTGTATTTTAATCAAGTTGTGTATTGCTTTAGCATCTTGTATACTGGAAGTGATCTTTATTCGCTCTGGCTAACATTGTTGTTGTAACGTAATGCGTTAGCTTGTTGGTTCCCGGGAGCGTGTAACGTTTGGCCTTTTAGCTAGCTGTTTAAAAATCTACTCACTGTTATCATTTATGTAAAAAGACAATCAATAATATCAATCATGTAAGCACATGGAAATACTTTTTAAGAGAATTATTTATTTATTTCAGACTCATGGATTTAAGTGGCGGGCTGTGAGTGACGGACTGTGAAACTCAATCTCCCATGATTCCGTAGTACCGGAACTGACCATATAATGAATCAATAGGCCCTTTTCACGATGACGTCATCTAACTTCCGCCTTTCCGCGTAGCAGGTTAACTTCACTTCCGTTCGCCCGTAACCTGAGACTTCTCAACGAAAATACAACTGTTGACCACTAACTAGCAAGCTAGCTACTTGAAGAAATTCCAAAAGGTACGTTTAAGTTAAATTAGTAAAGTTAAGAGTAATAATGTTTACGTATATGCAATGGAACTATCAGGGACCTCTTGACATTAAAGGAGACAAACCAGTCTGATGTTTTTGTCAACTGGAAGTTGTATATTTCCTGAGTAAGCTAGATGGGCTGTAAATAGAAGTACTTTTATATTACTGTATTGTATGTACAAAAAAATGTAAATATGAATTAACTTTGTTGGTAATTTAATTGATCTAATGTTATACTGTATGTTTTTGTTAAGGGTAATAACTTTTTCATAGCTATTAATGAACCTAATGTGATATATTGTAAAAATATCCAACTATTAACCATGTTATGTGCTTATGTGTCATGGCACTGATGGAACTATTAAATATATGTTTGCAAGCAACTGCTTCCAATCCTTTTTGATTTTGGTAAGAGCATTTACAACATCGCAATCCTTTTCAAAATTTGTATTTCAATACATAGATATACAGTATATAACACAATTAAGTTCATTTGCAGTTAAAGAAAAACATGTCGACATTTACATCACAATCCTTTTCAAAATGTGTGTTTCAGTACATAGGAGATATACAGTATATGACAAGTTAATTTGAAAAAAAAAAAAAAAATGTCAAAGGTTCACCTTCCACATTTACCTTAACACTATTTACACATAAAATTCTGCCTTATGTTTTATAACTTAAGAAGACATCCATGTAGATGTTATAATAGAAATGATCAAGCTTCTGTCGCATTGAGTGGATAATCTCCTCATCCCTAAAGATTCTCTCAACTGTGAAGTCAGTGCGGGTATCTGTAATGAAGTCACACCACTGAAGTCCGCTTAAGGCGAGTTGGCCTTGAACCTGATAGTAGTATTTGTGGCTCTTCTTAAGGCAGGCCTGGCCTTTAACTGTGATCAGGTGTTTAACTTGGGTAACATTTTCAACATCGCAACTCTTAACCTCAGCAAGACCAAATGGTGGTGCTTCTGTTGGGCAGAAGACTTTAGCATCCGGGCTGGCTGCAAGGTGAGGTGAATCAGGGTGGATGATGACCCCGCATTGTTTCAGAGAGACATCACAAAAATCAGAATATTGCCTCAGTATCTCAGGTTCCAGATCCAACCCTCTTCTCATAGCAGCTGTCTGAGGAGTTCCTCTCAGAATGCGGGTTGCCAAAGCCTTGGCAGACAACTCCCCCACGAACATGGCATATTTCACGGAATCTGCTGGCTGTCAGTCGGGGTTTGCGTACCTGGCTCCACAGCTGGCATTCTGACTGCATTCTTGTTTCTGCTTCAATAGCAGCAGACATCTCCTCTGACACAATCAGGCTGTCCAAATGACATTGTTGTATGTAGTTGGGCTCAAAATCAATGGGAAATTTAAAGTTGTAACCTTCAATAGGCAACTGAGGAAACTCACTGGCACCAGGGTGTTTAATAATATCTCTACTTAATTCTAGAGGGCACTGGTAAGAAAGCACAGACCCAAATGGCACAGGGCCAAATTTAGAGTCCACCAAATTAAGGCCCTCAAGCCCGTGCAGCAATTTGCAAATCCCTGGTTGTGGACGGATGTCTTTCAGTTTCTCAGCACTGGCCATGACGTGAGGATCCGGAATAGGCCCTGGCATGAAAGTGAGATATGTCAAGTTTAGATTTCATTAAATGCCACCTTATCTTTTTCACTAAAAAAGACAACCACACTCATCCAGTCTCGTACATGCTTCTAATACAAATAAAAAAATATCCACTGAAAGTCTATATAAAAAGTAACAAATAATAATCACTTTTATGTTTGTATTATTTTAGAAATGCACTAAAGTCTTTGTGCTCTAGTACAGGCGGGGGCTCATTCAGACTCACCATCATAGGCTCGGTACAGTGTGCACTTCACACCAGCTCTGACACTTGTTTTTTTCTTAGCCGCTGGTTTACACACCGCCATATCATTGGTGGCCTCTGGTACAATTCCCTGTGATATAATAATGATGAACAATACATTGTCAAAAGTCAATACAAACTGCAAAGTTCTGCATCAGTGTAACAAATAATGTCTGACCTGTGTCCTAGGCCGGTGCCAGGTCTGCAGTGCGCTGGTGCATGACAGAGGCAATGGCACTGTCTTAAAGCCCATGGTAACATAGTGAGCACTTTGAAAAGAAGTGCTACTATGTGATTACATAGTGCTTTCCCAGCAGAGCAGGAACATGACATGTGATTGAGTACCACAGGAACCTCTGCAGAGTCTAGTGTAACCTGTTCATAGAGACATAACAATTAGTGCTGTACTTACAAAACATTTTTTCTGCGTTTCATTATAAACTACTGTACACAATTTTCAAAACCCAATTTCTTTTTTTAATTAAGAAAAATTGGCTGTTCTGAAACCTTTGACAAGTAGTGCCAACACTTATCGAAAATTTGAACATTTTGAGTTATCACAGAATCTTTCCCAGTCTTTATTGCCGTCAACAACCCACATCGGTTTGTAAGAATTTCGTTGTGTATTAAGTTTAATGATACAAAATCAGAGCTCAGACTGAGAAACAAACTGATCCACAGTGGAACTTTGTGGAATCATTCTTATTAAATCTGCAACCGCAGCAAAACACAACAAAAAGAAAACTTATCTATCTTAACCTATCTTATCATAATGTTAGAGAACTGTTTATCTGAGAAACCTGAAGCCGATGAGCCTCCTCATTTTTCTTCATGGACCTGTAACATCGCCCTCTCACTGTCACCTCACCGTTAACTACACTTGAGACTGTTTCAATACAGTGATTGGGAGAAAGGGCGCAGCATTAGCCATTAATACATTACTGACTCTTATCTTACGGTCGATACAAACAGCAGTAATATTAAAAAGAGGCTGCAAAACAGAAACTCGTCAGCTCATAACCTTCGCTAGCATAGGGCTAATTTAAGCTAAATAAAGATAAACACGTACCTTCATAATCAAACAGGTAACCTTCAACGAAGAACTTGTAGCCTTTATCAAGCTTCGATCTTGAAGTAAGGGACCACTTGTCAGCAAGTCGTTCTACGTCGTTAAGTCGTATTGGTGGCAGATGTGAAAGGGACTGGGTGAACTCCATAATGATGTGCTACTAGCTAAGCGTTCCTAAGCGACACCGGATGTAAACATAACCTGCATCGCGGCAGAACGGAAGTTGTCTGACGTCACGTGAAAAGGGCCTATTGTGTTGTATTCCGCACCAAACTTAAGAAAAAACAATTACTCTGTATATAATGTATAATAGAAGAAAGTTGTATTTTGCATTTTTAATTAGATATGTGATAGTGTAGCTAGTTTATTTATTGGCCTGCATGTGTCCAATAGAAAATAAACTGGTATGTCCTGTCGGCACAACCATTAAAATGATCAGAGAGAAAAAAAATGAGAAAATCATTTGAGCCTTAGTAGCTGCTCAGTGAAACATTGTTGACAGTATATTGGAGATGTTATTCACAGTACACTCAGAAAATAAGAGTGCTTTGGGGCACCATTTCTGCCTGTAGGAGAACCCTCTTTAAAAAAAATAAAAAGATTCCAGATCGAACCATTTAAGATCAGATAAAATGCTTTCCCTGTGTGTATCAAGAATGGTCCTCCACCCAAAGGGCATCCAGCCAACTTGACAACTGTGGGAAGCAGTTGGAGTCAACATTTTACAAACAACATCATATGACTGAGGAAATACCCCAATAAAGTGACATAAGGGATGGATGCAGATTAACACAAATATTCTTTACTTAGTTTATAACCAATGATGCTACACTAGCCGAATAAGCAGCGCATGAGTGAAGTATTTTTATGAAAAAAAAGCATGTTTTTAAGTACCATTGCGCTCAAAAATGTTGCCATGTTAAACCAATATACAACAAATGAAGGGTGGTTTGCACACAAAATATACAAAACTTCCGAACTTTCAGCAGGCAAGGGAATAAACTAACAAACGTTGGTGTCCACCTTCTTCAGCGTATGTCTGGTTTCAGACATCAGTTATCTAAAGTGAGACACAGAAAACATTTGAGACAGTAATCAACAGGACCAAGTTATTCAAAACTTTTCTAATCAGATTTGATTAAGTGTTAGAATTGGGTATTTCAAAACTGAAACTGAGATTCTAATCCTTAACACACGTGTGAATGATAGGAAACAGTTGATTAACATTCTCACATGTTTTTGGAGTGGATCATGTACTCACCAGGAGAGTGCCAGAATCTCTGTCTACAGTTATGGACCTGTGTTTGTCATTTTAGCCTTTTTATTTTTCCCAGAATCATAGTGGCATCACTAGTAATGCCAATGATGTATGTAGATTTTCTATGATGTAGGCATATAGCCAGTCGCATTTCAACCACATTATTTTACTGTACCTGGTCGTACTGTACACAGGCTTTTGTTGTCATACATGGATATTGAAAGTTAGTAGCCTAACAAGTTTATACAAGGCCCCAGTCACATTTGCAATCAAATTATTTGAAACATTGCAAATACTGTTGTATATGTCATTTGTAATTTTGAAAATGTGTAATTGTATGGTAATGAAATATGACTTTTGTTTCCACCACAAAAGTATATTACTTTATAGTAATATATGGTTTTCAGTATCAGCTTGTGAGCCAGTCAACCAGGAGGCAGCTGAGGAAGGGCCCGTGGTGATGGCGGAGCAGGTGACCGTGGTCACCATGGAGGAGGCAGTTGAGGGGGGGCCCGTGGTGACGTATGCAGAGCAGGTAACCGTGGTCACCATGGAGGAGGGAACTGATCTCAATCAGGGCAGGTGAGCGAGAAAGCTGAATCTTAAGCAGACATAACACTGGGGACTCAGTCAACCACGTGCGACAGCAGTAAGCGTTAATTCACATAGACAGTGTAGTGTATGCCAGCATAATTATCTGGAAAAGCCATTTTAAAGAGTTGTATTCTCTTTTGAAATCAAAGTTACCTCATTCCTCTAGTTTTCCAGATGTAGCCTAGGCTACATGCCCATGATCGAAATAAACAGGAGTAGCTGGTACATTTTATTTCAAATAGGTATCCAGATAAACCATAGGCTACAGCTCAAAATATATTTTTTTACCATACATCTTTACTTAGCAGAGTAGGGAAGATCATAACAATTCCTTGAACTCTTTCTACAAACAACCCACTCAATCTCTAGACCAGATTTGATCAATTTGAACCACTTCGTTTGAAGTGTACAATCAAATCAGCTGTAAGCAGCAACGGTGATAAGGTCAAGAAAATGACACTGATTTTGTGATATCATTCCAAAACACAATCAAGTTTATAAATGTAGAATAACATTGCTTCATAAGCACTAGTCTATACATAATGTTGGCATGCAATTAAACATATTTACACTAAATAGACACTTTTTAAATTAACTTCACAAGCATGTTGACATTTGTCATCAGTCTTGTCCTGGAGGCAGAACTGAGCGATCCCCCTTAGATTGTAAAAATTCATCACAACAAAAATGAGCTTGTTGGTCTTAATTTAGGGTTAGCCATTAGGGTTAGGTTTAAAATCTGATTGTATGACTTTGTGGCTGTGCCAGCTAGTGACCACTCCTCAGAGCTGCCTCCAGAACAAGATTCATGACAAAAAATGCTAACCTGCACTTCACTATTCCAGACTCGGTAACAATGCACAAACAGTCTTATTTTCTGAGAATTTATCCGCTCATTATACCAGCATTGCGGCGCGAGAAAAATAGCCTTCTAATTTAGCTTTCTATATACTTATGCCGTTGAAGCTCATAGCCTGTCTGTTCTCCCTCATTGACTCCCATGCATTCGATTTCCAGCGTAAGCATGCTTATTCACGCACTTATAAAAAAAGGCTCCCTGTGTGATTTGGGCTTTACCCATTGTGAATCAGACGTTCCCAGTTCACTCCCTAACTCTTTCCCTTGGCCCTAACCCTTAGATGTTTGTATATGTGTAAGGTGTATGCAATATGGTGTAAGCTCCACCACTTTCCTGATTATACCTATCCAGACCCTTCAGAAGAATAAGGGTTAAGTCAGGGCCAAGGAGGAGGGGTAGGGAGTGAATCTGGACCAGCAAATAATGTGTGTGCAACCAAAGAGTTTCAATACCAATCATGTCTGTGTCTGTTCATTCAGGTTGAAGTTCAGTGGAAGAGAAGGGGGTCCATTGTGACCATGGAGGACGACACTGGCACTGCAGAGTGCCAGAAACTGAATAAGTGCAAAGGTACATGGATTTCTTTAATTTGTCACTGACTATTTTCTTGAGTCTGGGCTGTCATCTCTATAGTACAGTCGTGGTCAAAGGTTGAGAGAATGACAAGTATTGGTCTTCACAAAGTTTGCAGCTTCAGTGTTATGAGATATTTGTCAGATGTTACTATGGTATAATTACAA
Organism: Coregonus clupeaformis; assembly: GCF_020615455.1. Taxonomy (NCBI): domain Eukaryota; kingdom Metazoa; phylum Chordata; class Actinopteri; order Salmoniformes; family Salmonidae; genus Coregonus; species Coregonus clupeaformis. The sequence continues at coordinate 31,005,112 of NC_059200.1, forward strand.
GCATTCCATAAGTGTCAAAGGCTTTTATTGACAATTACATTACGTTTATGCAAAGAGTCAATATTTACAGTGTTGACCCTTCTTTTTCAAGACCTCTGCAATCCGCCCTGGCATGCTGTCAATTAACTTCTGGGCCACATCCTGACTGATGGCAGCCCATACCTCTATAATCAATGCTTGGAGTTTGTCAGAATTCGAGGGTTTTTGTTTGTCCACTCGACCACAAGTTCTCAATGGGATTAAGGTCTGGGGAGTTTCCTGGCCATGGACCCAAAATGTATATGTTTTGTTCCCCGAGCCACTTAGTTATCACAATAGCCTTATGGCAAGGTGCTCCATCATGCTGGAAAAGGCATTGGTCGTCACCAAACTGTTCTTGGATGGTTGGGAGAAGTTGCTCTCGGAGGATGTGTTGGTACCATTCTTTATTCATGGCTGTGTTCTTAGGCAAAATTGTGAGTGAGCCCACTCCCTTGGCTGAGAAGCAACCCCACACATGAATGGTCTCAGGATGTTTTACTGTTGGCATGACACAGGACTGATGGTAGCGCTCACCTTGTCTTCTCCGGACAAGGTGTTTTCCGGATGCCCCAAACAATCGGAAAGGGGATTCAGAGAAAATGACTTTACCCCAGTCCTCAGCAGTCCAATCCCTGTACCTTTTGCAGAATATCAGTCTGTCCCTGATGTTTTTCCTGGAGAGAAGTGGCTTCGTCGCTGCCCTTCTTGACACCAGGCCATCCTCCAAAAGTATTCGCCTCACCGTGCGTGCAGATGCACTCACACCTGCCTGCTGCCATTCCTGAGCAAGCTCTGCACTGGTGGTGCCCCGATCCCGTAGCTGAATCAACTTTAGGAGACGGTCCTGGCGCTTGCTGGACTTTCTTGGGCGCCCTGACGCCTTCTTCACAACAATTGAACCTCTCTCCTTGAGGTTCTTGATGATCCGATAAATGGTTGATTTAGGTGCAATCTTACTAGCAGCAATATCCTTGCCTGTGAAGCCCTTTTTGTGCAAAGCAATGACGACGGCACGTGTTTCCTTGCAGGTAACCATGATTTCAAGCACCACCTGTCAGGTTTTGGCCATGACTGTTCGTGTTTTGGTCACTAGATGTCCCCATTGCACCTTTTTGTACCTTTTGTTTTTTCTTGATCTAATTATTGTTTGCACCTGTAGGTCATTCCCTTGTTAGTATTTAAACCCTGTGTGTTCCTCAGTTCCTTGCTCAGTGTTTGTAAGTTAGCACCCAGCCCCAGCCCAAGCCTTGTGTTATATTGATATTTCTCTGGTGGGATTTTTCCAGAGGTTCTCTGGTTTAGTTTTGTGTTCTGTTTGAGTAGTCTTTTGAGGTTTGTTTTTCCCTGCTGTTTTTTACCACTTTGTGGAGTTTCTTTGTTTTTTGGAGGTTTTCCTCTTTGTGCCTCTTGGCTTTATTTTTTTGGACATTGTGGATTTAGTTTCTTTGCCTGAAGATTTTGTTCTTTATTAAACCACCATCTCTAGTACTGCTGTGTCTGCCTCATCTTCTGGGTTCTGACAATTATTAGTGACTGGTTCTCGCACCGGGTCGTGACAGAAACACTGAGCCATTATTATGAACCCAGAGGCAGCCAGTACCCAGGATTTTTTTTCCATGCTGTCCCACCATGAGGGGACTGTCCAACGCCACGAAGCTGCTCTGGTTCAGCAAGAGGCCTTAATGGCTAGACATTCTCAACTTCTGTCAGAGATGCTGACGTCCATAAAGCAGATTTCGGATCGACTTTCCCCGGCAACCGCTTCTGCTCCAGTTCATCCGATTCAAGGGCCCCTGGCAGTTAATCCCCTGGCGGAACCTCGTCTGCCGCCTCCCCAACGGTTCTCAGGGGACCCAAGTGTTTGTAAGGGGTTTTTCACCCAATGTTCTCTCTCCTTTGAGCTGCAACCATCGTCGTTTCCCACCGACCGGTCCAAGATAGCATATATCATCACCCTGCTGTCGGAAAAGGCTCTAGCCTGGGCTACTGCTGTGTGGGATGCCCAAAGTCCCTGCTGTGCCAGCTACTCTACCTTTGCTGAAGAATTCAAGCGAGTGTTTCAAGGTCCTACCAACGGCCCTGACTCAGCCAAACAGCTCCTGACTCTCCGCCAAGGTCGGGCGCAGCGTGACGGACTATGCCATCCAGTTCCGCACTGTGGCAGCAGCAAGTGGCTGGAACGACGAGGCGCTCACAGTGTGTTTTTTGAAGGGTCTTTCTGACACCATCCAAGATGAACTGGCCACTCGGGAACCACCGGACAACCTCGAGTCCCTTATCAAGTTGGCTTCACGCATAGACCAGCGTCTGAGAGAGAGAGAACAAAACCATAGACCGCTCACCCTAGTTCCTATCGGTTCCAACTCCGAGTCTCCACCTTTATCCTCGCTGGCTCCACCAGAACCCATGCAGGTTGGGACGCATCTCCCAGGCTGAGAGAGACCGCCGGATGAGGGAGCGATGCTGTCTATATTGCGGCAAACCGGGCCATTTCCGCTCCACGTGTCCCGGGCTCCAGGGAAACGCACTCTCCCGTGCAGGCCTGGGAGGACTGTAACGGGAAACATAACCTCCTCCCATCCATCCAACTCCCGCCTGCTCATTCCTGTTACCCTTTCCTGGGACGACCACGAGGTTTCTCTTCAAGCCTTGGTAGACTCTGGAGCCGCAGGTAACTTCATGGATGGGATCTGGGCGAAGGAGAATGGCGTTCCTTCTGAACCTCTAAGTGACCCCATAAGGGTTACTACGTTGGATAGAAGTCCTTTGGGATCTGGACTTGTCACTCGTGCCACTACCCCCTTACGACTTTCAGTTTCCCAACACAAGGAAGTGATGAACTTTCATCTGATCGCCTGTTCCGAGTTTCCTCTCGTCCTTGGCTATCCCTGGCTTCACAGCCATAACCCTCACATCGACTGGTCTGTGGGCACTATCAAGCAGTGGGGTCCCACGTGCCAAGCCACTTGTATCTTCCCGAGTTCCCAGAGTTCTCCTTCCGAGTCTCTAGAATCCATCGACTTGTCCCGAGTTCCCGAGTGTTACCATGACCTCAAACTGGTATTTAGCAAACAGAGGGCCACCAAACTACCACCCCATAGACCTTACGATTGCACCATCGACCTGTTGCCGGGACCTGCCCTCCCAGGGGTCGGATCTTTTCCCTTTCTCCTCCCGAACGAGCTGCTATGGATACCTACATCATGGACGCTCTGACAGCAGGCCTCATGCGTCCATCTACCTCGCCGGCGGGAGCAGGGTTTTTCTTTGTGGCCAAGAAAGACGGCGGATTACGACCTTGCATCGACTACCGGGGACTCAATGCCATAACTGTCCGTAACCGCTACCCGCTACCTCTTATGGCCACAGCCTTTGAGCTGCTCCAGGAAGCAGTTGTCTTCACTAAGCTTGACCTTCGGAACGCATACCATCTTGTGCGGATCAAACCCGGGGGACGAGTGGAAGACCGCTTTCAACACGCCTACTGGTCACTACGAATACTGGTGATGCCCTTCGGCCTGACCAACGCTCCGGCTGTGTTCCAAGCGCTCATAAACGATGTGCTTAGGGATATGCTTAACATCTTCGTATTTGTGTACTTGGATGACATCCTCATCTTTTCGAGCTCCCTTCAAGAACACACTAAGCATGTCAGACAAGTGCTCAAACGCCTCCTAGACAGCCATTTGTACGTTAAGCCGGAGAAGTGTGAATTCCATTCCTCTCGAGTACAATTCCTGGGATTTATTGTGGAACCCGGACGAGTCCAGATGGACCCCAAGAAGGTAGAGGCGGTAGCGGATTGGCCCACCCCCAAGTCCGTTAAGGAAGTTCAACGTTTCCTGGGCTTCACCAACTTTTACCGCAAGTTCATCAAGAACTTCAGCTCGGTGGCAGCCCCCTCTCTCGGCGGTAACCAAGGGTGGCAACACAAGGTTTCTGTGGGGGAGAGAAGCTGAGACGGCCTTCCAAGGACTCAAGCAGCGCATCCTCTCTGCTCCCATCCTGACACTACCAACGGCGGAGGAACCTTTTGTGGTGGAGGTAGACGCATCAGAGGTTGGGGTTGGAGCTGTCCTGTCTCAGAGGGGTGAAGACAAGAAGCTTCATCCTTGCGCCTTCTTCTCTCACCGGCTTACCCCCGGCCGAGAGGAATTACGATGTGGGGGACCGTGAACTCCTAGCGGTTAAGATGGCATTGAAGGAATGGAGACACTGGCTCGAGGGGGCTTCTCAACCGTTTCAAGTGCTTACGGACCACAAGAATCTGGAGTATATCCAGCAGGCGAAGCGGTTGAACGCCTGACAAGCTCGATGGTCTCTTTTCTTCAGCCGATTTCAGTTTATCCTCACCTATAGACCCGGGTCGAAGAATCTCAAACCGGACGCCTTGTCACGAATCTACTCTCCTGCCATTCGAGAAGATACTGACACGACTGTCCTTCCGGCCGCTAAGATCGTGGCTCCGATCTCGTGGCAAGTGGAGGATACCGTGAAACAAGCTCAAGCCATCGAACCGGGCCCTGGTGGAGGTCCTGCTAATCGGTTGTTTGTTCCCAAGGCAGCAAGGTCCCAAGTCCTTCGGTGGGGGCACTCCTCTCGCCTCACCTGTCACCCGGGCGTAGGCCGCACCTTGGAGTTCATCCAGCGTAAGTTCTGGTGGCCCACCATGAAGGAAGACGTTGCCACTTTCATCAAGGCCTGTTCCGTGTGCTGCCAGGGCAAATCTTCTCACCTTCGCCCTCAAGGACTCCTTCACCCTCTATCTATTCCCCACCGACCCTGGTCCCATATCTCATTGGACTTTATTACTGGCCTTCCTCCGTCCCATGGTAATACTACGATCCTAGTCATCATCGACAGGTTTTCTAAGGCGGCCAGGTTTGTTCCTTTGACCAAATTACCATCTGCCAAGGAAACAGCTGAGTTGGTGATTAACCATGTGTTCCGAGTCTTTGGGATCCCACAAGATATGGTTTCCGACAGAGGTCCCCAGTTCGCCTCAAGGTTTTGGAAGGCCTTCTGCCAACTCATAGGGGCCACGGCCAGTTTATCTTCCGGGTACCATCCGAGTCCAATGGCCAAACTGAGAGGATGAATCAGGAGCTGGAAACCACCCTCAGATGCATGGTTTCCAACAACCCGTCCACTTGGTCATCCTTCATTGTTTGGGCGAGTACGCGCACAACACCTTGTGCTCCTCCTCCACTGGTATGTCCCCGCATGAGTGTCAGTTTGGCTATGCGCCTCTATTGTTCCCGGACCAGGAGGCAGAAGTCAGAGTGCCTTCAGCCTCGAGGTTCATCAGACGCTGTCGGCTTACGTGGAAGAAGGCACGTCTTAATCTTCTGCGTTCCTCTCAGCAGTACCAACGACAAGCCAACAGGAGGTCGCCGTCCCGGTCCTACCCTGTACCCCGGCCAGAGAGTATGGCTCTCAACTAAGAACCTACCGCTACGGGTGGAGTCTCGCAAGCTGTCCCAGAGGTTCATCGGTCCCTTTAAGATTGCCAGGAGAGTCAATCCCGTTACTTTTCGCCTGCACTTACCCAGATCCCTTAAGATCAATCCAACATTTCACATTTCTTTATTAAAACCTGTTGTTTTTTCTCCCCTTATCCCGGCAGGCAGACCTCCCCCTCCGCCCGTGTCATCGGTGGCCAGTCGGCTTATACCGTCCACCGGATACTGGATTCCCGCCGGGTGCAGCGGTCCTGGCAGTATCTGGTGGACTGGGAAGGCTACGGTCCCGAGGAGCGCTCCTGGGTTCCTGCCAAGGACATACTGGACCCTGACCTCATTCGTCAGTTCAGGGCCCTCCACCCTGAGAAGGCTGGTAGGAACGTCAGGAGCCGTTCCTAGGAGGGGGGATTCTGTCAGGTTTTGGCCATGACTGTTCATGTTTTGGTCACTAGATGTCCCCATTGCACCTTTTTGTACCTTTTGTTTTTCTTGATCTAATTATTGTTTGCACCTGTAGGTCATTCCCTTGTTAGTATTTAAACCCTGTGTGTTCCTCAGTTCCTTGCTCAGTGTTTGTAAGTTAGCACCCAGCCCCAGCCCAAGCCTTGTGTTATATTGATATTTCTCTGGTGGGATTTTTCCAGAGGTTCTCTGGTTTAGTTTTGTGTTCTGTTTGAGTAGTCTTTTGAGGTTTGTTTTTCCCTGCTGTTTTTTACCACTTTGTGGAGTTTCTTTGTTTTTTGGAGGTTTTCCTCTTTGTGCCTCTTGGCTTTATTTTTTTGGACATTGTGGATTTAGTTTCTTTGCCTGAAGATTTTGTTCTTTATTAAACCACCATCTCTAGTACTGCTGTGTCTGCCTCATCTTCTGGGTTCTGACAATTATTAGTGACTGGTTCTCGCACCGGGTCGTGACACCACCCTCCTTTTAAAGATTCCAATCTGTTATTCTAACTCAATCAGCATGACAGAGTGATCTCCAGCCTTGTCCTCGTCAACACTCTCACCTGTGTTAACGAGAGAGTCACTGACATGTCAGCTGGTCCTTTTGTGGCAGGGCTGAAATGCAGTGGAAATAGTTTTTTTGTGATTTAAGTGAATTCTCATGGCAAAGAGTGACTTTGCAATTAATTGCAATTCATCCGATCACTCATGACATTCTGGAGTATATGCAAATTGCCATCAAAACTGAGGCAGCAGACTGTGAGAATTAGTATTTGTGTCTCTCAACTTTTGACCACGACTGTACAGCACATTATCTTAGTTGTTTATTAATATACAAGCAATGACAGTGAAAGTTGACTAAGTTATCAACAGCATGTATTGCTGTTTGAGGCAACGATCAAAACACATTAACATTCTATCATGTGTAAAAAATAAAATGAATGATGACTGAAAAAAGCTTTTTTTTCATATTTCAGAATGCAAGGATAGGAACTCTGTAAGAACAGTGGAGACAGTGTTGAAGTCCAGAGTTAGGGAGGTTAGTTAGAACGGAATCCAAGAGAACAGGGAAGGAACAGGGAAGGAACAGGGAATAAACAGGGAAGGAACAGGGAAGGGAAGAACAGTTATGACATTGATATTATGCAATAAACAGGTAAAACTGGTGAAGTTGTTAGATTCTGTAAACAGTAACAATATTACAGGTGCAGCTCAATAAATTAGAATATTGTGGAAAAGTTCAATATTGTAGACTCAAGGTGTCACACTAATCAGCTAACTAACTCAAAACACATGCAAAGGTTTCCTGAGCCTTTAAATGGTCTCAGTCCAGTAGGCTTCACAATCATGGGGAAGACTGCTGACTTGACAGTTGTGCAGAAGACAGTCATCAACACCCTCCACAAGGAGGGAAAGCCTCAAAAGAGAATTGTGAACAGCCAGCTTCTTTAGCAGAGTGCTGTATTTACATTTACGTCATTTAGCAGACGCTCTTATCCAGAGCGACTTACAAGTTGGTGCATTCACCCTATATCCAAGCATATTCATGGAAAGTCGAGTGGCAGGAAGAAGTGTGGTAGGAAAAGGTGTACAAGCAACAGGGATAACCGGAGCCTTGAGAGGATTGTCAAGCAAAGGCCATTCAAAAATGTGGGGGAGCTTCACAAGGAGTGGACTGAGGCAGGAGTCAGTGCATCAAGAGCCACCACGCACAGACGTATCCAGGAAATGGGCTACAACTGTCGCATTCCTCTTGTCAAGCCACTCCTGAACCAGAGGCAACGTCAGAAGCGTCTTACCTGGGCTAAGGAGAAAAATAACTGGTCTGTCGCTCAGTGGTCCAAAGTCCTCTTTTCAGATGAAAGTAAAATTGGCATTTCATTTGACAATCAAGGTCCCAGAGTCTGGAGGAAGAGTGGAGAGGCACAGAATCCAAGTTGCTTAAAGTCCAGTGTGAATTTTCCACAGTCAGTGATGATTTGGGGAGCCAGATCATCTTCTGGTGTTGGTCCACTGTGTTTCATCAAGTCCAAAGTCAACTCAGCCATCTACCAGGAAATGTTAGAGCACTTCATGCTTCCTTCTGCTGACAAGCTTTATGGAGATGCTGATTTCATTTTCCAGTAGGACTTGGCACCTGCCCACACTGCCAAAGGTACCAGTACCTGGTTCAATGACCATGGGATTACTGTGCTTGATTGGCCAGCAAACTCGCCTGATCTGAACCCCATAGAGAATCTATGGGGTATTGTCAAGAGGAAGATGAGACACGAGACCCAACAATGCAGACGAGCTGAAGGCCGCTATGAAAGCAACCTGGGCTTCCATAACATCTCAGCAGTGCCACAGGCTGATTGACACCATGTCACACCGCATAGATGCAGTGATTCATGCAAAAGGAGCCCCAACCAAGTACTGACTGTATGTACAAGAACATACTTTTCAGAAGGCCGACATGTCTGTATTAAATTTCCTTTTTTCACTGGTCTTATGTCATATTCTAATTTTCTGAGATACTGAATTTGGGGTTTTCATGAGCTGTAAGCCGTAATCATTGAGATTAAAACAAATACAGGCTTGAACTATTTCCCTTTTTGTGTAATTAATCCACGATATGAGTTTCACTTTGTCAATTGAATTACTGAAATTACTTAACTTTTCCACAATATTCTAATTTATTGAGCTGCACCTGTATGTCACCTCCGCTTGACCTGCACCTATTTATTTTCAAGGAAGTACAGTCAGTATAGTCAATTCCATCATCAATTGAGTACATTTGTGAATTTAGTAAAAGGTGTTGTAATTATACAAAACCACAAAGCAAGTGATTTCAAACATTTAAAATTCTGTTCATAAAGGGGCAGAGATTTAATCAGATGGAAGCCACACTTCTGGTAAGTAGGCTGCTATGACAGAGTTGTCACTTACTATCTATTGGGACATATGCAGTGCTTGACTTGGGTTAGAGCTCACCGTAGCCGAGTACCGATACCTCAGATTTACTACTGCTTGAGCTCCTGTTCCTCTTATAGAATATTAGCTCAAAACGATTGTAGAGTTCCTGCACCTAAATATAAAACAGTACCGGCACCCAAAATGAGTACTGGTACCTATTTGTCCAAATCAAGCACTGCAGCTAGGTCAACGATTTGATAGTCTCTTCCCCTCACCCCTCCATTTGTGCATTCACATGCACCTCCGCCAAATGCACAAGTGTCCCAAAACAGAAGTATGTAAGTTCTGTAAGTCAGGAAAAAAATCTAATATAAGTTATTTCTTGAATTCTTCCATTTGATCTATCTTGTGGTTTGTTCATTTTGTTGTCGTTGTTGGTTTCATTGCAGTGGCAGAAAATGGCAGAGCCCCTGGGTCCAACTACCTACCATCTCCTAAAGCCCACTCCTGTCCCTATACCTGTGAAGGAGCTCTCGCATTCTTTCTCTTTATCTACTCCCCCACTATCTCCATATAATACATTTTCAGTTTCCAATGTGTGGTCTGTGCTTTATGAAGACATTGTTAAGAATTATTAGGATCCAATATAATCCTATATTATTGTTTAATGGCATAAACATCTACATGCAGTATGACAGATCTACAAGTTGTACAATGAATCAGGAGAGCAGCAGATACAGCAGTCGTAGAGCCAGGAGGACACAATGGTAGATGTCATACACGTCGCCAAACCCACTGGCTCCAGGTCATCTATAAATCACTGCTAGGCAAATCCCCGCCTTATCTTAGCTCATTGGTCACCGTAGCAACACCCACCCATAGTATGCGCTCCAGCAGGTATACCTCACTGGTCATCCCCAAAGCCAACGCCTCCTTTGGCCGCCATTCCTTCCAGTTCTCTGCTGCCAATGACTGGAACGAACTGCAAAAATCTGAAGCTGGAGACACTCATCTCCCTCACTAACTAAGCATCAGTTGTCAGAGCAGCTTACCGATCACTGCACCTGTACACAGCCCATCTGAAATTAGCCCACCCAACTACCTCATCCCCATATTGTTATTTATTTTGCTCATTTGCGTCCCAATATCTCTATTTGCACATCTATCATTCCAGTGTTAATACTACATTGTAATTATTTTGCACTATGGCCTATTTATTGCCTTACCTCCATAACTTACTACATTTGCACACACTGTATATATATTTTCTATTGTGTTTTTGACTGTACGTTTTGTTTATCCCATATGTAACTCTGTTGTTTTTAAAAATCGCACTGCTTTGCTTTATCTTGGCCAGGTCGCAGTTGTAAATGAGAACTTGTTCTCAACTGGCTTACCTGGTTAAATAAAGGTAAAGAAACAAAAAAAAACATGTAGCCTGTCTATATGCAATGGGACCAGGGAGGACAAGGTGTGCCTCCATGACACTACAATTATTGTAATCTACCCAATTAATATTGGTGTATCAATATTATTACATGTGTAGGCCTAACTTCTGCAATCAGGGTTAGGCCTAGTAGAATGTATATATTTTTATTAACCTTTATTTAAACAGGGACTCACATTAAGATATAAATATTTATAAGAGCCCTGTATACATAAACAAATAAAACCCAGTACATAAATAAAACACAACAGCCCTAATATACATTAAATAAAACACAATATTAAACATATTTAAGAAAAGCAATTGCATTCTGTAAAATAAGTCTCCAATTAATAATTTAAAATGCCTGAAAGGTACCAGAATATCTAACTACAAGGATTGCTGTATATTGTTCCACACATATGCAGATTTTCCCAATTCTGTGGAGACCAAATGGATCTCCAGAGATATATTAAGATTTGGTTCAGTAACATGAACAATTATTAGGTCAATAAACGGCTACAATCAGTGGAGGCTGCTTAGGCAATAAAAGTCATATTTAATCGGTTTGTTCCTGGTCAATTTTGAAGTGTTGTTATAGTTTGATTGTACCGCTGACAATTGCCTCTACACAAAACATTTCTACGTGACCATTGTGTACCGTTGAGCCCTCCCTTACAAAAAAAGATTGCAGTTTTGAAACTGCAGTAAAAGTGCAGTAACTGCAGTCGACTGTGGTACACTGCAAAATTACTGCAGTAAGAAAAACGGTTATTTTGGACGCAGTATTTGCAGCATACTGCAGTTATAATGCACTAACTGCAGTTATACTACAGTGTACTGTATACTGCAATCTTATTTCGTAAGGACTGCTGAACAGGTCCTGTATTTTTGACAACAGCAACTTTCAAATCAAATTGTATTTGTCACATACACGTGTTTAGCAGATGTTATAGCGGGTGTAGCAAAATGCTTGTGCTTCTAGCTCCGACAGTGCAGTAATATCTAACAATTTCATAACATATACCCAATACACACAAAAACGTAAGGAATGGGATTTAAGAATATATATAACATATATGGACAAGCAATGACAGAGCGGCATGGACTAAGATACAGAAGAATACCACAGAATAGAATGCAGTATATACATATGAGATGAGTAGCGCAAGACATGCAAACATTATTAAAGTGACTAGTGTTCAATTTCTTAAAGTGGCCAGTGATTTCAATAGGCAGCTTTTGCTAGCAAAGGTCGCAATTGCTTGTATTATTACTATTAGAGGAAATAAATTGCACATTTTACAGGTTATGATCATAACAACTACTAAGTCTCTGGCATATAAAGAGGGAGAATGGTAAACATGCAGGTTTGGGTCACTGCTTTGTTCTTCTGGTAAAGTTACGTCACTTGACGTTGACACTTATTTTGTAGGAAGGGTATTTTGTAGGAAGGGTATCATGTGATCTGTCAGATTTGTATTATTACTTTTTGATAGTATTCATAAATGATTGTAGCTGCATCGGTCTTTAATGTGAATCACGTTGATGTTTGCTAATGCAATAGTTTTTTTCTGAAATCATTTGTAAAAATAATGACACATTTCCTTCCACAAACCAGATATGTTATGAACTACGGCGACATTTTGTAGTTTATTCTTCTAACCCTAACCGGATTCGTATTGTAATGACCTGACTAGATCATAACATATCTGGTTTGAAGAAATTTTTCATAACATATCATGTCCAGACAGAGGATTGAGTTTACGAATGGACGGTTTAATATACCAACTTTACACAGGCTACTGTTTGGCCGTAGCCCACGCCAAATAAATGAAAGATAACCCACAAGCCAATCGTGACCTTCTCTTGTGAAGCCCAGAGGTAAAAAAAGAGAGAGAACAAAAGCTAAACCTGGTCTTAACTTCCAATGCTCCATCCCCCTGCCCAACCCCCCTCCACGCCACTCCGCCAACCGCCAGGATGCCCGGCATCAGAACATTCCAGGCATTCCCGTGATTGGCAGATAGCAGGTTGATTGACATGTCGGACCCCGCGAACACTGGGTACTGGTAGGTACAACACAACCATCTACTAGCCTAACACATAACACACAGCTGTCTGTGCGGGTCGCTACACAGCCCCCCACCACAAAGTCCCTCGTCCCCGAGGAACAAACAAAGTCTCTGAAGCGACCCGGAGGTCTCCTTTGCCTGCGTGGCTGTGATGGCCGCAGAGTGCCCCTCTGGGAACCAGGGGATGAAGGCAAGGACATGGGGGACAAGGAAGCGGGAACGGGTAACACAGTCCGTGGCTCTGGGGAACCACGCGGTGACACAGGGGGAGTGGGCTGTCTGGAGCCTTGTCTGCGGCACCTGGGGGTGGGTGCCTGGAGAATGTCATTGCCAGAGAGGGGAATTGTGGGGGTTCCTGGGGTTTGGGGAGAAGAGGCCCCTCTATATGGGGCTAACCTGTCCCGGTGCAGTGTCACCTTTCTCCCCCTGGGAGGAAGCTGCACCCGGTAAACAACCTCCCCTACCCTCTCCAGGATACTGCAGGGTCCCACCCAGTGACTGTCCAACTTGGGGCATCTGCCTTTTTTCCTTAGCGGGCTGTAGACCCAGACCAGCTCCCCAGCCACAAAGTGCCTTCCCCGGGTGTGCACGTCATAGTTCTTCTTCTGCCTCACACCTGCATTCAGCAGCTGCTCTCTGGCGAAGGTGTGGGCTGTCTCCAGGCGGTCCTGGAGTCTCCGGGCATACTCCGGCCCCGGGGAAACATGAGGGCTATCCAGGGGCCGACCAAACGCCATCTCCGCAGGGGTACGGATCTCTCTCCCCCAGCATGAGGAGGGCAGGCGTGCAGGAGGTGGAGTCTTGGACAGCGGAGCGGCATGCCATGAGGACCATAGGCAGGTGCTTGTCCCAGTCACGCTGGTGTTTGGAAGAGACGATGGCCAGCTGCTGTCCAAGCGTTTTGTTGAAGCGCTCCACAAGGCCATCACTTTGAGGATGGAGAGGAGTAGTGCGGGTCTTGTGCATACCCAGCTTCTCACACATGGTGGCGAACACACGGGACTCAAAGTTTCTGCCTTGGTCGCTGTGGATGGACTCTGCAGCTCCAAACCTGCTGAACATCCCCGCTGTCAGGGCGTCGACGATGGTCTCTGCCTCCTGGTCAGGCAGAGCATAGGCCTCGGGCCACTTTGTGAAATAGTCCATGGCCGTGAGCACCCAGCGGTTTCCACTGTCTGTGGTGGGAACGGCCCAACTACATCCACTCCCACCCTCTCCATGGGAGCCCCCACTGGGAACTGTTGGAGCTGAGCATGAGAGCGGCCTGGGGGGGCCCTTTCTCGCTGTGCAGTTGTCACAGCGGCGGCAAAAGTCTTCCACATCCCTCTTGTGTTGCCCCCCAGTAAAAGCCCTGACGGAGGCGGCGCAGTGTTTTTGTGACCCCAAAGTGTCCAGTCCCCACCCCCCCATGAGTACTCTGGAGCACAGCCTCCCGCAATGCTTTTGGGACCACCACCTGCCACCTCTCCTCCCCGTAGCTGACTCCTTCCATGCCCGCTGTAACACGCCATCAGCCAGCCGCAGTCGCTCAAACTTTGACCACAACCCTTTGGTCGCGAGTGAGAGCGCTGTCACCTCTTCCCATGGTTGCCTCACCTGCGCCTCTACCCACTGTAGCACTGGCTGTAGGTCTGTGTCCCGTCCCTGCTGCTGCCCCCATTCAGCCACGTCGACAGTCTGCAGCTCACAGCAGACAGGCCCGCTCGCCCGACACACTGTGGCACAGACCCCCTCCTCTGCACACAGCTCTCTCTCCCGTCCCTCTCTCCGTTCACAGTGGTGGCAGCCGTCTGCAGTACAGGGCCAACGGGACATGGCGTCGGCGTTGGAGTGGCGTGCCCCTGCCCTGTGCACCACCGTGAAGTCATACGGCTGAAGCTCCTCCAACCAGCGTGCCACCTGCCCCTCTGGCTCTCTGAAAGACATGAGCCACTGGAGAGCAGAGTGGTCAGTCCTTACAGTAAAGGGCAGACCACCCAGGTAGTACTTGAAGTGTTTGACGGAAGCCACAACAGTCAAGAGCTCCCGCCGGGTGACACAGTAGCGGCGCTCATGTTTGTCAAATGTTTTGCTGAAGTACGCCACCGCTCTCTCTCCCCCTCTGGCCCCACCTGGGCCAGCACCCCACCCATGCCCACATTGCTCGCGTCTGTGTCCAGGATAAAGGGCAATGTGAGGTCAGGGGGGCGAGCACGGGGCCTCGATCAGTGCACGTTTGAGGGTGTTGAACGCCTCCTCACACTCCACTGTCCAAGTGAAAGCCTTGTCCTTCGGCAGCAGGCGGTTCAGTGGAGCAGCAACGCTTGAGAAGCCCCGTACAAACCTCCTGTAGTACGAGGCCAGGCCCAGGAAGCTCTTCAGCTGACGCTGGTCGGTGGGGGTGGGCCAGTCTCTGACAGCCGCTACCTTGTCCTCCATGGTGCTGATCCCCTCCTTCCCCACTCGGTGGCCCAAGAAGGACACCTCTCTCCTCATGAAGTGGCACTTCTCGGGGTGGAGCTTCAGACCTGCGGCAGCCACCCTCTCCAGCACACACCGTAGCGCCCCCAGGGCTGACTGGAAGGAGCTGCCATGGGCCAGGATGTCATCGAGGTATACCAGACACTGCTGTCGGGGGATGCCATCCAGCACCCTGTCCATCAAACGCTCAAAAGTAGCTGGAGCGTTGCACAGGCCAAAGCACAGGACCTTGAACTGCCAGTGTCCTCTGTTAGTGGAGAACGCAGTTTTGGCTCTGGCCTCTGGGGAGAGGGGCACCTGCCAGTAGCCACTGCGGAGGTCTAGTGAGGAGAACCAGGAGGACCCCTAACCAGGTCCAGCGACTCATCGATACGTGGTATGGGGTATGAGTCCTTCCTGGTTACCTCATTCAGCCGCCTGTAGTCCGCACAGAACCTCAGCTTGCCCCCCTTCTTCGGAACCATGACGACTGGCGCTGCCCAGGGGCTGTCTGAGGGCTCAATGAAGTCTGCCCGCTGCATCTCCAACACAGCCTTGTCTGCCGCCTCCTGGCGTGCCAGCGGGATACGGCGGGGACGCATCTTGATAGGTCGAGCATCACCTGTGTCGATCTCATGCTGCACCAGATGAGTCTGACCCACCTCTTACTCACTCAGCGCAAAGCTGTCTCTGAATTCAAACAGCAACTGCCTCAACCGTTCCTGCTGCTCGGGGTCAAGACCAACACAGTTCCTCCCCATATCTCCCTCACTGCAGACAGTGTCCTCTCCCCTCCCATCTGGGGTAGCTGGGCTGGGGGGCGCGGCCCGGGCTCACAGAGGACTGTGTCGTGGAGGTAGCTGGGGGAATGTAACGCAACGCCGTAGGTGACAGGGGGGCTGGGGAAAAGTCACACCCAGATGTGGGGGAGGGGGGCAGCCATGAGTCTCTGCTGCTTTAACTGTTGGAGTAAAGGGTTTGTTGGGTTGAGTGAATGTGACATTAGGGGCCATGGTGACCTCCGGCCCTCCCTGGAAGCTCAGTGTGCCCCTATTTAGGTCTAACTGGCAGCCTGTGCTCCTAAGAAAGTCCAACCCCAGGATACAAGGGTCCTGCACAGCCGCCACCCACACAGGATGACGCACAGTCCTGCCCCCTACTGTCAGAGTCATTATTCCCTTCCCTTTCATGGGTGCCAGCTCACCTGTGACTGTGCGGAGCTGCACAGTTGTAGGCTCACACTGAGTCCAACCTGGCACAATATCTGGCCTCACCAGGGTTACTGTGGACCCAGTGTCCACCAGGGCGGAGCAGGGCACCCCCTCCACAGTGACAGGGACATGACAAAAGTCCCCAACACAGGTCCGGCCCACCACAACAACAGGCTCCATCCGCTTGCCCTCGTCTGCTTCTGGGGGAAGTGGAGCCTTGCTTCCCCGTCTGTGCCGGTGGGCTCCTCCTGAAGAAGATGGTGGTTGGGATAGAAAGCCAGGGGTCCGCACTACCCGGTCTATGCGGACCCCGAGCCGTTTCCCTGAGCTCTGGGGGACATGGGGCAATCTCGGCACAGATGGCCTGGCTGGCCACAACCCCAGCAGACCCTGGGACCAGGGCGTGTGTTTCGTGCCGCCTGTAGCGACACAGCACAAATTAGTTCTGTCATTTCAGCCACCCATGCAGGCTTTTCCGGCTCCGGGCTGCTCTGCCCCCCAGCTCGCACAGAGGGTCTGTCTCCCTGCACCCCCACCAAAGCCCCAGCTGAAGCCCCAGCCCACACCAGCTCCCTCTCCAAAGCCATCTCCAAGGCTACCTGCAATGACTCAGGATGAGCCAGCTGGGTCTGTATGCGCAGCTCCGTAGGAGAGAGCGCCTGTATGAACTGGTCCCGTGCTAGCTCGCTCTGCACGGAGGGGGGCATGTGAGCATATGCCCGCCGAGAGAGGCTCTCAATGTCATTAGCTAGCACCCGTAGAGGCTCTCCAGGCTGCCTGCGTCTATTACTCAGTTCGGAGCGCAGTAGCCCGGGCTGTACACACTGTCCATAGCGCCTCCTCAGTGCTCCCACTAAAGCACCATAATCACGTCTGTCCTCGGGGCTAATCAATATCAAACAGGCCAGAGCTTCATCCGTGAGGCATAAAGCCAACTGCAGTGCCCTATCTTCATCCGACCACCCCTAAAATGAGCTAACAGTTCAAACTGAGCATGAAAAGCTTCCCAATCCGCCTTACCGGAATACTTCGGGGTCTTAACGGATACGGACGCAGCCGGGAACTGGGCGCCGCCATGTTTGTTTACATCTTGAGCCCCAGATTCCTCGTCCCGCCGCGTCGACGTCACCCCTTCGGTCCGCCCACCAGAATCCGCGCGAAACACAGTCGACGAAGCACTCATGCCCGCTTCAGCCGCCATCACTCTAACGTCCTCCCTCAAGCGGCCTCTGGGCTCCGATGCCCTGGCGATCTCCTCAGCCAGAACCCCCGACGTCCATGCACACGCACCTCTGTTGATGATCACAAGTTTACTGGAGAACGGAGACCAAGTAGAGACTTTCGGACAAGGTGGATAATTGTATAATATAAGGCAGTTTATTCAGAGGTAAAGATATCTGTAAATCGCGTGCACGGACCCGTTCGTCAACCTCGTAGGGAGATATCTGAGAGAGCGAGCCCCTAAACATTGTGTGCTGACATTTTATACAATAAAATAAAGTAGGTTGATTCTAGTAGTTCTGATCTTCTGATTGGTCCTGATGAGTTGGTCGAGGTCACCTCCATTGCATTGGCTCTGAGTCGGGTTCTCTGTCTTCAGATGTTCAGCCTAAGAGAAGGGGTTTTTGTGTGTGTGTGTGCTTAACAATGATGATGTGTGTGTGTGTGTGTGTGTGCGTGTGTGTATGTGTGTGTGTGTGTGTGTGTGTGTGTATGTGTGTGTATGTTTAACAATGATGATGTGTGTGTGTGTGTGCGTGTGTGTATGTGTGTGTGTGTGTGTGTGTGTGTGTGTATGTGTGTGTATGTTTAACAATGATGATGTGTGTGTGTGTGTGTGTGTGTGTGTATATGTGTGTGTGTGTGTGTGTGTGTGTATGTGTGTGTATGTTTAACAATGATGATGTGTGTGTGTGTGTGTGTGTGTGTATATGTGTGTGTGTGTGGGGGGGTGTGTGTGTATGTCCTCAGAGCAAGAAGTCGTGAGTTGGGAGAACTGAGAGACCTATGGCGTGGGTGTTGTCCATAGCCACCTGCTGATAAGGCCGACAAGATAGAAGTCTTTGTGCATTGTATTAAATACAAAGGCCCAACACAAGATGGGTCATGCACAAGATTTTAGTCAGACCAAGCTATAACATTATATATTTACTACGACACTTTCTTGGCCATAATCGTCCCCTACCTCCACCTTCACTTTCGGATTCCCTCGAAGCATCTTCAACCCCCGTTCTCACCTACTGTAGCTAGCCACAGAAGTCAGCTAGCTAGCTGGCTAACTTTTATCAACGTTTTTACTTCTGACACCAATGTAATGACCTGACTAGATCATAAAATAACAACTGTCCAGACAGAGGATTGAGTTTACGAATGGACGGTTTATTAAACCAACTTTACACAGGCTACTGTTTGGCCGTAGCCCACGCCAAATAAATGAAAGATAACCCACAAGCCAATCGTGACCTTCTCTTGTGAAGCCCAGACGTAAAAAAAGAGAGAGAACAAAAGCTAAACCTGGTCTTAACTTCCAATGCTCCATCCCCCTGCCCAACCCCCCTCCACGCCACTCCGCCAACCGCCAGGATGCCCGGCATCAGAACATTCCAGGCATTCCCGTGATTGGCAGATAGCAGGTTGATTGACATGTCGGCCCCTGCGAACACTGGGTACTGGTAGGTACAACACAACCATCTACTAGCCTAACACATAACACACAGCTGTCTGTGCGGGTCGCTACAGTATCAATATATTCGCCAATTCATTAAAACCTACATAACACTGTGCTGCATCAGCACATGCCAACTCAATATTTAAAGTGGTGCACTTTTTAAAATGTGTTTTTCAGTCCTTAAGCTTGCAATGTGGGAGCCTCGTGTTTTAATTAGGGTCCCTTAGTAAACCTTCATGTCAAATAATGTTTGGATATATTAATCTGTTTTTGACTTAAGAATCATTAAAGTTTGGAGAAGTTGCACCTTTGGGGGGCGCTGCTGAGCACCCCATGGCCACCAGGGGTATGGGATTGCACAAATATGTCTGATTCACCCCAAATATATTTTGTGCCAAGCCACAAGTCTGAGCTACCAAAAACAAAAAATAAAATTTGGAGGATTCCATGGTCAGACATGGCTTGTTAAAATAGGTTAGGCAGAAAACAAGTGTATGTATGTAGATGTTTACAAAACTGTTTTATATTGATATTGGAGCCTTGGGAACCTCGGAAATATACTATTTAAACATTCTACACCCTTTATATGGCCATTCAACCCCTATACCCATAATGGCCATAACCGCACCTCTATTACCATGGTCTTCATCACAGCATATTTCTGATAAACAAGACAATTATGCACTGAATTCTCACTGCCTATCCAAATAGAGCAGCTGTGCCATGATTTGGCTTTCACCTTTAGATAATACATCCCTGTTAAGTAGCCCACAGAACCCAATCAGATAAACGCACCTGTCGCAAAACATGCCGCATGTCAATATGATGCAGTGGTAGCCTCCAGAAAGAACGCACAGTAATAAGCATAATAGCATGGTAGGCTATATATAGTATCTAAACTATGATGATATACACGTAGGCCTATATGGATTTTAATCTATAGCTACACCTAGCCTATTATAGGCCTATAATAAACTCCTCTATGAAGATGCGCTTATCGCAAATAGCCCTATATTGCGTAGCCTATTTGAAGGTCAGTCGGCAATATAATAAGCTATAATAAGTTGTTCCCTATTACAAATGTAACAGGAGCCCTACGGCCTAAATAGTGGAAGACTGTATCAGCCCCTTCAAAATGCCCTAATTCTTCATGACACCCCTCACGCAGGTCCACTGATGTCGGAATTTGCCTACATATTCAATCTAATCTGATTGCTTTCTCATTATTCACTAAAAAATCATTAGGCCTACTAAAGTTGTTCAGACCAATCCGCTGCTCATAACCTATATAAATCAGCATTGTGCCAGGTGCCCATCTTAGTAGGCTATAGTTTGTGAACTTTATTATGTACATTTCTATATTGTTATACCATGAATATATCGATTGACATCAATTAATTTAGGTAAAACAACTCTTTAATCGTATGCTGCTGTAAGTACGCATACTACGTTACGGTCCTTCATCAACCAACAGTCTGAGTTGCTGATGATGGACCTAAAGTCTAGGACCGGAAGAAATGGAGGAGAGGAGAGAAAATATGGCAACAAATGTGCTGAAATTACAAATTCCTTCTCCACTAGCACGTCATCAGGCAAATTACATTTCTCTGGATGGGTTCAGAAGGTGAGGGGTCAGGGGTCAACGTCAGGAGACCAGGCTGCTCCCAAGGGAGGTGGTGGCTGCCTTTTACCTCTCCTGCGGGAAAGCATAGCAGTCATCATCTGAGCTCTCAGCAATAGGACTTCTATCTTCATCTGAGTTCTCGTCTACATCAGAGTCATCAAGAATATCCCCTTCTCCCAGAATCAGCTTGTGGTAGGTATTCCTGGTGTTGACTTGGTCTTGTGTCAGTTCACTCAATCTTCTCTTCAGGTGGCAGAGAAGGCCATTCCTCCCTCCCTCCCTCTGACAACTCCACTGCATTGCCTAAAAGTCACATGTAAAGCAGCAAATTATTTACAATTCCATTACACAAAATAGTGTGGAGGGTATTTGTAAAGTAAGACAAAAAGTTCAGTCCAAAAATAGTATAAAACTCAACTTACTCTGATCTTGCAGCTGTTGGGACAGTGCCTCCAGAGTTCCCCTTGCTCTTTGTAGGCTCCCCCAGTGCCTCTTCATCTCCTGCCCCAGGATCCTCTCTTCCTCCTGCAGTCTGTTCAACAACATCAGTCTGTCGAAGATTGCCTTTTTGATGGCAAGATGGCTGTTGCCTGTGAGATGTAAACTCACAGAGGTATATAACAGAACAACAGCAATGATTGCAGCCTACGCTGAAGGTAAACACTCAATCACAATAGATACAGTGGCTTGCGAAAGTATTAACCCCGTTGGCATTTTTCCTATTGTCACGCCCTGACTCAGGGGACTCTTATATGTGGAGTCAGGGTGTGAATATTCTGTTGTGTTTTCTATGTTTCAGTCTAGGTGTTGTAGATCTATGTTTGGCCGGGTGTGATTCCCAATCAGAGACAGCTGTCGCTCGTTGTCTCTGATTGGGGTTCATACTTAGGCAGCTTGTTGGCATGCATTAGTTGTGGGATATTGTTCCGTGAGTAGGCTTGTTTTGTGTTTAGCCTTAGGACGTCACGTGTCGTTGGTTTGTCGTGTGTTTACCATTTAAATAAACATGTACGCATTTCACGCTGCGCCTTGGTCTGACCCGTCCTTAAACGAACGTGACACCTATTTTGTTGCCTTACAACCTGGAATTAAAGTAGATTTTTTGGGGGTTTGTATCATTTGATTTACACAACATGCCTGCCACTTTGAAGATGCAAAATATTTCTTATTGTGAAACAAACAAGAAATAAGACAAAAAAAACAGAAAACATGAGCGTGCATAACTATTCACCCCCCCAAAGTCAATACTTTGTAGAGCCACCTTCTGCAGCAATTACAGCTGCAAGTCTCGTGGGGAACGTCTCTATAAGCTTGGCACATCTAGTCACTGGGATTTTTGCCCATTCTTCAAGGCAAAACTGCTCCAGCTCCTTCAAGTTGGATGGGTTCCGCTGGTGTGCAGCAATCTTTAAGTCATACCACAGATTCTCAATTGGATTGAGAAGGTAAGCCATTCCAAGACATGTAAACATTTCCCCTTAAACCACTCAAGTGTTGCATTAGCAGTATACTTAGGGTCATTGTCCTGCTGGAAGGTAAACCTCCGTCCCAGTCTCAAATCTCTGGAAGACAAACAGGTTTCCCTCAAGAATTTCCCTGTATTTAGCGCCATCCATCATTCCTTCAATTCTGACCAGTTTCCCAGTCCCTGCCGATGAAAAACATCACCACAGCATGATGCTGCCACCACCATGCTTCAAAAAGCAATGGATTTTTTTCTGGCCACTCTTTTGTAAAGCCCAGCTCTGTGGAGTGTACGGCTTAAAGTGGTCCTATGGACAGATACTCCAATCTCCGCTGTGGAGCTTTGCAGCTCCTTCAGGGTTATCTCTGGTCTCTTTGTTGCCTCTCTGATTAATGCCCTCCTTGCCTGGTCTGTGAGTTTTGGTGGGCGGCCCTCTCTTGGCAGGTTTGTTGTGGTGCCATATTCTTTCAATTTTTTTATAATGGATTTAATGGTGCTCTGTGGGATGTTCAACGTTTCTGATATTTTTTTATAACCCAACCCTGATCTGTACTTCTCCACAACTTTGTCCCTGACCTGTTTGGAGAGCTCCTTGGTCTTCATGGTAGTGCCCCTTGCTTCGTGGTGTTGCAGACTTTCAGAACAGGTGTATATATATTGAGATCATGTGACACTTAGATTGCACACATGTGGACTTTATTTAACTAAATATGTGACTTCTGAAGGTAAGTGGTCGCACCAGATCTTATTTAGGGGCTTCATAGTAAAGGGGGTGAATACATATGCACGCACCACTTTTCCGTTATTTATTTTTTAGAATTTTTTGAAAGAAGTTATTTTTTTCATTTCACTTCACCAATTTGGACTATTTTGTGTATGTCCATTACATGAAATCCAAATAAAAATCCATTTAAATTACAGGTTGAAATGCAACAAAATAGGAAAAACGCCAAGGGGGAGGAATACTTTTGCAAGGCACTGTATGTTAGGGGTCAATGAAGGATGAATAGGAACTTTGGGTATGGAAAATTACTGAGTGAGACAAGGGGAAGTGCAGAAAGTTAATATTCTGTTCAAACATGTTATTGCTGAATATTAATATTTCTAATGAAGGATGCAAATGGTAGCAGTTTGGTTTCAGTTCCTGATAAGACAGGCCAGTTGCTGTGGAACCAGGACCATGAGGAATGTGGAACTCAACTCGAGATAAGCACAATAGTTGAAGAGAGAAGACACTGCTGGGAGGGGGGCCATAGGGGCTCACCCCGAAAACCATCTGACTACAGTCCTATCCCATACACACACACTTCCACGCCCATGAGGGTCCTAGACTTAGGCAGGCCATGACGATACCGTGAGAGGAACCTATTGTGTTTCTGCCTAACAACAGAGAAGGAGTGTTTATCTTAGACATGCAAGGCGGTGACTCCGCCTACCCGGAAGGTATAAATATATGCTTGTGGGTAGAATAAACTTGGTTTGAGCTTTTTCTGGTTGTACGTTTCAGTTTTTGCTCTATTTGTTCAGAACCTAACATACTGTACCTTCATTTCACTGCTGCACCTCAGCAACCCACTCCTGAAGCACAGTGTCGTTGATGTCCAGCTCTGCCTGCTTTTCTTCAAGGAGACTGGTCTCCTCCTTCAGTCTTTTGACATTCTGAAAAAATACACTTGAAATACAGTACATAGGTGAAGGTTCAAATTTTTCAAGTGAATCACACTAAAAGATTTGACTTTAAAATATACAGTAATCTTCATGTTTTCCTACATCAAGATGACTAATAAAAACCTGAGCCAGGATTGCAGACAGAAGATCAGACATGTAGAAATAAATGAGATAAACAAGAATGAGAAAGCAGATACAGGTAAAAAATAAAAAAAGATTATGAAAGCCCCCCCGCCCCCCTCCCCCCTACCTTCACATATCTCTTTGCCAACATGTGATCCATGTTGGCAAACTTCCTCTCATTCCAGCCCATTGCCAGTAGTGTGATAATGTCTGTCCGTACTATTGGAAAAACATCTTCAGTCAGCTATTCTAATAATTTACTACTGTGTGCCTAACCAATCAACATAAAGATTGCAATTACAGTCATGTAAGATTTAAAAAAAAACTATAAAATCATTAACATTACATAACATCATCGTAGCATCATCAGTTAAGCCCAAAAAGTAAATGTCCTTCACTGTCAGCTTCTCCCTTCAGCAGTAACCAAGAAAATGTCCTGCTTTGGGGCAATTGTGTCAATGTTTCTGTTTTTTACGGGGTGGGGTAGTTAGCCCCACGCCCAACCCTCAACATGGAGGGCCATGGACTGCTTTGTCTGCCTCCTACCCTTCGACCGGCTTGGTTGCACCTGCTGGGAGTATAAACCCCCTCCTGCTTAGCGCTCAGGGTCATTGGCGTACGCAAGCCTTTCCACCGTGGCAAGGTGACAGTCCAGGAGAGGGGCAATTAGGTTTATCTTATTAATTGAAGTGTGCTGGAGCTCAAATATAAAGGACCACTTAATAGTTAAACATTATTAAGGGAATTATGTTGCAATCCTAAACCTTCTTCAGCATTAGTTATGTTATCATAATACACTTACCAGCCTTGGACATGTACTTTGTCGTGACAGCAGCTCTGGATATAAAACTATTCACCTGCTCGACTTCCTCTCTGGTTGTGTTGCCGGCACCAGGATGATTGCGGCCTCCCCATTTGAGCTATAATGCCATAATGAACAAATACCCAAAAAAATTATAATGTATTAATTCAATTATTTTAAAAAGCATTACAATATCCTTTCTGCATAACAGAAAACTGTCAAGAAGGAAAACAATTACCTCACAAGACCATTCATGCACTTTCGCATGCATAACGGACAGGAGAGGGTGCATTTTTAGAAGCTCCTCCAACTCTGGGCACGCCTGCACAACTTTCTGAAAATATAGCCAGTATTTGCATGCAACATCGCAGCAGAAAAAGCCCACCGTGCCAGCAGAAGACAGCTCCTTCTGCAAGTACATTGCATAGGCATATATCTCGCCTCTGTACATGTTGAGGGCCTTGAGGAGCACACCGTGTCGGCAAACTGCTATCTCAAGACCATCCTCATCTACTTTGGCAGATTATTTTCCTAATGTCTCTTTGGCCGCTGTCCACTCTGATGTGCCACACATTCCTTTGCCTGGCTTCTACAACATGAAAATTACAGTGAAGTGCAGAGATTAATTTAAAAGAAACAAGTTCTGGGTGACATTAAGCTATGTTATAGAAACTGTGAGAATAATTACATGATTGGTCTTTGTATGGACTTGTTTGACGAAGGATGACACATCATCATCTTTCGCCAGGAAGACACCATCATAGAAGCCCTTCTCAACACTAAATAGAGAGTCAGACTGCAAGATTACATCACAAAATTATACATAAAACCAAACCGCCAAGGTGTGGCAAGTAGCCTAGAGAGGTGGGTTGCTGGTTCAAATCCCAGACATCTGACCGTGTTGCTCCAACCTCTCTGTGCGTGTGTCTGTGTGTCTCGGAGGGATTTGGATAAAGCAAAAAGACAAATCACTGTCCCACAATTTTGCTTAATGAAAAATGACCTTCCAGTTGACAATTAATCTTCTTCTAAAAAGAAGACCAACTGCAATATAACATCACAAACATATACTTCATAACAAAAAGAAGACCAGCATGCACTTTAAGAATGCATAATTACACCCTGACAAAACATCAACACATAAGAAGGTAGTACAAACCCTGAAGCTTTCCGGAAGCGGTATTGCTTGCGATTCCCATCCACTCCTATAGCATGCATCTCCTGTGAGCAGGCAGGACAATGGAGGAGATTGCTTCCACAAAGCTTGTCTATTTCAAACCGCCCATACGTCCACTCGAGGAATTCCTTCTGGAATGTGTCGCCACACATCTTTCCACTCTAATAACATGCAAAACATACAGAGGTATAAGTAAGGGACTATTTTTTTATTAGGGACACATATTCACCACTAATTATATACACACTTACCCTGCCAAAGTGCTTTGTTCTTCCGTCAAGCATTCCCACAAAGGCTTGACGGGAGCATCCTGGGGCCAACACCTTCATGTCTTCAAAGGACTTGAAGAGGTCCACTGTGAAGATGGTCTGGTGAGTCAAGGTGGCTGGCCAGTCACCACTCTTTACAAGTTCGTCCAGCCCCACTGTCCAATGTCTCAGACACCCGGAGCAGTTCAGGGCAGGAAGGGACAGGTTGTAGCGCCCTGAGTCAGGAGTAATTATTTACATTCTTTAAAAACATGTGAATAGAAGTAATGTCCTTAAAAACCACACACATACCATTTATTCCAATCAGGATTACCTGCTTGCCACTCATCACTGTCAGGGCACTGGGGGCGCAACCACACAGCTGTGGCACAGCCATGGGCAAAACACAAACTAGAAACCAACATGTGACACCCAAAAGAAAATCACAAATAAATGGTTCTATATATTTGGACTGTAAATACTGATGCATTGAAAATTGTGCAGCATGACTAAAAAGTTGGTATTGCAGGAGGTGCTATCAGATTTAATTTGAATCACCTAAACAATAAACACACACCTTGCTCCTGGAAGGTAAGGGACCCCTCATCATCCTGATGAATTACGGTGGTTGGGGACAAGGGGAGATAAAACCCTTCAAACAGAGACTCCCTGTTGTGCAAAACCTTGGTGCTATGGGTGGCTATGTCACATGAGGCACAGAGAAGATGCCTGGGCAGGCAATCTCTGCACTGCACAACCGCATCCTCACTGTTGCAATACTGACACAGGCCCAACACAGAACCTTCAACAACAGCATCCTCACTGTTGCAATACTGACACTGGCCCAACACAGAACCTTCAACAACAGCATCCTCACTGTTGCAATACTGACACTGGCCCAACACAGTACCTTCAACAACAGCATCCCCACTGTTGCAATACTGACACTGGCCCAACACAGTACCTTCAACAACAGCGTCCTCACTGTTGCAATACTGACACTGGCCCAACACAGTACCTTCAGCTGAGAGCATGCTGTCCACCATTGCCTCTCTTTTCCCCCCACGTTTATGCACAGAAGGCCTGCCTCTCTGCCCAAGTCACCTTTGGGGTTACATGACAATCTGGCCCCGTGAAACTCCCCATCAGCTCCTGTAGGTCCTGCATCAGGGAGTCTTGTTGAGATTTATTTTTTTAAACATGACAGAATGCATGAAAAGAATAGCTTGGCTGTATTAAAAAATGTTAAGGTTGGCATGGCATTTGTTTGGCATTCTAGCATACTGTACCTGTATCTTGTGGGGATAATTGCAGGAACATGGGTACTGCAGGAGGATGGGTACTGGTACTGGAAACTATTAAATAAAAATGGTGTTATATTTCTTCATCAACGCAACTTAAGTATAACTGTGTTTATTGGGTGAAGAGATGAGAATCCACTCTAACAGATATATGTCATAACATGATGATATACTGTACGTCATTATATTAGATATATATGTCATTAAATGACTGTGCATAACTATGTGGTTTTAATGTACATTAGCAGTGGTTCTTCTTATTTTGAGAGTAATATAACATTTTGAATCTATTTTCAATACATGCAACCTAAGCGTTCATGCCTGCAAGACAGAGGCTTAGGTTACAGTCAATAGGTCTGAGGATTTGAAAGTTTTATAGCACTATATTGTATTTAATCCCACATTGAAATGAAAGCCAGTGAGCCAGCTAAAATTGGTCAGTATATTGCAACTGCATTTAGTACTAGTTAGAGATGTCCTAACAAGGTAGTCATGCTGCCTGACAAGTTGAATGACGCTAGCCTTGATGAGGCCCTTACTCTCTTGGGGTTGATGTGTGTAGCGTGATTTCCTTAGGGTCAAGCGCCCTGGCTTCAAGCTTACCTCAGGTCAATACCCCCTCCTACCATTTGCTACTCTGATGAGCAGAAGTAGGATAGTGTATGAGGGTCAAAAGCATGTCCTGTTAAGGCGTGAGGGATTTGTGATAGAGAAGCACAGGTTGTATTTTCTGAACCGAGGGAGTCGTGTAACGATCCTAGCCTTTATAAGTCTATTAAGAAATCCCCCAGGGGAGATTGGTAGAGCATGGCGCTTGTAACGCCAGGGTAGTGGGTTCGATCCCCGGGACCACCCATACGTAAAAATGTATGCACACATGACTGTAAGTCGCTTTGGATAAAAGCGTCTGCTAAATGGCATATTATTATATTATTATTATTATCTCACTCTTGGCATCTCCCTTGGGGTTCCTTTAGGGCAGAGTTTCCCAAACCTCTCCTCGGCCCCTCCAGACATTTCACATTTTTGTTTTAACTTAACTGGCACACATGGTTCAATTAGTCAACTAATCATCAAGGCTTTGACTAATTAAATCAGGGGTGGCAATTTAGGGTTAAAACAAACATTTGAAACTTCTGGGGGGGCCAGTGGAGAGGATTGGGAAACCCTATTTAGGGTCAGATGCCCCAGGGTCAAGCTCTATTTAAGGCGGTACTCACCCCTGCCATTAGCTGCAATAAGGTCACCTGTTCCGGTAAGGTCCATGTCCTCCTCTGTGACTTTTGATGACAGTAATATACAATTAACATGAGGCAGCCAGGACTGGCATATGTTATTTATTTAGAAAAAAAAATTCACACTTTACATGCATAAACAAACACACAACCAAATAGGTACAAAACACTTACCTTTTTTGTCCAGGTCTTTTGTGAATTAGGTTGCCTCTGCTGGCTAGTGGCAGGAGCAGGTGACTGTCGCTTTGCAGCTCGCTCCTTCTGATCCTAAAGTATTATTCAAATCCAACATAGAATGGGAATCTGTCTGTGATTAAAATTACAACACAACAACTTTGTGGTATGTACTCACAATTCAACTGCCCTAAAAATATACTGGGGAAATGGGAAGAAATACCACTTAATTGTTGAAATTGTAATGCTGTGCGATGGCTTTCTCGAAGAGCCTCCTCAAATGCCACCCATGCCGCATCCCGCTCTTTGCTCAAGCTCCTTTCTCTATTTGGTTGAACATAAACATTATTGTATGTTAACGTAGAAAAAAAAGTACCAAAATGGGTGATCATATACTGTGAGACAATCAAATATATATAGTAGATTCACACATGATAGAAGTAAATTGGTATACATTGTGGATGGTTGATTTTCATTATCGTGGGAACTGCGTTATATTGTGCAAAAGCCTCCACAGTTAACACTCAAATGTTTTTGTTATTTATCTGCTTTAATTCATTAACATCTCAGGTGCGAACAAAGCTGGTATTATTATTTATCAACTAGATGTGTATTCATATTTACACAATTGGTATACAGACAGCAAAAAGAGAATTACAGTTTACAGTTTAAAATGTGCAGACACCTGTGTTGCTATGTAATCATATTTATATGGGACACACACAGGCCATAAATAAACTAGCTACACCATCAAATATCTAATTAAAAGGCAAAATAGATTATTCTGTTATATGTTATGTATTCTATGCAGTTATTGTTTATTTTAAATTGGGTGCGGTTTTCAACACAAGCACAGAAAGTCAGTTCCGGTATAAATGATAATACGTCAGTTCCGGTACTATGGAATCATGGGATATTGAGTTTCACAGTCCGTTACTCACAGCCAGACACTTTAAAAAAGTATTTCCATGTGCTTACACGATTGATATTATTGATTGTCTTTTTACAGAATTAATAACGGCGTGCAGCTCCTAAAAAGGCCCAATGTTCACTGGGGGCAACCGGTGGGAACCAAAAAGCTAACGTTAGCATACAATATACTGTTGGCCAGAGCGAATAAATATAACTTCCTGTCTACAAAATGAACCAATATACGTCACAGATTGAAATAAAATAGTTTAGAATTATGCGGGCCGAAATACAGAAAATACTAGAATATTTGTCATTTCTTGTCCAATAATTTACCTCGTTCTCACTGTAAAATAGCTAACGTTAGTTAGCTTCAACCAAATAAGCAGTTATGTTTATTTGTACTAAGAGCACAAACTCAGTGTGTAATGAATACTCAGGGAGAAAAAGGTGTAGATTCACGCGCAGAGCGCGACAGGTGTTTATTTCGTCTTCGCAAAAGGCAGGAATCGTGGTCACAGGCACGCAATGGTGAAATCAATGAACAAAAATGAAAGACAGGGCTACGTTCAAGAACACAAGGTTGACTAAGAAAATAAATACAGAACCTTACACAGGGCGCATCAAGTTTAAAGAGATTCAGAAAGGGCGTGGCATCAGAGGTATCTGGTTGCGCCATAAGTTTGTGCTATTAGTACATAAAAACATTGTGCTAATTTGTGTATATAGTACATAATTAATGAGAGACTGGGTTGTTAATGTGCAGGCAGATGTGGCCAATAGTGTGTGATTGCGGCCGCAATTTGGGGAGTTCCTGTATCATTATGGTAAGTGATGAAATAAGTATAGCTAGTTATAATTGTAATGGCTTAGCAGATAATAATAAAAGGCGATCAGTCTTTACCTGGCTAAAAGATAAGGAACATAATATCTATTGTTTACAGGACACTCATTCTACTTCTTTAGACGAAGTTGTATGGAACAAGGACTGTGGGGCGAAATATATTTCTCCCATGGGCAAAGAAACTAAAAAGGAGTGATGATATTAATTAACAACTTTGATCCGAATGTGTAAACTGTTCAAACAGATCAGCAAGGAAGGGGGATCCTTTAAAATATATATATATATATATATTTTATTTTATTTTATTTTTTTATTTTATTTTATTATTTGTATTTATGTATTTTTATTTAACCTTTATTTAACTAGGCAAGTCAGTTAAGAACAAATTCTTATTTACAATGACGGCCTATCAAAAGGCAAAAGGCCTCCTGCGCGGACGGGGGCTGGGATTAAAATAAAAATAATAATAGTATAGGACAACACACACATCACAACAAGAGACACCACAACACTACATAAAGACAGACAGACCTAAGGCAAAAACATAGCATGGCAGCAACACATGACAACACAGCATGGTAGCAACACAACATGGCAGCAGCACAACATGGTAGCAGCACAAAACATGGTACAAACATTATTGGGCACAGACAACAGCACAAAGGGCAAGAAGGTAGAGACAACAATACATCACACGAAGCAGCCACAACTGTCAGTAAGAGTGTCCATGATTGAGTCTTTGAATGAAGAGATGGAGATAAAACTTTCCTCTTACCAAACCACATGACCTTTGTTTTGGAGGTGTTCAGAACAAGGTTAAGGGCAGAGAACGCTTGTTGGACACTAAGAAAGCTTTGTTTTAGAGCTTCCTACTGCCTGAGCTATGTTGTTGATGTAAATTGAGAAGAGCGTGGGGACTAGGATCGAGCCTTGGGGTACTCCCTTGGTGACAGGCAGTGGCTGAGACAGCAGATGTTCTGACTTTATACACTGCACTCTTTGAGAGAGGTAGTTAGCAAACCAGGCCAAAGACCCCTCAGAGACACCAATACTCCTTAACCGGTCCACAAGAATGGAATGGTCTACCGTATCAAAAGCTTTGGCCAAGTCAAGAAAAATAGCAGCACAACATTGCTTAGAATCAAGGGAAATGGTGACATAATTTAGGACCTTTAAGGTTGCAGTGACACGTCCATAACCTGAGCGGAAACCAGATTGCATACCAGAGAGAATACTATAGACATCAAGAAAGCCAGTCAGTTGATTATTGACAAGTTTTAAAACACTTTTGATAAACAGGGCAAAATAGAAATTGGCCTATAACAATTAGGATCAGCTTGATCTCCCCCTTTAAATAAAGGATGCACCATGGCTGCCTTCCAACCCCCCCAAAAAAAAACTCCCCAGAGGAGAGACATGTTAAAAAGAGATAGGATTGGCGATGATAGGGGCAGCAACCTTAAAGAAAAAGGGTCTAAACCATCTGACCCAGATGTTTTTTTGGGGTCAAGTTTTAAGGAGCTCCTTTAGCACCTCGGACTCAGTGACCGCCTGCAGGGAGTAACTTTGTAGCGGGGCAGGGGAAAAAGAGGTAGGAGCATCGTGGCTAGTCGCATTAGGTGGGAGATGAGGAAATGTTGGACGGGCAAGGAGGCATGGCTGAGTCGAATAGGAATCCTATGCTATTGGACCATAAACAGACTTGGCTCATTAATCTATATGGTCCAAATAATGATGATCCACGCTTCTTTGAAAATATACAGCTAATAATAATTTGAGTTTACAGGCAATACGACTCAATTATTATGGTGGGAGATTATAATACGGATTTAAGTACCTCAATGGACCGTATAGGAAATCACACTACAAACCATCACCCTCATGCACTTAAGGAAATTAAGAATATTATGGATATATTGAAACTAGTGGATATATGGAGGCCTAAATATCCTGCCCTAGTGGGATATACATGGCGGAGGCTCAATCAAGTTAGTCGTCTTGACTACTTTGTCATTTTCGCTGGCACCAAAAGTTAAAAGACTGTTGATAGAGGACAGAATACGGTCGGACCATCAAATAATTGGTAGACACTGTCTACCGTTGTCACCCTCGCCTCTTCTGTGGGGTTTATCGCCAGTTGGCATCCAACGTTATTGTACCTACTGTATAGAGCGCCCCCGCCTCCCGCCTGTCCTAGCTTCAGAATTGACCAATAGAAGTATAAAGAGGGGTTCCTGCAGATGCAGGAATGTCACATACAGGAACGCCCCGAATTGCAGGCCACAATTGCACCCTTCTCGATGTGGCAGGTACATCTTATTTTACTATCAAGGAGGGGCAGCACTTTTTTTTATCATCAATAAATTGTACATCAAAAGAACATTCATACACACATAAATGCCATGATCTGCAAGTATGACACAAGCAGCTAGAGGTCCGACAGAAATTCTTTATTAGGGCAACATCTGTAAATGTCAGATGAGGACAGAAACCTATCATACAGTGGAGGTTTAGAGTACACAGTCATCTATATCCTCGATTTGAACCTTTTATTTTCCTCAATATATTTAATGACAATGCAGTGACATGATGGAGAGAGGTTATCATTACTAACACTAGAATAATTCAATTTGTATGTTTTACATGTACAGCAACTAACTGCTTTACAAAAAGCAAAATAATACAATATATCATCACATGTATTTACAGTGTAGTAAATATACCTTTGTCAATTTTTACACAAAATTATTTACAGAGGTGGAGCTTACTGTGTAAAAAAATGAGGGAAAGAAACAGTAAAACTGTGGCCAGTGGTTAAAAATATTTTGCATAACCTTGATGTGCCAAATTAGGAGATATCATACCAGCGCAAGACACAATTGACTTCAGTTGAGAATCATGAAAACCAACAATACATTTACAGAGAGCTCAGTCCGCCTTTCAGAGACAAGTGTCTGCTCCCAACACTTTCTTCTGATATTGGTGTCATAACAGGTGGTGGGGTGCTCTGCATCCAAAACTTTTCAGCTATAATTTCTATGCTTTACCATTTTGAAAGTAAGTCCAAATGGCCATTCCTTTATATTAAACCAACGTTTGAAGAGAAAATACATTTAATTGTTTTATCCTTGCATTGAACAAAGTGGTTAACTGATATCTACAGTCGTGGTCAAAAGTTTTGAGAATGACACAAATACTAATTTTCACAATGTCTGCTGCCTCAGTTTTGATGATGGCAATTTGCATATACTCCAGAATGTCATGAAGAGTGATCAGATGAATTGCAATTAATTGCAAAGTCCCACTTTGCCATGAAAATGAACTTAATCCCCAAAAAACATTTCCACTGCATTTCAGCCCTGCCACAAAAGGACCAGCTGCCATCATGTCAGTGATTCTCTCGTTAACACAGGTGAGAGTGTTGACGAGGACAAGGCTGGAGATCACTCGTCATGCTGATTGAGTTAGAATAACACACTGGAAGCTTTAAAAGGAGGGTGGTGCTTGAAATCATTGTTCTTCCTCTGTTAACCATGGTTACCTGCAAGGAAACACGTGCCGTCATCATTGCTTTGCACAAAAGGGCTTCACAGGCAAGGATATTGCTGCTAGTAAGATTGCACCTAAATCAACCATTTATCGGATCATCAAGAACTTCAAGGAGAGAGGTTCAATTGTTGTGAAGAAGGTGTCAGGGCGCCCAAGAAAGTCCAGCAAGCGCCAGGACCATCTCCTAAAGTTGATTCAGCTGCGGGATCGGGGCACCACCAGTGCAGAGCTTGCTCAGGAATGGCAGCAGGCAGGTGTAAGTGCATCCGTCCTGTGTCATGCCAACAGTAAAGCATCCTGAGACCATTCATGTGTGGGGTTGCTTCTCAGGCAAGGGAGTGGGCTCACTCACAATTTTGCCTAAGAACACAGCCATGAATAAAGAATGGTACCAACACATCCTCCGAGAGCAACTTCTCCCAACCATCCAAGAACAGTTTGGTGACGAACAATGCCTTTTCCAGCATGATGGAGCACCTTGCCATAAGGCAAAAGTGATAACTAAGTGGCTCGGGGAACAAAACATCGACATTTTGGGTTAATGGCCAGGAAACTCCCCAGACCTTAATCCCATTTGAGAACTTGTGGTCGATCCTCAAGAGGCGGGTGGACAAACAAAAACCCACAAATTCCGACAAACTCCAAGCATTGATTATGCAAGAATGGGCTGCCATCAGTCAGGATGTGGCCCAGCAGTTAATTGACAGCATGCCAGGGCGGATTGCTGAGGTCTTGAAAAAAGGGTCAACACTGCAAATATTGACTCTTTGCATAAACTTAATGTAATTGTCAATAAATGCCTTTGACACTTATGGAATGCTTGTAATTATACTTCAGTAAACCATAGTAACATCTGACAAAAATATCTCATAACACTGAAGCAGCGAACTTTGTGAAGACCAATACTTGTGTCATTCTCAAAACTTTTGACCACGACTGTATATACTGTCTCTTCTGCGCTGCTGCAAATAAATGTTAGGAGACTTCAAGTACAGACATGTTCAATTCATTCAAATTAGGACACATTGTATGTGAATTAATTCCTTTCAGTTCTTTAAAGTGGCACATTTCCATTAAGTAAAACCAAGGCAAAAACATTCCCTCTGGCCTACACTTTCAGATGAGACACTGAGAAGAAGGGGTCCATTGAAGATAGTTATCAAAGTGTTCTGTCTGCCTGGTATACACTGTAAAATATAGAAATATAAAATAAAAACAGTTGGTTGGGTTCACTCTTCAAAGCATATGAGCTTGAAACAGAGATCTGTATAGTTCCTAAAAGTCTGATGAGGACAGAACTAAATAACTGACACTTTTACGATACACACATCATAGCACATGATGACGAATGCTGCGGTTCTGACTAAAAAGCAAAAACCATTGATTCATAGCTTGGTCCATCTCTCTTTCACTAGTTGTATCATTTATCATACCCATAAAAAAGCAAACTGTAATTTGTGGGTTAGTATATTGGACATCTCAGATGATTATATCAATACACAGTAGTTTCAGAGTTTGTTTGTACTATATTGCCAATCCTTAACTTTGGTTTCCTTCACACTAGATCTTTTGAAATCTTGTTGATTGCGTTTGGTAAACTTGTTCCATTTTATCTTTAAATCTTAATTTTTTCCTTTTCCATTATATGCAACTGCTTCTTCTGGACATATATCCTCCTGATTCAAGTATAATAAAACATTTGTAAACAAAATCCAGGCATGGAGTTCAACTTCATTATACAAGGTTCATTACCTCTCAACAGCACCAACACACTTTGCATTTGGAAAAAACAACTAAGTGTGCACATTGTTCATTTTCTTGTGGTCATCATGTCAAATCTAAACCAGATTAATAGAATAGAAAAACAAATGTATGGTTGAGCATGGTTGTTGATTGTTAAGATGGCTGGATGTATGTGACAAACTAAGTGGCCGGGTAAAACATTCACTAGTGTTTTTTTAAACTGTCAGTCTTCATATCCTCCCTCGCCCTCTCTCTATACTCCTTTTTATACACCAACTCCTACTCAGTGTACATAATACACATGCTCTCCTCAGCAAAGGCAAGTCAAAAACATCTAAAGGAATTGTGTTTTACCCCAGGATTATCATAATGGTAACAAGTACACTTACAAAAAACATTCTGAAGGAGTTGGCACAAGCATCCAAAGCAACCATGACTTAGAGACTCAATGTATGGCACTGGTTGGATACCTGGTACACATAACCTCAAACAGCAGAAATGAGGAACCAGGCTCCACGAGAAATTGAATGGTGTGACCAGAGGACTCCTGTGCTGCTCAACAAACTGTACCTTGTTGTTAGAGAAAGGAAAGTCTCTACTGTTTGCCACACGTTCAGTCTGTGCAAGGCATATTGGAACAACTGAAAAGGTTCAGAGAAAGTCAACAATGATAAAACTACAGAACAGGTTTGATTTTCCTTTCGCTACTGCAAGCTAGTCTTTGGTGCAGCATCACAGGGCTTGCCGCACTGCATCATGGGACTGACCCCTATGCCTATACCTTTACATGTGCCACACTATCGACTAATGAGGGAAGACAATGGCAAGAAGGGCCAGTAACACCCTGTACAGCTATACTCCCAATACACATAGTTCTCATATCTGAGAACAGACTGTCTGACTATTGTCTCAATCCCTCACAATGCTTTTTTTTGTCAGCATTTCAGTAAGCTGATTTTAAACATGGAAAACACTATTCAGTAGGTATGTGTCTTGAGGTGATTACTACCATAGGTTATTTTTAATTAATTAATATTTCAAATCTTTCAAATTAAATATTTATTTTGCAATGATAAAATTATAATAAATTCTAAAATAAATCATAACTATATCATTGTGTATGCGACCAATACAATTTGATTGTAATTAACTTACATTATTTTACTATTTACATAATGAACAGACTTGACTTTAGCTTTCGAACCAGAACATAATTGGCACCAATTTTCACAAAACAAATAGCAAACTGAAAACAATACTGTTCTGACTTCAACATTTCATTCACTCTTAAATACAGGTGCAACATTTGCAGATGCAAACCCTCGGCAAATCTGGTCCCTAGAGTCATGGAATTTCTGTTTGAATACTTGTTTTGACAAGTGGAACAGAATGTTAACAATGTTTTATATGAATATTTAACCATATAGGTTAATTATTATCAGGCAGCTGATTAGAAATCACTGTATGCTTGTATCATAAGGTATTGTGTGTGTGTGATATATATACATATATATACACACACACACACACACACATCTGAAAACCCTAGAAAAGGCACACAATGAACAAAACAACCTCCCAAGTGTGTGTTGTGTGTGTATAGTAAGTGTGGGCAAGAATGAGACAATTATTACTGAGAGACTACCACTATAGATATTATATATTTCAAAGCTAAGGCCGATTTCCAATGTCCATTCCAACATAGGAGGACATTGTCTAGTCCTGTTTTTCCTCCAGATTTTCCTTCCCAACTTTCCCTGACATAGTGTTGTGAAACGTGAATAGGGTGCTGATTAAAAGCTTAAGCTCTGAAACCTGCAAGGCTGCTGTCCTCCAACAGCAGAGTGGCATGTCTAGTGGACCCTCTCTGGCACTCCATCATGTAAGAATAAAAATACCACCTAATCAAGAGGAATCCCCACAGCTTTGACAATCAGTAACCAATAAAGACACATGGCTTGGCCATCATTGGATTGTGCCTGACAAAGCTCAAACAGGCCAAATCGATCATCCAGCTCCCACCTCCACAGCACAGTAAAACACTAATGTCTGTTGTTGTCCATGCTTTTCACAGATGTTGCAAATACAGGAAGGTTTTAGTGCTTTCAGTGATTTCCTCCAGAATGGTGTGTGTCAGGGTAGTGCTGTCCCTTTGCAGTGTCACTCTGAGGGATACCTTTCAAGGTCCAATCCCTCTTGTCATTTCCATGTGTCTCAATGAGAGGCATTTGCAGTTTATAATTTGATCTAGTTCAGTCCCATTGGCAAAGCTCTCTCAGCTTGAAGAAAAATGTCCTTCTACTAACAACACTTAAAGGCAAAAAACTAACAAATGTACATGCATGTTGAATTACAGAAAGTTGTGCAAATCACAGAAATTGTTTTCTTGTAATACTTTTTCATTATGATAGAGAATTAAACCAAGACAAAGAAGCAAGACAACAAAATGGCTTCAGATACTATGATCCCTACTGTTTCTGCTGTGTTGTCAATGTCAGTGCTTTCTTTCAACTAATGCTGTTTTTAAAAAAGGATTCCAATGTAGCTCATTATGTGACACAAAAAGACCAAACATAAAACAATGCCAGACTCAGACACTGACTGTTTCACAAACAAAACTGCAAAACAGTTCTTCAATATATGTTGATCGTCAAGCAAATATGGCTGACTGGACGGGTTAGGGTAAAGAAAACACACAAAAAACAACAAAAGGAAACTGAGGAGAATCAAGGCTGAGAGAGAGCGAGAGCGAGAGCGAGAGAGATTGATAGGACAGGAGAGTTGGAGTAGAAGTGCAGCATGATGACTGGCGTGGGCGACCCCGGTATGGGGTCCTAGTGGTGGGCCTCTCTCATACAATCTTCTTGATGCTGGGCCGTTTGAAGCTGCCTGCACTGCGCTGTTTCTGCACCTGGCTTGCAGAACCATGGCGCGTGCGCCCGCTGTTGCTGTGACCCGTGGTCGGAGAGAGCTCCACGTTCTCCTTGTCGATGCCTGTCGGAGGACACACACACACCAAACACAAGCCATTAGGTATAATATGTCACACTAATACATGACAAACTATTCTATTATATAATTATACAGTAAAGCTAATGCTTTTGAGACATCCACCTGAAGAACTATATGCAATCTACCTTTGTGGCTATCAATACTGTAAAAACCACATAGGGATTCTCTGTTGTTTTATACACATTGTTATATACAAATCCAACAATAGGGGGAGTAGTCAACCCATGTACTGACCTAAGTGCTCCAACTTATCGCAAAAGGATTGCTCTGTGTTTTGAACAAACAGGACATAATATGGTGTATGGGCATTGAAACATTATGTACAAAGACTTAATCACAAATGCTCAAGTAGTGTTGTTGGGCTTTGTGATGGGCCTCTGCTACCCCACGCACACCTCTGTGAGGCTGTGCCGTGTGCCTGGGAGTGAGGAGCAGCATGGGGACGAGGGGCTGTAATACCTGGCCGGACGAGGTATGGGGCGAAAACGGCGGACTTAGAGCAAGGCAGAGGAGCTTCTCAGACACAGAGTGGGAAAGAAACAGGAGGGAGTGACCATGGCAACCCAAAAAGAGGAATGACAGGAAACAAAGAGCAACATGATTAACAAAAACAGAACATAACCCAACTTAACAAAGAGTGACAGAAATAAAAAAAAACGTTCATTCAGCATTCTCAGGTGTCTCCGACAATACGGTTTAGAAGTATAAATACTCCAGTCTCCGTATAATTAAGTCTCTTTAGTTCCAAATAAAATGTACAATATGGAGCAAAAGAGGATAATTCTTTCTGCCAAATAGTGGCATAGCATGAATTACTCAAATGTTCTTAAAGACTAAAACAAATGATGAAACATTTCCAAAAGTACACTGCTCAAAAAAATAAAGGGAACACTTAAACAACACAATGTAACTCCAAGTCAATCACACTTCTGTGAAATCAAACTGTCCACTTAGGAAGCAACACTGATTGACAAATTTCACATGCTGTTGTGCAAATGGAATAGACAACAGGTGGAAATTATAGGCAATTAGCAAGACACCCCCAATAAAGGACTGGTTTTGCAGGTGGTGACCACAGACCACTTCTCAGTTCCTATGCTTCCTGGCTGATGTTTTGGTTACTTTTGAATGCTGGCGGTGCTTTCACTCTAGTGGTAGCATGAGACGGAGTCTACAACCCACACAAGTGGCTCAGGTAGTGCAGCTCATCCAGGATGGCACATCAATGCGAGCTGTGGCAAGAAGGTTTGCTGTGTCTGTCAGCGTAGTGTCCAGAGCATGGAGGCGCTACCAGGAGACAGGCCAGTACATCAGGAGACGTGGAGGAGGCCGTAGGAGGGCAACAACCCAGCAGCAGGACTGCTACCTCCACCTTTGTGCAAGGATGAGCAGGAGGAGCACTGCCAGAGCCCTGCAAAATGACCTCCAGCAGGCCACAAATGTGCATGTGTCTGCTCAAACGGTCAGAAACAGACTCCATGAGGGTGGTATGAGGGCCCGACATCCACAGGTGGGGGTTGTGCTTACAGCCCAACACCGTGCAGGACGTTTGGCATTTGCCAGAGAACACCAAGATTGGCAAATTTGCCACTGGCGCCCTGTGCTCTTCACAGATGAAAGCAGGTTCACACTGAGCACATGTGACAGACGTGACAGAGTCTGGAGACGCCGTGGAGAACGTTCTGCTGCCTGCAACATCCTCCAGCATGACCGGTTTGGCAGTGGGTCAGTCATGGTGTGGGGTGGCATTTCTTTGGGGGGCCGCACAGCCCTCCATGTGCTCGCCAGAGGTAGCCTGACTGCCATTAGGTACCGAGATGAGATCCTCAGACCCCTTGTGAGACCATATGCTGGTGCGGTTAGCCTTGGGTTCCTCCTAATGCAAGACAATGCTAGACCTCATGTG
Source organism: Coregonus clupeaformis (assembly GCF_020615455.1). NCBI lineage: Eukaryota > Metazoa > Chordata > Actinopteri > Salmoniformes > Salmonidae > Coregonus > Coregonus clupeaformis. Next base: position 31,045,532 of record NC_059200.1, read on the forward strand.
GCTGGAGTGTGTCAGCAGTTCCTGCAAGAGGAAGGCATTGATGCTATGGGCTGGCCCGCCCGTTCCCCAGACCTGAATCCAATTGAGCACACCTGGGACATCATGTCTCGCTCCATCCACCAACGCCCCGTTGCACCACAGACTGTCCAGGAGTTGGCGGATGCTTTAGTCCAGGTCTGGGAGGAGATCCCTCAGGAGACCATCCGCCACCTCATCAGGAGCATGCCCAGGCATTGTAGGGAGGTCATACAGGCACGTGGAGGCCACACACACTACTGAGCCTCATTTTGACTTGTTTTAAGGACATTACATCAAAGTTGGATCAGCCTGTAGTGTGGTTTTCCACTTTAATTTTGAGGGTGACTCTAAATCCAGACCTCCATGGGTTGATAAATTTGATTTCCATTGATAATTTTTGTGTGATTTTGTTGTCAGCACATTCAACTATGTAAAGAAAAAAGTATTTAATAAGATTATTTCGTTCATTCAGATCTAGGATGTGTTATTTTAGTGTTCCCTTTATTTTTTTGAGCAGTGTATATAGACATACAGTATAACATAACATACCACGAATGTGCAAACTATAGGCTGAGACATTATTTGCCCATTGCAGCTACACTTAATTTGACACTATACTCCAGCATTTTGGATTTGAGATCAAATGTTTTGTATGAGGCGACAGTACAGAATGTCAACTTTTATTTGAGGGTATTTTCATACATATCTGTTTTACCGATTAGAAATGAATGTACTTTACGTATCTAGTCCCCCCATTTGAAGGTGTCATAAGTATTTGGACAAATTCACTTACGGTGTATTACATTTAGTCAAAAGTTTAGTATTTGGTCCCATATTCCTAGCACTCAATGACTACATCAAGCTTGAGACTCTAAATAATGTATAGTGTCATTTTGGAGTCACTTTTATTATAAATAAGAATAGAATATGTTCTGAACACATTAATGTGGATGCTACCATGATTACAGAAAATCATGAATGAATTGTGAATAATAATGAGTGAGAAAGTTACAGAAGCATAGATATCATACCCCAGAAAAATACTAACCTCCCCTGTTATTGGTAGTGCATCAATAACTTTCTCACACATCATTATTCACGATTCATTCATGATTTCTGTAATTAATTCATGATTATGTCATGGTAGCATCCATAAAGTATAAGTGAATTTGTCCAAATACTAATGACACCTTCAAATGGGGGACTAGATGCATAAAGTGCTTTCATTTCTAAACGATAAAACAGATATGTATGAAAATACCCTAAAATAAAAGGTGACATTCTGTACTGTCACCTCATATAAAACATTTGCTGGAGTATAGAGCCAAATTAAAAGTTTTAGCTTCTGTCCAAATAAATACGTAGGGGAGTGTAAATAGTTTCTAATTCTAATTGTACCACCTTGGTGGACCTCAAATGAGACAAAATTGGAGATTGTCTATAAACTACACCGCAACAAGCACAACAAATGAGGAAGAAAAGTGAACAAAAACATGAAATTAAATGTGTATGAACACTAAATAATAAAGTTTGAGAACATCATGCATTTAATGGGTTAAAGAAAAAGAGAGAGAATGAGTGAGAATAAGCCTTACACATGGACCAGGTTGGTGAACCCACTATGATGGAACTTTTCAGATGAGGTTGGATTCAGTTGGAAATGGATGGATGGGTAATTTATATTTCTCTCTAATTTTGTGTTTGTTAGTGCATGTTGATTCTTTTGATTGGTAAAATGGAAAGACTAAACAGGCCAGACTATATTAAGATGAAGACAAAAAGCAGACAGGTCAATGAATCAAATGTCTATTTTCTTTGAGATAAAGGCTACTGTAAAGTTTCACAGCTATTCCTTAGAATCAAATCTGCCAAGAGACAGAACGGCTGGATTGGTCTGACTGCATGTGTTTGTGTGTGCGTGTGTGTGTGTGTGTGTACTGTATCTGTGATCAGACCTGGGGAGTGCTGGGAGGTGGCCAGTGAGGTCATGGAGTTGGAGAGGTTGAGGTTGGCTGTGATGCTGAGCTGGCTCTGGGCGGGCGGGGGGTAGGGCGACGTGGGCGTACGCAGACACTCCTCGCTCGTCTCCTCGTCGATCCCCGGCAGATACGTGTCAATCAAAGCATCCAGAAACTTCACTATCAGCTCAGCGTAGTCTGGGAACTGGGTTTGCTGTTGGCACAAGCAGAATGGAAAGCCATTTACAAACACTGACAATAAACCTTCCATACTCTAAAGAGGCAAATGAGTTGTGTCTGCTCACCTTTGAGAAGGGCCCAGCGAATCTCCATAGACCATTAAACCCAAAGCCTGAGAGAGAAACAGAAGAAACACTGATGAGTATTACATGGCCATTTTCACTACAGAACCCACAGTTGTAACTGTATGTAGGGAGGAGTGGGTGGAGTCTCACTCTGCAGGTAGGAGGGCTGGTACTGGGGGGGTGACTCCTCGTGGTACACCACACTTTGCACGATGCCATGGATGGGGTTTAAGAGGTTAGGGTCCTGGCAAAGTGATAGGAGGGTGTTGATCTTCGAGTCCAGCAGGTTATGACTGGAGAGAAAACCACAAGATGATATGAAGGATGAAGGTTACTTATGCATGCGTACACATTAAAGGGGATTGGTAAAAATACATACTTTATTGGGTTGAAATGAAACACTTACACAACTGGAAAGACTTTAGGGAAGACAACACTAGCTTCAGCTAAAAACTCGTAGAGGATTCTCTGGTCAAACTCATCTGTTGTATTCTTCACCAACGTAGCCTGTAGCATAGAGGTAAGCATGTTAGAAATAGGCACAAACTAATACAGAGAGAGAGAGGGAGGTTAAGAAAGCGAGAGAGAGATGGAGGTGGAGGGGAGTGGAGTGAGTGGTCTCACCAGGACAGTGAGCAGCAGAGCCTGGATCTTGGGGTCTGTGAGGACCTCTTCATCCAGCAGCACGTTGGACTCTGACACAGACACCTTCCTCAGGGTATGGTGGGAGATTCTTTGGGTCGATTCTGTGGAATGGAGGGGAGGGGAGGAGATAGTGAGACAGAGACGGAGAGAGAGAGGGTGTGTGAGAGAGTGAGAAAGAAAGAGAGAGATAGAGACGTGTCAGTTTCAAAGATTGTGCCGTTTCCACATCAATTTTTGGACTTAATTATTAATTATTATTAAATTATTATTATGTACCCAATGATTCTTGAAGAATATAACTTATAAAATGCCTCATGAGCTTAGTTCAATTGTTGTACTCTATCAGAACCCAAGATACAAGCGTGTTTTACTCCAAAGTAAATGTAAACGAACACTTCTTAGCCTCAAAACATGGTTAAAACTATAATTTTGATATCATGGGATGGTCAGTTCTTGAATCCGTAGCTCTGTCTATGAATTTGAGAGTGGTTACATTTCTCCAGCCCCATGCCTCATCTTTTTACCGAAACAGTGGCGGGGAGTGCGCGTTATTATTGTTTCAACTACGGATTGCCCCTTTAACATCAGTGTCAACAGCCACAAACATTGTGTGGTGTACAGGAGACAGACACTGACCTGGACACTCGTAATCGTTCTCCGCCACCCTCCTCATCTTTGGAGGCGTGGTGATTCCAGACTCCATCTCTGGCCTCTTTGGTGCTTTAGTGTCTGATATCAAGTGATCAAAACTCTTCCTAGTGCCTGGTGAGCCAGCATAGAAAAAAACAAGAGTCATGTTAAACAATGGGGCATACATACACAGGTCAATTCCCAAAACCTAAATTAGCACATACCTGCATGGATATTCTATGGATATCCAAGTCATCCTGTATGAATGTGTATAGTCTAAATCCCTCTGATCAGTTGTCACATGTTAAAACTCCTCTGTTGGTCAGAGGCCTGGGTCTAGCAGTGGAGAATGACTGACAGGTGTCTTACCCAGCAGTTTCTTAGTGTTTGCTTGGGAAGGCTGGCCCATGTCCAGGCTCATGGACTTCCGTGTGCGCGGGCTGATCTGCCCCCCTGTGGGGTAGTGGACCACTAAGTAGCGCTCCGACACCTTGGGGGACGTCCACGGCTGACTCTCCCTAAGAGTTCTGACACAGAGGGAACAAAACATTCTGATAGGTGAACACATATGGCCATCAAATTCCTCTTTGACATTGTACAATACAGCGAGAGACAAATTCTGCTTAGTCAGTTGGTGCTGCAGCTATGCTGTCAGCCTCTACATCAACTCAGCAGGCAGCCCTGTACAGTCACTCACCGGCAGCTGGGGTCGCTGTGGTGCACAGAGTACGTGTCCATGGGAACATTCTCCATGGTAACGTCTGAGAGGAGCAGGGACTTCCTGTGCTTGAGGCTGCAGCGGCTGCGGACCTCCTCCGAGACAGTGAGGAGAGCTACACACACAGACATTTCACAGGTTACTTCACTACTAGATCATTTTATTTTCTATGCAGAAACAGTTGCCATGCAAATAAAAAATATAATTGTTTAAAGACAATATGTACAATCCTACTATGGCTGAAAAATAAAAGTATGGCTTCATTGTGGTTCTCTCCGTTAACTCACCTGCCAGGTAGGCCACACTCTGGGTGTTCACCTCAAACTTGTCACAGTTGAGGTGTTTTCCCACCAGGGCCAGCAGTGTGTGGAGGATCCGGATGGTCCGCGCCACTGTGTTGGGGGAGGGGTGTCTGTACCCTAGACAGAGAGGTGGGTTGTTAGAGACGAAGAGCTAAACTATGCAGTCCCCGGCTGACCCAATGCTTAGACACCCCCACATACTTACCTTTCAACAGGTGACCCACTAGTGCAAAGTTGAAGTTGGAGTTGAAGTTGAGGCCCACGAAGTGGTCCATCTGTTTACAGTGCCACTCCAGAGGCTTCCTGATCTCCATAAACACCTCCTCTGGACTCTGGACGGGGAGAGAGGGGAGGAACACACACAATTAACACATCTACAATTGAAGTTAGGGAAAGAGAATGATATCAAAGTGAAACTGTAAAAATACCTGGCTGAAAATGTGAGCCGAATGTTTGTGGAAGACAAACCTTTTGAACCGTGTGTATGTTTGTGTTTTTAGTACCTTGTCATTGAAGACCCTGAGGCTGTCCAGTGTGTGGAGGTTCTGCTCCAGCAGGGCGGTGCCGGCAGAGTAGAGGTTGACCTCGTCCAGCTGGAGCACAGCCACGGCCACCCAGAACAGAGCCTTGTGCATGGGGGAGTCCTGCAGAAAAAACACAGGCTGTTATTTACTCTCACCACCACTACCGTCCAACACACACACACACACACACACAAACATAGGGCCTTGTGCATAGGCGGGCCGTGGAGGGCCAACAAACACACTTGCAGTCAAAGCGAGTCTCACACGACCATTTACTGCCAACATCTACTGTCGGTCAGCAGCCTCTTCACCACATACAGGCCAGGGCCAAAATAACTTCCCTCCTCTCGGTCAAACTGCTTCAAACATTTGGGTTATACTCAATAGAATGTGGTTCTCACACACACAAACAAGAGGAAGTTAGCTCACCAGAACATTTAGCACATCCATCTCTTAAATTAACCTTTGAGTGGCCATCTGTGTGTCTGTGTGTGTGTACCTTGTTGAGGAGCGGCTGTAGCTTGGTGAGAGCAATGACTGTGGCTTCTATTAACACCTGGCTGTTGTAGTTATCAGGTCCCTTTAGACAGCTCTCCAGACCCTATGGACAGACAGAAGACAACAGGTCAGTTCAGTCTGAGCAGCACAGGCTATACTAAACACAGCACCTTTCAACAGACAGGATCAGACAATGTACAGCTACTCCCAATACTTGTAGCAGAATCTATTTGAAAATGTGCAACATTACCACAAGAGTAGTGATATCCATGTGGACTTATGTCACTTAGCAGATAAAAAGTACACAAGATGCAACTGCAGTTACTTGAAGTGATATAATCTATTTTGACAACAGCCCCCTTTTTTTTTTTGCACTGCAAAGATACAGTACATAGAGTACCAGTGAAAAGTTTGGACACACCTACTCATTCCAGGGTTTTTCTTTATTTGTACTATTTTCTACATTGTAGAATAATAGTGAAGACATCAAAACTATGAAATAACATATATGGAATCATGTAGTAACCAAAAAAGTGTTAAACTAATCAAAACATATTTTATATTTGAGATTCTTAAAAGTAGCCACCCTTTGCCTTTGACAGCTTTGCACAGTCTTGGCATTCTCTCAACCAGCTTCATGAGGTAGTCACCTGGAATGCATTTCAATTAACAGGTGTGCCTTCTTAAAAGTTAATTTGTGGAATTCCTTTCCTTCTTAGTGCGTTTGAGCCAATCAGTTGTGTTGTGACAAGGTAGGGGTGGTATACAGAAGATAGCCCTATTTGGTAAAAGACCAAGTCCATTTTATGGCAAGAACAGCTCAAATAAGCAAAGAGAAACTACAGTCCATCATTACTTTAAGCCATGAAGGTCAGTCAATCTGGAAACATTTCAAGAACTTTTAAAGTTTTTAAAGTGCAGTCGCAAAAACCATCAAGCGCTATGATGAAACTGGCTCTCATGAGGACCGCCACAGGAAAGGAAGACCCAGAGTTGCCTCTGCTGCAGAGGATAAGTTCATTAGAGTTAACTGCACCTTAGATTGCAGCCCAAATAAATGCTTCACAGAGTTCAAGTAACAGACACATCTCAACATCAACTGTTCAGAGGAGTGAATCAGGCCTTCATGGTCGAATTGCTGCAAAGAAACCACTACTAAAGGCCACCAATAAGAAGAAGAGACTTGCTTGGGCCAAGAAACACGAACAATGGACATTAGACCGGTGGAAATGTGTCATTTGGTCTGATGAGTCCAAATGTGAGACTTTTGGTTCCAACCGCTGTGTCTTTGTAAGACGCAGGGTAGGTGAACGGATGATCTCCGCATGTATTGTTCCCACCATGAAGCATGAAGGAGGTGTGATGGTGTGGGGGTGCTTTGCTGGTGGCACTGTCTGTGATTTATTTAGAATTCAAGGCACACTTAACCAGCATGGCTACCACAGCATTCTGCAGCGATACGCCATCCCATCTGATTTGCGCTTAGTGGGACTATCATTTGTTTTTCAACAGGACAATGACCCAAAACACATCTCCAGGCTGTGTAAGGGCTATTTGACCAAGAAGGAGAATGATGGAGTGCTGCATCAGATGACCTGGCCTCCACAATCACCCGACCTCAGGCCAATTGAGATGGTTTGGGATGAGTTGGACCGCAGAGTGAAGGAAAAGCAGCCAACAAGTGCTCAGCATTACATTTACATCATTTAGCTCTTATCCAGAGCGACTTACAAATTGGTGCATTCAACTTATGATAGCCAGTGGGACAACCACTTTTTTTTATAAATTTTTTTATGGGGGGTGGGGGAAGAAGGATTACTTTATACTATTCCAGGTATTCCTTAAAGAGGTAGGTTTTCAAGTGTCTCCGGAAGGTGGTCAGTGACCTCACAGACGGCCTGGTCTGGGAACTCCTTCAAGACTGTTGGAAAAGCGTTCCTCATGAAGCTGGTTGAGAGAATGCCAAGAGTGTGCAAAGATGTCATCAAGGCAAAGGGTGGCTACTTTGAAGAATCTCAAATATAAAATATATTTTGATTTGTTTAACACTTTTTTGGTTACTACATGATTCCATATGTGCTATTTCATAGTTTTAATGTATTCACTATTATTCTACATTGTAGAAAATAGTAAAAATTAAGAAAAACCCTTGAATGAGTAGGTGTGTCCAAACTTTTGACTGGTACTGTATACATTTGACAAGACAGTACAGTCATTCAGGAAGTGCTTTCAATGAGTTGTCCTAATTCTGTGTATAATATAATGTAGCGAGCAATAGGGCATGATGGGAGTGATGGGACACAGACCCGGTCTATGCTGAGCAGGGGGCTGGCCTTGCTGAGGATCCTGATGATCTGTTTGATCTGGCCGTGGGTCACCCTCTTACTGATGCAGCCAAACACCACCAGGGCTCTAGGCTGCAGGGACGGGTTGTACTGGAACGCAAACCTGAGGGAGGGGAAAGGGAGAGAGGGAGAGGAGAGAGGTACAGGGGGATAGAAGGAGAGAGAGGAAGAAATGGAGGGAGAGAAGAGGGAATGATGAATACAATCCATTCACACGCATGTCCTTTAAAAGCCTATCAAGTGGTCTGAAGCCTATTTACATTGCTCTGACATCATTGAAAATGTGTAAGCTAAGCATCAGATAATTGATTTAGAGCAGACAGTGTGGTTGGCTCCACTGAGTCAGTGTTAGTTAGAAGAGGGGAAATGGTTGTGTGTGGTTGCCATACCTCTGAGCCAGCTCTGTCCACTGGTCCAGCCACTTACAGCCAGGGATGTCCCTCATACAGGCCTTGTGGACGAGGGGAAACACAATTATGAGCACATATGAAAAACAGATTTTTTTTTAAAACAACTTTTAAATGCTAGACTGGATTTGTGTGAAGGCAAGTAGTATATTGAATTTGGTTAGTGTTCACTGAACATCTAAACCGGTACAGACAGCAGTGTCATGCTATAGTGATGATGTAATGATGAGTGATTATGTCAGTGGGGTGCTGACATCTCCTGACCTCCATGATCTCCAGCAGGGCCTCGGTGACAGTCTCCAGGGAGGAGAGGGCGAAGGTCTCCCTCTCGTATGACCCAGGGGAGAAGGAGCGGTCGCGGTAGCTGGAGCGGAAGGCGATGACCGCAGCAGACTTGACCTTACTGATGCCGAACAGCAGGTAGAACTTAGGCAGGGAGAACTCTGTCAGGCTCAGCCTCAGGACCTGCTTGGTCTCCTCTGGAAGAGAGAAACACACAGGGGAATAGTTATCACTGAGTCTCAACAAGGCTATACATCAATAACAAATCTCTAGCTCTCCGACTGCTTTCAAAACACTGAATCAAGACATGATCAACCCTCTGCATTTGAATCATTTTCACTGCTCCCTATCTCTGTCTGTCTGTCCTCAGTCTACAGCCAGGGTGCTGTGTGTGTGTGTGTGGCTTCCTCACCACTGAAGTTGAGCTGGGAGCAGGTACAGAGGGAGTGGATTATGTTGATGACCAAGCCGTGTGTGGAGGCCCGTAGGGACAGGGGACCGGTGGCCACCAGCAGAGTGACCACATGAAACAGGTAGGGCAGGTGTGTGGCCACGTCCAGAGAGTTGTTGAAGGACAGCATGAGCATGTAGCGGGCCAGGATGGCTATGTCATCCCACATCAGGTGCTGCTCCAGGGTGGGCGTGGGAGACAGACACGTCTTATCGATGATCTTACACATGCGGATGATCACCTGCCAGACAGGCATGGGTCGGAGTTAAGGTTACATCAAAGGTCGGGTACGTAACATTTGACTTTACCACATTTTACATCCTATCTATTATCTCTCCCTTCCACCCAAGGGAAAGAACAGGAGGACTCAGGACTCTCATGTCACCTAGCATCTCTGGGAAGATCCATTATCTCTCCTGTTGTTAAAGGTTACAGGCAGAACTGGGAATGTAGCGAGATGCTCTATATCCCAGTCTGGTGTTGATCAAATGTGCAATCACAATATCTCAACCTGTGTTTAGTGTTTTGCCTTGACATATGAGTACAGATAGAAGAGAAAAGAGACGTCACCCCGACACAGACTGGCCTTTGTATTCAGAGGCCACACTCTTCCTGGCACTAGATCACATGATCAACATTTTGTTATGGCTACTTCATTGGGCAATACATTCAACGCCCTCTTTCTTTCTGAGAAATCAGCTCAACAGTCAAAAGGAAATGATTAATAATGCAAACCACCAAATGACATAAATAGTTGTGACACAAACAGCACTGTTGTTGAGAGGTACTGTGGTTATGACAACTGGAAGAGTTGTTCAATGTCTGTGTGCCAGGGTAGGCACTTTGAAATGTGTGCAGTTTGTGAGACATTTAAAACAGGCTTTCATTCATACTGTAGGAGTACAAATTAAAACAATTTGTAATGTAATCTATTATGTAATCTGTAACAACATTGGATACTGTATTAGCTACTATTAAATCAGTGACATTACAAGATCACAACTTGCCATAAAGAAGTATAAGGAATGTACAGAACAGGCTTTTCATGGCATTTGATAGGATAAGGGACATCCGGAAATCATTTATTCATCTGTAGAGGATCTGTATTGATGCTTGCAGCAGATATTCTTGTCTAGACTCAAGTCACAGAATCAACCTTTAGAGTGTGAAGGGAATAGCCGCAGTGGTCATTCCTGAGGTGTGTGTGTGTGTGTCGCTCACCTTGCTGGACACCAACTTTACGTTCCCTGAGGCCAGAGCCACAGCCGTGTCGGCCATCACCTCAGCTTTGATGGATCCCAGGCCTCCTGTAGCGCTGGTCTTGATGAAGCTGTCCAACACCACGTCCAGCAGGTCTGTTATCTACAGAACAAGGACACAACAGGACCTCAGCTCAGAGACTAAATAAATATTTTAGTCATTTAGCAGACGCTCTTATCCAGAGCGACTTACAGTTACTAACTAGCGTATGTATTTTTTGTCTCTCAGAATGCCAGCATCTTTTTCAGTCAGACCACAACTTCCCGCTCTACACTAATACACAAAGATAACAGTTTTTCATGATTTTCACGTGGCTAGCATGATAACTGGTTGAGAGCTGAAAAGTACAGGGACTCTGACAAAGACCGAGTTATTTGAAATGCCTACATAAGGGGATAACACTCTCATAATATCTGATAAGGCATAAGGTGTCTATAACATCCTAAACAGTGAGTCCACTGAATCCTTCAGCCATTTCCCAGATCATAAATCAGCAGTAGAATAAAGCCAATAGCAGACTGGGCTGATGGATGGACTACTGTATGGCCTCAATAACATCCAATATAGTGGTTGGTTGAGACATGGGCTAACACCCACACTGAGAGCAGAAAGAGAGATCCCCACCTGTCCCAGACTACCCCAGATCTTAGCCTGGATAGAGGGGTACATCTGCTTCTCGTTGATGGTCATGGTGATGAGCTTATCCAGGATGGCAGTGACCCGCTGGCGCTTGGCGTCGTCGTTGTGCTTACAGAACCTCACTAGGTTGAGTAGCCAGGGGGTCATGTACTCCAGACACAGGTGCTTTAGCTCAATACCTGCACACATCAGAGAGGATGTTACACTGTGTGTGTGTGTGTGTGTGTGTGTGTACGTGCGCATGTTTGTGTGTGGAGGGCAGGAACAAGGATACTGACTGGATTTGCTGAAGCCAGAGATACACTCCTCCAGGAACTCCAGGGTGAGATGTGGTTCGTTAGCAGCCAGCGTCTTGCTGATGGACACTATGAAAAGCGTGTTGTTGGCAGGGATACACAGCCCTGAGGTCTCCAGCAGCTGGCCTTCTATCTTCAGGTTGAAGGTGCAGGTTAAGGCACACAGCAGGTTGTAGGCTGCAGACCTGCGCACAGCACAGACAGACAGAGACAGAGAGAAAAAACGTAAATCAGTAAGCATAATAGATGTATGTATATCAAACATCCCTAAGAACACTAACTGTCAACTCTCATAGTCTCACCAAAATCTAAACATATTTTCCTCAGCTGTGTCTGACCTGAGGCTGGGGTCAGAGCTACCCAGGTTGAGCAGGGCGATGTTGAGCAGGGTGCCCGGCACGTCTTTGGGCCTGATCTTGGTGTGCTGGGGGATGGAGTCAGGCTGGGACAGCTCCCAGCGCGTCCTGATGTGGATGATGGAGTGGACGATGGCCTCACACTCCTGGTGCATGAAGGTGAGCGGAGTGCCCTGGTTGGCGATGGTCAGGGTGAACTGGTTCTCGTCCACCAGGCAGATCTCCTCGATCTCCGAGGCGTAGTAGATGTCGTTGAGGAAGACCGACTGGCCCAGGACCCGGGTTCGCTCTGCTGACGTCACCTGGACCGCCGTGGAGCCCACCTGGGTACAGAAACACAGAGACATTGGAGAGATGGAGTTACTATACTACCTGACACACAAAATGGTAACATTGTTCAAAAACGTCAATTATAAGCCAGAGTCTGGAGAAGCGGTTGACGCTCCTGACTCCAGACCACATATACCTCCTGGGGACAAAGATTAAATCTGTCTCAGCCATTCCTGTCATTCCTGTCTGTGCCTTACTTACTTTCAATTATTTCCCAAAGACCAAAAAATATGTAGGAAACATATTTCATTCTGAATCTACTGACTCCCTCATATCCTGACCTTGATGGAGACCTTGGTGTCCTTGTGGGCCAGTTTGAGGGCGTTGTGGAACACCTTGAGGTCTTCCTCCAGAGCTAGCGTGGCCGCAGGTAGCTTCTGCTGATCAGGCTCCACGTGCTCCGCTAGCCGCGCCGGGGAGTCAATGAACAGCAGCTTCTTGCTCCCCTTCAGGCCCGTCAGCAGCCTCTCGTGGTACTTGGTGTACTCCCTCACCCACGTGTTACAGTTGTAGATGTAGATGGCCGCCACGTTCTCGTAGGCGAAGCCCGGGAACACCACGAACCACTTGGACAGGAAGTCGGTCTTGAAGCGGTTGCTGGGTCCAGCGTGGGTCAGGTCCACCACGATCTCATAGGGCTTGGCGTAGTAGGGCTTCAGGGTCAGCAGCACATGGTAGATGAGGAGATCACCATTGATCTGGCCCGTCTTAAATCTGGGAGGGTGAAGAGGGAGAGGCAGAGGGGGCCATCACAGAAGCATTTTTAAGTCACTGTAAATTGAATAGGGTGTAGGGGACAGGAAATGTGTGTGTCATGCCAACCTGATTGAGTCACAGTTCAACACTTGACTCGGTTGGAAAATTACACACGGACAGTCAATGTTTCCACTTCCTCTCAACCCCCCACCTGTTGTAGTGTGATTACCATAGGTGCTAACCATAGTACTAATGTTGTAGTGTGTTAACCATAGTGCTAACCATAGTACTACTGTTGTAGTGTGTTAACCATAGTGCTAACCATAGTACTACTGTTGTAGTGTGTTAACCATAGTGCTAACCATAGTACTACTGTTGTAGTGTGTTAACCATAGTGCTAACCATAGTACTACTGTTGTAGTGTGTTAACCATAGTGCTAACCATAGTACTACTGTTGTAGTGTGTTAACCATAGTGCTAACCATAGTACTACTGTTGTAGTGTGTTAACCATAGTGCTAACCATAGTACTACTGTTGTAGTGTGTTAACCATAGTGCTAACCATAGTACTACTGTTGTAGTGTGTTAACCATAGTGCTAACCTAACACAGTAGGCGTAAAAAGACACCTGAGCATAGTCCCAACATCTGTTTTTCTGGGGAAACAGACTTTAGGTGAAAATACTGGATCCTTGAAAAACGGAAACATCCGCTTTCTTCCAACCCCGCGGAGAGTGCCATAGTGCTAACCCTCTGCGTGACCAAGCTAAACATCACACAGGAAATCAAGTAGCTAGCTTCAAATAAAGCAGAAAAGGAGAAGTGAGAGAGGAACAGGAAACATGTCATTACTGAATGAGCATGATGACGGCTTGAGTGAGTCTTTCACACCACTCTTCATATTTCTTGTTTCTAAAACTGGTCACATATATGGCTGGGCTTTCTGAATCTCTGCCTGGATTCTCTCGTTTTACGAAGTACCACACACAGACTGGTCAACTCCGTCAAGGTAAGTGATATCAACATATTCCAGAACAAAAACAAAGTTTGGAAATAGTCTACCTTCACAGGGTAGAGGGTCCTGTGTTGAACTGATGTATAACTGAGGGAAGTGTTTTTTGTATAGTGTATTATTTTGAGATCCTAACTGTAAGGAGATCCAGTCTTGAGATTTTGTACATCATACCCAGAAATTATAGGTTACAGTTTATATTGACCAGAATCGCTTGAGTTCAATTTCTGGGAGATCAAAATTGCACAATGCCAGTTTTTTTTAAATGTACTGGCATAAACTGGAAGTGAATATTGATCATCAACTCTCAAATACATTCTGGACAAAAGAAATTAATAATGGTTCAACAAGAAGGCTAATCAAATTAATCAAGATATTTGAAATCTCAGATTAATACCAATCTTCATCATTGTCACTCAGATCTCGGACTGCTGATCAAATGACATCAGTCAGTATGGAAACTGACACTCACACATGAAACCACAAAGGAACACAATGTGTAAAAAAAAAGCAGAACTTGGGATGCTATAATACTTACTGAGGGTCACCAGTCAACCTCACTCTGATCTCTCTTTTCTCCCCCTTTTCCCATAGAAATATGAATGGCTCCCTTGTCTGCCTCTTCCTGTACTGTGTGGTAATCATGGGAACAGCAGTACTTGCTAATGACGGTAACAATCCTACTGGTGAAAACTTCACAACTGAAAATGGAACTTTGGCTAACCCTAACGCAACCATGGGACCTTCTGGAACTACAGAATTAACAAAATTAGACAATTCAACAAATCAAATCTCAACCAAAGATGTTCAGTCAGAATCAACAACGCCAGCTACACTCAACACCAGTGAAACATCTGGAACCAATAGCCCAGTGAACACCAACAACACACCATCCAGAGCCAACACCAAACCTACTGCCTACCCTCCACTTGAGGCCAAACCCAGCCCCGGCTCTTACTGTCTGTTTGAGAAGAATGAGGGAACCATCCTGCTGATGGTGACAGGTGGCCTGGTGGTCCTGTGTACCATCCTGCTGGTTTCCACCGTGGTGCTGTCATGCCAGGTGTGCCACCTGAAGCGCCGGCCCCGCATCAGCAGCCGCCCCACCCGCAGCAATGTAGACCTGGTGAGTGGTGCTGCGTACTTGGGCATTGGCCAGAGGACCAAGGAGAGGCCTGACTCTGAGCCCAGTGAGACCAGCCTGATGATGGCAGAGCTCAAACAGACCCAGGAGGGGGAGAGGGGCAAGGAAGACAAGGAGCAAGGGAAAAATGAGATGGCGAAAGACACACCCAAGAAGGACGAGAAGAAGGAAGCGACGGAAAACGGGGTGTCAGGAGCTGCAAACCCTAGCCAGGGGAGCCCAGTCACCACCACCACCAAGCAGCCTGCAGAGCCCTCTGACCCCGCAGCCACAGCAGTCTCTCCCCCCTCCCAAGCCTCCAGTGATGTTGTTGTGGTTGTGGGGTGAGGGTTCTCACATGGTGACGACCTCCTCAGACTCTGGCCCAGAAACAAGCTCAAACCACTGGCCAAACTGTCCTCAGCTGCATACCGATGGG
Organism: Coregonus clupeaformis; assembly: GCF_020615455.1. Taxonomy (NCBI): domain Eukaryota; kingdom Metazoa; phylum Chordata; class Actinopteri; order Salmoniformes; family Salmonidae; genus Coregonus; species Coregonus clupeaformis. The sequence continues at coordinate 31,060,765 of NC_059200.1, forward strand.
TACAGCACAGTTTTATACAACAGCTTCTATTGGCATGCTGTAAAGAGATCTGCTTAGAGTGATTTAGTGTGGTTTTTCAATGCTAGAGTAGCTTTGTATTTTATGCTTGCATTCTCATTCAAAACTTGAGAAATAATTACCATTATGATAATGTCTCTTCAAATGAATGTACCACAAGAAGTTGAATATAATGTGAATGTTTAATATTTGTATAATTTTTTTTTTTTGTGTAACAAAAATAGTTTAGTTAAAACGTATAGCCATCATCAGTGTCACTGATCAGAGGAAATGACTCCTGTTTTGTCTAGTGGTTGTATCACAGCTTGCTGACATTTCCCTCACTTCTCCTTTTTTAGATATTCAAAATTCTGAAAAATTACAAAACAGAACCAACCAGCACTAAACTGTAGTATCAGTTTAAGTAAAGAGACTGCATTTAGAGGAACAGTTTTTAAGCCACAAACCTCTTCCAGAAACGCTCTCACAATGTTTTACTACAAGTCGACATCACTTCCTTGGTCTTTTCTCTACAGTAAGGAAGAGTTCAAACTTTTCTACTCTAGCGCCATCTGCCCTTCTGTTTCCAAGGCTTTGTATACAACAATAAAGAATTAGGACACTCTGTAAATTGCTTCCTGAGTGTTTCTCTGCTACAGAGACAGCTAATTGTGTGCGAGTGTTTTTGTGCGAGTGTGCATGTGGATCAATTACAGAGAAAGGGAGAGAGAGGCTGGGCATTAGTAAGCAGAGTCTGTGTCTGTTGGGCAGTACCACTGAGCTTGGGAAGAATGCCCTGTTTTCACTGACCAGAGAAGGGAAATACAACAAAGCAGCATAACACCACATTCAAGACTGCCGCACCGCCACCGATCCGTTTTATGTTCCCAGGCTCTTTCTCAGATATGTATTAATCTACTTATGGCTGACAACATGATGAAAAAGTGTGGATTTATTGCATGTCATGCCTAAATGGGTTGTCCGTGAATTGGGCATTATACTGACTACTAACAACAACTTCAATCCAAAATCAACTGTTTCTCATTACCACAATATGTACGGGTACATAACTATTATAGCAAAATATGAAGAACATTTTCGTTTTATAAAATAAATTCCCCTCCATGGTGCAGTGAGTCAGTGGATTTTCATTGACAGTCCTAGCTAAATCCAGAGATACGGAAAGAGGACGGTGTGGGGAGAGAGAGATGGAAGATATTTATTTGAATGATAGAGATGATGAAACATTGGAGTCAGTAGTCCCCTGCTCCTCAGTCATCAGTAGCTATGGGCCGCACTGCATCTCTACTCCTCTCCTACACCCCTCCCAATTTCCCCTCAAACTCACTCCCTCCCTCCCTCTCTCCCTCCCTCTCTCCCTCCCTAACACACACACTCTTCACAGTGTGAATGCAGAGCCTACAGTGGCTGCTCAAGCAGTAGGAGTTTATACCGTTTAATGCTACCTGCATCACTGGACCTAAAGGACAGACTAAGAGACAGATACTCCTAATGGTCCATCCTCCAGAGAAAAAAAGAGGGATCAAGGACAAAACCAGGGAAAAGAACCGCCTCAGGAGGTAGGAAAGGAAAAGCAAGAGGCCGTTAAAAACAGTGAATGAGCAAAAAACCATTAAACCCTAGAAAATCCCTCTTCAGCAAGTAGCTTTAGCAAGTAGGAGAGAAGTGACTGGAATGCAAAGATGAGGAAAAGGTGAGTGTCTCTATTCTCTCTCACACACATTTACGCATGACATACACACACACACACACACACACACACACACACACACACACACACACGCACACGCACACGCACACGCACACGCACACGCACACACCCCGATGGAATCCAAGAAAAGACAAGAAAGCAACAATGCACACACACAAACATACATGACTATGGTGCTACAGTAATTTAATCTTTGCACTGCTCCCTGTGCATAATTTCTCTGACTCCGCTTGCTGCGGGACTGGCCGGTGTACTCTCCTTAGTCATGAATAAAAACCAATCTATTCAGCCCGTTCTAGTAGGAACAACTCCCTGCTCAATAGCTGACACTCACTGATTGGGCTATATCGAACAGGCTAATTAACATCAGTGAAATGGGACAGTAGGGAATTCACACCTCTAGTGATGTACAACCATCTTTTAAAAGGTATCCTCTACAGACTAATAGCCCGAGCCAATCAGAACATCCTCTTCAAAACAGACTACAAGCCATTCTAGTCAAAGCATCACACTGCCCACTAGTTCGTTGCTAGGGAGGTTGGGGGAACTCCCTTCCTAAATAAATAAGCTGTAGGAGTTAAAGCCAAATGTTTAAACCCTACTCACATACTGTATTGTATGCATGAGCATGCTGGAGAAGGCATATCTGCAGCACTGTGACAAGCGTATATCTACACACGCTGCTTGATAACTATACCTGCATATTTATGGAGGTCACGTTCACACATGTGCAGGTATGTGTGCAGGTGTGTGTGTGTGTACTGCGGTCATGAGCCAGATGTTAGGGCGCCTCCATGAGAGAGAGAGGGCGAGAGTGGAACAGAATGGGAGAGAATGAGATCTTAACTGTTGTCTCTGGTGTGTTCAGCACAGCTCACTGCAGTAACACAGCCTCTCCTCCACTACTGGTGCAGAGAGGATAGTCTCAATCTGCATCTCATTCATTCACTGTGCTCTTTGTCTACTACCTATGTGGACTATACGGTTTTACTAACACATGCTACTGCTTTGATATGTAGCCCAGCTAATACAGTGAGCTTGCTATCATGTTTCTAACTCATTTCTCCTGGTGTTTCAAGGCGTGTGCTACTGATGCCCCCCAGTGTCCTTCCCCACTGTGTGGCCGTGCTATGGCTGTTGATGCTGCTGGGTCTACAGGCCCTGGCTGTCTGCCCCCCCATGTGCACCTGTAACCGCAGCCACAGGGAAGTGGACTGTTCCTGGAGGGACCTGAGGACACTGCCCCTGGGCCTGCAGCACAACCTGCACTCCCTCAACCTATCTCACAACCGCATCCACGACCTGGACGGCCAGCTGAGTACCTTCGCCCACCTCCGCACCCTGGACCTGTCCTACAACAGGCTGGTCCGCCTGCCCACCGCGCTGCCCAGAGCCCTGTGGGAGCTCCACACCGCAGCCAACCGCATCCACCTGCTGGACAAAAATGACACGGCCTACCAGTGGAACCTGCGGGTCCTGGACATGTCCAATAACAAGCTGGAGCGGGCCGTGTTCATCAACAACACCCTGACCAGCCTGCGCCTGCTCAACCTCAGCCACAACCGCTTCTGGACCGTGCCAACCAACATGCCTGCCAGCCTGGAGACCGTGGACCTTTCCCACAACTCCCTGGTGCAGATGCTGCCTGGCACTCTGAACCGGCTGTTTAGGCTGACCACCTTCTACCTGCACTCCAACCGCTTCTCCTCTGTGGGCCCCGGGGCCTTCAGCCAGCTGGGCAGGCTGAGGCTCCTCTCCCTGGGGGACAACCCCTGGGCCTGTGAGCACCAGACCAACATCACCCACTTGCTGGCCTGGCTCAAGCACACCTCCACCCGCGTGCTGGGATGCCCCTGCCACATTCACCCTGTCTGTGGAGAGCCCCCACTGGCCAGGACTGGAGGGTGGCACTTTGCCTCCTACACTCAGCCTCCCCTGGCTGCTGGTACTCAGGAGGAGCTGAGCCACCCTCCTCCTCCAGAGGCCCTCACCAGGTGGCCTTGGTACCTGTCCAAGTCTGCCCTGCTCAACACCCAGCTCCACACCAGGAGAGCCCCAGGACGCCCCAGTGGATCAGAGGACCACAACCTCTTCACAGACCAATACCCGTTCACCTCCACCCCTCTAGCCATTTCCACCCTGCCCACTGACAGCTCCCACACAGACCGTAGCTTGACAACCACAGACGACCCCTTCCTAACAGACACTGCATTTACTACTGACAGCTTCTACACCACAGACATAGCCTTCACCACTGACAACCCCTCTACCATCACAAGGAGAACGGCCACCCTCCGCACCAGGAGTGTCAAGAGGCCTAACCAGGGTGGCACCCCGGTACGCAACACCAGCCCAGCCCCCAGCCCCAGTTCTACTCTCCCACTACTACTGAACCTGTGGTTCTTCCTGACTCACACCCGGTATGTCCTCTGATTGAAGGAAGGAAATGTCTGGAGTTGAAGGAAATGTCTGGAGTTGGAGTAATGTCCTTGTCACACTTTGGACATACAATTGCACAAACACACACAAATGAGTGTCATTAAACCAACTTTGTTTTCTTTCCATTTTGAATACTGTCAGACACTTACTCAAATGGACTCTCTTCTGCATTACTTTGATCAATAACAATATACTGTATGACATGCACAGGCAGCATCCACGTACATATAACACTACTAGTCTACCACTGTATATACATGATCATTATTGGGATGCTGAACAAATGCTTTAGTACTCACTATCTGCATAACTCTGTTTTCATCATTCACTTTTAATACTTAACGGCCCAATGCAGCCGTTTTTATCTCAATATCAAATCATTTCTGGATAATAATTAAGTACCTTACTGTGATTGTTCTAAATTAAAATGTTCAAAAATAAACCAAAATAGCTTCTTAGCAAAGAGCAATTTCTCAAGCAAGAATTTTGCTAGGACTGTCTGGGAGTGGTCTGAGTGGGGAGGGGAAAACTAAAAACTAGCTGTTATTTACCGCCAGGTGATGTCACCATGGAAGGCCAAAACTCCATCCCACCAAAACAGGCTGAAATTTCAAACTGCAAACTTAACGTGTAAATATTTGTATGAACATAACAAGATTCAACAACTGAGACATAAACTGAACAAGATCCAAAGACATGTGACTAACAGAAATGGAATAACGTGTCCCTAAACAAAGGGGGGGTCAAAATCAAAAGTAACAGTCAGTATCTGGTGTGGCCACCAGCTGCATTAAGTACTGCAGTGCATCTCCTCCTCATGGACTTCACCAGATGTGCCAGTTCTTGCTGTGAGATGTTACCCCACTCTTCCACCAAGGCACCTGCAAGTTCCCTGACATTTCTGGGGGGAATGGCCCTAGCCTTCACCCTCCGATCCAACAGGTCCCAGACGTGCTCAATGGGATTGAGATCCGGGCTCTTCGCTGGCCATGGCAGAACACTGACATTCCTGTCTTGCAGGAAATCACGCACAGAACGAGCAGTATGGCTGGTGGCATTGTCATGCTGGAGGGTCATGTCAGGATGAGCCTGCAGGAAGGGTACCACATGAGGGAGGAGGATGTCTTCCCTGTAACGCACAGCGTTGAGATTGCCTGCAATGACAACAAGCTCAGTCCGATGATGCTGTGACACACCGCCCCAGACCATGACGGACCCTCCAACTCCAAATCGATCCCGCTCCAGAGTACAGGCCTCGGTGTAACGCTCATTCCTTCGACGATAAACACGAATCCGACCATCACCCCTGGTGAGACAAAACCGCGACTTGTCAGTGAAGAGCACTTTTTGCCAGTCCTGTCTGGTCCAGCGATGGTGGGTTTGTGCCCATAGGCGACATTGTTGCTGGTGATGTCTGGTGAGGACCTGCCTTACAACAGGCCTCTCAGTCCAGCCTCTCTCAGCCTATTGCGGACAGTCTGAGCACTGATGGAGGGATTGTGCGTTCCTGGTGTAACTCAGGCAGTTGTTGTTGCCATCCTGTACCTGTCCCGCAGATGTGATGTTCGGATGTACCGATCCTGTGCAGGTGTTGTTACACGTGGTCTGCCACTGCGAGGACGATCAGCTGTCCGTCCTGTCTCTCTGTAGCGCTGTCTTAGGCGTCTCACAGTACGGACATTGCAATTTATTGCCCTGGCCACATCTGCAGTCTTCATGCCTCCTTGCAGCATGCCTAAGGCACATTCACGCAGATGAGCAGGGACCCTGGGCATCTTTCTTTTGGTGTTTTTCAGAGTCAGTAGAAATGCCTCTTTAGTGTCCTTTTCATAACTGTGACCTTAATTACCTACCGTCTGTAAGCTGTTAGTGTCTTATCGACCGTTCCACAGGTGCATGTTCATTAATTGTTTATGGTTCATTGAACAAGCATGGGAAACAGTGTTTAAACCCTTTACAATGAAGATCTGTGAAGTTATTTGGATTTTTACGAATTATCTTTGAAAGACAGGGTCCTGAAAAAGGGACATTTCTTTTTTTGCTGAGTTTATATATAAAACACAGGAAAATCAATTGTTTGACTTCACTGGGCCTTTAACCTGTTTCTTAACCAGATTCTTTCCAGGGGAGAATGACTGCCCCCTCTCATTGAAGCCATGGGAGTTCAAGGCAGACAGTGGTACTGCAGGTAATGACTGGAGCGGAATTAGCGGAATGGTATCAAATACATCAAACACATGGTTTCCAGGTGTTTGATGCCATTCCATTTGCTCCGTTATTATGAGCCGTCCTCCCCTCAGCAGCCTCCTGTGCTGCAGGCATTGTTAGCAGAAAACAGGATCCCCCATTATAGTGAATGGAAAAATTGCCATCTTCGTGGTCAATCTTTGTGTAAATAAAAAACACTTACGAGCACAAACATGGTTCCAGTAATTGCTTCTAATACACCAGATGTAGGTCCTTGAACCGATTATTTAAAAATCGCACACAGAAGTTATAAGGATAATTTATTTGCTAATGGCAGCCTGCAGTACCCTGGTCGGCCTTCAATTCAACTTGAGTTACTCAATGAGGGGGCAGCACTGTGCTAGCCTGCAATGTCACTTCCTGGAGTAGCTTAAACTGCGCTACTGAGTCTTCACATAGGAATGAATAGTGCCATGTGATCGATGGCTTTGTCCATTCACATACACTACCAGTCAAAAGTTGACACACCTACTCATTCAAGGGTTTTTCTTAATTTTAAAATTGTTTTACATTGTAGAATAATAGTGAGACATCAAAACTATGAAATAACACATATGGAATCATGTAGTAACCAAAAAGGTGTTAAACAAATCCAAATATATTTGAGATTTGAGATTCTTCAAAGTAGCTACCCTTTGCCTTGATGACAGCTTTGCACACTCTTGGCATTCTCTCAACCAGCTTCATGAGGTAGTCACCTGGAATGCATTTCAATTAACAGGTGTGCCTTCTTAAAAGTTAATTTGTGGAATGTATTTATTTCTTAATGTGTTTGAGCCAATCAGTTGTGTTGCCATATTGTGGCAATAACAGCTCAAATAAGCAAAGAGAAACGACAGTCCATCATTACTTTAAGACATGAAGGTCAATCAATACGGAACATTTCAAGAACTTTTAACGTTTTTCAAGTGCAGTCGCAAAAACCATCAAGCGCTATGATGAAACTGGCTCTCATGAGGACCGCCACAGGAATGGAAGACCCAGAGTTACCTCTGCTGCAGAGGATAAGTTCATTAGAGTTACCAGCCTCAGAAATTGCAGCCCAAATAAATGCTTCACAGAGTTCAAGTCACAGACACATCTCAACATCAACTGTTCAGAGGGGACTGTGTGAATCAGGCCTTCATGGTCGAATTGCTGCAAAGAAACCACTACTAAAGGACACCAATAAGAAGAAGAGCCAAGAAACACGAGCAATGGACATTAGACCGGGAAAGATGTCCTTTGGTCTAGAATCCAAATTTGAGTTTTTTGGTTCAAACCGGCGTGTCTTTGTGAGACGCGGTGTGGGTGAACGGATGATCTCCGCATGTGTATTTCACACCGTAAAGCATGGAGGAGGAGGTTTTATGGTGTGGGGGTGCTTTGCTGGTGACACTGTCTGTGATTTATTTAGAATTCAAGGCACACTTAACCAGCATGGCTACCACAGCATTCTGCAGCGATACGCCATCCCATCTGATTTGGGCTTAGTGGGACTATCATTTGTTTTTCAACAGGACAATAACCCAACACACCTCCAGGCTGTGTAACTGCTATTTTACCAAGAATGAGAGTGATGGAGTGCTGCATCAGATGACCTGGCCTCCAAAATCCCCCGACCTCAACCCAATTGAGATGGTTTGCTATGAGTCGGACGGCAGAGTGAAGGAAAAGTAGTTGGTTGAGAGAATGCCAAGAGTATGCAAAGCTGTCATCATGGCAAGGGGTGGCTATTTGAAGAATCTCAAATATAAAATATGTTTTGATTAGTTTAACACTTTTTTGGTTACTACATGATTCCATATGTGTTATTTCATAGTTTTTATGTCTTCACTATTATTCTACAATGTAAAAAATAGTAAAAATAAAGAACAACCCTTGAATGAGTAGGTGTGTCCAAACTTTTGACTGGTACTGTATATACAGTCATTGGTTCTTTCACAACAATTTAGAGGCTATGACCTTGACTCAGCAGCAGGTGGCACCATACTGTACCTATAAGTTTCCTACTGGCACCACAGTGGGCTACATCACTCAATCACATCCACAAATACTTGTTTGTGTGTGAGTGAGTGAGTGAGTGAGTGAGTGAGTGAGTGAGTGAGTGAGTGAGTGAGTGAGTGAGTGAGTGAGTGAGTGAGAGAGAGAGAGAGAGAGAGAGAGAGAGAGAGAGAGAGAGAGAGTTCATGGTGTTTTGTGATTTTCCATGGGTAAGGCTAAACAGAAACACTGCTCCCCCCCTTTGAGGTGAACTGCCAATGCCAACAGTCAACTATAATGATGTCATTAGCCAGGTGCAATAAAATACCTCCTCCCAAACTGTTGGTTCATCTACAATCATCACCACTGAAGCTGAGAGACTTTACCTCATAATAACAGGTAAGTGGAAGATCTTTGAATGGTGCTGGTGGTCCTGTTGTTGTTATAATTGGTGAGATGTTTATTGAGATCAATTTGCTGGCATTCATCAATCAAGTCAGTTTACTAAGATGAACTTAGAATGTACAGTGACCTTAATGCAATACAGCTTCAATATGGAAACAACTCATGAGAAATTTACTAGACTTACAAATTAAAGAGCGTAAAAAATGCTGATCTACTTGGCATGCTTGGTGACTGACATGTTGGTTGTCTTATTTCTACATTGGCAGTTTGACCACAGAAAGAGAATGCATTTTCATAGTGGTGTGCTGCATATGGTTGTGATGGCCAGTTTCTTGCTGGCTCAACATGGGATTGTGATGAACACCAACACCACCCCTTCCACCACCAACAGTACCCCTTCCATCGCCAACGGCACCAACTCCTCTCCCCCACACTCCTCTCTGTGGGGGCTTGGCCCCATGCTCCTGGCTCTGTCCTCCACAATCCTGCAGCAGCTAGCTACTTTCTGATGGCAGCAAGGCAGCGGAATACATCACTTTACTCACCATGCACTCCCTCAACCTGGGATGTCAACCTATTCTTTAACTACATATATTCTCACCCTAAGGAAGACCACGATGACCTGTACTCATTGGACACTTTACAAATACCTTTTGTTATCTACTAAAATAAAATATAGCACACATGTTAAAACAACTTCTATGTTTCTGAATAAATGCATCATGATAAAGTGAATATAGTGTTTTGTGACTTTCTGTTGAAATGTGACAGTCTGCAGACCTCACCTGCGTGTAATGTAGTAGAAAACAGGGTTGCCGTTCTTGGAGGTGCCAGCCTGGTAGAAGATGTTGAGGGTCTTCAGGGCTTTGAACTCGTCTTTCTCATGTACCTGGTGTCTGAGGGAGCAGGAACGAGACAGGGAAATACTTTCAGAGTACTACTAAAACAACCACTGCCTCAGATACTTACATATCCTGTTTTATGAGACTGCTTTGTGACAGTGAGATCAACAGGTAACTGACAAAATAAAGGAAACACTTGAGGGATACAAAGTACACAGAGTGTATAAAGCATTATGAACACCTGTTCTTTCCATGACAGACTGACCAGATGAAGGCTGTGATCCCTTATTGATGTCACTTGTTAATTCCTTGTTAGTTCTGAGGGCAAAAGGAGGCGGGAGCAACTCAATATTAGGATGGTGTTATTAATGTTTTGTACACTCAGCGTATATTGAAAGCATGTGCTTCCACACAGGTGTGGTTCCTGAGTTAATTAAGCTATTAACATCCCATGCTTAGGGTCATGTACTGTATAAAAATGCCTGCCCAGTTGCCCATTATTTTGCCTACCATGGCTAGAAGAGATCTTAGTAACTTTGAAAGAGGGGTCTCAAAGGAGCATAGGGGGTTTAAAGGGTGTGTGTGTGTCTCAGTCACCAGATCTCAACCCAATTGTACAATTATGGGAGATTCTGGAGCGGCGCCTGAGACAGCGTTTTACACCTCCATCAGCAAAACAACAAATTGTGGAATTTCTCACGAAAGAATGGTGTCACATCCCACCAATAGAGTTCCAGACAATTGTAGAATCTATGCCAAGGTGCATTGAAGCTGTTCTGGCCCAATGCCCTATTAAGACACTATGTTGGTGTTTCCTTTATTTTGGCAGTTACCTGTATGTAATTAATAGTAACTTGATGTATGTACCTTGTCATAAACTCTTCAAACTTGGAGCTGGTGAGGTTGAGGCTGGACCAGTGGGTGTCAGCCACAGGTTTGTGCTCTGGGGGCCCCAGGTAGGCCAGGAGGGTGGCCATCTTGTCAAAAGGCCGTCTTCCCACTGCCTTATGATCCCTGATGAAGAACAACGAAGAGGTTAGCAATATATTCAGAGGTTACAATAACATCAAGTCTACTCTCTGATACACATCTGCCACATGCATCAGGTACAGAGGTGTACTATAGTATCAAACAAAACCTCCTGTGAGATGGGTTGTTGTTTATCCTAAAGATCTGCGTTATGTAAAATATCTTACTTATCTCTTATAACATCTAAGCCATACAACAGACCATCTCTGTTTGTTCCATTCTGCCCACTCACCTGTTGCTGGAGAGGTACTGTCCTATCTTCTCCTGGTTGTTCCACAGCAGCCGGTGCAGGGCCAGAACATTGCCATCACTGATGAAGGACAGACTGTGGTTGACTGAGTCACTGGCAGGACAGTCTGATGCAATGTCCAGGAAAAACCTACAACACATAGGTAAAAGGAACAAGATTTAGCTAAACCTGCTAGGGTAATTAGTATCCAGTGAAAACATCCAATACATATCAATGTATTCTCAGAGAGGGAAGAGATCCTTCTGTTATCATACCTTCTAGCTGCATCAAAGTTGCTTTTGACAAAGTCATTAAAAGGCCTCATGTGCTCCTCTTTGGTGAATAAAACATGGTTGGCAATGCTCTGCTGGATCTGTAAGAGAAAAATAAAACCTTGTCAACAACAAGGCCAGATCCTCAAAAAGAATATAGCATATTATTAAGCCATATCACCTTTGTATATGTGGCCTGGGTATCCTGTCCTCTTACCTTGGACATGAGCTTCAGGCCCCTCTCTATCCTGGGAGGAGGTTTCTTATCCAGGATGCCTGCCTCGTAGGGCGACACTATGGCAGGGTTGATAAAACGCAGGAACATGGCACTGCCCACCGCCCCTATGCTGTTCTGGGGGAAACGCTGGCTGACCACCTGTGTGTGTGAGGGTGTTGGAGGGATGGTAAGAACGGGGGATGATTCATTGTTAGAGAGAGGGAGAGGAGGAGAGGGCATGGGTTGGAGAAGATAGAGGGGTAGAAAGAGTGCAGGGTGGAGAGTGGGGAGGGAGACAAAGTATGCCACAGTCTAGAGGACAAGATGCCAACATCATCACCTCCAAACCTCATTCACACCACTAGGCCCGCTTCAAAACTGAGTTAGAGATTAAAAAGGAAAGCAAGGTACCTGGAAATCTTGAAAAGGGGGAGGAGAATCTTAGACCAGTCCTAACTACTAGGGTAGACATGATACTGTATGCTTATGAAAAAACGCTAGGCGATGTTTAATTAAATCAATGCCCTGAATTGATCAAACGTTCTGCATACTAAAATGTTAACAGTTTTAACACAAGTGTGTTTTAATAGGGAGATTGCAGCAGTGGAAATACTAGGCTGTAAGATAATGCAACCTAATGAAAAGTATTGTTTCATTGCTGCTGGAATAACACAAGCTGTCATTAATGATGTGCAGTATTAGATTGCTTTGAAAGGTCAGCCAATGACCAGGCCTCTACAGCTTACCCAGTCCCATCAACACAGGATATTGACCGCTAGCAATTTTAACTATCATGCCAATATGACATCCACCTATGAGGGATGCACAACAATTCATGACAATAGGCTGCTAGCTCACTACATTGTTCATTTCAGATACAGTAAATGCAGTATAGAGAACTGAGGGTGTGGAGGTCTTTCTGCACTGTGAAACGTAGCTAGTAATGAACTTCAGAGAAAGCCTTAGGTCTTCACAAGAGAGTTACAAATTCCATGAGCGCTTTCCAAAAAGCGGTGTGGATCCCAGGATACTGAGTCGCACAGCACAACTATGGACCAAAGTCCTCCTTGACCATCTGCAACGTCGACCCCCAAACTCCTTTCAACACCACGTTTTGGTTTTTGCCCTAACACTACACAGCTGATTCAAATCAAATCAAATTGTATTTGTCACATGCGCTGAATACAACAGGTGTAGACCTTACAGTGAAATGCTTACTTACAAGCCCTTAACCAACAATGCAGTTTTAAGAAAGAATACCCAAAAAATTCACACAAAAAATACAATATAAAATAATAAGAAATAAAAGTAACAAATAATGAAAGAGCAGCAGTAAAAATAACAATAGCAAGGCTATATACAGGGGGTACCTGTATATGATTAGATGTTCAGGACTCTTATGGCTTGGGGGTAGAAGCTGTTTAGAAGCCTCTTGGACCTAGACTTGGCGCTCCGGTAATGCTTGCCGTGCGGTAGCAGAGAGATCAGTCTATGACTAGGGTGGCTGGAGTCTTTGACAATTTTAGGGCCTTCCTCTGACAAAGCTTGATGATTAGTTGATTATTTGAATCAGCTGTGTAGTGCTAGGTCAAAAACCGAAACGTGCACCCCTTGGGGTCCCAAGGACAGAGTTTGGGAAACCCTGGGTTAGGTTAAGGGTTAGGGAAAATAGGATTTTAAATAGGAATAAATGTTTTGGTCCCCACAAGGACAGTAAAATAAACGTGCGTGTGTGTGTCTCAAGTCACCAGATCGCTAACCAATTGAAAACTTCTGGGAGATTCTGGAGCGGCGCCTGAGACAGCGTTTTCCACCACCATCAACAAAACACCAAATAATGAAATTTCTCATGGAAGAATGGTGTCGCATCCCTCCAACAGAGTTCCAGACACTTGTAGAACCTATGCCAAGGCGCATTGAAGCTGTTCTGGCGGCTTGTGGTGGCTCAACGCCCTATTAAGACACTATGTTGGTTCCAAATTCCATGAGAGTGGATCTCAGGATACCGAGTAGCACAGCACAACTATGTGCCAAAGTGCTCCTTGACCATCTGCAACATGAGCCTGTTATCATCGACTCCCAAACTCCTTTCAACACCAACCCCAAAACCCCACAGCCCACACCAGTAACAGCCCAGAGGAGCAGTGGATAGGAATACTGTAGTTTCACCAGTGCCACCAGTTTGTTTGTGGTGAGCGTACATTCAAATCCAGATCAACTCATTTGGAAGTAAAAGTATTAGTAGTGGGATTTCAGGTGAGGATTGTAAGGAGGGCGGGAGTATAAAGTAGTTTAAGGTGATAGAGCAGCAAGAGGGTGAATGACTTTCCCTTTCTTTCAAGAGAGTGGCTAGGGAGAACGTTCTCTGAACTTACTGCTTTTTTGCTTTCCTTTTTCTCTTTAACTGTGGCTTTATTCAGTAGAGAGTGGCAAGTTGCCTACAGAACAGAGATGGGCACAAAAAAAGTCACGACAAACACACACACCACAAACACGCACTGCACAAATACTACTACATTCATATACAGACACTGCACAAAAGTGCAAATCTTACCTTTTAATGTGCAGTACCAGTTAAAGGTTTGGACACACCTACTCATTCAAGGGTTTTTCTTTATTTTCACTATTTTCTACATTGTAGAATAATAGTGAAGACATCAACACTATGAAATAACACATATGGAATCACGTAGTAACCAAAAAAAGTGTTAAACAAATCAAAATATATTTTATATTTGAGATTCTTCAAATAACCACCCTTTGCCTTGATGACAGCTTTGCACACTCTTGGCATTCTCTCAACCAGCTTCATGAGGAATATTTTCCAACAGTCTTGAAGGAGTTCCCACATATGCTGAGCACTTGTTGGCTGCTTTTCCTTCACTCTGCGGTCCAACTGATCCCAAACCATCTCAATTGGGTTGAGGTCGGGTGATTGTGGAGGCCAGGTCATCTGATGCAGCACTCCATCACTCTCTTTGGTCAAATAGCCCTTACACAGCCTGGAGATATGTTTTGGGTCATTGTCCTGTTGAAAAACAAATGATAGTCCCACTAAGCGCAAATCAGATGGGATGGCGTATCGCTGCAGAATGCTGTGGTAGCCATGCTGGTTAAGTGTGCCTTGAATTCTAAATAAATCACTGACAGTGTCACCAGCCAAGCACCCCCACACCATAAAACCTCCTCCTCCATGCTTTACGGTGTGAAATACACATGCAGATATCATCCGTTCACCTACTCTGCGTCTCACAAAGACACAGCGGTTGGAACCAAAGATCTCAAATTTGGACTCATCAGACCAAAGGACAGATTTCCACCGGTCCAATGTCCATTGCTCGTATTTCTTGGTCCAAGCAAGTCTCTTCTTATTATTGGTGGCCTTTAGTAGTGGTTTCTTTGCAGCAATTCGACCATGAAGGCCTGATTCACACCGTCTCCTCTGAACAGTTGATGTTGAGATGTGTCTGTTACTTGAACTCTGTGAAGCATTTATTTGGGCTGCAATCTGAGGTGCAGTTAACTCTAATTAACTTATCCTCTGCAGCAGAGGTAACTCTGGGTCTTCCTTTCCTGTGGCGGTCTTCATGAGAGCCAGTTTCATCATAGTGCTTGATGGTTTTTGCGACTGCACTTGAAGAAACTTTCAAAGTTCTTGAAATTTTCCGGAGTGACTGACCTTCATGTCTTAAAGTAATGATGGACTGTCATTTCGCTTTGCTTATTTGAGCGGTTATTGACATAATATGGACTTGGTCTTTTACCAAATAGGGCTATCTTCTGTATACCCCCCCTACCTTGTCACAACACAACTGATTGGCTCAAATGCATTAAGGAAAGAAATTCCACAAATTAACTTTTAACAAGGCACACCTGTTAATTAAAATGCATTCCAGGTGACTACCTCATGAAGCTGGTTGAGAGAATGCCAAGAGTGTGCAAAGCTGTCATCAAGGCAAAGGGTGGCTACTTTGAAGAATCTCAAATATAAAATATATTTTGATTTGTTTAACACTCTTTTGGTTACTACATGATTCCATATGTGTTATTTCATAGTTTTGATGTCTTCACTATTATTCTACAATGTAGAAAATAGTAAAAATAAAGACAAACCCTGGAATGAGTAGGTGTGTCCAAACTTTTGACTGGTACTGTACATTTACCTTGTTCAAAATAACCACCCTGAAAACATTGTGAAAACATAATGGTGGCCATTGCAGAAAAAGTTTAAATCCTCAAATAAATGGAACCCTGTCCGTTAAGATGGGGGTTTACAGCCTGTGGAGTGGGTTGGAGTTGGCAGTTGAGGTGTGCAGCCTCATATGTACCTGGAACAGGCAGTGACAGACACTGCGCAGCTGAGGGGGGAATTCTGTGGATGAGTTGATGATGGCCAGAAAGAAGCGGTTGGTGATCTGCAGCAGGTTCCTCTGGTTCTCCTCCAGGATCTCACTCTGCTCGAGCCTGCAGCCGGAGACACAGAACCAGCCAAAACCAGAGACGACAAGAGAGCATTGGACAATGCAACAGGTCAGGGAGCATACAACTCTTCTTCCATGTTGCAAAAATAAATACAAATAAATAATCTAAGATGGTAGGGAGGGGGCTGCCTTGGTTTAAATAGTACAGCTGGAAAACAAAGTGGGTGAATGAGTGAATGTGTTGGTGTGGTGTCTGTGGGGTCAGGGGGTGGGGTACCTGGTGGGGTCCACCTCGAAGCTGATGAGCTGCCACTCTGGGGCGGTGATGACCCCTCTGAGAAGAGGCTCTAGAAGCTTCTGGAGGTACGTGGCCCCATACACCTGAAACACAGCAGAAAGAGGGGTGGATACACAAACACATTGTGAAACTCGAAACTAACATTTTAGAAAGCAGGCACCATGCTTATTTGAAAGCCAAAAACCACATAGTGTGTCATGACCTTTGTCAGATAGCAGGGGTATTTTGCATAGCTGTAAAATAGCTTGACCACATTTTCATGCCTGGGTTGAGCAGGACAAGACTGGGCACCCAGCCTGTCATGTTGTGTACCTTAAAGCAGAAGGTCATGATTTTACTGGCCAGACTGTTTCCTCTGAAAAGTGTCTGCATGGAGTCAGCAAGCTCCACCTCCTTGGAGAACATGTTCCACAGCAACTGGTAGAGGAGGTGGCGCGAGTCAAACAGAGTCACCAGAACCCGTGCCAGCTCATCCTGACAGGGGACAGGAGGGAAAAAAATAACTGTTACTAACAGAGGTCACATTGTTACTGACACAGCTCACACTCGGACACCTACAATCTACACATCACTAACACAACACTGACACATTCATTCATATTCATATAGCGTGGTGCAGTGGTGTAATATAAGCTAAAACAGTATGAACACTATTTGCTTTAAAATGTTACTCCATTTACACCCCCAGATCTAATATAAATGTCAAGATGTCACGTCACAGAGAAAGGACAGGGGGTGGTGAATAGGCTACATACCCACTGGGAGCAGGGCACTACATTGGCCAGTGCCATGGCAATAGGCAGCTCTCCCTGGTCTCCCATCATGGTGACCAGCTCTACCAGCCTCTCAAACCGGTCAGCCAGCACTGTCTCTGCCAGTGTGTCAAACTCTGTCCCCTGCTGCAGGATCTTAGTCAGCACCTCCATGAAGGTGGCCCGCGTCTGCAGGTCCTTATGGTAGCCCAGACCTACACACAGAGAAAGCGGGAGATAGAGAGAAATGTATGATAATCTTACCTAAGTGGGACAAGAGGGAAGAACATTGACCATGGGCAAGTATTGTTTTAACGATCCTACACTAATGATGAATTAGATGTAATCAACAGAGATCCAATTAAAGCCACTTCCACTATTAATCTTATTTCGCATGTTGGGCACTTTAAACATGAAGAAGCCAACCAAAGAGTGAGCCTAAGCCTCATTCCTGATAAGTTCCTATGTTAGGTTTCCAGACTGACCGATGGAGTGCATGAGGCCACTGTCCACGTTGGCGTTGAGGAGGTTGGACATGGCCAGGACGGTGCAGTGTCTGAGAGAGGCCAGGCGTCGAGACATGCCCCTCTTCCTCCCTGCCACCTGCTGCCCATCATCCTCTACCTCACTGCAGTCATTCAGCAGGTTCATGAACAGGGTGAAGTACCTGGGAGGAGGAGGAGAAAGATACTCTACTCTTTATCTTTTGGTATTATTATGATGTAAGCCACATTGCATAACTAATGAACTGCAATAGTATAGTGAGTAAAGAGAGGATAGCTGGCGTACTTGAGGAAGAGCTGGGACTTGGCCTCCATCAGTTCCACTCCGTCTCCCTCCTCAGGCTGGAGGGGCAGGCCAGCTAGCAGAGACACCACCGCCTCCATACTGGCCTGGTCCAGGTCCCTGTATATCACACAGCACAAAGCATAGGTCAGGGGTTAGAGGTCACAGAGGTCACATCAAATCACATTTTAATTTCACATGCTTCGTAAACAACAGGTGTAGACTAACAGTGAAATGCTTACTTCCCAACAATGCAGATAAAAAAAAAAAAACATATACAGACACACATACAGTGGGGGAAAAAAGTATTTAGTCAGCCACCAATTGTGCAAGTTCTCCCACTTAAAAAGATGAGAGAGGCCTGTAATTTTCATCATAGGTACACGTCAACTATGACAGACAAAATGAGAAAAAAAATTCCAGAAAATGACATTGTAGGATTTTTAATGAATTTATTTGCAAATTATGGTGGAAAATAAGTATTTGGTCAATAACAAAAGTTTCTCAATACTTTGTTATATACCCTTTGTTGGCAATGACACAGGTCAAACGTTTTCTGTAAGTCTTCACAAGGTTTTCACACACTGTTGCTGATATTTTGGCCCATTCCTCCATGCAGATCTCCTCTAGAGCAGTGATGTTTTGGGGCTGTCGCTGGGCAACACGGACTTTCAACTCCCTCCAAAGATTTTCTATGGGGTTGAGATCTGGAGACTGGCTAGGCCACTCCAGGACCTTGAAATGCTTCTTACGAAGCCACTCCTTCGTTGCTCGGGCGGTGTGTTTGGGATCATTGGGGTCATGCTGAAAGACCCAGCCACGTTTCATCTTCAATGCCCTTGCTGATGGAAGGAGGTTTTCACTCAAAATCTCACGATACATGGCCCCATTCATTCTTTCCTTTACACGGATCAGTCGTCCTGGTCCCTTTGTAGAAAAACAGCCCCAAAGCATGATGTTTCCACCCCATGCTTCACAGTAGGTATGGTGTTCTTTGGATGCAACTCAGCATTCTTTGTCCTCCAAACACGACGAGTTGAGTTTTTACCAAAAAGTTCAATTTTGGTTTCATCTGACCATATGACATTCTCCCAATATTCTTCTGGATCATCCAAATGCACTCTAGCAAACTTCAGACGGGCCTGGACATGTACTGGCTTAAGCAGGGGGACACGTCTGCACTGCAGGATTTGAGTCCCTGGCGGCGTAGTGTGTTACTGATGGTAGGCTTTGTTACTTTGGTCCCAGCTCTCTGCAGGTCATTCACTAGGTCCCCCCGTGTGGTTCTGGGATTTTTGCTCACCGTTCTTGTGATCATTTTGACCCCACGGGGTGAGATCTTGCGTGGAGCCCCAGATCGAGGGAGATTATCAGTGGTCTTGTATGTCTTCCATTTCCTAATAATTGCTCCCACAGTTGATTTCTTCAAACCAAGCTGCTTACCTATTGCAGATTCAGTCTTCCCAGCCTGGTGCAGGTCTACAATTTTGTTTCTGGTGTCCTTTGACAGCTCTTTGGTCTTGGCCATAGTGGAGTTTGGAGTGTGACTGTTTGAGGTTGTGGACAGGTGTCTTTTATACTGATAACAAGTTCAAACAGGTGCCATTAATACAGGTAACGAGTGGAGGACAGAGGAGCCTCTTAAAGAAGAAGTTACAGGTCTGAGAGAGACAGAAATCTTGCTTGTTTGTAGGTGACCAAATACTTATTTTCCACCATAATTTGCAAATACATTCATTAAAAATCCTACAATGTGATTTTCTGGATTTTGTTTTCTCAATTTGTCTGTCATAGTTGACGTGTACCTATGATGAAAATTACAGGCCTCTCTCATCTTTTTAAGTGGGAGAACTTGCACAATTGGTGGCTAACTAAATATTTTTTTCCCCACTGTACATACACACACACACGTGGTCAAAAGTTTTGAGAATGACACAAGTATTGGTATTCACAAAGTTTGCTGCTCCAGTGTTTTTAGATATTTTTGTCAGATGTTACTATGGTATACTGAAGTATAATTACAAGCATTCCATAAGTGTCAAAGGTTTTTATTGACAATTACATTATGTTTATGCAAAGAGTCAATATTTGCAGTGTTGACCCTTCTTTTTCAAGACCTCTGCAATCCACCCTGGCATGCTGTCAATTAACTTCTGGGCCACATCCTGACTGATGGCAGCCCATTCTTGCATAATCAATGCATGGAGTTAGTCAGAATTTGTGGGGTTTTGTTTGTCCACCCGCCTCTTGAGGATTGACCACAAATTCTCAATGGGATTAAGGTCTGGGGAATTTCCTGGCCATGGACCCAAAATGTCGATGTTTTGTTCCCCGAGCCACTTAGTTATCACTTTTGCCTTATGGCAAGGTGCTCCATCATGCTGGAAAAGGCATTGTTCGTCACCAAACTGTTCTTGGATGGTTGGGAGAAGTTGCTCTCTGAGGTTGGTAACCATTTTTTATTCATGGCTGTGTTCTTAGGCAAAATTGTGAGTGAGCCAACTCCCTTGGCTGAGAAGCAACCCCACACATGAATGGTCTCAGGATGCTTTACTGTTGGCATGACACAGGACTGATGGTAGCGCTCACCTTGTCTTCTCCGGACAAGCTTTTTTCCGGATGCCCCAAACAATCGGAAAGGGGATTCATCAGAGCTGCCCTTCTTGACACCAGGCCATCCTCCAAATGTCTTCGCCTCACTATGCGTGCAGATGCACTCACACCTGCCTGCTGCCATTCCTGAGCAAGCTCTGCACTGGTGGTGCCCCGATCCCGCAGCTGAATCAACTTTTAGGAGACGGTCCTGGCGCTTGCTGGACTTTCTTGGGCACCCTGAAGCCTTCTTCACAACAATTGAACCTCTCTCCTTGAAGTTCTTGATGATCCGATAAATGGTTGATTTAGGTGCAATCTTACTAGCAGCAATATCCTTGCCTGTGAAGCCCTTTTTGTGCAAAGCAATGATGACGGCATGTGTTTCCTTGCAGGTAACCATGGTTAACAGAGGAAGAACAATGATTTCAAGCACCACCCTCCTTTTAAGCTTCCAGTCTGTTATTCTAACTCAATCAGCATGACAGAGTGATCTCCAGCCTTGTCCTCGTCAACACTCTCACCTGTGTTAACGAGAGAATCACTGACATGATGTCAGCTGGTCCTTTTGTGGTAGGGCTGAAATGCAGTGGAAATGTTTTTTTGGGATTAAGTTCATTTTCATAGCAAAGAGGGACTTTGCAATTCATCTGATCACTCTTCATAACATTCTGGAGTATATGCATATTGCCATCATAAAAACTGAGGCAGCAGACTTTATTAAAATTAATATTTGTGTCATTCTCAAAACGTTTGACCACGACTGTATATACAGCTCTGGAAAAAATTAAGAGACCACTGCAAAATTATCAGTTTCTCTGGTTTTACTATTTATAGGTATGTGTTTGGTTAAAAAAAAACATTTTTGTTTTATTCTATAAACTACTGACAACATTTCTCCCAAATTCCCAAAAAAAATATGGTCATTTAGAGCATTTATTTGTAGAAAATGACAACTGGTCAAAATAACAAAAAATATGCAGTGTTGTCAGACCTCGAATAATGCAAAGAAAATAAGTTCATGTTCATATTTAAACAACACAATACTAATGTTTTAACTTAGGAAGTGTTCAGAAATCAATATTTGGTGGAATAACCCTGATTTTCAATCACAGCTTTCATGCATCTTGGTATGCTCTCCACCAGTCTTTCACATTGATGTTGGGTGACTTTATGCCACCCCTGGCGCAAAGATTCAAGCAGCTCGGCTTTGTTTGATGGCTTGTGACCATCCATCTTCCTCTTGATCACATTCCAGAAGTTTTCAATGGGGTTCAGGTCTAGAGATTGGGCTGGCCATGACAGGGTCTTGATCTGGTGGTCCTCCATCCACACCTTGATTGACCTGGCTGTGTGGCATGGCACATTGTCCTGCTGGAAAAACCAATCCTCAGAGTTGGGGAACAATGTCAGAGCAAAAGGAAGCAACTTTCCTTCCAGGACAACCTTGTACGTGGCTTGATTCATGCGTCCTTCACAAAGACAAATCTGCCCGATTCCAGCCTTGCTGAAGCACCCCCAGATCATCACCGATCCTCCACAAAATTTCACAGTGGGTGCGAAACACTGTGGCTTGTAGGCCTCTCCACGTCTCCAGGTCTCTCCAGGTCTAACCATTAGACGACCAGGTGTTGGGCAAAGCTGAAAATTGGACTCATCAGAGAAGATGACCTTACTCCAGTCCTCTACGGTCCAATCCTTATGGTCTTGTGCAAACCTCAGCCTGGCTCTTCTTTGCTTATCATTGATGAAGGGCTTTTTTCTAGCTTTGCACAACTTCAGCCCTGCCCCTAGGAGCCTGTTTCAAACCGTCCTCGCCGTGCACTTCTTCCCAGCTGCCGTTTGCCATTCTTTTTGTAGGTCACTTGATGTCATCCTACGGTTGTTGAGTGACATTCGAATTAGTTGGCGGTCATCCCGGTCTGTAGAGAGTCGTTTTCGCTCTCTGCCGGTCTGTAGCTTTGTTGTCCCCAATGTCTGCTGCTTGACCTTGTTCTTATGAACCGCCATCTTTGAAATGTTAAGGATGGAAGCAACCTGACGCTCACTCTATCCCTCTGCCAGCAAAGCCAGAATTGAACCCTTCTTTTCCTCACTCAAAACTTTCCTTTTCAACTCAATAGTTATTTTTTGATTAATATTACTTTTGAGGTACTATTAGCACTGTTTTTGCCATCCAGCTGGTCCTATTGCAAGATGATAGTGATGACCACAGCAGTGGTTTTTATACTTTTCCTCGTTAAATAAGATTTGGTTCCGGTGATCACCTAATCAGTACCTAATTCATTAGAATGAGGTGTGCTTGTGTTGGAATTCAACAGACACTGGAATGGAATGGCTGTCATACATGTAGAGATGCTGATTTAAGAAACATTTGCAGTGGTCTCTTAATTTTTTCCACAGCTGTATATATATATATATATATATATACACATATACACACAGTTGAAGTCGGAAGTTTACATACACTTAGGTTAGAGTCATTAAAACATTAAAACTCGTTTTTCAACCACTCCACAAATTTCTTAGTTTTGGCAAGTGGGTTAGGACATCTACTTTGTGCATGACAAGTAATTTTTCCAACAATTGTTTACAGACAGATTATTTCACTTATAATTCACTGTATCACAATTCCAGTGGGTCAGAAGTTTACATACACTAAGTTGACTGTGCCTTTAAACAGCTTGGAAAATTCCAGATAATGATGTCATGGCTTTAGAAGCTTCTGATAGGCTAATTGACATCATTTGAGTCAATTGGAGGTGTACCTGTGGATGTATTTCAAGGCCTACCTTCAAACTCAGTGGCTCTTTGCTTGACATCATGGGAAAATCAAAAGAAATCAGCCAAGAGCTCAGAAAAAATATTGTAGACCTCCACAAGTCTGGTTCATCCTTGGGAGCAATTTCCAAACGCCTGAAGGTACCACGTTCATCTGTACAAACAATAGTACGCAAGTATAAACACCATGGGACCACGCAGCCATCATACCGCTCAGGAAGGAGACACGTTCTGTCTCCTAGAGATTAACGTACTTTGGTGCGAAAAGTGCAACTCAATCCCAGAACAACAGCAAAGGACCTTGTGAAGATGCTGTAGGAAACAGGTACAAAAATATCTATATCCACAGTAAAACTAGTCTTATATCGACATAACCTGAAAGGCCGCTCAGCAAGGAAGAAGCCACTGCTTCAAAACCGCCATAAACAAGCCAGACTACGGTTTGCAACTGCACATGGGGACAAAGATTGTACTTTTTGGAGAAATGTCCTCTGGTCTGATGAAACAAAAATAGAACTGTTTGGCCATAATGACCATCGTTATGTCTGGAGGAAAAAGGGGGCGCTTGCAAGCCGAAGAACACCATCTCAACCGTGAAGCACGGGGGTGGCAGCATCATGATGTGGGGGTGCTTTGCTGTATGAGGGACTGGTGCACTTCACAAAATAGATGGCATCATGTGGAAGGAAAATTATGTGGATATTGAAGCAACATCTCAAGACATCAGTCAGGAAGTTAAAGCTTGGTCGCAAATGGGTCTTCCAAATGGACAATGACCCCAAGCATACTTCCAAAGTTGTGGCAAAATGGCTTAAGGACAACAAAGTCAAGCTATTGGAGTGGCCATCACAAAGCCCTGACCTCAATCCTATAGAACATTTGTGGGCAGAACTGAAAAAGTGTGTGCGAGCAAGGTGGCCTACTAACCTGACTCAGTTACACCAGCTCTGTCAGGAGGAATGGGCCAAAATTCACCCAACTTATTGTGGGAAGCTTGTGGAAGGCTACCCGAAACGTTTGACCCAAGTTAAACAATTTAAAGGCAATGCTACCAAATACTAATTGATTGTATGTAAACTTCTGACCCACTGGGAATGTGATGAAAGAAATAAAAGCTGAAATAAATCACTCTCTCTACTATTATTCTGACATTTCACATTCTTAAAATGAAGTGGTGATCCTAACTGACCTAAGACACATAATTTTTACTAGGATTAAATGTCAGGAATTGTGAAAAACTGAGTTTAAATGTATTTGGCTAAGGTGTATGTAAACTTCCGACTTCTGGCTATTTAAACATGGGGTACCAGTACCGAGTAAATGTGCAGGGGTACTAGGAAATTGAGGTAGATATGTACATACTGTATAGGTAGGGGTAAAGTGACTAGGCAACAGGATAGATAATAGACAGTAGCAGCCGCGTGTGTGGGAGTGTGAAAGTGTGTGTGTGGCAAATGTTTGCCTGTGTGTACGTGTTATGTGTGAGTGAGTGTGTGTGTTGGAGTGTCAGTATGTGCAAGTGTGTGGGTAGAGTCCAGTGTGTGTGCGCATAGAGTCAAAAATAGTTAGTGCAAAAAGGGTCAATGCAGATAGTCCAGGTAGCTATTTGGTTAACTTATGGTTTGGAGTTCGACACCAGTGATGTACTGGGCATTACGCACTACCCTCTGTAGTACCTTGTGGTCGGATGTAGGTGTTCCTTTTGTCCAGGTGGGACAGGGCAGTGTGGAGTGCAATAGAGACTGCTTCATCTGTGGATCTGTTTGGGCGGTATGCAAATTGGAGTGTGTCCAGGGTTTCTGGGATGATGGTGTTGATGTGAGCCTTTCAAAGCATTTCATGGCTACAGATGTGAGTGCTACAGGGCGGTAGTCTTTTAGACAGGTTACCTTGGCGTTCTTGGACACAGGGACTATGGTGTTCTGCTTGAAACATGTAGGTATTACAGACTGGGTCAGTGAGACGTTGAAAAAGTCAGTGAAGACACTTGCCAGCTGGTCAGCGCATGCTCTGAGTACGCTTCCTGGTAATCCGTCTGAATGCTAACGCGTTTAAAAGTCTTACTCACATTGGCTACGGACAGCGTGATCACACAGTCATCCAGAACAGCTGGTGCTCTCATGCATGGTTCAGTGTTGCTTGCCTCGAAGCGAGCATAAAAGGCATTTAGCTCGTCTGGTAGGCTCGCGTCACTGGGCAGCTCTCGGCTGGGTTTCCCTTTGTATTCCGGGCTAGTTTGCAAGCCCTGCCACATCCGACGAGCGTCAGAGCCGGTGTAGTAGGATTCGATCTTAGTCCAGTATTGATGCTTTGCCTGTTTGATGGTTCGTCGCAGGGCGTAGCAGGATTTCTTATAAGCGTCCGGATTGTTGCCTGTAATTCATGGCTTCTTGTTGGGATATGTACGTACAGTCACTGTGAGGACGACGTCATCAATGCACTTCATCGGACCACTTCCGCATTGAGAGCGTCACTGGTGCTTCCTGTTTGAGTTTTTGCTTGTAAGCAGGAATCAGGAGGATAGAGTTATGGTCAGATTTAACAAATGGAGGGCTAGAGAGAGTGTTGTATGCATCACTGTGTGTGGTGTAAAGGTGATCTAGAGTTTTTTTTCTCTAGTTTTACAGGTGACATGTTGGTAGAAATTAGTAAAACGGATTTCAGTTTTCCTGCATTAAAATCACCGGCCACTAGGAGCGCTGCCTCTGGATGAGCATTTTCTTGTTGGCTTATGGCCCTATACAGCTCGTTGAGTGGGGTCTTAGTGCCAGCATCAGTTTGTGGTGGTAAATAGACAGCTAAGAAAAATATAGATGAAAACCCTTGGTAAATAGTATGGTCTACAGTTTATCACAACGTATTCTAACTCAGGCGAGCAGAACCTTGAGACTTCCTTATATTAGAGACTGCGCACCTGTCTTTGTTGACAAAGAGACACCCTACTCCCACGGATCTTACCGGACGCTGCTGTTCTGTCCTGCCGATGCATGAAAAACCCAGCTAACTGCATATATGTCCTTGTTCAGCCATGACTCTGAAAAGCATAGTATATTACAGTTCACAATGTCCCGTTGATAGGATAGTCTCGAACGGAGCTTGTCCAGTTTGTTCTCCAGCGATTGCACATTCGCAAATAGAACAGAGGGTAGGGGCGGTTTAGTCACTCGTCAACGTAGTCTCATCAATGTGCCCGCACGGTGTCCTCTATAGCAACGTTTTTTCCTCTTCCGAGTGTCGGGGATTAGGGCCTGGTCCGAGGTGAGCAGTATGTCCTGTGCACTCATTGAAGTAGAAGTCTTTGTCCAGATCGAGGTGAGTGATTGCTGTTCTGATGTCCAGAAGCTATTTTCGGTCATAAGAAGCGATGGCGGAAACATTATGTAGAAAAAAAAGTTAAGATCAGCGAAAAAAAAAACACACAAAATAGCAGTATTGGTCAGGAGCCCGTAAAACAGTGGCTATACATCCCAGTGCCATCTTAAAACACAAATGTAAGAGGTCAAGGTCATATCAGCTCTGTGATGATGTGGGGGGGTACAATCCAAGCAGGGGGTAGTAGTACAGTACCTTGTAAGACACTTGACGTCATCATCAGCCGCCTGGTTTGAGGTGCCCATCACCCAGTCTGTCAGGTACTCCACCATCTTATTCCTGTCAGCGACAAATGACATTCATTTACTGTGTGTAAACTCAATGACATGGTCTTTGTATTACTCCGTATCAGTCGATATGTAGCAGTAAACCTGGACAGTACATGTTTGACTGACAGTCTAGACTCAAGGAGGACATTCTCACCTGAACTTCATCTCCTGGCAGAAGAACAGGTCGTCTCGATCTCTCACCTGAACTTTGTCTCCTGGCAGATGGACAGGTCGTCTCGATCTCTCACCTGAACATTATCTCCTGGCAGATGGACAGGTCGTCTCGATCTCTCACCTGAACTTCATCTCCTGGCAGAAGGACAGCTCGTCTCGTCTCTCCATCATCACCTCCACCAGCTGACACAGCTTGGTCTTCATCTGGATGGCATGCACCATGTTGCCCAGGATACGCACGTACCTGCCAACACAACACAGGGCATGGGGAGAATGAGAGTGGGCAGTGGGCTCACAGCAGCTCACCAGCTCATAGTCCAGGGTCGGCATGCCATGGAGGAGAGGACAGGAGGAGAGAAGCTGAGACATTTACCTGACCAGGTTGAGCATCATGGTCTCTATGCTGGCCTGTCCCAGGTGCTCTGAGCTGCCCTCAGTGTGGTTGTCCAGTAGGTTCTTCATGATGGCGATGGTCTGCTCCACAAACTGGGTGTTAGTGTCATTGATGGGAACCTAAACAGATACAAAGAATAATATATTTTACCACACAGGCTAAGAAAGGGGCTCTTACCTCTATTCCTTCAGTGTCTTTGGATTAACAGGTACAACCCTTTTCACTGTATGTGTGTGTGTGTGTGTGTTCCTCTCACCGGCCCCTGTGCGTCGAAGAAGCGACTGATGCTGTTCTTGAGTTTGTTGAAGAGCATGGGGTAGAGAGCCGGGCTGAGCTCCAGGCCCACCAGATCCTTAACATTGGTCCGGATCTGAACACCCTTCTCATGGCTGCACACCATGAGGGACAGTAGGCGGTCCAGGAAGCGGCCCAGGGGCGTCTCCGTGTTCCCCTCACAAGAGCCCATGGAGATCATGGAGCCCTTCCTCTCACTGAGAGGCCCCATGGGTGGGCTGTAGGTGGCCAGGCCTGGGACACTGCGCTGTTGCAGACACACACCTCCCAGAGCACACAGGAAGCCCGTCATGTTGATCCACTCCTGGACACAGACACAGAGAGGAGCAACAGAGGGACAACATCAATCCACAACCAAATAATTTGTGAAGTGTATTTTGATGTGCGTAACAAGAATGCATAAGAACAAGCTAATGGATGTCTGCTTACCTGGCCATCCTCTAGCTTAGTTTTGGGATGGGTGAGGATTAATTTGGTCGCCTGCTCCCATTTTGCATGCGTGTCTTCCCATGCCTGTGGGGAACATTATAAAACAAATATTGAGTTGATGTGAATATCGTGCTTCACAAACATACTTCCATATTGAACCATCAGGGTATGACTAGAAGCACAGCAGCAGGCCACTCGCTCACCTCTGTGTTTCCTGCAGTAGGGTGTTCTATCCTCCTCAACAGAGCCATCACTCTCTTCTGCAGGGCTGAGCGGCCTGAAAACACACAAACACACCATGACAGGAGCCTTGGCCTCTCAGACAGCCCCGACTTCATCACCTGCTGAGCTCTCAAGCTGTGACTGCCCTCTAGAGGTGGTACTCTGTCCATAAGATACAGCACCGTCATCTCGAGGTCATAGATCATTAGCACGTTCATTCACTACTAACCTGTGGACATCATGTTGCTGACGGAGGCAAACTCAATGAAGGTGTTGTAGTTGGGTAGGATGGTCTGCACCGGGACCTCATCCACTCCACAGCGGACCTCAGCCTCCTCACAGAGGTGTCGGAAGCAGGACATGGCCACCAGAACGGCCTCCATGTCAGGGCTCCACAGGAACATGTAGAGACACACCTCCAGCTTGGTCTGGGCCTGTCTGCAGATGGGGATGCCACTGCCCACCGTGGCCTGCTCCTGGGGGAGGAAGACAGGACAGAGGGGTTAGAACAAAGGAGATTAGTGAAACCACGGTCACGTTCAGGAGGGGGTTCTGAATGTTATAGATATATAAAATGTCATGCATAGAGCTACCTTTTGGCTTTACTCAACAAGACAAATAAATAGACCTAAATATATTTTTGAACATTCTATAACCTTGTGCCCTCCTGGATGAGCCCCACAGGTATAAGGACTACAAAACCCACAATGATGTGGCTCACCTTGTTCCTGAGGAGGAACTTGTTCCTGCAGATGAGGATCTCCCTCAGCCACTTGAGGATATCTGTACTGTTGATCATCTGGTGGCCAACCAGCTTCTTACAGATGAAGAAGAGGACCTGGGAACTGTAGGGTACAACAGCCAATCACAGTCAAGCTGGTGTTCTCCATCTGTGCTAACCAATCAGCATCAATGAACACTCAATTTCACCTGGCATCTAAGGTAGGACAACATCTATAAAACAAGGTAGATAAAAAGGAGGGCTTAGTCTACCTGATGTCCCAAAAGGTCTCAATGGGAGCATCTGGGTTCCACAGCTCTATGGTCTCAGGTTGATGCAGGACCAAGAGGGCCTAGAAAAGGAAGAGAACGGGAGGAGTATCTATTAGCCACTGTGGCAAAATGTAACCATAATGGAGAAAAAGGGAGAGTGAGATAGAAAGAGAGATGGGGCTCACCTCCATTGCTTCCTGTGAACACTCTCCCATGTTGGCTAGAGGCACCAGTTGCACCAGGCCGGTGATCAGCTCTGCTGTACTGCTCTGGATCTCCTGACCCTGCTTACCCGGGTTCTTACACACACACAATAAAAAAAACATGTATACGACTACACAGCAATGTACAAACATGCCAAGAGTGTCTAGTCCGGTCTAGTCTGCCTAAAAGTCTTTGCAAATCCCAAACCATCTTAAAAAGGGTGGCACACATCGCACCGAATGTGTGCCATCGTCTACCGATCGTTGAGCGTAACGTTGACATCTGACATGTCAAATCAGTCTGCAAGTATTCCCGGCTTGCAAGCGCTATTGGTGTGTCGAGCCCTAAGACTTTATAATCAGTCTCTATAACCTAACACTTGGCTAATATGTCTAAATCTAACCCTGCAAGTGGAATTAACAATGATAATCCCTTAATCCAACACAACAAATGTAGAATTAAAGGATAAGTATAACTACTGTGTTACATGACCATCCTCAAACAGAAAAACGCACATTATTTCTGTCCAGGAGTCCTAAAATAAACAGAGTAAACACTAACATGCAGCATGAGTTTGGGGTCAGCGTGGATGAGCTTGACCAGGGCCAGCAGCAGGTACTTGTGGCTACGCGTGTCCAGGTCTGTGGTCTTCTCCTTGAACTTCAGACTGGTCATCTTCTCCTTGAAGGTCAGACTCTGAAGGAAACAAACAGTAGAGACTGGCCATTAGCAGGATCTTTCATTTAAGATGAGCGAGGATGAGAGAGAGAGAGAAACAGATGCAGAGTATCTCTACTGCAATCAGACAAACAAGTTCCCACCCTCCGAGCAACAGAGACCCAGCGCACAGGGATCAGGAGAGCCACCAGGAGAGAAGGAATCAGGGGTCAAACAGGGGAGGATAGAGAGAGAGACACTGTTTCATAAGTTCCCTTCATGGGTGGGCCATGAAACAGGAGGTGGGCAAACAGACAGGAGCCTAAGGGGCCATGCCTAAACCATCATGGGCTGGCCACCATGAGGGAGTCAGGCCCACACACAAACACCAGGACACTGCAAACAGGAATTATGGATGAGGAAATAGCACCCAATTCTAGTGGCGTTTTAAGGAAATATTCAACTATGCACCAACACAATCTATAGGCCTCTCATCCCTTCACAGGTGATGAAAACCCAACCAAGTAGCCATCCATAGAACCTAGTTTGAAGGCATATCAACACTGTGATTATATTAAGATCCTCCATTTAGGAGTTAAAATAAAGATGATGAACAATCCAAAGACTTTGTGAGTGTGCAAGAGGAGGACTCAGCCTCAACTATAGCGCTGAGCAATTAACTGAAATGTCAGTTATTCTTATTTTTTTAAACAACTAATTGACCTACATCGGTTCAATTATTTGAATTCCATTTCTTAGTTTTTTTCTGTGAGCTCAATGCGCAGTTTCTCTACAGATAAATCAGATCAAGCCCGAACTGTGTGCGTTTTAGTTTCCAACAGGCCAATATTCTACATTGTTTAGCGCAGAAAACGTAGTAATTGACTACAATGACCATAATCCATTGCGCGCCTGTTTGTGCGGACTGTGTGGGGCAGACACTGAGTGAGAGAAGAGGCAGAAGAATGCGCGAGATAGAGAGCAGTAGCTTCGCGAGTTATCTACCAGAAAATACATGATCTAAGTGATTGATCGTTGGTATTCAGCAGTCATAAAAGTATGCCTTATTTACTTTGAAGAACTACTAAAATAGTTATTTTGTCAGACAACATAGGCAGCAGCTCTATAGAGATGAGATGATCAAGTCATCAAATAAAACAAATGTAATACACACAACTGAAATATTTTATTAAAGTATTGTGAATAAATGATGGTTAATAATCAGTAATGGGTCACTAACATCATTGGACTTTTATTAATTGTTTTATTCTGTATTGTTACAGCATTCATTCCACATATTGCATTTAATGTTGGCATTTGTTTTTTTTAATGGAAATCGAAAATCGTGATTATTTTTTAATAACTGTAACCGAACCGACCTCAAAAAGCACTAAAAATCGCTCAGCACTAACATGCTGAGAAGCATGCTCCAGGAGCTAGCCTAGCATACAGATGAGATGGAGTGGAGGGAGGAGTCAGACGCAGACTCACTTCAACCAGAGCACAGAGGAGGTGGAGGACGACAGGGGCTCTCTCTTACCTGTGGTAGCCTGAGGGTGGGGTCAGGGTTAGAGGTCAGGGGTCAGCTGCAGAGGAGTCGGGAGGAGGAAACGTGGGGAGTGGTAGGGGTGGCAGTTATACTTACAGCGACAGACGCCCACTGCCATGCAAAACAGTGACTGTGACAGGTTGGCATCTGAGTGAGTGGGCGGCAGCAGCCAGGTCAAAGAAAATGAAGAAGAAGGAGAAGGAAAGAACGGGGCAATATGAAAGAGAAAATAAGCAGAAGACAAAGAAGCACCACCGAGTCAATGATGTCAGAGAGTTCCCTCTGCCGTCCTTCACCTCCATGAGATGAGTAGACCAAACACACAGATATGAGCGAGATGACACACACATTCATACAAAATGACAGGGAAGTGAGTGGTTATCAAATATGGTTATCAAGAGAGTTATCAGATATACAGTACCAGTCAAAAATGTGGACATACCTACTCATTCAAGGGTTTTTCTTTAAATGTACTATTTTCTACATTGTAGAATAATAGTGAAGACATCAAAACTATGAAATAACACATATGGAATCATGTAGTAACAAAAAAAGTGTTAAACAAATCAAAATATATTTTAGATTTTAGATTCTTCAAAGTAGCCACCATTTGCCTTGATGACAGCTTTGCAAACTCTTGGCATTCTCTCAACCAGCTTCATGAGGAATGCTTTTCCAACAGTCTTGAAGGAGTTCCCACATATGCTGAGCACTTGTTGGCTGCTTTTCCTTAACTCTGCGGTCCAACTCATCCCAAACCATCTCAATTGGGTTGAGGTCGGGGGATTGTGGAGGCCAGGTCATCTGATGCAGCACTCCATCACTCTCCTTCTTGGTCAAATAGCCCTTACACAGCCTCGAGGTGTGTTGGGTCATTGTCCTGTTGAAAAACAAATGATAGTCCCACTAAGCCTAAACCAGATGGGATGGCATATCGCTGCAGAATGCTGTGGTAGCCATGCTGGTAAAGTGTGCCTTGAATTCTAAATAAATCACAGACCGTGTCACCAGCAAAGCACCCCCAAACCATAACACCTCCTCCTCCATGCTTCACGGTGGGAACCACACATGCGGAGATCACCCGTTCACCTACTCTGCGTCTCACAAAGACACGGTGGTTGGAACCAAAAATCTCAAATTTGGACTCATCAGACCAAAGGACAGATTTCCACCGGTCTAATGTCCATTGCTCGTGTTTCTTGTCCCAAGCAAGTCTCTTCTTATTATTGGTGTCCTTTAGTAGTGGTTTCTTTGCAGCAATTCGACAATGACGGCCTGATTCACAGACTCTTCTGAACAGTAGAAGTTGAGATGTGTCTGTTACTTGAGCTCTGTGAAGCATTTATTTGGGCTGCAATTTCTGAGGGTGGTAACTCTAATGAACTTATCCTCTGCAGCAGAGGTAACTCTGGTTCTTCCTTTCCTGTGGTGGTCATGAGAGCCAGTTTCATCATAGCACTTGATGGTTTTTGCGACTGCACTTGAAGAAACTTTCAAAGTTCTTGAAATGTTCCGGATTGACTGACCTTCATGTCTTAAAGTAATGATGGACTGTCGTTTCTCTTTGCTTATTTGAGCTGTTCTTGCTATAATATGGACTTGGTCTTTTACTAAATAGGGCTATCTTCTGTATACCACCCCTACCTTGTCACAACACAACTGATTGGCTCAAATGCATTAAGAAGGAAAGAAATTCCACAAATTAACTTTTAACAAGGCACACCTGTTAATTGAAATGCATTCCATGTGACTACCTCATGAAGCTGGTTGAGAGAATGCCAAGAGTGTGCAAAGCAGTCATCAAGGCAAAGGGTGGCTACTTTGAAGAATCTCAAATATAAAATACATTTTGATTTGTTTAACACTGTTTTGGTTACTACATGATTCCATGTGTTATTTCATAGTTTTGATGTCTTCACTATTATTCTACAATGTAGACAATAGTAAAAATAAAGAAAAACCCTTGAATGAGTAGGTGTGTCCAAACTTTTGACTGGTACTGTATATAAAATCAGAATTAAACAGTTGGACGGACCCTGTAGCCTTCTTAGACTCAACAACTCTGAAGCAATTATCAACAGACAAAAAATTATCACTAAAAACAGAGATCACCCAATAATAAATATTAGATACTGTTAAAACATTTGCATGGAAAAAAGCACCAGGAATGGATGGCTTTCCCATAGAATTCTATTTAACATTTTGGGACAAAGTAGCCCCCCTATTTACACAAATGACAACACACATGTCACTCAATTCAGTACTTCCTAGTTCCATGTATCAAACAGTTATTTCAGTTATATTAAAACCAGGAAAATCGAGAGTCCCCTGCTGATTATATACCCATAAGTTTAATAAATTGTGACAATAAAATAATAACAAAGCTTATAAGCAATAGAATGGGAAAAGTCTTACCAGACTTGTCACATTTCAATCAAACAGGGTTTATAAAAGAACTACACACTTGCAAACAAATACAAGAACATGTTTCAGTTTAATACAACACGCAAAAAAACTAGATGTAGATTTATCAACAATGGCTGTTGATGCCGAAAAGGATTTCGATCATCTTGAATGGCATTTTCTATTCAAAACTTTGGAAGCTTTCAACTATCCAGCTGAAATAACATTTAATAAAAAATATTGTATAAATGTCATAAAGCTAAAATATGCACAAATAATACATTATCTAATAAAATTGCTTTAGAAAGGGGCACAAGACAGGGATGTCCTCTCTCCCTCCTCCTGTTTGCACTGGCAATTGAACCGCTTGCAGAAAGAATTAGACAGGACCCAAACGTATTGGTAA
Source organism: Coregonus clupeaformis (assembly GCF_020615455.1). NCBI lineage: Eukaryota > Metazoa > Chordata > Actinopteri > Salmoniformes > Salmonidae > Coregonus > Coregonus clupeaformis. Next base: position 31,095,132 of record NC_059200.1, read on the forward strand.
ACATGACTATAAACTAAACTTATTTCCAGATATTCTCCTGATATACTTGACCAATAATGAAAAGTCAATGCCCCCTTTGCTAAAAATATTTTCAGAATACTCTAAACATCTCAGGATATAAAATTAACGTGGAAAAAACTGAAATAATGTCAATAGCAAAAATAAAAATAATACCTCACTATCTACAGCAATCCTTTAAAGTGGACCACAAAAAAATATGAAATACTTAGGATGCTTAATAAGTGACAAACAAATATATAAAGATAAAGTTATTTCATTACTCAACAATATGAAAGCAGATCTAATTAAATTGAATAATCTTCCCACAAATCTTACAGGTAGAATAAACCTCTTTAGAATGGCATGGCTCCCCAAGTTTTTGTATTTATTTTCGGTAATACCAACTAACCCACCGAAGACATTCTTTAAAAAAGTATACTCGGTCATAAGAGAATGTGGGCAAATAAAATTCATAAAATAAAAAGGAAAGTTTTACATCTTCTAAGTCTGAGGGTGGTTTTAACCTTCCAGACATGGAATTGCGACATATACACTATATGACCAAAAGCATGTGGACACCCTTTCAAATGAGTGGATTCGGCAATTTCAGCCACACCCGTTGCTGACAGGTATATAAAATCGAGAACACAGCCATGCAATCTCCATAGACAAACATTGGCAGTATATTGGACTGTACTGAAGAGCTCAGTGACTTTCAACCGTCATAGGATGCCACCTTTCCAACAAATCAGTTCGTCAAATTTCTGCCCTGCTAGAGCTGCCCCAGTCAACTGTAAGTGCTGTTATTATGAAGTGGAAACATCTAGGAGCAACAACGGCTCAGCTGCGAAGTGGTAGGCCACACAAACTCCAGTAAAGGGAAATCTTAACGCTACAGCATACAATGACATTCTAGACAATTCTGTGCTTCCAACTTTGTGGCAAAAGTTGTTTCAGCATGACAATGCCCCAGTGCACAAAGTGAGGTCCATAGAGAAATGGTTTGTCGAGATCGGTGTGGAAGAACTTGACTGGCCTGCACAGAGCCCTAACCTCAACCCCATCGAACACCTTTAGGATTAATTGGAATGCTGACTGCAAGCCAGGCCAAATCGCCCAACATCAGTGCCCGACCTCACTAATGCTTGTGTCTGAATGGAAGCAAGTCCCCGCAGCAATGTTCCAACATCTAGTGAGTGGAGGCTGTTATAGCAGCAAAGTGGGGACCAACTCCATATTAATGCCCATGATTTTGGACTGAGATGTTCGACAAGCAGGTGCCCACATACTTTTGGTCATGTAGTGTATCAAAACATTTCGATTTGAAATCTTTTCGACATCACGAGCAACCTTGAAGGAATCTTATTTGAGTCAGAAAATGCTGTTCAATTGATAGGGAAGATATAAAAAACCTTGCAGAGAGCATATCCAACTGACAACCTCTTAGAAAAAAAATAACTATTGGAACCAAGATTGGAACCAACTGATGTTGGCGCACAAGATGGAGGGAAAATTGGAGCATAAGCAACGAAATTACAGTTAATGAAAATTTATGTTTAATCCAGTATAAACTAAATGTATAGAATGTATTATACAAGAGACAAAACTCAGAATGTCTACAGCACAACAGCAGAGTCATATCTTAAGTGTAAAACTAATAATGACATGCTTTCAGGGAATGCTATGAAGTCCAAAAGTTATGGACGGAGCTAGAAAGTTGGCTGTCAGAAGTATTACAATGTAAACTTACTTTTAATCCGTCTGTCTGCATATTTCATGACATGGCATATGAGCGTGTGGTGAGATACCCAATGGGCTGGACGATTCTCTTCTCATCACTCATCTTGAAAAAACGTATACTAAAAACGTGGAGATCAATCAAATCTGCCATCATTAACACAATGGAAAAATCTAATGATTTATTATTCAAATATTGAAATAGCAAGGTCGACCGAGAAAAACAAATTGGTACAATTTAAGGCCATGTGGCAAACAATAATGCAGGCACTAGGGATGAGGGTGTGAGCATACGCGTCTGGGCAGAGGAGATGTAGTCATTATTTCTGTGCGTCTGTAAGTTGTTGTTTGTATGTATACGTTTATATTTGTAGCTGCTGTGAAGCTCCTGCTCTCCGCAGTCAAACAACACACTGCAGTCTGACATTCAATAACATCTTATCTCAGCATGGCCCATTCATAAAAAAAACTATAATGCAGACTCACACACGATAACATGTTGGGTTTGTTGAGTATGTTTTTGTTTCCAAGAGTGTGTGTTTTGTTGTGTGTGTGTGTTTTGTTGTGTGTATCTGCCCACAGACGGATAGTGTGTGTCTTACCGGAGTCATGCGGAGGGGAGCGTGTGTACTGCAGCCTCTCATCACGTGGCCCAGCGTCTCAGAAAACATGATCCTCAGCTCTCCTGAGTAGCAGTACACCGCGTCAATCTTAGGCCACCAGTCCAATGGAGACTGCAACAGAGGAATGGACAGAGGGTTAAACTCAATCCTGTAAACAAACTGTACAATTGTGTACATGGATAACTAGGCTTCATTATAAAACATTTGAAACAGAAACTTAATCCTGTAGACAGACTTGGATAATACACCGGCCTGTAGGTTGAATAGTAATAGTGGGTGTTCCTTGGTGTACACATCACTGACAAACTGAAATGGTCCACCCACACAGACAGTGTGGTGAAGAAGGCACAACAGAGCCTCTTCAACCTCAGGAGGCTGATGAAATTTGGCTTGGCACCTAAAACCCTCACAAACTTATACAGATACATAATTGAGAGCATCCTGTCGGGCTGTATCACCGCCTGGTATGGCAACTGCACCACCCGCAACCGCAGGGCTCTCCAGAGGGTGGTGCGGTCTGCCGAACGCATTACCGGGGGCAAACTACCATGCCGCTCTGTCATTGCTCGTCCATATATGTATATATTCTTAATTCCATTCCTTACTTAGATTTGTGTGTATTGGGTATGTTGTGAAATTGTTAGATGTTACTTGTTTGATATTACTGCACTGTCGGAGCTAGAAGCACAAGCATTTCGCTACACCCGCAAATAAGATTTGATTTATCCCAGTCTATACTCATTCAGATAATGACATGGGGCATTCAGCCCTGTAGGATTTGTTAGGGTGGAGAGTTTGCCTGGTGGGGAGAAGGATGGCGGCTGTCCTCTCCTACTCTGTCTGTTACCCACCCACCCAGACACCCAGACACCCAGACACCCAGACAGACAGACAGGAACAAAAGCAGCCTCTGACTTCTGCTCAGACAGGAAGTGCTTTGAGTGAGGGGGGCGAGAGAGAGACCAGTCATACTCTCACTCCCTCACACACACACAGTCTCTCAGACACATAGAGAGCTAATAAAAGGGCCTCTGTATGAAATCTGCCCTTAAGCACTTCCTATTGAAACACACACACACACACACACGTGTGTCTGCAGCACCTCCTCTCCCCGCATGGCTCATCCAGAGTGAGATGGTAGTCCATCTAACGGCTGTGTAATAGAGTGCAGTGTGTACAGTAGTGACATCATCTACACAGTCACCACAGATAAGGTTACCACTGGTCAGTCTAGACATGCACTGTGCACACAGCATTGGTCACTTTTATTACTTTGGATGGTGGCAATGGACATTGGCATTGGGTGTGTTGATTGATCCCTTAACCCTATGTTGGGCCATGACAACACACACTTACATTAGTGATGATTCTGTATAGGGAGTTGACCAGGACGAAGTGAAAGGTGGGAGGAGAGGATGACGCCAGGCAGACCTGAAATGGGGGAGAAAAATAAAGAGAGAGAGGTTAACCAGAGATCACACAGTCCTTACTTCAACACACCAGTATGTGGTTAACACATGTGTATTAACATAACCATTTCTATGCAAAACTATACTCCAAAATTCAACTCCATCATTAATTGAATCAGATTGCTCATTCATCACAAAACCCACTGATATTACCAATTACTTTAATGATTATTTCATTGGCAAGATTAGCAAATTTAGGCATGACATGCCAGCAACAAACGCTAACACTACACATCCAAGTATAACTGATCAAATTATGAAAGACACGCATTGTAATTTTGAATTCCGTAAAGTGCGTGTGGAAGAAGTGAAAAAAGTATTATTGTCTATCAACAATGACAAGCCACCGGGGTCTGACAACTTGGATGGAAAATTACTGAGGATAACAGCGGACGATATTGCCACTCCTATTTGCCATATCTTCAATCTAAGCCTACTAAAAAATGTGTGCCCTCAGGCCTGGAGGGAAGCAAAAGTAATTCCGCTACCCAAGAATAGTAAAGCCCCCTTTACTGGCTCAAATAGCCGACCAATCAGCCTGTTACCAACCCTTAGTAAACATTTGGAAAAAATGGTGTTTGACCAGATACAATGCTATTTTACTGTAAACAAATTGACAACAGACTTTCAGCATGCTTTTGGGAAGGACATTCAACAAGCACGGCACTTACACAAATGACTGATGATTGATTGGCTGACAGAAATGTATGATAAAAAGATTGTGGAAGCTGTTCTTTTAGACTTCAGTGCGGCTTTTGACATTATCGATCATAGTGAATAATGAGGAAATTGAGGTGACTAAATTGCTTGGAGTAACCCTGGATTTTAAACTGTCATGGTCAAAACATGTTGATACAACAGTAGTTAAGACGGGGAGAAGTCTGTCCATAATAAAGCGCTGCTCTGTCTTTTTAACAACACTATCAACAAGGTCCTACAGGCTCTAGTTTTGTCGCACCTGGACTAATGTTCAGTCGTTTGGTCAGGTGCCACAAAGAGGGACTTCGGAAAATTACAATTGGCTCAGAACAGGGCAACACGGCTGGCCCTTAAATGTACACATTTAGTACAGATAACATTAAATATTATGCGTGTCAATCTCCCCTTGCTGTGGAGGAGAGATTGACTAAATCACTACTTGTTTTTGTAAGAAGTGTTGACATGCTGAATGCACGAGGTGTCTGTTTAAACTACTAGCACACAGCTCAGACACCAATGCATACACCACAAAACATGCCACCAAAGGTCTCTTCACAATCCCCAAGTCCAGAACAGACTATGGGAGGCGCACAATACTACATAGAGCCATGACTACATGGAACTCTATTCCACATCAGGTAACTGAAGCAAGCAGAAAAAAAAAAATACACCTTATGGAACAGAGTGGCACAGACACATGAAAAGACACACACTCTACACACACGTACACGTGGATGTTGTATTGTAAATATGTGATAATGGAGTAGTGGTCTGAGGGACCACACTAAATATATTGGGTAAAGTGTTATGAAATATAATGTCATGTAATATTTTAAACTGTATATAACTGCCTTAATGTTGCTGGACCCCAGGAAGAGTAGCTGCTGCCTTGGCAGCAGCTAATGGGGATCCTTAATGAATACAAATAAATACCTTAAAGTGTTGGTTGTTGTGGGGATTGATGCGGAAACAGGAGACAAAGCAGTCGATCATGAGGTCCACGTCTGCGTTCTGGCTTCCCGCCCCTCTGGAGAAAGGCTTGGCTGGGTTGAAGAGCAGGGCCTGACAGGAAAAGGGAGAAACAAGGTCCATAGCATCAGCTGTGACTGGTTACCACTGGTGACTAATACTGGATACTACGTTTATAATTGGTTACCACTGGTGACTAATACTGGATACTACGTTTATAATTGGTTACCACTGGTGACTAATACTGGATACTACGTTTATAATTGGTTACCACTGGTGACTAATACTGGATACTACGTTTATAATTGGTTACCACTGGTGACTAATACTGGATACTACGTTTATAATTGGTTACCACTGGTGACTAATACTGGATACTACGTTTATAATTGGTTACCACTGGTGACTAATACTGGATACTACGTTTATAATTGGTTACCACTGGTGACTAATACTGGATACTACGTTTATAATTGGTTACCACTGGTGACTAATACTGGATACTACGTTTATAATTGGTTACCACTGGTGACTAATACTGGATACTACGTTTATAATTGGTTACCACTGGTGACTAATACTGGATACTATGTTTATAATTGGTTACCACTGGTGACTAATACTGGATACTACGTTTATAATACTGTCCCATAACACTGATGATCAGAGGACCATCTGTGGCTGATACTCACCTTGAGGTCCACTACGATGGACTGCACCAGGAGGAAGATGACAGAGTGGTCCTCCCAGTTGATGTAGGTGGAGGCCTTGCAAAGTTTGACACAGGCGATGGCAGCACTCTCAGTCAGCTGTTTACTGCCCCCGTGGCCGGCCAGGGCCTTCCGCAGGTTCTCCAGGAACAGTTTCTGTTAGGGACAGAGAAGAGTACTGTAACAGTACTGTATGAGAGAAGCGTAGTCTACTGTGAGACATGAGTACTGTAAGACATGGCTGATTAGAACCCTAGTGTGTGCGCCGTGCGCCCTGTGTGTGCTGCGTGTGTGTTGTGTCTGACCTTGTTGACCTTGGTGTCCTCTACAGTCTCTCTGGAGATGTCCTGTGTGATGTTAGGACAGAGGATGAGGAGGATGATCTGCAGGGGCCACACGGCTGCCTTCCTCTTGGCACTCTCAGCAAAACTGTCCACCAGGTCAAACAGCTTCTCGGCACAGTCTGGGAGAGACACAACCAAGCAACAACACAGTCAATAACACATAGACATATGATTCATCACTGAGTGGAACATTATAACTGTAACTGCATTCTCACCAGCCATGTCTGTCTGTGGCCTCTGGTATAGCATGGTGAACTCATCAGGGTAGTTCTCCACCCAGTTCCAGAAGGCCTGAGAGGGGAGAGAAGGGGGTCACATCACCTGCCTGGGAAGCACTGTACCTATCCTCAACTCGCAAAGAAGACTATCAACAACACACCAACTTGCAACGATGTTTCCCATCCTGATACTAATGTCAAGCTCAGATTAGGTGAGATAAAAACAGTTTACATGTAAAACTTCATAAAACTGTTAAGGTGTTTACACATCCTCTCAGTGGAGCCACACTCCAGCTTCAAGACTGGGGCTTCTGGCGAGCCACAGACGGTCAGTGTAAACACCAGTGCCCTGACTCCACTGAAGTGTATCCAGATGCCTGAGCAGCTCCACAGAAAGTCAACAGACACTGCACTAGAGCAGGAGGAGCAGGGCTACAGGAGATGAGGACAAGAGACCACTAGGTGGAGACAGTGAGTCTGTAGATAGATGTGTGAGACAGACAGAGACAGAGAGAGCGACTCACCTTCTCTAAGCTGTTGATGACACTTAGCTGGGCAGGCTTCTTGAGGGCTTTGAATTTAAACACCGTCTCTGCAGGAGAAGATGACAACCAATAGTGAGTCCACGCTGAACCTCAACAATGGTGCACAACATCTTTAGCTCTATCAAATGGATAACTACAAATGTGACGGCTGTAGTCCTAAATAAAGCAATGTGACTGATAAGAATATGCAAATACCTTGGAGCAGTTTCTTTAGCTTGGCACAGTCCACATTAATGTACTGTATGAGCTCAATGTCATGGACATCCACTGTGTCCTCTGAACACAAGGTGAGCTCCTGCAACCTGAGGGGAAACACAGCAAAGATGGATATTTAATAAAGATTATTATTTTAATCTCCTCGAATATTCACATTCAATAGAATCACATCATCATTACGAAACTGTAGAGAAGTAGCAATGGAGCATCATCCTACATACACTAATCAAATGGTAAGCATAGGTGGGCGGCAGGTAGCTTAGTGGGTAAGAGCGTTGTGCCAGTAACCGAAAGGTCGCTGGTTCTAATCCCCGAGCCGACTAGGTGAAAAATCTGTCGATGTGCCCTTAAGCAAGGCACTTAACCCTAATTGCTCATGTAAGTCGCTCTGGATAAGAGCGTCTGCTAAATGACGTAAATGTAAATGTCTCATTTGACTACCGGTAATAACTTTAGTTAAAACCCAAATTAAAATCAGGTGGTTTGGTGAGTAAGGGTTAGGGTTAGACTACTAGAACTTCCAATAATAAGGGTGAAGTAGCAAAGTAGGGATAAGATAGTGATTGGCCATCGCGTGGAACTGACATCAAATAGGCTAGTTTGAATGAATGGGCAATGCTTTCAAGGTAAAAGCTGAGGAGAGAAAGAAAGCGAGAGAGGCGACACTGGGGAGTGGTTAAGGTCAACTCTCTCTCTCCAGCTTAACATCACATAACCAACTCCTCATGATTTAATAACCAGCCACTTCATCAGTCTGGGCCTGCCAGTCATGGACCAATAAGACCACAGCACAGCTGGGTTAACAAGTGCAGACTGCGACTCACAGAAACGATAGATACACGAGTGGAGCAGCACTCTTCTCTTCTGCCTCAGAACCAAGTAGTACACCAGTGCAAGGAGAAGGAAGACAAAATATGTGCTTTCTGAGCTTCAACAAATAATTCATATACCCTAGTGGTTAATGGTAACAGCAGATGTTTTCTCCCCACTCCAAACCACTCAGCTCTGACACACACACGCCCGCGCACACACACACGCATGTGAGTATGCTTCCATGTCTTGTGCATGTCCAGGTCCTTCTGGGGCTTGGTCTCACAGTGGAACATTACTCCATCAGACAAATACACTCTTTATGAAGGCTGCTGACAGAGACTTTCTCCCTCTATTTATTTCCTCTATCTATCTTAGGTAGATAATAGCTCCAGCTTCTCTTTTCCTCCTCGCTCTCACTGAAGCCCAAAGGCCTGAACTGGTGTACACTTAACGGTAACCCATCCTCTATGTTCAGCCTGAGGTCTACTACTGTGGCCTGTCGCTTCTCAGAGCAGGTTGGGCTGAGGGGAGAGTTATGGGTGTTTATGATTAATGTCACCTGGTGGAGATGCGGCTGAACACGGCATTGAAGTTGTTGCAGCTGAGGGAGAAGAGGACCCCGGAGGCGGAGCTACGTAACTCGGCGGCATGCTGGTGGCCCTCACGGTACGTGTGGATGAAGTGACAGATCTCTGGCAGCAGCTGTTTCACCAGCATGGTCTCGTCCAGACGCATACAGTCCTTCTGTTGCTGAGGGAAGGGAAGAGAGACCAGGAAGGGAGGGATTAGAGGAAAGGTTAGAGGTCAAACATGAGAAAACCTTTCATTGGTGTCCTCACTGCACGATTAACCCAGAGAGGAGAGAATAGACCACTGATAGATTGGGATGAGGATTAAAACCCTCCCACACAGAGAGAACGGTCAGTCAGGCTCCAGTCATAAGGCAGGCATCCCTGAAATCACAAATTCCCTCTCATACATGAAGATATAAAACATACTAGGTCTAAAACATCCGTACCAATAGGTAAGATATCACAAATCGGTAGGCTACAACTTCACATCACATATTTTAGATACAGTGCATTCTGATGTCTCTCACAGCCTTGAAACAATGCTGTAAATCTAGCTGAGATAACAGCTCTGGACAGAGCTATCCAGACTAATGATTCTACCTGCTGGGTTTGGACCTGCTGCACTGCAGGCCTGGGACCTGTCATTACCCCACAACACTGTGGGGGACTGGGGACAGAGAGAGCTCTACTGCAGGCCTGGGACCTGTCATTACCCCTGGACACTGTAGGGGGAATGGGGAAAGAGAGGGCTCTACTTGAGGACAGTGGTGGATCATTAAGGGAAATATTTAATTGAAAATAGAAGGATTTTCTGATTACTAGTAAGGGTGTAATATGTCATGATTTTAAATTAACTTCCAGGGACATGGGCTACTGAAAGAGGACATCAACAAGGCAAAAATAGTTAGCAAAAAGCATTCAGATTTCAAGAACAAGGAGGACTTGAAGAACCTACTAACAGCTGTCCTCCATCCGGAAACTTGGGGCAATTCCATTGGAGGCTGAGAATGCAAAGTCAAGATGAGCAAGCACCTGGAAAAGCAATATTCAGTGAGCAGTGAGCACATCTTTACTAAGGAGGGGAGAGGAAGGAAAAGAACCAGGAGACTACTGGCTACTAACATAATTCCCCAAGGCTGAGAGAAAGAGACAGGACTCAAACACACAGTTCACGTGTGGGGAGGGGAAAGGCTCAGATCCAGTCCAGCACAAAGGCCACTGTCCCCACTGAGGCAAAACATCTCAACCACATCCTATTGTGTTATGCTGATATCTAATGGAGATCTGTAAAAACCATAATGCTGTATTAGGAGAGCATGCAGGGAGACAAGGAAACAAACCAGGAAAGACACAGAGGGAGGAAAGGAGAATGAAGAGAGAGAGAGAGAGAGAGAGAGAGAGAGAGAGAGAGAGAGAGAGAGAGAGAGAGAGAGAGAGAGAGAGAGAGAGAGAGAGAGAGAGTCGGAGATATAACAGCGACATGCATCCATAATTTCCTTATTTGTATTTTTATGGGGAACGTCTAAGAGAAAAAAAGGATCCTCACCCCAGCAAGGCACTTCTCCAGTGTGTCCAGGATGATGAGCTGAGAGAGATAGAGGTTCTTCTCCGCAGCCTCCCCAAATATTCGCTAGGGGAGAAAGAGGAGCAGGAGACATGGTTGAGACTTCTCCAACACTGTTCCCGGCTCTATAGGCTTCAACTGACATTGCGCACACACACACACACACACACACACTCACCATGTTGTTCACATTCTTCAGTATGTTTGTGAGGCCACTGATGACCAATGAGAACTTGTACTTGGAGATGTTGATCAGACATTCCTTGTTGTGCTCCGTGCTGACTTTGGTGTGAGTGTTCTGTTGGCCCACTTTGACTGGAAGCTGCAGAGGGGGAAAGTGAGAGAGTTAGGATTATAAAGTTTATAAATTGTTGGTGTTGTTACATTCATCTAAGTTAGTAACTTTGCTTCATGTCCAATACACATAACCCTAACATACTGTCAAGAGCCTCGAGTACAGGAATAGCCTTCTGAATACAATTCCTGTCAATAAGCCATCACTATGTTTTCAAGGGGATAGCCTATTCCTGGTCTGCGTGATTGAATAACAACACATTTGGTTAGCAGCGCTCCTTGAGCAGTGGTCTCACAGTCCCTTTCTCTAGAGACCAACATGTCTGCCTCTTGTGAAGCTTCATCTGTCATCCTGAACAGGGGATGTACTGTACAGTAGGCTACACTACATTCAGTGGATGTGTCTGTGAGAGCCTGGCTGGCTGGGCCCTCCTTTGCCTCTGACTCCAGCTCAGACCGGATGACGGTGCATCAGCTGGTCTGTGGCCCCAGGCTGACCCAGCCTTGCCTCCGCTCCATCTAGCCTAATAACAGCAAATCACAGCTCCATGTGACACCCAAACACCATTAAAAAACGCAAACACTAGAAGCAACCCGACTCCCCCACTTCTTGGAAGAATTTTCCATTTGGTGAGGGACAGCAGTACAGAGGCATGGGCTATTACAGAGCTAGCAGGACAAGACACTCCCCTCCCTCATCAGACCAGACAGCAGAAGAGACTAAAGGGATATAGAGGAGTGTAGAGCACTGGGGAAGCCTGGATGGTGGCCCCTCCCTGAGCATATAGTCCTACACAAACAGGGCTGAGCCGAGATGGGCTGAGCTCATAGACACATGCTATGGGCTATGCTCCATGCATTATGCTCCGCCTCTACCTTTTGGGCCACAGTTGCACACCTGCGGCAGTCTGCTGCTCGTCCACATACACACACGTGCGCTTCAGTTTACAAGTAGAACTACAAATGCAAACAAACTTACTTAGTCTGCAAGGTGCAGAGGAAGTCAAACTTGACAGTTTTGTATAGCCTATGGCTTCTTATAAGTAAGCTAAACAAATAAAAAAGTATGGAGATTTTTTTGGTTGACACACTCCCAGTCCCAACCATCCGGTAGGTACCTCCCCCTACAGCAGGCGCATGACCTAACACCCAGATCCCCAGCACAGGCCAAGGAGGGGCTGCTCCTCTCCTGGATTAGAGGCATGTGTGTGAGGGGATGGAAATGAGAGTCCTGAGACTGACATTTACATTTACATCATTTAGCAGACGCTCTTATCCAGAGCGACTTACAGTTAGTGCATACATTATTCTTTTTATTTATTTTCATACTGGCCCCCCGTGGAAATCGAACCCACAACCCTGGCGTTGCAAACACCATGCTCTACCAACTGAGCTACCTCCCTGCCGGCCATTCCCTCCCCTACCCTGGACGACGCTGGGCCAATTGTGCGCCGCCCCATTGGTCTCCCGGTTGCGGCCGGCTACAGCAGAGCCTGGATTCAAACCAGGATCTCTAGTGGCACAGCTAGCACTGCGATGCAGTGCCTTAGACCACTGCGCCACTCGGGAGGTTAGACTTGAGCATCTTCCCTGCAAACACACACAGAGACACCCGCACGGGCACACACATACACGCTTGTTGACATCCATATTCAGGCCAGGCAAACAGACACAGGGCCACTTTGTTTCACTGGCACAGTCTTCAATTCCTCTAAGGTCAATCCCTTTCCTTATGAGTGCTTTGGCACTAGCCAACACGGCACTGCACATAAAGAGGGGAGAGAGGAAGAGTACACTTCTCTTGTCGACGTAACGCCAGAAGACACACAAACGCCTAAGTAATGACGTTTTTGCTGAGTGCCAACATAGAAACACTACTTAGGCAAGCACAGAAAAAAAACTAGAGGGTGGGATTGTTGTGAATCATGGAGATATTTATGAGCTAACATCCAAGATTCCATCTAAAAGAACCATGGCTCTTCTTCACTTGGCTGAGCTTCTCTTTCTAGGTCAGGGCTTGTAAGCAGCATCAGGGATCAACATCACATTTTCAATGAAAAGGTCATAAAGATTTCCTCCTCTTTTCCTTAGAAGCTTTGGTTTCACAAGCTCAAGCACAATACATTCAAGCACTAGTTTAAGACACCGTTAGCTAATAATAAATGATAGGGCTTAATGTTGTTTACACAATGGGGAAAATACTGGAATCCTATTCAAATGCACTACATTATCCTTGGATGTGGCACGACCGAAGTAGCCCACCTTTCATTGGATTTTGAAAAGGATAGTCTGAATGAACTCTAGTGAGGGTTGGATTATTTGTAGGGTAATAATCTCTAATGCTCTGCTTTGACCTCAATGGGTCAAGCTCGAGGAATATATAGCCGAGCCTATAATGTCACAGAGGTTGAGCTGCTAATCTCAAGGCTGATTCTGACTAAAGCAGTCTCAATCCCACCAGAAGCCAACATACACAATCCTTCTTAATGAGTACAAAGCACTATCAATAGGCTTAACAGTCAAAAGGCTTTCAATTAAGCCTAATCTCCATTAGAACTTCATCAAAGTGCAATTTTACATTTACATTTAAGTCATTTAGCAGACGCTCTTATCCAGAGCGACTTACAAATTGCAATGAGCCACACCCAGCCACTTGGCCTTCCAAGCCAGAACAGTTAGCTAACGGATAGGGGGGCACAACTTCAACTGAATATCTGTTACAAGGGACAGGTAGGCCTATCGGCTTGGAATAGTCCTAACCCTGGAAGATGGAGAAAGGTTACTGTGGAACCGGGACATTGGACTAGGAACGACTACGCTACCACTGGAACTTTCAAAACTATAATAGAGGATCTCAGAAACCAAGTGTTGTGATACAGTCTCAATAACCTAGACATCTGGCCTGTTGCATACGGTCTAGCCTCCTCATGTCATGTACTGTATGAATATGTCACTGATGTGGTTACCAACCCCCTTAGATGGAACTGATAAGATGCCCCCTCTCCAAATACTACCGCTGCACCATCGAGAGATCGTCCTGACCGGTTACATCACAGCCTGGTACGGGAATTGCTCCGTCCATGACTGCAAGGCCCTCCAGGAGGTGGTGAAGACCGCCCAGTACATCACTGGGACCGTGCTCCCACCCATCCAGGACATCTACTCAAAACGGTGCTGAGGAAGGCATGCAGCGTCAAGGACCCCACACACGAGCTGTTCTCTCCATTACTGTCGGGCAGACGGTATCGGAGCATAAGGTCTGATACCAACAGGCTCAAAGACAGTTTAAATCTACAAGCCATAAGACTAATGAACACTTGAACTGGACTGACCACCTGCTCTGATTCTCCGCACATTAGCACACATGCAGTCACTCATGACACACACACACACACACACACACACACACACACACACACACACACACACACACACACACACATATACACCGAGTCTACAAATCATTAAGAACACCATCCCCCTTTTGCCCTCAGAACAGCCTCAATTCGTCGGGGCATGGACTCTAGAAGGTGTCGAAAGCGTTCCTCAGGGATACTGACCCATGTTGACTCCAATGCTTACCAGTTGTGTCAAGTTGGCTGGATGTCCTTTGTGTGGTGGACCATTCTTGATACACACAGGAAACTGTTGAGCGTGAAAAACCCAGCAGCGTTGCAGTTCTTGACACAAACCGGTGCGCCTGGCACCTACTACCATACCCCATTCAAAAGGCACTTAAATATTTTGTCTTGCCCATGCACCCTCTGAATGGCAAACATACACAATCCATGTCTCAAGGCTTAAAAATCATTCTTTAACCTTTCTCCTCTCCTTCATCTACAACAACACATCTGCCACGCTAATCCTCAACACTGGGACCCCTCAGGGGTGCGTGCTTAGTTCCCTCCTGTACACCCACGACTGCGTGGCCAAACACGATTCCAACACCATCATTAAGTTTGCAGATGACACAACAGTGGTAGGCCCGATCACCAACAACGATGAGACAGCCTATAGGGAGGAGGTTAGAGACCTGGCAGTGTGGTGCCAGGACAACAATCTCTCCCTCAATGTGAGTAAGACAAAGGAGCTGATCGTGGACTACAGGAAAAGGCGGGCCGAACAGACCCCTATTAACATTGACGGGGCTGTAGTGGAGCGGGTCGAGAGTTTCAGGTTCCTTGGTGTCCACATGACCAACAAACTATCATGGTCCAAACACACCAAGACAGTCGTGAAGAGGGCACGACAACACCTTTTCCCCCTCAGGAGACTGAAAAGAAATGGCATGGGTCTCCAGATTCTCAAAAAGTTATACATCTGCACCATCAAGAGCATCCTGACCGGTTGCATCACCGCCTGGTATGGCAACTGCTCGGCATCTGACCGTAAGGTGCTACAGAGGGTAGTGCGTACTGCCCAGTACATCACTGGGGCCAAGCTTCCTGCCATCCAGGACCTATATACTAGGCGGTGTCAGAGGAAGGCCCAAAAAATTGTCAAAGACTCCAGTCACCCAAGTCATAGACTGTTCTCTCTGCTACTGCACAGCAAGCAGTACCGGAGTGCCAAGTATAGGACCAAAAGACTCCTTAACAGCTTCTACCCCCAAACCATAAGACTGCTGAACAATTAATAAAATGGCCACCCGGACTGTGGGGGGGGGGCTCCAGGACCGAGTTTCCCTTTGCTATATTACTCAAATGTAAATGTAAGTAGGGCCTAACCTAGGGCTCTCCAACCCTGTTCCTGGAGAGCTACTTTCCTGTAGGTTTTCGCTCCAACCCTAATCTAGTGCACATTATTCTAATAATTAGCTGGTTCATAAACTGAATCAGGTTAGTTACAACTGGGGCTGGAGCAAAAACTTACATGAGGGTAGCTCTCCAGGAATAGGTTTGGAGAGCCCTAGCCTAACCACCTCCCCAAAACAAGCCACAGTAGTCTAAACAGCCACAATGACTAATCTCTCATCTCCACTGAGCTATTGGGTAAACATTTAAGAATGGGCTTGTTTTACACTTAAGAGATAGTTGATAGAAAATAAATGTGTAAACAAATCGTGTTAACAGTGTATGTCAATATGCCCACAAATCATCTTTCCTCTTGCAACAATGAACAGACCCCCCAAAAAATGTTTCCTGGTTCGGTAATCCTGTAATTTGATAGGATTCATTAGCCTTTATTTATTTTTACATATAAAATATGGAATTTACCATTCCATAGGTTCATCATGTAGGCATAATATCTAGGCCTATACTGCAACATACTACAAACTTTACTGATCATAATCACACAGACTGAGCCTATAAATTCGATTACATCAATTGCATGAAAAAAGCAACACATGCAAGGGCGACACAATGAAATCACTGCTTTGCTTACAAGTAAGCCTACTACTGTACAACCATAGTCCATACTGATACTGCATCAGATAGGCTAGGGGCAATTACAAGGTAACAGATTTACGTTTGACTCCGTTTTTATTCACTTTAAAATGTATGCCAAACAAAAACCATTGATTTCAAAGTTTAACAAACCATACAGATCTATGCACAAGGACTACTTTGAACAATTTCCACTGAAAAATTTACAAAAACTAATTAAGTGGAAGAACTGTGCAGATGCAAACTTTGGTAACGGAATTACGGTAAAATCTCCTTCAGGTTGTTTGCAACCACATTTTCAAAAAATTCTTAAATGTCTACGCCGAATTAAGATTCAAAGATGTCTGCAGAAAGAATGGGGTGTGAGCTATGAGATGGCACCTTGAGTTTGAAAAATAATTTGTTTTAGTTATTGAACTAGGCTACATTAAGTGAAGTGGATTTACACCCGGTAACGGAATTATGGTAACGGTATTACATTATGGGTCCCTGATCTGTACTACACAGAAATTCATATTAATGAATATGAATGTCATTCTCCTTATGTTTCACAAGTGTGGACATCTCACAGCGCAGCACAGCAGAACACAGTAGAGTTCAGTACAGTAAAGTAGAGTATAGTTCAGTACAGTACAATATACTGTACTACACTTTTCTTTACTGTATTGTACTACTGTATTGTACTGTACTCTACTGTAATGTGCTGTATTGTGCTATCCAAACTTGTGAAAGATACGTCTATAATAGGTTGAGATTTGGTGCAGTCTGGTCTGTCTGTGGACATTAAAGGACATGTTTTACATGTTCTACTTCATACTCATCATCTCCAGCACCACCCCAACATCAACATGTGAAAATGGCGCGTTTCTATGTTTTGCAGTAAGAGGAAGAGAAGTGTTTCCAATGAAATCGGTTTGCATTGTGCGATTTTAACCAATTATGAGTAGGCATTGCCTACTAATTGGTTGATGATGTCATTGGAAACACTTATCTTCCTCTATCATTTTTACAAAACATAGAAATGTGCCATTTTCACATATGTTGATGTTGGGGTGGTGTTGGAGATTATGAATATGAAGTTGATTAAAACAATTTTTTCCCCTTTAACATCAAGGCCAGGGTGGACTGACCAAACTACTTTTCAACGTCCCGGGACGTCCGGTGTCGGTCGGTGCTCAGTGGGTGAGGATGCTGGTTACAGTAAATGAAAAGACAGGGGGTTTATGGTGTAGGTGTCAGTAACAGCTGAGAAACACTAACTGGAGAGTGAGAGAGAGACAGAGAGAGAGGGATGGGTTGTCCAGATTCTGTTTGAACACTCAACACTCTTGGTTTGACCACCAGCCAACAGAAAGACAAAGAAAACAGTTATGAGCTAAACATAACAGTATGCAAGTGGAAGGGAGGACAGTAGCAGTTGACCTAACTGTGGTTTGTGACTATTATGATTTCCCATTGTAGCCAATTCAGTTGCAGTAATACCGTTACTGATTTTTGGTAATTCCATTAACAATTTGGTAACGGAATTACACATTCTAATCACTTAATAATTCATAAACAAAACTGATATCAGTAAAAACACTATAACTAATTGGTAGGTCTACCTTTACTTGTTACTTCTGTGAACTTTCATTATCCTCCATCCTTATGAGGAAGAGAAATTAGAAAATATCTTAAAGATGTGTGTTTTTGGTAATGGAATTACAAGGCACAAGGCAATATTTCTTAAACTTCCAGCGAGTAAACAATTTCTCCAAAACGATATATAGGCTGTTTTTATTAGTTGGCAGGGGTCTTTACGTCAACATTATTGTGTTTTTATGTATTTCTGATGCCTTTTAAGACTTTTTCTGGTAGATGTTTTCTAAGCCTTTACTAATGACTAATTATGGGAAATGGTTGAAAAATGGATCTATGCCTTCATTTCCCAAACATGTACTCTTAGCTTTCATTTGACACCCAATTTGGTATGCTCCTATCAACTTCACATGTTGGTGCTCATGATGGGTCCTTTTCGATGGAAATGCCCCAAGCCCTCCTTTGATGTACGACAAGGATGAAGACATTTGTGAAATTGTGCTTGTCAATGACATCAGTGAGGGGATCAGAGCAGGTCAATAAACTCATGCAGAAACAAGATTCGATCACCCATGTTTTCCAATGCAATGAATGGAGCAGAAACAAGATTCGATCACCCATGTTTTCCAATGCAATGAATGGATGAGACCTGATTGTCAATCTGCATAGATAAATCCACACACACTGTAAACAAACTTGGCGCAGCTCAAATAACACAGGATATGACTAGCTACGCTGAACAAAAATATAAACGCAACATGTAGTGTTGGTCCCATGTTTCATGAGCTGAAATACAAATTCCCAGAAATGTTCCATACGCAAAAAAAGCTTATTTCAAAAAAAAAAATCCCCACACATTTGTTTACATCGCTGTTAGTAAGCATTTCTCCTTTGCCAAGATAATCCATCCACCTGGCAGGTGTGGCATATCAAGAAGCTGATTAAACTGCATTATCATTACACAGGTGCACCTTATGCTGGGGACAATAAAAGGCCACTTTAAAATATGCAGTTTTGTCACACAACACAATGCCACTGATGTCTCAAGTTCTGAGGGAGCTCGTAATTGGCATGCTGACTGCAGGAATGTCCACCAGAGCTGTTGCCAGAGAATTGAATGTTCATTTCTCTACCATAAGCTGCATCCAACGCCATTTTAGAGAATTTGGCAATACATCCATCCAGCCTCACAACCACAGACCACATGTAACCACGTCAGCCAGGACCTCCACATCTGGTTTCTTCACCTGTGGGATGGGGGGATGGCTGAGGAGTATTTCTGTCTGTAAAAAGCCCTTTTGTGGGAAGAAACTCATTCTGATTGGCTGGGCCTGGCTCCCCAGTGGGTGGGCCCGGTCAAGTAGGTGGGCCTATGCCGTCCAAGGCCCTCACATGGCTGCACCCCTGCCTAGTCATGTGAAATCCATAGATTAGGGCCTAATGAATTTATTTCAATTGACTGATTTCCTTATATGAACTGTAACTCAGTAAAATCTTTGAAATTGTTGCATGTTGCGTCTATTTTTGTTTAGTAATAGTTAGCTACTGTAATAGCTAAGTGGCTATAAAGAAACAATGCTTTGTAGTCCAAGGTTAGGCTACTAGCTAATGGAAATGACATTAACACACTAATTACTGGACAATTGCTACGGGTTGCAGTGGCTAGCTAGTTAGCGCAGTGTTATTGGCAGAAGCTGAATACATTACAGTAACAATCACGCAAACTAGCAGCCCAATTCAACATCGAGCTAGTTCCTCCTTCTTGACAGTAAGAGGCGTGTACTGTCGATTCCTTTGTTTATATATTGAGGCCACATCCTCGTGGTTTCATCCAAATGGGTTTTAAATGCTATTTCAAATGTTAGGGACAGATTTGTCCATGTGTTATTTCGTCCTCTCTCTGTCGCTGTCACTTGCTCTCCTGTGTGATGATGCGGTTCTGCAGGAGTGGTATTGAGCAGGATAACTATACATTCTAGATCGGCTCAAAACACACCACTCATGACAGTGCAGCTTTCTTTAAATGATCCCGTCACTAAACCCACGACCTCCATGATGTTACTGGGAAAAAAGCAGAGGCACAATTTCTGATACGATGTGTTATTCTTACCTGCTCGTCGAATCTACTAATTACGGCCTGAACCCATTCCACGGGTTTATGCGCCGCCATGGCCGGCCGGGTGCGAGCCGCGATGGGCCACTTGAATTCTCCGTATAAATAATGATTCCTTTGCTGTTTGCGACCAGTTAATCCTCAAATTCCGATGTTGATGGGGTTATTTTTCTTTCTTTAATCAGACACACCACAATGTCCCCATGACAGAACCGGAAGTTTCAATCCTCCTTCTCAATGAACGGTCGTCTTTAGTTACCACAGCCACAAAGTCATAATTATGGATAAACCCCGCCTATGTCTACAAAAAAAAATCTTTGAATCTGGTTTTAAACCTAAGCCTAACCTTAACCACACGGCTAACCTTATGCTTAACCTTAACCTTACATTAAGACCAAAAAGCGAATTTTTGTTTTCATGAATTGCTACGATATAGCCATTTTGACTTTGTGCCTGTGGTAACTAGTGACAACCTCAATGAAGCTGGCACTGGTGCTGTTTTGAGGAGCAGCTACTGCGCGTGCGTTGCAAGAATCTTTGCGGCGTCCAGTATGAATACAAAAAACGGGGCATTGGACCAATGCCGTGTGTTTTCATCAATGACAGGCTTTAGATAACAAACTGGTGATGTCACACTGCCTTCGGATTTTAGAGACAGAAGAAACAGAACCATAAACATTTTGCAGTTACATGAAAACAAAATGCATAATAACAGTAGCTAGATAAGATAGCAATCCCTTATAGTGTAGGCCTACATCATCACTTGGCAATATGTGCTGGTATTCTAAGCTGTAATGTAACAATTTCTTCTTGTCCCTCCTTTCCCTTTTCTCTCAAGCAAGAATTCAATGTTAATATTTAAGAAAGTAAGCCTATATAAACGGCTTACCTATAAATGATCTCTTAGCAGATTGTCCCTTTGAAAAATAACAATATAAATAGACCCTACAGGCTGCTATTTGTGAATGTGTCTGTGGAGTGAATGTGTCTGTTACTATGTCAAAGCAAAAGACAGATTTGCTCTGACATACCATTTTTATTGCCACACTGTGTATAGCAGGGATCATCAACTAGATATTGCCGCCGGACAATTTTTTCTTGAGCGGATGTTCGGGGGGCCGGAACATAATTACAAAAAATGTGTAGACTGCAAATTGACCGCAAGATGTCCAAACATATATAATATTTAACTAAAACATAATAATTTCAAACCTTGCTTACATTTGTATACGGTCGCGTGTCTCTCTCTGTTATGCGTGGAATACTTGGGAACAGATTTCCAAAATTGAAATTACTTGGAGCTGATTTCCTGGTGTTTTTCAGTCTTTTATGTTAAACAAAAAAAGAGTTAAAACATAAATAAAAAATATTACAGAAAACTTGGGGGGCCAGATAAAACCCCGGGGGAACCCTGGTGTATAAGATATCAGTCCTAATGTACTTACATTTGTCATCCACATTTGTTGACATGTAATGTTGCCATGCTTTGACCCTGTGCCCTGTGCCATTTTGGTCACCTCAGAAAGAATTTCAAATCACATGCTGCAAAATGAACTAATTTCATTAATCTAAAGAATGTTGAACAGGCATATTTTTTTTTATGAAAACCCACCTTGTGCAGCACTGGTCTACATCATGTTGGTACAACCAGGCATTCATGGGTGGCTCCAGAGAGGGGCAAGACAGTGCTGAAGCCCCCTCAAGAATAGGCCTAGCACTCCCATTAGCACCAAGAAATACCAATAGCCAATAGCCTAACTGACCTCTGATTGCTGATGGCTTCAGACTGACCCGCTTGTTTGTAGCAGCAAGTGAGGTGAATCGGTAGGTGAGTATCAGTTCATACATCCCGATTCCCAGCCAAAGCAATCTGTCGACCGGTCTACTAGCCTACTTCTAACCACTGGAACTCCCAGAGTGCACAGTCATTCGAATGCACTTCATATAATTATAATGATTCACAACACCGATCATGTCATCAGTATTTACTTAGTGAAAATCCATAGAATGCTTTTAATATCAAATCTGAACCTTCCCACTACAATCTAAAACAGGACCAAGTTATTAATTTTATCAGAACCTCTCTGCCCCCTTGTGGTGATGTAGAATTATGACAACTTCTTAGTTCCAATATATTGCTGTTTATTTGCTGTGGAAACATTGTTGTGACAGAGAGTACAGACATACAGTAGGCATCAAGAAACTGTCTGGAATAGGATCAATAGAAGATAATATTTCCTATAGTCTTACTCTACATTAAATTGTTTATGGAAGAGAGAAATGTTGATTAAAATGTCTCGCCATCAGCAACAGAGTCAATCGCGACAGTTTTTCAACACACTAGACACATAAGACATGATTTCACATTGGTCCCTATAATGCCCTGACTGATCAGATCCTACTATCGCTGACCTTTGACCTCGGAGGGTGTGTAACTCAGACCAGCACAGTGGACAGGCTCACGTCCCCCTCCACCTCCAGGATGTCAATCTGCTGGAACAGGAAGTGGCGGTGGTTGTAGCTGAACATCTGGGCTCCATTCACCAACACCCTGTAGCACTGGGTATCACACATGATGGTCACCTGAAACACAGAGCCTGACATGAGTGCCGAGTTCATCCAAGGAAAAGCATACGGTGTCATTGCAGCTAAAACACATTCAGATGCATTTTAGCTGAAATTGTTGTCAATGCACAACACGTGCAAATATACGTTAAAATATAGCTACTTGTTCCATCCTAGAGTATGCAGTCAGCTATAATGGAGTTTATACCGTAAAAGGCTGGCCTCTGTAGAAGGGCATGCCCCCTGTCCTTTCCTCTGGACCCCACTGTTCCTTCAGGAGACTGTTACGAACTACAACGTTCTCATTGAACCTGGGGTTGAAGTGGAGCGCCACCCCCGAGTTGAAACGCAGGTTGACACAGAACCTAGAACCACAGCAACCATAATCATGGTTATAAGGCTTGACCAGGAATGTCAAGTTAGATTACCCATTAAGGTGTACAGAGGTAACCAGTTTATAATAGCAATAAGGCACCTCCGGGTTTTGTGGTATATGGCCAATATACAACGGCTAAGGGCTGTATCAAGGCATTCCGCGTTGCGTCGTACATAAGAACAGCCCTTAGCCGTGGTATATTGGCCATATACCACACCCCCTCTGGTCTTATTGCTTAAATATACCACGGCTAAGGGCTGTTCTTATGCACGATGCGAAGCAGAGTGCCTGGATACAGCCCTTAGCCGTGGTGTATTGGCCATATACCACAAACCCGAGGTGTCTTATTGCTATTATAAACTGGGTACTAACATAAATAGAACAGTAAACAAGTATTTGTGCCTCATACCCGTGGTATACTGTCTGATATAAACAAGGCTGAAATGCTGTTTTAGCCAATCCGCATCCAGGACCCAAACAACCTGGCTCATAATACAGTATAGCTCTGTAATGTACTGTTTGTAGAGAGGGAAAACTTTTCTGGACTCTGCTGGTGAGTGTTACACAATCGTGAAATAAATAGAGTTTGTTATGAAAATAATTTGGAGGGTGACAGGCTAATCTAAAGAGGACCTTTTTCCTTATGATTCATTTGTATTGTCTGTAATGTACAGGTACACCATTCATAGTACCAACTCTGACCCATAGCAGGTGAAGCAAATTAATTATGTAAGATGTGCTCAAATTGAGTATTTGGTATTTTTGGTATTTTATTAGGATCCCCATTAGCTGTTGCAAAAGCAGCAGCTACTCTTCCTGGGGTCCACACAAAACATGAAACATGACATAATACAGGACATTAATAGACAAGAACAGCTCAAACACAGAACTACATACATAAAAAAAAGGCACAAGTAGCCTACATATCAATACATACACACAAACTTCTAGGTCAAATGTAGCAGCAAGAACTTACTTATCAGCATTGTGGTTAACCACACCCTGGATCGTGATGTTTCTGCCTGGGTAAAGTCCACCTGCCATGATGTTTTTATACGGCACAACCTGAGGACAAAGGATCCATAACATCACCATGTCAACCCAATAATCTGTTTCGATAAATTAATGTAATTATGCAGTCTGCACTTAGTCTGTAGGTTAAAGAAGGGGAGCTTACAAAGGACGGCTGTGGGGTGTATGGAGGTTGGGCGGTGTATGGAGGGGGTGCCTATAAAATAAACATTATACAACACCATATGAAGAATAGCGCCTTTTCAGCACAGTCTCTACTAAAAACGACTTTAATCTTGTCAGAACTTTTTTCTTAACATTCATTTATATAGATACAAAATTATCAAACTCCAATGCAATTCCTGATAATGGCCTCTACTCTACACATTTTAAACTCTGAAAAGTTGATTATTTGGAATGCAACTGACCTGAATAAATCCTGCAGCTGAGAAAGCCTACAAAACAGACAAACAGTTGTCAAATATATATCAACCTTAACAAGGAAAGCAAGCAAGATCTACCCTCAAAGCTAACGTTGATTGAACGGAATGAAATGCAGTCATGCAGTCACCTTATGAAAACAACCACCACCAGAAAAAAAGCTAAATACACCAAATTAGCTGTCAACCCAGTATGATCTAATCTACCTGTGTGGTGTTACACCATTGAGGAGGAGTTTTGGGGCCAGTTTTGCTTTGACGAGATCTATTTCGGTTTCGTTGACCCTGTAAATAAATTGTACATCTTGGATTATGGCCTATGCTACTGTTTTGTGAAACCAGATATGTAGTACTGGGATTATTACTAATTATAAGTGTTTCCATACAACTGCAGACCTTATTCTTGATGTAACTCCAAATATATACAGTAGGGAGAACAAGTATTTGATACACTGCCGATTTTGCAGGTTTTCCTACTTACAAAGCATGTAGAGGTCTGTAATTTTTATCATAGGTACACTTCAACCGTGAGAGACGGAATCTAAAACAAAAATCCAGAAAATCACATTGTATGATTTTTAAGTAATTAATTTGCATTTTATTGCATGACATAAGTATTTGATCACCTACCAACCAGTAAGAATTCCGGCTCTCACAGACCTGTTAGTTTTTCTTTAAGAAGCCCTCCTGTTCTCCACTCATTACCTGTATTAACTGCACCTGTTTGAACTAGTTACCTGTATAAAAGACACCTGTCCACACACTCAATCAAACAGACTCCAACCTCTCCACAATGGCCAAGACCAGAGAGCTGTGTAAGGACATCAGGGATAAAATTGTAGACCTGCACAAGGCTGGGCTGGGATGGGCTACAGGACAATAGGCAAGCAGCTTGGTGAGAAGGCAATAACTGTTGGCGCAATTATTAGAAAATGGAAGAAGTTCAAGATGACGGTCAATCACCCTCGGTCTGGGGCTCCATGCAAGATCTGACCTCGGAAGGTGAGGGATCAGCCTAGAACTACAAGGCAGGACCTGGTCAATGATCTGAAGAGAGCTGGGACCACAGTCTCAAAGAAAACCATTAGTAACACACTACGCCGTCATGGATTAAAATCCTGCAGCGCACGCAAGGTCCCCCTGCTCAAGCCAGCGCATGTCCAGGCCCGTCTGAAGTTTGCCAATGACCATCTGGATGATCCAAAGGAGGAATGGGAGAAGGTCATGTGGTCTGATGTATCAAAAATAGAGCTTTTTGGTCTAAACTCGCTGTGTTTGGAGGAAGAAGAAGGATGAGTACAACCCCAAGAACACCATCCCAACCGTGAAGCATGGAGGTGGAAACATCCTTCTTTGGGGATGCTTTTCTGCAAAGGGGACAGGACGACTGCACCGTATTGAGGGGTGGATGGATGGGGCCATGTATCGCAAGATCTTGGCCAACAACCTCCTTCCCTCAGTAAGAGCATTGAAGATGGGTCGTGGCTGGGTCTTCCAGCATGACAACGACCCGAAACACACAGCCAGGGCAACTAAGGAGTGGCTCCGTAAGAAACATCTTAAGGTCCTGGAGTGGCCTAGCCAGTCTCCAGACCTGAACCAAATAGAAAATCTTTGGAGGGAGCTGAAAGTCCGTATTGCCCAGCGACAGCCCCGAAACCTGAAGGATCTGGAGAAGGTCTGTATGGAGGAGTGGGCCAAAATCCCTGCTGCAGTGTGTGCAAACCTGGTCAAGACCTACAGGAAACGTATTATATCTGTAATTGCAAACAAAGGTTTCTGTAACAAATATTAAGTTCTGCTTTTCTGATGTATCAAATACTTATGTCATGCAATAAAATGCAAATTAATTACTTAAAAATCATACAATGTGATTTTCTGGATTTTTGTTTTAGATTCCGTCTCTCACAGTTGAAGTGTACCTATGATAAAAAATTACAGACCTCTACATGCTTTGTAAGTAGGAAAACCTGCAAAATCGGCAGTGTATCAAATACTTGTTCTCCCCACTGTATATTTTTTAAACTATAACTATGAATCCTGTTCATGAGTCTGTCTGTCATATGAAGAATACTCACACAGTGGGTCTGGCCAAGATATCCTGGTTGGGGAGGAGGTGACTGGAGAAAAGACAGGACATCACATTTCACATATGAACAGACTCTCTTGGTCAGCACATGCAAGTCTGAATAATAACAATAATAATGATAATAACTTCATTTGTATAGCGCTTTTCAATACAGGTAACAAAGTGCTTCACATCATAAAATAAAAGTACTAACAAAGAAACAAAGACGGGAGGAAGGACAATGAAAAAAGATAGCTAATTAAAATCATACATTAAAATCATCTTTATAAAAGTGTGTCTTCAGCAGGGATTTAAAAAGAGGCACTGAATCTGCAAGCCTGATCTCCTATGGCTGACCATTCCAAAGTCTACATGGGCTTAAAAAAAAGAAGACACCTGTACCATGTCAGATATAGAGTTCAAATGTATTATATTTTGAGTTTGCATCCCAATATTATACTTAATATACATCACAGAAGACTGAAATATAACAAATCCGTTTGACAAAGAAACACTGGATTTTCGGCTGGTTTTTTAAATAATGTTTATTCATTATGAAATTATGAAAAATATTAATAGCATTCCACCCATGAGGCCACTAGGTGATTTCACTGCAGGAAAGGGCTACAGTTGGGAACTGAGGGAACTAAGTTTTTCTGGATGCTAAAAATATGTTTAAAACATCCTTTTACAATCATTATACTACCTGACCATGACCGTTGCAACCAGTTTTGCCCACTGGGTTGCATTCCAAACAACTGATTAAGATGAGCAAATCTATCCAGTTGCTTGCTCAAGGCTGATCCTACTGAACGCGAAAATTTACTATATTCTCCCAGGAAGAGGACCTGTCAGATACTCACGGTGACTGCAGGGTTGGAGAAGGCAATAGATTGAACCTCCACTCCCCCATCCACAGAGATGGTGTCCACTCTGGAGAATGACAGCCGGTGCAGGTACTCCATGAAGTGGGCACCATTCACAATCATCTAGGATAAGACAGGATTTAGGACAGACAAAAAATAAAAAAGATATAATATTTAAATATTATAATATAATAATAATAATAATATATGCCATTTAGCAGACACTTTTATCCAAAGTGACTTACAGTTATGCATGCATACATTCTACATACAGTATGGGTGGCTCCAGTGGGAAACCAATGGCACATGGAGAATAAATGCTCTAGAGATAAGATTCAATTCAATAAGTCCACAGTAAAAAAAACTGCTCTAGAGATAAGGTTCATTCAATAGGTCCACATTCAAAAAACGTTGTAGCCTAAGCATCAGTAATAAAAAACTCCTGACCGAATATGAATCTCGGTTGACCAGGAACATGAGGGTAAAGTTGGCACCCCGGGTCATGGGTGCAGGGTATTCACGCTCCTCTGAGCCCCACTTGGAGTGTTGCATGGTGTTGCAGATCACAACGTCTAGGAAGCCGTCATATCGGGGGTTGAAGTGGAGGGCTATGTCAGGATTTCCTCTTGAGCCACATTGCAAATTCACATGAAACCTATACGGACAGAAGAAAGGCGCATATTATATTTTGATGTACAATTAATTAAGATCTATGCACACACTACTGTAAGTTGCTCTTGATAAGAGTGTCTGCTAAAATGTAAACGTTGCACCCAATGATTAGGTTAAACAAAATCCCTCCTGTGCTTATAGTGAGTGACAAGACTGTGTTAAAGGAGAGTTGTCAGTAGGTAGGTCTACCTCTGGGCTCCTGGCAGGACTCTCCCTGTCACAGTGATGGTCTTCCCCTCATGCAGAGCTCCCTGGATACAGCCAGTGAATGGCACTCTCTAGGGGCACAGAGCACAAAACAACACGTGACAAGGGCTGAGTAGCTAGTCTCGTTCACCATCTGTTAAGAGCCAGGCAGGTAGTGTTCCTGGCAAGGCTAGGGACTTGGCAAATAGAGACTTTAAGCTTTCACAATGGCCACATCAAGCATTTTCTAACCAATAACAATCTAAAATGTTATGGTTTCCTTTCTTCTTTCCTTCCCTAGTCAAAAAATAATTTAGGATGAGTGATATTTCCAATAGAATCCTATAGGATTTTGTGTCACCTCTATCAGAATCCTATCTGAATCCTATTGGACTACTTTTTCGTATTGGAAATGTCAAAAATAATCCTATTGGATCCTATAGGATTCTCGCAACCCTATAAGATTTTGTGTCACCTCTATCAGAATCCTATTGCAATCCTATTGGACTACTTTTTTCCTACAGGAAATTAATCTTATTGGATCCTATAGGTTTTTGATAACTCTTGTAGAATTTTGTCACCACAATCAGAATCCTATTAGAACTAAATTATAATTTGTTGTGTTTTGTTCCAGTACAATACAACAACATTAATTAGAACATTTTCGTTGATTGGAAACAACAGTTTCGGTTTTATTCACCACCACAATATGGGAGTGATTCAAAGCTGCAAGTTCAGTTGCAGTATGACCACCATACACTACACCTTTTTCAACAAAACACTCACTTGAGTTATTTGATTTGATTCTTATTCATGCAACTTATTGTCTTTGAATTAGAAAACATTACAATATGACATACAATACTATATACAATGTTACAATAACACAAGATTTTGGGGGGGTGTTCCCCTTAGAAAGCACAACATTTTTAAATTACGTATATATAAATAAAAGGAAAATACATTTTTAGGTACAGTAACACAAAGGTATGAGCATTTCTTTAATTTAATATATAATAGTCAGCTTTGCATACAAAAAAGAGCATGTTCCCTTTACCCTCTTTACGTTCAGATAGAGAGAGGAAAATAAAGATAATTAGACCCTCCAACTCCTCCCAGGGTTGTACCCCCTCCCATGCCTCCCTCCCACCAAAGCTGTCCCCCCCATCCTACCGCCATCCCTAGAAGGTGCTCCCTCCTCATCTTCCCTATCTCCCTCCTGGAAGTCCCACTCCACAAATTTCTTGTTAACAAACTATAGTTTTGGCAAGTCGGTTAGGACATCTACTTTGTGCATGACACAAGTAATTTTTCCAACAATTGTTTACAGGCAGATTATTTCACTTATAATTCACTGTATCACAATTCCAGTGGGTCAGAAGTTTACATACACTAAGTTGACTGTGCCTTTAAACAGCTTGGAAAAATTCCAGAAAATGATGTCATGGCTTTAGAAGCTTCTGATAGGCTAATTGACATAATTTGAGTCAATTGGAGGTGTACCTGTGGATGTATTTCAAGGCCTACCATCAAACGCAGTGCCTCTTTGCTTGACATCATGGGAAAATCAAAATCAATCAGCCAAGACCTCCGAAAAAACATTGTAGACCACAACTCTGGTTCATCCTTGAGAGCAATTTCCAAATGCCTGAAGGTACCACGTTCATCTGTACAAACAATAGTATGCAAGTATAAACACCATGGGACCACGCAGCCGTCATACCGCTCAGGAAGGAGACGCGTTCTGTCTCCTAGAGATGAACGTACTTTGGTGCGAAAAGTGCAAATCAATCCCAGAACAACAGCAAATGACCTTGTGAAGATGCTGGAGGAAACAGGTACAAAAGTCACTGCTCCAAAACCGCCATAAAAAAGCCAGACTACGGTTTGCAACTGCACATGGGGACAAAGATCGTACTTTTTGGAGAAATGTCCTCTGGTCTGATGAAACAAAAATATAACTATTTGGCCATAATGACCATCGTTATGTTTGGAGGAAAAAGGGGGTTGCTTGCAAGCCGAAGAACACCACCCCAACAGTGAAGCACGGGGGTGGCAGCATCATGCAGTGGGGGTGCTTTGCTGCAGGAGGGACCGGTGCACTTCACAAAATAGATGGCATCATAAGGAAGGAAAATTATGTGGATATATTGAAGCAACATCTCAAGACGTCAGTCAGGAAGTTAAAGCTTGATCGCAAATGGGTCTTCCAAATGGACAATGACCCCAAGCATACTTCCAAAGTTGTGGCAAAATGGCTTAAGGAGAACAAAGTCAAGGTATTGGAGTGGCCATCACAAAGCCCTGACCTCAATCCTATAGAACATTTGTGGGCAGAACTGAAAAAGCATGTGCGAGCAAGGAGGCCTACAAACCTGACTCAGTTACACCAGCTCTGTCAGGTGGAATGGGCCAAAATTCACCCAACTTATTGTGGGAAGCTTGTGGAAGGCTACCCAAAACGTTTGACCTAAATTAAACAATTTAAAGGCAATGCTACCAAATACTAATTGAGTGTATGTAAACTTCTGACCCACTGGGAATGTGATGAAAGAAATAAAAGCTGAAATAAATAATTCTCTCTACTATTATTCTGACATTTCACATTCTTAAAACAAAGGGGTGATCCTAACTGACCTAAGACAGGGAATGTTTACTAGGATTAAATGTCAGGAATTGTGAAAACTGAGTTTAAATGTATTTGGCTAAGGTGTATGTAAACATCCGACTTCAACTGTAACTACCAGTTCCCATCTAGTGACCTCTTGGCACAACTGATCCAGGTATTGTAAAATATATATATATATATAATGACCTGTGTCATTGTCACGCCCTGACCTTAGAGATCACCTGTTTTCTCTGTTTGGTTAGGTCAGGGTGTGATTTGGATAGAATCTACTTTATTCATATGCCATTTAGTTTATTCTATTTCTATGTTGGCCGGGTGTGGGTCCCAATCAGAGGCAGCTGTCGATCGTTGTCTCTGATTGGGGATCTACTTAGGCAGCCATTTTGCGTACCTTTAGTTGTGGGATCTTGTTTCTGTTTCTGTTTCCTCTTGAACTTCACGTTCTGTTGGATTAATAATAAACGACTATGTACGCATACCACGCTGCACCTTGGTCCGATCCTTTACACAACGAACGTGACAGTCATTAAAGGGACATTTCTAAAATGGTCAACTTCATATTCATAATCTCCAGCACCACCCCAACATCAACATATGTGAAAATGGCGTGTTTCTACAGTACCAGTCAAACGTTTGGACACACCTACTCATTCAAGGGTTATTCTTTATTTTTATTATTTTCTACATTGTAGAATAATAGTGAAGACATCACAACTATGAAATAACACATATGGAATCATGTAGTAACCAAAAAAGTGTTAAATAAATAAAAATATATTTGAGATTTGAGATTCTTCAAATAGCCACCCCTTGCCTTGATGACAGCTTTGCACACTCTTAGCATTCTCTCAACCAGCTTCACCTGGAATGCTTTTCCAACAGTCTTGAAGGAGTTCCCACATATGCTGAGCACTTGTTGGCTGCTTTTCCTTCACTCTGCCGTCCGACTCATCCCAAACCATCTCAATTGGGTTGAGGTCGGGGGATTGTGGAGGCCAGGTCATCTGATGCTGTGACGAGGTGTGAATGAAATACCGAAGTCCAGAGTTTATT
The DNA here is from genome assembly GCF_020615455.1 of Coregonus clupeaformis. Lineage (NCBI taxonomy): Eukaryota > Metazoa > Chordata > Actinopteri > Salmoniformes > Salmonidae > Coregonus > Coregonus clupeaformis. The sequence goes on from NC_059200.1 coordinate 31,126,849, forward strand.
CAGTTTACATAAATCAAACGCCCCAAGCGTCAAACAAAACTATTACAAGGGAAAACATCCAACTTGGCAGAAACACAGTGAAGAGTAGCTCAACCGAGCTACACGCTCTCACAACAAACAATCACTCACAAAGACAAGGGGAACAGAGGGAACACTTATACACATACTAATTAGGGGAATGAGCACCAGGTGTGTGTGATTGACAAGACATGACAAGTGGAGTGATGAGAATGGGATCGGCAGTAGCTAGTACTCCGGTGACGACGAACGCCGAAGTCTGCCCGAACCAGGAGTGGGGGCAGCCTCGGCGGAAGTCGTGACAGATGCAGCACTCCATCACTCTCCATCTTGGTAAAATAGCCCATACACAGCCTGGAGGTGTGTTGGGTCATTGTCCTGTTGAAAAACAAATGATAGCTAAGCCCAAACCAGATGGGTTGGCGTGGTAGCCATGCTGGTTAAGTGTGCCTTGAATTCTAAATAAATCACAGACAGTGTCACCTGCAAAGCACCCCCACACCATAACACCTCCTCCTCCATGCTTTACAGTGGGAACCACACATGCAGAGATCATCCGTTCACCCACACCACGTCTCACAGACACAGCGGTTGGAACTAAAAATCTCAAATTTGGACTCCAGACCAAAGGACACATTTCCACTGGTCTAATGTCCATTGCTCGTGTTTCCTGGCCCAAGCAGGTCTCTTTTTCTTATTGGTGTCCTTTAGTAGTGGTTTCTTTGCAGCAATTCGACCATGAAGGCCTGATTCACACAGTCCCCTCTGAACAGTTGATGTTGAGATGTGTCTGTGACTTGAACACTGTGAAGCATTTATTTGGGCTGCAATTTCTGAGGCTGGTAACTCTAATGAACTTATCCTCTGCAGCAGAGGTAACTCTGGGTCTTCCATTCCTGTGGCGGTCCTCATGAGAGCCAGTTAGCGCATCATAGTGCTTGATGGTTTTTGCGACTGCACTTGAAGAAAGTTATTGAAATTTTACGGATTGACTGACCTTCATGTTTTAAAGTAATGATGGACTGTCGTTTGTCTTTACTTATTTGAGCTGTTCTTGCCATAATATGGACTTGGTCTTTTACCAAATAGGGCTATCTTCTGTATACCCCCCCTACCTTGTCACAACACAACTGATTGGCTGAAACGCATTAAGAAGGAAAGAAATTCCACAAATTAACTTTTAAGAAGGCACACCTGTTAATTGAAATGCATTCCTGGTGACTACCTCATGAAGCTGGTTGAGAGAATGCCAAGAGTGTGCAAAGCTGTCATCAAGGCAAAGGGTGGCTGTTTGAAGAATCTCAAATATACGTTGATTTGTTTAAAAAATGTTTGGTTCCTACATGATTCCATATTTGTTATTTCATAGTTTTGATGTCTTCACTATTATTCTACAATGTAAAAATAGTCAAAATAAAGAAAAACCCTTGAATGAGTAGGTGTGTCCAAACCTTTGACTGGTAGTGTATGTTTTGTGGAAAAAAAGATAGAGGAAGATAAGTGTTTCTAATTACATCATCAACCAATTAGTAGGCAATGCCTGCTCATAATTGGTTAAAATCACCAGGCACACCGATGATGTCATTGGAAACGCTTATCTTCCTCAATTTTGCTGCACAGCAGGAAATGCAAAATTGTAGTGTATTTGAGTTTTGAAAGACTTCTAAAGTTTGTAATTTCAACTCCTACAAAAATCAAAAATAATTCACATTTTCTGTTGCTGCAGGATTATTTTCCTGCTGTAGCAAATTCACATATGTCCACTGTCCCCTTTCATAAGTAATTGTCTAATCCAATTACAATCCAATATAAAAATCCTATAAGATTTTCAGAACCAGTCCTATTGGACTACTATAGGATTCTATCCTATAGGATTTTTTTATTGAATTTCTTCATTCATTCTATCAATCACTTACGTATTTACATGTCAAAGGTGGTTATGCAAATGTCAGGATATTTACATTTACATTTACATTTACGTCATTTAGCAGACGCTCTTATCCAGACCTGTTCAATGTTTTTCAGTCCTGTTCCTGTGGGACCCATTTCTATTCTAGTCCACTGAACTCATCACTAACAGACTCATTACACCTACTTTTAGTTGCGTCGCATGTGCTAGTGCTGGGCTAGAAGAAAAATTAGCAACTCTGTGGGTACAGAATAGAAAAATATTGTGGAAAATTACACCAAAAATAAGTAACAAAATGACACCCAAAACTCACATACAACGGGGCCTGATGAAATAAATGATGTGAATAATGTCATAGTATAATTCTTACCGGATTGAAGAAGGGTTGCTGAAAAGCCATGCTTCAGTGTTGCTCTGATCTGTCTGTTCGACTGTTTGGTGAATCTATAGAGCGCAGCACGTAGACGTGATCTGGCTCTCCTCAGTAAAGCTGCAATATCACTTTTTGGGCGACCCGACCAAATTCACATAGAAATGTGAGTTATAGATCTGTCATTCTCATTGAAAGCAAGTCTAAGAAGCGGTAGATCTGTTGTTCTATGTGCGCTAGTTATATATTTATATATTTTACTTTCAGTTTTGTACACCAGCTTCAAACAGCTGAAAATGCAATATTTTTGGTTATGGAAAATGTATTTCACTGGGATGGTACAATGATTCTCTACAATATACTTGCTTGCTTTGTCAATAAACTGAAATTAGGCAAACTATTAGAAAAGCAACTAGGAAATGACGGAGCGATTTCTGCATAGCGCACCGTAAGTTTCGTTTCTCATAAATGCCTCCATTGTTTACTTACACAAACGAAAACGGTGACCTTCAGATAAGAGAGCTACGTCAATGAAAATGCGCTGAAGCGCCAGTAGCACACCTTTTACATCAAGTAGCCTACAACTTTGCTGACTGATTCCCATTAACTTACCATTTTGAAATGGTTTAGTTTTCTTGTATCCTTCCAATTATTACTTTCACTAAGTCACTAGGATCAGAGGTATTTAGGGAAAAGCATTGCAGCAAATCTGTAGTGAATAGTAAAGGGCACCACACAGCATACCTGGCTACCCAAGTGCCTATTTGACACCTAACATTTTTGGACAGTCCTGGGCCTCTTTAGTCTAACGAGCCCACTCTGGAACTTGCATGTCCTCTTTGGTGACCCTAGATTAGAACCTGCATGGCCTCTTTGCCCATCACAGCCTCAGCACCACATCCTAGGTGTTACGAATTCAATGCTGGTGACTGTTATCAGAACCTCACAACCCTGAGCTGCACTCTCCACTCCCCATCCCCTACAACAGGAGCCTGAGAGTCTAGGGGGGTACCATAAACCTGCCTCTCAAACTCTCTATGACCGTGTGACCTGTGCCCTGATAGGTTGCTAGGGAAGTTACTAGGGTGCCGGATATAAGCTCCTGAGTGGCGCAGTGGTCTAAGGCACTGCATCGCAGTGCTAACTGTGCCACTAGAGATCCTGGTTCGAATCCAGGCTCTGTCGCAGCCGGCCGCGACCGGGAGACTCATGGGCGGTGCACAAGTCGTCCAGGGTAGGGGAGGGAATGGCCGGCAGGGATGTAGCTCAGTTGATAGAGCATGGCGTTTGCAACGCCAGGGTTGCGGGTTCGATTCCCACGGGGGGCCAGTATAAAAAAAGATGTATTCACTAACTGTAAGTCGCTCTGGATAAGAGCGTCTGCTAAATGACTGTAATGTAAATGTAAATATCTGCCTATCCTCTTGACTCTGCAGGTCACACAATACTTGCAGTCTCCCTCAAGCAGTGCAGAGAGCAACATCTCTGTCTCTGCCCCTCAACAACTGGAAGGGTGGCTATTTGAAGAATCTCAAATCTAAAATATATGTTGATTTGTTTAACACCTTTTTGGTTACTACATGATTCCATATTTGTTATTTCATAGTTTTGATGTCTTCACTATTATTCTACAATGTAAAAATAGTAAAAAATAAAGAAAAACCCTTGAATGAGTAGGTGTGTCCAAACCTTTGACTGGTAGTGTATGTTTTGTGGAAAAAAAGATAGAGGAAGATAAGTGTTTCCAATGACATCATCAACCAATTAGTAGGCAATGCCTGCTCATAATTGGTTAAAATCACCAGGCACACCGATGATGTCATTGGAAAGCGTATTTTCCTCAATTTTGCTGCACAGCAGGAAATGCAAACTTGTAGTGTATTTGAGTTTTAAAAGGCTTCTAAAGTTAGTAATTTCCACTTTGAAAATGCAGACTTGATTTGCCTTAACGAAAAATGGATCAACTCCTACAAAAATAAAAAATAATTCACATTTTCTGTTGCTGCAGGATTATTTTCCTGCTGTAGCAAATTAGCTACAATTAAGATCCTACGTCTGTAGGGTCAGGATCACGTGGCAATAAATTATTATAGTTCACATATTTCCACTGTCCCCTTTCATATGTAATTGTCTAATCCAATTACAATCCAATATAAAAATCCTATAAGATTTTCAGAACCAGTCCTATTGGACTACTATAGGATTCTATCCTATAGGATTTTTTTATTGAATTTCTTCATTCATTCTATCAATCACTTATGTATTTACATGTCAAAGGTGGTTATGCAAATGACAGGATATTAGACCTGTTCAATGTTTTTCAGTCCTGTTCCTGTGGGACCCATTTCTATTCTAGTCCACTGAACTCATCACTAACAGACTCATTACACCTACTTTTAGTTGCGTCGCATGTGCTAGTGCTGGGCTAGAAGAAAAATTAGCAACTCTGTGTGTTTAGAAGAAAAATTAGCAACTCTGTGGATACAGAATAGAAAAATATTGTGGAAAATTACACCAAAAATAAGTAACAAAATGACACCCGAAACTCACATACAACGGGGCCTGATGAAATAAATGATGTGAATACTGTCACAGTATAATTCTTACCGGATTGAAGAAGGGTTGCTGAAAAGCCATGCTTCAGTGTTGCTCTGATCTGTCCGACTGTTTGGTGAATCTATAGAGCGCAGCACGTAGACGTGATCTGGCTCTCCTCAGTAAAGCTGCAATGTCACTTTTTGGGCGACCCGACCAAATTCACATAGAAATGTGAGTTATAGATCTGTCATTCTCATTGAAAGCAAGTCTAAGAAGCGGTAGATCTATTGTTCTATGTGCGCTAGTTATATATTTATATATTTTACTTTAAGTTTTGTACACCAGCTTCAAACAGCTGAAAATGCAATATTTTGGGTTATGGAAAATGTATTTCACTGGGATGGTACAATGATTCTCTACAATATACTTGCTTGCTTTGTCAATAAACTGAAATTAGGCAAACTATTAGAAAAGCAACTAGGAAATGACGGAGCGATTTCTGCATAGCGCACCGTAAGTTTCGTTTCTCATAAATGCCTCCATTGTTTACTTACACAAACGAAAACGGTGACCTTCAGATAAGAGAGCTACGACAATGAAAATGCGCTGAAGCGCCATTAGCACACCTTTTACACCAAGTAGCCTACAACTTTGCTGACTGATTCCCATTAACTTACCATTTTGAAATGGTTTAGTTTTCTTGTATCCTTCCAATTATTACTTTCACTAAGTCACTAGGATCAGAGGTATTTAGGGAAAAGCATTGCAGCAAATCTGTAGTGAATAGTAAAGGGCACCACACAGCATACCTGGCTACCCAAGTGCCTATTTGACACCTAACATTTTTGGACAGTCCTGGGCCTCTTTAGTCTAACGAGCCACTCTAGAACTTGCATGGCCTCTTTGGTGACCCTAGATTAGAACCTGCATGGCCTCTTTTACCCATCACAGCCTCAGCACCACATCCTAGGTGTTACGAATTCAATGCTGGTGACTGTTATCAGAACCTCACAACCCTGAGCTGCACTCTCCACTCCCCATCCCCTACAACAGGAGCCTGAGAGTTTAGGGGGGTACCATAAACCTGCCTCTCAAACTCTCTATGACCGTGTGACCTGTGCCCTGATAGGTTGCTAGGGAAGTTACTAGGGGGCCGGATATCTGCCTATCCTCTTGACTCTGCAGGTCACACAATACTTGCAGTCTCCCTCAAGCAGTGCAGAGAGCAACGTCTCTGTCTCTGCCCATCAACAACTGGACTTACTATTATCTCTGGGATGGTGTGTATACCCAAATTGAGTTTTGTGACATGTATATATTGTTCTTAATAGTTAGTTGTTACTATTGGAGATGGTTAATAACTTCAAATTCCTCTGCGTACAAATCTCAGTGAAGCTGAAATGGTCTAACCACACAGACTGTCACGCTCTGGCTCCGGGACTCTGGATATTGAGCCAGGGTGTGTTCATTCATTGGGTGTATTTCTATGTTTGTATTTCTGTTGGGTTCATTTCTATGTTTGAGATAATGACTCCCAATCAGGGGCAACGAGTGTCAGCTGTGGGCTGGTTGTCTCTGATTGGGAGCCATATTTAATCTGTATGTTTTCCTTTGGGTGTTGTGGGTTTTTGTTCCTTGTCGGTCAGTGTAACCGTTTGGACTTCACGAGTCGTGTTTTGTTTGTTTGTTAGAAACTTTATAAAATAAAGTCATGTTTCTTTCACACGCTGCGCCTTGGTCCGCTTCCTGTAACGACGATCGTGACAGAAAAACCCACCATACCAAGACCAAGCAGCGTGTCCAGGAACACACGCAGGAGGTGACGCTTGTGGATGTCCTCCTCGGTTGGGGGCAGATTACCGAGGAGGAGGCCGTCCGGTACCGGAGGGCTATGAAGGGGGAGACCCAGGCAGGAGAGGAGCAACGGCGTAAGCAGTGTCAGCGTCAGAGGGACGAGAGGCAACCCCAGAAAATTTTTAGGGGGGGGCACACGGCTTGGGCGACTGGGCAGCAGGAGGCTGTCACAGGGCGTATTGGGAGACGTGGAGAGAAGGCCACCGGATTACGGGAGCCATTGGCGAGAGGAGGGAAGGAAGTAGTTGAGGCACGGCGAGAGGTACTGAGGTGTATTGCCAGTCCGGTCCGGCCCGTTCCTGATCCCCGTTTAAAGCCAGTGGTGTGTGTTCCCAGTACGGTCCGGCCTGTTCCTACTCCACGCACCATGCCTACGGTGTGCGTCGCCAGCCCAGCCCGGCCTGTCCCTGCTCCACGCACCAAGCCTACGGTGTGCGTCGCCAGCCCAGCCCGGCCTGTCCCTGCTCCACGCACCAAGCCTACGGTGTGCGTCGCCAGCCCAGCCCGGCCTGTCCCTGCTCCACGCACCAAGCCTACGGTGTGCGTCGCCAGCCCAGCCCGGCCTGTCCCTGCTCCACGCACCAAGCCTACGGTGTGCGTCGCCAGCCCAGCCCGGCCTGTCCCTGCTCCACGCACCAAGCCTACGGTGTGCGTCGCCAGCCCAGCCCGGCCTGTCCCTGCTCCACGCACCAAGTGTACGGTGTGCGTCGCCAGCCCGGTCCGGCCTGTCCCTGCTCTACGCACCAAGCCTACGGTGTGCGTCGACAGCCCTGCCCGGCCTGTTCCTGCTCTACGCACCAAGTCTACGGTGTGCGTCGCCAGCCCGGTCCGGCCTGTCCCTGCTCTACGCACCAAGCCTACGGTGTGCGTCGACAGCCCTGCCCGGCCTGTTCCTGCTCTACGCACCAAGTCTACGGTGTGCGTCGACAGCCCTGCCCGGCCTGTTCCTGCTCCACGCACCAAGTCTACGGTGTGCGTCGACAGCCCTGCCCGGCCTGTCCCTGCTCTACGCACCAAGTCTACGGTGTGCGTCGCCAGCCCGGTCCGGCCTGTCCCTGCTCTACGCACCAAGCATACGGTGTGCGTCGACAGCCCTGCCCGGCCTGTTCCTGCTCTACGCACCAAGTCTACGGTGTGCGTCGACAGCCCTGCCCGGCCTGTTCCTGCTCCACGCACCAAGTCTACGGTGTGCGTCGACAGCCCTGCCCGGCCTGTCCCTGCTCCACGCACCAAGCCTACGGGGTGCGTCGTCAGCCCTGTCCGGCTCGTTCCTGCTCTCCGCACCAAGTCTGTGGTGCGCGTCGCCAGGCCATTCCGGTCCATTCCTGTTCCACGCACCAAGCCAGGGGCGCGTGTCGTCAGTCCGGCTCCGGCCAGCGGGGCTAGACAGGACCAGGGGTACTTTGGGGGGTTGGAGAGGAAGTGGGGATCTAGGCTGGAGCCAGAACCACCGCCGAGGAGGTATGCCCACCCAGCCCTCCCTTGTTTAGCCCTTATTGAGGCGCGGTCGCAGTCCGCGCCTTTAGGGGGGGGTACTGTCAAGCTCTGGCTCCGGGACTCTGGATATTGAGCCAGGGTGTGTTCATTCATTGGGTGTATTTCTATGTTTGTATTTCTGTTGGGTTCATTTCTATGTTTGAGATAATGACTCCCAATCAGGGGCAACGAGTGTCAGCTGTGGGCTGGTTGTCTCTGATTGGGAGCCATATTTAATCTGTATGTTTTCCTTTGGGTGTTGTGGGTTTTTGTTCCTTGTCGGTCAGTGTAACCGTTTGGACTTCACGAGTCGTGTTTTGTTTGTTTGTTAGAAACTTTATAAAATAAAGTCATGTTTCTTTCACACGCTGCGCCTTGGTCCGCTTCCTGTAACGACGATCGTGACACAGACACTGTGGTGAAGAAGGCACGACAGCGACTCTTCAACCTCAGGATGCTGAAGAAATTCAGCCTGTCCCCGAGGGCCCTCACAGTGTTCTATAGGAGCATCATTGAGAGCATCCTGTCGGGCTGCTTCACAGCCTGATACGGCAACTCCACTGCCACAGACCTATGGACATTCCCCCCCCCCCAACATACTTTTATTCTGTCCCCACCCCAAGGACATTTATCACTGTTGCAGTTGTTAATATGTATATTATAGATTTTTTAAATTATAATTTTTGTTTTTATTTCACTTGGCCCCCACCCCCCCTAAACAGTCATGTATTTATTAATCACTGCTACAGTTATGATGTACAGTATATAGTGCTATTTCTGTTTTTTTGTATTACCATTTAAATTATTTTATTTCACTGTACCCTGCAATCACACCTGCAACCCCTGTACATGTAACTATTAAACACTCTGAATCTATTGTTGTATGCTGCCTTTGTGTATAGCTGTATCGTCATATGTGCAGGTAGCATATACATTTTCATACAGTCCTTCCCTTTTTAATAGCCTTGTTGCTCTGCTTGTGCTATCAGTTATAGTATTGTGTACAGTGGATTCATTACCTCTGTTTCTCCTGTTTCAGAACCACTACCTTTCCCACTTCTCATCCCCATGTGCATCCCCATATTCATCTTCCTCAGTGTGTTTAAATAAAGTTCCTGTGTGTTAACTCTTGGGCTGCTTTATTCGCCGGGTTGCTCTCTTTCACTAGGTGTTACCTCATACCTACTACATTTATATCTGATCAGATTTTGCATGTGTCCTCAAACGTACAGTATATCTATGATGTCTTATCTATAATAATACATTCTCAATACTATTTAAACATAAACAATGAGAGCCTTGCTGAATTGGGAAGTGGCTACATAAACTAAAACCATGAATACACACCACATTTTTTAAAAGTATTTTGAATGAAACATACTACACTAGTGTACAGATGAGTGAATCAGTTAGATATGAGTTTTTATGGCCTAATGTCCTTACTCCCCATCATATCTTGTGTTAATGATTACCATATCACACCAAGGGCACATATCAAGTTACCAGTGACACCAAAGACAGAAAGGGATTAGTTATAAATATATTTGGTGACACTAACCGTAAATATAACTGACTGTAAAATTCCATAACATAACTCAAATACTTTATTAAATTCAACTCAAACATAAATTATCACATGACAAGCTTCATTTTATTGTCTTTCAAGGATGAAAACAGAAACTGTGTTTACAGAATGGTAGCCACATGCAATACAAAAATATGAATTTTTACATGACATAAAAAACATTCGAAAAAAAATGTACAGTATTTTTACAGTATTTTGTACATTAAAAAATATAAAGATATATACATCTGTAATAGGGGAGCAGTACCTATTTAAAAATGCAAAGATGTATAGTACATATAAAATGTTTGTACAAATATTAAAACAATTGTGTTAATTAGCTGTACATTAAATAATGTATATACATGTCTAGTTTAGACACCACTGATATCGTCAATATACCATTTACTGCAGTCTTTCACTAAATCAACCCTACATATTCCAATACAATACACTCACTCGCACATACACACTCACAAACAAACACAAATACAAGCACACCAACTGAGGCTAGCAATCACAAACATAATACACACAAGCGTGCACAAGAAGTTTATGTTTAAGGAGTAAATTATAGGACACTTTTGCGGCAGGTTCTTGTTCAAATTTTTTTGCGCTGTTTAGGAATCTACTAAACTACTTGAAAGGTCTACCTCTCTACACCACTCACAGGCTGAGAGAAGGCATCTCTTGTTTCTCTATGGCGCCCTCTTATGCCTTTTAATAATCAGGGCACTCACTTCATCATCAAATACCTTCAGTCATAAATAACCAACAGAATTCCATTTCCAGTGGGCAGTGAGATGATGAGAGGAAGGTCCCATTGCATGCTGACACCTCCTGTGAACTGCGGTTTCAACATATTAATTCTTCATTTATGCACTGAGCCATTTTAAAATGTATGGTTTCATCAGATTCTACTCAGACAAGCAACACAGAGGCAAGAGTCAATTAAATAATGCTCTCCCAATTCCTGAGACCTTTGTCCTTTCAACTTTCATGGAACAAAAAAATTAACACTGCAAAAATGATTACTCTAAATAGGAACCAACAACAAAAAGGTGACAGTTTGTATCTTATAGTTTTTTCTGCATTTGAAATAATGTTTACAGGTAGTGAGTGACCAGAAGGCAGACATGGGGCAGCCCGGTGACAGTGTCGCAGCGCATGCCATCGAAAAACTGCATAGAGCTAAGAGGCAAGAGGCAGTTGGATTACATCACTCAAGCAGCCTGAAGCATCAAGACCACAATGAAAAAAGAGGAGGAGGGAGTGAATGCAGAGGACCATTTGTGATAGGAAGAGTTAAAACCATTGGTTTGGCCCAACGAGTGTCTGGGCCACGTCGTCTGGGAGCTGGGCAGGCTGCAGACGGAGCAGAACACAGCAGACCAGCCATCAGCCACAAGGCACAGGCAACAGCATACCAGTCAGTCTCAGCACAGACACCACGAACCACTTACTCACAAGTCTCAGATAGTCCAAAAAATAAAAATGAAGGCAAGAAGTTTTGAGACGAAGGAAGGAAAGGTAGTGAAGCACTACCCTCGATCTCCTCAGTCCAGCACCCTTCTCTCCCACACAAGGAAACACTACAGTTTAATAGACATGTAAGATCAGGCTGTGGGTTAGTGGAAGCAGTGTCTGTATCAGGCAGAGTCAATGCTTTGATCAATCCTAAGAGTTAAGGATTTCAGGAGCATGCAAGGCAGACCCAGGCTTTGTTTGTTTTGCATTGCTTATGTTTCATAGTGACGGCTACAACCTATATTAGGAAGACAGAAAGAGAGAGAGAACAAAGGAAAACAAGGAGGTTAGAGACTGTTAGTGAAACTATACTAACAAGTGTAACATTAAGAGAGAATGATTTGAGAAGAAGGCCAGCGCAGTAGAGTAGACAGGAAAATACTTCAACATGAAACAAGGGGACAGATTTCTGTACCACAGAAAGCTCAGATGAGCTTTCTCACAGAAAGCTTTTTCAGGATTCACAAGTCCACGCAAAGTGTCCCAACAGACCATGGCAAACACCAAGCAAGCTGGTAAGTGCTTCTCTTTCCATTCAAGCTCTGGCATGCTATGCAGACAGCCTTTGTTGGGGCATCTGTGGTATCATTACTGATAGTGTTGGAAGAGGCCAGCTTGTGATTAAATACAAACAGAAGACCAGTAGCCAAGCAGTTTCCACTAGCACAGGGTTTCCCAAAGTCGGTCCAAATTTACAGAGAACGAGCAGGAGAGAGATGGTAGGAGAGGAGTAAAGGTGGAGAGAAATCTGGACCAGGTACTGTATATCTAACATATGAGAAGAGGAGAGGGGTGGGGAGATGTAGAGGTACAGAGCAGGTCAAGAAAATGTCCAGGAAAGGGAGGGACAAAACAATGCTTTTAAACAGAAAAGTGCACTCAACTCACAGTCACATCCTGGGGGAGATAGAGTTTTGGAAATAGAAGATAAAACAGAGAACATTCCCTTAGCATCGCATATGGTTCATTTCTAAATGCTAAATGTTTCACCATTCGAAACCACCGTCTCTCATATTACAGTGGTCAATGTATTTGTAGTGGACCATCAGATGCTAATGTGGCTCATGACTATCATGAACATAAACTACTACCAAGAGTCTACTCAGGCATACCCTGCCTAGTCCCCATCAGTTTTACATCAGTGGGCTTAATACCTCACAGCAATCTGGGGTTCTTCCTTTACATGCCTTCAGTTGAACCCCTTTGTTTTATACACAAGTCCATTCCAGACGAGTCAGAGCCCAGTCAAGGTTCAGAGTGCATGGGAGGGCAGGCAGGACATATCCTCCTCCCATGCCTCCACCTCTACCTCTAGGATACGTACTCTGCAGACTTCCAGAAGTGTCCAGGGTGGGACAGTCTCCGGTTGAGTTTGGGCAGCTTCTCCAGCATGTCAGCCAGCTGGGTGAAGGTGGGCCGCTCCCTCAGGTCGTAGGCCCAGCAGGCAGACAGGACCTCCTGCACACACACAGGAGGGATTAATGTCCTCACTTCGTGCCAACACAATGCAGAGATTTACCCTGTACTCAGCTTTACTGTCTCCTCTATTCTAACAAGGCCATCCCTTAACTTAGCATTAGCCTAGAAAATATCCTCGCTTGCAATGCGGGGATTAAGAAAGATGCAAATTTGATTTTTTTTTATGTGCAAAGATTTCTGCATGATTCCACCACAATATGATCTGGCACACAGCAGTGCTTCACCCCTCCACTCACCGTGACCTCCTTTCCCAGGCTGATCTCTGCCAGGACCTTCTTGATGCCCTCACCACTCCCCACCTGCCAGATGGTAGACTCCACAGGCTGGTTGGTGATAGGCCAGTCCCTGGCTTGGAGCTCGTACCAAATGGTGCTAAATGGGGGCAACCAGCAATATGGTCATTCCCCAGAGCCAGTTAACTGTAAACTGATGCAGTCTTATAGAGAGAAAAACTATTGTGCTATCAATGATAAAGAAAAGGTACATCAGAATGTGCTAAGAGCATACCCAAAAGCGTAGACGTCTGCAGCGTTGGAGAAGGGCAGGCGGTCCTCGTTGTTTCCAGGGCTCATCCTGCGTACGATCTCTGGCGCCAGGTAACAGATCCAGCCATGTGGAAGCTTCAGCTCATTGTCTCGCCTGTGAAGGAAGACACACACACACAGTCACCCACTGAGCAACCACCCGAGCCACTGCCTGTTCACCCCTTCTATCATCCAGAAGGCGAGGTCAGTACAGGTGCATCAAAGCTGGGACTGAGAGACTGAAAAACAGCTTCTATCTCAAGGCCATCAGACTGTTAAATAGCCATCACTAGGCGGCTTCCACCTGGTTACGTAACCCTGCACATTAGAGGATGCTGCCTTATACACATAGACTTGAAATCACTGGCCACTTTAATAATGGAACACTAGTCACTAATAATGTTTACATATTTTTGCTTTACTCATCTCATATGTATATACTGTATTCTATTCTACTGTATTTTAGTCAATGCCACTCCAACATTGCTCGTCCTAATATTTATATATTTCTTAATTCCATTATTTTACTTTTAGATTGTGTGTATTATGTGTATTGTTGTGAATTGTTAGATATTACTGCACTGTTGGAGCTAGAAGCACAAGCATTTCGCTACACCTGCAATAACATCTGCTAAACGTGTATGTGACCAATACAATTTGATTTGATTTGAGCATCCACCAGCTGAGACGATTGATGTAGGAACCAATATGCAGAGTCCTTACCTCCCCTCCTGAACCACTCCAGAGATCCCAAACAGACCAAAGTCTGTAATAATGACTTTATTGGTGTCATGAAAGACGTTCTTCGACTTCAAGTCCTTGTGGACAATGCCTTTGGCATGCAGATAGCCCATTCCCTGTGTGGATTGAAGGACGGAAATAAGGACATAAAGTAAATATACGTTACACATTTATACTGAACAAAAATATAAACGCAACAAGTGTTAGTCCCATGTTTCATGAGCTGAAATAAAATATCCCAGAAATGTTCCATATGCACAAAAAGCTTATTTCTCTCAAAATGTTAGTTTTGATGTCTTTACTATTATTCTACAATGTAAAAAATAGTACAAATAAAGAAAAACCCTTGAATGAGTATGTGTGTCCAAACTTTTTTACTGGTAGTGTGTGTGTGTGTGTGTATATATATATATATATATATATATATACATACATACATACATACACATACACACACACACACACACACACACACACACACATATATATACACACATACATATATACACACACACACACACACCTGTACAAATGTGAAAGTATTGAACAGGGACAGAAGTTTACCTTTACAATTTCTTGAGCAATTTGCCTCGTCTTGTTTATATCAAGTGTGTTTTTGGTGTCTCGAACGACAGAGTATAGCGTCCTCCCTTTACAGAAACTGGAGAGAAACATTTGAATAAAAAAATTGAACAAAACAAATAAACAACAGCTATGGTTGACTGAATATAACAAAGAGATAAGTATTGATTCTGGATGCGAGTTAGCCCCTCCCCCTACCTTGTGATGATGGCGAGGTGGGGCGGGGCCATGCATGCCCCCATAAAGAGGACCACGTTCTCATGACGGGTCTGTCTGTAGTTCATCACCTCCTTCTTAAACAGCTTCAGGTGGTCCTGGTTGTTCCCATCTATCTCAAGCAGCCTGATGGCCACCTCTCCATGCCAACGGCCCTTATGTACCTTGCCCCAACGGCCCTGGAGTGAAGGAGGGAGTGATTTAATGACAGTTTCAGAAACACACTTTAAATGGGTTTAAACAGAAAACACTGATAGTTCGATGCAAATGTAGATCATTCAATATTTTTGATCCAGTGAAAAGAGTGTGTTGTATTGCCCTATCACCTTCCCAATGAGCTCTCCCAGGTCCAGCTGTTCGAAGGGGATGTCCCACTCCTGCAGGTAGACACTGGTCTGGCTGGCCTTACGGGAGATGGGGCCTTTCCAGCGACCTCCCCGTGAGTTGGGCAGGTCATCCAACTCATCACCATCACACTCACCGTCCGAACCCCCATTCATCCCACTCCCATCTTCATCATCATCTTCCTCCTCCCCATCTTCCTCCTCCACTACTGGGTCTGGGTCGATCTCAGGTTCAACCACCTCCTCATCCTCCTCTTCCTCCTGTAGGACATTCATGCATGTTGGGTTTTGGGCATGTATCTGCATGTGTCACAGTTACTTCGCACACACACACTCAGTTTATACCTCTCCGTCCTCATCCTCGGCCAGTTCAGCGTGCATGTCATCTGCTGGTTCAGTCTCACTGTTGGGACAGGGTAAACCACAGTCACAATGTCAGAGTATTGTACCATTAAAACACTATTGATAAATTAAATAGACAGGCAAGCCTTACACTGTGTCATGGAGGGCTTCAGAGTGCAACGTAGTAGAACTGGACACATCTGGGAGAAAGAAATACAAATATTCAGTATGTAATAAAAAATGGTGGCTTTTTGCTTGTAAAGACAAAATTGCGTCCCTGCTGTAGTTCCTTTGCCCGCTTATATTGTCGCTTTGCCATAGCAATGTGTTGACAACCACCACCACAACCACAATATGACAAGACATGCAATTCTCAAACTCCCCAGCAGGTGGCACAGAGACCCATCTCCACATGAGACAATGAATGCAGTCTAAATATCACACAGCACAACACATTATTCTAAAACATTGACAAATGCACAACTTGGTCACGTAATTCACTAAGCCTGTGAATACATGCAGGAGATAGAGAGAGCTGACAGGGTTGGGGCTGGGGACGTTGGCAGGTGTGAGCGCAGTACAACAGTCTGTCTGGGACCGTACTGTAAACTCACCAGGGAAGATAAACTTCTGTCTATGCTGAAAGTAGCAGGCAGCTTAGGGAAAAGAGAGGGAAGAACCAACAAGCATGGAGTGGAGAGAGAGACTCTGGGTTAGAGTATCCGTTAAAACAACCCCAGTCACCCCCACCCCCCAGAGGAGCGGTATTAATGTAGAGAGAGAGGGAGGACGACCCCTGCTGCCCGGCCATTCCATTCCACGTTCAAAGTTCGCTAAACAGGAAATGTGACTCAGGGAGACCTTCTGTGTAATCAAGAACACAATGCAAGCATGCCCTTGATAGTGGGAGTATGCTGGCTTATTTGTGTGCAGTGGACATGCTTGTGTGGTTAAGTGTACTGTTGAAGTCGGAAGTTTACATACACTTAGGTTGGAGTCATTAAAACTTGTTTTTCAACCACTCCACAAATGTCGTTAATAAACTATAGTTTTGGCAAGTCGGTTAGGACATCTACTTTGTGCATGACACAAGTACATTTTCCAACAATTGTTTACAGGCAGATTATTTCACTTATA
Source organism: Coregonus clupeaformis (assembly GCF_020615455.1). Taxonomy (NCBI): domain Eukaryota; kingdom Metazoa; phylum Chordata; class Actinopteri; order Salmoniformes; family Salmonidae; genus Coregonus; species Coregonus clupeaformis. Next base: position 31,143,470 of record NC_059200.1, read on the forward strand.
ATTCACTGTATCACAATTTCAGTGGGTCAGAAGTTTACATACACTAAGTTGACTGTGCCTTTAAAAAGCTTGGAAAATGCCAGAAAATGATGTCATGGCGTTAGAACCTTCTGATAGGCTAATTGACATCATTTGAGTCAATTGTAGGTGTACCTGTGGATGTATTTCAAGGCCTACCTTCAAACTCAGTATCTCTTTGCTTGACATCCTGGGGAAATGAAAATAAATCAGCCAAGACCTCAGAAAACAAATTGTAGACCTCCACAAATATGGTTCATCCTTGGGAGCAATTTCCAAACACCTGAAGGTACCACGTTCATCTGCACAAACAATAGTACAAAGTATAAACACCATGGGACCACGCCGCCGTCATACCGCTCAGGAAGGAGACGCGTTCTGTCTCCTAGAGATTAACGTACTTTGGTGCGAAAAGTGCAAATCAATCCCAGAACAACAGCAAAGGACCTTGTGAAGATGCTGGAGGAAACAGGTACAAAAGTATCTATATCCACAGTAAAACAAGTCCTATATCGACATAACCTGAAAGGCCGCTCAGCGAGGAAGAAGCCACTGCTCCAAAACCGCCATAAAAAAGCCAGACTACGGTTTGCAACTGCACATGGGGACAAAGATCGTACTTTTTGGAGAAATGTCCTCTGGTCTGATGAAACAAAAATATAACTATTTGGCCATAATGACCATCGTTATGTTTGGAGGAAAAAGGGGAAGGCTTGCAAGCCAAAGAACACCATCCGAACCGTGAAGCACGGGGGTGGCAGCATCATGCAGTGGGGGTGCTTTGCTGCATGAGGGACTGGTGCACTTCACAAAATAGATGGCATCATGAGGAAGGAAAATTATGTGGATATATTGAAGCAACATCTCAAGACATCAGTCAGGAAGTTAAAGCTTGGTCGCAAATGGGTCTTCCAAATGGACAATAACCCCAAGCATACTTCCAAAGTTGTGGCAAAATGGCTTAAGGACAGCAAAGTCAAGATATTGGAGTGGCCATCACAAAGCCCTGACCTCAATCCTATAGAACATTTGTGGGCGGAACTGAAAAAGCGTGTGCGAGCAAGGTGGCCTACTAACCTGACTCAGTTACACCAGCTCTGTCAGGAGGAATGGGCCAAAATTCACCCAACTTATTGTGGGAAGCTTGTGGAAGGCTACCCGAAACGTTTGACCGAAGTTAAACAATTTAAAAGGCAATGCTACCAAATACTAATTGAGTGTATGTAAACTTCTGACCCACTGGGAATGTGATGAAAGAAATAAAAGCTGAAATAAATAATTCTCTCTACTATTATTCTGACATTTCACATTCTTAACTGACCTAAAACAGGGAATTTTTACTAGGATTAAATGTCAGGAATTGTGAAAAATTGAGTTTAAATGTATTTGGCTAAGGTGTATGTAAACTTCCGACTTCAACTGTATATCCATGTGTGTATATTCATGTGTGTTTTTGCATGTGAGAGAGTGCGATAGAGAGAGAAAGGGAGAGACTCCAGGTGATTGTGTGCATTTGTTGAGGTGATTGTGTGTGTTTATGTATTTGTATAGGTGTGTGAGTGACGGTCAGGGACCTACCTGGGAAGTGGAAGCGGTTGTCCCGGTGGACCTTGGGCGAGGAGTTGGGGGGCGGGGTGGCACTGGGAGGGTTCTGGAAAGGGACAGGGGAGGATGGTGTGGAGGAGGTGGTGGAGGACGGGTTACTGCTGGAGTCCAACTGGTTCAGCGCAGGGGGGTGATCCTGGGAGAAGGAGAAGAAGAAGAAATACACACTGATCAGAGTCAATAACACACTTGTCTGTCCTAACAGCACCATGCATATCATTATCATCAAAGCTGTGATGTAATATCTAAGACGGTGTCTCTACCTTTTTGGTGATGGCCTTTGGTAGTGTGCCAAACTGTGGTGCCTCTAATGGCCGATCCACAGGGTTGTTGATGTCAGATGGCACAGACTCAGTCCTCCGGATTTTGGTGACTGGAAAGAAGAGATTGGGACCATTAAACTAACACTTGTTGAATCAAATCGGTAAACCATGAATCCATGGATGAAAATGAGAAGCAAGAAAGGGCTTACTTGGCAGAAAAGAGATTCTGCAGGAGGGAGCTTCTTTAGTACACTTGTTATGGCACTTTAACCTGCAGACAGGAAACAACCAATCAGAGAACAATTGATCACCAAAAGAAGATGAAGTTGTATTTTTTTTGCATTGTACAGACACTCAACCCAACACCAGAACATCTCAGAGAGCCCCCCTCCCTCTCCTTCTCTCTCTACTCCACTCACCTGCAGTGTTTACACTTCACCCCAAACATCATGTTCTTCTGACACACCTGACACGTCTGAGACAGCCACGACTTGGTGGAAAACCTTCACACAGAATCGTCAATTACATAAACCATCAATCGTTTTTTGCCATTTCTACTGTGGCTTGAAAGTATATTTTACATTTGTATCATGGTAGTCTCTGACCTAAAGGTGTATGACATGAGGTAGTCACCAACCTGTGAGTGACGGCCAGGCCTATGTCTCTCCTCACTGTCTGTGGAGAGCCACGGTGCAACCCCATGTTATCTGGGGGGGGAGAGAGAGAGAGAGGAGAGATGTCAAACACTAGTAGTCAAACAAATATAGACAGAGGAGGATTTGTCTAAACATTAAGTATTAGCACAAATATGGCAATTTATTTATGAAGTTTAGTGGCTACTATCAAAATGAAATCACTGGTGCTTAGGGAATTGCAAAATATTGTTACCTTTCCCAAAAATCCCAGTTGGAAGACTCCAGGAAATTCTCAGAATTTTGCAACCCTAGTGTTGCGGTTGCTTACAACTTGCCACACTATGTGCCAAAACAATGACAACATTTACTGTTCATTTTACAAGTTAAAACGAATTTGCATGAGACCTAATGACGTTGGTTCGGTAGGTGACTCTCCTACACATGAATCATTATGGACACATACACTATGTGCCAAACCAAAAAAACAAACATTTACTGTTTATTTTACAAGTTAGAACCAATTTGAGTGAGACCTAATGACGTTGGTTTGGTAGGTGATACACACTCACTCACACGACTTTGTGGGAGTGTTAGATTTTGCTCTATGCTGTCGAATGAATTGGAAGAGTAATGTCATTTCTCTAGAAGCGATGAGGTCAGAAAACGCTCCCTCCCCCCACATCACAGCCCTCAGATGGAACAGACTGAAACACTCTGAGCCAGACTGGGATGGCAACTGTGGCCCTACAGCCAGCTACTGGGAAATACATTTGGCTCTTTAAAAAGAGCACACATACACAAACGGTCCATTCCATCTGAGTAATTCACCATGCATTTACCAATCTATTTCAGTGAAGATTCCTTACATATAGCGGGGTAAGTCAAAATGTATGTGTACTCACTCTTGAGGTGGAATGAATGCTCCTCCATCAGAGTAGGGGTGCCAGGTAGGGTGTAGGGGGCGGTGGCGGGGGCAGGGGTGGAAGCCCCGGGGGTGCGGGCAGACCGGTGGGGGGAGCGGGAGAGCGAGACCTCACAGCCATTCCCATTGATCTGAACGTTGAGGAACAACTTATTCTTCTTTGCACACCTGAGGGGAACACAGAACGCTGTGACGTCAGTACAGTGGCCCACTGCTGCCCTCACACCCTCATCACTGGATTACTCAATGACAATCCAAAACAGACCTCCATACAGATAATCTTTCACCAGAGATAATTTTTGAATGGCCATACTGTATGAACCATGTTATGTAAGTGTCAGAGAAGTGAGGCAGAGAGGGAGGCAGTATCATGCCTTGGCAGAGAGGAGATTCAGCAACACATACATTTTAGTAATTTAGCAGACGCTCTTATCCAGAGTGACTTTGAGTTAAGTGCCTTGCTCAAGGACACAGCCACATTTTTCACCTTGTTGACTCAGGATTCAAACCAGCAACCTTTCAGTTACTGGCCCAATGCTCTAACCACTAGGCTACCTGCCGCCACTTGGAGGACAATGAAATTAAATTAAAAAAAAGCAGGCACAGGGAAGACTGAGCCACACCCTCCACCACTGGAGAGGAGAGCAGAGCAGAGCACAGGCCAAAGGGCTTAGCATCCTCTTCCTGGCATTGGTCAGGAATGCTGATCCAGCAGCACACAGCCCCACTGCCTGCCTGCCTGCCTGCTCTCTCAGGGCTCTGCCTGTGCCCCCGCTCACACTCATCAGTGTCCTCACAGGCTAGGTCTGGGGTCATAGGGTATACTTCTATATACATGTACATAATGCATGTATCGTTAAGCTGTAGTATCAGTCCTGTTTAAATACTTCTGTCTAGTCAGGTTTCATTATGGCTGAGTTTCCATCACTAATGTAACATCACTACAAATAAACAGGATATTACTGATATGCGTTAGTATGTGTGTTTATTAGGTACACCCATCTAGTACCGGGTTGGACACCCCCTTTGCCTCCAGAACAGCCTGAATTCTTCGGGGCATTCTACAAGGTGTCGGAAATGTTCCACAGGGTTTTGACACGATGCCATCACACAGTTGTGCAGATTGGACGGCGGTACATTCATGCCCACGAACAGCCCGTTCCATCTCATCCCAAAGATGCTCTATTAGGTCTGGGGACCGTGCAGGCCACTCAAGTAAACTGAACTCGATGTCATGTTCCAGGCGATGTTTTTCCACTCCTCAATTGTCCAGTGTTGGTTATCGCGTGCCAACTGGAGCCACTTCTTCTTGTTTTTAGCTGATAGGAGTAGAACCCGGTGTGGTCGTCTGCTGCAATAGCCCATACGTGATAAGGATCGGCAAGTTGGCCGTTCCGAGATGCCGTTCTGCACACCACTGTTGTACTGTGTCATAATTTGTCTGTTTGTTGCCCACCTGTTAGGTTGCACGATTCTTGCCATTCTCCTTCGACCTCACTCATCAACGAGCTATTACGCCCACAGGACTGCCACTGACTGGATTATTATTTATTTTTTCCGCACTGTCATGCATGAAAAGCCCAGGAGGGCGGCCGTTTCTGAGATACTGGATCCGGCGCACCTGGCATCGACGATCATACCACGCTCAAAGTCACTTAGGTCACTCGTTTTGCCCATTCTAACGTTCAATTGAACAGTAACTGAATGCCTTGATGCCTGTCTGCCTGCTTTATATAGCAAGCCACGGCCACGTTTTCGTGAACGGGGTGGTTTACCTAATAAACTGTATGTGTGTGTCTTGCCCTGCTTTGAGAATCAGGCCTTAGAAAAGCTTCCTGTTTTGACATTACTCATTATCTCTGGGAATCTGTGGGGATTAGCTCCGGCCATATACACATTAAGGCAGCAGCAGGCAGGATGTGGTTTGTGTGTGTGTGTGTGTGAGAGTACAAGTGTGTGTGATAAGCCCTGCCCTTACACGTCCAGTTGTAATGTCATAATAGGGTGGAGGCGTGTCCTATATTCAACCCTGTTCCAAGATTTTGAGCAGCGTGGAAAACTGCCCAGACACTGGTCATGATGACCTCACACATATGTTGCCAATCAAAATAACCTTTCAGAAATCTCTCATCAAGGGGCCCACTATAATTACTGTGAATTGGACTAGATAAGTTGAAATTCTGTGCCTCCAACCACACTGTATAACACTTTACTCTAGGTCATAAAGGACTGGAAGTCACACATACAAAGCCTAGGGCACGGGAACAGGAAGTGACCTACTTGTTGGTTGGCGGCTCCTCGATGCGGTTCCCCAGCTGGGACTCATGGCTCTTGCTGCGGGTCAGGGTGATGTTGGGCAGAAGGTGCAGCACCTTGCGGGAGGGGGGCGGCGGGGTGCAGGGGGGCTTCAGCCTGTGGCGTCTCTTGGAGGGCGGGGTGAGGGGCGGGGTGGAGGTGTGGCCATGGAGTAGCCCCTGTCGGGTGGTGGAGAGGGGGAAGGGGTCTGTGAGAGGGCTGTCAGCCCCGTGGGCCTCGGGACTGGGCATTGTAGACACGGAGAAGGACCGGGGATGGGCACAGGCAGTGCAGGGGGTGGAGGGAGTGGATGGGGTGGTGGGGGGCCGAGCTAGGGAAGAGGGGCTGTGGGGGCGCATCGGACCCCCCATCCCTCCCAACAGCTGTTCGGGAGGCAGCAGCAGAGAGCCACTGTCTCGCCGGGTGGGCTCAGAGAACCATGGCCCCCCATCCTCTCTTAACTCTCCATCTGTAGGGGAGACACAGAAAAGGGTTCCAGACCTGTTAGAGCCGGTTAGTCATACTAGCACCCTCAGTCTTCCACCCCTCAACCTAGTGTCTTCTGTCCTACAACAGAACCTTACCCTGGGTGGCGGCCTGTTGCTGCTGGCGGGGATAATAGAGCAGAACCAGCCTGGCGCTGAGACTAACAGTCAGTAAAACCCCACAGAGACCCCACACTGACAAGTCAGATCAGGCAGACTCTCCAAGGGACAGACAGACAGAAACAGCCAGCCAGCCAGACAGACACCCACCTGATTCAGTGGCGCTCTTCAGGCAGGAGAGGGCAGCGCTGAGCCTGGCACACTCCTCTAAACTGGAGCCCAGTCTCCTCATGGTCTCCCGCACGTGAGAACCTGGCATCTGCAGCAAGGCATCCAAGGACAGCTTCACCGGCACCGCCTAGCGAGAGGAGCAGAGAGAGACAAGGTCAGGAGGAGGTGAGTGATCAGTACCACCACACACTATCCAGTCGGACCTCTCCATACAGTACAACATGTGATAGAGCAACATACAGACGTATACATCTTACACTAGTATCCTAGTATCCAACTCTATAATAGACACAAAAGGTGACCATTGTTCATTCTCATCAACCAAAGGCAGGCAGCCAGACAGACATCTATCTCCAGATATATCCACAGGCCAGACCAGGAGCAGAGACCAGTGAGTACAGACTGACAAGGTGACTTTTATCAATATAGTCGGCTCACTGCATTTGTGATGCACATTGGGTTGCAAAGAAAAAGCCATATCTCAGACTGGCCAATAAAAAGAAAATATTAAGATGGGCAATCTGGGATATGGCTTTTTCTTTGCAACTCTGCCTAGAAGGTCAGCATTCCGGAGTCGCCTCTTCACTGTTGACGTTGAGACTGGTGTTTTGCGGGTACTATTTAATGAAGCTGCCAGTTGAGGACCTGTGAGGCGCCTGTTTCTCAAACTAGACACTAATGTATTTGTCCTCTTGCTCAGTTGTGCACCGGGGCCTCCCACTCCTCTTTCTATTCTGGTTAGAGCCAGTTTGCACTGTTCTGTGAAGGGAGTAGTACACAGCGTTGTACGAGATCTTCAGTTTCTTGGCAATTTCTCTCATGGAATAGCCTTCATTTCTCAGAACAAGAATAGACTGACGAGTTTCAGAAGAAAGTTATTTGTTTCTGGCCATTTTGAGCCTGTAATTGAGGGTTCCAGACTGACTGATTGGCCAAAGCCCCGTGGAGCCTTCCACCTAGAGGAGAACACAGAAACTCGGAACAATGAGGGTCTTTGAACAAACGCTCAAACATCTGGCTAGAAATAGACAGAGTGATTTGATTCCATTTGTAGGTGGTGGCACAGCAGCGTGACTGTGTTTGTCGCAAACAGTACACACCATCCCTTCCCAGTAGTTTCTCTGTGCATCACAACACAGTCTAATTGTGTGCACTCAAATCCACCTCACAAATGAGAAATTAATGCAAAATGGTGAGGTAATTTATTCCATGGTCAACTGAACATAACTACTGTGGCAATAGTTTTGGAATTGAAATTATTCGCAAGCCTGCGAGTTGTAGCCTGTATTGTTTTAGGACTTTCAGTCACCTTCTTGAAGTTTGCCATTATAAAAGTGTGTACCTGGAGATACAGTACGCTGTCTAACAACATGAGTTGTTACGCCCGCACTTCAGACATACCTTTGTCCCCTCATCCTATGGGTTGACTACCCTCTATATTACAGCCTATTTTACTAGCCACTCCTGACTCCCCGACCCACCCTATGTCTCAAAGGTGAGCTGTACCCAATAACTATGTCCTCAGGAAAACTGTAAGTATGTGCACAAACACAACCAACACAGTCAGGTGCAACCAGGAGACATGACAATGAGAAGAGATTAGCTTAAAAACAGCCGGGTCTAGTGCTTCAGGCTAGATCACCACTGGCACAAACCATCAGGAAACCTTCCTCTAAACAAACAAACAAACCCAATACTCTGCAGGCTGCCCAACACAGTCTTGGGATTAGACATGCTCGTCAAAACCCTAACGCATACAGCTGTGTAAAATGACAATGTCCAATGAGCAAAAAACAGCGGCACACAGCTGAAAATTGGACGCTTGAAGATGGCATGAACATCTTAATAGCAGGAAAACCATATTGTTTCTGTACCATTTTAGTTAAAAACATCCTGCCTCCAGAAAAAATTACAACCGGATGTTACATGTTTGGTTTTAAATATATACTTACTGAATGATTCGGCTATAGCTTTCTTTACATACCATATGGAAGATTTTCAACACACTGTAGATGAAGAGCTCTACTCATTCCAGTGAGAGGAATCCACTACTTCCACAACCCTCGTCACACACGACAAATAACCCCACTATCCATCCCTCCCTCCCTCCCTCCCTCTTAGCCAAGCCATTGGCTCGTCCTTCCCTGCACCTCCCTCCCACCCCCTCCCTCCCTCCTCCAGTGCAGGTCCAAGCACACAGCTCAGTCAGTCTGTGAGGTAGCCAGACACACAGAGAGAAGAGGTGATACTGAGGACCTGGCTGGGTGGGGGTAAGTATGTGGGTATGACTACAGGGGGCTACAGTCTGCCTACTCACCATAAAGTGCTGATGTCAGCCTGGCTAACCCAGGGTCTGTGACTCGCTGGCCAGGTCTAACCCTCATTCACAGAGTTCAACACAGGTGTGATCCCAGAGCCAGGAGGAGATGAACACCTTTTTCAGCCCCTGCTGGCCTGAAGCACATTGTGTGGATGGGAATGAACCCTGTAACCTTACAGAGCTAAAAACGATTGTCTCACCAACCTCAAGAAACTGAGATATTTCTGGAAATACTGTATCTAAGGCAAGAACATACTCATTTTCTATGTAACAAAACCCATTTTCAGTTTCTCTGATATGTTCGTTCCCGGTTACATTCAACGTGTAGAAGCAGGCTCACCCAGTTGAAATGCTTCCAGGAGCGCTGTCACAATTAGGCTTTTTGCACTCCTTGCAATTAAACCCATATGATACACACAGACCTGCAAGAGACTCCCAACTTGATATCCACAGATTGGCTTGTTATGTAACATTATGTAAGCCTTGCTTGTTAGGCTAGTGGCCAATCCTAAAAAAGGGCTTTTGTTTTTTAGATACTCCTACCTGGGGGGGGGCAGCATATAACAAAATATTGCAAGCTCTGATATTGCTCAAATTTGGAATACAAGTAGTCAAATGTCTGCCCAACATACACAAACAAACAGCATTAGGATATCTTAAAGCATTTTAGAAATATAGACCTGTAAACACAGATACAATAGTTGGAAATATCAACTGTTCATATTTATGACGAATGTAAACGTAACTTTTTGGTAGCTGTTCAATAGATAACTTTTCAAGTCAAATTTGCTCTCATTCAGTGCTCTATAGAGCCCCACAGTGGAGGTGTCATAATACCCATAAAACCTAGCGGTCTAACAGGGAAATTGTTCCAATTGTTTTTACACCATTCATTTTTCCCATGGGAAATTCTAGAAACACTTCAAATAAAGGGCTGTGTTTCGTGTAGGCTTACCCTGGCATTACGTTTTGATAACCATGTATCTCTCTCTCGCACAAGGTGACTTTTATCAATATATTCGGCTCACTGCATTTGTGATGCACATTGGGTTGCAAAGAAAAAGCCATATCTCAGACTGGCCAATCAAAATAAAAGATTAAGATGGGCAGTCTGAGATATGGCTTTTTCTTTACAACTCTGCCTAGAAGGTCAGCATTCCGGAGTCGCCTCTTCACTGTTGACGTTGAGACTGGTGTTTTGTGGGTACTATTTAATGAAGCTGCCAGTTGAGGACCTGTGAGGCGTCTGTTTCTCAAACTAGACACTCTAATGTATTTGTCCTCTTGCTCAGTTGTGCACCGGGGCCTCCCACTCCTCTTTCTATTCTGGTTAAAGCCAGTTTGCGCTGTTCTGTGAAGGGAGTAGTACACAGCGTTGTACGAGATCTTCAGTTTCTTGGCAATTTCTCGCATGGAATAGCCTTCATTTCTCAGAACAAGAATAGACTGACGAGTTTCAGAAGAAAGTTCTTTGCTTCTGGCCATTTTGAGCCTGTAATCGAACCCAGAATTGCTGATGCTCCAGATACTCAACTAGTCTCAAGAAGGCCAGTTTTATTGCTTCTTTAATCAGCACAACAGTTTTCAGCTGTGCTAACATAATTGCAAAATGGTTTTCTAATGATCAATTAGCCTTTTAAAATGATAAACTTGGATGAGAAAACACAACGTGCCATTGGAACACAGGACTGATGGTTGCTGATAAAATGGGCCTCTACGCCTATGTAGATATTCCATTACAAATCAGCCGTTTCCAGCTACAATAGCCATTTACAACATTAACAATGTCTACACTGTATTTCGGATCAATTTGATGTTATTTTAAATGGACAAAAAATTGCTTTTCTTTCGAAAACAAATACATTTCTAAGTGACCCCAAACTTTTGAACGGCAGTGTATGTGTAGAGCTGTGCTATGTCCCTCACAACCAACGCTTCTTAGTCATAGTCTATGACCTAGCTACACTAACTAACATCTAAGTAACCTGAGGTTACCCTCACCGGTTTGTCACTCTCCACATCTCCTGCTGGGCCTGCCCCAGTCCGTAATCAATGCCAACCACCCACGGCCAAATGATCTTTCTACCTGACTTCCAAAGGAACAGAAAGAAATATGTAGGACGTGACCTGCAGAACGTTTTGCCACATTCAACATAAAAACTCCACCCACAGGCCAATTAGGCATTGTAAAGACCTAAAGGCAAATCTGTCGGTGACAGCCCTTTCACAGACTTTCCTTCACAACCAGACAACCAACTGTTTTGTTAGACTTCAGTGCGGCTTTTCACATTATCGATCAGTCTGCTGCTGGAAAAACTTGTTATGGCTTTACACCCCCTGCTATAATGTGGATAAAGAGTTACTTGTCTAACAGAACACAGAGGGTTTTCTTTAATGGAAGCCTCTCAAACATAATCCCCAGGGCAGCTGTCTAGGCCCCTTGCTTTTTTCCATCTTTACTAACGACATGCTTTGAGTAAAGCCAGTGTGTCTATGTATGCGGATGACTCAACACTATACACGTCAGCTACTACAGCAACTGAAATAACTGCAACACTTAACAAAGAGTTGCAGTTAGTTTCAGAATGGGTGGCAAGGAATAAGTTAGTCCTGAATATTTCCAAAACTAAAAGCATTGTATTTGGGTCAAATCATTCACTAAACCCTAAAACTCAACTACATCTCGTAATGAATAATGTGGAAATTGAGCAAGTTGAGGACACTAAACTGCTTGGAGTAACCCTGGATTGTAGACTGTCATGGTCAAAGCATATTGATACAACAGCAGCTAAGATGGGGAGAAGAATGTCCATAATTAAGCGCTGCTCTGCCTTCTTAACAACACTATCAACAAGGCAGGTCCTACAGTCGTGGTCAAAAGTTTTGAGAATGACAAGTATTGGTCTTCACAAAGTTTGCTGCTTCAGTGTTTTTAGATATTTTTGTCAGATGTTACTTTGGTATACTGAAGTATAATTACAAGCATTCCATAAGTGTCAAAGGCTTTTATTGACAATTACATTAAGTTTATGCAAAGAGTCAATATTTGCAGTGTTGACCCTTCTTTTTCAAGACCTCTGCAATCCGCCCTGGCATGCTGTCAATTAAATTCTGGGCCACATCCTGACTGATGGCAGCCCATTCTTGCATAATCAATGCTTGGAGTTAGTCAGAATTTGTGGGGTTTTGTTTGTCCACCCGCCTCTTGAGGATTGACCACAAATTCTCAATGGGATTAAGGTCTGGGGAGTTTCCTGGCCATGGACCCAAAATTTCGATGTTGTGTTCCCCGAGCCACTTAGTTATCACTTTTGCCTTATGGCAAGGTGCTCTATCATGCTGGAAAAGGCATTGGTAATCACCAAACTGTTCTTGGATGGTTGGGAGAAGTTGCTCTCGGAGGATGTGTTGGTACCATTCTTTATTCATGGCTGTGTTCTTAGGCAAAATTGTGAGTGAGCCCACTCCCTTGGCTGAGAAGCAACCCCACACATGAAAGGTCTCAGGATGCTTTACACAGGCATGACACCTTGTCTTCTCCGGACAAGCTTTTTTCCGGATGCCCCAAACAATCGGAAAGGGGATTCATCAGAGAAAATGACTTTACCCCAGTCCTCAGCAGTCCAATCCCTGTACCTTTTGCAGAATATATGTCTGTCCCTGATGTTTTTCCTGGAGAGAAGTACATTCCACTACTGGAGTATACCCAGCATCATTCAGGCTGGGATAACATTCCAGTAAGTCAATGGGTCTCTTTGGTATGCAAGCTGCATCTGCTGACTGCCTATAGCGAACTGTAGAAATGGAAACTGATCACCGCACAGCCCCAATACCCCGCCAGGCATACACAAAGGATACATTTTACATTTTACATTTTAGCCATTTAGCAGACGCTCTTATCCAGAGCGACTTACAGTTAGTGAATGCATACATTATTAATTTTTTTCATACTTCCCCGTGGGAATCGAACCCACAACCCTGGCATTGAAAACGCCATGCTCTACCAACTGAGCTACATCCCTGCCGGCCATTCCCTCCCCTACCCTGGACAACGCTGGGCCAATTGTGCGCCGCCCCATGGGTCTCCCAGTCGCGGCCGGCTACGACAGAGCCTGGATTCGAACCAGGATCTCTAGTGGCACAGCTAGCACTGCGATGCAGTGCCTTAGACCACTGTGCCACTGGTCATTCGCTGCAGCTTGCCCAGAATGACCAGTTAGCTGTGCAAGCTGGTCAGTCTCCAGAACTACAACCACCACTGGCTACTTTGTCTCCTCACCCTGTTAAGGACAAACTCATGTCCTAGTCACCTCAAAGACTTTGAATCAACCTTCCACACTTAGTTTTAGTGGGGAAAAGAGGGCTGTACATATACACTACAAGAGTAGCTGATTGTTGTATTACGGTTGTTTTCCTGTAAATTAATGCTGGTTATGGTTATGCTACTGTGTCCTTGTGTCATGAAAGGCTTGTTATTATATTTTGTGGATTTGCCCATTGTTGATATGCTGTAAATGTGTGAATGAGATTAAAACATGAACACACATTGGAAAACTAGTTGGCTTCGGCTATTCAAACACAAAAGAGGCATGGCAGTGCCACTCATTGTCCTAGATACAGTGGGGAAAAAAGTATTTAGTCAGCCACCAATTGTGCAAGTTCTCCCACTTAAAAAGATGAGAGAGGCCTGTAATTTTCATCATAGGTACACGTCAACTATGACAGACAAAATGAGGAAAAAAAAATCCAGAAAATCACATTGTAGGATTTTTTATGAATTTATTTGCAAATTATGGTGGAAAATAAGTATTTGGTCAATAACAAAAGTTTCTCAATACTTTGTTATATACCCTTTGTTGGCAATGACACAGGTCAAACATTTTCTGTAAGTCTTCACAAAGTTTTCACACACTGTTGCTGGTATTTTGGCCCATTCCTCCATGCAGATCTCCTCTAGAGCAGTGATGTTTTGGGGCTGTCGCTGGGCAACACAGACTTTCAACTCCCTCCAAAGATTTTCTATGGGGTTGAGATCTGGAGACTGGCTAAGCCACTCCAGGACCTTGAAATGCTTCTTACGAAGCCACTCCTTCGTTGCCCGGCGGTGTGTTTGGGATCATTGTCATGCTGAAAGACCCAGCCACGTTTCATCTTCAATGCCCTTGCTGATGGAAGGAGGTTTTCACTCAAAATCTCACGATACATGGCCCCATTCATTCTTTCCTTTACACGGATCAGTCGTCCTGGTCCCTTTGCAGAAAAACAGCCCCAAAGCATGATGTTTCCACCCCCATGCTTCACAGTAGGTATGGTGTTCTTTGGATGCAACTCAGCATTCTTTGTCCTCCAAACACGACGAGTTGAGTTTTTACCAAAAAGTTCTATTTTGGTTTCATCTGACCATATGACATTCTCCCAATCCTCTTCTGGATCATCCAAATGCACTCTAGCAAACTTCAGATGGGCCTGGACATGTACTGGCTTAAGCAGGGGGACACGTCTGGCACTGCAGGATTTGAGTCCCTGGCGGCGTAGTGTGTTACTGATGGTAGGCTTTGTTACTTTGGTCCCAGCTCTCTGCAGGTCATTCACTAGGTCCCCCGTGTGGTTCTGGGATTTTTGCTCACCGTTCTTGTGATCATTTTGACCCCACGGGGTGAGATCTTGCGTGGAGCCCCAGATCGAGGGAGATTATCAGTGGTCTTGTATGTCTTCCATTTCCTAATAATTGCTCCCACAGTTGATTTCTTCAAACCAAGCTGCTTACCTATTGCAGATTCAGTCTTCCCAGCCTGGTGCAGGTCTACAATTTTGTTTCTGGTGTCCTTTGACAGCTCTTTGGTCTTGGCCATAGTGGAGTTTGGAGTGTGACTGTTTGAGGTTGTGGACAGGTGTCTTTTATACTGATAACAAGTTCAAACAGGTGCCATTAATACAGTTAACGAGTATAGGACAGAGGAGCCTCTTAAAGAAGAAGTTACAGGTCTGTGAGAGCCAGAAATCTTGCTTGTTTGTAGGTGACCAAATACTTATTTTCCACCATAATTTGCAAATAAATTCATTAAAGATCCTACAATGTGATTTACTGGATTTTTTTTTCTCATTTTGTCTGTCATAGTTGACGTGTACCTATGATGAAAATTACAGGCCTCTCTCATCTTTTTAAGTGGGAGAACTTGCACAATTGGTGGCTGACTAAATACTTTTTTCCCCCACTGTATATCAAAAGCCTTATGAAACCATTTTAAAGACAGAATAAAACAATCGAAATGAACAAGTGCTACTTATATACAGGTTAATGTGTTTGAGTGTAATCATGTTGGCCATATTGAATTCAGAATTAAATTGATTCACACCAACAGTCTTTATAGGCATGAGTGTTCTACACAATTCTGAAAAAAATGCCTCTTATTTACAAAATTCATATTTTACAGGTGATTTTACCTCCATCAAATGTTATTATGGCAGCCATATTTGAATTTGGATTTCAGGCTAAATATAAAGACAATCTGTGATTGCCCCTTTGACTTCATTCCAAGACTAGGGGCTAAAGATACAAAATCCTTTAAGGAACCTTGGACCCCCCAAAAAAGTCATTTCGATGTCTGAGCCAACTTGTTTTCCCTAGAGACTATTACAATTGCCATCAAAACACATGTTACTGTATGTATTTCTGTCAGGCAGGACCATACAGCACTGAATGAGAGCAAATTTGACTAGGAAAGTTGTCTATTGAACAGCTGCAAAAAATGTAGTTTTGTATTCCAAACTTCACACACACTTTTGCAGTAAAATATTTTTATACAACCATCCATTTCATATATGGGAGACCTTAGAGATATGGAAAAACATGGTTGTGTTTCGTTATACCTCGGGTAGGGGTATCTCAAAATGTTGGGGGCCTTCCACTAGTCTGTTGGCTGAGTACACCCCCAACCATGTGAGCATGCAGGCAGGCAGGCAGCACTGGAGGATTCAAGGCCAGTTGTGCCGTCACAGTTCACACTGTCACTGAAGTGGGTCACAGCACCTAGGATGCAGCAGCATTGCTGGACTGACTGGCTGACTGACTGATGGGAGTTGTACTGTAGCAGTCCTATTAGTGATCAATCTGTTGCCATGCTAGAGTTATTTCAAATTGTTAGACGGGAGAGGATAAAGCGCTCTATGCACAAAAGTCTGCTGGCATCCCTGGTACTTTGTAGGCTGTCTTTATATCCTATCCTGCTTGCTGTCTGTTCACAGGGCACAGACAGATCACTCACTGGCCTATGAGTAAAAATAGAGCAATGATGGGGGGCGGGAATGAGAGCACGAGAGCGATGGATTAGGGGTGGTGCCGTATCTGGGGTCCATCCAGAGTGTGTGGAATGTGACGGGAGCCTCTCAGCCAAAACAACACTAGTAAGTAGATAACAGAGCACCACTCTCCCCTGACCTGCCCTCTCCAGGCCTGGCCATAGCTCGGCTACAGCCTAGCCTAGCTAGTAGCTAGTATCCAGCCTGGCTGGCTGGGACAGCACATGCCTGAGGGACCTTATGAGAGCTGAGGACATGCAGACACAGTAATTCCTGGCTGGAGCAGCAGCCAACAGTGGTCTAGCCTCTCTGTATGGGCCCCTGCAGTGGATTTCAGACTGTTGTATAGGACTGTAAAATGGTGAGTCATTCACACAGTAGCAGCCTGTTCTCTGAAATATAAGCTTTGTTAAACATTCTTGGTTTGTGGCTTCGAAACGGAGACAAAAAATGCATCATCTGCCATTTTAAATTGCTCTTGGTTCCAACAGTATAATTTCTTAGGACACTAAATTGCATGATTTAAGATCCATGAGGCTGCAAACCCATAAGAGTTGGATGGCTATACTCTACATTTGCTATCCTTACAAACGAAGAGTCAAATGAAGAGTCAAATGTAGGCATGTAATTCCCCATACAGCATTCAACCAGCACATTTTATGGCAAGATACTGCTAGAACTGATCAGACCTCCTAAACATAAGTGCTCTATGACAAGAAAGGAAATGGTTTATCAGTCTGGGACATTACAAAAAGAAGACCAGTACACATACTTACATTTACACCAACATGCAGAGAGACAGTGGCGCGCGCGCACACACAAACACTTCTAGGACCTACCTCAATGAGCTCAGGTCTCAGGTTGACGGTGCGCAGCCAGTCCCCCAGCCGTGGGTAGCTGTCCAAGGCCTGAGGCCTCTCTGTCTTCGGCACTTTCTGCTTACACTGCAGCTGCTTACAGATGTACTTCATCAGCTTCACCTGCAGGGGGCAACAGAGAGAAGCACCAACAGAGAAGGGAGGGGCAGGTTAATGTGAGGAGAGGAGTTAGAGCAGCCGTTCTGGCCTGCAGGATATCTACTACTCTTCATTGTGTTGTCAAGTGTGTAGTTTAGTGTGATAGGGAAATATAGTTGAATTGAAACAGCCATGAGCCCACTGGTGCAGCGGTCTAAGGCACTGTATCTCAGCGCTAGAGGTGTCACTACAGACCCTGGTTCGATTCCAGGCTGTATCACAATCCAAATCAAATCCGGACGTGATTGGGAGTCCCGTAGGGCGGCGCACAATTGGCCCAGCGTCGTCCGGGTTTGGCCGGGGTAGGCTGTCATTGTAAATAAGAATTTGTTCTTAACTGACTTGCCTAGTTGAATAAAGGTTACTTTTTTTTTTTAATGGACAGTGGAAGCATAACTACAGCAATTATGGTATGCATAATGTGTATACACAATTGTTATTTGCGGAAATAGTACACAGAAAACATTAAGTACCAGGGATACATTAATTGAAATGTTAATCATCATTAGTTATGTTCTGATTATATGATGCTGAATTCTTCTCTGTGCGTTATACTTCCATAAAACAATTCCTTGCATATACAAATCATTGAATAACTGATTAACTAAACAGAAGACCTACAATAGAGTGTACATATTAACTGGTAAATGAAAGCCAGAATAAGACAGCCACTGACAATGTCAAGTCATGTTTATAGTATGGGTTCTATGCTGGAGATTTAGCAGATGCAAAGCCCCTTGTCAAATATTGGACAAGGACAAAAAAAAGGAATCCTATAAAACAAACATGGCTGCCCCAGAGACGACGAGGGAGAGTGCTGTTCTGTCTTTTATGTGTGGACTGTCTTAGAACACTGGGGAGATGAAGCAGCACCAGACACACACGCATGCATGTATGCACACACACACACACACACACACACACCATCCTTCTTGAGCTTTCTCCCATAATGTGAGGAGGCGCCAATCTGACACAAATTACTCCAATCACGCAGACACACATTTATTCATTCTACAACATGGCATTTCTCCTCCATCCATGTTCCCACACAGGCAGTCAGAAAAGCAGGGCTGTCAAATAGATATAAATAGCTGTTATTATATGGAAGGGAACAGCGAGCTGGCCTTCTGCACCGCTGGCATGGCAACCAAGTGTCATTTGAACATTGCAGCGGCTGAAGGCAGGGGTATAGTGACATCACAGTTATGAAAGACGCAAAGTTCACAGTGAGGCTAGCAGACCGGCTCTCAGCCATCACATAAAAAATACCCCCCCCAATGGGCTTTTGTTTTTCTAGGCACTAACCCAGGTATCACATTGTTCTTTCATCTGTCAGGACCGTAGGATCCATGTTTTATATAGAAATATGTAATAGGCTGTTCACATAATAAACAAAACAGGGAGGACGCTTACATTGCAGAATGTGTGAAAGCACTCCACCATGATTCTCTACAAACAAACAGAGCGTTGGCTACCACATTAATTTTCCAGCTCTGCAGAGAGGAAGCTGCAGTGAGGCAGGCTGGACACCGAGAGACAGGCAGCTAGGGGTGAGGATCTGCCCCTCACAACCCCCTCCAACTTGCCTCTCTCTCTGTCGTTCTACGTCTCTTGTCCCCTTCTCTTTCTCTCTCCTTCTCTCTGAGAACAGGTCAAAAATCTCATCAAATCATCAAATCAAATTTATTGGTCACATATACATGGTTAGCAGATGTTATTGCGAGTGTAGCGAAATGCTTGTGTTTCTAGTTCCGACAGTGCAGTGCAATATCTAGCAAGTAATATCTAACAATTCCACAAAAAAAAAAACTAATACACACAAATCTAAGTAAAGGAATGGAATAAGAATGATGAGCAATGTCATTATCAAAGTGGCATAGGTTATGATGCAATAGATAGTATAGAATACAGTATGTACATATGAGATGGGTAATGCAAGATATGTAAACATTATTAAAGTGGCATTATTAAAGTGACTAGTGTTCCCTTTATTAAAGTGGCCAGTGATTTTCAAGTCTGTGCTAGTGATGGCTGTTTAACAGTCTGATGGCCTTGAACTAGAAGCTGTTTTTCAGTCTCTCGGTCCCAGCTTTGATGCACCTGTACTGTCCTCGCCTTCTGGATGATAGCGGGGTGAACAGGCTGTGGCTCGGGTGGTAGTTGTCCTTGATCTTTTTGTCCTTCCTGTGACATCGGGTGCTGTAGGTGTCCTGGAGGGCAGGTAGTTTGCCCCCGGTGATGCGTTGTGCAGACCGCACCACCCTCTGGAGAGCCCTGCGGTTGTGGGCGGTGCAGTTGCCATACCAGGCGTTGATACAGCCCGACTGGATGCTCTCAATTGTGCATCTGTAAAAGTTTGTGAGGGTTTTAGGTGACAGGACGCAGCTAGGAATGCCGTCTGGGCCGGCAGCCTTGCGAGGGTTAACACGTTTAAATGTCTTACTCACGTCAGCCACGGAGAAAGAGAGCCCACAGTCCTTGGTAGCTGGCCACGTCAGCGGCACTGTGTTATCCTCAAAGCGGGCAAAGAACTTGTTTAGCTTGTCTGGCAGCATGACGTCGGTGTCCGCGACGTGGCTGGTTTTCCTATTGTAGTCCGTGATTGTCTGTAAACCCTGCCACATACGTCTTGTGTCTGAGCCGTTGAATTGCGACTCCACTTTGTCTCGATATTGACGTTTTGCCTGTTTGATTGCCTTGCGGAGGGAACAAGGTTGTGGCAGCACCATGTTGTGGTGGCTGGTGATGACGCAGGGAGCAGGGCAGTCTGAGGGGAGAGGAGAGAGGATGAGGCCTGACATCAGGGAGGAGGGCTCGCCCGCTGAGACAGCCCTTTCACCAGTGCCCAGGGCAGCAACTTGCTGACGCACAGCACGCCCTGTTACCATGTGGCTGCTGGCCATAAAGCCAGTCATCCTTTTCACTCACACACACACACACACACACCCCCCAACCCTGCCGCCACGCCCCCCCCCAGCCCTCCGTCGCCTGTGTCTGCTAATAATCGCTTTAATGAGTGAAGCCTCAGTCACTGGCATGCCAAGCCAACCTCACCATTCACCACACCCCCCCCTCCACACCAAGTGACATGCCCCCTACCCCCATTACTCTGTTCCCCCTCACCTGATATCTGATGTACTGATAAACATCGCAACATCACAAGCCCTGCTGTGTACCATCCAAACAGCACACCTGACACCGCTGCCCTGGTGGTGATTGTGCAAATGAACACTGGGATATCAAGAGTCTTTGTATGGGACATGACAGTGGAAAAAGAAAACAGATGAGGGACGTGATAAGTTAGTCTGAACATACAGTGGTCTGTGATAAAAATTAAAAAAACACCTCAGAACTTGACCAGAGGATGTCTGAATTCTAAACTAGAGCATTACAACGACTTTAATATAGCAACATTATAAGGACACAGCAGGCTTCACCCCCTACCCCGGCCTTCCCAGACCACTACCAGATACAGCGGTCCTATGAGTAAATCTCACAGCACTGTGGTATTAGTTTGCACTGGCCTTCTCAACTGAGCGCAGCGCTGGGCTCCAGCAGAGTGTCTCCTTATCTCTCTTTCCATCCGAGTGTCCATTACAGCAGGCTGCCTTGAGCTGCAGGCAGCACCACGCCGCATGGCTCTGAAATGACCAGCGCACCACCAGGTATCACTCCACTCTACCCACCAGTCATCTCTCAAGAGCCGGAGCAACAATGAGCAAAGCATGCCTTTTCTCAGCTCTTTCACTCACACACACACACACACACACACACTTGTAGTACACACCGCACAGAAACATGCTCAGCCACACTTTTCGGCGAGAGAAAATGTGGCCTTGGGATGTAAGAGGCAGCTTGGCTCGGCGGCAGTGGTTAACAAAGGCCTCTCCACTGCAGGCGAGAGGAGACAGTAGGAGAGAGAGAGAGCGAGAGAATAGAGGAAGAGAGAGAAAAGCAGAGTGGGCATCTGGATGAGGACCTGAGGAGGGGTCAGGTCAGGTGCGGGGGTGGGTGAGGACAGGGCACATATTAACACCTCACCCTGGGCCAAGGGGCTCTCCATAGACCACTCCAGCTCATCTCCAGCTCCTTGGCTGCCATTTGCCAAGTGCTAAATTGTACTGAGTGCATAGATTGCCCTCCTCAATAAGTTCAATTTCCATTCTTCCCTTGGTCACGTGACTGGAAGAAAGAAACACGGTCTATTTGGTAATTGAATTAACTGAAAAAGTGTGCTAAGGAGGGTTGACTTGAAGAAAACTTGATATGAACTGTTTAAAGAACTGATTGAGTCTCTACTTGACACCAACAAACGCCCCATAATATCTGGCCCTCTGCCCTCCCTAAATCGTGGCATTGAACGTTTCAGCAGACTTTTAGCCCTCCATAACTGGCTACGAGACTTTTGCAGCTCTGTGGGTGTAACATGTATTGACAATTTTGATAACTTCTGGAAACAAAGCTCGTATTATACGGAGGATGGGATCCACCCAAATCATTTGGGTTCCTGGATCCTTTCATTGCATTATAAGGCTGAGTTGAGACAATGACATATCAATGACCCAAATCCAGCTCATTTAATCCCTACCATTGTGTCGCAAATGTACATTATCCTAGGGGCGTTGGAAGACACAATGTAAACAACCTAATTTATGTCTCTCTTCCTGCCCGGAATGCCTCTGCTGATCCTACACCTATTATACGCAGTAATCATATGCCTATGAACCAGAGTAATACTGTTAGCACTGAGGTGGTGTACCCTAGTAGGAAGTCCACTGTGTGCAGCTCACCCTGCACTAATAAAAATAACCTGAGTATGTCTACCTCTGCTAAGCTTCCTAGTAAAGCAAGAAAAATAATCAAGCATCCCAGAAAAGTGTTAAAAATAGCCCACGTTAACATATGTAGCTTTAGAAACAAGGTTAATGAAATCAATAATTTGCTAGTAACAGATGACATTCATATTCTGACAATCTCTGAAATTTAGATAATACCTTTGATGATACAGTGGTAGCAATACAAGGTTATAACATTTATAGAAAAGACAGAAATGCCAACGGAGGCGGTGTTGCAGTCTATATTCAGAACCACATTCCTGTAAAGCTTAGAGAGGAGCTCATGTTATATACTGTTGAAGTAATATGGCTACAGGTTCACCTGCCTCACCTAAAGCCCATTCTGGTGGGAAGCTGATATAGACCACCAAGTGCTAACAGTCAGTATCTGGATAACGTGTGAAATGCTTGATAATGTATGTGACATCAATAGAGAGGTATACTTTCTGGGTGATTTAAATATTGACTGGATTTCATCAAGCTGCCCATTCAAGAGAAAGCTTCAAACTGTAACTAGTGCCTGCAACCTGGTTCAGGTTATCAATCAACCTACCAGGGTAGTTACAAACAGTACAGGAATGAAATCATCAACATGTATTGATCATATCTTTACTAGATATCCAAGATGGCGTAGCAGTGCGGTCGTGTATTCTGTTGTGTCCTCGTGTAAATAGCCAGTTTTTTTGTTTTTTGTCTTTTTTCCATAAATATTTCTCTCTCACGTTCCATCCTTTAACTAAATATACTTTCCTGCAACCCACCTCACCCAATGTGGAATGGATTCTATTATTTCTTTATTTTTATCAAGAACCTACGGCTGAAACTAGCCAGCTAGCCAGCTAACTAGCGACTTGCTATTAGCCACCGTTAGCAGTCCTCACCACTGTCCGTGGCCTGCACTACCTCCCAGCCAGCTCTAGCCTGGACAATTATCGGCCAGTCTGCACATATCGGATTTTCTGCCGGAATCACTGAATCACTGGACCTTAACACCGGACCATCGCAACTAGCTATCTGCAACCGAATGGCTGTTGTTGGCTAATCACCACTGTCCCGACGTACCAGTTAGCCTTGAGCTAGCCTCGAGCCAGGCCCATCTCCCGGCTATCTACCCCTCTGTCAACCGGACGGGACCTCCTAGTGTCGACACGGAGCCCCGCCGATCCATCACGACTGGTCTGCCGACGTAATCGTCTGATGTGGTTTCAACAGGCTTCCCATTGCGACAACCACGAAGATCCATCTGCTAGTCCCGGGCCCGCTAGCACACGCAATCAACAGCCGTGCCTCCTGCTCGCCTGTGCTGTAGCAGCCTACGAACTGCTCCCGGACTTACCTATTGCTGTTCACTGGACCTTACGATCACTCAGCTACACAGCTAATGCCTGCTGGACTGTTCCTTTACAGGGTACCCCATCCTGTTTATCTGTTTAGCATCAGCCCAAACTTTCATCACCATTACCAGTTGTTGTCTTAGCCCTCTTGAATAACACCTGTGATTGTGTTATGCCTCTCTCCCATGTCAATATGCCTAGCCTATTGCTGTTTGGGTTAGTTCTTATTATACAATTTCACTGTAGAGCCCCCAGTCCCGCTCAACCAGCCTCAGAGAGCTCCTTTGTCCCACCCCCCATACACGCGGAGACCGGCTCAATTGGTACCTCCAGTGATGCTATCTCTTTCATAGTTACCCAATGCTTAGGTGTACCTCCACTGTATATCCACTTCATATCCTTCCATATCCTTGTCTGTACATAATGCCCTGAATCTATTCTACAACGCCCGGAAATCTGCCCCTTTTAATCTCTGTACCCAACGCACTAGAAGACCAGTTTTTAAAGCCTTTAGCCGTATCCTTATTCTATTCCTCCTCTGTTCCTCTGGTGATGTAGAGGTTAACCCAGGCCCTGTAGCCCCCAGTATCACTCCTACCCCCCAGGCGCTATCATTTGTTGACTTCTGTACCGTAAAAGCCTCCTCCCCAAGTTTGAGTTATTCACTGCGTTAGCACACTCTGCCAACCCTGATGTTCTAGCAGTGTCTGAATCTTGGCTTAGGAAGGCCACCAAAAATTCAGAAATGTCCATCCCGAACTACAACATTTTCCGTCTATATAGAACTGCCAAAGGGGGCGGAGTTGCAATCTACTGTAGAGATAGCCTGCAGAGCTCTATCATACTATCCAGGTCTGTGCCCAAACAGTTTGAGCTTCTACTTCTAAAAATCCACCTTTCCAGAAATAAGTCTCTCACTGTTGCCGCTCGCTACAGACCCCCCTCAGCCCCCAGTTGTGCCCTGGACACCATACTCCCGAGTGGCGCAGTGGTCTAAGGCACTGCATCGCAGTGCTAGCTGTGCCACTAGAGATCCTGGTTCGAATCCAGGCTCTGTCGTAGCCGGCTGCGACCGGGAGACCCATGGGGCAGCGCACAATTGGCCCAGCGTCGTCCAGGGTAGGGGAGGGAATGGCCAGCAGGGATGTAGCTCAGTTGGTAGAGCATGGCGTTTGCAACGCCAGGGTTGTGGGTTCGATTCCCACGGGGGGCCACAATGAAAAAATGTAATAAAAATAATAATGTATGCACTCACTAACTGTAAGTCGCTCTGGATAAGAGCGTCTGCTAAATGACGTAAATGTAAAAATATGTGAATTGCTTGCCCCCCCATCTATCCTCAGAGTTCGTACTGCTTGGTGACCTAAACTGGGATATGCTTAACACCCCGGCCATCCTACAATCTAAACTAGATGCCCTCAATCTCACACAAATTATCAAGGAACCTACCAGGTACAACCCTAAATCCGTAAACATGGGCACCCTCATAGATATCATCCTGACTAACGTCCGCCCCCTCACACTGTCAAACACTCCCTAAAACACTTCAGCGAGCAGGGCTTTCTAATTGACCTGGCCCGGGTATCCTGGATGGATATTGACCTCATTCCGTCAGTAGAGGATGCCTGGATGTTCTTCAAAAGTGCTTTCCTCGCCATCTTAAATAAGCATGCCCCATTAAAAAATTCAGAACTAAGAACAGTGAGGGAAAAAAGTATTTGATCCCCTGCTGATTTTGTACATTTGCCCACTGAGAAATGATCCATTTATAATTTTAATTGTATGTTTATTTGAACAGTGAGAGACAGAATAACAACAAAAAAATCAAGAAAAAAATGTCAAAAATGTTATAAATTGATTTGCATTTTAATGAGGGAAATAAGTATTTGACCCCCTCTCAATCAGAAAGATTTCTGGCTCCCAGGTGTCTTTTATACAGGTAACGAGCTGAGATTAGGAGCACACTCTTAAAGGGAGTGCTCCTAATCTCAGTTTGTTACCTGTATAAAAGACACCTGTCCACAGAAGCAATCAATCAATCAGATTCCAAACTCTCCACCATGGCCAAGACCAAAGAGCTCTCCAAGGATGCCAGGGACACGATTGTAGACCTACACAAGGCTGGAAAGGCCTACAAGACCATCGCCAAGCAGCTTAGTGAGAAGGTGACAACAGTTGGTGTGATTATTCGCAAATGGAAGAAACACAAAAGACTGTCAATCTCCCTCGGCCTGTGGCTCCATGCAAGATCTCACCTTGTGGAGTTGCAATGATCATGAGAACGGTGAGGAATCAGCCCAGAACTACACGGGAGGATCTTGTCAATGATCTCAAGGCAACTAGGACCATAGTCACCAAGAAAACAATTGGTAACACACTACGCCGTGATGGACTGAAATCCTGCAGCGCCCGCAAGGTCCCCCTGCTCAAGAAAGCACATATACAGGGCCGTCTGAAGTTTGCCAATGAACATCTGAATGATTCAGAGGAGAACTGGGTGAAAGTGGTGGTCAGATGAGACCAAAATCGAGCTCTTTGGCATCAACTCAACTCGCCGTGTTTGGAGGAGGAGGAATGCTGCCTATGACCCCAAGAACACCATCCCCGCCGTCAAACATGAAGGTGGAAACATTATGCTTTGGGGGTGTTTTTCTGCTAAGCGGACAGGACAACTTCACCGCATCAAAGGGACGATGGACGGGGCCATGTACCGTCAAATATTGGGTGAGAACCTCCTTCCCTCAGCCAGGGCATTGAAAATGGGTCGTGGATGGGTAGTCCAGCATGACAATGACCCAAAACACACGGCCAAGGCAACAAAGGAGTGGCTCAAGAAGAAGCACATTAAGGTCCTGGAGTGGCCTAGCCAGTCTTCAGACCTTAATAACATAGAACATCTGTGGAGGGAGCTGAAGGTTTGAGCTGCCAAACGTCAGCCTCGAAACCTTAATGACTTGGAGAAGATCGGCAAAGAGGAGTGGGACAAAATCCCTCCTGAGATGTGTGCAAACCTGATGGCCAACTACAAGAAACGTCTGACCTCTGATTGCCAACAAGGGTTTTGTCACCAAGTACTAAGTCATGTTTTGCAGAGGGGTCAAATACTTATTTTCCTCATTAAAATGCAAATCAATCTAACATTTTTGACATGCGTTTTTCTGGATTTTTTTGTTGTTATTCTGTCTCTCACTGTTCAAATAAACTTACCATTAAAATTATAGACTGATCATTTCTTTGTCAGTGGGCAAACGTACAAAATCAGCAGGGGATCAAATACTTTTTTCCCCTCACTGTAGCCCCTGGTTCACCCCAGACTTTACTGCCCTTGACCAGCACAAAAACATCCTGTGGCGTACTACATTAGCATCGAACAGCCCCCGCGATATGCAACTTTTCAGGGAAGTCAGGAACCAATATACACAATCAGTTAGGAAAGCAAAGGCTAGCTTTTTCAAACAGAAATTTGCATCCTGTAGCACTAACTCCAAAATGTTTTGGGACACTGTAAAGTCCATGGAGAATAAGAGCACCTCTTCCCAGCTACCCACTGCACTGAGGCAAGGAAACACTGTCACCACCGATAAATCTACGATAATCGAGAATTTCAATAAGCATTTTGCTACGGCTGGCCATGCTTTCCACCTGGCTACCCCTACCCCGGCCACCAGCTCTGCACCCTCCCCTGCAACTTGCCCATGGCCCTCCCGCTTCTCCTTCACCCAAATTACGATAGCTGATGTCCTGAAGGAGCTGCAAAATCTGGACCCCTACAAATCAGCTAGGCTAGACAATCTGGACCCTTTCTTTCTAAAATTAGCCGCCAAAATTGTCGCAACCCCTATTACTAGCCTGTTCAACCTCTCTTTCGTCTCGTCTGAGATCCCCAGAGATTGGAAAGCTGCCACGGTCATCCCCCTCTTCAAAGGGGGTGACACTCTAGATCCAAACTGTTACAGTGTTACAGACCTACAGTGGGGAGAACAAGTATTTGATACACTGCCGATTTTGCAGGTTTTCCTACTTACAAAGCATGTAGAGGTCTGTAATTTTTTTATCATAGGTACACTTCAACTGTGAGAGACGGAATCTAAAACAAAAATCCAGAAAATCACATTGTATGATTTTTAAGTAATTAATTTGCATTTTATTGCATGACATAAGTATTTGATCACCTACCAACCAGTAAGAATTCTGGCTCTCACAGACCTGTTAGTTATTCTTTAAGAAGCCCTCCTGTTCTCCACTCATTACCTGTATTAACTGCACCTGTTTGAACTCGTTACCTGTATAAAAGACACCTGTCCACACACTCAATCAAACAGACTCCAACCTCTCCACAATGGCCAAGACCAGAGAGCTATGTAAGGACATCAGGGATAAAATTGTAGACCTGCACAAGGCTGGGATGGGCTACAGGACAATAGGCAAGCAGCTTGGTGAGAAGGCAACAACTGTTGGCGCAATTATTAGAAAATGGAAGAAGTTCAAGATGACGGTCAATCACCCTCGGTCTGGGGCTCCATGCAATATCTCACCTCGTGGGGCATCAATGATCATGAGGAAGGTGAGGGATCAGCCCAGAACTACACGGCAGGACCTGGTCAATGACCTGAAGAGAGCTGGGACCACAGTCTCAAAGAAAACCATTAGTAACACACTACGCCGTCATTGATTAAAATCCTGCAGCGCACGCAAGGTCCCCCTGCTCAAGCCAGCGCATGTCCAGGCCCGTCTGAAGTTTGCCAATGACCATCTGGATGATCCAGAGGAGGAATGGGAGAAGGTCATGTGGTCTGATGAGACAAAAATAGAGCTTTTTGGTCTAAACTCCACTCGCCGTGTTTGGAGGAAGAAGAAGGATGAGTACAACCCCAAGAACACCATCCCAACCGTGAAGCATGGAGGTGGAAACGTCATTCTTTGGGGATGCTTTTCTGCAAAGGGGACAGGACGACTGCACCGTATTGAGGGGAGGATGGATGGGGCCATGTATCACGAGATCTTGGCCAACAACCTCCTTCCCTCAGTAAGAGCATTGAAGATGGGTCGTGGCTGGGTCTTCCAGCATGACAACGACCCGAAACACACAGCCAGGGCAACTAAGGAGTGGCTCCGTAAGAAGCATGTCAAGGTCCTGGAGTGGCCTAGCCAGTCTCCAGACCTGAACACAATAGAAAATATTTGGAGGGAGCTGAAAGTCCGTATTGCCCAGCGACAGCCCCGAAACCTGAAGGATCTGGAGAAGGTCTGTATGGAGGAGTGGGCCAAAATCCCTGCTGCAGTGTGTGCAAACCTGGTCAAGACCTACAGGAAACGTATGATCTCTGTAATTGCAAACAAAGGTTTCTGTACCAAATATTCAGTTCTGCTTTTCTGATGTATCAAATACTTATGTCATGCAATAAAATGCAAATTAATTACTTAAAAATCATACAATGTGATTTTCTGGATTTTTGTTTTAGATTCCGTCTCTCACAGTTGAAGTGTACCTATGATAAAAAATTACAGACCTCTACATGCTTTGTAAGTAGGAAAACCTGCAAAATCGGCTGTGTATCAAATACTTGTTCTCCCCACTGTATATCCATCCTGCCCTGCCTTTCGAAGGTATTTGAAAGGCAAGTTAACAAACAGATCACCGACCATTTCGAATCCCACCATACCTTCTCCGCTATGCAATCTGGTTTCCGAGCTGGTCATGGGTGCACCTTAGCCACGCTCAAGGTCCTAAACGATATAATAACCGCGATCGATAAAAGACAGTACTGTGCAGCCGTCTTCTTCGACCTGGCCAAGGCTTTTGACTCAGTCAATCACCGCATTGTTATTGGTAGACTAAATATAGCCTTGGTTTCTCAAATGACTGCCTCGCCTGGTTCACCAACTACTTCTCAGATAGAGTTCAATGTGTCAAATCGGAGGGCCTGTTGTCTGGACCTCTGGCAGTCTATGGGGGTGCCACAGGGTTCAATTCTCGGGCCGACTCTATTCTCTGTGTATATCAATGATGTCGCTCTTGCTGCTGGTGACTCTCAGATCCACCTCTTTGCAGACGACACCATTTTGTATACATCTGGCGCTTCATTGGACATTTACATTTTTTACATTTTAGTCATTTAGCAGACACTCTTATCCAGAGCGACTTACAGGAGCAATTAGGGTTAAGTGCCTTGCTCAAGGGAACATCGACAGATTTTTCACCTAGTCGGCACGGGATTAGAACCAGCGACCTTTCGGTTACTGGCACAACGCTCTTAACCACTAAGTTACCTGCCGCCCCACTGTGCCGGCCACTGTGTTAACAAACCTCCAAACGAGCTTCAATGCCATACAACACTCCTTCCGTGGCCTCCAACTGCTCTTAAACGCTAGTAAAACTAAATGCATGCTCTTCAATCGAACGCTGCTTGCACCCGCCCGCCCGACTAGAATCACTACTCTCGGCGGGTCTGACTTAGAATAGACCGTAAACTCTCCTTCCAGACTCACATTAAGCATCTCCAATCCAATGTTAAATCTAGAATATGCTTCCTATTTCGCAACAAAGCCTCCTTCACTCATGCTGCTAAACATGCCCTCGTAAAACTGACTATCCTACCGATCCTTGACTTCGGTAGGATAGCTTCCAACACTCTACTCAGCAAATTGGATGTAGTCTATCACAGTGCCATCCGTTTTGTCATCAAAGCCCCATATACTACCCACCATTGTGACCTGTACGCTCTCGTTGGCTGGCCCTCACTACATATTCGTCGCAAAACCCACTGGCTCCAGGTCATCTATAAATCACTTCTAGGCAAATCCCCACCTTATCTTAGATCATTGGTCACCATACCCACCCGTAGTATGCTTTCCAGCAGGTATATCTCACTGGTCATCCCCAAAGCCAACACCTCCTTTGGCCGCCATTCCTTCCAGTTCTCTGCTGCAATTGACTGGAACGAACTGCAAAAATCTCTGAAGCTGGAGACACTTATCTCCCTCACTAACTTTAAGCATCAGTTGTCAGAGCAGCTTACCGATCACTGCACCTGTACACAGCCCATCTGTAATTAGCACACCCAACTACCTCATCCCCATATTGTTATTTATTTTGCTCATTTGCACCCCAGTATCTCTATTTGCAAATCATATTCTGCACATCTATCACTCCAGTGTTAATACTAAATTGTAATTATTTTGCACTATGGCCTATTTATTGCCTTACCTCCATAACTTACTACATTTGCACACACTGTATATATATTTTCTATTGTGTTATTGACAGTACGTTTTGTTTATTCCATATGTAAATCTGTGTTGTTGTTTTTAAATCGCACTGCTTTGCTTTATCTTGGCCAGGTCGCAGTTGTAAATGAGAACTTGTTCTCAACTGGCTTACCTGGTTAAATAAAGGTAAAGAAACAAAAAAAACATGTAGCCTGTCTATATGCAATGGGACCAGGGAGAACAACAAGGTGTGTTATAATAATTATAATAATAATAAATAATAATGCTGCAGACATTTGTTTGAAAGCAGTATCCAAATCCATTGGATGTAGTGATCACAATATAGTAGCCATATCTAGGAAAACCAAAGTTCCAAAGGCTGGGCCTAATATTGTGTATAAGAGGTCATACAATACGTTTTGTAGTGATTCCTATGTTGTTGATGTGAAGAATATTTGTTGGTCCGTGGTGTGTAATGACGAGCAACCAGACGCTGCACTTGACACATTAATGAAATTGCTTATCCCAGTTACTAATAAGCATGCACCCATTAAGAAAATGACTGTAAAAACTGTTAAATCCACGTGGATTGATGAGGAATTGAAAAATTGTATGGTTGAGAGGGATGAGGCAAAAGAGATGGAAAACATGTCTGGCTGTACAACCGATTGGCAAAATTACTGCAAATTGAGAAATCATGTGACTAAACTGAATTAAAAGAAGAAGAAACTACACTATGAAACAAAGATAAATTACAAAGAATGATAGTAAAAAGCTTTGGAGCACGTTAAATGAAATTTTGGACAAAAAGGCAAACATTCATTGAATCAGATGGCTCATTCATCACAAAACCCACTGATATTGCCAACTACTTTAATGATTTTTTCATTGGCAAGATTAGCTAACTTAGGCATGATATGCCAGCAACAAACGCTGACACACATCCAAGTATATCTGACCAAATTATGAAAGACAAGCATTGTTATTATGAATTCCGTAAAGTAAGTGTGGAAGAGGTGAAAATATTATTATTGTCAATCAACAATGACAAGCCACCAGGGTCAGACAACTTGGATGGAAAATTACTGAGGATAATAGCGGACGATATTGTCTCTCCTATTTGCCATATCTTAAATTTAAGCCTACTAGAAAGTGTGTGCCCTCGGGCCTGGAGAGAAGCAAAAGTTATTTCCCTACCTCAGAATAGTAAAGCCCCCTTAACTGGCTCAAATAGCCAACCAATCAGCCCGTTACCAACCCTTAGTAAACTTTTGGGAAAAAATGGTGTATTTTACAGTAAACACATTGACAACAGACTTTCAGCACGCTTATAGGGAAGGACATTCAACAAGCACAGCACTTACACAAATGACTGATGATTGGCTGAGAGAAATGTATGATACAAATACAAATATTGTGGGGGCTGTTTTGTTAGACTTCAGTGCGGCTTTTGACATTATCGATCATAGTCTGTTGCTGGAAAAACGTATGTGTTATGGCTTTACACCCCCTGCTATATTGTGGATAAATAGTTACCTGTGTAACAGAACACAGAGGGTGTTCTTTAATGGAAGCCTCTCCAACAAAATCCAGGTAGAATCAGGAATTCCTCAGGGCAGCTGTCTAGGCCCATTACTTTTTTTCAATCTTGACTCAACACTATACACGTCAGCTACTACAGCGACTGAAATACTTAACAAAGAGCTGCAGTTAGTTTCAGAATGGGTGGCAAGAAATACGTTAGTCCTAAATATTTGTATTTGGGACAAATCATTCACTAAACCCTAAACCTCAACTCAATCTTGTAATGAATAATGTGGAAATTGAGCAATTTGAGGAGACAAAATTGCTTGGAGTAACCCTGGATTGTAAACTGTCATGGTCAAAACATATTGATACAACAGTAGCTAGGATGGGGAGAAGTCTGTCTATAATAAAGCGCTGCTCTGCATTCTTAACAGCACTATCAACAAAGCAGGTCCTACAGGCCCTAGTTTGGATTACTATGGATTACTGTTCAGTCGTGTGGTCAGGTGCCACATAGAGGGACTTAGGAAAATTGCAATGTACACAGAGAGCTAACATTAACAATATACATGCCAATCTCTCCTGGCTCAAAGTGGAGGAGAGATTGACTTCATCACTACTAGTATTTGTGAGAGGTATTGACATGTTGAATGCACAGAGATGTCTGTTTGAACTACTGTCACACAGCTCGGACACCCATGCATACCCCACAAGACATGCCACCGGAGGTCTCTTCACAAGTCCAGAACAGACTATGGGAGGCGTACAGTACTACATAGAGCCATGACTACATGGAACTTTGTTCCACATCAAGTAACTAATGCCAGCAGTAAAATTAGATTTTACAGATAAAAATACACCTTATGGAACAGTGGGGACTGTGAAGCAACACAAACAGACACATGCATACAAATACATGAAAACATACGCACTATACACACATGTACACATGGATTTCATGTTATAGATACACTACCGGTTAAAAGTTTTAGAACACCTACTCAGGGTTTTTCTTTATTTTTACTATTTTCTACATTGTAGAATAATAGTGAAGACATCAAAACTATGAAATAACAAATATGGAATCATGTAGTATCCCAAAAAGTGTTAAACAAATCAAAATATATTTTATATTTGAGATTCTTCAAATAGACACCCTTTGCCTTGATGACAGCTTTGCACACTCTTCAACGTTTTTAAAATGTATAACTGCCTTAATTTTGCTGTACCCCAGGAAGAGTAGCTGCTGCCTTGGCAGGAACTAATGGGGATCCATAATAAATACAAAAATACAAATATGATCTTTAGAAGCAACAAACTCAGGGACCGCAAAGGGAAAAGAGACAGGAGGCCAAATATGAATAGGAAGCAAGATCTTCTTTATGACTAGACTCATTAAAGCATCAATGGTACTATGACCAGTGAAGGTAATAGTAGATTACTGAATCACTTCAAATATAGACTGTCTGACAGGACTGGTTAAAGGGAGCCCTATGCTATTCTATGCCCAGTCAACTCTGTATACTGTATACTGACCCAATGTGTCTGGACTTTGACCATTGTTTTAGGTGCAAGCATTTGACCTTTGAGGTTAGCCAATTAGAAGAGCTCATGCTGTGGGTGGACAAGAGAGCCAGTAAGCTTCTTCTTCCCGACAACTAGCTCTCTTCATTGTATCTGTGGGTCTTCCTTTAGTGGAGAGACAGGATGTAAGCTTTACTTTATAAGCTCAACATTACTTTTCCACAGAGCAGAATGAGACTGCATTATGAAGTAGACTTCTGTCAGCACTTCTCTCGGTATAGCTTGAATGGTCATGAAACATGAGGTACAACAGTAGTACAGCAGGTAGTAGGGTGGCAAGCAGCCTAGCGGTTAGAGTGTTGTGCCAGTAACCAAAAGGTTGCTGGTTCGAATACCCGAGTCATACATTTTATTAATGCTTTCCCTTATTATCTTTCAGCTGTGAGTTGCAGAGACAGCAGTCTCATTGTGGAACATGACGTTGTGTAGTTGGGCACCAGAGACACCTGTCACGAGCACCACACATTCACACACACACACACACAGGTAGATGGGGATCACGCAGGCAGCACAGTGAACAATACACTGGTGCAAGAGTGACGTCAGGTAACCTAGCAACCTCACTCCAGAGTAGTCAGACGCATTTTGTAGAGTGGGATTTTCCCATAGACATGAAACACAGAGGGTCAGACAGTACACATCCATGTGGAATATCTGTTGAAATTACACCTCAGACTAGAGACAACTTTGCAGTTCTGAAAAAGAACACACATTTATCTTTTTAGATAACATCTGAATGACAGTTCATTTCCTATAGAAAGACAAAAAGCTGGAGTAGCATTGCCCCATTCTACAGACGTGTGTTCAAATAGGGTTGTATTACTGAGCACCTTAGTGGGCTTCAGAATGTACCAGAGTCAGATTTAGAGACCGATAGATTCTCCAATCAGTCCTGTGATCAGTTAAGGAGGATGGAACTCATGAACTCAGACTGGAGCCTGGTGGGGGATGGGTTGGTCTGACTAGCCTCAGATCCCACCTGTTAGTCTGAAAATTGAGATAAACAACACCATGGAAACACTTTAGTGCCTTGAGGAGATGAGTGACAGCCAATATGAACCAAGTCACCAGAGCACAGCCAGAAAGACACCAGAACACCGGTCTGACACAGGGGACAAACTCCTACTGTTCCAATTGTTTCCTCAAGATTCAGCTAAATAACAGTCTTGTACTCTCATAAACGTTGGATGACAGCCTTACATTGATGTCTTTGCCAATGACAGCAATGCCTCTCTGCAGGAGAATTGTGCAAGATTTATTTTTCCCGGGGAAACAGAACTTAGACTATGAGAAGGTAACAACAGATTTCTCAGAGCTAAAACAATTTGAGTCTTCCATGACTCTTGGCAGTTTCTATTGTCACCTGTATTATGTATAATTATCCTTTGGTCCCCTCAGAATTGTACAGCAGTTTTTAAGGCATCTGCCGTCTGTGGTCAGGGTGGGCATATGGACCCACATGGATTCTGAATCTACCCCCCAGAAGCCCACACATTTTAAAGATGCTAAATAAATGTGTAAGTGTTTAATTGTGTCTATGATGGTTGTCTTCCAAAACAATACATTCATTTTAAAATCATACTTATTTTTTTGTATCTGTCTTTATAACTGGAGGAGGCACAAGAACACATCAGTACACAATACTATCACCATCAAGCACACAGGACCTTGTGACAAGGAAGCTTTGTTGTGTTTTGTCTTTTCGCCTATAGCCTCATCGGTCCTTATCTGCTGGCCCCATGCTGGCAATGGTAGCGTTAATAAAATGTGGGCGCCCAGTCACTGTCACTGTGTGCACTGGGCCTTTGTATTGGGCCTTAAAATGTTAACAAACAGCTGTGACGTGTTGCCGCATATTAAGCAGCCCCCAGGTAATAAAATGAAGGTGCCACAAATCACCCCCGCCCACCACCAGGGTGACACGATGGACAGAGGCACAGTTACGGGTGGTGCAGGGAGGGAGCGTCACGTGCCACGAGGGCTATGTGAAGGGGCTGAGCGCCCGTCGCCCTGGGTGACTGTCAGAGACAATGGCCCGCTGCGCTGACCCCTCCTCTGTCATCACTGGGGCTGACTGACCCCACAGGGAGGGGAAGGGGCTGTGGGACTCGCTGGCTGCTGCCACTAATCCTCTGTTCTTATGTTGTATAAGGTCAGTCCCTGGCGTGCCCCAGCCACCGCCCCAGCTCCCCAACAACACAGCCCTGGCCAACACACGGACTACACACACACACACACACACACACGTGCATTGCAAACGTCCCGTACACACACTTCTTTACAGTTCTTAAAAGGCTCAGAAATAGTTCTGAGTCTGTGCAGTTAAGTGTGTGTACAGTATAGAGGAAAAGTCACAATATCATTAAAACTGATGTAAGTGCACGTGTGCTCCGTCTAGAGCTGCAGTGTGATAACCTACAACAGTCATTGGCACACAGCTCTATTCTGGGAGACATTTCTCAAATGCCTGATACTAGAGTGCCGGAGAGGTTTTTGCATGTTATCTCCTGGCGTAGACTACATGTAGGCGTCTCAGGAACTACAACACAATAGCGCAACTTAGGGATTGCATTTGCATCAAGCCCCTGAATCAATTGTAGCCACATCACATCAATTAGAAGATCACTGTTGAGTGTTATGGGTTACACGTTGACATGAGTGAGTTAGAACAGCACGGGGGCGGGCTAATGAGTGTCTTCTCCTGAGAAACATTTGAAACTAAACATGCATTATTATCTAACCAGGCAATTCCCATAGAACTTAGAGTAGGAGTTTGAGCTGGTGTTGTATCATTCTCTAAATCGTGCCTCCTAATTCTCTTTTTGTGCTACACAGAATTTTTGAATTGATATTAAACTGAATTCAACATTAGAAACACAAAATACATAAAATATAGCAAATTCAGTTGTGCAAACATGCTATATATAGAACCCTTCTAACAAGAATGAGGAATAGGGACTGTTCCTTAGTGCACCGGAGTAATAATAACAAAATCACTAAAGTCTGTTAGTACGCAATTTCAAAGCTACTGTAGTGTTATTACACAGGTATAGGAGCAACTGCATGTAAAATGTTACCGAAATATAATAATATGTTCTCACCAATGAATAATGAATGTTCTCACCAATCTAATAATGTCATATCAGGTTCTCACTTCAAGGAAGGAAGGATAAAAGAAAGGAAGGAAGAAAGGAAGGAAGCATGTTTGAATAGGGCAAAGGAACCCCTTGTAGCCTACTATGAGGAGCCATGTCATGCAAATTCTTCTTTCCTATTACACAAACACTGCAGACCTCAGAATTACCAGACACATAGCAATGCTGCATCCTCAATATGTTTAAGAATAGCTCAAAGGCTGCCTGCTGGGCTAAAACCACCATGATTTCCACCCCATGCAATCTGACTGCTGGATTACACAGTTTGCTTTACCAATAAATAAAAAATAGGGAACAGAAATAGGGTGGTTATTGCTGCAATCATATGCTTGTGTCTTCTCCGGTGATAGCCAGATTCTCCCCGGTCGTCTCCTAGGCCTCTGACAGACACAGCGGTTGCCATGTCAAACGAAGTAGCCCAGCTAATTCGGGCTCCTGAGTGGCACAGCGGTGCAGGCACTGCATCTCAGTGCTTGAGGCGTCACTACAGACCCCCTGGTTCGATTCCAGGCTGTATCACAACCGTCCGTGATTGGGAGTCCCATAGGGCGGCGCACAATTGGCCCAGCGTCGTCAGGGTTTGGCCGGTGTAGGCCGTCATTGTAAATAAGAATTTGTTCTTAACTATCTTGCCTAGTTAAATAAAGGTAAAATACAAATAAAAAATACAAATAAATAAAATTGGCTTTGATTCCCTCCTCCCTGCTCTCCCCTCTCAGCGCGTCATTTGATTTTCTTACTTAACAACCAACACTGAAAATGCGTAGGAAGAACGCTGTCTAAATATAGAAACAGCCACAATAGCTCACACCACAAGCCGCACAGGAAAACTCTTTCCAACACCATGAGAAGACAACACAGATTATGCATTTCTATCTGCTGATCATTAGGTAGGCTCAGGGATGGATTATCTGCACAGATAACATGGTGATGCATTAATCCAAAATACTAATTGATGGAAATGCATATCAAGAGACATTAATAAGCTACAACCTGTAAGCTATGGACTCTGTTTAAGCTCTGAATAACCTTTCATGTCCATACAGTGTCTTCAGAAAGTATTCACACCCCTTGACTTTTTCCACATTTTGTTGTGTTAAAGCCTGAATATAAAATTGATTACACTGAGATTTGGTGTCTCAGGCCTACACACAATGTCATAACGTCAAAGTGGAATTATGGTTTTAGAAAATGTTACAAATTCATTAAAAATGAAAAGCTGAAATGTCTTGAGTCAATAGGTATTCAACCCCTTTGTTATGGCAAGCCTAAATTAGTTCAGGAGAAAAACATTGCCTAATAAGTCACATAATAAGTTGCATGGACTCATTGTGTGCAATAATAGTGTTTAACATGATTTTGAATGACTACCTCATCTCTGTACCCCACACATACGATTATCTGTAAGGTCCCTCAGTCAAGCAGTGAATTTCAAACACAGATTCAACCAATGCCTCAGTTTTCCAATACCTCTCAAAAAAGAGCACCTATGGGTAAAAAATAAATAATAATCTGACACTGAATATCCCTTTGAGCATGGTGAAGTTATTAATTATACTTTGGATGGTGTATCAATACACCCAGTCACTACAAAGATACAGGTGTCCTTCCTAACTCAGTTGCCAGAGAGGAAGGAAACCGCTCAGGGATTTCACCATGAGGCCAATGGTGACTTTGGAACAGTTACAGAGTTTAATGGCTGTGATAGGAGATAACTGAGGATGGATTAACAACATAGTAGTTACGCCACAATACTAAACTAAATGACAGAGTGAAAAGGAGGAAGCCTGTACATAAAACATTTTTTATTACAAAACATGCATCCTGTTTGCAATAAGGCACTAAAGTAAAACTGCAAAAAATGTAGACTGGAATATGTTCCGGGATTCTTCCCATGGCATTGAGGATGGCATTGAGGAGTGCACCACATCAGTCACTGGCTTCATCAATAAGTGCATCGATGTCGTCGTCCCCACCGTGACCGTACGTACATACACCAACCAGAAGTCATGGATTACAGGCAACATCCGCACTGAGCTAAAGAGTAGAGCTGCCGCTTTCAAGGAGCGGGACTCTAACCCGGACACTTATAAGAAATTCCGCTATAACCTCAGACGAACCATCAAACAGGCAAAGCGTCCATACAGACCTAAGATTGAATTGTACTACACCGGCTCCGACGCTCGCCGGATGTGGCAGGGCTTGCAAACTATTACAGACTACAAAGGGAAGCACAGCCGCGAGCTGCCCAGTGACACGAGCCTACCAGATGAGCTAAATTACTTCTATGCTCGCTTCGAGGCAAGCAACACTGAAGCATGCATGAGAGCATCAGCTGTTCTGGACGACTGTGTGATCACGCTCTCCGTAGCCGATGTGAGTAAGACTTTTAAGCAGGTCAACATTCACAAGGTCGCAGGTCCAGACGGATTACCAGGACGTGTACTCCGTGCATGCGCTGACCAACTTGCAAGTGTCTTCACTGACATTTTCAACCTGTCCCTGACTGAGTCTGTAATACCAACATGTTTCAAGCAGACCCTGTGCCCAAGAACACTAAGGTAACCTGCCTAAATTACTACAGACCCGTAGCACTCACGTCTGTAGCCATGAAGTGCTTTGAAAGGCTGGTCATGGCTCACATCAACACCATTATCCCAGAAACCCTAGACCCACACAATTTGCATACCGCCCCAACAGATCCACAGATGATGCAATCTCTATTGCACTCCACACTGCCCTTTCCCACCTGGACAAATGGAACACCTTCGTGAGTAAGCTATTCATTGACTACAGCTCAGCGTTCAACACCATAGTGCCCTCAAAGCTCATCACTAAGCTAAGGACCCTGGGACTAAACACCTCCCTCTGCAACTGGATCCTGGACTTCCTGACGGGCCGCCCCCAGGTGGTAAGGGTAGGTAACAACGCATCTGCCACGCTGATCCTCAACACGGGGGCCCCTCAGGGGTGCGTGCTCAGTCCCCTCCTGTACTCCCTGTTCACCCATGATTGCCGACGACACAACAGTGGTAGGCCTGATCACCGACAACGATGAGCCAGCCTAAAGGGAGGAGGTCAGAGACCTGGCTGTGTGGTGCCAGGATAACAACCTCTCCCTCAACGTGATCAAGACAAAGGAAATGATTGTGGACTACAGGAAAAGGAGGACCGAGCACACCCCCATTCTTATCGACGGGGCTGTAGTGGAGCAGGTTGAGAGCTTCAAGATCCTTGGTGTTCCCATTACCAACAAACTATCATGGTCCAAACACACCAAAACAGTCGTGAAGAGGGCACGACAAAGCCTATTCCCCCACACAAGATTTGGCATGGGTCCTCAGATCCTCAATAAGTTCTACAGCTGCACCATCGAGAGCATCCTGACTGGTTGCGTCACTGCCTGGTATGGCAACTGCTCGGCCTCCGACTGCACGGCACTACAGAGGGTAGTGCGTAGAGCCCAGTACATCACTGGGGCAAAGATTCCTGCCATCCAGGATCTCTATACCAGGCGGTGTCAGAGGAAGGCCCTAAAAATTGTCAAAGATTCCAGCCACCCTAGTCATAGACTGTTCTCTCTGCTACCGCACGGCAAGCGGTACCGGAGCGCCAGGTCTAGGTCCAAAAGGCTTCTTAACAGCTTCTACCCCAAGCCATAAGACTCCTGAACAGATAATAAAATGGCTACCCGGAATATTTGCATTGTCCACCCCCATACACCCACCCACCCCCTATTTTACGCTGCTCCCACTCTCTGTTTATTATCTATGCATAGTCACTTTAACTCTACCTACATGTACAGTGGGGGGAAAAAGTATTTAGTCAGCCACCAATTGTGCAAGTTCTCCCACTTAAAAAGATGAGAGAGGCCTGTAATTTTCATCATAGGTACACGTCAACTATGACAGACAAAATGAGAAAAAGAAATCCAG
The DNA here is from genome assembly GCF_020615455.1 of Coregonus clupeaformis. Lineage (NCBI taxonomy): Eukaryota > Metazoa > Chordata > Actinopteri > Salmoniformes > Salmonidae > Coregonus > Coregonus clupeaformis. Next base: position 31,184,198 of record NC_059200.1, read on the forward strand.
AAAATCACATTGTAGGATTTTTTATGAATTTATTTGCAAATTATGGTGGAAAATAAGTATTTGGTCAATAACAAAAGTTTCTCAATACTTTGTTATATACCCTTTGTTGGCAATGACACAGGTCAAACGTTTTCTGTAAGTCTTCACAAGGTTTTCACACACTGTTGCTGGTATTTTGGCCCATTCCTCCATGCAGATCTCCTCTAGAGCAGTGATGTTTTGGGGCTGTCGCTGGGCAACACAGACTTTCAACTCCCTCCAAAGATTTTCTATGGGGTTGAGATCTGGAGACTGGCTAGGCCACTCCAGGACCTTGAAATGCTTCTTACGAAGCCACTCCTTCGTTGCCCGGGCGGTGTGTTTGGGATCATTGTCCACCTTCAATGCCCTTGCTGATGGAAGGAGGTTTTCACTCAAAATCTCACGATACATGGCCCCATTCATTCTTTCCTTCACACGGATCAGTCGTCCTGGTCCCTTTGCAGAAAAACAGCCCCAAAGCATGATGTTTCCACCCCCATGCTTCACAGTAGGTATGGTGTTCTTTGGATGCAACTCAGCATTCTTTGTCCTCCAAACACGACGAGTTGAGTTTTTACCAAAAAGTTATATTTTGGTTTCATCTGACCATATGACATTCTCCCAATCCTCTTCTGGATCATCCAAATGCACTCTAGCAAACTTCAGACGGGCCTGGACATGTACTGGCTTAAGCAGGGGGGACACGTCTGACACTGCAGGATTTGAGTCCCTGGCGGCGTAGTGTGTTACTGATGGTAGGCTTTGTTACTTTGGTCCCAGCTCTCTGCAGGTCATTCACTAGGTCCCCCGTGTGGTTCTGGGATTTTTGCTCACTGTTCTTGTGATCATTTTGACCCCACGGGGTGAGATCTTGCGTGGAGCCCCAGATCGAGGGAGATGATCAGTGGTCTTGTATGTCTTCCATTTCCTAATAATTGCTCCCACAGTTGATTTCTTCAAACCAACCTGCTTACCTATTGCAGATTCAGTCTTCCCAGCCTGGTGCAGGTCTACAATTTTGTTTCTGGTGTCCTTTGACAGCTCTTTGGTCTTGGCCATAGTGGAGTTTGGAGTGTGACTGTTTGAGGTTGTGGACAGGTGTCTTTTATACTGATAACAAGTTCAAACAGGTGCCATTAATACAGGTAACGAGTGGAGGACAGAGGAGCCTCTTAAAGGTGGGATTAAAATTGTTAGAATTTTTCTTCCACTTTGACATGAGTATTTTGTGTAGATTGTTGACAAAAAAATTCTAACAATTTTAATCCCACCTTGTAACACAACAAAATTGGAAAAAGTCAAGGTGTGTGAATACTTTTCTGTCCCTTGAGGATGTTTGGTAGAAGATTATTGGGAGCGGATATAATCTCCTGTCATTCAGTGCTTAAGTGTATTAGTCAAACTGCTTCAGAGACACAGAGAGACAATGACGGGGAGACATGGCAAAGGATAGGCAAACATGGAGACAGACAGAGGGGTCAGGTGTGTGAGAGATATCATGCTTCAGACAGGAATTAGTGTGTGAAAACTGAAGCACCACCTTGCGGTACTCCACATGGAGAGCAAAGCACCATTATCTTCTCACCGACAAGGTACACTGCAAAAACAACTGCCATGGATGGAGTGCCATAATAAAGCTCTTTCAGTAAGAATCTAATGTGAGTTCAAGCCTCTTGATTGCGCTCACTTCTCTCATTCTTCACACAAATTAACTGAGCCGTTAGGCCATTTAGCTGTATTGACAATTTATATTTTCCACTCTGCTGTTGTACACGGGACTCTTGTGGACCGTTTTGGGAGTGTCAAGCTGAGACAGGCTTGTCAGATTTCTGCCAGTTAGGATTTCATGGCCAAGTCCAAGACAGATCTGGGGGACTTGTGGTTAACAGCCCCTCTCTCTGTTCCAATTGTCACTACAATCTTCTCATACAAACAGATGGGGGTGATTCAACCAAATGGTTATGGCTTTTGTACCTATGAAATACTGTGACTAAAACTAGCACGTAAATTTGGTGCTGTAATACTACCCAGATTCTTTCTAGCACCCCCACATTTGATTGGTTCAGGGTGTGTGTGAAGATGGGATCAGGGCATGTACGGCCTGGAGGAATGTGGATTCTGAATGACCATTTCTGGTTTTGAATGTCTTCCAAAGGATTTAGTGTCCTTTTTCTTCAGCGATAATGAGCTCTTACCAGTGTGGCCCAATATACTGGGGAGATGGACATCCTGAATTAACAGGAAACCTGGCCCAGTGTGAAGGAAGAAATAATTAAAGTGGCAGTTTGAGTGGTGGCAGTGATAGGCCTACTGTAGAAGGCATATACAGTGCCAACGGAAAGTATTCAGACCCCTTGACTTTTTCCACAGTTATGTTATAGCATTATTCTAAAATGGATTAAATATTATTTTTTAGCAATCTACACACAATAACCCCATAATGACAAAACGAAAACAGTTTAGAAATGTTTGCAAATTTAAAACAAATAAAAAACAGAAATACCTTCTTTACATAAGTATACAGACCCTTTGATATGAGACTCGAAATTGAGCTCAGGTACATCCTGTTTCCATTGATCATCCTTGAGATGTTTCTACAACTTGATTGGAGTCCACCTGTGGTAAACTCAATTGATTGGACATGATTTGGAAAGGCACATCCCTGTCTATATAAGGTCCCACAGTTGACAGTGCATGTCAGAGCAAAAACCAAGCCTTGAGGTCGAAGGAATTGTCCGTAGAGCTCAGAGACAGGATTGTGTCGAGGCACAGATCTGTGGAAGGGTACCAAAACATTTCTGCAGCATTGAAGATCCCCAAGAACACAGTGGCCTCCATCATTCTTAAAATGGAACAAGTTTGGAACCACCAAGACTCTTCCTAGAGCTGGCCGCCCGGCCAAACTGAGCAATCGGGGGAGAAGGGCCTTGGTCAGGGAGGTGACCAAGAACCCGATGGTCACTCTGACAGAGATCCAGAGTTCCTCTGTGGAGATGGGAGAACCTTCCAGAAGGACAACCATCTCTGCAGCACTCCACCAATCAGGCCTTTATGGTAGACGAAAGCCACTCCCCAGTAAAAGGCACAGGACAGCCCGCTTGGAGTTTGCCAAAAGGCACCTCTGGTCTGATGAAACCAAGATTGAACTCTTTGACCTGAATGCCAAGCGTCACGTCTGGAGGAAACCTGGCACCATCCCTAAGGTGAAGCATGGTGGTGGCAGCATCATGCTGTGGGGATGTTTTTCAGCGGCAGGGATTGGGAGACTAGTCAGGATCGAGGGAAAGATGAACGGAGCAAAGTACAGAGAGATCCTTGATGAAAACCTGCTCCAGAGTGCTCAGGACCTCAAACTGGGGTGAATGTTCACCTTCCAACAGGACAACGACCCTAAGCATACAGACAAGACAACGCAGGAGTGGCTTCGGGACAAGTCTCTGAATGTCCTTGAGTGGCCCAGCCAGTGCCGGACTTGAACATCTCTAGAGAGAACTGAAAATAGCTGTGCAGCGACACTCCCCATCCAACCTGACAGAGCTTGAGAGGATCTGCAGAGAAGAATGGGAGAAACTCCCCAAATACAGGTGTGCCAAGCTTGTAGTGTCATACCCAAGAATACTCGATGCTGTAATCGCTGCCAAAAGGTGCTTCAACAAAGTACTGACGGGGCTGTAGTGGAGCAGGTTGAGAGCTTCAAGTTCCTTGGTGTCCACATCACCAACAAACTATCATGGTCCAAACACACCAAGACAATCGTGAAGAGGGCACGACAAAGCCTATTCCCCCTCAGGAGACTGAAAAGATTTGGCATGGGTCCTCAGATCCTCAAAAAGTTCTACAGCTGCACCATCGAGAGCACCCTGACTGGTTGCATCACCGCCTGGTATGGCAACTGCTCAGCCTCCGACCGCAAGGCACTACAGAGGGTAGTGCGCACAGCCCAGTACATCACTGGGGCCAAGCTTCCTGCCATCCAGGACCTCTATACCAGGTGGTGTCAGAGGAAGGCCCTAAAAATTATCAAAGACTCCAGCCACCCTAGTCATAGACTGTTCTCTCTGCTATCGCACGGCAAGCGGTACCGGAGCGCCAAGTCTAGGTCCAAAAGGCTTCTTAACAGCTTCTACCACCAAGCCATAAGACTCCTGAACAGCTAATCATTGCTACCCGGACTATTTGCATTGCCCCCCCACCCCACCCCACCCCAACCCCCTCTTTTCTTTTTTACTTATCTATTTTGTACTTAACACTTTTTTGTTTGTTTGTTCTTTTCTTAAAAACTGCATTGTTGGGCTTGTAAGTAAGCGTTTCACTGTAATGTCTACACCTGTTGTATTCGGCGCATGTCGCAAATAAAATTTGATTTGATTTTTAAGTTTTTTATTTGTAATAAATTATCAAAATTTCTAAAACCCAATTTTTGCTTTGTCATTATGGGGCGTTGTGTGTAGATTGAAGAGGGAAAAAAACAATTTAATCAATTTTAGAATAAGGCTGTAACGTAACAAAATGTGGAAAAAGTCAAGGAGTCTGAATACTTTCCGAAGGCACTGTATCACCCACTCATTGCTTTCTATTTCTAATACTTACTTGAGGTCTTTCTTTGTCCTGAAACAGGTTAATGAGAACTAGTGATTCAGTCCAATCACCACTCAAATAGACCCAACCTTTTAACAACTCAGATGTTGAAGAAATACGAAAAGTAAATGCACTCTTCAAAAACATCTGGGGCGGCAGGTAGCTTAGCAGTTAGAGATGCGAGCCAGACAGTTCGAATCTCGGTTCCGACAGGAAAAATCTTCCGGGAAGTGAGCTGGCAATCAGAGAATTGCTGGTATCAAATCCTAGATGCCATTGCCTACCGTTGAGCCCTTGAGCAAGGCACTTAACCTCCCACAACAACAGCTCCCCAGGCGCCAAGTGTGGCAGCCCCTCACATATACAGGTTTTTGGAGAATTGTATGTACACCCTGTGGCCAGTTTATTAGGTACACCCATCTAGTACAGGGTTGGACTCCCCGTTGCCTCCAGAACAGCCTGAATTCTTTGGGGCATTGAAATGTTGCTCAGTTGGTAAAGGGACCTAACATGTGTAAGGAAAACACCATTACACCACCAGCCTGTACCGTTGACACCAGGAAGGATGGGGCCATGGACACATGCATGACGCAACAGGAACCGCGATTTGTTGGACCAGGCAATGTTTTTCCACTCCTCAATTGTCCAGTGTTGGTGATCGCGTGCCCACTGGATCCTCTTCTTCCTGTTTTTAGCTGATAGGAGTGGTAAAAGGTGTGGTAGTCTGCTGCAATAGCCCATCCGTGACAAGGACCGATGAGTTGTGCGTTCCGAGATGTCGTTCTGCGCCGTTATTTGCCTGTTTGTGAGCCGCCTGTTAGCTTGCACCAGTCTTACCATTCTCCTTCGACCTCTCATCAAATAGCTGTTTTGGCCCACAGGACTGCCGCTGACTGGATGTTTTTTGTTTGTCGCACCATTCTCGGTAAACCCTAGATACTGTCGTGCATGAAAAGCCCAGGAGTCCGGCTGTTTCTGAGATACTAGAACTGCCGCGCCTGGCACTGACAATCATACCACGCTCAAAGTCGCTAATGTTCAATCAAACAGTAACTGAATGTCTCAATGCCCGTTTTATATAAAAAGCCAGGGCCACATGGTTCACTGTCTGTAGGAGCGAACTATTTTCGTGAATAGACGGTGTACCTAATAAACTGGCCACTGAGTGTATGTATGCGTGTCTTTCGGAGGGGTTGGGTTAAAAGTCGAAGTCAAATTTCGTTTGGACCTTTTGTGCAATTAAGTGATCTTAATCTGGAGTGGACGAGTAGTAGCATGTGCTTTCCACAAATACAAACACCAACCTGAAAATCGTATTCAAATGTGAAGAGCATGCATGCATATCACTGATATTAGTATTTTCATTTAATTTGCATGCAGAGAATGGCTCTACTTATACAGTATATATTTGTGTATGTTGGTGACTGAATGCAGGCCGGACCAATGTCATGACAGATGAGAATACTATCTAAGCCCACGAACATGATATTGCTCTATAATACAATTTCCCTATTCTATTATTCCTATGATAACATTTTCCAAGTGCATACTACAGTAAGCTAGTGCACACTTTATTATAGGCATAAAGACCAGAGCCTACATGTAGGCCATCACCCTATGCACAATTTAACCCCTGGTTGGTTCATCAGAATTGTTTACACATGCTAACCAAGTCATCCCCAACACGACTGAAATGAATTTGGATCCACAGACAGGTGCAGGGAACGCATTAGGCAGTGAACACTGTCAATATCCACACCTTGGCTTTAATTGGCTCAGAGCTTTGGTCAGGGAATTTATCAGGATTATTGGCATGAGGGGTGTTTACCATTGCCGAGAAATGCTCTGCTATTTAATTCTGCATTTCGTTCGCCCCCAAATTTGGCTTGTCTGATGCAGAAATGCGGAATCGTGACCAAGAATATAATAAAAATAAAAAGAGAGACAATGACATCATGAGATCAATTTGGCCCGTTTGATTTTTGGCCCGTTTGATTTCAACTGCACCATTAGCTACATTGCTGCAAAATATCCGGGGTTCCAGCCAAATATTTCACCTAGAGAAAGAGGTCACAATAATAACCAGATCAACGTCAGTGACAAGTCTATTTATAGCATATCAATAGCCTAGCCTATAATGTGGGAAGTCACAGTGCATGTGTAAACATAGGCCTATTCTTTAAATAATCATGCATCGCGCAATACAGCTACAGTGTATTGTGAAAAATAGGAGGAAACTGATGGGGCGCCTCGCATACAGCCACTAAAGAGCTGCAGCCCAGAACTGAGCCGGACATACATGACTCCGCAGTTTGGACCGCCGTATTCATGCGTTTTCAAGAGTTAATTACCTCTAAAGTACGTATCTCTTGCTGTGTGAGATCGTTGGACGCGGCACATTTGGTCCGGAGCCCCTGTAAACTGGATATGGAGATTTCAATCATGTTCTGGATGAGTTCGCATTGGTGTAGAGCTGCCATGGCTGCGCCACCGCCACTATCCCTCTCCGACTGCTCATCACTCTTGACCATCTTTCCACCTTTATCAGACACACTATCCATTCCTCGGCATTGGGCACGGGTTTAGGGGGTAGATGCAAACTGTGAATGTTAAAATGCACATGCACCAACGACGCAATATTATTGAACTTAACAAATGTCACAAAATGCTCGATATCAAGATCCTGGTCCAAAGCAATCCAAAGTCCAACAGTGCTCGGGTTGTGTATTCTGCCCGTTCCGCCGAGAGACTCCTATCTCCCTCCCTGACAGCTCTCCCATAAGCGTTTACCGTCTGTCAGCTGTTTGAATCATCATGGGGCGCGTTGCAGTTCGGGAAACGAAGTCCTTCACTATGGCTGGGCGTCTCAATCTCACTCACACACAGAATCCAGGGTGAAGGTAGAAGTGATGAAGATAGTGGAGCATATTGACATGCCTGCTCCTGTGACGTGTGCTATGATTCAGAATGACTGTAGCCTTCCCTAACGTTTGGTTTGTGTTGGTATGGTGATAGGCTAGGATCAAAGGACAGGTTTGAGCTGCTAGTCTGGTGCATGTAAGCCCTTCTGAGTGAGCCATCCTGCAAAGCACCTACAGGAGCATGCTTGACTCCACACTCAGTACATCATCAAGAGAGATCACACAAAATAATCTATTTTGCCATACAACTAACTCTAATTAGTAGGCACTCATCCTGATCCTCATCTTTTTAGAGTAATATCTTAAAATGCAGATAACAAGGTAACCCCCTCTAAGGTCCCACTCTCACCTTCAAGGTATGTGACTGCTCTCCTCTTGCTCAGCGCCACATAGCAATGCTGAAGTCTAGACACACACACTGTGAATGACATCAACGTGTGTCCTGGCTTTGACTCAGGAGACTCTGCTGCCTTTTATGTCACCTACACACTCAAAGACTAAGTCCCATTTCCAGAAACGTGCTCCCCTTCTTTCTTGCATATTGGACTGAGCTTGTTACCGTCTTGCCAAGGGTAAGGCACGAGAGCATCAAGGCAAGCAAAGCAATTTCATGAAGTTAGAATTCCCCCAAAATTCAGCAAGACCTAATTTACAGGAAAGCTTACAACAATTTAGTCTAAGAGCAATCGGGTGGGGGAAGGAAGAAGGCACTTGTCAGCTTGTTGACATGGCTTGCTAAACTGAGGATAGACACACACATCCTTTGCCATGCCACCCGGCCCAGCGGCCTCTTAAGCTGTTTGTACTGCAGCCCTATTGGCCGGCCAGGCTGCTACATTTTAGTGTAGGCAGTAGGGGCAAGTCTCCCAGGCAGCATTGCATCAGATTAAATCGGATTGTGGACAATCTGATTGCGTGTCCTTTCGTGCCAGGGGATCTCCTGAGCCAACCCTGCAGGTCTGAGGAGGGATGATGAGATCAGGGAGGGTCACGCTAAACAGTGGGAGTGCTGCTCCATAACAATACACAGGTTGGCATTTATTGTCATGAATCTTGCCCTGGAGACAGCTCTGCAGAGTCATCACTAGCTGGCACAGCCAAAGTCATAAAATCAGATTTTAACCCAACCCTAACCACACTGCTAACCCTAATGCCTAACCCTAACCTTAAATTATGACCAAAAAGCTCATTTTTGTTTTCATAAATTTTTACGATATAGACAATTTTGACTTAACAGCTGGCTCATCTAGCGGAAATCGCTCAGTTCTGCCTCCAGGGCAAAAGTAATGACATTAAACGTCAACCTGCTAAAAACACAGCCTGCCTGGAAGGACTGCTGCACTGAAACAACTGCATTCATAATGTACCACCACTGTCTGCATTGTCCTTACAGGGCCTTTCTATTGCATGTTATTGCATTATGCTGATCAAACAAGAACACTAGAAATTCTTAGATTGTCAAGTCTTGAGTGTGATGTTCACATGTCTAGTTAAGACACAACAGCATGTAAAACAGGACTTTAAACATCCCAATCCTTGGACAGGGAGGGGGAGACCAGACCCAGGCATGATCTGAGGAGCAGGGTAGTCAGTCAGGCTTAGATTAAAGCTCCATCTACAGTCGCCATGCAATTAGCAGGATAAAGGAATGCCAGGCTTATTCCTCCCAACACGCATGTCAAGCAGCCAAAGCCATCCCTGCCTGCCTGTCTGCCACTACATAGAGGCTGGGGCCCCCTTCAGGACAGGGGTGGCAATGACTACAGAGGAAGGCCATGCAGAGACAAAGAAAGACTGACAGCAAGGGGTGAATAAAGGACTGAACTACAAAACAGATGAGGCAAGCAAGGATAATCAAGATACTATGGTAGAGATTAGCAGCACAACAAACAAGAGAAAACACTGATGTGTCATACTATCGGAAAGAGAGCCAATGAGAGGAAAGAAACTAAGCATAGGATGCAGATGCAATAAAGTGGAATACATTTGTGTAGAGCACCATCTAGTGGACAAAGTAGGTTTGCAGCTAGGACTCGGTCCAAACTCCACTCGATTGAAAAAGTAGAGGCAGTGATATTGAAATAATTTCACTTAGCAGCATTGATTACTATCACATATAGTCCTAGTCAAGTCATGAGATGCATAGGACAACAGAAACTGAATGAAATTGCAACCGTTTACATTACTTAGGCATATTTTGGAGTAATACCCTGTGTAATTACTTTGTAACCAGGCATGAAAGAACAGGTAGTTACACACCACTTCACCACTTCAATGTCTGTTTCGTCATGTCTGACATAACATATCTAAGATAGGAGGAAGTAAACGTTCTAAAATGAAGTGCTGTGAAATGACATCAGAGGCAGTGCTCAGTCAGTGTCGATGTCACTTCCTGGGAACGCTTTAAATGAAGGAGCATTGGAGCACACACTGGCACATACAAACACATTAAATAGAGCTATTAGTAGGACATGCTATATGTTGAGTTAAGATCTGGCACACAATAATGACCAAGAACACAGGGTACAACAGAACTGTATTATTCAAGTAGCAAATAAAAGCAGTATAAGAAAATATTTGCTTAAGAAGTTATCCTGAAAGTGTATTCTTTGCTTTTTTTGGATTGGGTTGAGTTGTAAGAGATTATACTATGCTAGATTACATCATTTCTCAAGATCTATACCAGCATTTCTCTTACAGATAGAAATACATTGTACAAGTCATAAAAAACCATTAGCATTTCTTTTTTCTTTAAGCTGCATTTGATAACATGAATTGTAATGTAATTTGGTGATACATTTCTAGCATGTATGCTTTTTCAAATAGAAAAATAGAGGAATACAGTATGAGACTTTCACAAAGATACATTCTATCTTCTGATTGGGTGATGGTGAGTCATTCAGAATAACAAGCCCAAAGAGGTGCACTGTAAATGGTTAATGTTTTAATCAACATTGGCTCTATACTGTACATTCATGTAACACACAATCCTTTGGAGGGAGCTACGGTAACATGGAAGAAAATACCATTATACCAAGTCTCAGGTGCCCCCTGACCAACACACAGGACAATAGAATAATTAATCCATCACACAAACCCAGATAAAAAAATGCTCAGACTGAAATGAAATTCTTACGCACATAACAAGTCACCCTCTAGGTTTGGTATAGTTGGTCCATATCCTATTTCAGTGTAAAACAATCTATGATCTTATAGGTTCATTTATAGGTTCACTTTCTTAAAAGTGGAGGTAAGCTACAACTCAAAATGGCGACAGATTAGGCTTGTGGTCTGATGATAAGAAGCAATTGCATTTGCTAAAACAGTATTTTCTTCAGGATAGGACTGACATTGAAAAGTCTTGCCATTTGTATTGAATTGATGTATTCCAGAAAGGCCAACAGAGTGCTATCTTTTCTCTCTAGTATAGCCAGAGAATGCAGTACCAAACCAATTATAATTGGTCCAAAAATCCACCCACAAGGATTATAGCATACTAGGCCATGGAACACTGCAGAATATAAATATCAGAAACATTTCAGCTGTGTTTAATCAGTTGGGGAGAAAATGGCGGAGAAGAGGGTCGAACACAACAAGAAAATGGCGGTTGAGTAAGATTCCCTGAGCATTGATTATTTTCTTGCTAACTACAGTAAGTATATCTACATAGTTTATGGCAATGATATCCCCAAGATCATAAATCATTCAAACCGTTTCAATTTATACACATCTAGCTAAATACATAGCAAAGTGTTGCAGATACATACAGTCTAAACCAGCTTGAGTATTATCAGGAAGTACTGGTATTCTCAATAAAAAATGATGGTAGTCAAAATAAAAAAAACTTCTATCCGATAAAGCCAGTGGATCATTGTGATACAATCAGGAGATTCCTTTCCTAAGCATCTACAAACAAGACAAGAGTAAACTATTCTCTTCAAATAAAATGTATATAATTTATTCTTCTCTAAATAACAAAAACACAAACATATGACTTGAGTAAAAGTTCTGAGCTGCAATGGGGGTGTAGTGTCCTCAGACGCATGGAAGAGACATTCACCAGCAAGAACACGTGGTTAACAAAGACAATTCATCAAGAATGACAATGGTAAAATATGAAAATCACAAGCAGAGTGAAATTCGGGAATAAATCCTCAATTCATAATTTAAGGTCAGACTGCTCTTCTGTTAGCAACACAGATGTAGAGGCCACAAACAGAAGAAGAAAATTCATAGTGTATCTAATACTGTACTGTAAAGTTGTTTGAGAAACAGAACATAAATGATTTACTGACTAAATAGGCATATGCATGCTAAAGGAGGAAACCCTAGCCACATGTCTACTGTTACTGTTGCACTGATGGTCCAGATTCTGATTCAAACCAGTGCTCTCTGGTTACACTGGAAACAGCATTCACCTACATTGGTCATCTCTGGGAAGATACCATAGATCAATGGGAAGCCTATCTGGACCTTATTGTTGGACCTCAAGGCAGACAATTTGGTAGAGATTATAATATCAGATTTGGAGAATATGGTTGCATTTGGGTAAGCATAAACTAGAACAATCTTTGTTCCACACACACAACTCACATGAGGTCTGAAATGGACTGTTGAATGGGGCCGAGCTACACTGAACAAAAATATAAACGCAACATGTTGGTTCCATGTTTCATGAGCTGAAATAAAAAATCCCAGACATTTTCCATACGCACAAAAAGCTTATTTCTCTAAAATGTTGTACACAAATTTGTTTACATCCCTGTTAGTTATCATTTCTCCTTTGCAAGATAAGGTGGCATATCAAGAAGCAGATTAAACAGCATGATCATTACACAGGTGTACCTTGTGCTAAGGACAATAAAAGGCCACTTTAAAATGTGCACTTTTGTCACAACACAATACCACAGATGTTTTAACTTTTGAGGGAGCGTGCAATTGGCATGATGACTGCAGGAATGTCCACCAGAGCTGTTGCCACAGAATTGAATGTCAATTTCTCTACCATTAGCTGCCTCCAATGTCGTTTTAGAGAATTTGGCAGTACATCCAACCAGCCTCACAACCTCAGACCATGGCTTCTTCACTTGCGGGATCGTCTGAGGGGGTATGTGGAGGGTGCTGAGGAGTATTTCTGTCTGTAATAAAGCCCTTGTGTGGGGAACAACTCATTCTACCCAGTGATGGGGCCTGGCTACTCAGTGGGTGCCCTCCAAGGCCCACCCATGGCTGCACCTCTGCCCAGTCATGTGAAATCCATTGATTAGGGCCTAATTCATTAATTTCAATTGACTGATTTCCTTATCTGAACTGTAACTCAGTAAAATCTCTGAAATGGTTGCATGTTGCGTTTATATTTTTGTTCAGTATAAATATGTTCAAATCCATTCATATGCGAGTAAAATGCACTAGAGTCCTGAGTCGTATCGGAATTACAACTCCAGCTTTCACTGTATCACCCAGCAATTATCAGGAATAATTCCAAATGAGTAATACATAAAAAATAAAATCATAACATTATTAATATTCACCATCAATAACAATATAGATTTTATATTCAAATGTAATTTAAATCATACAAAAAAGTGTCTAACTAGCTAGTTTGTTGATTTCTGAAACAAGAAATCAAAAGACTGCCTTCAAATGCTACTCGGAAGTGGGAAATACAATGTTTAGACTGGGAAATAAGCACTTGAATAACCCTCCCAATTTGGAATTCCAAATGGGAAAGTCGGAGATGGAGATGATACCCAATTTAAGAGTTGTGACGTTTCATCACTGACCTTTCACCTTTGATGCCGTCAAACTTATCAATGTGGATAATAGCTATTTTGACCCTACTGTCAAAGTTAAGCAAGCTAGCTAACTTTATCATTAGTATTATTAGCTAGCTCATTTTGCTAGCTAAAATCTCATTGGTTGAATAATTGCTCTGACTTCCAAAACAGTCATGTTGGACTTACGACTTAAATGTGACATTTCCCAGTTCCGAAGAGCATCTGAAGGCAACAATATTCCATGGGACTTGGGACGGGCTGGTTCAGGTCCAGAGGTGTAGTGTGAGCCATTTTGTTCTTCCATTGTCACAGACTAAACTATATGAGAAATCTGTCAGTGAAATAGGTAAGATAACTGTTAGTTGAGGAAATCCAAAACATAAAAATGTAGTTTTCAAGGTAGTATGTTTTTTTGTGTGTGGAGTTACTGCTCTCTCACCATGACAACACTTCCTGCTGGGGCACCTCCTCTTCTTGAGGGCCTGGTCTCTTAAGTTTGCTGTCCTCCTCTGTACAGACACATGAGTTAGGTTCATACAAATAAGCATGTGGTCCACATTCACCTCCCCATTCACAGTTGGGCTAGGCCTAAATGAAACAATCGACCAATCAATGCCTCATACCATTCAATTAGGTTTCTTCACTAGAATGATATTAAAACATGGATAAACGTACCACTCAGGTGTCCGGCTTCTTCGTCAGCCAAGAGGTTGGCAGTTGAGGCAGCATTACCCAGTCTGGTAGATAATGTTAAGGGGACTGGCAGCGGTTTAAACATAATACACTGCTCAAAAAAATAAAGGGAACACTAAAATAACACATCCTAGATCTGAATGAATGAAATAATCTTATTAAATACTTTTTTCTTTACATAGTTGAATGTGCTGACAACAAAATCACACAAAAATTATCAATGGAAATCAAATTTATCAACCCATGGAGGTCTGGATTTGGAGTCACACTCAAAATTAAAGTGGAAAACCACACTACAGGCTGATCCAACTTTGATGTAATGTCCTTAAAACAAGTCAAAATGAGGCTCAGTAGTGTGTGTGGCCTCCACGTGCCTGTATGACCTCCCTACAACGCCTGGGCATGATGCTCCTGATGAGGTGGCAGATGGTCTCCTGAGGGATCTCCTCCCAGACCTGGACTAAAGCATCCACCAACTCCTGGACAGTCTGTGGTGCAACGTGGCGTTGGTGGATGGAGCGAGACATGATGTCCCAGATGTGCTCAATTGGATTCAGGTCTGGGGAACGGGCGGGCCAGTCCATAGCATCAATGCCTTCCTCCTGACACACTCCAGCCACATGAGGTCTAGCATTGTCTTGCATTAGGAGGAACCCAGGGCCAACCGCACCAGCATATGGTCTCACAAGGGGTCTGAGGATCTCATCTCGGTACCTAATGGCAGTCAGGCTACCTCTGGCGAGCACATGGAGGGCTGTGCGGCCCCCCAAAGAAATGCCACCCCACACCATGACTGACCCACTGCCAAACCGGTCATGCTGGAGGATGTTGCAGGCAGCAGAACGTTCTCCACGGCGTCTCCAGACTCTGTCACGTCTGTCACATGTGCTCAATGTGAACCTGCTTTCATCTGTGAAGAGCACAGGGCGCCAGTGGCGAATTTGCCAATCTTGGTGTTCTCTGGCAAATGCCAAACGTCCTGCACGGTGTTGGGCTGTAAGCACAACCCCCACCCTCATGGAGTCTGTTTCTGACCGTTTGAGCAGACACATGCACATTTGTGGCCTGCTAGAGGTCATTTTGCAGGGCTCTGGCAGTGCTCCTCCTGCTCCTCCTTGCACAAAGGCAGAGGTAGCGGTCCTGCTGCTGGGTTGTTGCCCTCCTACGGCCTCCTCCACGTCTCCTGATGTACTGGCCTGTCTCCTGGTAGCACCTCCATGCTCTGGACACTACGCTGACAGACACAGCAAACCTTCTTGCCACAGCTCGCATTGATGTGCCATCCTGGATGAGCTGCACTACCTGAGTCACTTGTGTGGGTTGTAGACTCCGTCTCATGCTACCACTAGAGTGAAAGCACCGCCAGCATTCAAAAGTGACCAAAACATCAGGCAGGAAGCCTAGGAACTGAGAAGTGGTCTGTGGTCACCACCTGCAGAACCACTCCTTTATTGGGGGTGTCTTGCTAATTGCCTATAATTTCCACCTGTTGTCTATTCCATTTGCACAACAGCATGTGACATTTATTGTCAATCAGTGTTGCTTCCTAAGTGGACAGTTTGATTTCACAGAAGTGTGATTGACTTGGAGTTACATTGTGTTGTTTAAGTGTTCCCTTTATTTTTTTGAGCAGTGTACTAAGCCTGCTGGATCAGAGTCAAGGCCATGAGAGGACCTCCTAATTCAGCCCAGCCCTAATAAAACCCAAATGGATACTAAATGGGACATTCCCTGTAAATCAAATCCACTAACATTAGAAACAAAGGCAGATACTACAGCCACTCATCAACATGCAGGGAAGTCTCTCAGGGATAGTTAATTACATCTGTACAATGCAAGCGCATCTGTTCAGTTCACTTGAAGCTCACGGTCACTTCTGGCAAGGACAAAATAACCATTGGGCAATGGAGGCCTGCCAGGGAGAGGAGGGGGAGGTGATGGGTGGTGTAGGGGACCACTGGTGAAGTGGAAGGATACGAATGATGTTTCAAGAGGGCTCTCCTTTTCATTTTTCTTCTTCGGGACTTTTCAGAGAAAGCTCTAGCGACTTCAAAAAGCTTCTTCCGTGTAGCTGTGGAGGATTACAGGATCAAATAGAAAGTGGAGAGAAAACAGACAATTGGTTGAGTGTATAAACATTTTAAAAGTTTGAGCTGAGTTTTTCTTTATTTAATATGACTGATTGGATTTGAGAAAGCATATGCCCATGAATACATAATTATATATTTCAGAAAACATCTTATTCTTAATATCTTATTTGCAGTTTTAAGAGCAGGGACGGTAGGAACGTTGGAGACTTTTACTATACCTTTCTGGAGCACTGACTGTAAGAGGGTCATGTCCTACAAATGTGTGTTGATTTCTAATAATGACCTTGCTGTATATAGACACCATCCCTCCTTTTCAGTTCCATGCACTGCTAGAACATCCTAGAACCATTTCATTCTAGCTGTAGATGCCCAATGTGGAAGGTTCGAATAACATTTGGAATTTGGGAGCGACAGAGAGACACACACGTTGAGAAAAATATTTAGTTATGCCCCAGAGAGCAAGAGAGAGATTGGGAGTGTTCTTACATTTGCCCATGTGCTTGAGTTTGTCACGGAACAAGGCATCGTCTGTAACATTGGTGCAGGCCTCCCCAGAGCCTGAGGCACAATTATCTCCTAGAACACAAACAAGCACCGTGAAATAGACCCCACAGACACGCACAAGCACAGAGAAAGACACACACACCGAGACATGATAAGACGCACACAGAGACACACACAACGACTGAGATGCACACCGAGTCACACTTTCTCTGTGTGCCTTTAAAATAAGGCATTTCACTGCAGGAGCCTACATAGGCCCCACATGAAACCTGGACCTGAGTGAGACATTACTAGGATGTAACGTAATGCTATGGAGTGCAGATTAATGATATCTACCTGGAGTGGACATCCCCATGAAAGCCTGTGAATGATGGGACTTGGATGTCTTTGACTCATACTGCAGCCGATCTAAAACAGAGAGTGCCGATGTCTCAGCATCAATGGAGTTGTGAGCATAGAGGCACGTAGCAGGACAACCTGCAAGCCTTCCGTCATGCATTACTAGAACAGAAGTGGAGAAAATGAGGAGGAAAGCACTGCCATGACATAGAGACCCTTCTTCTAATGACTCTTCATACCTTGATTGATGGGGATGAAAGCATAGTGAGATCATCGCTTAGTACTATATAAGACATTTGCAAATGCTGCAAAAAATAATCAGTGTGAGGATGTATTACTGAGTGCGTGCTTGGATGTGTGTGTGTGCACACCTCTCTCAAGGGCGATGAGGAACTCGCGGTTGCGCTGCAGCTCCCTCATAAACTCCTCGTTCTGCAGGAAGAGGGCGATGCGCTCATCCCCCAAGTACTGCTTCAGCTTCCTCTCCTGCTCCGTCTCCATGCCAACCTGGCCTGCCCTGGCCCCCGCCCCAGCCTCCGGCTGAACCTGCTGCGTCACGGACGACAGGGAGGAAGAAGAGGACGAGGGCTGGGTCAGACTACTCTGCGTTAGGCTGGTGTGTGAGCGCTGCAGGGAGGGAGGGAGGGACCAGAGAGAACACTGTTAGACATGTCAAAGTCCTATGTGGAAATGCTTCAGTTTTTTATAAAATTGCACCATGAATTGAAAATAATATATCTAGTTTTTTGGGTGTTGTCTTCATTTTTGGAAGACTACTAGGGAACTGATTCTGTATAAATAGTTGAACTGTATTTTTCTTCATGTGCAACCCGTTGCAGAGGCTGGTAATTATCCAGCCAGCTGGCCATCAGAGTAGAGCACCAGGCAGCCAGCAGTCTGTAAGTAATGGGAGTGTGGGTTACTGGTCCATTAGGGGCTGACACATAAATCTACCTACTGGCAGACTATCCAGCTGCTGAGGCAGGATCCGCAGGAAGTCATCAGGGAGGTTGCCTAGTAACGGTGGGTTCCAGTTCCTGTAACTGCCAACCTGCCATTGACTGGCGGGAGGGGGTGGGCCAAGAGGGGGCTGGCAGGGAGGAGTTTGACTGGCATCAAAGCTGGCAGAGAGATGGCAAAGGATATTGTTAGTTCCATTGATGCTATGTTCTGCAACAGTAAATATCAATAATGATGTGTTTTGGTCATCTTCAAAGGATCCATCTAACATAAACATAACTGTTTCTCTAATTTCTTCTGAAAGGTTCTCTCCTTGGCACACATATAAAACATTGTGTTCATATAACAAAACTATTACTAGTATTAGGTCTACAGATCTACCCAAGTTAGAGCACAGTTAAGAACATGTACCTCACATGGATTGCATAGCTGCTGCACTAGCATTCATTAGACAGCAGGTGGAGCATTGAATGCATTATGAACCTCATAGCATTCAAAGCACTCACAGCATTTTTTATTTTATTTTTATTTCACCTTTATTTAACCAGGTAAGCCAGTTGAGAACAAATTCTCATTTACAACTGCGACCTGGCAAAGATAAAGTAAAGCAGTGCGATAAAAAACACAGAGTTACATATGGGGTAAAACAAAACATAAAGTCAAAAATACAACAGAAAATATATATACAGCGTGTGCAAATGTAGCAAGTTATGGAGGTAAGGCAATAAATAGGCTATAGTGCAAAATAATTAAAATTGTTATTAACACTGGAATGATAGATGTGCAAGAGATTATGTGCAAATAGAGAAACGGGTGCAAATGAGCAAAATAAATAACAATATGGGGATGAGGTAGTTGGGTGGGCTAATTTCAGATGGGCTGTGTACAGGTGCAGTGATCGGTAAGGTGCTCTGACAACTGATGCTTAAAGTTAGTGAGGGAGATAAGAGTCTCCAGCTTCAGAGATTTTTGCAGTTCGTTCCAGTCAATTGCAGCAGAGAACTGGAAGGAATGGCGGCCAAAGGAGGTGTTGGCTTTGGGGATGACCAGTGAGATATACCTGCTGGAGTGCATACTACGGGTGGGTGTTGCTATGGTGACCAATGAGCTAAGATAAGGCGGGGATTTGCCTAGCAGTGATTTATAGATGGCCTGGAGCCAGTGGGTTTGGCGACGAATATGTAGTGAGGACCAGCCAACAAGAGCGTACAGGTCACAGTGGTGGGTAGTATATGGGGCTTTGGTGACAAAACGGATGGCACTGTGATAGACTACATCCAATTTGCTGAGTAGAGTGTTGGAGGCTATTTTGTAAATGACATCGCCGAAGTCAATGCTCGGTAGGATAGTCAGTTTTACGAGGGCATGTTTGGCAGCATGCGAAAAAGGAAGCCGATTCTAGATTTAACTTTGGATTGGAGATTCTTAATGTGAGTCTGGAAGGAGAGTTTACAGTCTAACCAGACACCTATGTATTTGTAGTTGTCCACATACTCTAGGTCAGACCCGTCGAAGTAGTGATTCTAGTCGGGTGGGCGGGTGCTAGCAGCGTTTGATTGAAGAGCATGCATTTAGTTTTACTAGTGTTTAAGAGCAGTTGGAGGCTACTGAAGGAGTGTTGTATGGCATTGAAGCTCGTTTGGAGGTTTGTTAACACAGTGTCCAATGAAGGGCCAGATGTATACAAAATGGTGTCGTCTGCGTAGAGGTGGATCTGAGAGTCACCAGCAGCAAGAGCGACATCATTGATATACACGGAGAAAAGAGTCGGCCCAAGAATTTAACCCTGTGGCACCCCCATAGAGACTGACATAGGTCCAGACAACAGGCCCTCCGATTTGACACATTGAACTCTATGAGAAGTAGTTGGTGAACCAGGCGAGGCAGTCATTTGAGAAACCAAGGCTATTTAGTCTGCCAATAAGAGAATGCGGTGGTTGACAGAGTCGAAAGCCTTGGCCAGGTCGATGAAGACGGCTGCACAGTACTGTCTATTATCGATCGCGGTTATAATATCGTTTAGGACCTTGAGTGTGGCTGAGGTGCACCCATGACCAGCTCGGAAACCGGATTGCATAGCGGAGAAGGTACGGTGGGATTCGAAATGGTCGGTGATCTGTTTGTTAACTTGGCTTTCAAATACTTTCGAAAGGCAGGGCAGGATGGATATAGGTCTGTAACAGTTTGGATCTAGAGTGTCACCCCCTTTGAAGAGGGGGATGACCGCGGCAGCTTTCCAATCTCTGGGGATCTCAGACGTTACGAAAGAGAGGTTGAACAGGCTAGTAATAGGGGTTGCGAAAATTTAGGCGGCTGGTTTTAGAAAGAAAGGGTCCAGATTGTCTAGCCCAGCTGATTTGTAGGGGTCCAGATTTTGCAGCTCTTTCAGAACATCAGCTGTCTGAATTTGTGTGAAGGAGAAGCGGGGGGCATGGGCAAGTTGCAGCGGAGGGTGCAGAGCTGGTGGCCGGGGTAGTGGTATCCAGGTGGAAAGCATGGCCAGCCGTAGCAAAATGCTTGTTGAAATTCTCGATTATTGTACATTTATCGGTGGTGATAGTGTTTCCTGGGAGGAGGTGCTCTTATTCTCCATGGACTTTACAGTGTCCCAAAACCTTTTGGAGTTAGTGCTACAGGATGCAAATTACTGTTTGAAAAAGTTCGCCTTTGCTTTCCTAACTGCTTGTGAATATTGGTTCCTGACTTCCCTGAAAAGTTGCATATCGCAGGGGCTATTTGATGCTAATGCAGTACGCCACAGGATGTTTCTGTACTGGTCAAGGGCAGTCAAGTCTGAGGAGAACCAGGGGCTATATCTGTTCTTAGTTCTGTATTTTTTGAATGGGGCATGTTTATTTAAGATTGAGAGGAAATTACTTTTAAAAGAACAACCAGGCATCCTCTACTGACGGAATGAGATCTATATCCATCCAGGATACCTGGGCCAGGTCAATTAGGAAGGTCTGCTCGCTAAAGTGTTTTAGGGAGCGTTTGACAGTGATGAGGGGTGGTCGTTTGACCGCGGACCCTGTTACGGAAGCAGGCAATAAGGCAGCGATCGCTGAGATCCTGGTTGAAGACAGCGGAGGTGTATTTAGAGGGTAAGTTAGTCAGGATGACATCTATGAGGGTACCCATGTTTATGGATTTAGGGTTGTACCTGGTAGGTTCGTTGATCATTTGTGTGAGATTGAGGGCATCTAGTTTGGATTGTAGGATGGCCGGGGTGTTAAGCATATCCCAATTTAGGTCACCAAGCAGTACGAACTCTGAGGATAAATGGGGGGCAATCAATTCACATATGGTGTCCAGGGCACAGCTGGGGGCTGAGGGGGGTCTGTAGCAAGTGGCAACAGTGAGAGACATTTCTGGAAAGGTGGATTTTTAGAAGTAGAAGCTCAAACTGTTTGGGCACAGACCTGGATAGTATGATAGAGCTCTGCAGGCTATCTCTACAGTAGATTGCAACTCCACCCCCTTTGGCAGTTCTATCTAGACGGAAAATGTTGTAGTTGGGATGGACATTTCAGAATTTTTGGTGGCCTTCCTAAGCCAGGATTCAGACACTGCTAGAACATCAGGGTTGGCGGAGTGTGCTAACGCAGTGAATAACTCAAACTTAGGAAGTAGACTTCTGATGTTAACGTGCAGAAAACCAAGGCTTTTACGGTTACAGAAATCAACAAATGATAGCTCCTGGGGAGTAGGAGTGATACTGGGGGCTGCAGGGCCTGGGTTAACCTGTACATCACCAGAGGAACAGAGGAGGACTAGAATAAGGATACGGCTAAAGGCTTTAAGAACTGGTCTTCTAGTGCGTTGGGTACAGAGAATAAAGGGGGCAGATTTCCGGGCGTTGTAGAATAGATTCAGGGCATTATGTACAGACAAGGATATGGAAGGATATGAGTAAAGTGGAGGTAAACCTAAGCGTTGGGTAACAATGAAAGAGATAGCATCACTGGAGGCACCGATTGAGCCGGTCTCGGCATGTATGGGGGGTGGAACAAAGGAACTATTTGAGGCAGTTTGAGAGGGACTTGGGGTTCTACAGTGAAATTGTATAATAAGAACTAACTAACTAACAAGGCATATTGACATGGGAGAGAGGCATAAAGCAATCACAGGTGTTATTAGAGAGAGCTAAGACAACAACTGGTAATGGCGATAAAGTTTGGGCTGAGGCTAAACAGAATAAACAGGGTACCGTGTAAAGGAACAGTCCAGCAGGCATCATCTGTGCAGCTGAGTGATCATAAGGTCCAGTGAACAGAAATATGTGAGTCCGAGAGCAGTTCAAATAGGGGCTTCAGCAGAGCGAGCAGGAAGCACGGTTGTAGTTTGCGTGTGCTAGCCGGCCGGGGCTAGCAGATGGATCTTCGTGGAATTTGCAACGGGAAGCCTGTTGAAACCACAGACGATTACGTCGGCAGACCAGTCGTGATGGATCGGCAGGGCTCCGTGTCGAATCTAGGAGGTCCCGTCCGGTTGACAGAGAGGTAGATAGCCGGGAGATGTGCTTGACTCAAGGCTAGCTCAAGGCTGATTAGCCAACAACAACGTTCATTTGGTTGCAGCTAGCTAGTTGCGATTATCCAGTGTTAAAGGTCCAGTGATTCAGTGATTCAGGCAGAAAATCCGATAGGTTCTGGGTCGATAACGCGCTGTGCAGACAGTGCAGACTGGCCGATAATAATAATCGCTGACCAGCCATATCATGTATTAGATTGAGAAAGCACCAAAGAAGAATATATATCTCAACACTCATGTAAATTATGGTTTCAGAGAAAATGAATTCATTAATTCACATTATCCTAACATCTATCATTCTCCTTTAAGTGAAATGAGGTCAGAGCCAGCCAGCCCTGAGACAACCCCCCTCAACCTACCACCCACCCAACCAACCCTCCCTCCCTCCCTCCCTCCCTCCCTCCCTCCCTCCCTCCCTCCCTCCCTCCCTCCCTCCCTCCTCTTCACTTCACTTGCCTGGGAGGTGGTGAGGCTGTGGGCTGGACCTCGCCTGGGTACTTCCTGTCGTAGATGTGCATGTCATAGGATGGCGGGGAGTAGACCGGCGGCGGCTCCTCGTCAGAGCTGTCCGGCTCCAACGTCCGCTCAAGGATCTACAGGGTCAGAGGTCAGGGGAGCCATTAAGAATGTTCTAAAGGACATGACAACCCCTTCAAATGGCACATATGAACATTTCAAAGAGCATTAATTAATGAATTAAATGAATAATTAATCTGTATTCTAACTGCTCATAGGAAATGCAGCTCAGCCTCCTGCCCTTAATAAGAGGCAGTGTGAGGGCTGTCATTGAGCTGTTTTATTAACCTCAAGCAGCAGCAAGTTTTCATCCTGTATTTAATCAATGTAAATTAACTTCACTTTCCAAATAACAGCCTGGCATGTGAGGTAGAATACACTCCACTATAAGTATTAAGTTCAGCTCTTCATAATTTATTAAGATAAAATCTCCCCCTCTCTCTCAGGTCATTCCGAGTGATTGGGGGAAATAAACTAAACAAAGTTAGTTAATATCCTGTATGGAGCATGGTGTCATTGGTGGAATACAGCCAGAGTGGACTGAGGCTAATAAAAACACTAAATATGAGAGACCTGCAGTAATTTAATCAAATACAAAGCGAACAGCTTGGCAGTCCAATATTGCACTTGATACAATCTTGTTACTACAGCACAAAGGGAGTTTATGAATGTCCAAAGGAATGGTTTGTCTAGGCTGTTCACAGCAGTCAACACATTGCTAGAGAGCATACCACTCTCTAGCAATGTGTCTCATTCTACATGTACATCCACAGCCAGTCTCCGGGTATTGTCAAGCTTTTGAAGACCGCTTTAGACAGTTTATCAAAGCTTTCTGTCCACAATAGCAGTGTATAATCACAGTGCCCTCCAGAGAAATGCATGTCATCCACTACAACAGCATATTAAAGGCAACATCAAATACTTTTCCCTCCCCAAGAGCAACCATCTGGTTTGAATAGGCAAAAAAACGAAATACAATGAAATAAGGTGTATGAACGAGTATGGGGTGAAAAGGTAGCTGACAACTTTGACATACATTTCATGATACGCTATGGTCTCTGACGGTCTTAGGTTGTGTTCACTTAGTTTAATCTGGGCTACCCACTAGTTCCTATACCAGTGCACCCAGACGTACCTCAGGAGGAAGGCTGTCCTCTGAGTCAGAGCTGTCGTCGGAGCTGTGTCCGTCTAGGCTCATCTGGAGCAGCTGGTCGATGGTGGAGTCCACGGCTCCGTGGTTGGCCCGCAGAACACACTCTATCACCTCCTGTTCCATGCTGGGGAACATGGTCCTGAAGTCCTCCATGGCCTGGTTGAACTCCAGATGCCGCACCGTGCGTCCACCCCCACCGGGACGACTGTTGTTGAGTTCGGCTGGAACAGGGCTTTCCCTGTGCGCCGCCATGTCACCATGGTTACCACTGCTGTTGCTGTGGCGGCGGAACAGGCTGGTCATCATCCAAAGAGCCTCCAGCCTCCGCACGGCGCCCCTCCTCCGCGCCGGCAACACCACCCGAGAAATGGTGGCTCCTGGTCCCTGGACGGTGGGTGCCCACCGCCTGCCTCCCCTGGCCTGGCTCAACCCTGGCCTGCTGCTTCAACTGTGCCAGTCCACCTCAGGGCCCTCAGCGCTCTGCCCCGTTATCCCCTCATCATCACAACACCAGACAGCCCTCGCTTCTTCTTCTTCTGTTTTTTGAGCCAGCTGCATCCAATGCTGTGAGGATGTGGTAGCTGGTCTCCCCAGGCAGGCAGGCAGTGTGTGGAGGACCCAGTGCTGCGTTCTCTCTGAGCAGAAGTGGACTAGCTAGCAGTGCCCTAGGACTTCCAGCCCACGCATCCCTTCAGCACCTGCAGTGTTGGGAACAGGAAAGAATGTCAGGAACAGCAGCCATGTTGTGGAGAAGCAGACCGACATCATGACTGGGCATCACAATGAGCAGTGTTGACATGTTCCTTTCAAGCAATAGCCGAGGTGTGTCCAAGTAGGCTATAGAAAGATAAGGCTATACATTTTTGGGACACACACAAAAAGTGGCGTTACAATTCAGCGTGTCTGATAGCATTACTTCCCCGACTTCGACACTCTGCATCAGCCCCGTCACCCTAGGTGTCCGCGTTCCCACAGCAACGCTTGTGTTCCCAGGCACCAAAATAGCGTCAGCCAGTGCCAGCGGAGGGCAGAGCAGGGGCTAGAGGCATCACCGGCTGCCAACTGCACCGTGACTCCGACGGCCGCCACATGCAACGCCTAAGCAGGTTACAGGACCTGAATTAATTAGCCTGCCACTGAGTAAACACTCCTCACCAGTACAGCCATGCAGCAGTTTGTTTCACAGAGACGCAGTGACGCCCGCACAGTGTGACTATGAAGCCAGCCTAGCCCAGCAGCACCTCATCACAGTCAGTCAGCAGGCATTAGACTGTGTCAAATTAGGGCAAATAAGGGTTTGCAGTCTAGATCAAGGGTGTCAAACTAATTTTGCCCCGGAGGCCACATTCGGGCTTCAACAAGGTCCGGAGGGCCGCACTATATTTCCTTGCCATCAAAATTTGCAAAAAAATTGTCCTCTATCCATCATTTTTGATGCTCCCGGACTGTGTAGCTTTCATTTTGGTGATTATTAGCGAGCTGGACACAGTAAAGAATTTGGTTTTAGTCATTTTAAAGTATTTTGATAATAATAATACTTTTTTAAAGTAAAAAGATTGGACCCCCTCGGACCTGGCCTGCGGGCTGTATGTTTGACACCCTTGGTCTAGAGGCACTGGATCAATAACTGTTTAAATGGCTAGTAGGGCCTGAGACTGGGAGCAGGTGGTGTAACTGACCTAGTACCCGGCTGCTCCATATCAGTGCAGCTGCTCTAGAACGTACTGCACTGCCAGGAGAGGCCATTTGAAAACATCATGGAGCACTCAGGATGAAATGGGGCAGTGTGACGTGAACCTGTGAATCACAGTGCTGCACCAAGGACACACTGCTCTGCCCTGTCCTATGGACCGGCTGCTATCAGTTCTAAGAGTTTCTGCAACAACAACAAAAAACATACAGTGCATTCGGAAAGTATTCAGATCCCTTGACTTTTCCACATTTTGTTACGTTACAGCCTTATTCTAAAATGGATTACATAAAATATTTTCTACACACAATACCCCATAATGACAAAGCCAAAACAGGTCTTTAGGAAGTATTCAGACCCTTTGCTATGAGACTCGAAATTGAGCTCAGGTGCATCCTGTTTCCATTGATCATCCTTGAGATGTTTCTACAACTTGATTGGAGTCCACCTGTGGTAAATTCAATTGATTGGACATCATTTGGAAAGGCACACACCTGTCTATATAAGGTCCCACAGTTGACAGTGCATGTCAGAGCAAAAACCAAGCCATGAGGTCGAAGGAATTGTCCGTAGAGCTCCGAGACAGGATTGTGTCGAGGCACAGATCTGGGGAAGGGTACCAAAACATTTCTGCAGCATTGAAGGTCCCCAAGTACACAGTGCCCTCCATCATTCTTAAATGGAAGAAGATTGGAACCACCAAGACTCTTCCTAGAGCTGGCCGCACAGACAAACTGAGCAATCGGGGGAGAAGGGCCTTGGTCAGGGAGGTGACCAAGAACCCGATGGTCACTCTGACAGAGCTCCAGAGCTCCTCTGTGGAGATGGGAGAACCTTCCAGAAGGACAACCATCTCTACAGCACTCCACCAATCAGGCCTTTATGGTAGTGGCTAGACGGAAGCCACTCCTCAGTAAAAGGCACATGACAGCCCGCTTGGAGTTTGCCAAAAGGCACCTCTGGTCTGATGAAACCAAGATTGAAATCTTTGGCCTGAATGCCAAGCGTCACATCTGGAGGAAACCTGGCACCATCCCTACGGTGAAGCATCATGCTATGGGGATGTTTTTCAGGGGCAGGGACTGGGAGACTAGTCAGGATCGAGGGAAAGATGAACTGAGCAAAGTACAGAGAGATCCTTGATGAAAACCTGCTCCAGAGCGCTCAGGACCTCAGACTGGGGCGAAGGTTCACCTTCCAACAGGACAACGACCCTAAGCATACAGCCAAGACAACGCAGGAGTGGCTTCGGGACAAGTCTCTGAATGTCCTTGAGTGGCCCAGCCAGAGCCCGGACTTGAAGCTGATCAAATATCTCTGGAGAGAATACTTATGTAAATGTGATATTTCTGTTTTTTGCTAACATTTCTAAAAACCTGTTTTTACTTTGCCATTATGGGGTATTTATTGTGTGTAGATTGATGAGGATTTTTAAAAAATCAATTTTTGAATAAAGCTTTAACGTAACAAAATGTGGAAAAAGTCAAGGGGTCTGAATTCTTTCCGAATGCAGTGTAAGTACCACAGATTAGCAGAAACCAGAGACTGAAGAGTCTGAACATACAAAAGACATAGCCTATCTTTACATTAATACTTACCTTTTAGCATAATAGATGTTAGGCTAAATTGACTGAAAGAGAGGATTGACTTACAGCAACAAATCCACAAAGTAGAATCACTCGTCATGCTCTTCTTCCAGATGCATCTCTAGGATAGGATAGGTCTTATCAAACATCCTGCAGGCAGACATCAATTGAAGCCAGTGAGCTGTCTGGGGGAGAGCCCACGTTGTCAAATCAATCATTGCCGAGCTGGCTGAATGATATTCCCCACACACTGATCCCTCACTTTTCACTATTCAACCTAATCTGTACCTAGCGCCCAGCTATATTTAGCACCACAATCCACCACAGCTCTTTGTCCTCATGTAGGCTGCATAGCTGGAGCTGCTTACTGATATGGGAGCCAGGGGAGGACTGCTTTGCCCTTGTGAATTACATAGAGTATAGGGCTTGCTTACGTCACCCATAACTAATGCCTGCAGGTTAGGCCCTGAGCGGATTACAGATACCGGGAGTAGTCAAAGGACAGTTTGATAAAGCTCTGTGATGAAAGACAGAGACAATGGACAACATATGGTGATAGATACACACAAATATGATTATCTTTGGCTAGCTAGGCCTAGATGTTTTGGATTTAGCCAATCAATATGAAAAGAGGGGATCTCTTCCAGGAAATCTCAGAATTCTCCTGACTGTGCTAAGGTATCATTGTAGGCAGCGAGGTAATCATATCATAATAAAATGACAGTGTAGACTACCTGGTATCACTATGTATGATGTTGTTGGCAGTATGGCGTCCTCTCCTGCAGTGAAAAGCTCAATAGGAATATGACACTCCCCCTACCATTCTAATCATTGCCAACACAATTATAATTCTGTCAGACCCCAGCTCCATGGCAATGGACCTGGACAACAAACCTCCTGCCTGGTGCCGTAGGCAATGTCAATCTGATTTGTGCAAGTAGCCAGAGACAAATTCAAGACACAGAACAGCTGTGAACATGCATTGTGAAAACAACGGTCTTAACTTCATGCAAAGCCAAAGTGCAGATACTAAAGTGCATTCGGAAAGTATTCAGACCCCTTGACTTTTTCCACTTTGTTACGTTACAGCCTAATTCTAAAATGTATTAAATTGTTTTCCCCCCTCATCAATCTACACACAATACCCCATAATGACTAAGCAAAAACAGGTTTTTAGAAATTTTAGCAAATGTATATAAAAATACAAAATTGAAATAACACATTCACATAAGTATTCAGACGCTTTACTCAGTACTTTGTTGAAGCACCTTTGGCAGCGATTACAGCCTTAAATCTTCTTGGGTATGACGCTACAAGCTTGGCACACCTGTATTTGGGGAGTTTCTTCCATTCCTCTCTGCAGATCATCTCAAGCTCTGTCAGGTTGGAGGGGGAGCGTTGCTGCACAGCTATTTTCAGGTCTCTCCAGAGATGTTTGATTGGGTTCAAGTCCGGGCTTTGGCTGGGCCACTCAAGGACATTCAGAGACTTGTCCCGAAGCCACTCCTACATTGTCTTGGTTGTGTGCTTAGGGGTCATTGTCCTGTTGAAAGGTGAACCTTCACCCCAGTCTGAGGTCATGAGTGCTCGGGAGCAGGTTTTCATCAAGGATTTCTTACTTTTCTCCGTTCATCTTTCCTTCGATCCTGACTAGTCTCCCAGTCCTTGCCGCAGAAAAACATCCCCACAGCATGATGCTGCCACCACCATGCTTCACCGTAGGGATGGTGCCAGGTTTCCTCCAGACGTGACACTTGGCATTCAGGCTAAAGAGTTCAATCTTAAAGATTAATTATTAGGAATAATACTGCATTGAAAAGCCTACACAATGAATTTACACAGTGAAATATATATATATATATATATATATATATATATATATATATATATATATATACACACACATACATACATATACATATATACATATATACACACCGTGCCTTCGGTAAGTATTCAGACCTCTTGACTCTTTCCATATTTTGTTATGTTACAGCCTTGTTCTAAAATTGATTAAATAAAACATTTTCCTCAGCTATCTACACACAATACCCCATAGTGACAAGGCGAAACGTTTTTAAAAAGAAATTTGAGCAACTGTATTAAAACATTTAAACAGAAATACCTTATTTACATAAGTATTCAGACCCTTTGCTATGAGACACGAAATTGAGCTCAGGTGCATCCTGTTTCCATTGATCATCCTTAAGATGTTTCTACAACTTGATTGGAATCCACCGGTGGTAAATTAAATTGATTGGACATGATTTGGAAAGGCACACACCTGTCTATATAAGGTCCCACAGTTGACAGTGCATGTCAGAGCAAAAACCAAGCCATGAGGTCGAAGGAATTGTCCGTAGAGCTCAGAGACAGCATTGTGTCGAGGCACAGATTTGGGGAAGGGTACCAAAACATTTCTGCAGCATTGAAGGTCCCCAAGAACAAAGTGGCCTCCATCATTCTTAAATGGAAGAAGTTTGGAACCACCAAGGCTCTTCCTAGAGCTGGCCGCCCAGCCAAACCGAGCAATCGCAGGGAAAGGGCCTTGGTCAGGGAGGTGACCAAGAACCCGATGGTCACTCTGACAGAGTTCTAGAGTTCCTCTGTGGAGATGGGAGAAACTTCCAGAAGGACAACCGTCTCTACAGCACTCCACCAATCAGGCCTTTATGGTAGAGTGGCCAGACGGAAGCCACTCCTCAGTTAAAGACACATGACAGCCAGCTTGGAGTTTGCCAAAAGGTACCTAAAGGACTCTCAGACCATGAGAAACAAGATTCTCTGGTCTGATGAAACCAAAGATTGAACTCTTTGGCCTGAATGCCAAGCGTCACATCTGGAGAAAACCTGGCACCATCCCTACGGTGAAGCATGGTGGTGGCAGCATCATGCTGTGGGAATGTTCATCAGCGGCAGGGACTGGGAGACTAGTCAGGATCTAGGCAAAGATGAACAGAGCAAAGTACAGAGAGATTCTTTATGAAAATCTGCTCCAGAGCGCTCAGGACCTCAGACTGGGGCAAAGGTTCACCTTCCAATAGGACAATGACCCTAAGCACACAGCCAAGACAACGCAGGAGTGGCTTCGGGACAAGTCTCTGAATGTCCTTGAGTGGCCCAGCCAGAGCCTGGACATGAACCCGATCGAAAATCTCTAGAGAGAACTGAAAATAGCTGTGCAGTGACGCTCCCCATCCAACCTGACAGAGCTTGAGAGGATCTGCAGAGAACAATGGGAGAAACTCCCCAAATACAGGTGTGCCAAGTTTGTAGCTTCATACCCAATAAAAAGACTCGATGCTGTAATCGCTGCCAAAGGTGCTTCAAGAAAGTACTGAGTAAAGGGTCTGAATACTTATGTAAATGTATTTTCCGTTTTTTTATTTGTAATACATTTGCAAAAAAGTCTAAAAACCTATTTTTGCTTTGTCATTATGGTGTAGTGTGTAGATCGATGAGGGAAAAAAACTATTATATCAATTTTAGAATAAGGCTGTAACGCAACAAAATGTGGAAAAAGTTAAATGTCTATATACTTTCCAAAAGCACTGTGTGTGTGTGTGTGTATATCATGAAATGACAGGCAGCCTAGGATAAACATATTGCTTCTAAAACTCGTAGGCATACAGATAGCCCAGCCATCCACATGGACTATTGTCTTCCCCATTCAGTAGCTACTCCTCCAACAACCGATTTAATCCATTCACTTTAAATCCGCATTGAGGAACCATCTCCTTTCGACTCCAAAATTCCATTGAATTTTTCTAGACTCTCTTCAGCGGACAGAGACTGCAAAGAAACCCTTAAATTATTGTAAAGATAACTTTATTCACGAGTTATGGTCCTTGTGTAATTGTGCGACACCATGCTTGTTGTTATGATAAACCACCGTTTTTTGGTGCTTTCAAGACAACTGGGAACAACAACAAAAAAAGAGGTCAAATCATGACGTCAGTGATCTTCAGGTCGGAAAGTCTGAGCTCTAGAAAGATGCCAGAAATTTCGACTTTGAATTCTGAGTTGGATGACTGTTCAAAATGATTTCCAGTCGGCACTAATGTTTTTCTGAGTTCCTAGTTATCTTGAACACACTGAAGCCGAAGATTTCCAAGTTCCCAGTTGTTTTGAACACGGCATTTCTACCGCTGTTCTTGCTGCGTGCTAGCTTCCTACTTCATCGCTACAAGCGCTATTTGATTCGCTAGATACTCGTTCTGGATACGCCAAGCACAAAGACTGATCTAACAGCCAATGGAAAGGGAAAGCGAAATGCCCATCCAGCCGGGCAGCAGGGTTGTACATCAAAGTTACACATAGTCTAATGCAATACGTAAATTCCAAAATGCTGACAAATACTGACATTTAATAGATTACAGATTACCGGATCCACCCCTCGACAAAAATAAAATAATACTAAACCCTTCCCCTGACTGAAATTGAAAAAGCATGAGCCTCTCCCATTTTCCTCCGGGTCACAATTGCGTAAATTTCGACCGCTCCCTTACATCACCAACATTTCAAGAATAAAGTTCTATATGGGCGCTAAAATGGCGGACGTTCGCCTCCCGAGTGGCGCAGCGGTCTAAGGCACTACAGATCCGGGTTCGATCCCAGGCTGTGTCACAGCCGGCCGAGACCGGGAGACCCACAAGGCGGCGCACAATTGGCCCAGCGTCGTCCGGGTTAGGGGAGGGTTTGGCCGGCCGGGATTTCCTTGTCCCATCGCGCTCTAGCGACTCCTTGTGGTGGGCCGGGCGCCTGCGAGCTGACTTCGGTCGCCAGCTGGATGGTGTTTCCTCCGACACATTGGTGCGGCTGGCTTCCGGGTTAAGCGAGCAGTGTGTCAAGAAGCAGTGTGGCTTGGCAGGGCCGTGTTTCGGTGGACGCATTGCTCTCGACCGTCGCCTCTCCTGAGTCCGTAGGGGAGTTGCAGCGATGGGACAAGACTGTAACTACCAATTGGACATCACGAAATTGGGGCAAAGGTACCAAAAAAATTACAAGAAAGGCGGCCATTCTAAAACCTGGCCTAACTTGCTCTCTCACACACATATATATATATATATATATGACTCCATATATGACTCTGAGTTCTACTATTCTCTACACATATGCCGACACAGTACACCACCTCTAAATTATGCTGTGATCTTGTGCACTAGCAAGGTAAATATAATAATTTGTCATTTGTAATCAATTAAATACTATAGCCTACATCATAAGATTTCTATAGTGTTTTTATGAAACACAAAAATGCAATACAATAATAGGGAAAAAAGAAATGACAAAAATAAGCTGACCAGAGATAACATGATACCAATTTGTAAGTCGCTCTGGATAAGAGCGTCTGCTAAATGATGTAAATGTAAATGTAAAATAGGTGATGGTATGCACCTGACATTGAAATAGAATTGACCCCAGCCATGGACATCTGAGCCAAGAGACCCTGTGGGCCTGGTGGGCAAGGCAGCAGCACAAGATCAATGACACTGATTGCTCGTGCCCGTGGTACACCTAGCTATGTGGCTAGTGAAGCACACGACACCACTCACCAAAAGATCGCCGACTTCATCTCATCCCACTCTTCAGGTGACAGTTAGTTGGTTCGTTATCCGCTAGCTAGCTAAGATGAGTTAACAGAAATTGCAAGCAGAAACATGCAAACCTGTAAAAAAAAATCTAGAAGACAGCTAACATGGAATAACATAAGTATTTTAAACAAAAAACGACATTTGAATTGTGTATGGTAGTTACGCCATTGGAATGTAGCTAGTGCGTTATCTTTAGCAAGCTACGTTAGCTTTGCTAGGTAGCATTTTTGATGTGTGAAATGTAAACTCCCAACCCTTACCAGGCGAAGAGCGGACGCCAACATCTGCAGCTAGAAAAAGAAGTAGCTACCCCATTCCTACAATCGAAATGAAAAACAATGATTTGTTTACCCAAGGGGCGATGGTAAACGTTGACGAAAAGTGTTTTCTCTGGGCGCAAATTGTGGATGCGACGGAATACTGTGATGTCTGTCATCCAATGATGCTCTTGTGTTGTCTCCCACTTCTCTACGACCGTCAAGCTATCGCACGCAAATTCAGTCGAGCATGGATAGCCTTGCTTGACGGTGGAGTTGGATAGCCTGAACGCAGTCCTTCACTGTAGTTCCGAGTTGCGCGCGGCGCAGACAAATGGAGCCAGAGAGCCGCCTAGTGGAGAAATATGGGAATCACACAGAGGCCAGGGGGCAACAACGATACTTTCATCAGGTTTTTGTAAATAAGGATGATATTTGGATAGGGGAAAACAGCAATTATGTATCCTACATGCTATCAGATATCTATTTTTGTAATATTTATAATCACAAAATGCTTTATTTTTCATAAGCAAAATTGCAATAGCCTAATAACTGCTATACAAATGTTATTATTAATAATACATTTACTGCAAAATAATTGTATTCATTCATGAAAACCAGATGGTTAACATGAGGCAACTCGTATGTGCGACAGTGGCCTCTGACTTAATCCTCTTTTGGAGAGGAGGAGAGGGACAAAAGGCTTCAAACAAAAAACACCTGCTTCTTACAAGCTTCCCAAGCTTGCTTTTCTCATGGGGTACTCACAATTCAGATCTAAACTGAGCCTCTAAGACTGGTCGTCACGCTTGAATTAAATTGGTTTTTCAGTTGGATCTCATAAATATCAAGAATGTTTGCAGCAATAAAACACAGATTTCATCCTCTCTGTTGATGGTCAGATGAGATCCAATACTGCGACACTGGAGAATCTTGGCCAACATTTAGGTCTACTGAATTATACTAACTAATGTAGATATTTTCTTAATGAAAACATGCAATATCTAAGATTCAGCACCTTTCTCTCTTCTTCAAAGATTTTACCATTTTAAATAGGGTGCATCATCCAGCCACCTTGAACTGTGTGTACACATCAGGAGAGGATCAGTTGGAAAGGAGGGGGAAATTGACATTTGACCTGAATAAACAGTTGTAATTTATTCTGCAGCAGGCCATACAGACTGGAAAGGTCATTCACGCGACGTCAGTAAATCAGTAGAGCATCTATGGGCCGGTTTCACAGACACTGATTAAGCCTAGTCTTGGACTAGGTAGCAGTGTCAATGGTGAATCTCCATTGACAATTTTTTTTTACTAGGCTTAATCTGTGTCTGGGAAACCAGCCCTTGGTGTCTCAATCACTAAAAAAATGAAAAACAAATGGCCTAAAAGCCAAAATGGCACAAAGAAATCTGACAAAAGAGGAAAGCTATTGCTGTCAATTAGGCTAAGTTTGAACATCTGTAGTACTGTGGGGTGAGTGTAAAAGTTATTTAATGAGTGGAACAGTTAGCCTCCCACTGCAGGCTGACTCATCAGGAAATGGCACAGCCACACAACCCAATCATCATGTTTTAGTTATTTTATTTAGACAACCCAAATAGAAGGCAAATAAAACATTGCGCATGTTTACGTAATAATTTGACAAACATACATTTAAAAAATGTAGGAATGTTTTACCTTTCTGCTAATCAGAAAGTCTTCATATATACAAAATTACCGCTGTTAATGTTCTAATACAAAATATTTATAAAAGGTTCTTTCACATGTCTAGTATTTTAACTACCACATCCTCAGAACTAAAATTGTTTTGTACAAAGATATACATTCAACTGCCTTCACAGGTGTCCCAATAATTTCCAAATCAGTTTTTATTTTTGTTACAAATGCTGAAACGTTCAATTCAAAATATTCACTTAGTTGCATCTCATAATTGTATAAAATTTGGCAAGCAGAATAGGCAATTACAGTGCATCTACACAATGCATAAGAAAACACATCATTGGACTTTCTTTGAAAAAACTCAGGGGAAAATACAACTCACATGCATCTTGTGTGTGTTCTTTCAGGACAGAGTATACTATACCTCACACAGCACAAAAACCTTGCAATGGTGATATGGCATTCACCAAAGAAAACTGTTAGATAGAACATCCTTAGGTTTGGCCAAGTAAGAACTTCTTATCTAGTAATGGTAATCTATGGGACTTAACAGCCATAATGTCTGAGATGTGCTGCCCAGGACATGCTAGCCCCACTAGCCTAGATCCTGGCCTCCCTTCGGCTGCAGCAACACTACAACATGATCTAGTAGTTCATTATTTTCATATCCTTCTCAGAAATCATTAGTGTTTTGTTCTCAATACATCAATCACCTCATCCTTCCTCTAATCCATAAGTCACCATGACACAGGCGGAGACTGAAATTGATTACATGATTATTAAAATGGTCAGCTATGTTGACAAAAATAAGAGTTCTTGGATCCCTAGTCTTTGAAGGACTTCTACTTTTTTCTTTGAACAAACAAAGATATATGGTGATTTAAATATTACAAAGTAACATGGGAAAGACCAGGATTAAGTTAGACATGAATTCAATTAAAACAAAATGAAGTTGACTGGGCTACTCTCAGTGAGTTTCCTGAGCAGAAGGTCCAACCTATTGAGGTCCTAAAAACAAAATGATAAAAGGTTATAAAATATTTCTAACAAAACTAATCCGTCACCAACATAATAATAATAATAGTTTAAGAAATAAAACATTGGTGAACTTCAGGACCATTCCCTCAATGGCATTTGTAAGCCACTAGATGGCCATGTTATTATGTAGGCTGGTTACCTAACACTAATTTGATCTTTGATAATACTGCTGTTTAGTTACACATGGGATATGCTTTCAGTGCAAGACTCATTCCTTTCTCAGTTCATGTAAAACAATTGACATCAACTGATCACCAAATAAAAGAAGCGCACCTCTGCCATCCCTAATAAAGAGAAAAAAACTATCCTAATTGTACACATATTTAACAGACAACAGGGACAATGTCCAGATATCCACTTCAACAAAAGAATACAGAATAAATTGTTGATGGTGATAATACATTAACATGAAAACTGTACAAGTTAGTCAATGTACCTCAAGAGCATACATCCTATTTGAAAAACACAGATGTGAAAAAAAGAATAACCTTCCGTCCAAATGGAAGTCTTTGTCCCTTTTGTTGAACTCATCTCCTAAAAACATTAAATACTGATTAGCAGGCTATAGATAAAACAACATAAGAAACACCCATTGTCTTTGCAAGATAACTTGTGGAACAATAAAACCAACAATTCATACTTATTGCATTAGTCCTTTTCCATTTTTTTTTATTTTTCTCCATTGCAAAGGTATGGGTGTTTAAGCGAGGCTTGAGAGTCCTCCCCTCTTGTTATCCTACCCCGACTGTAATGTTGACATCACTGTTTAACACTTCATCGACTCACTACATCTAGGTTTGAAGTCCTTCAGATAATAGACAAAACCCTATCTAACTTCTACACAACTGTTCTGGTTCTCTCTTCTGTGATGTAACATTGGTTGGGGTGGAGCCATGTGACAGGGAAGTACTCTCCACTGCACGGCACAAGTAGGCTAAACGTTCATTTCCAGGTCTGAGGAAGGGGCACGGGGTCAGGGGCCAGCGGGCTGGGGAAAGATGGTGGTAATGGGGAGGAGTCGTCTTTTCTTGTTTTGCTTCATTTTCCCCTTTCTTTTCTCTCCATCTCGTTTTGTTTTTACCAGGGTGGGGACGAAGGCAGGACTTGGGACAGAAAAGACATACTCTCCATGGACCTCATGGCGATGTTGAGCGGCCCGGACATTGTCATGGACATGGGGGTGCTGATGGCCAGAGGGTGGGCGATATTCATGTGTGCCGTGGTAGGGATGTTGACCGAGGCGATGTTGACGGGCCCAGTGATGGTGACTGGGTGCTGGAGGCTGACGTTAACCGTATTGGTGGAAATGTTCATTTGCGCCGCTATGGTGACAGGGTTGTTGATGGAGTTGCCCCGGTTCATCGTGGTGGTGATGGGGGCAGAGGCTGTTACAGGTGTGGCTGAGGCAGAGTTGTGAATGTCATTACTATCTAGAGAACAGGGGATAGAGGATAGTGTTAAAGATGGTGTCCTTTCCTTCACTGCTAAACCAATCAAACAAATACATGTACACACTGATAGTTACTGGTTATTCTCCATCATTAAGCAGAGGGAGGAATGCTGTCCATACACTGCAAAAAAATATCTCCACACTCAAATGTATGCGAAATAGTCCAGAGATAATTTTTGCAGTATATGCAGTCAGCATTCCTCTCCATCTTTACTGCTACTGCCTTGACTCATCTGCAGCACACTGACTGAACTATATTAACCTTTATATTAACAACCATTTCCCATTTTAAATGCGGCAAATACATGCTCTTCTAAAACATGAATACCGAAGCAGGTAATTATGTATAGGCAAAACAGTACAAAACACTCTAGTGGTCATTCTTGCTGTACATAGTATAGTACAACAGTTTAAAAATGAGAACACAGAAATCTCCAAGACAACATTTCCAGGGATGCAATGATGATGCAATGTTTGGAAATGAAGTGACACACTGGCCTGAGTTTACCAAAGGCCTAAAGTCTTGTATTTATCCTTGCCTTTTACTTGTGTATGTGTGTGATGTGACTGTGTATTCTTGGGGGGCGGGCAGGGGGGTTGGGGTTAGGTTCACGCGATGCTACGTTGTCATTACCTTTTCGTCCCCCTGAGGAGTTCCACTGCCAGTCCCCTATTCAGAAATAGACACACAGGGGTTATAATGGACTGTCTACATCTCTCTCAGTGCACTCTACAGGCCCCACTTCAGGTGGGCAAGGTGGGTACACACACCCTGGCTTGCTAGTCCCCAGGGGGAGGAGGGAACGGGCCATACGCTTACTGTGGTGACAAATAATATCCTATTTGTAGTGTTCTCTGTGCTGTATGGCTGCCTTGTGCTGTGGACCCTTGGGAGAAGGGTGGCAGTGCTCATTCAGGTGGCAGCTAATGCGGAGTGAATACACAACATAGCAGTGAACGTCTTTCCCTTGTTGCTTCTACTGTCTATGTGTAACTGAAAGAGGAATCTTAGAAATGTTGATTAGGTGGCCTGAGCTAGGCTATACTTTGTTATTGACTACACCTCTGAGCAGTGATCCATGTGTAATGCGTTATGATGCCGTGTTCTCCGGATGGGAAGAGATGAACAGGGTGTACACGTTCCACAGGAAAATCACAAACAAACACGTTGACTAAGGCCTGAATCACCAAAACTTAAATACAGCACTTTCACAAATGGAAATTCACAGATGAATAAACAAAACAGGAAAAACAGACACAGTAATAGCACGAAGACTGAGGAAGAAACCAGTTATTGGGCTGTACTTGACAGCCATGTTACGTATTATACACTTGTAGTATATTTAAACGGTTACGGTGCCAGTGATTTTTCTGAATTATTTACTGAGCAGTAATACAAAGTAATCTCGAGTCCATACCAACAAATATATATCAATAACACTAATGAGAAAGACTAATGGAAGAGCAATACTCTGAGAAAATTAGAAGAGGGGGGTGGGGTTATCATGCAAGCTGCACAAATCAATTGAGTGGAGAAGCTGTAAGTTTGCTGTGGTTGGATCAGATATCATTGTGCATGTTACACTTCCCTCAAACACGAGCCAATTGCTGAAAGCGCTTCAAATTTAGAACATGACAACAGATTTCTGCCACAGGCCATTCACTTGTCAACGAGAATACATGTCATCAGATTACATACCACAAGCAGAAGACCCACAAAAAAAAATCACATAGCACAGCATATACATCCCTCCACTCAACAGACTAACATCCAATTCATGTTTAAAAACAGAATGGTACTCGAGGGAATTGGGGCAAAATGTAACCAGCGAAGATTACATGGTAATGCCTATCATGGACAATGTACGGTGGGACTTTCCATGTCCTGTAGCGCTACTATAACTACACAGAGAATGAAACCTGCCTAAGGATAAAGTCGGCATCAATCAATCAAATGATATTTTCACTGTCATGTGAGGTTATCCCAGACACTGGCCTCTGGCACACTGTCTTGGTATGGAGTAAAATACAATTTCTAGGAAAATGTCAGCTATGGGTTGAGGTGTGTGAATGTTCAAAGTGTGTACAAACAAATTAAGATTACTTACTTAAAAGGGTTTCAAAAGTTGTCATTTTAAACTGGTTTCTGACTTTTTAAATTAGGAATGTCAAACCTGACAAGATTTCATTTAAGTTGGGAGGGAGGCAGTGGTTGGTGAGATAGGACTGACGTACCTTTGTTACAGGAGTTAAAGTTGGTCTGGCCGTGTGTCTTTAGATGGCTGGTGATGTAGGCTGCGCTCAGCATCTTGCCGCAGATGTTGCAGGTGACCTTTCCTTCATGCCGGATCATGTGGGAGCGCAGTCTGTCTTTGGTGGCGAAGGCAGAAGTACAGGCCTGGAGAGGACAGGACAGGGTCAGAAGGCCAGAGGCACACTACTATTCATAGGGCCACCCAGCTTTGTGCTCCAGCTCGGTGCCAAGTGCAGCCTGGATGGAACATGTCCAACTTTAAAGGCTTATAGATCATCATAAATCTCTACTGGGGCCACAGGGCATACTGGAGTGTGGTGTCGTGGACAGACTGCCATTACAACGCTATGACTAATGGGCTCATTTTAAAAAGACACTAGTCTAGCATAGGAAACTAACAATTACTGTCCGAGACGGCAGAAAGGAAAGTGCAAAGTGGGAGAATTTATGCTAGCCGACAGACATGCAGCTCAAGTTGTCAATAATGAGCTGCTGACAAGTGGCCCTAATGAGGCCACACAGTACAGTTCTATCTCTCTTACCGTTACTTGGCATTTGAACGGTCTTTCTGAGGAGTGGACATGCTTCACGTGGCAGCTCAAGTGGTCTGGTCTGGAGGAGAGAAGAGAAGAAAAGTTACAATCTTGCTGTAGAATATTAATGGACACACAACACACACACTGTACTTTAGACCTTTTCCAGTGAGACTCAAATGTTCACACAGTCCACTCATCGCAGCTCCCAGAGGTACCATTAGTTAGTTCGACTGAAAACCTGGACTACAGCAGACAGGCTGGGAGCTAAATCATTTCATCACTGGTGATGGTGTGAAGAACTAACACGGGCAGCTTGGCCAGAGCAAAACAGTTTCACACTGGTAGTGGTTTTGTTACAAAGGAGAGGAGTCAATTATAATATTTTCAGGTGTGCTGTGAACCGGAATGGCTGTTCTTCTCCTCGTTTCACTGTTAACTGAGGAGGACAGCAGCTTCCAGACAGACAGAGAGAGTGCCTGCAGACTTGGCAGTGACTCAGAGTTGCGTTATTCTGCAAGCCGGCCTCTCACTTTACAATGTCCCGATAAACCTCTGCGTCACTGTGTTGGAACAAAGCCGGGTTCTGCCCTTAATTGCCCAGCTCTGAGATTATAGTTTGGACAGAGAGCATAATGTTTACATCAGTTTGAGCCACTGGAATATTCACTCACACCAAGCTTCTGCTCTTATTTGAACAACTAACAAGCTGTAAGAGCCCTTTGCTTATTGGAAGGGTTTTAAATGGTTATTTGTAATCTTGCCATTACTCATGCCAATGAATTGCACAGATTACTAGTGACGCATAGCTGGAAGTAGTGAGTGGATGTTGCCGTAAATGTTGAAAGAGGCCATCTTACAAGGCCACTGTTGGCTCTGCCTGGAAAGACAGGAATGCTCAGTCATTCCAGGTGGCTCAGACTTTAAACAAACAGGACCCTGTAAGTAGCAGCACAGAAGCAGAGTGGGAAAACTAGGTGTGAGTAAGAGGAAATCCCAGGCTGCTGCCTCCCTCCCAGGCCTGTTCTAATGGCATTCCCTGGGGAAGGGGAAGCAGTGACAAGCTGGCAGGAACCACAGCCTCCCCCCTCCCTACTCCTCTCCCTGTTCCCGCAAGAGGGAACTCTGGGACACTGAAGATGAACTGCTCTCTAAAAGCGAGACTGTTTAAACATGCTGGGGACCACAAAGGCTCTGAGTCAAGACTATTCAACACTACTATAAATCCGTGAGCCTGAGGGCAGCAGCCAATGGGACATGTAGAATGTCACATTGAACAACAGATGGTCATATACAGTGGGGGAAAAAAGTATTTAGTCAGCCACCAATTGTGCAAGTTCTCCCACTTAAAAAGATGAGAGAGGCCTGTAATTTTCATCATAGGTACACGTCAACTATGACAGACAAAATGAGAAAAAAAAATCCAGAAAATCACATTGTAGGATTTTTAATGAATTTATTTGCTAATTATGGTGGAAAATAAGTATTTGGTCAATAACAAAAGTTTCTCAATACTTTGTTATATACCCTTTGTTGGCAATGACACAGGTCAAACGTTTTCTGTAAGTCTTCACAAGGTTTCCACACACTGTTGCTGGTATTTTGGCCCATTCCTCCATGCAGATCTCCTCTAGAGCAGTGATGTTTTGGGGCTGTCGCTGGGCAACACGGACTTTCAACTCGCTCCAAAGATTTTCTATGGGGTTGAGATCTGGAGACTGGCTAGGCCACTCCAGGACCTTGAAATGCTTCTTACGAAGCCACTCCTTCGTTGCCCGGGCGGTGTGTTTGGGATCATTGTCATGCTGAAAGACCCAGCCACGTTTCATCTTCAATGCCCTTGCTGATGGAAGGAGGTTTTCACTCAAAATCTCACGATACATGGCCCCATTCATTCTTTTCTTTACACGGATCAGTCGTCCTGGTCCCTTTGCAGAAAAACAGCCCCAAAGCATGATGTTTCCACCCCCATGCTTCACAGCAGGTATGGTGTTATTTGGATGCAACTCAGCATTCTTTGTCCTCCAAACACGACAAGTTGAGTTTTTACCAAAAAGTTATATTTTGGTTTCATCTGACCATATGACATTCTCCCAATCCTCTTCTGGATCATCCAAATGCACTCTAGCAAACTTCAGACGGGCCTGGACATGTACTGGCTTAAGCAGGGGGACACGTCTGGTACTGCAGGATTGGAGTCCCTGGCGGCGTAGTGTGTTACTGATGGTAGGCTTTGTTACTTTGGTCCCAGCTCTCTGCAGGTCATTCACTAGGTCCCCCCGTGTAGTTCTGGGATTTTTGCTCACCGTTCTTGTGATCATTTTGACCCCACGGAGTGAGATGTTGCGTGGAGCCCCAGATCGAGGGAGATTATCAGTGGTCTTGTATGTCTTCCATTTCCTAATAATTGCTCCCACAGTTGATTTCTTCAAACCAAGCAGCTTACCTATTGCAGATTCAGTCTTCCCAGCCTGGTGCAGGTCTACAATTTTGTTTCTGGTGTCCTTTGACAGCTCTTTGGTCTTGGCCATAGTGGAGTTTGGAGTGTGACTGTTTGAGGTTGTGGACAGGTGTCTTTTATACTGATAACAAGTTCAAACAGGTGCCATTAATACAGGTAACGAGTGGAGGACAGAGGAGCCTCTTAAAGAAGAAGTTACAGGTCTGTGAGAGCCAGAAATCTTGCTTGTTTGTAGGTGACCAAATACTTATTTTCCACCATAATTTGCAAATAAATTCATTAAAAATCCTGTCTGAAATTTGTCTGTCATAGTTGACGTGTACCTATGATGAAAATTACAGGCCTCTCTCATCTTTGTAAGTGTAAAAGGAGAACTTGCACAATTGGTGGCTGACTAAATACTTTTTTTCCCCACTGTACTCCATCTCAGTGCATCTCTATAAGTGCTCATCTAACACCATATAGAAATTGTAGACTAATCACCATGTATTAACAGGATCAAAACTGGTTGATGTTTGAGTTCAAATGAGTTTGTAATAAATAGCAAGCACTTTTATTTGAAATGTAAAACAGCTAGCCAGGGTTAGTGAAGGTGCATGGCTGGGCCTGGAGCCTACCTGGAGAAGCCTTTCCCACACACGGAGCAGACGTAGGGCTTGTGGACTCCACCGTCGTGAGAGCGCACGTGGTAGGTCATGCGGTCCTTCCTCTTGAAGCGCTGCTGGCAGATGGGGCACTGGAAGGGCTTCTCGTCCGAGTGGGACAGCTTGTGACGGTTCAGGTGGTAGACGTCTCGGAAGGCCTTGCCACACATCTCACAGCCATGGTTCTTCTTCACAGGCTTGGCAGGCTTCTT
Organism: Coregonus clupeaformis; assembly: GCF_020615455.1. Lineage (NCBI taxonomy): Eukaryota > Metazoa > Chordata > Actinopteri > Salmoniformes > Salmonidae > Coregonus > Coregonus clupeaformis. The sequence continues at coordinate 31,227,661 of NC_059200.1, forward strand.
GGGCTGGCTCTGCTGGGGCACATTGATCATAGAGGCTGGAGACATGATGCTGGAGGCTGAGGACACAGAGGTGGTGGCAGTGGTGAGGATGCCTGCTATGGTGGAGATGTAGGAGGGCTGCCCGCTGTTCTCCCTGGGCAGGCTGGAGATGAAGGGCACCATGGTGGGGGCTGTCTGGGCCGTCTTCTTGGGCCGTGACACCATCTTGATGCCCGTGTGGCAGGACTCATGGCGCCGCAGGTGGTAGCTGTCACGGAAGGCCTTGTTGCAGTAGCCGCAGATGAAGGGTGTCTTGCTCTTGTGCTCCTTCTTCACCACAGGCATGGGTCCCCTGCCGCCGCCTGCCCCGCTGGCCACGTTGTCTTTGAGAAGCTCTGCTGCGCTAGCGGGGGGTTTCTGGTCCAGGGGGATGGGCATCACAGGCTTCTGGTCCACAGGCTCGTTCCCAGAGTTGAGCAGCGGCAGCAGGCTGTTCTGGGCCACCTGGTGCTGGTGGTGGAGGGCTTCATTGGCCTGCTGTAGAGACACAGAACAGCACGTTTAAACACTAGTCAACAACATACAGTGCATTCGGAAAGGATTCAGACCCCTTGACTGTCCACATTTTGTTATGTAACAGCCTTATTCTAAAATTGATTTTATTTTTTTATCAATCTACACACAATACCCCATAATGACAAAGCAAAAACAGGTTTTTAGAAATGTTTGCACATTTATTAAAAACAAAAAACTGAAATATCACATTTACATGAGTGTTCAGACCCTTCACTCAGGACTTTGTTGAAGCACCTTTGGCAGCGATTACAGCCTCAAGTCTTCTTGGGTATGACGCTACAAGCTTGGCACGCCTGTATTTGGGGAGTTTCTCCCATTCTTCTCTGCAGCTATTTTCAGGTCTCTCCAGAGATGTTTGATCGGGTTCAAGTCTGGGCTCTGGCTGGGCCACTCAAGCACATTGAGAGACTTGTCCTGAAGCCACTCCTGCGTTGTCTTGGCTGTGTGCTTAGGGTCGTTGTCCTGTTGGAATGGGAACCGTCGCCCCAGTCTGAGGTCCTCAGCGCTCTGGAGCAGGTTTTCATCAAGGATCTCTCTGTACTTTGCTCCGTTCATTTTCCCTCGATCCTGACTAGTCTCCCAGTCTCTGCCGCTAAAAGACATCTCCACAGCATGATGCTGCCACCACTATGCTTCACCGTAGGTATGGTGCCAGGTTTCCTCCAGACGTGACGCTTGGCATTCAGGCCAAAGAGTTCAATCTTAGTTTCATCAGACCAGAGAATCTTGTTTCTCATGGTCTGAGAATCCTTTAGGTGCCTTTTGGCAAACTCCAAGTGGGCTGTCATGTGCCTTTAAATGAGGAGTGGCTTCCGTCTGGCTACTACCATAAAGGCCTGATTGGTGGAGTGCAGCAGAGATAGTTGTCCTTCTGGAAGGTTCTCCCATCTCCACAGAGGAACTCTGGAGCTCTGTCAGAGTGACCATCAGGTTCTTGGTCACTTCCCTGACCAAGGCCCTTCTCCCCCGAGTACGCAGTTTGGCCGGGCGGCCACCTCTAGGAAGAGTCTTGGTGGTTCCAAACTTCTTCCATTTAAGAATAATGGAGGTCACTGTGTTCTTGGGGACCTTCAATGCTGCAGAAATGTTTTGGTACTCTTCCCCAGATCTGTGCCTCGACACAATCCTGTCTCTGAGCTCTACGGACAATTCCTTCGACCTCATGGCTTGGTTTTTGCTCTGACATGCACTGTCAACTGTGGGACCTTATATAGACAGGTGTGTGCCTTTCCAAATTATGTCCAATCAATTGAATTTACCACAGGTGGCCTCCAATCAAGTTGTAGAAACATCTCATGGATGATCAATGGAAACAGGATGCACCTGAGCTCAATTTCGAGTCTCATAGCAAAGGGTCTGAATACTTATGTAAATAAGGCAATTCTGTTTTTTATTTTATTTGCTAACATTTCTAAAAACCTGTTTTCGCTTTGTCATTAAGGGGTATTGTGTGTAGATTAATTTAATACATTTTAGAATAAGGCTGTAACGTATCAAAATGTGGAAAAAGGGAAGGGGTCTGAATACATTCCGAATGCACTGTAGGTGAACAACACTGGTCAACTCTCATACAAGACAATATTACACCACCTGACTGTCTTTGTAGCAGGTGGACTTCCTGTTGGAACCGACAGGGTAGAACTATAGGTTGAGACTACCATGAGCCTGCCTCACTCTGCCTGCTACAGGTTAGTTATAAGAGACAGAGCACTGAAAGGTCAGGTTTTGTTTGTGTTACTCAACACAGCCAAATTCACCTCACATCCTTGTAGCTCTGCCTTTCTCCTTTATGTAACCCGGCACTTTTTGTAGATTAGCCTACGTCTTCACATTCCTCCTTTATATAACCACTCTTGCAGTGAGAAAATAGTTTGGGAGGAAATTAATTTAGCATTAGTCTCTCTTTGTGTTGTTTTACTGGCTCACACGGCCTACTGGGAATAGCCTAATCTGGGAGCCATTCACATGCAACAACTAGGCCTATTGGGAACAGCTTAATCTCACTGCCATTCACAGGCCACATCTTAAAATGCTCCAGTGCTGCTAGGAAGGCTTTGCTTTGGTGACTTGTCCGCCTCAAGCATGAAACACACCAAGAATCTCACTGCCAATAGACTGCCGATAGGTACTTATCACAGTGGGAGGCCGTTCCTTCTCTGGATAGGACAAAAGCGATACCTGCTGCGTGCCGACACGGTAGCGACGAACCTACTGATTCTACTTATAGAATCGCAATGCTCGTCAGTGCACCTCCGTACATCCACAGATGAGCCAGTCACACTTCATATGCAATGTAGGCTATGGGATGGTAGCTAGCTAAGTACACAACACCAAATACTTCCTCCAAGCTAGCTAACCACTGTAGCTAGCTAGTATTGACATTATACAGTGAGGGAAAAAAGTATTTGATCCCCTGCTGATTTTGTACGTTTGCCCACTGACAAAGAAATGATCAGTCTATAATTTTAATGGTAGGTTTATTTGAACAGTGAGAGACAGAATAACAACAACAAAAAATCCAGAAAAACGCATGTCAAAAATGTTATAAATTGATTAGCATTTTATTGAGGGAAATAAGTATTTGACCCCCTATCAATCAGAAAGATTTCTGGCTCCCAGGTGTCTTTTATACAGGTAACGAGCTGAGATTAGGAGCACACTCTTAAAGGGAGTGCTCCTAATCTCAGTTTGTTACCTGTATAAAAGACACCTGTCCACAGAAGCAATCAATCAATCAGATTCCAAACTCTCCACCATGGCCAAGACCAAAGAGCTCTCCAAGGATGTCAGGGACAAGATTGTAGACCTACACATGGCTGGAATGGGCTACAAGACCATCGCCAAGCAGCTTTGTGAGAAGGTGACAACAGTTGGTGCGATTATTTGCAAATGGAAGAAACACAAAATAACTGTCAATCTCCCTCAGCCTGGGGCTCCATGCAAGATCTCACCTTGTGGAGTTGCAATGATCATGAGAACGGTGAGGAATCAGCCCAGAACTACACGGGAGGATCTTGTTAATGATCTCAAGGCAGCTGGTACCATAGTCACCAAGAAAACAATTGGTAACACACTACGCCGTGAAGGACTGAAATCCTGCAGTGCACGCAGGGTCCCCCTGCTCAAGAAAGCACATATACAGGCCCGTCTGAAGTTTGCCAATGAACATCTGAATGATTCAGAGGAGAACTGGGTGAAAGTGTTGTGGTCAGATGAGACCAAAATCGAGCTCTTTGGCATCAACTCAACTCGCCGTGTTTGGAGGAGGAGGAATGCTGCCTATGACCCCAAGAACACCATCCCCACCGTCAAACATGGAGGTGGAAACATTATGCTTGGGGTGTTTTTCTGCTAAGGGGACAGGACAACTTCACCGCATCAAAGGGACGATGGATGGGGCCATGTACCGTCAAATCTTGGGTGAGTACCTCCTTCCCTCAGCCAGGGCATTGAAAATGGGTCGTGGATGGGTATTCCAGCATGACAATGACCCAAAACGCACGGCCAAGGCAACAAAGGAGTGGCTCAAGAAGAAGCACATTAATGTCCTGGAGTGGCCTAGCCAGTCTCCAGACCTTAATCCCATAGAAAATCTGTGGAGGGAGCTGAAGGTTTGAATTGCCAAACGTCAGCCTCGAAACCTTAATGACTTGGAGAAGATCTGCAAAGAGGACTGGAACAAAATCCCTCCTGAGATGTGTGCAAACCTGGTGGCCAACTACAAGAAACGTCTGACCTCTGATTGCCAAAAAGGGTTTTGCCACCAAGTACTAAGTCATGTTTTGCAGAGGGGTCAAATACTTATTTCCCTCATTAAAATGCAAATCAATTGCGTTTTTCTAGATTTTTTTGTTGTTATTCTGTCTCTCACTGTTCAAATAAACCTACCATTAAAAGTATAGACTGATCTTGTCTTTGTCAGTGGGCAAACGTACAAAATCAGCAGGGGATCAAATACTTTTTTCCCTCACTGTAATTAAATCACAATGGATTAGCTAGTTTCCATGAAGCAGCTGCCTGTGTTAGCTGCCGAGATAGCTAGCTAGCTAAGGACACTGCACTGTTGTGCTAGCTAGCGAATATGCTAACATTAGCTAGCTAGCTAAACCATTGTCTATGGGCTGGCACTGTCAGTATGGGATTATGTAGAGTGAATTAAATAGTTTATTCTTCTTCATTTTGCTAGGTAGTTATCTAGCTGTGGCCATCTGGCTAGTATCAACAAGGGCTTTCTACAAAATAGCAACATTAGCGCAGATAGCTTGGAATCTAGACCATAAGCAATGCGCACGGCTATGCATTGCCAACGCTACTGCCACCTTCTGGTTTGGAGTATTTTAAACAAGGCTGACAACTTCCAAGGTTTTTGCGGTGTGAACACAAAAGAGATTGACTGCCAACACTCTGTTCAGATGTGATAAGTACTGTAGGCAGGCAAACGTTTGACAATCCTACCGTTGTGTCTGAGCTTTTAGCCTTGGGCCTAGTAGTTACATGTGTTTACACAACACATGGAGATTTAACACTGGCTCTGTGCGGTGCCCTTTCTGAAGTGATTTCACAGCTCTTCTGCTGAATTGACGATGCAAAGAGTTGGAGAGTGAAAGTGTGGCTGGCTGCCGGTGTGATTGCGAGGCAAAAGCCACTGCGTCTGAAGCCACACCGAAATAGACAGTGAGTCATTCTGGGCGCATGCGTGGCAGAGTAGACCACAGGGGCCAGAACAGAGCAGTCTGAAAGTATATCAGCGGGGGCTCTAGTCAGCACTTCCTCCCCTCTGCTGAATGACTAATGACATGCAAGAGAGACAGCCGAACAACACAACAAAGACAACCGGAGGAAATGTACTGGAAGATCTGAAAACATTCAATCAGAAACATTCAGCCAGATAATCATCACAACAACCCTTTAGTCTAAAACCACACTGACTGGGAAGATCATTTGCTAAAGCCCTTCACTGCAAGTAGATGCTATGCTCTATTGACTTCCAAGTCCCATATAAAGAATAATCTTTGTACCGAGCCACAGTTTTGACGTTTGGGGCATCCATTTGACAAATCACGCAAAAAAAGCAGGGTCAGTGACTGTGGGTGTTTTACAGGGACAAAAATAGGCCCTGGCTCTGTCATTAGTGAGGAGGCACACAAACAGCCTGCTGCTGCTGAGGAATCTAAATTTGCTATATGAAAAATGATCCCCCGCCATGATGGTGCTCATTCGTCATGTGTGCAAAAGTAGGCAGGCTGGGAAGAATCCAGCTCAGTGCCTCCAGCAGCAGCCTGGGCATGAGCTCAGCTAAACCAAACCAGACAAGGTGCTCCCCTGGTTAGCTAGTAGCACAACATTACAATGGACTTCATTCCAAATGTGTCCGTTAAACATGAAAAATATATATAGAATTAACAGAAATGTGTTTGTTAGACACAGTCCACCCACTATCTTCCTCAGTGGTGTGACTGCGTGGGCTCTGGGGCTGTGCAGGTCAAGCCACAAGCCCCGTCTCCATAGCCACACATCAGGAAACAGAGGAGAGCCACCAGGTACGAGCGAGAGCCACAGGATGCCTCCCTGTCTAACCACAGTGGTGAATCTCTGCCATATTACATCAAATACACTAAGGGAAACCTACCATCCGCATAGAGAACCACATCCAGCCACCACCCAAAGCAGCCCAATTAAAGAGGAGCTGGCAGAGAGGGGAGAGGCCTTAATGTGCTGCTGCTAAATCACTCAGTTTCAGTGAAAATAGTACATAGTTGTGCTGCACAGCAGGCAGAGCAGAGGTCCCCCGCTGTGGGAGAAGGTTAGTGACGTCAAAGCGGGAAGCTACCCGACTGACATTAATAAATAATCACACGCAGTGCTGGAATACGTTGTCTGCCTGTCTCCTCCTTGGCTTCAGCGCAGACTAAACAGCCCTCTAGATCAGGGCTTTGCACTACACTTTAGGAGAGCACAGACACACCAGACGGGGATGTTTTTAGGAAAAGGATGTGACTGGGGATCCTCCGACTGACGGCACTGTGTGTGCTTACAGACCCATAATGTCATGGAAAACAACTAATCATGTTTATCATAATTTAACACGTTTATCTAGCTAAATATACTAGGTTATTATGAGAAATATGACCCTCTGGTGATCTATCATTAAATTATGCAGAATGTAGGTCAATGTATTGTCGTCTTGTGTAGTTCTAAAAGTCATGTGACGGTAGCCAGTGTGACGTCTGCAGAGCTGATAGGCCTGGCTGGGTGGATTTAATATCCAGCTCTAGAACATAAATAGGCAGAATGGCACTAGAGCTGCTGTGCACAAAGAGAGCCAAGCATGCCTGTTAGGGGTCATTATTGCTGTTCAATGGAGCTTCTTAAATTGGGCGGGGGGGACCCCACAAATAGTGACCGTTACATTTAGTAGGTCTGGGAATTGCCAGGGACCTCACGATACCATATTATCACAATACTTAGGTGCCGATACAATTATGTATTGCGATTCTCGCGACTGCGATTCGATACTGACATTTTATTGCAATTTGAGGTTCCAAACATATTGCTCACTATATGTCTGCTTCAGAGAGACAAGAGAAAGCATGAGAATACGAGTTTTGATCAGTCAAGGAAATAAGTGCTGAAAACATGTTGGCTCACTATTTAAAAAGAAGAGAGAATAAGCTATAGGATGAAAAATACGGTCTTTCTGGTGCTAACTTGTTGATTTTATTTTTTTACACAAAACAATAATTGGGAGTCAAATATCAATATAATATCGTCCCAAAATAATTGTGCGATTTGTAACTGTATCGATCCCCCCCATCACTAACATGTAGGCTAGCCTAACACTTGATTGTCATTCATCAGCTTCAGAGCCCAGCTTGGGGGCTACTCAAATATATTGACATCCGAGAGAAAAAACTTTATCCAGTAAAAACTGCTGCCAGGTCCTACAAAAATGTGCATTCATATTGGTCAGGTCACACTGACCGTTTCCATCTGAGACCAAAGGCAGGCATAATAGAGTAGGATGGAGAGGCAAAGTCTTCTCATCTGGGTCTTTTTGGTGTGGACACTTTATTGAGTTAATAGAAACATGGCCATTTCATCAAATGAAAAATAACAACTGGAGACAAACAAACACACACATCCTCACAGTGACCAACTGAAATGAAAAGGGGGACGCTGCAATTAAGACAACTGCGTTCTCTTCCGCAAGCACGAAAGGGCAAGGTCAAATACCTGACCCTTCCCTTTCACGTTCAGCCATCCATCCATCCACCCACCAGGAACAGACGAGGGGGTTGGAGGAGGGGGGGACAGAGGAGAAAATAAAAATTAATCCCACATTCTCCTCCTTATTTCATCTGCCCTATTGTGGAAGACAAATCTGGCCAGTGATGCACTCTGTGCTCAACAAGAGGTCTTTGTAAGCGCATCGTCGCTGATTTGGCTCCTCTATTCATGGGACAGGGTCTGCATTTCTCCACACACACACACACACACACACGACTCAGCCCAGATGAGTCGCTGCGCTCTCAGACCCAGGGGGACCTGGGAACTCAGGGAGAACGCCACCGCGCCCACCTGCCCGCATTGTCTGCGCACCTGCTCACGCTCGCTACCTTCCAGGATTAGTCATCAATATCATAATTTTCTAGCCCTCTCTCGGTCTGTCTGAACAGGACCTGCTGGTCCAGAGAGGAGGAGGGGGGGGATGTACACTGCAGACAGCAGCAGACACAGCCACTGCTGCTGCAGACAACCTGGCCCCAAGAAAGACGTTCAGGACCTGCAGCGCATTCACGCTGCTCTTACCATTTTGATACAAATGTGCTCTGAAGGCTGGGGTCACTCCAACGCAAATAACATCAAAATGGAAGGCAGGGAGAATAAGCAATTCTGAAAAGACACTAACAACACTACTGATCTGTAACTGGCTTAGACTTTATTATCTAGAAAACAGTGATTCATTTAACGGTTTATTTACTTTTCGCTGTAAGAACAATTACATGTGAAATAGGAAATAACATTTTGACAGTCTTTGTAGCATGGTTGTTCATTTCCTACCCAGCTTTTAGAAAAGTAAACAATTTGTAGCCATCTGAAGAACATTGATGAACAACCTTAATTTGAGTGCAAATGTATTGCTTTGCCACTGTTCTCAATGTCAGATTAGCTAACAAGTCTGTCCTGAAAACAGAAATTAACATTGTTATTTTTGGAACATTACATCCCTGCCTGGGGTTTTTCCCAGTAGGCTATCTAAATGTGGAAGAATCACTGCTCAGGCAGTTCCATCATTCTACTGTGGGATAAGCTATAGGCCTAACTGGAGGTATTTCACAGCTCTGGTACTTGCAGGACGTAGGTGTAGCAAAAAAAATGCTCCTAGATGTAGGCTAAACTAGATGAAATGAATACTTGTGGTAGCCTATTCAATCATACTCCAGGGACAGATTGAGTCATATAGGAGAGGTCGTTGTGGCCATTATCTGCTGCCAACATCCTTGGGATCAATGAGTGAGTGAGGGCTCCAGAGGGGAGAGGCGTTTAGCGTGAGTCATACAGACGCAGAAGCCAGCGTCACATAGCCTTTCTGTCAGGAACAAGGCATCCAGTGACAGACGCACCTCTTATTTTGCACTGTTGCAGATGAGTAATGAAGGATTATGTGTACTTTAGCTCTCTCAGAGAGCACAATAGCCTTTGTCAAGCACCACTTTTCTCATAAAAGGGGAATCAAAATGAAAGTATTTTTTTCCTTCTGCTCTTGAGTAGTGACAGGTGGTTGATCCCTCTGGCCCTGAGCTGCTACCGTTTGATTAAACGGTCGTTCATAGTCTGATGATGGGCTAAAAGAAATCCACACTGAGACAACACAAAAAAAAGAGTGCTCCTCCATAGGGGTGAAATAATCTGGTAGGATCAACGAATCAACAAGACAACTGAGGTAGTAATAATAACGTTAGGCTAAGTAGCCAGTATTTTGGTTTCCTGCACTGTCCGCAAGATGAGGGGAAAAAATCACATGACACAATGATTCACGGCACTAGCAGTTGCATGGGAGAAATCAGCAAGAGGGCTGCATTAACATCAACTTTCACCCCATGTGTCACTACCTAACACCTACTGATCAATGAGGGACTGTTCACAATAGCATCATACAACACCATACCACCCTCAGCAAAATCGCTGCACTGTGCGCAGTTTTTGGTGACTGACTGCCACTTAGCCTCGACTTGCCCCCTGCACACAGGCTCTGGGCCCACTCCAATTAGCCGCAACAGCTGCACATTTCCAATACTTTGGGAATAGAACACAGTTAGCTGTACCTGGGACAATTACAGCAATCACTTCAAAGCAGAAAGCAGGGCTAAAAGGGCTTGCCGGGTAGAGCAAGAATTTGAGTCATTCAAACAATCTGAGCTCCAATTCAAAAGAGAAAGATAATCTATTTTTCAAGATGGAGCCATGTACCACTTGAGGGAGGGGGTGAAATCAGGCTGCTCCGATTTCACCTCCTGCAGACTGGCTGCAGGGCCAACGGATACAGTTAAACTGATCCAGTCCTGCTGGGGGCCTAGGCATAATTTTACGAGTGTGATCAACTCCAAGGAACGTTTATAATATAATAATGTATAAAACATGTGTGATACTAATATTATGACAAGGAGGACAATTTATATTCCCAATTAAACACAACCATCATTACTTGAATTGCAACATTGTAGGCCCAGCTCTGAGTAGGCCTAATGGATTGAATAGTTTTGTGGTTGTGGATCTTGACACAAAAAGGACTAGCTATGATGATAATTTATTCCAACGGTCCCCAAGGATCCAAATCAGACAATATACAAGAAACCAGCTAATGGATAAAATCTGAGATGCATGAGGTTACCTTGGCCTTAATTTGTTGAAAAACAAACAATCATTCCACCACAACTGTAGGCTAGACCTTTGTTTATCTGCTTGCAAAAACAATTTAAAGTTATTAAAGTAAACAAGGAACAATATTTGATAATGCCCGGCCCAATAGGCTAGCAGAAATGTGTCCAATTTTATCAACCAAATCTGATTCGTTGGTGCAGTGATGCTGTAATGCAAAACTGTAAAGAAACTTAGCTTGAATGCGGGCCAAAGACAAAAATAGTAACGTTAACTTAGCTATAACCAGCTGGCCATGTTGCATAATATAATGGTTAGCTAGCTAAAACGGAGATAGTTATATGGATTGAAATCTCCATTTCGCACACTGAAATAAATCACTGCTTTTATTTCGTGTGCATATTTTATTCCTTCTTTACCCGCAGTCACATAATAGCTAGTAGGGCTAACTTAGCTACCTAGCTGGCTATTTTGAATCATTGAGGAGGGAAGGAAAAAGTTCAACGCTGACTTGCGAAAAAGCAACGAAGTAAATGTCAATTATGAAAGTATTTATCATTTTCTAGTGATCTGTGGAACAATTATTTTAGGAGACTATAAACAATGGCTAGCCAATTAGCTAAAGTAAAGTCCCACCATCAGACAGAAAAAAACGGATCAACGGTTCGGGGCAAAGACAAAAACAAGACTGGCTGGCTCGTAACTGTGGCGTTCTTGGAGCCTGCGAATGATCGATATATGAATCATGTTTGCTGGCTTTGATCTAACAAGCTAACTTAGATAACATAAACAAAGCTTTACGTTATTTAGATAATCACACAAACTCATTTTATGTCCCCCCCCCCCACCATCATCATCATCATCATAGAAATACAAAAAAATACGAAAAAGAGAGAAGAGAACAGATTTTTCCAAACGTCATGCCCAACCTCTCAGCTGGAAGCCTGGATTGATGTACCATTGTTTTGCTTGGATACCTTTACTTAAAAGTATACCTTTGAAAAACGTCAGACCGTGAATGTCTTTAGTTTCCTACAGTTATTCCATCAATTATCTTACTTTTCGGGTATCAAAGTTCACTTACCTGAAATAGAAACGTACTCCAGCTCGGTTCCATTGCAACACCAAAAAAAAATCTGCAGGAAACCTACAAGAAACCTACAACAAAGCAGCCAAACATGGCAGCTGCTACAACTTCCTGTAACCCTTGGACTGTTCCACTTCGAAAGCATTTTAGGGCGGCATTAATGGAGTTTTCAAATGAAAGTATACAACTTATTTTCAGCACAACAAGGGTTTAAAATATAATTAACTTATATAAACTAAATATCCAACTTATATTAAGTATATTGTGAAACTCGGTGTTAATATTGCTGGTGTAGGCTACTAAATTTATCGAACACCCCTATGTCTGTGTTTCCCTGATTCTGCAGGGGGCATTCAATAAACGGCAGAGGTAATCAATTGCTCCGCATATGGCATCATGTTGGAATAGTGGGGAGCTGTTCTTCATACATTTGGACTGATCGTTGAGGAACATTTTGACCTTGCAATCGCATTACCTCACACATAATAAAAGCACCATGGTAATAATTTTTGCTCAAACTCGTAATCTCCGTGGAAGTACTACTATAGATAGCCCCAAGGTTCGCCAAAGTACGTCGTCTGTTCTAATACAATACGTAACGGAAGAACTACGCCATCTAGGGTTCTCGGCGCTAGAAGTACACGTTTATCTAGGCTATTTAAAGCATTTCGTTTCCTAATCAGGACAATCTTGTTCTCGTTTGTTTGCAGATAGCCTACCGTTTACAACATAGTCTGTATAGGCACTTAAATATTTTGTCTTGCCCATTCACCCTCTGAATGTCACGCATACAATCCATGTCTCCAAGTTTAACAATCCTTCATTAACCTGTCTCCTCCCCTTCACCTACACTGAAGTTATATATACAGTGCCTCAGGAAAGTATTCAGACCCCTTGACTTTTTCCACATTTTGTTAGGTTACAGCCTTATTCTAAAATTGATTAAATTGTTTATTCCCCTCATAAATCTACACACAATACCCCATAATGACAAAGCAAAAACAGGTTTTTAGACATTTTAGCAAATGTATTAAAAATAAAAAATGGAAATATTACATTTACATAAGTATTCAGACCCTTTACTCAGTACTTTAGCAGCGATTCAAGTCCAGGCTCTGGCTGACGCTACAAGCTTGGCACACCTGTATTTGGGGTGTTTCTCCCATTCTTCTCTGCAAATCCTCTCAAGCTCTGTCAGGTTGGATGGGGAGCGTTTCTGCACAGCTATTTTCAGGTCTCTCCAGAGATGTTAGATCGGGTTCAAGTCCAGTCTCTCTGGGCCACTCAAGGACATTCAGAGACTTGTCCTGAAGCCACTCCTGCGTTGTCTTGGCTGTGTGCTTACGATCGTTGTCCTGTTGGAAGATGAACATTCGCCCCAGTCTGAGGTCCTGAGCGCTCTGGAGCAGGATTTCATCAAGGACCTCTCTGCACTTTGCTCCGTTCATCTTTGCCTCGATCATGACTAGTCTCCCAGTCCGTGCTGCTGAAAAACATCCCCACAGCATGATACTGCCACCACCATGCTTCACCATAGGGATGGTGCCAGGTTTCCTCCAGACGTGACGCTTGGCATTCAGGCCAAAGAGTTCAATTTTGGTTTAATCAGACCAGATAATCTTTTTTTTTTTTTTTTTGGGGGGTGGGGGGTGGATCAGCTTAATATTGTAGATAGATTGTATCTTCTATCAATGTAATTGTCTGCATCACTTCCAATCCCCCATGTTTTATATATACTCCCCTTTATTACTTTTCAACACAGACCAGAGAATCTTGTTTCTCACAGTCTGAGAGTCTTTAGGTGCCTTTTGGCAAACTCCAAGCGGGCTGTCATGTGCCTTTTACTGAGGAGTGGCTTCTGTCTGGCCACTCTACCATAAAGGCCTGATGGGTGGAGTGCTGCAGAGATGGTTGTCCTTCTGGAAGGTTCTCACATCTCCACAGAGGAACTCTGGAGCTCTGTCAGAGTGACCATCGGGTTCTTGTTCACCTCCCTGACTAAGGCCCTTCTCCCCCGATTGCTCAGTTTGACCGGGCGGCCAGCTGTATGAAGGATCTTGGTGGTTCCAAACTTCTTCCATTTAAGAATGATGGAGGCCACTATGTTCTTTGGGACATTCAATACTGCAGAAAGTTTTTTGGTACCCTTCCCCAGATCTGTGCCTCGACACAATCCTGTCTCGGAGCTCTAAGGACAATTCCTTCAACCTCATGGGTTGGTTTTTGCTCTGACATGCACTGTCAACTGTGGGACCTTATATAGACAAGTGTGTGCCTTTCCAAATCATGTCCAATCAATTGAATATACCACAGATGGATTAAGGCAGTTCATACAATTTTAAAAACATTACAATACATTCACAGATTTCACAACACACTGTGTGCCCTCAGGCCCCTACTCCACCACTACCACATATCTACAGTACAAAAATCCATGTGTACGTGTGTGTATAGTGCATATGTTATCGTGTGTATGCATGTGTCTGCGCCTATGTTTGTGTTGCTTCACAGTCCCCTCTGTTCCATAAGGTGTTTTTTAATCTGTTTTTTAAATCTAATTTTACTACTTGCATCAGTTACTTGATGTGGAACAGAGTTCCATGTAGTCATGGTTCTATGTAGTACTGTGCGCCTCCCATAGTCTGTTCTGGACTTGGGGACTGTGAAGAGACCTCTGGTGGCATGTCTTGTGGGGTATGCATGGGTGACCGAGCTGTGCGCCAGTAGCTCAAACAGACAGCTCGGTGCACCCAATATGTCAACACCTCTCATAAACACAAGTAGTGATGAAGTCAATCTCTCCTCCACTTTGAGCCAGGAGATATCGACAAGCATTGATTATGCAAGAATGGGCTGCCATCAGTCAGGATGTGGACCAGAAGTTAATTGACAGCATGCCAGGGCGGATTGCAGAGGTCTTGAAAAAGAAGGGTCAACACTGCAAATATTGACTCTTTGCATAAACTAAATGTAATTGTCAATAAAAGCCTTTGACACTCATGGAATACTTGTAATTATACTTCAATATACCATAGTAACATCTGACAAAAATATCTCATAACACCGAAGCAGCGAACTTTGTGAAGACCAATACTTGTGTAATTCTCAACACTTTTGACCACGACTGTATATATGCACAGTAGCTGTATGTCGTTTATATTCTATATGTGCAATAAATGGAAATGTAACCCAACAAAATATCTATATGTCTGGAAAGCCAATTCTATGTGGAAGCATCATTAACTGTTCTCAACCTGTGCCAATTGTGGGAATCGCCATCAGCCTACACACTCAAATGGAGAATGTTTGTAATGAATAATTTGAGGGTTAGAAGTGTTAAAGGCATACTGTTGTAATAGGAGTTGGGTTGGAGTGTTTGTAAGGTGTTTTAGAATGGATGGAAGTTTAGATGGCAATTGATAGGAAAACATAATATGGTGATTTCACTTTCCTAAATCATGTATAGTATACAAAAAAGTCCTATGCTTCAATACATATCTAAATGAAATAGAGAAACACACATTGCCAATGTCTTTTGCAAGGGATTGTACACCTATTGTTTTGACCTTGTGTCCTGAGTGTTCCTAACTGATAACTAATGATCTACACTAAATTAGGCCTAACCAAGCCTAAATACTAACAGGATGAAAAATGAGAACTTTTGTAGATTTGGCTGTTTGTTTTTACTTAGAGGATTACTGATAACTCAGCTGCTATAAGGTTTCAGGGCATTGGGATAAATGAATATGTAAAAACAACAAGGACTGACTCAACAAGTGGATCTGTGGATAACTATACATCCAATAGTAGGCCTACTAGTACTGCTACCTGGAGTTGTCATTGTAAATTTAGCTGGTTATGTTGAAATAAAGAGATTGTTATGAAGATGCTTTAGAATTGTATTATTCCAAAGGATGACCATTACTTTATTCTACTGCAATTATCCAGCAAATTGTGTTTTTGCTTTATTGGTTAATTTGGGATGGATTATTGCATTTATGATAGATGAGGTAAACATTATACTGTTACAGTATTACATCAAATGTTTAAGCAAATAGAAGTAGGTATGGGTGTATTAACAATCTCACATGATTGATTTTTATCCCATTTCTTCAGCTCTACCTTTTAAAAGCAGGCAGATATCCATTTACAAATCAGTATTGTTGACATTATTTCCAGCACGTTCTTTGAACTCTGTGCTTGACTGTGAACGGCTGTTTAGAAAAGGTGCCCCCCATTGTACATTTAAGTCTTTGTCCCACTGTACATTGAAAGCCTTTGTTCGCATACAGTACAATGAGTGTTTCAGATGGAGTCAGGGAATATGTGTGGTCAGCCCATTCTCTCCTCATCCAGCTCAATAGACTCCATAACGTCCAGCAACCAGCTCCCACATCAAATATAGTTATGCAGATTGCTTGCTTTGGCATTTTTCCAGATTTGGATAGGAAAGAAACACATTTTCCTAAGGTAAGTTCCTCCAGAAATCATTTATTAGGATTGCTCTATCTGTATGTGCTGTGTGGACATTTTCAGCTGTTTTTGCATTTGGACAATGACAGTCTGCAGTCAGTGTTTTCCTTTTCACCATGGACTGTTGTTGAATAGGTTGAGTGGAGGGGTAGGCTAAATTTACAAAGTGTACATTTATACAATTAGTGCGGTATTATTATTAGTTCATGATGTAGTTTGTTCATGTAGTTTGTTTATTTGTAAATAAATGCTGTGTGCACATAAAGACACTAATCTGTATCAAAGGGAATGTACAAAAAGCCTATATGAAAAGGCAATACATCTAAGTATTTTGAGGCCCCACTTATGGATGTTGGATGTCATACTGTATTATGTGTTGATCTGTTTTATGGCTTCATAGTTCTGTTGACTTAGCATGTGCCCCTCCCGCAATTGACACTACATTTTCATTTTCAGTAGTGAGACTAACATGTATTGATGGCTCACTTATTAAAAGAGCTTGATAAAGTACAAGGAAATAAGCCAGTGTTGCAGATGAGCAGGCTCCATCGATGTCTCACTCCTTCAAAAGATTCATGATGTAGCACTAATACAGATTTGTCTGTGGGACATAATGTTGTTGTAGTGCGGCAGGTTCAACACACCATAAGCATGCTGCTGTTTATTTTTCATCGGTGTTCCCCCAGGTTAAGAAATGGGAGACTGGTCCATTCTTGGCCGCTTCCTAACGGAGGTGCAGAACCACTCCACAGTGATCGGCAAGATCTGGCTGACCATGCTGCTTATCTTCCGCATCCTGCTGGTGACCCTGGTAGGGGATGCGGTGTACAGCGATGAGCAGTCCAAGTTCACCTGCAACACCCTGCAGCCTGGTTGCAACAACGTCTGCTATGACACCTTCGCCCCTGTCTCACACCTGCGTTTCTGGGTCTTCCAGATCGTGCTCGTCTCCACACCGTCCATCTTCTACATTGTCTACGTGTTGCACAAGATCGCCAAGGATGAGAAGTTAGAGATTGAGAAGATCCAGGTGGTCGCCAAGCGCCCTCCTGCACGTGAAAGGTTCAAACATGAAGGGGTGGAGGGTGGGGAAGCTGTGGAGGCCAGCAGCCCCTCCTTCAACCCCCGCTATGAGGAGGAGTGGGGCGCCCGGGAGGGGGAGTGTGTGGAGCAAAGCCTGCTGGAGGAGGACTTGAGGGAGGTGGGGAAGGACCCCACCGAGCTGTCCAGCCAGGTACTACTGACCTACATCATCCACGTGGTGCTGCGCTCCATCATGGAGATAGCCTTCCTAGTGGGCCAGTACTACCTGTTTGGCTTTGAAGTGCCTCACCTGTTCCGCTGTGAGACCTACCCCTGTCCCAACCGGACTGACTGCTTCGTGTCTCGTGCCACGGAGAAGACCATCTTCCTCAACTTCATGTTCAGCATCAGCCTGGGCTGCTTCATCCTGAACATTGTGGAACTGCACTACCTGGGCTGGGTCTATATTTTCCGTGTGCTGTGCTCGGCCTGCTCCACATGCTGCAAGCCAGAGAGGGACCCTGTGGAACGTGTGGACCTGTATCACAACCACAACCCTCTGCTGCTGCAGCTCAAACACTCCCTACGAGGCAGGGTGGTCCTGCAGACCCCCCCTCCCATGTCCCAGCAGAAGAGCAGTGGCATGTTGCCCACCCACACCCCTGCCATCTCCTTCGAGACAGACTCCACAGTAGAGTGCACCTCCAAGAGGAGCCCAGATGAGAAAGAACGCACTAAGGCCAAACTGGCCAACATGGCCAAAACAGGCAGAGGCAAGAAGTCCTGGCTGTGAACTGTCAACCTATCCTTTCTGTTAAATATTATTATTTTGCTTCCTCCTCTGATTGCATTTATTCATCTGACAATTGATACCATTTGTTTACAGTAAGACAGAGTGCAAAAGCAACAGTCATTTGAGTCTTTTGCAGTTAATCTTAAGAAATTCCCATAGCACACAAAGAAGGAGAACCCATAATATGCAAAAGCATACAGACTCTATGTGCTCCCTAACCAAATCTCGCTTAGGGTCACCAAAAGGCTAGGGCCGGCCCTGTACACATAGAAATGTGAGCACATAGAGTCTGTATGATTTTGCATACTATGGGTTGTCCTCCTTCGTGTGCTATGGGAATTTCTTAACTACAGAAGACTCAAAGGACTGTTGGTTTTGCACTTTGTGTAATCAACCCTCTTGACGGTGGAGAGAAAAATTTATGTTTTAAAGTTAAAGTTAATTTCCTGCAATTCTACACATTTTGCCTTAGGGAGTAAAGAAAATGTTACAGTTTTAAAGCAAGCTTTCTGCAATTCTAAACATTTTGTCAAGACTTGCCATGTTAATGACATCTGAGTGAGAGTGTCAATGGGGGCCCCATGGAGGTCACAGCCCCTGGGCCGGTCGGTATTTGGCCATGAAGTTTAGATAACTGGCTAGAATAACTTACCAATCAAAAAATTGTTAGCTGACATGGCTAGTTGAGTGACTGTCAGGGACTGATATAAAAATAGAAACTCCAGGTCCACAGCCACATTTCAAAATTGCACCTTGTGTATTCTACTATTCTATCAAAAAATTAATAAATGCAACCACCTTGGTAACTATTCATATAACATCTGTAATGTAACCAATGATATGGTTTCAAAAGGAAACAACACTTGCCTGTATTTCAACACATACAGTGCATTTGGAATGTATTCAGACCCCTTGACCTTTTCCACATTTTGTTACGTTACAGCCTTATTCTAAAATTGATTTTTCTTCATCAATCTACACACAATACCCCATACATTTACATAAGTATTCAGACCCTTTACTCAGTACTTTGTTGAAGCACCTTTGGCAGCGATTACAGCCTCGAGTCTTCTTGGGTATGACACTACAATCTTGGTCACCTGTATTTGGGGAGTTTCTCCAATTCTTCTCTCCAGATCCTCTCAAGCTCTGTCAGGTTGGATGGGGAGCGTCGCTGCACAGCTATTTTAAGGTCTCTCCAGAGATGTTCAATCGGGTTCAATTCTGGGCTCTGGCTGGGCCACTCAAGCACATTCAGAGACTTGTCCCAAAGCCACTCCTGCGTTGTCTTGGCTGTGTGCTTAGAGTCGTTGTCCTGTTGGAAGGTGAACCTTCGCCCCAGTCCGAGGTCCTGAGGGCTCTGTAGCAGGTTTTCATCAAGGATCTGTTTGTGCTTTGCTCCGTTCATCTTTCTCTCGATCTTGACTAGTCTCCCAGTCCCTGCCGCTGAAAAACATCCCCACAGCATGATGCTGCCACCCCCATGCTTCACCATAGGGATGGTGCCAGGTTTCCTCCAGACGTGACGCTTGGCATTCAGGCCAAAGAGTTCAATCTTGGTTTCATCAGACCAGATAATCTTGTTTCTCATGGTCTGAGAGTCCTTTAGGTGCCTTTTGGCAAACTCCAAGCGGGCTATCATGTGCTTTTTACTGAGGAGTGGCTTCCGTCTGGCCACTCTACCATAAAGGCCTGATTGGTAGAGTGCTGCAGAGATGGTTGTCCTTCTGGAAGTTTCTCCCATCTCCACAGAGGACTCCACAGAACTCTGGAGCTCTGTCAGAATGACCATCAGGTTCTTGGTCACCTCCCTGACTAAGGCCCTTCTCCCCCGATTGCTCAGTTTGGCCAGTTTGGCCAGTTCTAGGAAGAGCCTTGGTTGTTCCAAACTTTTTACATTGAAGAATGATGGAGGCCATTGTGTTCTTGGGGACCTTCAATGCTGCAGACATATTTTGGTACCCTTCCCCAGATCTGTGCCTCGATACAATCCTGTCTCGGAGCTCTACAGACAATTCCTTCGACCTCATGGCTTGGTTTTCACTCTGACATGCACTGTCAACTTTGGGACCTTATATAGACAGGTGTGTGCCTTTCCAAATCATGTCTAATCAATTGAATTTACCACAGGTGGACTCCAATGAAGTTGTAGAAACATCTCAAGGATGATCAATGGAAACAGGATGCACCTAAGCTCAATTTCGAGTCTCATAGCAAAGGGTCTGAATACTTATGTAAATACATTTTGAAAACATTTCTAAAAACCTGTTTTCGCTTTGTTATTATGGGGTATTTTGTGTAGATTGATGAGGAAAAAATGTAATTTAATCTATTTTGGAATAAGGCTGTAACGTAACAAAATGTGGAAAAAGTCAAGGGGTCTGAATACTTTCCGAATGCACTGTACAATAAACAAATTATTCTGACAATTTATCAAGTTATTATTATAAAAAAGGGTTTTGTTGGCAGTTTGTCATAAAATGATTTTTTCAGTACAATACCAGTTTTACCTCATGTTAGAATCTAGTGATTCTAAGAGAAAATTGCCCTTTTCCTCTTGATTAGCGATGACTTGAGTAAATTTAACTAGGTATTTTTTGAGCAACCGAGTACTGTTATTTGATGAGATTGTGCTCACTCGGACTGTGTCCATATGAAAAACAATACTATTTTTATTTTTCACCCAAAATTCCATTAGGGAAGGATAGCATCTTGAGTGAACTAGTTGTGAACTTTGTAGCGAGGAATGTATCAAGAATGTCCTGTTGAGCTATGAGCCTATTTCAGAACCAAGCACTAACTTTAGTCGCCTTGGTTTGGTCAATTGGATACCCAGGAAAACAATGTCATACATTTTTGTAGATCACTGAATAAAATAATTCCAGGATTAACAGTGGATATTGTGTTTTGTTCCATGTAGCCTATGAAAATAAACATATAATCGAAACAGGCAAAGAATAAAGGAGATATGCTACACCTACATCTAAGCTCTAACCAAGAAAAGTAGGACAGCTGTTAAAGGGATAGTTCACCCAAAAAAAAATTTAACACGTTGGTTTCCTTACCCTGTAAACAGTTTATGGACAACGTATGTCAGCAGTCCATGCATTGGTTCTATTTCCCTTGCATGGTTTTAGCATTTGTAGCACAAATCCCATTCAAGTCATGGGACCGATATTAGCATTTTCCGCACATCATGTCCAAATCATCTGAAAGTATCTCAAATTGATTGTGAAGCTCAACAAAGTAAATTATTGATAATTTGAACATGATGCGCGAAAAATGCTAATATTGGTCCCAAGGCTTGAATGGGATTTGTGCCACAGATGCATTTGGAAACATTGCCAGGGAAACTAAACCGAAGCATGGATTGCTGTCATACCTTGTTCATAGACTGCTTACAGCTCGTGTCAAACTCATTCCATGGAGGGCCGAGTGTCTGCGGGTTTTCGCTCCACCCTTGTATTTGATTGATGAATTAAGGTCACTAACTAGTAAGGAACTCCCCTCACCTGGTTGTCTAGGTCTTAATTGAAAGAAAAAACCATACACACACAGACACTCGGCCCTTCGTGGAATGAGTTTGACACCCCTGGCTTAGAGGCTAAGGAAACCGAAGTGTTATTTTGTAATTTGTGTGAACTATCCCTTTAAATTATGAACAGTTGGGGACTATGCTTTTCTGAAATGCCTTTATCATGGTCATTTGTATATGATGAACCACATGCCATTCAACTTTAGTCCAGACGAGGAAGCTATTGTATTTTTAAAAAACACACTTGATTTGTTTTCCTAAATGGTCATGTAATTTATAGTTTTCCAAACTTTTGTTTAATTGTTAATGAGTCTACATAATATTTTCTATCAGAAATTAGCCTACTCAATTGGATAACAAATTGACAACGTTTGGAAGGATGGCTGACTTTTGACATGATTACATTTATTAAATTACGGACAATAGCCTGTATCAGTAGCCTACAGTAGGGACCTATAACCTATAAATGCTTCTACCAACATTTTTTTGCACACAATCATTCTATGCAGGGCTCTCCAACCCTATTCATGGAGAGCTACCATACCGTAGGTTTTCACTCCACCCTAATCTAGCCCACCTGATTCTAATAATTAGCTGGTTGATAAACTGAATCAGGTTCATTACAACTGTGGTTGGAGCGAAAACCTACATGAGGGTAGCTCTCCAGGAACAGGGTTGGAGAGCCCTGTTCTATAGTACGCTAAATGCACAGGTTAGTACCACACTGTATCCCAATCAGTCCATGATCCCTTTCTTCTTTCGCTGGGCTGAGGCTTGGTCCCTATATGTCCTCAAACCAGCCAGGAGGGGTCACTGCGAACCGGCTGACGGTAACTCTTGCGTTAATAGACTGGACTTCTCGACTGCCCTTTACCGACACTTTACAATAAAACTGGTGAAAAGCTACTGACAATCTCGCTAAACCCTTTATCGGACTGTTCCCCGACTATAAACCTGCATATCACTGAGTGGTGAGTAACCTACTATTCCCCTGATAAAATACATAAATAGACCCGGGTGTGTACATCTTTACTCTCGATAAAACTGTTTGTCATCTGAAGCCACCGGTGTGATAATGAGGGCAAAGTAGCTTAAAGGGAGCGCATTATGACCAAGCTGTGACTAGTCGCCACAATAACCTCTCCACAGCATTGGCTACACGAGTAGACAGCGACAATGTATCAAGTAAGTTAGGAATATGTTTCAGGTGTAACCGAAGTGGTTACATTGATTTACGTTAATTTGTTTATTTCCCACTGTGGATATTTCTAGGGCAAGTGACTCGCATACGCTATCGTCGTGCAGACATTATAGGCTACTATGATATTACCGGTTTGTATTTAGATGGTCTACTCTACACAGTGTTTGCATGTATGTGCTTCTCAATGCAGTGCCATGAGGCACGAAACGCATCGGGAGGATCAGTAGCTTAGTTGATGTTTACATATTTTTGCTTTACTAATCTCATATGTAAACTCAGCAAAAAAAGAAACGTCCTCTCACTATCAACTGCGTTTATTTTCAGCAAACTTGTGTAAATATTTGTATGAACATAACAAGATTCAACAACTGAGACAAACTGAACAAGTTCCACAGACATGACTAACAGAAATTGAATAATGTGTCCCTGAAGGGGGGTCAAAAGTAACAGTCTTTATCTGGTGTGGCCACCAGCTGCATTAAGTACTGCAGTGCATCTCCTCCTGATGGACTGCACCAGATTTGCCAGTTCTTGCTGTGAGATGTTTTCCCACTCTTCCACCAAGGCACCTGCAAGTTCCCAGACATTTCTGGGGGGAATGGTCCGAGCCCTCACCCTCTGATCCAACAGGTCCCAGACATGCTCAATGGGATTGAGATCCGGGCTCTTCGCTGGCCATGGCAGAACACGGACATTCCTGTTTTGCAGGAAATCACACACAGAACGAGCAGTATGGCTGGTGGCATTGTCATGCTGGAGGGTCATGTCAGGATGAGCCTGCAGGAAGGGTACCACATGAGGGAGGAGGATGTCTTCCCTATAACGCACAGCGTTGGATTGCCTGCAATGACAACAAGCTCAGTCCAATGATGCTGTGACACACTGCAACAGACCATGACGGACCCTCCACTTCCAAATCGATCTCGCTACCGAGTACAGGCCTCAGTGTAACGCTCATTCCTTCGACGATAAACGCGAATCCGACCATCACCCCTGGTGAGACAAAACCGCGACTCGTCAGTGAAGAGCACTTTTTGACAGTACTGTCTGGTCCAGCGATGGTGGGTTTGTGCCCATAGGCGACGTTGTTGCCGGTGATGTCTGGTGAGGACCTGCCTTACAACAGGCCTACAAGCCCTCAGTCCAGCCTCTCTCAGCCTATTGCGGACAGTCTGAGCACTGATGGAGGGATTGTGCGTTCCTGATGTAACTCGGGCAGTTGTTGTTGCCATCCTGTACCTGTCCCGCAGATGTGATGTTCGGATGTACCGATCCTGTGCAGGTGTTGTTACACGTGGTCTGCCACTGCGAGGACGATCAGCTGTCCGTCCTGTCTCCCTGTAGCGCTGTCTTAGGCGTCACAGACGGCATTGCAATTTATTGGCCACATCTGCAGGCTTCATGCCTCCTTGCAGCATGCCTAAGGCACGTTCACGCAGATGAGCAGGGACCCTGGGCATCTTTCTTTTGGTGTTTTTCAGAGTCAGTAGAAAGGCCTGTTTAATGTCCTAAGTTTTCATAACTGTGACCTTAATTGCCTACCGTCTGTAAGCGGTTAGTGTCTTAACGACCGTTCCACAGGTGCATGTTAATTAATTGTTTATGGTTAATTGAACAAGCATGGGGAAACAGTGTTTTAACCCTTAACAATGAAGATCTGTGAAGTTATTTGGAATTTTATGAATTATCTTTGAAAGACAGGGTCCTGAAAAAGGGACGTTTCTTTTTTTGCTGAGTGTATATACTGTATTCTATTCTACTGTATTTTAGTCTATGCCACGCCGACATTGCTCATCCTGATGTTTATATATTCCTTAATTCCATTCTTTTACTTTTAGATGGTGTGTGTATTGTTGTGAATTGTTAGATATACTGCACTGTTGGAGCTAGAAACACAAGCATTTCGCTACACCCGCAATAAATCAAATCAAATTTTATTTGCAACATGCGCCGAATACAACAGGTGTAGACCTTACAGTGAAATGCTTACTTACAAGCCCTTAACCAACAATGCAGTTGTAAAATAAATAAGTGTTAAGTAAAACATTTTAAAAAAAATTATTAAAGAGCAGCAGTAAAATAAAACAACAGTAGGGAGGCTATATACAGAGGGTACCGGTACAGAGTCAATGTGCGGGGTCACAGGTTAATTGAGGTAATATGTACATGTGGGTAGAGTTAAAGTGATTATGCATAGATAATAAACAGAGTAGCAGCAGCGTAAAAGAGGGGGTGGGGGGGAACAATGCAAATAGTCCGGGTAGCCATGATTAGCTGTTCAGGAGTCTTATGGCTTGGGGGTAGAAGCTGTTGAGAAGCCTTTTGGGCATTGACTTGGCGCTCCGGTACTGCTTGCCGTGCGGTAGCTGAGAGAACAGTCTATGACTAGGGTGGCTGGAGTATTTGACAATTTCTAGGGCCTTCCTCTGACACCTCCGACAATAACATCTGCTAAACATGTGTATGTGACAAATACATTTTGATTTGATGTGTAACAGTAGGGCGTGGGTGGGCTGGAGTGAGGTGGTCAGGAAGTGAATGGCTCTTGAATCGGCAACCTGATTGGAAGATGATGATCCATACACGGATGTATAAGTTGTTATGCTGTGATAGCCAACACACATTCTTTGGCTCCTCAGGACTGGGACTATACTGGTGTAAAGGGGGTATACTTCAGAAACACAGTGAACTCCTACTGGTCCCTTTTCTTCGAACACATTAGTTTTCTATGAAGGGGCCACAGAGACACACTGTCTTTGCATTATTAAGTGCCATATCCTTCCCACTGACAACCTGCAGAAAGTATTATTTGTGTCACATCAATGGAACCTTACAAAAGACATCAGCATACCAACTTCTTTAGGAAACCCCATAATAAACTGCTTTAGAAAATTGTCCCCTTAAAATCACTTGTAAGTGCAGTGGTTTTGAAAAGTTTCACAGAGAGAAGAAGCAAGATTGTTATTTAATGAAAGGCAGCCTCTAACATTTTACATTTTAGTCATTTAGCAGACGCTCTTATCCAGAGCAACTTACAGTTAGTGAGTGCATACATTTTTTCATACTAACACGTGATACCCTCACTACAACAACAGTGTCTGGTTGCTTCTACCTAGCCCTTGGTGATTTAAGTTAATTAACACATTGAAATGCATTGCTTTGTAAAGCTGACTCACACCCTTATGTTCTGGATAAACATGCATGACATAAATGGTATTTCACAGGTTTCTTGTGTGTTCAAGCTATCACTCTGTATCTGCTGTAGTATGGAGAATGCTACTTTAATATATTCCAGCATAAGACACTATCTTTAAGGGTTAAATGAGCCTGGACATTCCCAGGTAACAAACACTCTCTGTGATGAGTCATTGTATTTAGCCATGGGCATGACACATGATCTGTAATGATATCTCATTGCCATTGTACTGGATGATTGTTGGATTATGGCCTGGCCAAAGACTTACTTTATTGTATCCTCTCTCCTCAGGGCCCCTCTGTTGATGACATTCCAAACTGTCACTCAGATGCTTCCATGACCAGGGTTGAAAGCCTGAACTGAAACTTCACTTGTATATGTAACCCCCCCTGGTTTAAACCTACACAAACCAACCTTGAGGGGGTTGCTATTTGGAGCCAAATATGTTCCATCTGATCAAGAAAGACAAGGACAAGGATGAGAGGAAGAAGGACAAAAAGGACAAAAAGGAAAGGATGTCCCAGGCAGAGTTGAATAGCCTGGAGGAAATGAGCCAGAGGCGGGGCTTCTTCAACCTCCATCGAGGAGGCTCGAAGAGGGACAACAAAGGCAAGCTGGAGATCTCCAGCCCCATCCCTATCAAGGTGGCCAGCAATACAGAGCTCAGCCTTACTGATCTAGATGCTGATCGCTTCAGCAACCATGGCAGCATGGTCCTGGATTTGGGCCAGATGAGTGCCGCCAGCTCCAGTGATGACATCAAGGGGGAGTGGGGACAGGATCCCCATCACTCCTCTGTTAAGGAGCGAGCGGCCAAGTTCGGCGGCCTGGCCAAGCAGAACTCCCAGGTGGGCCAGGTCATGAAGCGCTTCTCCTCCCAGAAGAACAAAGAGGAGAGTGCCTCAGAGGCCTTCACACCAAGCTCAACGCAACCATCTCCCCAGATAGAGAACAAGGTGTTTGACCACCACAGACATGGCTCCCATCTGCATCTCCAGGGCCACGGCAGGGCTGGTAAGAGGGTTCATATCCCAGAGGTGGTGGAGAAGACCTTCCCAGCAGACCTGCGGCTGCCTGGCGTCTTGGCACCGCCCATGCCTGAGCCCAGGGAACTGGAGCTGCAGCGCCGCAACACAGGAGACTTTGGCTTCTCCTTGCGCCGCACAACCATGTTGGACCAGCGGCCTGATGGGGGGGTCTACCGCCGCGTGGTTCACTTCGCTGAGCCTGGAGCCGGGACCAAGGACCTGGCACTGGGTCTGGTGCCTGGAGACAGGTTGGTGGAGATCAATGGGCACAACGTGGAGAATAAGAACCGGGACGAGATTGTGGAGAAGATCCGTCAGTCTGGGGACTCTGTGAGGCTGAAGGTTCAGCCCATCGTGGAGCTGAGTGAGCTGAGCCGCTGCTGGCTGAGGAACCGCAGGGAGGCCTACAATGTAAGTACCTAATTTAGCGTGATTGTTCAAAATTATCAACAATGTTATAGCAGTCCATTTGAAGAACCAGCCTGACTGAGCTGCTGTTTCTCCGAGATTCATGTTGCAGAGATACTGCCACTAATAGATTCTACATATCAGTGGAGTCTTTGGTGATGAGAATTTGTGAAGGTTCTGTTGGGAAAGGCTGGTTCCTTCCTAATGATTGTGGGTATTTAATTATCTTACAGGTTGACCGCTGCACTGCACATTTTATAATCTAAACACGTTATTTTTCATCAATCTACCACACTCTATCACTAACGTGCCTCTGAACTGAACTGAGTGTGACAAGTAGAGTTGACTCTCTTTCTGGACATGTACAGTGGGGAGAACAAGTATTTGATACACTGCCGATTTTGCAGGTTTTCCTACTTACAAAGCATGTAGAGGTCTGTAATTGTTATCATAGGTACACTTCAACTGTGAGAGACAGAATCTAAAACAAAAATCCAGAAAATCACATTGTATGATTTTTAAGTAATTGCATTTTATTGCATGACATAAGTATTTGATCACCTACCAACCAGTAAGAATTCCGGCTCTCACAGACCTGTTAGTTTTTTTTTAAGAAGCCCTCCTGTTCTCCACTCATTACCTGTATTAACTGCACCTGTTTGAACTCGTTACCTGTATAAAAGACACCTGTCCACACACTCAATCAAACAGACTCCAACCTCTCCACGATGGCCAAGACCAGAGAGCTGTGTAAGGACATCAGGGATAAAATTGTAGACCTGCACAAGGCTGGGATGGGCTACAGGACAATAGGCAAGCAGCTTGGTGAGAAGGCAACAACTGTTGGCGCAATTATTAGAAAATGGAAGAAGTTCAAGATGACGGTCAATCACCCTCGGTCTGGGGCTCCATGCAAGATCTCACCTCGTGGGGCATCAATGATCATGAAGAAGGTGAGGGATCAGCCCAGAACTACACGGCAGGACCTGGTCAATGACCTGAAGAGAGCTGGGACCACAGTCTCAAAGAAAACCATTAGTAACACACTACGCCGTCATGGATTAAAATCCTGCAGCGCACGCAAGGTCCCCTTGCTCAAGCCAGCGCATGTCCAGGCCCGTCTGAAGTTTGCCAATGACCATCTGGATGATCCAGAGGAGGAATGGGAGAAGGTCATGTGGTCTGATGAGACAAAAATAGAGCTTTTTGGTCTAAACTCCACTCGCCGTGTTTGGAGGAAGAAGAAGGATGAGTACAACCCCAAGAACACCATCCCAAACGTGAAGCATGGAGGTGGAAACATCATTCTTTGGGGATGCTTTTCTGCAAAGGGGACAGGACGACTGCACCGTATTGAGGGGAGGATGGATGGGGCCATGTATCGCAAGATCTTGGCCAACAACCTCCTTCCCTCAGTAAGAGCATTGAAGATGGGTCGTGGCTGGGTCTTCCAGCATGACAACGACCCAAAACACACAGCCAGGGCAACTAAGGAGTGGCTCCGTAAGAAGCATGTCAAGGTCCTGGAGTGGCCTAGCCAGTCTCCAGACCTGAACCCAATAGAAAATCTTTGGAGGGAGCTGAAAGTCCGTATTGCCCAGCGACTGCCCCGAAACCTGAAGGATCTGGAGAAGGTCTGTTTGGAGGAGTGGGCCAAAATCCCTACTGCAGTGTGTGCAAACCTGGTCAAGACCTACAGGAAACGTATGATGTCTGTAATTGCAAACAAAGGTTTCTGTACCAAATATTAAGTTCTGCTTTTCTGATGTATCAAATACTTATGTCATGCAATAAAATGCAAATGAATTACTTAAAAATCATACAATGTGATTTTCTGGATTTTTGTTTTAGATTCCGTCTCACAGTTGAAGTGTACCTATGATAAAAATGACAGACCTCTACATGCTTCGTAAGCAGGAAACACTGCCGATTTTGCAGGTTATCAAATACTTGTTCTTCCCACTGTATACCAAGTTGATGACTAAATACTGCTTTCTTCAGGGGCACATTACGAAAACTAGCCTAATGTTTACTTTCCTTCCACTCTGTCTCACGTGGGAATCTGAAGCATGGCTGTACAGACCCATACTGAACCTTCTGTCACTCTGCATCAGAGAGATGAGTGTGTTTTCTCATGTTTGGCATTCTTCAGCAGGGATGCCTTCCTCTGTTATGTAACCACTTAACTACATGGTTACACAGTCTTGTCACAGAGAGGGTGACACGTTCTTTTCTAAATGCCTGGTGTGAGGAGCTGCCTCCTGTTGAGAGGCGTGATGACCCTGTTCTGTGTGTACTGTACAGTGTGTGTGGTATGTAATTCCATACCCCCCCTCCTCCTCCCCCTTTGACACCAAACAAAGGCGAGTTGGAGAGTAGGACAATAGCACAAAGACTACAAAAATGAAATGACAAGCGAAGGTCCAGTTTGACGTTGTCTGTAAAATCTCAAGTTGCACTGCAGTAGTTAAAAGAGAAGCATATTGTTATGGTTCTCATAATTATTTTATGGACTTTTGGTCATTACTTTATGCTCTGTTTTATAGTGAGTTAGTGTGGCAATTGGAAGTGTGGATACAAGCTCGGTCCTGAACCTCCCACTTTAACCTTTCAACCCCATACACACTCCCATGTTCCTGTGTAGCAGGTCTTTCTACTGTTATCTCTCTGGTAGGACTCGTCTGTCACTCCTGCTCACCTCCAACACTTACTGACAAGATTCTGCAGCAAAATATCAATATTCTCTTTTCATTCCTCCTTATTTGGGCCTATTCTAAAAGAAAGCAGTGGCTATTGCATGCCCATTTGTTCTGTAGAGATATAGGGACATCACAAGTAAGGACCTTGGAGATTCTTGCTGCTTTGCTCCATAAACAAACACAGCGGTAGCAGCAGGGGAGGGTGTCCAAGCCTTTGCCATTCCCTAGACTGAGCAGAAGTCTGTATCCTGGTTCACTGCTGCTAGGGTGATTCTGAGGTTCTACCCATATGTGTACCCAGATCTCACAACCCCCCCCAACGCCCCTCTGTCTCTCTACGTGTAGGCCATCTATCTGATGCTGTCTGGTCGAAATGAGTATGACATTGTTGCCGCCGCCCGTAGCATTGAAGGCAAGGGAATCCAGCGACTACAATGCTTTTAGTTTTTGAAATATTTAGGACTAACCTATTCCTTGCCACCCACTGAAACTAACTGCAGCTCTTTGTTAAGTGTTGCAGTCATTTCAGTCGCTGTAGAAGCTGACGTGTATAGTCGTTAGTAAAGATTGAAAAAATATGTGCTCATATTGCCAGTGTGAGCAGGTCACCTCTAGTTAAAGCTAGAATCTGTAGTTGCTACATCCATTTTTGAACTTATAAATTAAGAATCAATGGATATATATATATATATATATATATATATATATATATATATATATATATAATTAAAGAGTTACTTATAAATGCCTCATGAGCTTAGTTCAACTGTCATACCCCATCAGAACCCAAAATATAAGCTTGTTTTACTCCAATGTTTGGTTAAAACTATAATTGTGATTACCATGGATGGTCAGTCCTTGCATCCATTGCTCTGTCT
Source organism: Coregonus clupeaformis (assembly GCF_020615455.1). Classification (NCBI taxonomy): domain Eukaryota; kingdom Metazoa; phylum Chordata; class Actinopteri; order Salmoniformes; family Salmonidae; genus Coregonus; species Coregonus clupeaformis. The sequence goes on from NC_059200.1 coordinate 31,258,416, forward strand.
ATGATTTTGAGTGGTTACATTTCTCCCATCCCTCAGCTTTTTACCAAAACAGAGGTGGGGTGCCCGCTTTGTTATTGTTTCAATTAAGGACTCTAGCTTTAAATGGATGGGGGTGGGTGGGAATGTTGTACTTTGACGCTGTACTGCACATAAACAAGCAGTGTGAACGATGAAGGGGTTGTGTTTCCTGTTACTCTCCCATAGCCACCACCAGTTTCAGGCTTGATAGGCAGGATGCACACACCTGGCAACCAGATGCTCAGAGGCTTACCCATAAAGGAACTGTGAACATTACGATATACTCACCACAGTCTTGCTTTTTTTTTTGACCCATTCTATTATTTTATGTCAACCAAATAAATTATGATTTTATAAAAATCTAACCTGATGTGAACATAACTAGAGTGGTTTCATGCCAAAGCCCACAGAACTACCAACGATTCGTTTTCATTGTCCATTTCTCCGATGTGTTTATTTACCCTGAGGTATCCTCTTTTGATATAGTGGTAGAAAATTCTGGGATTTCAGTCTGCCGTTCATTCTATCCCATTCTGTTTTTCCTGTGGGGAGGAAATGTCAAGTATTTCCTGAAGTCTGGTGTGTGCGGGTGTCAAGGAGAGGTACCTTGAGTTCTCTTCCTTTTCTGCCACTACTCTGACTGGGTAATTTCTTCTTTATTGAGCCATCCCTGACCTGCAGGGAACTTGGCAAGAAAGAGACAGCCAGACTAATTTCTCTACTCAGATCTGTGAAGATATGTATATGTCTGTTTTCACCTCTGACAGTGGAGTTGTTAACTGGATTGAGTTCAGCTGGTTGCCTTTCAGGTTTCACCACTTCATTCAATTCAGAGAGGTGTCCTCTGGGAGGGAGAGCTCTACTTTGACTGTTTCATTAAAACCATGTGTCTCCATTCTAAACCTCTGTTAGCTCCTCCATAGACTTTGGTCTGAACCATCACATCAGAGCACCTCCGTTAGGATCTGTAACTCTGCATCATATTGGCATTTTGCAAAAGGATGTTGAAATGTAAAAGTGTTTGACACCTGGAGTGTGGATTTTCCTTTGTCACAGGAACAGGACTGTCAGAAACTGTTTTGTTGGATGCTCCATGAAACAGTTGTGTATACTTCACATGGTGCAGTCTTAATGAGTGTTCAAACTGCCCATCCCACCACACACCTGAGCAACCAGAGACCTTTAGGAGCCTATTGATGCCTGGGATTAATTGGTCTATGGTGTGTACCCAGCGAAGGGACCCCCCTCTCCTCTTTTAGTAGTATTCCTGTCCCTGGAACTGTGTCCCAGATATCACTGATCATGACCAAACCGTAAGAAATGATAGCATGAGAGTGTGACCTAGAACCAACCAGCAGCTCTGTTAATAGGTTATAATAAGATCTAGATCAAGTCAATGCTGCAGTTTGTAGAACTCTATTTTGTTGATTTATGGGGTGGCTATTTGTGCAAGAATGATCAGGCTTTAATTGTCCTCAATCAATGAAAACATGATTATCCATTGGCATGGAAACCGTTCCATTTCAGAAAATTGTATTCACGAATGAATGCGTCTGTTTTTAGTCTTTGCTGTAATAAAGACTTAGCAAAAAAACTTTACAACAGACTCTCTGGTACGCTTATTATTTTAGTGTTTTACGTTGTTCCAAATGGTCAAAAATTATTGTAATCTAACAGCACTTATTTGGTACAGATAATATGCACGCAGCGCTTGCTCCTTACCTTTTTTTTTCTTGATCTCCAGTATTTTCCACAATTAGTCACATTTATTCCTCACATCTGACTTACAATTTTAACTCCTGAGCAACCAGTAAATATTCTCCTGTTTCGAGGTTATTTGTCACTTCCTCTGAACACCGTAACACGTGACAGCAAAATGGATGCAGAGTTTTTTTATAACCAATTTATTGATGTGACTATGATATGCTATAGGTCAGGCCCTATTGGTCACGTGCATGCCATGCATACATGTGTCACGTAAAGAGCGCAAGGGTTGAGAGAATAGGGAATGTTTTTTTTCCTAAACAAATGTAGGGATTTCGATAACTTTTTTCAGAAATGGCTGTAATTATGTAGATGTTCTGTGGTGGTCGATGAAGCAGGGAGGAGAGCGAGAGAGACAACGGGTGCTAGTCAGTCACTCGCTGTCTTTTTCTTAACACAGTGCATCAAGTCTGAGCCAGGCCCGGCACAATCAACTCAATTGCGGTCGGACTCCCTCTAGTCATTTGTGTCTTAATTATTTCATTTCGCTTAAAGCATCAGACAAGCTTGATTTGATTAAAACACATATGGAAAAATACCATTTTAAAATGTTGATGACTCGATTGGTCCAATGAACAGACTACTCTTTGTCGACCAATATTTTTTTTTTTGTTGGGGACAGCCCTACTAGCTAGTGGCTACCCCATGTATTTCCACATTATACACCTGCATTGATCTTCAGACAATAAAACCTGATATTGGCTCACTCACTATCAACTGGTGACATTGTATCAGTGGAGGCTCCTCAGAGGAGGAACGGGAGGACCATCCTCCTCAGTGAATTTCATAATCTAAATGGTGAAACATTGTTATCCTTTTTAGATAAAATCATACTAGATATATTCACATCACCAAATAGTTGATTTTAAAACACACTATTTTGAAATGAAGGTCTACAGTAGCCTCAGCAGCACTCTGTAGGGTAGCGCCATGGTGTAGCCGGAGGACAGCTAACTTCTGTCCTTCTCTGGGTAGATTGACTTCAATACAAAACCTAGGAGGCTCATGGTTCTCACCCCTTCCATAGACTTACACAGTAATTATGACAACTTCTGGAGGACGTCCTCCAACCTATCAGAGCTCTTGCAGCATGAAATTTATATACAGTGCATTCGGAAAGTATTCAGACCCTTGACTTTTTACACATTTTGTTACGTTACAGCCTTATTCTAAAATGGATTAAATAGTATTTTTTCCTCATCAATCTACAAACAATACCCTATAATGACAAAGCAAAAATGGGTTTTACATTTTTGCAAATGTATTAAAAATAGAAAAAACTGAAATATCACATTCACATAAGTATTCAGACCCTTTTACTCAGTACTTTGTTGAAGCACCTTTGGCAGCGATTACAGCCTCAAGTCTTCCTGGGTATGACGCTACAAGCTTGGCACACCTGTATTTGGGGAGTTTCTCCCATTCTTCTCTGCAGATCCTCTCAAGCTCTGTCAGGTTGGATGGGGAGCGCCGCTGCACAACTATTTTCAGGTCTCTCCAGAGATGTTCGATCGGGTTCAAGTCTGGGCTCTGGCTGGGCCACTCAAGGACATTCAGAGACTTGTCCCAAAGCCACTCTGCTTTGTCTTGGCTGTGTGCTTAGGGTCATTGTCCTGTTGGAAGGTGAACCTTCGCCCCAGTCTGAGGTCCTGAGCACTCTGGAGCAGGTTTTCATCAAGGATCTCTCTGTACTTTGCTCCGTTCATCTTTCCCTCGATCCTGACTAGTCTCCCAGTCCCTGCTGCTGAAAAACATCCCCACAACATGATGCTGCCACCACCATGCTTCACCGTAGGGATGGTGCCAGGTTTCCTCCAGATGTGACGCTTGGCATTCAGGCCAAAGAGTTCAATCTTAGTTTCATCAGACCAGAGAATCTTGTTTCTCATGGTCTGTGAGTCCGTTAGGTGCCTTTTGGCAAACTCCAAGCGGGCTGTGAGTGGCTTCCGTCTGGCCACTTTACCATAAAAGCCTGACTGGTAGAGTGCTGCAGAGATGGTTGTCCTTCTGGAAGCTTCTCCCATCTCCACAGAGGATCTCTGGAGCTCTGTCACCATTGGGTTCTTGGTCACCTCCCTGACCAAGGCCCTTCTCCCCCGATTGCTCAGTTTGGCCGGGCGGCCAGCTCTAGGAAGAGTCTTGGTGGTTCCAAACTTCTTCCATTTAAGAATGATGGAGGCCACTGTGTTCTTGGGGACCTTCAATGCTGCAGAAATGTTTTGGTACCCTTCCCCAAATCTGTGCCTCGACACAATGCTGTCTCTGAGCTCTACGGACAATTCCTTCGACCTCATGGCTTGGTTTTTGCTCTGACATGCACTGTCAACTGTGGGACCTTATATAGACAGGTGTGCCTTTCTAAATCATGTCCAATCAATTAAATTTCCACAGGTGGACTCCAAGTTGTAGAAACATCTCATGGATGATCAATTGAAACAGGATGCACCTGAGCTCAATTTCGAGTCTCATAGCAAGGGGTCTGAATACTTATGTAAATAAGGTATTTCTGTTTTTTATTTGTAATAAATGTGCAGAAATATCTAAACACGTTTGGGGTAATGTGTGTAGATTTGATGATAAACAATTAATTTAATCAATTTTAGAATAACTCTAACGTAACAAAATGTGGAAAAGGCATTGTGTTGTCAAGTTTGAAATTGTTATAAATCCAAGAATAAGCGAGAACATTGTAAAACTGCATACAATTAACAGAAGAGGTTGTAGGAACATTCTGACAAAGTTTGAACCCTCTGACAGCATCAGATCATGTAAAAGTGTTATCCACCCATGAAAATTGCTTTCGAACATCGGAGGGATACACAATCATGCAATCCACTGGGATTTTCTAACAAATATTGACAGGAAAAAAAATTGCCACGGAGAGAGTGAGAGAAAAATCTGATTACTAGCTACCTAGTTGATAGCCCTCAAACTGATTTTGCATTCCAGGTGACTACCTCATGAAGCTGGTTGAGAGAATGCCAAGAGTGTGCAAAGCTGTCATCAAGGCAAAGGGTGGCAATTTGAAGAATCTCAAATATAAAATATATTTTGATTTGTTTAACACTTTTTTGGTTACTACATGATTCCATATGCGTTATTTCATTGTTTTGATGTCTTCACTATTATTCTACAATGTAGAAAATAGTAAAAATAAAGAAAAACCCTTGAATGAGGAGGTGTCCAAACTTTTGACTGGTTGTGTGTGTGTGTGTATTACTGTACATAATACGAGCAAATGGATCATGGTGTTTTTATGTGACTGCTATGAAAGTGAACTGTTTGCGTGTGATCAGGGGTGTATTCATTCCACCGATTCTGTTAAAACAATTCTTAAACGGAAGCTAACGTAACGGGGATAAACATACCTGAATTTGTCCAATAGAAACTCTCATTTGCAACGGTTGGACTAATGATTACACCATTGATCAGCTAGATGCAGGTAAGAGTGTTCAAGGTGGTATTGAATGTGTCACTGTCACCTTGATTACTGAAAATTATCTTGTCCTGTGCACGTATGTTGTGAACTTTCATTCATAGGCTAAGTTGTAGCAACCTCATGAAGGGTACAGGGAAAATTTTAGTATCATGTAGTAGCCTAAATCTATCGATTATTACATTGAGCTGGGTAAATGGAATATGAATGACAGTCCTCCAATATGCTGTAATAGAAATAAGGCCATGCTCATTAAAAAAATTATCATCCTCCCTCATCATAAACGGCACCGACCGCCACTGCATTGTCTGCTTGTGACATGAAAGCCCATATGTAGCTTCACATACTGTTTGTGTCTTGAGGGCTCAACAAGTGAGCCTGTTTTGTGAAAAGCCGGTATGAAAAGTCCGTGTACGCGTTTCTTTTTATTTGGATCCCCATTAGCTTTTGCAGAAGCAGCAGCTACTCTTCCTGGGGTCCACAAAAAACACAAAACATGAGAAGTAACTAAACACTGAGACAAGAACAGTCACACACATTTAAAATACAATGATATACAAACAGTACAACAAAACAATACAAACAATACAACTAAAATGTGTTTATTGAGAGTGTGTGTGTGCGCCCCCTCACAGCCCCTGCTGTTCCATAAGATGTTAATGTTTTTTAAAGGTAATTTTTGCTGTTTGCTTGAGTAATTAGAGATGGGAGTTCTATGTGATCATGGCTCTGTATAATACTGTGCGTTGCCGTGAATTAGTTTTGAACTTTGGGACTGAGGAGTCCCCTGGTGGCATGTCTTGTAGGGTATGTATGGGTGTCTGAGCTGAATGTGTGCATAATCGAATAACAATCTGGAACTTTTATCACAGTAATATCTCTCATAAAATCTAGAAGACATTCAGTTAATCTCTCGTCAACCCTCAACCAGGAAAGACTGGTATGCATGTTGTTAGTTCTGTGCAGTTAAGGGCAAGGTGTGCTGGTCTGTTTTTAGCCAGCTGCAGCTTTGCTAGGTCTTTCTTTGCTGCACTTGACCATATTACCGGACAGTAATCAAGATGGGACTAGACCAGAGCCTGAACAACTAGTACAGTTGATTTTTGTGTCAAACGGTTTTTAAAACAGACATACCCCTCCCCATCATCCCAACCACTTTGTCAATATGACTTGACCATGATATCTGACCAACCAATGTTACTCCTAGGAGGTAAGCTTAATCAACTTGCTCAATGGTCACACCCTTTATGCACAACTCCAGTTGAGGTTTAGGTCTTAGAACATTTTGATCCATATACAGTGCTTTTAGTTTTAGATGTATTTAAGACCAGTTTATTATTAATCACCCATTCTGATACTGACCAAATACAAATAGCATTGTATTTGGTCAAACACAATTCTCTCCATCAGCTAACTAAGAACAGGCAACAAACTGATTGGGCGGCTGTTAGAGCCAGCAAAGGGTGCTTTACTATTTTTAGGTAGTGGAATGACTTTAACTTCCTTCCACGTATGTGGACACATACACTCCTTTAGGCTTTGGTTAAAGATAAAGCAAATAGGGGTGGCAATACAGTCTACTACCATTCTCAATAGTTTCCCATCAAGGTTGTCTATACCTGGTGGCTTATCTTTATTGATGGATAACAATAGTTTTTCCACCTCTCACACTAACTTGACCAAATTCAAAACCGAAATCATTCTTTCATTAGTAGATATTTTATAAAATAAATATGATGGTTCACTGTTCAATGTTGTCATTTCACTTCTGACTTTTTCCACTTTACTAATGAAATAGTCATTGAAATGATTGCCAATATCAAAAGGGTTTGTTATAAATGACCCATCAACTTCAATGAACGATTGAGATGAATTTGATTTTCTGCCCATGATATCATTTAAGGCATTATGTTTTATGTAATTTCTTTGTTTGGTCAAGTTTAGTCACAACATTTCTCAGTTTACAGTATGTCAACCAATCAGCTGAGAAGGTTGATTTGTGTGCCACCTCTTTTGCATAATTTCTTTTGAACCAAACAATTTCAATTCATCAATCCAGGGGGCTCTAACAGTTCTATAACAGTAATTTCCTAACAGGTGCATGCTTGTCAACAATTGGCATGAATAATTTTATAAATACTTCCAGTGCTGTATCTGGATTCACTTCCTCATACACATCAAACCAACATACATACATACATTTTTTTTTTTTTTACATCCAATCACATTTTATTTGTCACATGCGCCGAATACAACAGGTGTAGACCTTACCGTGAAATGCTTACTTACAAGCCCTTAACCAACAATGCAATTTTAAGAAAATTGAGTTAAGAAAATATTTACTAAATAAACTAAAGTAAAAAACAAAAAAATCACTATAAAATCACAATAATGAGGCTATATACATGGGGTACCGGTACCGAGTCAATGATCAGGGGTACAGGTTAGTCAAGGTAATTTGTACATGGATGTAGGTGTAAAGTGACAATGCATAGATAATAAACAGCGAGTAGCAGTAGTGTAAAAACTACTTTCATTTTTAATTATATTTTTTTATTGTCACAAACACCGGATAGGTGCAGTAAAATGTGTTGTTTTACAGGGTCAGCCATAGTAGTATGGTTCCCCTGGAGCAAATTAGGGTTAAGTGCCTTGCTCAAGGGTACATCGACACATTTTCAACCAAAGTGTCCTGTGTGTGTGTGTGTGTGTGCCTCACCACCGTTGGATGGTTTGCATTTAGGTTGTATACCAAACCATCCCTCATAGGTTGGAAGCTGTTAGCAGATAGTACACATTTTCCTCCAACACAGTTGTCACTGACAAGGCTTCACCTCTGGGGTTTAATATACTGGGATGTTAACGCCCACTAATGTCCAGTGCTCACAGCCTGTTGTGTAACACAACCAGTTTCTGAATGGCCTCCTCAATGAATGTTTGGACCAAATTAGATTATGTAATGGATCATCAGGGCCTGGGACCAGCTGCTGCCCTTTCTGTTTTCCTCTCTTCCCCAGAGCTGCCAGTGTGTTTCCTGGCCTGTTTTGGGAGCTGTGTGTCCCTAGCTGGGTCCCTAGCTGTGGCTGTTGGGCCTACGCTGCCCTCAGGTCACCAGGGTTCTGACTGGGACCTGCCTGTCATACAGGGACTGAGCCGGTGTGCATGTGCTGGGCTGGGTGCTGTGTCCAGACGGCAGGCCCCTCATCTCTACATGGTGAGCAGGAAACTACTATAGCCCTGTTTACAGGCCTGCCATACTTCACTGCACTGCACTGTGGCCACTGGCAGTCCTCTTGTAAGCTCTCTGTGTGAAGATGATGGGTCAGGAGGTGCTCCCTCCATAGACTCTGGAAGCTTCTGCTTCTCAAATAGATAACATTGTACATTGTTCACTTGGGAACAGTTGAAATCTATTCATTACTGTCACTGATTTAAATCCACTGTAGGTACCAGGATTAATTGACCAGCTCTCTATGAACATAGCAGTTATGCCCTTTTGTGTTGATGTAAGAGTAAAAAGCAATGTGAATTTGCTTTCTTTTCTTCAGTGGCTGGATCAGTTGTTTACATCAGACTACTGTAACGCTGCTCACACAGTCAACCCAAGCATCAAATTACAGTTGTGCGCTAGCTCTCCTGTGCAGCCTTCTAGATTTTAAATGGAAGGAGACGGTGGTGGAAGAGCTGGAACAATGCTCTTGATCTAAGGTCTTACTGTGTGTAAGCATACATGCTAATGACTAGGTGAGGTGTGGAAGGATTACATAGTCAGTCAGCGGTAGGAGCTGCACAGTGACCTGACTGGTTTCAATTGTGGTGTTGAAACATGAAACTTTAATTGAATAGTCAAAAAGGAGCACGTAAACATATCATTGACTGTATGAAAATAAGAAACGTTAATGTTAATACTGTATGATTGCTAAAGAACAGTGTGTCAGTTTTTCATGTGATTGAATGGGCTGACTGGGCCAAAGTGCATTGAACTGCTGAAGATACTATTATGGCTACAGCTGTTTGACATGAGTTTTCCTCTTAACAATGGCAATGGGCTTTATGAAAATCCTGAGAATAAAGGTGGATTTAGCATTTTATCTTTTGCCAGCTTGATGGTATCGAAGTGCATGCATGCATGCACTGACATGAATGTACTGTGAGTCAAACACTAAATCCCTACCTTAGCAGGTAACGTGTGGACAAAGACAACATCCAGTATAATTTGTAGTTTCCACACAGTGGAAAATAGCTTCTGTTTGTTATTGCCTTTATTACAAGTTTGTTAGCATACCAGTAGCTTAATTTGACCATCTTGGCAGATGTCTAAATGAATTAAGACAACATAGCTGTCAGTTACTGTCTGATTAGTTGTGATGGTGAGCTACCTGATCCTTACTCAGTAGTACCAGTCTGTTCTCCCTATCAGTACTGTGTATCAGTGTGTCCTCCCCTTAGTTTGTTCACTGTTGCTACCCTTTCTAAACTGTTCAAAGTACAAACACAATAGAAATACTGACTTGCTGGAACAACACATACAATTATAATGAATTTGACACTAATTTTGGATTCTGGACGTTCTTGGCTCCTTAAGGAGTATTGTCTTATGAGAGGACGTTTTTATGTGTTTTATTGTTTTATGGGATTATGAGAATGCTAAGTAATTTTGGAATGGAAGCGCCAACCATCTCTGACAAGATGAGGCCTGTCCCCTGTCAATACCACTAAGACCCACATGCTTCTCAGACTGACATTCCTCTCTCACTCTGTGGCACACCAAGACACACCTGGTGATAATGTGTGTGCATGTGTAAATGCGTTGGACTCCGGACAATTCCAATAGTGTGTGTGTGTGTGTACTGAACAAAAATATAAAACATGTAAAGTGTTGGTCCCATGTTTCATGAGCTGAAATAAAAAATCCCAGAAATGTTCCATGTGCACAAAAAGCTTATTCCTCTCAAATTCTGTGCACAAATTTGTTTACATCACTGTTAGTGAGCATTTCTCCATTGCCAAGATAATCCATCCACCTGACAGGTGTGGCATATCACAAAGCTGATTAAACAGCATGATCATTACACAGGTGCATCTTGTACTGGGGACAATAGAAGGCTACTAAAATGTGCAGTTATATCACACAATGCCACAGATGTCTCAAGTTTTGAGGGAGCGTGCAACTGGCATGCTGTCTGCAGGAATGTCCACCAGAGCAGTTGCTAGAGAATTGAATGTTCATTTCTCAACCATAAGCCGCCTCCAACAGTTTTTGAGAATTTGGTAGTACAGCCAACCGGCCTCCCAACCGCAGACCACTTGTATGGCGTCGTGTGGGCAAGTGGTTTGCTGATGTCAACGTTGTGAACAGAGTGCCCCATGGTGAGGTTATGGTATGGGCAGGCATAAGCTATGGAGAACGAACACAATTTGGATTTTATCAATGTCAATTTGAATGCACAGAGATACCGTGACGAGTTCCTGAAGCCCATTGTCGTGCCATTCATCCACCGCCATCACCTCATGTTTCAGCATGATAATGCACAGCCCCATGCCACAAGGATCTGTACACAATTCCTGGAAGCTAAAAATGTCCCAGTTCTTCCATGGCCTGCTCTGGACCAACGTGTACGACAGCGTGTTCCAGTTCCCGCCAATATACAGCAACTTCGCACAGCCATTGAAGAGGAGTGGGATAACATTCCACAGGCTACAATCAACAGCCTGATCAACTCTATGCGAAGGAGATGTGTCGCGCTGCATGAGGCAGATGGTGGTCACACTAGATACTGACTGGTTTTCTGATCCACACCCATACCTTTTTTTTAAGGTATCTGTGACTAACAGATGCATATCTGTATTCCCAGTCATGTGAAATCCATAGATTAGGGCCTAATGAATGTATTTAAATTGACTGATTTCCTCATATGAACTGTAACTCAGTAAAATATTTTAAATTGTATGGAGTGTATCAAACATTAGTCACACCTTCCAAATATTGAGTTGCACACCCCCAACCCTTTTTCCCTCAGAACAGCCTCAATTCGTCAGGACATGGACTCTGCCATGTGTCGAAAGCGTTCCACAGGGATGCTGGCCCATGTTGACTCCAATGCTTCCCACAGTTGTGTCCAGTTGGCTGGATGTCCTTTGGGTGGTGGACCATTCTTGATACACACAGGAAACTGTTGAGCATGAAAAACCCAGCAGCATTGCTGTTCTTGACACAAACCGGTGCGCCTGGCACCTACTACCATACCTCGTTCAAAGGCACTTAAATCGTTTGTCTTGCCCATTCGCCCTCTGAATGGCACACATACAGAATCCATGTCTCAAGGCTGAAAAATCCTTCTTTAACCTGTCTCCTCCCCTTCATCTACACTGAGTCAAAGTGGATTTAACAAGCTATGATCCCTTATTGACGTCACTTGTTAAATCCACTTTGAATCAGTTCAATGACATATCCCATCCCAGGGAGGCGATGCTAGGCTATCACAGTAAGCACTCAGCATTAGTACAGACGCTGGGATTAGATGGGCGGGGCTCCACGGCTAATAATAGAGCTGTCAGGTTTACTGGAGGGGCGGGACTACAGTGACCACAGTGACCACTTCCTCCTCTCTTCCACTCCTCCAGGTTCTTCCTCATTGTTAAGAGGCGATTAACACGAGTGTTCTTATTATAGGACAGAGGCTGTAGCCTGAGGTCATGACCCCTACCACTGTAGCCAGTCAAGCGCCATATTGCCCTCTCACATAGGCCAGCCAGTTTAAATCAGGAAGGGAATGATTTATTTGCAGTTTCATATCTCTCAGGCAAACATTCATGAACAAAGCTGTGTGTGGTTGTCTGCTGAGGAATTTCATTGACATAGTCTTCCTCTTTCTGCTGTGTTTGGACATCAGTCCTTAAACAGACACACCCTCAGTTTTTCAGCTTTCTGATAGCGGCTGCCATTGCTCTTAATCGTCACTGTGTGTTATGTCTGGAATGGTCTAAACCTATTGTTATTGCCCTGAAACCCTCTTATCTGTGGTGAGAGTGAAATGTGGTGTTGTAATTTATTTTATCTCCCAGTCCCACCCCTAGTGTAGTCCACCTTGGGATGAATCTGTTCTATTTCCCTGTGTGTGGGTCTCTCTGTTCCCCTCTCCCTCCCTCCTCTCCATGGTCTCCATCACACCCATCTATTCAGACCAGTGAATGAATCCATGCTGCACGTGCATGCGTTAGTGTGTGAGAGTTTTGAGAGTTGGTGTGCGTGTGGACTGAGAAGATGTCTGTGATGGGTGTCGTGCAGTGTCCTGAGTGGCAGGCTGAAGGGGACACAATGGAGTCCCTAGTGGCAGTGAGGGCAGCATGGTGTACCTCTTGTATCCTCGCATGTCTCTGAGACCATAGCCTGTTGGCGGTGACCTCCTTGTCTCCAACACTGTCCCGTCTGTCTCTGTGACACTCCTCTCAGGCTCTCCCGGTCTGTCATCTTCCATTGACCTGCTGTCTGTCTGCTTCCATTGCCCTTCTGCTTCCACGCACACTTTGCTCTCCCGAATGATGATGAGGCAGTTTTAACGTGTTGAAGTGTCTTTTCACCTCCTGGTAAATGACTATTGTCTCCAGCTGAATACAAGAACACTTTGCCATGTTATAATCTAACGGTCCTGTAGTAAAGGCTCATTTACATCTCGTTAAATGAGCTTGATAATCACTTCCTCGTAAGTCATTTGTCAGCCTTGCGTGTGTTCACACCTCTTTCTAACAGAGCGGGATCAGGTTGTTTGTAGGCTACTCCCCATCTGCATAATGTTAACTCTTGGCCTGCTTTCTATGAGTGTTGTAATCAGGTCTGTATTTACTGTGACTGTATAGTCTGGGTCATTGTCATGACAGAATCTCATCTCATAAATCCCATGGGTCCTGCTTCAGTTTCAACATGTATAGACCGTCAGCCACACGCTGTCACGCTCTTGCTCAGACACACACACACACACACACACACACACACACACACACACACACACACACACACTGTGGGGAAGGATCAGCAGGCTAGGCTGTGTTACAGCAGACAGATTGGATTCCACCAGCTTGATCTAGCACGTCTGCACTGCCTGCAGTTCCATGTTGTCCTCCTGCAGCCACTCCCCCTGCCCACCACACCCAATCAGAAGCTGAACGCTCTACTCTCCTTCCAGGCCAGGCGTAGACCACGTGTTATGTGTCACCGGTTTTCTCACAGGGCATTTTATTCTGCAGTAATATTTTTTTCCCAGCCACAGGCTAAATTCGTACTGTTATCAATATGGGGCAGTAGATTAACTGATACCTTCCTAGAATTTAAGAAGCGGACCTAAATGTTTTGGTGCTTATAGCTCCCTCTTGTGGTTTTAGAAGCAAAGTGAAACTCAGTGAATGAAAAGTAAAGTACGATGTCCCTCTAGTGGTGGTCTGTGAACTCTACTGATCAAGGCTTTTCTGATGCCTTTATATGCTGAATACATAATTTGTCCAAATTAATGATTCTAAATCAAGATGAACTCTTCATTGGCTCAGTCATTGGCATGACTGATGCTTGCAGTTGTGTTTATGGCCTTAATGCTGTGGTCCTGTGTTGTTTTGACACCTCATGAATGTAGTTCTCAGTCTTTATCCTACTTCTTCTGTGCATGGCCCTAAAGGACCAAGAGATTTGACTTCAGCGTTTCCCCTAGGATTTCTTTCAGCAGTGATGGTATAGTTAGCGTTGGGGGGGGGGGCGGCATAGTAATGGACGCAACCAATGGCGCGGTCTATGGCCTAACATTTTAAAGGCCCTCTTGGCCACAGAGACCAAATTGTGCAGTTTTGAAGCAAATTTCCTGCAATTCTAAACATTTTGCAGTGACTTATGCCATGTTCTTATGCTATCGGAGTGACTGAAACATAACAAAATCAATGGGGGACCCATGCCATTACATTTTAGGAAAACTAGTTTTTATTTTGGTGGTTGTTAGTTCTGAAAGATGATCTTAATGGAGATATGCATTCATAATATTTTCTACATACTTTTTCTGGTTTAAGTCTTTTAAGTTTACACTGAAAACGTTTTACCATCCTGAAAATTACTTTCTAAAATCATATTTTTTTGGAGTGGCGGCAAAGATTTAGCAACGGCGGCCCGTTGTTGCTAAATGAATATAGTGGAAACACTGGACTTGCCCATGGTAATTGGCATGGTAGTATCATGGTGCTTGTTGTGTGCTGCTATTTATAGTCCCCTCTTTATCCCAGAAGCTGTCCCCTTTCCGTCTGTCTCCCTCCCCAGCGTTCCAGACAGAGCCCTAACCCAGCCCTGCCTGCAGTGCTGGCTGTGACATCTCCAGGCAGTGTGGTTCTACTTAACCTCCTACTCTACCTGGACTAGCTACCATGTTCTCCTCAAACCCACGTCCAACCCTGCCCTGATCTGGTGAGGGAGACATCACTGATCGGGCCTCCAGACCACACAAGGTAACGGAAGAGTGTCCCAGACTCTGTGGGCCTGGTAGTGTGTTCCGCTTGGAGTGTGTGTGTGTGTCTGGTGTACCATGACCAATAGGGCTCTAGTTGCGTCTCAGAAGGGCCTCCTCTGCTGCTTGTAACTATTATTAATAGGAGTGGACGCTGTCTGATGAAAGCTAGGGCAGGATGGTGAAACTCCTTGCTGCACCACTCATTTCAGCTCTGCTGCTTAACTAGTATAACGAATGCCCAGTGTGCCCACTTTCTGTACTGCACACTCTGTGGTTGTCATGCACCATAGTTTTGAGCTGGTTTTGGGCTGTTGACATTGTTCTTGGCTGATTGGCAAATTTGAATGAAACAATATTGGAGATTTGATTATGCTCTAATGAAGGCCCGTCGAGGTTGACCTGGTAGCATGGATAGCCAGGTCCACAGATCTGTTTAGTGCCTCCTAGGTGCAGTGTCCATGTCAGATACACTTCCATGTTATCCTTCATTGGCTGACTGTTTGCTTCTTGTGATGTCATCAACATGAGACTAATCCATATGTTCTTTGTGTGTGTATGACTGTTTGCTTGGTTTTATTTTGGCCTGTAGCCTTTTTTCTCCTTTATGGAACTGAGCTTTTTAATGCTTGCAAATCCTATGTTCTTTACTTTAGGGGACGTTACAACTAACACAGAAATCTGAGGTCTGTTGGTGAGCGAGGGTATTCTCCAGTGGTAACCATTCACTGACATTTTAGCTCTGAACTCTCCTAACATAGAACAAAAGGAATTGAGTCTGAAATGTCAGTTGTGTGTGTGTGTGTTTTTATTTATATATATATATATATATATACACACACACACACACACACCACACACACACACACACACACACTACTAAAAGTTTTAGAACAAGGGTTTTTCTTTATTTTTACTATTGTCTACATTGTATAATAATAGTGGAGACATCAACACTATGAAATAACACATATGGAATAATGTAGTAACCAAAAAAGAGTTAAACAAATCAAAATAGATTTTATATTTAGATTCTTCAAAGTAGCCACCCTTTGCCTTGATGACAGCTTTGCACTCTCTTGGCATTCTCTCAACCAGCTTCACCTGGAATGCTTTTCCAACAGTCTTGAAGGAGTTCCCACATATGCTGAGCACTTGTTGGCTGCTTTTCCTTCACTCTGCGGTCCAACTCATCCCAAACCATCTCAATTGGGTTGAGGTCAGGGGATTGTGGAGGCCAGGTCATCTGATGCAGCACTCCATCACTCTCCTTCTTGGTCAAATAGCCCTTACACAGCTTGGAGGTGTGTTTGGTCATTGTCCTGTTGAAAAACAAATGATAGTCCCACTAAGCCCAAACCAGATGGGATGGCGTATCGCTGCAGAATGCTGTGGTAGCCATGCTGGTTAAGTGTGCCTTGAATTCTAAATAAATCACAGACAGTGTCACCAGCAAAGCACCATCACACCTTCTCCTCCATGCTTCACAGTGGGAACCACACATGCGGAGTTCATCCGTTCACCTACTCTGCGTCCCACAAAGACACGGCGGGTGGAACCAAAAATGTCAAATTTGTACTCATCAGACCAAAGGACAGATTTCCACCGGTCTATTGTCCATTGCTCGTGTTTCTTGGCCCAAGCAAGTCTCTTCTTCTTATTGGTGTCGTTTTAGTAGTGGTTTCTTTGCAGCAATTCAACTATGAAGGCCTGATTCACGCAGTCTCCTCTGAACAGTTGATGTTAAAGGTGTCTTACTATGGCTTCAACCCCACAGCATGCACACACACACACACACACACACACACACACACACACACACCAATTGATTAATGGACTGCTGAATGTATTTTTTTTTTCTCTTGCTGTGTTTGCTCTTTTCAGTATTATGTCTATCTCTGAGCTTCCAGGAAAGGGCTGAAAATAGCCCATATGAATACACAGTTGAAGTCAGAAGTTTACATACACCTTAGCCAAATACATTTAAACTCAGTTTTTCACAATTCCTGACATTTAATCCTAGTAAAAATTCCCTGTCTTAGGTCAGTTCGGATCACCACTTTATTTTAAGAATGTGAAATGTCAGAATAATAGTAGAGTGATTTATTTAATCTTTTATTTATTTCATCACATTCCCAGTGGGTCAGAAGTTTACATGCACTCAAACAATTTAAAGGCAATGTTACCAAATTCTAATTAACTTGGGTCAAACATTTCGGGTAGCCTTCCACAAGCTTCCCACAATAAGTTGGGTGAATTTTGGCCCATTCCTCCTGACAGAGCTTGTGTAACTGAGTCAGGTTTGTAGGCCTCCTTGCTTGCACATGCTTTTTCAGTTCTGCCCACACATTTTCTATAGGATTGAGGTCAGGGCTTTGTGATGGCCACTCCAATACCTTGACTTTGTTGTCCTTAAGCCATTTTGCCACAACTTTGGAAGTATGCTTGGGGTCATTGTCCATTTGGAAGACCAATTTGCGACCAAGCTTTAACTTCCTGACTGATGTCTTGAGATGTTGCTTCAATATATCCACATATTTTTCCTTCCTCATGATGCCATCTATTTTGTGAAGTGCACCAGTCCCTCCTGCAGCAAAGCACCCCCACAGCATGATGCTGCCACCCCGGTGCTTCACGGTTGGGATGATGTTCTTTGGCTTGCAAGCCGTCCCCTTTTTCCTCCAAACATAACAATGGTAATTATGGCCAAACCGTTCTATTTTTGTTTCATCAGACCAGAGGACATTTCTCCAAAGAAGCAGTGGCTTCTTCCTTGCTGAGCGGCCTTTCAGGTTATGTCGATATAGGACTCATTTTACTGTGGATATAGATACTTTTGTACCTGTTTCCTCCAGCATCTTTACAAGGTCCTTTGGTGCGAAAAGTGCAAATCAATCCCAGAACAACAGCAAAGTACGTGAATTTCTAGGAGAAAGAACGCGTTTCCTTCCTGAGCGGTATGACGGCTGCGTGGTCCCATGGTGTTTATACTTGCGTATTATTGTTTGTACAGATGAACGTGGTACCTTCAGGCGTTTGGCAATTGCTCTCAAGGATGAACCAGACTTGTGGAGGTCTACCATTTTTTTTCTGAGGTTTTGGCTGATTTTATTTTCCCATGATGTCAAGCAAAGAGGCACTGGGTTTGAAGGTAGGTCTTGAAATACATCCACAGGTACACCTCCAATTGACTCAGATGATGTCAATTAGCCTATCAGAAGCTTCTAAAGCCATGACATCATTTTCTGGAATTTCCCAAGCTGTTTAAAGGCACAGTCAACTTAGTGAAATAATCTGTCTGTAAACAATTGTTGGAAAAATTACTTGTGTCATGCACAAAGTAGATGTCCTAACCGACTTGCCAAAACTATAGTTTAACAAGAAATTTGTGGAGTGGTTGAAAAACTAGTTTTAATGACTCCAACCTAAGTGGATGTAAACTTCCGACTTCAATTGTGTATAGCCTTAGAAATAAGGGTAATGAAATCAATAACTTGCTAACATCAGATAAAATTCATATATTAGCCATTTCTGAGACTCACTTAGATAATTCATTTGATGATGCAGCAGTAGCAATACAAGAATATAACATCTATAGAAGAGACAGAAATGCTTATGGGGGAGATGTTGCTGTATATATTCAGAGCCATATCCCTGTAATGCTTAGAGAAGATCTTATGTCAAGTGTTTATTGAAGCGTTGTGGTTGCAGGTTCACTTGCCACATCTAAAGCTTTTTCTTTTGGGGTGTTGCTATAGGCCACAAAGTGCAAACAGTCAGTATCAAAATAATATGTGTGAAATGCTTGGTAGTGTATGTGATGTAAACAGAGGTCTACTTTCTTGGGGTCCACTCAAGAGGAAGCTTTTAACTGTAACCAGTGCCTGTAATCTGGTTCAGGTTATTAATCAACCTACCAGGGTGTTTACAAACACTACAGGAAGAAGATCATCCACATGTATCGGTCACATTTGTACTAATACTGTAGAACTTTGTTCTGAAGCTGTATCCGTACTCATTGGATGCAGTGATCTCAATATAGTGGTTATATCCAGGAAAGCCAAAGTTCCAACAGCTGGGCCTAAAATAGTGTATAAGAGATCATACAAAAGATTTTGCTGTGACTCATATGTGGATGATGTAAAAAATATTTGTTGGTTTGATGTGATTAATAAGGAGCATCCAGACGCTGCACTTGATACATTTATGAAATTGCTTCTTCCAATTATTGATAAACATGCACCTGTTAGGAAACTGACTGTTTAGAACTGTTAAGGTTCCATTGATTGAGGAATTAAAACACTGTATGGTTGAAAGAGACGGGGCAAAAGGAGTGGATAATAAGACTGACTGTACATCTGACTGGTTGACTTACTGCAAATTGAGAAATTATGTGACTAAACTCAACAAAAAGAGGACGAAACTGTATTATGAAGGCAAGATCAATGATATAAAGAATGATGGAATCAGATGGCTTATTCATCACACAACCATTTGATGCCAATTATTTTATTGATTACTTCATTGGCAAAGTGGGCAAACTTAGGCGGGAAATGCCAACAATGAACAGTGAGCCATCGTATTCATGCATAAAACAACTAATAATGAAAGAAAAGCATTGGAAGTTTGAATTTTGTGAAGTTAGTGTGGGAGAGGTGGAAAAATTATTGTTATCGATCAATAATGACAAACCTCCTGGCATTGACAACTTAGATGGAAAGCTACTGAGGATGGTAGCTGACTCTATAGCTGTTCCTATCTGTCATATCTTTAATCTGAGCCTAGAGGAAAGTCTTTGTCCTCAGGCCTGGAGGGAAGCCAAAGTAATTCTGCTACCCAAGAATGGTAAAGCGGCCTTTACTGGTTCTAACAGCAGACCTATAAGCTTGCAGCCAGCTCTTAGCAAACTGTTGGATTTTTTTTGGGGGGGGACCAAATACAATGCTATTTCTCTGTTAAAGAAAATGTACAACAGACTTTCCGCATGTATTGCACTGACACAGATGACTGATGATTGGTTGAAAGAAATTGATAATAAGAAGATTGTGGGAGCTGTATTGTTAGATTTGAGTGCCGCCTTTGATATTATTGACTATAGCCTGTTGTTGAAAAAACATATCTGTTATGGCTTTTCAACCTCTGCCATATTGTTGATTCAGAGCTATCTATCTAATAGAACTCAAAGGGTTCTTTCTTTAATGGAAGCTTCTCTGTCAAACATGTAAAGTGTGGTGTACCACAGGGCAGCTCTCTAGGCCCACTTTTCTATTTCTACAAATGACCTGCCACTGGCATTAAACAAAGCATGTGTGTCCATGTATGCTGATGATTCAACCATATACGCATCAGCAACCACAGCTAATGAAATCACTGAAACCCTTAACAAAGAGTTGCAGTCTGTTTTTGGAATGGGTGGCCACTAATAAACTGGTCCCGAACATCTCTAACACTAAGAGCATTGTATTTGGTACAAATCATTCCCTAAGTTCTAGACCTCAGCTGAATCTGGTAATGAATGGTGTGGCTGTTGAACAAGTTGAGGAGACTAAATTACTTGGTGTTACCTTAGATTGTAAACTTGGTCAAAACATATAGATTCACTGGTTGTAAAGATGGGGAGAGGTCTGTCTGTAATAAAGAGATGCTCTGCTTTTTTGACACCACACTCCAAAAAGCAAGTTCTGAATGCTCTAGTTTTGTCTAATCTTGATTATTGTCCAGTCGTGTATTCCAGTGCTGCAAGGAAAGACCTAGTTAAGCTGCAGCTGGCCCAAAACAGAGCGGCACATCTTGCTCTTCATTGTAATCAGAGGGCTGATATAAATACTATGCATGCCAGTCTCTCTTGGCTAAGAGTTGAGGAGAGACTGACTGCATCACTTCTTATTTTTATGAGAAACATTAATGTGTTGAAAATCCCAAATTGTTTGTATAGTCAACTTACACACAGCTGACACTTACACACTTACCCCACCAGACATGCCACCAGGGGTCTTTTCACAGTCCCCAAATCCAGAAAAATTCAAGAAAGCGTACAGTATTATATTTAGCCATTATTGCATGGAACTCCGTTCCATGTCCTATTGCTCCAATAAACAGCAAACCTGGTTTCAAAAAACAGATAAAGCAACACCTCACGGCACAACGCCTCTCCCTTATTTGACCTAGATAGTTTGTGTGTATGTGTTGATATGTAGGCTACGTGTGCCTTTAAACAAATGTATGTAGTTCTGTCCTTGAGCTGTTCTTGTCTATTAATGTTCTGTATTATGGCATGTTTTGTGTGGACCCCAGGAAGAGGGGTCATTTGCAACTGCTAATGGGATCCTAATAAAATACCAAATACCAATACTTGAACTCTGTGAAGCATTTATTTGGGCTGCAATTTCAGAGTCTGGTAACTCTAATGAACTTATCCTCTGCAACAGAGGTAACTCTGGGTCTTCCTTTCCTGTGGCGGTCCTCATGAGAGCCAGTTTCATAACTTTTGATGGTTTTTGCGACTGCACTTGAAGAAACTTTCAAAGTTCTTGAAATGTTCCGTATTGACTAACCTTCATGTCTTTTAAAGTAATGATGGTCTGTCATTTCTTTTTGCTTATTTGAGCTGTTCTTGCTATAATATGGACTTGGTCTTTTACCAAATAGGGTTATCTTCTGTATTCCACCCCTACCTTGTCACAACACAACTGATTGGCTCAAACCCATTAAGAAGGAAATAAATTCCACAAATTAACTTTTAAGAAGGCACACCTGTTAATTGAAATGCATTCCAGGTGACTACCTCATGAAGCTAGTTGAGAGAATTCAAGAGTGTGCAAAGCTGTCAAGGCAAAGGGTGTCTACTTTGAAAAATCTCAAATATAAAATATATTTTGATTTGTTAACACTTATTTGGTTACTACATGATTCCATACTCCAGAATGTCATGAAGAGTGATCAGATGAATTGCAATTAATTGCAAAGTCCCTCTTTGCCATGAAAATGAACTTAATCCCCCAAAAACATTTCTGCTGCATTTCAGCCCTGCCACAAAAGGACCAGCTGCCATCATGTCAGTGATTCTCTCGTTAACACAGGTGAGAGTGTTGACAAGGACAAGGCTGGAGATCACTGTCAGGCTAATTGAGTTAGAATAACAGACTAGAAGCTTTAAAAGGAGGGTGGTGCTTGAAATCATTGTTCTTCCTCTGTTAACCATGGACACCAAGGACACACGTGCCATCATAATTTCTTTGCACAAAACGGGCTTCACAGGCAAGGATATTGCTGCTAGTAAGATTGCACCTAAATCAACCATTTTTCGGATCATCAAGAACTTCAAGGAGAGAGGTTCAATTGTTGTGAAGAAGGCTTCAGGGCCCCCAAGAAAGTCCAGCAAGCGCCAGGACCGTCTCCTAAAGTTGATTCAGCTGCGGGATCAGGGCACCACCAGTGCAGAGCTTGCTCAGGAATGGCAGCAGGCAGGTGTGAGTGCATCTGCACGCACAGTGAGGTGAAGACTTTTGGAGGATGGCCTGGTGTCAAGAAGGGCAGCAAAGAAGCCACTTCTCTCCAGGAAAATCATCAGGGACAGACTGATATTCTGCAAGAGGTACAGGGATTGGACTGCTGAGAACTGGGGTAAAGTCATTTTCTCTGATGAATCCCCTTTCCGATTGTTTGGGGCATCCAAAAAAAAGCTTGTCCGGAGAAGACAAGGTGAGCGCTACCATCACTCCTGTGTCATGCCAACAGTAAAGAATCCTGAAACCATTCATGTGTGGGGTTGCTTCTCAGCCAAGGGAGTGGGCTCACTCACAATTTGCCTAAGAACACAGCCATGAATAAAGAATGGTTCCAACACATCCTCCGAGAGCAATTTCTCCAAACCGTCTAAGAACAGTTTGGTGACGACCAATGCCTTTTCCAACATGATGGAGCACCTTGCCATAAGGCTATTGTGATAACTAAGTGGCTCGGGGAACAAAACATTGACATTTTGGGTCCATTGCCAGGAAACTCCCCAGACCTTAATCCCATTGAGAACTTGTGGTCGAGTGGACAAACAAAAACCCACAAAGTCTGACAAATTCCAAGCATTGATTATGCAAGAATGGGCTGCCATCAGTCAGGATGTGGCCCTGAAGTTAATTGACAGCATGCCAGGGTGGATTGCAGAGGTCTTGAAAAAGAAGGGTCAACACTGCAAATATTGACTCTTTGCATAAACTTAATGTAATTGTCAATAAAAGCCTTTGACACTTATGGAATGCTTGTAATTATACTTCAGTATACCATAGTAACATCTGACAAAAATATTTCATAACACTGAAGCAGCGAACTTTGTGAAGACCAATACTTGTCATTCTCAAAACTTTTGACCGCGACTGTACATAAAATGACGTCAAATCACGTTATGTACCGTAGCTTTGATTGGACTGATCATGTCAACCATTATACTTTCAAAATCTTAGCTAGCAAGCAAGCAGTCATCATCATGAATCAAGTTGATAATCTACTGACAAATCCTTTTCAATCCTTGTCATATGAAGAGAAATTATAGATAAAACGTATCGGTGCTCATGGGCCATTAGACATAAACATTACACAACAAGTTGGAAATCGCAAATTCAACAATGAGTGGTTTGGAAGGAATCAGTGGCTAACTGCAAGCATTGCAAGCAATCACTAGCCTACTATTCAGTGGAGTGGGTGTGTGGTCCAAGTCTGAGTTTAAGGGTCTCTTTTCCAAGTTTAAAAGGATAAACATTCAACATTGGCCATGCTGTCAATCCAGAATGACTTCTGCCGCGTTTGAAACACCCGAGAACTCGGAACTGGGAAATCTCAGACTTCAGTGAGTTCAAGACAACAGGGAACTCGGGGGGGTAAAAAACGATCTCCGACTAGGAAAACACGTTTTGAACGGTCATCCAACTCGGAATTCCAAGTCGGGAACTCGTGCCTCTTTCTAGAGCTCCGACCTGAAGATCACTGACGTCATGATTCGACATTTTGTTTTTTTCCCGAGTTCCCAGTTGTCTTGAATGCACCATAAATCCAGAGAATGCCAGACTTTGATGACAGTTTGACAAAATTTGCCATGAATGACCACTGCGCCACTTTCCTGTTCAAGTGAGCACAGCACAAGGTAAGTCCAAAAATGTATTGTATGCTGCTGCGTAAATGTAATATGCCAGGGAGATATGTATACTGTAGCTAAGAAAGTAATACTAAGTGTATGTTGTGTAGTAAGCTGTTAATAGGCCATGTGCCTCACCCTAATTATTTCCTCTCTTTTCCCCTCTTAATTTCGCCTACTGTTCTGACTTGGTGGTGCACATTAGCCTATAGTCTGTTTTTAGAGAAATGTCATTGAATATTGTAAGAGCTTTCATTGTCTGCTTATATATTTATCCTGACTTGGTGTACAGGGAGAACACTGTAAGAACGGCCCGTGTTCTGAATTCTGTCGCTGTACATTTCAAAAGTGCTGAACAAATACTTATGACGGACGTAGTCAATATATCTCGCTTATTAATGTCTTAATCAAAATTACTGATTGCCTCTTATCCGCTCGTCGTCCCCTTATGCCATAGTTTGTACATCTCAATTGTCAGTAGAAACCACATTTGTTTAAGCAAGTCAGCCATCTCAGCAATGTAAACATTTTTTTAAGGCAGTAAATGAGGCTGAATGAACTGTTTCGCTGCCAGACAAGGCTCTGCTGATAGCCAGGTGTAGCAGTGGTAAGGTGTTGGGACTGCTGTTGGGACTCTGCTGTTGGGACAGCTTTTTGTAGGCCCTAACAGTTTGTGGGCACTGTTTGTCACCGTTATAGTGCAATTAATGTATTGTTTAGTGTTGTGTAGGGGCTTTTCTGGCATCCAAAAATGTTTGGGGGAGTTTGCCCCACCAAGATTGAAATGCTAAAATCACCACTGGGCATAGTACTGTAGTCAAATAAGAGCAGAGGAGAATGTCTGAACATATGATGATAACTATAGCTGTCATTCTATTTATTGTAATTTTATTTTTTAGAAGGAAAAATAATATTTGCAAAAGGTTGATCTATTTCCATAGTGTGAATGTAAACTGATGTCCTGTCTCCCTGAAGTATCCTTGTCTCCCTGTACCATACAGTGGGGGAAAAAAGTATTTAGTCAGCCACCAATTGTGCAAGTTCTCCCACTTAAAAAGATGAGAGAGGCCTGTAATTTTCATCATAGGTACACGTCAACTATGAGAGACAAATTGAGGAAAAAAAATCCAGAAAATCACATTGTAGGATTTTTTATGAATTTATTTGCAAATTATGGTGGAAAATAAGTATTTGGTCACCTACAAACAAGCAAGATTTCTGGCTCTCACAGACCTGTAACTTCTTCTTTAAGAGGCTCCTCTGTCCTCCACTTGTTATCTGTATTAATGGCACCTGTTTGAACTTGTTATCAGTATAAAATACACCTGTCCACAACCTCAAACAGTCACACTCCAAACTCCACTATGGCCAAGACCAAAGAGCTGTCAAAGGACACCAGAAACAAAATTGTAGACCTGCACCAGGCTGGGAAGACTGAATCTGCAATAGGTAAGCAGCTTGGTTTGAAGAAATCAACTGTGGGAGCAATTATTAGGAAATGGAAGACATACAAGACCACTGATAATCTCCCTCGATCTGGGGCTCCACGCAAGATCTCACCCCGTGGGGTCAAAATGATCACAAGAACAGTGAGCAAAAATCCCAGAACCACACGGGGGGACCTAAAGAATGACCTGCAGAGAGCTGGGACCAAAGTAACAAAGCCTACCATCTGTAACACACTACGCCGCCAGGGACTCAAATCCTGCAGTGCAAGACGTGTCCCCCTGCTTAAGCCAGTACATGTCCAGGCCCCGTCTGAAGTTTGCTAGAGTGCATTTGGATGATCCAGAAGAGGATTGGGAGAATGTCATATGGTCAGATGAAACCAAAATATAACTTTTTGGTCAAAACTCAACTCGTCGTGTTTGGAGGACAAAGAATGCCGAGTTGCATCCAAAGAACACCATACCTACTGTGAAGCATGGGGGTGGAAACATCATGCTTTGGGGCTGTTTTTCTGCAAAGGGACCAGGACGACTGATCCGTGTAAAGGAAAGAATGAATGGGGCCATGTATCGTGAGATTTTGAGTGAAAACCTCCTTCCATCAGCAAGGGCATTGAAGATGAAACGTGGCTGGGTCTTTCAGCATGACAATGATCCAAAACACACCGCCCGGGCAACGAAGGAGTGGCTTCGTAAGAAGCATTTCAAGGTCCTGGAGTGGCCTAGCCAGTCTCCAGATCTCAACCCCATAGAAAATCTTTGGAGGGAGTTGAAAGTCCGTGTTGCCCAGCGACAGCCCCAAAACATCACTGCTCTAGAGGAGATCTGCATGGAGGAATGGGCCAAAATACCAGCAACAGTGTGTGAAAACCTTGTGAAGACTTACAGAAAACGTTTAACCTGTGTCATTGCCAACAAAGGGTATATAACAAAGTATTGAGAAACTTTTGTTATTGACCAAATACTTATTTTCCACCATAATTTGCAAATAAATTCATAGAAAATCCTACAATGTGAATTTCTGGAATTTTTTTTCTCATTTTGTCTGTCATAGTTGACGTGTACCTATGATGAAAATTACAGGCCTCTCTCATCTTTTTAAGTGGGAGAACTTGCACAATTGATGGCTGACTAAATACTTTTTTTCCCCACTGTATGTATCCATTCCATCCTGTTCCTTATGTCTTCTGTCCTCAGTGCTGCCTCAGCCTGCATGTTCCTACTGCCCTGTTGGTAGTAGCTAGTGTGAAGACACCAGTCTTCGTCCCCTTACCCTACCATCCATCCCTAAGCACTCACTCACTGTCATCAGTCCTTCCTCATATCCTCTCCTACTTTCTATCACTTTCTCACTTTCTGTCTATCTCTCCCTCTCCCACCCTCTCTTTTCCTCCCTCATTCCCGTCACCTCCACTCTCCCAGCTCAGCCCATGACTTACAGTTTGCGCTTTTCATTCTTTCGGCAAAAGGGAAGTCTTGTTTTACCTTTTGTGTGTGCACCGATGCCTTCAGTAGATTCCTGCACATTGTTGACAGTTTTTCTAATAATTTGCTAATGCTGTTGTCTGCTGAGCTTTAGGCTGAAGAGATATTATTTTGTCTCTAGACAGAGGAAGGATGTTAGTGATAGAGATATACATGGTGTTCTTGCATGTAGACTAAGCTTCATTTCTGGGGTTGATCAGCCTCTCTTGTAGGTTGAAGTTGAAACCAAGCCAGCCTCTGATGTAAGTGTAACGTCGCTGTGTGCTTTTGGATAATATCATCTTTGCATTTAATGTCAACGCTTCAAGGGACCTACTTCTAGGTTGTTAGAGGTCACAGATTTTTCTTCTCTCAGAGAAGTGGCACTCTCCTCACCCGTGTCATTGACTCAGGGTGTTTTTCAGAGATGAAGCACAGAAGACAGGCATCTCCTAAGCCTTTAGTTGGGTATACAATAGAACACCATATTACCAGTAGAGATGTCATCTGCAGGCCTTGATGTAGTCACAGAGTAAACACTATAGGAAGAATAATACTGGGCAAACACTGAGCCATTCATCCACATATTCCATCTGAGAGAGGTCTTTGTAATGTTGGACCTGTATAAGCCAACGTTAACCACACTTAATCTGATGTTGACAATCTGTGAGAAAGGAATTCTTCCAGTCATTATGATTTAAGGTATTATTATAGCTAATCTCTGTGTAGCCACATTTTTACATATTTTCAAGATTTAAAAGTAGGAAAGTACAGTGTAAAATACTAGTGTTCTAAACTAAAGGGATATACAGTTCATGTCTGCTGTTTGGATGTTTGACACAGCTGTCCTTCCTGTAGAGTAGACAGCTGCTTGGTAAATAGAACTACAGTATGGCCAACAGCCACTCTACAAATAACATGGGCTTTGGCCAGTGAACAATTGATGGTGCTTTTATGAACAGCATCTCTAAAGGTTTGGGTCTGATACACAGTATCTCTGCTATTGGCTCCTCTTTACTATATGTGTGTTCAGTCTGACGGTGAGGAAGCTGAAACAGAAGCAAGTGGTGACCCACAGTTGGAGACATCATCAACCAGCGACACAACCAGGAGTGACAGTGCAATGGGAGGCCTTGACCCACCAGCCACCAACACCTCCAAGCAGGAGAGCACAGAGGACCAGGGTTCCACCCGGAAGAAGGTGGTTAGGGTTGTTAGGAGGGTGGTGAGCAGGGTAGTGCCTGGGGTGGAGGAGCACCCTCAAGCCCCCAGCACAGAGCCAGCTAAAGCTTCCCCTATAGCCACGTCTTTACTCAAGACTGCGCCCCTCTCCGGCGAGAAGGATAACATCTCCATGGGCCTGGCCAGCCTGATGGGCCGAGGGAGGACCAAGGAGCACCCGCACCCAGGACCGCAAGGAGGACAAAGAGGAGGAGAAGGAAGTAGAGAGCCAGGAGCCTCCAGAGGAAAAAGCAGAGGAGGCCACTCCACCTCCATGTCCACTCCTACTCCTCCTACCCCTGCACCTCCTACCCCTGTTCCTCCCACCCCAGCTCCCCCCAAATTCAACCCCCTCATACATCCAATAGGGTTCACACCCAAAGCCAACTCCCTCACCCCTCCTCCAGGCGTTATCCCTGCATCCAAAGCCAACCCTCTCGCCCCCCTCCAGGTTTCTTCCCTGTCCCAAAAAACAACCTTTTTGCCCCTCCTCCAGGCCCTTTTTGCCCCAAAACAAAATCTTCTTGCCCGGCCCCTCTTCCAGGGTTCGTCCCTGCCCCTCGCTCATCGGCTGTAAAGAAACCAGAGGTACAGAGTGCCTGCCTTCAAATGCCTGCCTAGAGAGAGTATTACATTAGTCAATGGATCATGCGGTTGTGATATGTGCACTGAACACTTATTAACCTGTTCTGTGTGTGAAATTAACACAATTAAGAATTATGCCTATTGATTATATTTTTCACAGTCATCGTACAGTAAGTTACCTGGGCTAGGCCAAAGGATGTGCATAACAAACCTTTAGAAGAACCATGGCATCAATAGACTCTGGTGTGTCTGGGTGGGGACTCACCTGGGTTGGTGATGTAACCTACTGTAGGTTCCGGAGCTGGTCCCTACAGAGGAGAACCACAGGCGTCTGAGGAAGATCCTTACCGGAGCTAGCTCTACTGTAACTTCACCTCTCTCTTTCAGCCTGTATGTCTGCCTGCTCTGCTGTGCTATTACCCAGTCTTACCTTGCCATGGGTCCGTGCCACCCTTCTGTGCTTCAGCATGGGGACAGGTGCACTGTCTCATGCGGCCCCAAACTGGTGTTGATCACTAGCAGCAGGGTTTGAATTATGGAGGTGCCCTGTGGTGTTGTAATTGGAACCCTGACTAGCAGCATCAGTGTTATGTCTTTTCAGCTTAGAGCTTATAGCCTACGTCAGTCTGTCATATGGCCTCCTATCATGGCTTAGGAGCTCTCCTTAGTCCTATGGATAAGGGCTCATATGAATAAGGGTCCTGTGTGTGTCCTCATTTGCCCGATCCACAGGAATGTCTATGTTCTTACATTGATGTATTCTGTCCTTTTGGCATTCACTTTCTGACAAATGGGTGTTCATTTCCCCTGAGGTTGAAGTCTGTTTTTATCCACTTGGGGAGGATATTGTGTTCTTTTAATGCTGGATTGCGACTGAACCTGTTGATTCCAGATCCCAGCTGTCACATCCACTCTAAAAACACTCTGTGATCTGTTTTTTAAATATCTCCTCAGTCCTCCTTCTGCGGTCTCATCTCTTCTTCTCTGTCTCTCCCTTTGTGTATCTGTGTTGCATCTCTGCTTGCTGCTGTCCTCGTTGCTGTGTGCGTATCCGGTGGCGGCTTGTCAGGTACTGTCCGTCCCCTGTCACCTCTTCCTAGGATGGCCACCCACCCACTGCCCTCACACAAGGCCTGGCCGGAGTGTGTGCTCATGTTTCGTGCTCTCTTTTAACTGACCTCGCCGTCCCCTACCCCTGTCTCACCCACCAGGGGTTCTGTCTGCACCCCATACTCATTCCCTCACCATGTTGTTGTGGACTGAATTCTTTCCCTCTGTCCGTGAAGCACTGCTGGAAGTCCCAGTAATATGACCTAACCTCTCCCACAGAGACGGCCTCTGCAGGACATAGTTACATAGACTGGTAAAGCTAGAAGGATTAACATGTGCTTTCTTTTGTTGTTTTTCACAGCCAATGTGTGGGTGTCAGTTATTTTCTTCATCTGCATGTGTTATCCTACCTTCC
Organism: Coregonus clupeaformis; assembly: GCF_020615455.1. NCBI lineage: Eukaryota > Metazoa > Chordata > Actinopteri > Salmoniformes > Salmonidae > Coregonus > Coregonus clupeaformis. Next base: position 31,288,417 of record NC_059200.1, read on the forward strand.
ACCCAAATTCACAAAAGATACTTGTTACTTGGCTGTTGGCAAGTGTTTGAGCATGCAGTATGGTCCTCAAAGTTGATCTCTGACCTCTGGATTGACCCCCTCTTCCTGCCCTCCTCCAGACATTGGTGGATCAGGACCCCGTGTCCCTCCTGCAGGTGGCCCACATGGCCGCTTCTCAACCCAAGGTCTGCCCACTGCTATGCCTGACTGCAATACCCCATGCATCTCCTTCAGTTCTGCCCTGGACGTGTTGTGTGTGAATCACAGAGCCTACATCCTCAGCTGGGATTTTGTATCTGTGATGAACCATTAGAATATTGAGAAACTCTTGAAATACATGACTTATTAAGCCCTTTTTTATCTGATGATGGTGAAGTGAGTTCCTCAGTATTCTACTCTGTCTAGTAGGTTTACAGTGAGAGTGTATTCTTGTCTAGTGATGTGGCTTGCTTTTCAGTATGATTTTCAGATCCTGAGAAACTCAAATTGCATGATGTGTCCACAGATTAATTGTCATATGATGTGTGTTTAGTTTGTCCAGTCATGTGTTGTGCTGTGTAACTTGTGCTGTGTAATGGTGTTAGGTTATGTAGCATGCTTTATTCATGACTCCCTATCCTTTCAGTGAGAGTGGATTCTCAGTAGTTTGGTTGCAGGGAGTGATCTGATGGGTAACACACAGAGTAGGGACCAGGGGCCTGCCTAGTAGGCCATGAGGGGCTTTCTGGAGGCCAGGTGTGGGTTTGCAAGGTAAGAGGGTAGGGGCAGTGGGTGGTCGGGTCAAGTGTTCCGTGGGGAAGAACAAGGGCTGAAACCCCAAAACTCCTCCTCCCTCATGGAGAGGATGACACTGCAATGCAAAGCCCAGTTCTGTTCCTGTCCTCCAGTTCAAATATGTCCGGTTACTGAGGATGACAACCTCTTCACTGGTGTTAATTCATCTAGCTCATTCATCTCTCTGGGTATACACCTCTGCTCCTGCCTTCTAGCTTTTCCTCTTTTAGAAATGTACTAACCCTGTCTGTGGGCCCGCTCTCTCACAGGTGAAGACTGAGGAGCAGATAGCTGCTGAGAAGGCCTGGTACGGGACCGAGAAAGTATGGCTGGTTCACAAGGATGGATTCTCCTTGGGTTAGTAGACATGAACGCCGCCATTCACCCCAATATGATCAACATTTAAGCATATTCAATTAACTGTTGATTTATCTGAGTGAAGTAGTAATCCTTATTTGTATTGATTTTGTAAATGTGTTCAATATAACACATCATGCAGCCTAGACAAACATTTGATCTGTGACATAATCAGTGGCTGTAGATCATAATGATACTGACTGTCTGACTGGTCACCACAGCGACCCTGTTGAAGACGGAGCCAGGCAGTCTGCCAGAGGGGAAAGTCAAGATCAGACTGGAGAGCGACGGCTCGTTGCTGGATGTGGATGAGGATGATGTGGAGAAGGTAGACCTAAACTCATCAAAATGTACATGATGATTGGCCCCTGTAGTGCACCTAATTGAATTGTTCTCCTATTGGATCCTTTTACTTTTATTGGGTCATTATCTGAAGAGAAGAGTCTGTGGTGTATCAACTCTTTGAACTCTGACCCATGTGTGTAGGCAAACCCTCTATCGTTTGACCGTGTGGAGGACCTGTCCTCGCTGCAGTACCTCAATGAGTCCAGTGTGATGCACTCCCTGCGCCAGCGCTACGGGGGCAACCTCATCCACACCCATGCTGGGCCCAACATGGTGGTCATCAACCCCATCAGCGCTCCCTCCATGTACTCTGAGAAGGTACTGTTCTGGGTGGAGCCTGGGGTTAGCAGGATAGGGGAGGGGATATCTTCTAGGAGAGTAGCAAGTACACCAGAGTTTTTCCATTTCAATTATTATACAACATTCTTGCAACCAATAGAATGTTATATATATATGGGGGATACAACCATCCCAGCTCTGCAGATTTTGCTGCGAAGAGACAGAATCATTAGATCACTTGTTTTGGTACTGCCCATAGGTAGCTTGTTTTTGGTCGCAGGTTCAGGATTTGCTGAATAATTGCAACATTTACCTGGAGCCAACTCTGCAAATAGCACTGCTGGGTGACTTGAAAAGCTGTAGTCAATCGATCAATAATATAATACTACTCTTAGTAAAAATGTTCATCTTTAATTTACACTGTAGAAACTCTGAGAATTGAAAGGTTCAGAACTTTTGTGAAACATCACAGCACAGTTGAAAAATATGTGGCAATTAGAAATCAAAACTGGATGGTCTTCAGAGATACTGTAGATGGGAGGGGTTGAGGCGGGCTGAAGGGTGGGACTAAAAACGAATAAAAAAAGATTACTAATGTAAAATATACTGTGTCTGTAAAATGTATATAGTACATATAAGCTGTAAGTATTGTTGTCCATTAGTTTACTCCAATTTGGGGAGGGATGGTAGGGTTAGGGGAAAATGATAAAGAAGGAATATATATATATATATATATACTGCTCAAAAAAATAAAGTGAACACTAAAATAACACATCCTAGATCTGAATGAATGAAATAATCTTATTAAATACTTTTTTCTTTACATAGTTGAATGTGCTGACAACAAAATCACACAAAAATTATCAATGGAAATCAAATTTATCAACCCATGAAGGTCTGGATTTGGAGTCATCCTCAAAATTAAAGTGGAAAACCACACTACAGGCTGATCCAACTTTGATGTAATGTCCTTAAAACAAGTCAAAATGAGGCTCAGTAGTGTGTGTTGCCTCCACGTGCCTCTATGACCTCCCTACAACGCCTGGGCATGCTCCTGATGAGGTGGCGGATGGTCTCCAGAGGGATCTCCTCCCAGACCTGGACTAAAGCATCCGCCAACTCCTGGACAGTCTGTGGTGCAACGTGGCATTGGTGGATGGAGCGAGACATGATGTCCCAGATGTGCTCAATTGGATTCAGGTCTGGGGAACGGGCGCGCCAGTCCATAGCATCAATGCCTTCCTCTTGCAGGAACTGCTGACACACTCCAGCCACATGAGGTCTAGCATTGTCTTGCATTAGGAGGAACCCAGGGCCAACCGCACCAGCATATGGTCTTACAAGGGGTCTGAGGATCTCATCTCGGTACCTAATGGCAGTCAGGCTACCTCTGGCGAGCACATGGAGGGCTGTGCGGCCCCCCCAAAGAAATGCCACCCCACACCATGACTGACCCACCGCCAAACCGGTCATGCTGGAGGATGTTGCAGGCAGCAGAACGTTCTCCACAGCGTCTCCAGACTCTGTCACATGTGCTCAGTGTGAACCTGCTTTCATCTGTGAAGAGCACAGGGCGCCAGTGGCGAATTTGCTAATCTTGGTGTTCTCTGGCAAATGCCAAACGTCCTGCACGGTGTTGGGCTGTAAGCACAACCCCCACCTGTGGACGTCGGGCCCTCATACCACCCTCATGGAGTCTGTTTCTGACCGTTTGAGCAGACACATGCACATTTGTGGCCTGCTGGAGGTCATTTTGCAGGGCTCTGGCAGTGCTCCTCCTGCTCCTCCTTGCACAAAGGCGGAGGTAGCAGTCCTGCTGCTGGGTTGTTGCCCTCCTACGGCCTCCTCCACGTCTCCTGATGTACTGGCCTGTCTCCTGGTAGCGCCTCCATGCTCTGGACACTACGCTGACAGACACAGCAAACCTTCTTGCCACAGCTCGCATTGATGTGCCATCCTGGATGAGCTGCACTACCTGAGCCACTTGTGTGGGTTGTAGACTCGTGACAGACGTGACAGAGTCTGGAGATGCCGTGGAGAACGTTCTGCTGCCTGCAACATTCTCCAGCATGACCGGTTTGGCGGTGGGTCAGTCATGGTGTGGGGTGGCATTTCTTTGGGGGGCCTGACTGCCATTAGGTACCGAGATGAGATCCTCAGACCCCTTGTGAGACCATATGCTGGTGCGGTTGGCCCTGGGTTCCTCCTAATGCAAGACAATGCTAGACCTCATGTGGCTGGAGTGTGTCAGCAGTTCTTGCAAGAGGAAGGCATTGATGCTATGGACTGGCCCGCCCGTTCCCCAGACCTGAATCCAATTGAGCACATCTGGGACATCATGTCTCGCTCCATCCACCAACGCCACGTTGCACCACAGACTGTCCAGGAGTTGGCGGATGCTTTAGTCCAGGTCTGGGAGGAGATCCCTCAGGAGACCATCCGCCACCTCATCAGGAGCATGCCCAGGCGTTGTAGGGAGGTCATACAGGCACGTGGAGGCCACACACACTACTGAGCCTCATTTTGACTTGTTTTAAGGACATTACATCAAAGTTGGATCAGCCTGTAGTGTGGTTTTCCACTTTAATTTTGAGGGTGACTCCAAATCCAGACCTCCATGGGTTGATACATTTGATTTCCATTAATAATTTTTGTTTGATTTTGTTGTCAGCACATTCAACTATGTAAAGAAAAAAGTATTTAATAAGATTATTTCATTCATTCAGATCTAGGATGTGTTGTTTAAGTGTTCCCTTTATTTTTTTGAGCAGTGTGTATATATATCTTATCTAGCTTATCTATCTATATGGAGGATTGGAAATGATGCAGACAATTAGAGTGTGGGTTCTGTCAATGTATCTGCAATATTAAAGCTGATTGGTGAGGCTTTATATGGTGAGAATGACACTCAGTTCTCTCTCTCCCCAGGTGATGCACATGTTTAAGGGGTGCAGGAGGGAGGACACAGCGCCTCACATCTATGGCGTGGCCCAGTCAGCCTATAGGAACCTGTTGACCACGCGTCAGGACCAGTCCATTGTGCTACTGGGGCAGAGCGGCAGCGGCAAGACCACCAACTGTCAACACCTGGTCCAATACCTGGTCACCATCGCTGGTAGCACTGGCAAGACCTTCTCTGGTAGGTTTTGAGGGGAAAGAATATGCAGTACGTTACGGAACAAGTTATTCACATTTTCATTTGCAAGTCCACTATTTGCCTGCTATTTCCTATTTGGCCTGTTTCTGTGTGTTTCCCAGCGGAGAAGTGGCAGGCAGTCTACACAATCCTGGAGGCCTTTGGGAACAGCTCCACCTCCATGAACGAAAATGCCAGTCGCTTCTCTCACATCGTGTCCCTGGATGTTGACCAGGCTGGCCAGGTGGCCTCGGCCTCCATTCAGACCATGCTGCTAGAGAAGCTAAGAGTGACCAGGCGGCCAGAGGGAGAGTCCACCTTCAACGTCTTCTACTACATGATGGCTGGAGCTGACAGCTCTCTCAAGTAAGCTGTCATTTTCCTCAGACCTCTGTGTGGAGTGGACCTACACCCTTGCCAAACTCTCTCTTTCTCCGCTCCCTCTCTCACCTCTCTCCCTTTCACCTCTCCATCTTTCTACTCTCTCCATTTACTTTAAAGTGTCTGTGTTTTGAAGGTCAGAAACTCTTGAGTAGCTCTGTCAGGTATACTCTTGTCATTGTGACTGAATGACAGCTTGTCTCATGTTGCCTTCCCAGGACTAAGCTGCACTTCAACCACTTTGCTGAAAACAGTGCTTTTGGAATCGTGCCTCAACCCAAGGTAACTCTACCCAGGTCCCCAAAAACCTTGTGGGAAAGACCTTGTGTCAGGAAAGTTTTATTTGGTTGTGTGAATAGACTCACACTGCTTTTTATGCAAGTGTTTTATTTTTGTATTCTCTTTGTATTTTATTTTCTGCTGTATTTCCTATGTGTAACTTGTTGTGTAATTGTAAGATGCAGGGCTCCCAATGGGACTCACTGTTAAAATAAAGGTAAAATAAAGACAGTCCATATTAACACCTGTCGTTTCTCCCCCCAATGCTTGCCCAGTCTGAGGACAAGCAGCGGGCCTCCCAGCAGTTCACCAAGCTGCAGGCAGCCATGAAGGTCCTGGGCATCAGTGGGGAGGAACAGAGGGCCTTCTGGCTGGTCCTGGGGGCCATCTACCACCTAGGGGCTGCAGGGGCCACCAAGGGTAAGACCTGCAGAACTGTACACACCAGGAGCCTACTCTGACACAATGTCAGATGTTCAATTCAGAGGCTAATAATGGAGCTGCATTCTGTATTTAAATTCCATGAAACACTTACAACTAACATGACAGATGCATGTTTTCTGTATTCAACAAAAATAGAATACATTTGCATAGTGTATCTGAAAGAGTAAAGCCAAGCAAAGAGACACTGGGTGTAGCTGCCATCTATCAGGGCCTTTTTGTTTCAAGGAGCTTTTCGATCTGAGAACATTCAGAGAACATTTGTGACAGTTCTGAAGTCTAAGAGCACTTTCAATAATTCCACATTTTACCATCTGCAGGAGAGATGTTCATTGTGTTCCTTTACCGTTCAGCCATGCGCAACACAAGTACCAAAATGGTTGGTGTCAGTTTGAGACAGTTGGGCGACAACTGATGAGTTTTAAGTGTTCCAACTCAAGAAGCAACAAAGTCCCAGCCCAACTTCAGCCTTAAACTGACTAAATGCCTTGTCATTGGAAAGCTCCCAATGTCTGCTTGCTGCTGTGCCTCCGCAGAGAACAACCCAGTGTGTTTGATTTCTATTTGCCTGACAGCCCAGAACGAGACGGATTGTTTACACTGTAGTAATGAAAATGGATGTGTGTGCAGTTGGAATGCTTATTCACATTGTCTAATGTTGCCTTCTCTGCAGTGTCAGTCATAGAGGAAATTGGTAATGATCCCAAACAAACACCCTTCTGGGTGTGTTTGTGTCTTCTACTCTTTTGATCACCTTCTCTTCCTCTCTGTCTCCGAAGTGTTAATTGATAAACTCCAATCTAAAGATACATATTTGCTGGGTTACAATCTGTCAGATCATTGACCAAAAAATCTGTCAGTTGCCACTTGGTGGAAATCTGTTTACACTTGCTGCCCTCTCCTATAATACTACAACATCTTTGTAGTATTATAAAGAGTTTAGAAATTGGTGTGTTCATTGGAGGTTTGATGAAACACCCTAATGATAAGCAGTGCAGTTTGACTAGGTAACACCAGAGGGCAGCATAGACATTTATTCATCATGAGTTGCACTGTCAAAACACCGAAGAAGTGCATGACTATCCACCTGCTATCAGTAGATCTGACAATGAACGGGAGGTTGATTGGGTGTTCTGACAAGTGTGGGCTGTTCTATTCCTCAACTCTCTGTAAATTGTTTTCCAATGAAGCTCCTGAATGCAGTGTGTTAGTCAGACCCTGTTAAAGCGTGCCCATTGCTGCTGTTTGAGTGATGTGTGTGTGAGCGTTTGTCTTTTCATGTACTGTATACATTGCTACTGTTGCTCCAACTGTTGTTCTGTTCTAACCACCTGTTCTTACTTGCATGTTGCATGCTGCTCCCCTTGCATTGCAGACACAGACAAAGGTAAAAACACCCTCTCCATATTGTTATGTTCTGCCTCTGTGCATTTATCGCTGTGATGCAGACATGGTGTCATTAGCATTTTAATGAAGTTCTCAGTCTTTTTCTTTGATTGTCTTCACAACCTTCTTGCTTGTCACAACACGGTGGCATGGGATGCTCTCATAGGCACGATGAAACAGGGAGATCCCAGCATGCCTCAGTCAGAAGCGCAAATGTCTGATGTTCCCCAGTCAGTCGCCCTCTTAAGTGTCTGAGGGAAGGTTCCTCTCCAATACCGCACTGAAATTAAAACCCACTTCTATCCACTCACTCTCATCACCCATCCACCAGACTTGGTTTGCAGACCAAGGCTTGTGTTTCTGCAACTTCATACTTTAGAATGATAGTCCCTGTAATTATTTCCTGTGGATGTCTGGATGAAGGACTTGTAGCTGTGAGAAAAATAACATTGAGAAAAATGTAAGATCTTTCAGAACTACGTTAAACGGTAGCGGCAAAAAAGCTTTTAGTTAATGGGACTGTAGAGAAGTAGGAGAATTTTGAATTTATACCATTTAGATGCACAGTACCTTGAATGTGCTTTGTAGGCTACATTTCACTATCCTGATGAGGTTGTTGTTTATTATTATTATTAGCTCTTCTACTATCACAGCTGTGTTAGCCTGGGGCAGGGTCGACTTGACCCAGACACACATCGCCTCTGTCAGTAACTGCAGTCTCCTGTCGTGGATAGACACACTGTCCCCATGGTTGTTGGCAGAGGAGATAATGATGGTATTTCTGTGTGTCTCAGCCGGTAGGAAACAATTTGCACGTCATGAGTGGGCGCAGAAGGCTGCCTACCTGCTGGGCTGCACTCTAGAAGAGCTCTCCTCCTCCATCTTCAAGCACCAGGCCAAGGGCACCCTGCCCAGAGCCAGCTCTATACGTCAGGGGACAGACGATGCACCAGGAGACTCCTCAGGTACACCTGGGACTAAACACACACACACACACACATGCCCCTCAGCTCATCACCTAAGAGACACGACACGCTTCTCTGAATGTTAAAGCTTATCTAAGTAATGACTACAGTCCCAGAGTGGTTATTGATGGGTAGGTATAAAAAAAATCTCAGGACGATTTTAGAAGTCTTCCTTATGCATTGCCCTTGAAATGTTAATTTCATTGTACAGTATCTGAGAGTTTTATCAGGGGTTGACACACATAATGTGAAGGACATACAGTGAGGGGAAAAACCTATTTGATCCCCTGCTGATTTTGTAAATTTGCCCACTGACAAAGAAATGATCAGTCTATAATTTTAATGGTAGGTTTATTTGAACAGTGAGAGACAGAATAACAACAAAAACATCCAGAAAAACGCATATCAAAAATGTTATAAATTGATTTGCATTTTAATGAGGGAAATAAGTATTTGACCCCCTCTCAATCAGAAAGATTTCTGGCTCCCAGGTGTCTTTTATACAGGTAACGAGCTGAGATTAGGAGCACACTCTTAAAGGGAGTGCTCCTAATCTCAGTTTGTTACCTGTATAAAAGACACCTGTCCACAGAAGCAATCAATCAATCAGATTCCAAACTCTCCATCATGGCCAAGACCAAAGAGCTCTCCAAGGATGTCAGGGACAAGATTGTAGACCTACACAAGGCTGGAATAGGCTACAAGACCACCGCCAAGCAGCTTGGTGAGAAGGTGACAACAGTTGGTGCGATTATTCGCAAATGGAAGAAACACAAAATAACTGTCAATCTCCCTCGGCCTGGGGCTCCATGCAAGATCTCACCTCGTGGAGTTGCAATGATCATGAGAACGGTGAGGAATCAGCCCAGAACTACACAGGAGGATCTTGTCAATGATCTCAAGGCAGCTGGGACCATAGTCACCAAGAAAACAATTGGTAACACACTACGCCGTGAAGGACTGAAATCCTGCAGCGCCCGCAAGGTCTCCCTGCTCAAGAAAGCACATATACATGCCCGTCTGAAGTTTGCCAATGAACATCTGAACGATTCAGAGGAGAACTGGGTGAAAGTGTAGTGGTCAGATGAGACCAAAATGGAGCTCTTTGGCATCAACTCAACTCGCCGTGTTTGGAGGAGGAGGAATGCTGCCTATGACCCCAAGAACACCATCCCCACCGTCAAACATGGAGGTGGAAACATTATGCTTTGGGGGTGTTTTTCTGCTAAGGGGACAGGACAACTTCACTGCATCAAAGGGACGATGGACGGGGCCATGAACCGTCAAATCTTGGGTGAGAACCTCCTTCCCTCAACCAGGGCATTGAAAATGGATCGTGGAGGGGTATTCTAGCATGACAATGACCCAAAACACACGGCCAAGGCAACAAAGGAATGGCTCAAGAGGAAGCACATTAAGGTCCTGGAGTGGCCTAGCCAGTCTCCAGACCTTAATCCCATAGAAAATCTGTGGAGGGAGCTGAAGGTTCGAGTTGCCAAACGTCAGCCTCGAAACCTTAATGACTTGGAGAAGATCTGCAAAGAGGAGTGGGACAAAATCCCTCCTGAGATGTGTGCAAACTTGGTGGCCAACTACAAGAAACGTCTGACCTCTGTGATTGCCAACAAGGGTTTTGCCACCAAGTACTAAGTCATGTTTGCAGAGGGGTCAAATACTTATTTCCCTCATTTAAAATGCAAATCAATTTATAACATTTTTGACATGCGTTTTTCTTGATTTTTTTGTTGTTATTCTGTCTCTCACTGTTCAAATAAACCTACCATTAAAATTATAGACTGATCATTTCATTGTCAGTGGGCAAACGTACAAAATCAGCAGGGGATCAAATACTTTTTTCCCTCACTGTATAGGCAGTCAGAACCGTATCACAGGAGAACTGGACAGTTGGCCTTTATTTTACCTTGTCTGTGACCTCCCTCCAGCCACCTTTAGCTCAGTAGCTATATTCCTGGATATGGTAGATTATTGTATCATTCCGGCTCTGTACTCTGAACCTTCCTAGATTACACTGTGCTTTGTGGCCAGACTCAGACTTGTCAGAAGTTCTCAGATCAAACCACACAACATCCACATCCATGCCTCATGACACTGGGCACCTGGTAAACCTTACTGACATGGGATAGCTTTCACATCTACACAAAGGTTTACCAGATGCACACTGCCATGAGGCATACATGTGGATGTTGTGTGTGGTTTGATCTGAGCACTGCTGACAAGTCAGTCTAAACCTTCCTAGATTAGTGAGTAGAATACAGAGCCAGTAGGTTACAGTAATGTTGCCACACATCAGACATGGTTGTGATTTACCTGTCTTCCTCTATTACCACCTCAGAGATTCAAGGGCAATAGCACTAGGTTTAGCTGGTTTCCTGCAGTTATCCCATTTAAAATGTCACACTCACTGGAGTGAGCCGAGCATTCCGTGCCTCTGCAGTTGCTATGTATGCTGTCTGATCTGATGACAGGGACGTTGTTGTGAATTTGTCTCTTTTCACCTATTCTCCTACCAGGTTCCAAGGCCACAGCCATGGAGTGTTTAGAAGCCATGGCATCTGGGCTGTACTCAGAGATCTTCACCCTCCTCGTCTCCCTCATCAACCGGTTAGTCACCATTTTACCAGAGATGGAGGGAGATGATGCAGGCATGCGCCACTACAGTTGGTTCTCTGTTTATGCTCTGCTGCCTTGTACTTGTTGTTTTGATGTTATGTTTTTTCGGTCTGACTGTGTGTGTGTGTCAGTGCTCTGAAGACCAGCCAGCACTCTCTGTGCTCCCTGCTCATCGTGGACACCCCGGGCTTTCAGAACCCTCGCCTGGCCAAGCGGGAGCGCGGAGCCACCTTTGAAGAACTCTGCCATAACTACACCCAGGAGCGCCTGCAGACGCTGTTCTATCAGCGCACCTTTGTACAGGAGCTAGAGAGATACAAAGAGGTATCTTAATATGCACAGTACACACACACACACACACACACACACACTTTTAAGGATTCAAATATACATTCTCACATACGGACATAAGATGACACATTATTACTTCCTGTAAGCCATTGCAAATTAGAGCTTCATAGATTTCATGGTTTCTACCCCCTCATCAATACTGTCAGTGACACCGTGAGCCCATATAATGGCCCATATGATTGCCATCTCTCCTCCCCTGCCGGGCCCAAAGTGAGTTCACTCATCACTGGCTGTGTGAACTGGGTTGAGCTGCTTACTGAGCCTCGCTGGCTGATGAAGAATAACACCTCTGTCTTTAACTGCCTCTTCTCTTCACACAGCAGATCTACTCTCTAATGCTAGTCTATACACACGTCATAATAGGGCTGAATTATCCCTGACAACTCTGTCCTAACTGATGTGTGGCTAATCACTCCCATTATACAAAACACAATGGTTTCACTTTCATAGCCTGTAGCTGTTTATGAGCAGTTTATAACAGTTTTATTACTATGTATATACTATATCTGATAATGAGTAACATAATGAACTAATTCCTATAGTAGACAACAAAAAAACTTGGCACCCTTTCTTCATATCTATGTTACTGTCATTGGTTCCTAATCATCCCCTCTGTTCCCCCTTAGGAGAACATAGAGCTTGCATTAGATGACATGGAGCCCAGAACATCTCTGTCTGTAGCTGCAGTAGACCAAGCGTCAAGTCAAGCACTGGTAAGTACACTCCTTCAATATCTATATTCACACCAGAGTTTACCCGGTTAGAGAATTTGAATGAATAGGGCCCTATGTCCTGCTTTCTATGACCATGGCAGCTTCATGCTGTACAGGAGTTCTCTCTTCACCTTTCTATGGGATTTCTCTTTGATATTGGCACAGTCCAGTGCAACATTATCTAACATTAACTCCCTTATGAATCTCTTGGTACTTTGAACTGCCAGATCTCTGTAATCATGGCACCCTGCCGCTCTGACTGGCCATAGTTTTCACGGTGCACCTTTATGCATATTATAATTACATTCATGAGTCCTTTGTGATTCACAGTTAGTCAGTCTAGCGTTATTGTATCAATTTTTGCAGATTTTAGAATTTTCAGTTTAATGTTCCGTTAATTTTTTTCACCTTAGAAGAGGTTAATATAATATATGAATGCCTCCGTAGAGGAATCAACAGAAAGAAAGGTGAAGGAAAAGGAAGATATTTCATTCAGCAAACAAAAACTAGGAAACTTACTCTGGTGGAAGAAAACATTTTTTCGCTTCTCCTCCAGTGTGTGAAGTGTGTGCCATGGAAACAGAAATGACACGGTGTTGACAGTGTAAGAGCTAGCTGTGTAATAATTCCTGGTTGGTTGCTTTGAGTGCTCTGCTTTTTAAGGGGTCCTGGCCCTGCTGGAGCAGTCTTCAAAAGCACTGAACCAGTGTACAGCAGATGGCTGCAAAAGGTCAAAGCCTTTTTAAAGGCTGACAAAGCAAAAGAATGGCACAGCCCACGCCATTTGAGAGCACTCTCTGTTCATGTCGAGACACAAGGATGAAAGCTGACAGTTGAATTTACACTGACACTCTTCAAATGTTGTCCCCTGACATTAAAAAGTCAGTACCCATGGGTTCACTGGGCTCTGTTTGTTTGCTATGAAGGCTTTTAGTGGTCCAGGAAGAGGCATTTGTGGGTGTGCGTGGCTGCCTGCGTGTGCGCGTCCAAACTGACAGAGGGATTATTTTGATATATCTAGGTTCAAAGAATTCAACAATACTAATTATCATCCCCTAATATTAAGTGTCAGTGTTTCTCCTATATTAATCGTTCCCACCACTCCCCCCAAAAATATATTTATATAAAAATGTTGGGATGGTAAAACGTGTAAACTTAAACGACTAAAACCAGATATACAGTATATAGAAAAACCAGATATAAAGTATATAGAAAAGATAATGGAGCTATGTATTTATAAGATCATCTTTGAGAACTAACAACCACCAAAATAAAACTAGACAGTCAGGGAAAATCTAAAATCCCCAAAATGTCATGGCATGGGGCCCCCATTGATTTTGTTATGTTTGAGTCACTCAGCATAAGAACACGGAATAAGCCATGGCAAAATTTGAGTTACATATGGGATAAACAAAACGTACAGTCAAAAACACAATAGAAAATATATATACAGTGTGTGCAAATGTAGTAAGTTATGGAGGTAAGGCAATAAATAGGCCATAGTGCAAAATAATTACAATTTCGTATTAACACTGGAGTGATAGATGTGCAGAAGATGATGTGCAAATAGAGATACTGGGGTGCAAATGAGCAAAATAAATAACAATATGGGGATGAGGTAGTTGGATGGGCTAATTACAGATGGGCTGTGTACAGGTGCAGTGATCGGTGAGCTGCTCTGACAACTGATGCTTAAAGTTAGTGAGGGAGATAAGTGTCTCCAGCTTCAGAGATTTTTGCAGTTTGTTCCAGTCATTGGCAGCAGAGAACTGGAAGGAATGGCGGCGAAAGGAGGTGTTGGCTTTGGGGATGACCAGTGAGATATACCTGCTGGAGCGCATACTACGGGTGGGTGTTGCTATGGTGACCAATGAGCTAAGATAAGGCGGGGATTTGCCTAGCAGTGATAACACTGATAAGTCTGCCCGTAAGTGGGTATATATTCTTTAATTTAGAAAGAGACATTTCAAGAGAGAAACGGGTTAGAGTTCAGTTATACCAAAAAGCTCAATTGTGGCTGGCATTCTAGTGATAATTGCTGAAGTGGCCTGTGTGGAGTGCAGGCTTCCTGAGTGCTCCAGTGCTCTCTGAGGTCTTTCTCTGATACTGGGCATAATGAGAGTCATGTCTAATGGCCTGTCTCTCTCTGCCGTCTGGACCTCAGAAAACAAACTACTGCAATTGCTTTATGAAAAACGACTGTATTTTTGTGGTTGCTATTCAATAAAAGCCTTAATCTGAAAGCAGTGGCTGTGTCCGAATACCCATACTGCATTCTAAATAGTAGGCATTTTGGGTATGCGAAAATAGAACGTTTTATAGTATGTGAAATTTGAGTATGCATTAAATGCCAGGATGTCATACTAATTTCGGCTTTTCGTCTAGTAGAATTCGCTGCATACTTGAGGAAGAAAATTGTCTTTCGAGACACGTGTTTGACAACAGATGATAAGTGACGCGCTATACCAAAATGAACGAATGGTTGGAATGAATGCAATTGCGCATTAGATGACGCATTCTCAGCCTAGTATGTTGATATTTGTTGCTTATTGCATAACTAAACAGTGTGTTCTAAATAGTATGTAGTATGATTAGTACACAGTATGTCGTTTTAGTAAGTAGTAGGCAAGACAGATTTCGGACATGGCCAGTGTTTCATTGTGTTGTCAGTGAAATATTTTGGTGGTAAATATGATCAGCTGACTCAATCACACCGTTTTTAGTTATCGTTTGTTGTGGAAATATAGTCAGGAGAGAGTTGGGAAAGGTGCTGTGCTATTACAGGTGAAAAGCCTTGTAACAAAAAGGTTTGCCGACATTTCCAAAGGCTTATAGAATGATTCCTACAAAGTAGAGGGTCAGAAACCTTTTGACTTTTTCCACAATTTGTTGTTACAGCCTGAATAAAAAAATTGATTCAATTTAGATTTAGTGTCACTGGCTTACACACAATACTCCATAATGTCAAAGTGGAATTATATTTTTAGAAATGTTTACAAATGAATTAAAAATGGAAAGCTGAACTGGCTTGAGTCAATAAGTATTCAACCCCTTTGTAATGGCAAGCCTAAATAAGTTCAGGAGTAAAAATGTGCTTAATAAGTTGCATGGACTCACTCTGTGTGCAATAATAGTGTTTAACATGATTTTTGAATGACCACATCATCTGTAAGGTCACTCAGTTGAGCAGTGATTTCAAACACAGATTCAACCACAAAGACAGGGAGGTTTTCCAATGCCTCGCAAAGAAGGGCACCTATTGGTAGATGGATGACAAAGGAAAAAAAGCAGACAATGAATATACCTTTGAGCATGGTAAAGTTATTAATTACACTTTGGATGGTGTATCAATACACCCAGTCACTACAAAGGTACAGGTCTCCTTCCTAACTCAGTTGCTGGAGAGGAAGGAAACCGCTCCGGAATTTCACCATGAGGCCAATGGTGACTTTAAAACAGTTACAGATTTTAATGGTTGTGATAGGAGAAAACTGAGGATGGATCAACAACATTGTAGTTACTCCACAATACTAACCTACATGACAGAGTGAAAAGAAGGAAGCCTGTACAGAATAAAAATATTCCAAAACATGCATCTTGTTTGCAATAAGGCACTAAAGTAAAACTGCCAAAAATGTGGGTAAAATATGTCCTGAATACAAAGCATTATGTTTGGGGCAAATTCAACACATCACTGAGTACCACTCTTCATATTTTCAAGCATGGTGGTGGCTGCATCATGTTATGGGTATGCTTGTCATTGGCAAGGACTAGGGAGTTTTTTTGGGGATAAAAATAAACTGAATAGAGCTAAGCACAGGCAAAGTCCTAGAGGAAAACATGGTTCAGGCTTTCCAACAGACACTGGGAGACAAATTCATCTTTTAGCAGGACAATAACCTAAAACACAAGGCCAAATATACACTGGAGTTGCTTACCAAGACGACATTGAATGTTCCTGAGTGGCCTTGTTACAGTTTTGACTTAAATCTGCTTGAAAATGGCTGTCTAGAAATGATCAACAAGCAACTTGACAGACGTTGAATAATTTTTTAAAATAATAATGTGCAAATATTGTACTATCCAGGTGTGCAGAGCTCTTAGAGACTTACCCAGAAAGAATCGCTTCCAAAGGTGATTCTAACATATATTGACTCAGGGGTGTGAATACTGATGTAAATTAGATATTTATGCATTTCATTTTTTCTCCTAAAAACAGGTTATCAATTTGTCATTATGGGGTATTGTGTGTAGATGGGTTTGAATTCAGGCTGTAACACAACAAAATGTGGAATAAGTCAAAGGGTATGGATACTTTCTGAAAGCACTGTACAACCATCCGAAGGACTGGGTAGAGGCATGTCTGACCAGTGTATGCATGTGTGTGTGCCAGCGGAGGACTGATGAGGCGCGGGGCCTGTTGTGGCTGATGGAGGAGGAGGCTCTGCAGCCTGGGGGTTCAGAGGATACTCTACTGGGACGCCTCTTCAGCTACTATGGCCCTGCCAAGGGAGAGCGCAAAGGTGAACACACACAGTCAAATCTGTTGCTCATCACTCAGGCACAGATCAACAACAGTCACATCTGTTATCTCTCTCTCTCTCTCTCTCACTCACACACACACACACACACACACACACACACACACACACACACACACAAGAAAGTTAGAGGCACAAAGATCATACCCCCAAGGGATGCTAACCTCTTACCATTACCAATAAAAGGGGAGGTTAGCATTTTTTGGGGGGCATGATATTTATGCCTCTAACTTTCTCACTTATTATTATTATTATTATTATTATTATTATTATTATTAACGATTCATTCATGATTACCCTTAATCATGGTAGCATCCACATTAATGTAGAAGTGTTCAGAAACATATTCTATTCTTATTTAAAATAAAAGTGACTCCAAAATGACACAGTACATTATTTACCATTCATTTCTATTGGCCACCACAACATAATCAGTCACAAGCCTGACGTAGTCATTGCGTGCTAGGAATATGGGACCAAATACTACACTGTTGACTACTTCAATACTCATATGTGCATTTGTCCAAATACTTATATCTTCAAATGGGGGGACTAGATCCATAAAGTGCTTTCATTTCTAAACGATAAAACGGATATGTATGAAAATACCCTCAAATAAAAGGTGGCATTCTATACTGTTGCCTCATATGAAACATTTGATCTCAAATCCAAAATGCTGGAGTATAGAGCCAAATAAAAAGTTTTAGCTTCACTATCCAAATAAATACCAAAACAATAGAATTGCCATGGAAACGTGTGGGGGGGGAAAGGGCCGTGGGGGAAAGATCCCGAGTCTCCTCATTGCCTCCCAGCAAAATGGGCCTCCATTTAGGCTAGTGTTTATATGTGCATTTCACACTATGTTGAGATAAAATACTGTTTTGAAAAATATATATATACAAAAATAAAATGCCTTATAGAAAATACAATGTCCGGTGATATGATAAATGTATTTGTATGTTTTTCTTCTTCATATATGTTCATTGCCACACAATGCACACATATATAAACATCCATCCACAGACGCAAACATTCATTGAAATACATAATGGTTATCAACTCCTTTTCCCTCTCTACCTGTCAGATCACACCTTGCTGCTGAAGAGTGGGAAGCCACATCACTTCCTGTTGGGCCACAGTCATGGGACAGACTGGGTGGAGTATGACGCCCGTGGTTGGCTGAGCCATGCCAAACAGAACCCTGCCTCTACCAACGCAGGGAGTCTCCTGCAGGACTCCCACAAGTAAGACCCACATAATGTTTTAGCTTGATTGGCAATGCTTGCAACAGACATGTCTGACCCTGATTGGTGTCTCTCCTTTCCAGGAAGAACATCAGTGGTCTTTTTATGAGCCGAGGAGGCGGGGCCACCATCCTGCCAGGCTCCATCGCGGGCATGGAGGGTGTTTCACAGCTGACCTTGCGGCGCGCCACCAGCATGAGGAAGACCTTCACCACTGGGGTGGCGGCAGTCAAGAAGAAGTCCCACTGCATCCAGATCAAACTACAAGTGGTAAGAGGCTGGGGGCCGTCTGCAGGGGGCAGATCTGGTGGAGAGAAGGAAAGCGAGAGGGCTTCCCAAAAAATCATATTTACACTTCTGTTCCTGTAACAGTCTGGGCATATCCAGCTAAGTTGTTGGGCCACAGGGCCTCTCATTTGAATCCTACCCATGGGCTGATTCAGTAATAGGAGTCATTTAATTAGCACTACCTAATATATACCCTCCCTCCGGAAGAGGTGTTCGCATAGCGTTTGGGAGATCATCCATCTTCCTGTGTTTTTACCATATTATTACAGCTTGAAAGCGTAGGAGCTAGGAGACATCCACGTGTAGGTCCTAGGCATTCGATTTCCTGCTCCTGAGAGTACTTTCCTTAACTATACCATTTATTAAAACACAGGCGGATTGCTTAATGTATGAAATGTACTATTAAACTCAGCAAAAAAAGAAACGTCCCTTTTTCAGGACACTGTCTTTCAAAGATAATTTGTAAAAATCCAAATAACTTCACAGATCTTCATTATAAAGGGTTTAAACACTGTTTCCCATGCTTGTTCAATGAACCATAAACAATTAATGAACATGCACCTGTGGAACGGTCGTTAAGACACTAACCGCTTACAGACGGTAGGCAATTAAGGTCACAGTTATGAAAACTTAGGACATTAAACAGGCCTTTCTACTGACTCTGAAAAACACCAAAAGAAAGATGTCCAGGGTCCCTGCTCATCTGCGTGGACGTGCCTTAAGCATGCTGCAAGGAGGCATGAGGACTGCAGATGTGGCCAGGGCAATAAATTGCAATGTCCGTACTGTGAGACGCCTAAGACAGCGCTACAGGGAGACAGGACGGACAGCTGATCGTCCTCGCAGTGGCAGACCATGTGTAACAACACCTGCACAGGATCGGTACATCCGAACATCACACCTGCGGGACAGGTACAGGATGGCAACAACAACTGCCCGAGTTACACCAGGAATGCACAATCCCTCCATCAGTGCTCAGACTGTCCGCAATAGGCTGAGAGAGGCTGGACTGAGGGCTTGTAGGCCTGTTGTAAGGCAGGTCCTCACCAGACATCACTGGCAACAACGTTGCCTATGGGCACAAACCCACCGTCGCTGGACCAGACAGGACTGGCAAAAAGTGCTCTTCACTGACAAGTCGCGGTTTTGTCTCACCAGGGGTGATGGTCGGATTCGCGTTTATCGTCGAAGGAATGAGCGTTACACTGAGGCCAGTACTCTGGAGCGGGATCGATTTGGAGGTGGAGGGTCCGTCATGGTCTGGGGCGGTGTGTCAGAGCATCATCGGACTGAGCTTGTTGTCATAGCAGGCAATCTCAACGCTGTGCGTTACAGGGAAGACATCCTCCTCCCTCATGTGGTACCCTTCCTGCAGGCTCATCCTGACATGACCCTCCAGCATGACAATGCCACCAGCCATACTGCTCGTTCTGTGCGTGATTTCTTGCAAGATAGGAATGTCAGTGTTCTGCCATGGCCAGCGAAGAGCCCGGATCTCAATCCCAGTGAGCACGTCTGGGACCTGTTGGATTGGAGGGTGAGGGCTAGGGCCATTCCCCTCCAGAAATGTCCGGGAAATTGCAGGTGCCTTGGTGGAAGAGTGGAGTAACATCTCACAGCAAGAACTGGCAAATCTGGTGCAGTCCATGAGGAGGAGATGCACTGCAGTACTTAATGCAGCTGGTGGCCACACCAGATACTGACTGTTACTTTTGATTGTGACCCCCCCTTTGTTCAGGGACACATTATTCAATTTCTGTTAGTCACATGTCTGTGGAACTTGTTCAGTTTATGTCTGTTGTTGAATCATGTTATGATCATACAAATATTTACACATGTTAAGTTGACAGTGAGAGGATGTTTCTTTTTTTGCTGAGTTTATATCCATTAGAGAGAGCCAGTGTATGGAGCCTTTGCATATGATTAATGGTTTAGACTCTGATTAGGCCGGTTACTCTCTCGATGCATGTTGAGGCCTTGCCCTCTCTCATAGCACTCACTGTTACCATTTGAGTCCCAGCTAACTCCCCTCTCTTCTGCAGGACGCTCTGCTGGACACTGTGCGGAGGTCCAGGGTTCACTTTATCCACTGCCTGCTGCCCAATTCTGATGCCCTGCGGGTGGGCAGAGCGGAGTTGGAGGCCCAGGGGGAGAGTGGAGACTCTGGCCTGATGCAGCTGGATGTGGCCCTGCTCCGGACCCAGCTCCGCGGCTCCAAGCTGCTGGACGCCCTCAGAATCTACAGACAAGGTGAGAAAGCTGATTGGACTGGAGGCTGTGGATGTTAGACTAGAAAGGTCTGGAAGGGTCTCTCAAACCAAACGATGAACACTGCTGTTCTTCACAAAGAGCAGTGTTTAAATAAATCTTTATGTAAGAAAAATAGAGCTTTATAACCTTGCCCCGATGTCCTTGTCTTTACAGGATACCCTGATCACATGGTCTTCTCCGAGTTCCGCCGCCGCTTCAACGTGCTGGCACCACACCTGAACAAGAAACTTGGCCGCAACTACATGGTGAAGGATGAGAAGAGGGTGAGTCTATTTTTCTGTGTGTGTGTTTGGAGAAAATAATATGATTCAGGCCAGCCTGAGGTCTGCATTGTTATATTAATGAGCTGAATAGGCCATCTCCTCCGTGGCTGTCAGTAGCCCACTGACAGAGGAATTAACCTCTATTAATCAGGGCCATTGTGATGACCTAATCAACTTAGCCACAGCTGCATCCCACTCACTACCAAGTCTAATCAATAAGGAGCAGAGACAGGAAGCACTGGGGTTTAAGGCTGAACAAAATACCCAAAACTTGGTACTGCACTTATCAACTTTGTGAAATATATTGTCTAACCTGGAGGCCGTCTGGCGGGTGGTTTTTCCCTAATGATTTGCTTATGAAGGGAGCTCCCCACTGCATTGGTTTATGTGAGATGTGACTGGTGAGAGGGCCTAATGTTTATTGCAGCCATTTTTATCTCAATATCAAATCATTTCTGGGTAACAATTAAGTACCTTACTTTTGTTTATTTGACAATTTTCATTGAAATCAATCAAAGTATCTTAGCAAAGAGCAATTTCTCAAGCAAGAATTTTGCTAGGACTGTCTGGGAGTGGTCTGAGTGGGGAGGTGGAAAACTAGCTTTTATTGGCAGAGAGGTTTGGAACTCTCTTTCTGATTGGTCTGTTAACTAATTGGTGATGTCACCAGACAGGCCAAAACTCCATCCCACTAAAACAGGTTGAAATCTCAGGCGGTTTGTTAAAAATGCTCTTACACTAAAAGGGCATTATCATTTTCACAGTATTATTACAAACTCATAGTGTGGAAATGTATATAAAACACAGAGAAATCACTTGACTGCACTGGTCCTTTAAAAGTGTTTTAGTGTAGCCTAACCTGTGAAGGGAGGATTGCTAATGAGTGTTCCACTCTGAGGTTAACTATCAATGAGGGTCAATTGTGTCTTGGTCCCCTGCAAGAGGAGCCTGGCTGAAGTGAAACGGTGGGGAATAAACATGAGAGCGTGAGCGAAGTGGGTAAAAACAGAGAAAAGCAGATTTCCCCTGCGTCAGCTTCTCGGAGCGGGGTTTCTATTGAAACAGCATCAGACAAAAGACCCTCAGTGCTCTGGGCTGCAGCCCCTCTCACAGTGTAATCTAGATGGGGGCTTTCAGGCTGGGGGCTCAAGTAGACCTGTCCACACCACACAGGGAAGGGGAAGGCAGAGAGACTCATGGAGATGGACAGAAACACAGAGGGAGAGCTGCAGGCGGTGCCTCTCTGCAGAGGCTGTATTTGTTCAAGTCTGCTATGGGGCCGAGACCACCACAGGGTCAGGAGGGATGAGCCTGGAGCAGGTGGATTCTGGAGGACTAGCTGTCTGGTCAGTTTTAATTTGCCTCTCTCCCTGCACATGCTCTGTGTCCTGGAGGAGAGAGTGGGGATTGGGGGCAGAGGTGTGAGGGGAGAATGTGAAAGGAATACAGTTCAGGATTCTGTCTGATAAGAGAAGTGGTTGTTGGGATCCTCTGTGTCAGTGGTCAGCTCTGCGGGACTGCTGTAGAGGGATAATCCGGGGGTAGAGGGGCAGTGACTGATCTGTGTGTGTTTCCAGGCTGTGGAGGAGCTGCTGGAGTCCCTGGACCTGGAGAAGAACAGCTATCACATGGGACTGAGCAGGGTGAGTACCACTACTACCACAGTAAAACCTCACACCTTGAATGAGTCACTGGTAAAACTACCTCGGTTTATATTATATTGTGTGAGAGGGGTTATAGAAACTCAAAAACCGAATGTTGCATACAGTAGGTTTCCTTAATTTGTAGCTATAGATTCCTCCTTCCAGGTGTTTCTCCTTGAGGAATGTGTTTGTCATTGTGTGAACTGTCTGGCAAGTGTTGGCTGCCCTGGAAGTCTCTTTGCTGAGGAGGATGGATCTGAGAGGCGTGCCTGCCTTCCAGCCTCACTGTGAGACACACAATCATGTCTCCTTTGTATTCATGTCAATATGGAGTCATTTCTGGCAGGTGATGGACTTTTAATCCCATCAGTTGGGAAGTGGCCCAAAGCCAACAAGAACATCAGGAGAAACAACGTTGGGAGAAACAATGGCTCCTATGCTCCCAGATGCTGGTAATTTACTGGACCAAATTACAACATGGGAGAGATGGTAATTATTTTGGAGACCACTGCAGTTGCCTTTGGGGTTTGATCTGGGCTCCGGAGTAGATTAGCACCAAGATGGTGCTTCGCAAAGCATTCCAATGGCGTCCTAGCAACAGCAGTGACTCCAGCAGAATGCCAATTAACAGCAGCACCAAATCTTGTCATGACACTGGGTCCACACAACTCTCGCTGTGGTAAACACTGTCACAACTGGAAGTCACATGGCTAACGAGATGGTGTCACATTTAATGTCTCCATTCTGATCATAATAGAACCCAGACAAATCTCCTCACTGGTGGAGAAACGGTTACAGTATGGACAAAGTACGGCTGACACTTCTTTCTTCTTTCCATTACCCTATGTAGAGAGAGTTTTTCTAAGAGGACAAAAGAGAAACATCAGTTTGATTTTGAAGCCAATTTCATGACATTGTCCCTCTAACATGATTGTACAGTATGTAGCCCTCTTCTCAATATCGGGCTATATACTATATCTAAAGCGGAAATTGATAGTTAAATATAGTTCCATGCCCGTAGCGAGAGAAAAAAATGTCCCCTGATTTTTAATTTCCAAAATCTGGTCACCTTAACTTCAGGTCAGTTCCACCTCCTAGTTCTTTCATGTATGCCAGGAAGGTTTGGTCATTTATAAAGCACTGGAGCCTGGCTACGGAGGCCTTGGATAGAGACGGCTCTCCCATCACTATCTGTCCTTCGCCTTAAGCAGCTGACTGACTGCCACCAGCCTTCACACTGCTTCACACAGCCCTGGTGTGATTATGTCTCTGTGTGTGTGAATGACAGGAGCATGTCATGTGATGGCACTTCAACTGGCCCTTTTAAATCTGTTTCACCTCTGACCCAGCTAATAGGGACACAATGCTAACACTGTCAGAGATAGCGACTTCATCACCCAATAGATTGCCTTCTCTCCTTTTCTTTAGACTACAATGAATGGATTATAATATTTCCAGTTAATGTAATATATTTGTATAGTAGGTGCTAAAAAGGCAGATATTTTCTTGAGGTCAGTTATGTGCCAAAATTATTGATTGGAATCCACTCCGAAATTGAACAAACATGACCTTTTTTTTGATGATGAACTAAAAGGTGTGTTCTTTTGTCCCCAGTTGTTCTTCAGAGCGGGGACCTTGGTGAAACTGGAGGAGCAGAGGGAGGAGCAGACCAGACGCAACATCACCCTGTTCCAAGCAGCCTGCAGTGGATACCTGGCCAGACAGGCCTTCAGGAAGAGGAAGGTAGGCATGACTACACCACGGCTTCACGGTCATCCAGCTAGCTGCTGCTTCTTGGAGTGTACCTGTCAGAGAAGAAAGTCATAAGCAGGGAAGGAGACAAAGATGTACTGTGTATGTCAAGGCTATTGACTGTGACTGTCCAATATGATCAAAATCTGTTTTATAGTTAGAATTTTATTTATTTTCCATGATTTACATTGATAAATCATTTTGAGATGATCATTTTGAGACAGAAAACAAGTTGATTGTGGTCTATGTGGTTGCCTTGGAGTCTGTGGAGTGAAGGAGCCTGTTCCTAATTTTAGAGGATGTTTGCTCTGCCATAGGACTACAGCTACCTCTGCTGTAAATCTCTAACTAGGACTTAGTAAATCCATCAGCCTAACCCCTCCCCATCCCCCCTTCCTCCTACCTGATGCACCCTGTCACCATCTGCACCAGCTACGGGGTGACATGTCCCCCTCAATCACACCCTATCATATGTGTTAGCGTTTCCTTCTTCTCCATTCTAGCTCTACTTCTCCCTCCATTTATCTCTCTCCATGAGATGGGGCCATCTCTCTGGCCCTGATAGCATCTCTGCAACTGATGTATGGAATGCAGCTCTCCTCTCCTCCACTGTGTGTGATTACACTCTAAGTGAGGAGGCTGTCTTCATCTGTCTGGCCAGCCCTGAACTCTCTGGCTGGTACACAACCACCCACAGGACATCACTACCTTCACTGGCTGGACCTATCCTTCACCTCCACACCTACACTACCATTTACAGATCAGTCATCGTTGTTTACACTCATTGTCTTCAGGCAGCATCCATACAATGACACCGTGGTGAAGAAGGCACGACAGCGGCTCTTCAACCTTGGGATGCTGAAGAAATTCGACCTGTCCCTGAGGGCCCTCACAGTGTAATACAGAAGCACCATCGAGAGCATACTGTCGGGCTGCATCTCAGCCTGGTATGGCAACTCCACCGCCGCGGACTGCAAGGTGCTACAGAGGGTGGTACATGCAGCCGAACGCACCATTGGGTGCACGCTGCCTGCCGTCCAGGACACCTACAACACCAGGTGTCGCAAGAAGGTCAAGAAGATCTGGGACCCCAGCCACCCGAGCCTTGGCCTGTTCTCCCCGTTTCCATCACTCAGACTACCCCCAGACCATCAGGCTGCTGAATAGCCACCACTAGTCAGCTACATTTACATTTTACATTTTAGTCATTTAGCAGACGCTCTTATCCAGAGCGACTTACAGTTAGTGAATACATATTTTTTTATACTGGCCCCCCGTGGGAATCGAACCCACAACCCTGGCGTTGCAAACGCCATGCTCTATCAACTGAGCTACATCCCTGCCGGCCATTCCCTCCCCTACCCTGGACAACGCTGGGCCAATTGTGCGCCGCCCATGAGTCTCCCGGTCGCGGCCGGCTGCGACAGAGCCTGGATACGAACCAGGATCTCTAGTGGCACAGTTAGCACTGCGATGCAGTGCCTTAGACCACTGCGCCACTCAGGAGCTACTTGCTCCCCCTGTCCCCCTCCTGGCTCCCCGGACCCCCCCGCCTCCCCAATGGAAATGTATTATTATTTGTAGTTATTTCAATTTTTTGTATTATCTATTTTTATTTTTGTTTTATTTCTGTTTGTCCTGCATTGTTGGAGCTCAACAATTTCACTGTACCCTGTAATTACATCTGTAACCCAGTACATGTGACTATTAAACTCTAACTAATCTAATATGGCTTTAAGCTTTCTGAGAAACGGACATACGCTGCAATATCTTCCCAAGTAGGTCTAGGGGAATTGTTTTATAGATAGTTTAGCCATTTTTGTTATCACTGCATCTATTAAAGAGTTGTGAATCTTTTTATTCATTTATTTTTATGATCAAATCAAATCACATTTTATTGGTCACATGCGCCGAATACAACAGGTGCAGACATTGCAGTGAAATGCTTACTTACAGCCCTTAACCAACAGTGCATTAATTTTTTTATAAAAAAGTAAAATAAAACAACAACAAAAAAGTGTTGAGGGGAAAAAAAGAGCAGAAGTAAAATAAAATAACAGTAGGGAGGCTATATATACAGGGGGGTACCGGTGCAAAGTCAATGTGCGGGGGCACCGGCTAGTTGAGGTAGTTGGAGTAATATGTACATGTGGGTAGAGTTAAAGTGACTATGCATAAATAATTAACAGAGTAGCAGCAGCGTAAAAATATGGGGTGGGGGTGGGGGGGCAGTGCAAATAGTCAGGGTAGCCATGATTAGCTGTTCAGGAGTCTTATGGCTTGGGGGTAGAAGCTGTTGGACCTAGACTTGGCACTTCGGTACCGCTGGCCGTGCAGTAGCAGAGAGAACAGTCTATGACTAGGGTGGCTGGAGTCTTTGACAATTTTTAGGGCCTTCCTCTGACACCGCCTGGTATAGAGGTCCTGGATGGCAGGAAGCTTGGCCCCAGTGATGTACTGGGCCGTACGCACTACCCTCTGTAGTGCCTTGCGGTCAGAGGACGAGCAGTTGCCATACCAGGCGGTGATGCAACCAGTCAGGATGCTCTCGATGGTGCAGCTGTATAATTTTTTGAGGATCTGAGGACTCATGCCAAATCTTTTCAGTCTCCTGAGGGGGAATCGGCTTTGTCGTGCCCTCTTCACGACTATCTTGGTGTGTTTGGACCATGATAGTTTGTTGGTGATGTGGACACCAAGGAACTTGAAGCTCTCAACCTGTTCCACTAAAGCCCCGTCGATGAGAATGGGGGCGTGCTCAGTCCTCTTTTTTTTTTCCTGTAGTCCACAGTCATCTCCTTTGTCTGAGGGAGAGGTTGTTATCCTGGCACCACACGGCCAGGTCTCTGACCTCCTCCCTATAGGCTGTCTCATCGTTGTCGGTGATCAGGCCTACTGCTGTTGTGTCATCAGCAAACTTAATGATGGTGTTGGAGTTGTGCCTGGCCATGCAGTCATGGGTGAACAGGGAGTACAGGAGGGGACTGATCACGCACCCCTGAGAGATTGCATCATCTGTGGATCTGTTGGGGCGGTATGCAAATTGGAGTGGGTCTAGGGTTTCTGGGATAATGGTGTTGATGTGAGCCATGACCAGCCTTTCAAAGCACTTCATGGCTACAGATGTCAGTGCTATGGGTTGGTAGTCATTTAGGCAGGTTATCTTAGTGTCCTTGTGCACAGGGACTATGGTGGTCTGCTTGAAACATGTTGGTATTACAGACTCAGTCAGGGACATGTTGAAAATATCAGTGAAGACACTTGCCAGTTGGTCAGCACATGCTCGGAGTACACGTCCTGGTAATCCGTCTGGCCCTGCGGCCTTGTGAATGTTGACCTGCTCAAAAGTCTTACTCACATTGGCTACGGAGAGCGTGATCACATAGTCATCCGGAACAGCTGGTGCTCTCATGCATGCTTCAGTGTTGCTTGCCTCGAAGCGAGCATAGAAGTGGTTTAGCTTGTCTGGAAGTCTTGTGTCACTGGGCAGCTCTCGGCTGTGCTTCCCTTTGTAGTCTGTAATAGTTTTCAAGCCCTGCCACATCCGACGAGCGTCAGAGCCGGTGTAGTACGATTCAATCTCAGTCCTGTATTGACTATTTGCCTGTTTGATGGTTCGTCGGAGGGCATAGCGGGATTTCTTATAAGCGTCCGGGTTAGAGTCCCGCTCCTTGAAAGCGGCAGCTCTACCCTTTAGCTCAGTGCGGATGTTGCCTGTAATGCATGGCTTCTGGTTGGGGTATGTACATACGGTCACTGTGTGGACGACATCATCGATGCACTTATTGATGAAGCCAGTGACTGATGTGGTGTACTCCTCAATGCTATCTGAAGAATCTCAGAACATGTTCCAGTCTGTGCTAGCAAAACAGTCCTGTAGCTTAGCATCTGCGTCGTCTGACCACTTTTTTATTAACCGAGTCACTGGTGCTTCGTGCTTTAGTTTTTGCTTATAAACAGGAATCAGGAGGATAGAGTTATGGTCAGATTTGCTAAATGGAGGGCGAGGGAGAGCTTTGTATGCGTCTCTGTGTGTGGAGTAAAGATGGTCTAGAGTTTTTTTCCTCTGGTTGCACATTTAACATGCTGGTAGAAATTAGGTAGACATAAGCAGCTTTTGCGTAATGGGAATGTGGTGGAAATAGGAACCTGGAAAAGCCCAATGTTTTTCTCTTATGAAGTTCAAAGGGCATCGTTCAGAGACTGAGGCATGCTGAGGGAGAGGAGCGCCATTTAATCCGTTGGAAAGGGCAGGAAATCTGCACTGAGGAACTGTGTGAAGGCTAACTGTACCATTACTAAATCCATTAAGACTGCTTGCCTATTGTTTTTCTGAATGCCTTCTCTGTTTCCTCAATAGAAAGATACGATTCGGCCTCCCGTGTGGCACAGCGGTCTAAGGCACTGCATCGCAGTGCTTGAGGCTTCACTACAGACCCGGGTTCGATCCCAGGCTGTGTCACAACTGGCCGAGACCGGGAGTCCCATAGGGCGGCACACAATTGGCCCAGTATCGTCCGGGTTAAGGATTGACCGGGGGGGCTTTACTTGGCTCATCCTGCTCTAGCGACTCCTTGTGGCGGGCCGGGCGCCTGCAGGCTGACTTCGGTCGTCAGCTGAACGGTGTTTCCTCCGACACATTGGTGCGGCTGGCTTCCAGGTTAAGCGGGCGGGTGTTAAGGAGCGCGGTTTGGCGGGTCATGTTTCGGAGGATGCATGACTCGACCTTCACCTCTCCCGAGCCCGTTGGGGAGTTGCAGCGATGAGACAAGATCAGAATTGGATATGACAAAAAAAAGAATAAGATTCAATATATTTTTTCTTGTAAAATCTTTGTCTCTGAACTAAATTTCAGGTTTTTGTGTGGTGAGATGTAGTATGAGGGCTAAGGTTCTCTGATTTCATCTGGTTAAGAGTGGTTGTTTCATATCAGTGTATCAACAGTTATTTCTATTCCAGTCTAAAGATTTATTTGTTTGAGTAATTCTTGGTTTAGTGGTTCATTGTTCACCAGGTTTTTTTACCTGATTGCACCTTCTATGAACTTTTTAGATAATGTACAGTTCATCTGTAACATAATAAAGTCATAGACCTAGATTACCTTTAAAACAATGGGTTTTCATTGGAAACCTTGTGAGTCTGTCTGGTTTAGTCAGTGTGATAATGATGATAGACTAGGCCATTTGCATTTCTCTGTCTGCCCTGAAAATCACCTGAATGGCAAATATATGCACTAGGTAAAAAAGTAGTTATTCCAAATGCACCAGCCCAAGACCAGTGTAATTGGAGGAATGCGATGAAGTGGTATATTACTGTGTCGAGTTCCCTCACCCTCCCTCCCTTCTCCCTCCCTCTCCTGCAGGAAGATTAACTGAGTGTCTCTATCCAGAGGCCTGTTTTATAATAATGATTGTATAATAAAACCCACTAGTGCTCTCACTCGGTCTTCCCCGTTCATGAAATTTGATTAGGCTTCCATGATTCCACTTTCAGTGTATGACGTATCCGTTCTTAACAGATATGCCATGGTTAGATGGAAATACACTGAGGGTGTTAGGAATGTGTTCTATGGCAGCGGCAACTGAGATGAGCACAACTTCTGAAGTCACACACGTCTGAATCCATACGGTTGTAGTTCAAACAGAAATGTCAGGCTGGCAAACATACTTAGAAACATGGTGGTTGATGCCATATAATGTCCTGTAAGTTGATTGATTAATCATGACTTTCAGAGCTTTTTTGAAGTCCCAGTGTGACTTCATTACAAATACAGTACATACAGTGGGGGAAAAAAGTATTTAGTCAGCCACCAATTGTGCAAGTTCTCCTACTTAAAAAGATGAGAGGCCTGTAATTTTCATCATAGGTACACATCAACTATGACGGACAAATTGAGATTTTTTTTTCCAGAAAGTCACATTGTAGGATTTTTTATGAATTTATTTGCAAATTATGGTGGAAAATAAGTATTTGGTCACCTACAAACAAGCAAGATTTCTGGCTCTCACAGACCTGTAACTTCTTCTTTAAGAGGCTCCTCTGTGCTCCACTCGTTACCTGTATTAATGGCACCTGTTTGAACTTGTTATCAGTATAAAAGACACCTGTCCACAACCTCAAACAGTCACACTCCAAACTCCACTATGGCCAAGACCAAAGAGCTGTCAAAGGACACCAGAAACAAAACTGTAGACCTGCACCAGGCTGGGAAGACTGAATCTGCAATAGGTAAGCAGCTTGGTTTGAAGAAATCAACTGTGGGAGCAATTATTAGGAAATGGAAGACATACAAGACCACTGATAATCTCCCTCGATCTGGGGCTCCACGCAAGATCTCACCCCGCGGGTTCAAAATGATCACAAGAACGGTGAGCAAAAATCCCAGAACCACATGGGGGGACCTAGTGAATGACCTGCAGAGAGCTGGGACCAAAGTAACAAAGCCTACCATCAGTAAAACACTACGCCGCCAGGGACTCAAATCCTGCAGTGCCAGACGTGTCCCCCTGCTTAAGCCAGTACATGTCCAGGCCCGTCTGAAGTTTGCTAGAGTGCATTTGGATGATCCAGAAGAGGATTGGGAGAATGTCATATGGTCAGATGAAACCAAAATAGAACTTTTTGGTAAAAACTCAACTCTGTCGTGTTTGGAGGACAAAGAATGCTGAGTTGCATCCAAAGAACACCATACCTACTGTGAAGCATGGGGGTGGAAACATCATGCTTTGGGGCTGTTTTTCTGCAAAGGGACCAGGACGACTGATCCGTGTAAAGGAAAGAATGAATGGGGCCATGTATCGTGAGATTTTGAGTGAAAACCTCCTTCCATCAGCAAGGGCATTGAAGATGAAACGTGGCTGGGTCTTTCAGCATGACAATGATCCCAAACACACCGCCCGGGCAACGAAGGAGTGGCTTCGTAAGAAGCATTTCAAGGTCCTGGAGTGGCCTAGCCAGTCTCCAGATCTCAACCCCATAGAAAATCTTTGGAGGGAGTTGAAAGTCCGTGTTGCCCAACGACAGCCCCAAAACATCACTGCTCTAGGGGAGATCTGCATGGAGGAATGGGCCAAAATACCAGCAACAGTGTGTGAAAACCTTGTGAAGACTTACAGAAAACGTTTGACCTGTGTCATTGCCAACAAAGGGTATATAACAAAATATTGTGAAACTTTTGTTATTGACCAAATACTTATTTTCCAACATAATTTGCAAATAAATTCATTAAAAATCCTACAATGTGATTTTCTGGATTTTTTTCTTCTCATTTTGTCTGTCATAGTTGACGTGTACCTATGATGAAAATTACAGGCCTCTCTCATCTTTTTAAGTAGGAGAACTTGCACAATTGGTGGCTGACTAAATACTTTTTTCCCCCACTGTACATTGGCTTGCGAAAGTATTCAACCCCCTTGGCATTTTTCCTATTTTGTTGCCTTACAAGCTGGAATGAAAATTGATATTTGGGGTGTTTGTATCATTTTGATTTACACAACATGCCTACCACTTTGAAGATGCAAAGTATTTTTCTTGTGAAACAAACAATAAATAAGACAAAAAAACAGAACTTGAGCGTGCATAACTATTCACCCCCCCCCCCAAGTCAATACTTTGTAGAGGCACCTTTTGCAGCAATTACAGCTGCAAGTCTCTTGGGGTATGTCTCTATAAGCTTGGCACATCTAGCCACTGGAATTTCTGCCCATTCTTCAAGGCAAAATTGCTCCAGCTCCTTCAAGTTGGATGGGTTCCGCTGGTGTACAGCAATCTTTAAGTCATACCACAGATTCTCAATTGGATTGAGGTCTGGGCATTTACTAGGCCATTCCAATACATTTAAATGTTTCCCCTTAAACCACTCAAGTGTTGCTTTAGCAGTATACTTAGGGTCATTGTCCTGCTGGAAGGTGAACCGCCGTCCCAGTCTCAAATATCTGGAAGACTGAAACAGGTTTCCCTCAAGAATTTCCCTGTATTTAGCGCCATCCATCATTCCTTCAATTCTGACCAGTTTCCCAGTCCCTGCCGATGGAAAAACATCCTCACAGCATGATGCTGCCACCACCATGCTTCACTGTGGGGATGGTGTTCTCGGGGTGATGAGTGGTGTTGGGTTTGCACTAGACATAGCGTTTTCCTTGATGGCCAAAAAGTTCAATTTTAGTCTCATCTGACCAAAGTACCTTCTTCCATATGTTTGGGGAATCTCCCACATGCCTTTTGGCGAACACCAAACGTGTTTGCTTATATTTTTCTTTAAGCAATGGTTATTTTCTGGCCACTCTTCCATAAAGCCCAGCTCTGTGGCGTGTACGGCTTAAAGTGGTCCTATGGACAGATACTTATCTTTGGTCTCTGCCTCTGATTAATGCCCTCCTTGCCTAGTCTGTGAGTTTTGGTGGGCGGACCGCTCTTGGCAGGTTTGTTGTGGTGCCATATTCTTTCAATTTTTAAATAATGGATTTAATAGTGCTCTGTGGGATGTTCAAAGTTTCAGATATTTTTTTATAACCCAACCCTGATCTGTACTACTCCACAACTTTGTCCCTGACCTGTTTGGAGATCTCCTTGGTCTTCATGGTGCCGCATGCTTGGTGGTGCCCCTTGCTTAGTGGTGTTGCAGACTTTCAGAACAGGTGTGTATATACACTGCTCAAAAAAATAAAGGGAACACTTAAACAACACAATGTAACTCCAAGTCAATCACACCTCTGTGAAATCAAACTGTCCACTTAGGAAGCAACACTGATTGACAATAAATGTCACATGCTGTTGTGCAAATGGAATAGACAACAGGTGGAAATTATAGGCAATTAGCAAGACACCCCCAATAAAGAAGTGGTTCTGCAGGTGGTGACCACAGACCACTGCTCAGTTCCTATGCTTCCTGGCTGATGTTTTGGTCACTTTTGAATGCTGGCGGTGCTTTCACTCTAGTGGTAGCATGAGACGGAGTCTACAACCCACACAAGTGGCTCAGGTAGTGCAGCTCATCCAGGATGGCACATCAATGCGAGCTGTGGCAAGAAGGTTTGCTGTGTCTGTCAGCGTAGTGTCCAGAGCATGGAGGTGATACCAGGAGACAGGCCAGTACATCAGGAGACGTGGAGGAGGCCGTAGGAGGGCAACAACCCAGCAGCAGGACCGCTACCTCCGCCTTTGTGCAAGGAGGAGCAGGAGGAGCCCTGCAAAATGACCTCCAGCGGGCCATAAATGTGCATGTGTCTGCTCAAACGGTCAGAAACAGACTCAATGAGGGTGGTATGAGGGCCCGACGTCCACAGGTGGGGGTTGGGCTTACAGCCCAACACTGTGCAGGACGTTTGGCATTTGCCAGAGAACACCAAGATTAGCAAATTCGCCACTGGCACCCTGTGCTCTTCACAGATGAAAGCAGGTTCACACTGAGCACATGTGACAGACGTGACAGAGTCTGGAGACGCCGTGGAGAACGTTCTGCTGCCTGCAACATCCTCCAGCATGACCGGTTTGGCAGTGGGTCAGTCATGGTGTGGGGTGGCATTTCTTTGGGGGGGCCGCACAGCCCTCCATGTGCTCGCCAGAGGTAGCCTGACTGCCATTAGGTACCGAGATGAGATCCTCAGACCCCTTGTGAGACCATATGCTGGGTGCGGTTGGCCCTGGGTTCCTCCTAATGCAAGACAATGCTAGACCTCATGTGGCTGGAGTGTGTCAGCAGTTCCTGCAAGAGGAAGGCATTGATGCTATGGACCGCCCGTTCCCCAGACCTGAATCCAATTGAGCACATCTGGGACATCATGTCTCGCTCCATCCACCAACGCCACGTTGCATCACAGACTGTCCAGGAGTTGGCAGATGCTTTAGTCCAGGTCTGGGAGGAGATCCCTCAGGAGACCATCCGCCACCTCATCAGGAGCATGCCCAGGCGTTGTAGGGAGGTCATACAGGCACGTGGAGGCCACACACACTACTGAGCCTCATTTTGACTTGTTTTAAGGACATTACATCAAAGTTGGATCAGCCTGTAGTGTGGTTTTCCACTTTAATTTTGAGGGTGACTCCAAACCCAGACCGCCATGGGTTGATAAATTTGATTTCCATTGATAATGTTTGTGTGATTTTGTTGTCAGCACATTCAACTATGTAAAGAAAAAAGTATTTTAATAAGATTATTTCATTCATTCAGATCTAGGATGTGTTGTTTAAGTGTTCCCTTTATTTTTTTGAGCAGTGTATATACTGAGATCATGAGACACTTAGATTGCACACAGGTGGACTTTATTTAACTAATTATGTGACTTCTGAAGGTAATTGGTTGCACCTGATCTTATTTAGGGGCTTCATAGCAAAGGGGGTGAATACATATGCACGCACCACTTTTCC
This sequence comes from Coregonus clupeaformis, assembly GCF_020615455.1. Lineage (NCBI taxonomy): Eukaryota > Metazoa > Chordata > Actinopteri > Salmoniformes > Salmonidae > Coregonus > Coregonus clupeaformis. Next base: position 31,322,822 of record NC_059200.1, read on the forward strand.
GTTATCTTTTTCATTTCACTTGACCAATTTGGACTATTTTGTGTATGTCCATTACATGAAATCCAAATAAAAATCAATTTAAATTACAGGTTATAATGCAACAAAATAGGAAAAATGCCAAATGGGATGAATACTTTTGCAAGGCACTGTAACATCCTTTTCAGAAGTAACAATTTCTCTTTGAACGTGTATGCCTTTCTCCTCTCTCCCTCGTAGTGGAGGGGGCATTTGGAAAACAGGATGTTTTCTTTTGAAACACACACAGCCCAGTGTTCCATTTTGTGTTCTCTTTCCTGACATATACCTCTGGCAGCCAGGGGCAATTGAACAGAGCAGCCGATGGGCTTCTTAATGAAGCGCTTGTTTTAAGTCTGGGAGTGCGGTGCTGAGTGGAAGCAGGTGGCGTGGGCTGGTGCTTCTCCTGCACAGTCAATAAGTGCTCAGTCTTCACATGCACAGTGCATGTATGCATGCTCACCACACACACACAAACTCACGCACAGGCACACCCACACCTCGGGCAAGGAGAAAGACCCAACAAACCAAAGCTATCACCCTGCAAATGACATCCACCCCTAGTCCTAGATTATTGTCTGAATCTTGGCCCAGGATTCACATCCTCTCTCCAGACTGATATACAGTAGACAGACATACCCTCTCAATATGAATAGCCTTGTGTTTATTCTCGTCTTACAAGTGGCCTAATCTTCTGTTTGCCTTATTCATTATGGTCTAAACATCACAAATGAGTCCTGTTGAATGTGTCTGTCTTAGATTTGCTGAATGTAGCATTGTGTTTCGGCTTTCATGGTGTGACAAATCCTAATTGGCCTTCGGGGTGGAATGCTGAGAATATTGTGTTGCTCTAATTGGGTTTTGCCATAATCTGCCGTTACTAGAGATGCTCCGGCACAAGCCGCATGGAAATCGTGTAACACTTGGAATCGGCTGCCAAGATGTATTGATTTAATTAATCAAAAGAGCTTCCAGCCTTGGAACATGCTCTGTAGTAGCAACCCTCCAGAGAAGGCTGACTGACGAGGCCTGGTTGGTTAGTCGATTCTGCAAAACAATATGGGATTCCATCAATTCTGTGTGTCAAGAACATGGAGGCTAATAGGGCTAGGGTTTCTCAAGATCAGAAATGGCACGTTATTCAATATACATGTGGGGTTCAGCGAGAGTGAATCACATTGGACTTTAGACTGATAATACTAATCTGATGAGATATTCATTCTCTACAGTTAAGACCAGAGATCCACGCAACACACTGACGATCTCTGTACTCTGTAGGCCTAGTAGAGATGGCTCTGCAGCACTACCTCTGCACTGTACTGCATTATGCTTCCACTCACTCCTCTGCATTCCCACTCTCAGCCCCATACAGTACAGACCAGTATGGTCACACCCACTCTTTCTCTCTGTGTGCTGACCAGACCCATGACCTGGCCATCCGCTGCATCCAGAAGAACATCACAAAGAACAAAGGAGTGAAGGGCTGGCCCTGGTGGAAGCTGTTTACCACCGTACGGCCCCTCATTGAGGTGCAGCTCACAGAGGAACAGATCCGAGGAAAAGACGTGAGTGTCTCTCTCTGTACTATACATGTTAGCCTGTTTAGCCATCCAACCTCACACCCACTGCAAATCTGATTCAAGTCTCCAGAATTGCTGTATGATGTCAGCTGGGAGTGATGAATATCTCCTTAGTGTTGCATAGGATTCCAACATGGTTACCTCAGCTGTTTTTACTGTCTCTTTCCCATTCTTATAATTTTCATTGTACTGTATGTTCTCTTCCAGGAGGAGATCCAGCATCTAAAGGGGAAGCTGGAGAAGACTGAGAAAGAGAGAAACGAACTGAGACTGAACAGTGATCGACTGGAGAGCAGGGTGAATCTCCTGGGGCCTTTCTTCTATGCACTGCTTTCTGGGAGAGCATTTGCTTCAGAAGTGGTAGACAGTAGCTCAGTCTAGGGCTGTTGCGGTGACTGTATTACCTGACGTATTACCGCCACACCGGCGGTCACGAGTCATGAAGGGAGTCAAATTCCACGTGACCTTTTAGTCACGGTAATTATGCTTCTCCAAGCTGCTGATGGTCATTAGAAGCCTACCAAACTTGCTTACTGCCTGGTACTCAGCACTCTATTGTCCCTCTAATCACTCTGACATCAATGCAAATGTGTTCGAAAATCGAATCAAACACTTCATGAGAGCCCATGAGTTTATGTTGCGCAACATTTCTATAAGCTATGCAATAAAATTTTTACATTTTACATTTGTCATTTAGCAGACGCTCTTATCCAGAGCGACTTACAGTTAGTGAGTGCATACATTTTCATACTGGCCCCCCGTGGGAAACGAACCCACAACCCTGGCGTTGCAAGCGCCATGCTCTACCAACTGAGCTACAGGGGACAATTGCATGAGGAAACAGAGTGATGGCCTCTACTAAATAGAGGAGGATCCCATCAGCTTTCTGTAGGCTAGGCCTACTATAGTTAATTCTCAACTTTCCTAATATTAAGCACATTGCTTATCTTTAAAACAGGAGTATAGCCTACCTGGCTGGCATGAAAATGAACCACGGGAAAGGCGCCCTCCATTTAAGTGCATAGATGACATTTATTATTTCCCGCCGCCCCTGTTTCTAGACAGGTGCATGATAATTGTCCATTCTAAATCAAAGCAAATTTCACACATTATTTAGTATATGTAAAGACAAGATTAAATCAAGAATAGTCTGATGGGTGACAATATTTGCCTATCACTTGTGAATTATATATGATATATTATCACTTGTGAATCATAGTCGCACACCTCATGTAACCTAGCCCATAGGCCTATATGTCTTGATAAGTGGCCAAAAAACGTCTTAAAATTAAGCTTTACAAGGGATTTAGAGCCTAACTGGCATACATAAGCAGCGCGTGAGTTTGATGTTTGGGGAAGATAATTTTCAACATAAAAATGCACCTTTACAATAAAAGCATTTATATGCATAATCGCATTTGCGGTCACTTTTGATAATGGTGTTTTCCCGCTAATGGAACATACCCGCTTATAGCCTACTGCCATGTGCACATTGCTGCGCTTATAATGTGAAGAAATAGCCTAATAGTTTATCAACATTTTAAGCTAAACGTTCTGATCTGTTGTGTCAGCCATATTGCGTAAAAAATGTTTTTTTTTTTATGTTAGTGTTTGTATTAATGTGGGATCTATTGCATCCCACAACTGTCCCAGACTATGTTTGGAATATTTACTTCTTGCACAGAATAAAATAGGTAGATTTTTTTTACTATGGGGGATAGTAGATTGACATAGGCTAGTGCTTTTGATGTTCATTAGGCTTACTCATCTTGTTGGCTGATGAAAAGTAAATGTGGACAGTTCTTCCAATATCTTCAATATGCACCTCGGAATTGGATAAGGAATCGCACAGTTGCATCCCCGATTTGAATGAAGATCATCATTAGTCGCATCATGCAGCTTTAAAATGTATTAAAAATCTAAACATATAGCCCAACGTTTGTAGAACAACTAAAGTTACATTAATAACTCTAACTTAAGCATATAGGAGTACCTATTTCTTTGTTAACTGCTCAACACAGAATAGCTGCATGTGCGCACTCCCTCAAATCGTTTGGAGAAAATATTTATATTTTATTCTGTTTTGTTAAATTGTATTCTTCATACTATAAAATAATGCCACGGAATTCTAAGCACATTTTGTCTGCTAAATGAACTAGTGTAGCCCACAGCCATTTGGCATAGCCACATCAGCACCTAACATAAGGACAACTCAGAGAATGCTATTCTGTTCTTCTGAAATAGACTACATTTTCTTCATATCATGCTTCTTTAGACCTGTCTAAAATAAATAATGGATTTATTGTGAAGGTGTAAGCTATATTACATGGATTTATTATACTTTTTAAAATGTAATGTTCCAAAGGTCTGCATCAGTGGCTTATAGGCTATGTGTGGAAGCCAGGAGATGCTAAGTGTGTTTGTTAAATTAATGGTAAATTACCCTGAGACCGACAGTTATTTGCTTGACAATCACCGGCTGATTACATTTTGTGACCGCCACAGCCCTAGCTCAGTCATACTGGCTTTATTCACCAGAAGCTGTGTCAGGTTATCAACTCAAACAGTCCACCGTTGTTCATTGTTTGACTCCGTCTGTGATAAGAAAAGTAGTCTGAGGATATCACTCTCAGGCTTCATAAGGAAGCCTTTTTATGGTGAGTAGGCCGGGCCATGGGGCATATACATTGACTGCTGTGTGTTCCTCCAGATCTCAGAGTTGTCAGCGGAGCTTGCAGACGAGAGGAACACTGGAGAGTCGGATTCCCAGCTGCTGGAGACCGAGACGTCTGAGAGACTGAAACTGGAGAAAGACATAAAGGACCTACAGGTACAGACCGACACATGCGCACTCACTCACTCTTGAGGAGCTGTACTTAACCTACTGTTGACTAGTCAATTTTTTTTCTCAGTGAGCCTAAGTAATAGGACATGTAAGTTGGTGCATGGACGTAATATTTAGTAGAGGGAATATTCAATATTCTGTCTACCGTAGGCTATGTTTGACTTGATGAAGAAGCAGATGGAGTGTATGGAGATAGAGGTGATAGAGGCTCGTCTCATCAGAACAGCAGAGCTCAACGGGGACGTGGACGATGATGACGATTCAGGTGAGTTCTTCTGATGCCTAATGACTATCTACACAAAACTCACTGTAGGCATGGCGACTATTCAGTTGTAATTATGGCTGAGGAAAGGAAATGCATTTGACTACTTGTAAAAGAGGATACCCATGTATTACATAGTAAAGACTAGGATGTAAATTGCAACTTCTGTTTTTTCAGAGGCAAACAGACACAGCTTAGAAAGTGGCCCATGGTATTTAATAGTTCCAAGCTGGTAATATGAAGGGTGTTGTGTGACTCATCAGTAGTACATTATTTGAGACTACATACAGTAGGAGAATTGGGTCAAAAGTTGCATAATGACATAAATTGCCCATGAATTGGCCCATCTTCTATGGATTTACAGGTGTGGGATTAAGATGCCCACTGTCAGGCCTTAGTCCTTTCTCTCTTTCTCTCTGATCTCCTTCTGCACTTACCAAGGCATCATGCTGTGAGTTTATTGTCCTTGAGTCTCTTTGTCCCTAAATCAAGGCGATCGAGTACCCAGCCCCCACACCCTCAGGAATAAAGCCAGAGTTTGAAGGTTTCAGATAAATGAGAAAATAATATTGTGGATCAGAGCCGGTGGCCCCTTGAAGCTGTCAATATGCTATATATATGCAAATGTCTGTTCGTAGTGGAAAGCTACAGTGTTCCTGTGTGAAGGGGGAATGGAGAGCCTCTCAAACATCTGAGAAATGAACCTGGACACGCCTCTAGTCTCCACTGCTCTAGTGTAGATAGGCTCTGACAGCCACTGCTCTGGGCCCAGTTAGAGCTCTATATGCCATATTAGGTTCTGCCTCTCCACTAAACCCTTACAGATTCTATAGTCTGTTTCAATGGTGTCCGGTCAATCTTTAAAAGTATTTACTGGTAGTTGATGAACTTTGAATGTCATCTTACCTTGAGACGATATCTTCAGGGATATTCTTGTTCCCTTGTTGAGTTTCTTGAAGCTTTTTCCACTTGTATTGTCAAGTCATGATGAAGAGTTTGGTAGAAGAAAAGTTTGTCTGTTATTGGCAACATGTGTATGTGAGAGACACTGCAAATCTTCTAAATCCTAATGATCCTCAGCAGCGTTGAGCCTCGTTCAGTCAGCCAGTCCAGCATTAGAGGATCGGTCACTCCAAATGTCACATGGTCTGTCTCGGTCACTCCCTGACCTTATGTACTGTCACTGGTCTGTCCCACAGGAGGAGAGTGGCGTCTGAAGTACGACCGAGCCATCCGGGAGACTGAGTTCACCAAGAAGAGACTTCAGCGGGATTTTGAAGACAAGCTGGAGACGGAGCAGCAGAGTAAAAGAACTCTGGAGAGGAGGGTATGGCCTGGGTGTTACACTCATTCTGGCCTTACCATGTATTACTCTGGTGCACATATTCACCGGAGTTATGTTCATATGCATCATAACATTCATACGTGTGTGTGTGTGTGTGTGTGTAGCTGACGGACCTGCAGGCGGACAACGATGAGGTGCAGCGCTCTGTGCAGCAGCTGAAGAAGAAGTGTAGCAGACTGACGGCTGAGCTGCAGGACACCAAGCTGCACCTGGAGGGCCAGCAGAGCCGCAACCACGACCTGGAGAAGAAACAGAGGAAGTATGTACACGCACCCACTCGCAGGCACACGCGCGCACACACACTTATACACAAGAGCAAAGCCTTCATTCAACAGCTCTGGTTTTAGAACAATTACTATATAAATAATTTTCAAAGAAACTTCCATTTGGACACATACAGCACTAGATGCCTTACCATCCAGAAGAGTGAGAAGTGAGAAACCTGTTTCTTTTGTCTCCTGAAATGTTCTTACATACACTAGCTGACCTACCCAGGAGACAAATAAACATTTCTTCATTTGAACAGAGAATAGAGACAGGCTGTAATCTGTGTAATTGCATTAGCTGAGAAAATGAGTCAGATTTTAGCACTTGAGAGGTTTGTGCTGTGGCAGAACGTGATCTCTCCCCTGGGGCTAATTGAAGATGCTCTGTGGGAGTAATCATTTTCAGCTGTGCAAAGCCGAGGACCGCTTCTCTTAGAGAAGAAAGAAGAGAATTAAGGGACCTGACAGTTAGAACACTTCACAATGCAGTTGAACACTCCTAAGTGTGGCTGCCCCAGACATTTGAATAGAACATTATGGTCATGATGAGAATGCTATTGTAAATTAACAGCCCACTGTTAACATTTAAAGCTGAGTGCTGATAATGAGTCTAGAATGGAGGCTGTACTCTTAGTAATAGTCCTCAGTGGGATGAGAGGAGGTGAAATGGTTCCTCTTATTGCAGTGAATTAAGTTCTAAGTGATTTAATTCAACAAATGGGCCTGCTTAAATATTTGATCTTAGACTGAAAGTGTTGTTGCTTGCGTCATCAAATCTTCTACTTCATTCATAGCATCCAACAACCTATTGGATGAAAATGATCTGTAATATTGATGATTTATTGGGTTTGTCTGTAAGACCGAACTCAGTGGAGAGTGAAGGAGAGGTCTGTGTATGAAGGCTTGTCAGTAGTGTTATGTGTTGCAGGTTTGACTTGGAGCAGAGCCAGTCCCAGGACGAAGTGCTGAGCGAGAGGACACAGAGAGAGAAGCTGGGCCGGGAGAGAGACATGATGACCGGGGAACTGTTCAGTCTGCGCCAGCAGCTGCAGGTACAACCTGGACACAGATGATAGATCACAATGTAATCGTTCCCCCTGGGGAGTCCATGTCCTCTGTATGTCTGGCCTAGTCCAGGAGTCCTCTGAGTGTCCATGTCTCTGTGCTGCCCCCTGCCTGCCTGCCTTCAGGACAAGGACATGGACCTGTGTGCCGTCCAGCTGAAGGTGGAGCATCTGGAGGTGGAGCTACAGGACCTGTCCTCCCAGGAGTCCAAGGACGATGCGTCGCTGTCCAAGACCAAGAAGACGCTCCGCGACCTGGAGGCCAAGGTCAACGACCAGGAGGAGGAGCTGGACGAACAGGCTGGGACCATCCAGATGCTGGAGCAGGTGAGGAAAGGAAGAATACAGAGCCCATATAGAAGTTTTCGGTCTAGAACTGTCTATTTGTTTGTGTGTGTGTCCTTCAGGCCAAGCTGCGTCTGGAGATGGAGATGGTGAGTCTGAGGCAGACCCACTCCAAAGACATCGATGGCAAGGATGAGGAGGTGGAGGAGATCAGGCAGTCCTGCAGTAAGAAGGTAGGACGGATGCACATAATATGTGACTGATGTATTTTCCACAGCAGGCCTATTTGTGATTTTATCACCTATGCATAACCTCACCACTTTAGAGTAACAACATGCCAACCCATGTCACGTATACAGCAAACAGCTCTGACCGGCACGTCAACAAACACACACATTAAATGTGTAGGCAATCATGTGTCAAATTACACTACACTCTGAATTCAGTCATGGCATGACAACCAGATCTGGTAATGGCTGTCGACTTGACATGTTGTTTGGAACGTTTTGAGGACATACTTCTAGAATTACACATTTGCAGGGAACTTCTTACACACAGTAATTTCACATTGACAGTCAGACATATAATGCCACATGTAGTATGACATTGATCTGGCCCTCTAACCTTAGACCTATGAGGACAACATGTGGTGTGATAGATGTTGGTGGGTGACACTGCAGTGATGGTCATCTGTCAGCCTGTCCCAATGACTGTGTAGTTCCTGTCCTGAGTCTACTGACCTCCCTCCTGTCTTGTCTTGTCGGTCTGTCCATCCTACAGCTGAAGCAGATGGAGGTACAGCTGGAGGAGGAGTATGATGACAAGCAAAAAGTCCTGCGTGAGAGGAGAGCGCTGGAGGCCAAGCTACTGTCTGCCCAGGACCAGGTACACCATCACACTGTCACTGACCACTGTGTGTGTGCGTCACACATGGGTTCAAATGTTGTACAAATGTTGTCACATGGGTTGGATATAATATTTCCCCCATCGTTTCCTATGACCGAAAAGAGCTTCTGGACATCAGAACAGCAATCACTAACCTCGATTTGAATGAATAATTCTACTTCAATGACTCGGCCGCACTGGACATATTGCTCACCCAGGACCAGGTCCTAATCCCAGACACACTGCTCACCCAGGACCAGGTCCTAATCCCCGACACTCTGAAGAGGAAAAGACAGAGATATAGAGGCTGACTTGGGGGCAGCCTGACGAAACTATGGAGGAGAGTAAATAAACCCCCTCTACCCTCTGTTCTATTGCCGAATGTACAATCACTGGAGAACAAACTGGACGAGCTCCGTTCCAGACTATCCTATCAACGGGACCTGAAGAACTGTAATATCCTGTCTTTCACGGAGTCGTGGCTGAACGAGGACACGGTTAATATAAATCTAGCTGTTTTTTCTATGCATCGGCAGGACGGAACAGCAGCGTCTCGTAAACTTAAGGGCAGGTGTGTGTTTCTTTGTTAACAACAGCTGGTGCACAACCTCTAATATTAAGGAAGTCTCAAGGTTCTGCTCGCGTGAGTTAGAATACCTCATGATAAGCTGTACCAAGAGAGTTTTCATCTATAATTTTCTTCCCTGTCTACTTACCACCACAAACAGATGCTGGCACTAAGGCTTTAATGCAGGGAGACTTAATGCAGGGAAGCTGACATTCGTTTTACCTCATTTCTACCAGCTTGTCACCTGTGCAACTACAGGGAACTCTAGATCACCTTTACTCCACACACAGAAACGCATACAAAACGCTCCCTCACCCTCCATTTGGGAAATCTGACTAGAATGCTATCCTCCTGATTTCCTACTTACAAGCAAAAACTTCAACAGGAAGTACCAGTGACTCGCTCAATTCGGAAGTCGTCCGATGAAGCGGATGCTAAGCTACAGGACTGTATTTCTAGCACAGACTGGAATATGTTCTGGGCTTCATCCGATATTGTTGAGGAGTTTACTATATCAGTCACCGGCTTCATTAATAAGTGCATTGAAGATGTCGTCCCCACAGTGACCGTATGTACATATCCCAACCAGAAGCCATGGATTACAGGCAACATCCGCACTGAGCTAAAAGCTAGAGCTGTTGCTTTCAAGGAGTGGGACACTAACCTGGGCGCTTATAAGAAATCCCGCTACACCCTCCGACGAATCATCAAACAGCCAAAGCGTCAATACAGGACTAATGTCAAATCCTACTACACCGGATCTGATGCTCGTCGGATGTGACAGGGTTGCAAACTATCACGGATTACAAAGGGAAACCCAGCCATGAGTGCCCAGTGATACGAGTCTACCAGACAAATTTAAATGCCTTCTATGCTCCCTTCGAGGCAAGCAACACTGAACTATGCGAGAGATGCTGTTCCGGACGACTGTGTGATCATGCTAAGGGTGGGAAATTAACCTTTTGGTCCACCAGCCACTGTGGCAGGTAGATTTAAAGAAATCTACCAGCCACTCAAATTTGTTTTACCAACCGTCATTTGTTTTGCCCCATAATTACACCAAAAACATACAAAATAAACGGATGAGCATGCTTTGTTTTTCTAAAACAAGAAATGTATTACTAGTAATAAGTAAAGGGGTGTGTTGCTTCTACAACTGAACATCAAGAATCAACAAAATGCCTACCCATCCACAAAAGGCTGAGTGATGTGGCTTATTTATTATTATAGTTCAGGGCTCTACGCTGACATTTTTTACAAGGAGTACATGATGTGCTTCTAAGTAGAAATGTAGAAGCACACAAATATATCTAGGAGAACAAATTAATGTATTTGTGTGTTTTAATTATAAGAAATTACAACGTTTTTAGGAATGATCCATGCTCAATCAAGCACAATCATTAGGTGAGACAAAAATGTTCAGCTGCCCCTTTACCATGGTAACTTGGGCACTTGCTGGTCTGTGATTAAAAAAATCTCTGACTGGAACGTCTTCCTAGCAGCAGACAGTTGCAGCGAACTCAAACTAACATTGAAAAACAACCAACTGGCCAAAAAACATGAGGACAAAGTCACACTTTAGTAGCCTTTCTTGTCAATTCGACCAACTTCTACATGTGGCCTTTGGATAAAAAAAAGGAATGTTCCCAAATGCTCTATGTGACCACCTGCCAACGTGGCTGGTGAAATAGACATTCTTACCCGCCAATGACAAAATTGACCCACATTTGGCGGGTGTTAATGTTCAACCCTTATCATTCTCCGTAGCCGATGTAAGACCTTCAAACAGGGCCAGATAGATTACCAGGGCGTGTACTCAGAGCATGCGCTGACCAGCTGGCAAGTGTCTTTACTGACATGTTCAACCTCTTCCTGACCCAGTCTGTAATACCTAAACATTTCAAGAAGACCACCATAGTCCCTGTGCCCAAGAATGCGAAAGTGTAACCTGTCTAAATGACTATCGCCCCGTAGCACTCACATCTGTAGCCATGAAATACTTTGAAAGGCTGGTCATGGTTCACATCAACACCATTATCCCAGATACCCTGGAGCCACTTCAATTCGCATACTGCCCCAACAGATCCACAGATGACACAATCGCTATTGCACTCCACACTGCCCTTCCCACTTGGACAAAAGGAGCACCTACGTGAGAATGCTGTTCATTGACTACAGCTCAGCATTCAACACAATAATGCCTTCAAAGCTCATCACTAAGCTAAGGTCCCTGGGACTGAACACTTCCCTCTGCAACTAGATCTTGGACACTTCCTGACAGGCAGCCCCAAGGTGGTGAGGGTAGGCAACAACTCATCCGCCACACTGACCCTCAACACGGGGGCCCTTCAAGGGTGTGCGCTTAGTCCCCTCCGTACGACTCCAACTCCATCATTAAGTTTGCGGAGGACACAACGGTGGTAGGTCTGATCACTGAAGACGACGAGACAGCCTATAGGGAGGAGGTCAGAGACCTGGCAGTGTGGTGCCAGGACAACAACCTCTCCCTCAATGTCAGTAAGACAAAGGAGCTGATCGTGGACTACAGGAAATGGAGGGCCGACCACGCCCCCATTCACATCGACTGGGCTGTAGTGGAGCAGGTCGAAAGCTTCAAGTTCCTCTGTATCCACATCACTAAGGATCTATCATGGTCCAAACACACCAACACAGTCGTGAAGAAGGCACAACAATGCCTCTTCCCCCTCCGGAGGCTGAAAAGATTTGGCATGGGCCCTCAGATCCTGAAAAAGTTCTAAAGCTGCAACATCGAGAGCATCTTGACTGGTTGCATCACCACTTTTATGGCAACTGCTTGGAATCCGACCGCAAGGCGCTACAGAGGGTAGTGTGTACGACCCAGTACATCACTGAGGCCGAGCTCCCTGCCATCCAGGACCTCTATACCAGGCGGTGTAAGAGGAAGGCCCAGACTGTGCTCTCTGCTACTGCATGGCAAGCGGTACCAATGCATCAAGTCTGGAACCAACAGGACTCTGAACAGCTTCTACCCCCAAGCCATAAGACTTCTAAACAAGACTGCTATTTAGCTAATCAAATGGTTACCCGGACTACCTTCATTTTCCCTTTTTTGCACCAACTCTCTTGCACTGATTCTATGCACACACACACTGGACTCTACCCACACACTCACACACACACACTTTCACATATGCTGCTGCTACTGTCTATCTATCCCGTTGCCTAGTCACTTCACCCCTACCTATATGTACAATACATAGCTATCTCAATTACCTCGTACACCTGGACATCGTCTCGATACTGGTACTCCCTGTATATAAACATGTTATTTTCTAGCCATGGTATTTTTATTCGTTATTCACAGTGTATTTATTCCTTGTGTCACTTTCAATTTTATATATATTTTTTATCTTAACTCTGCATTGTTGGAAATGGACCCGTAAGTAAGCATTTCACTGTTAGTCTACACCTGTTGTTTACGATGCATGTGACCAATAAATACCTTTGAATTTGATTATTTGTTATTTAAATACTTGTTTTATGTGTATTTGAGTTTTCAAATAATGTGGCCCGAATCAGCTACTTCTATTGGAAGTATTTGAAAGTATTTTCAAATAATTTCCTATAAATAGCACACGATTTGAAAATATTTTCAAATCCTTATTTCCAAATAGATTATTTGAAATACCAAAGAGACCTGGGTTCAAATGCATGGGAATATTTTAATATTTGTATTTGAAAATAGTTTGTTTTTGAGTATTTCTAAATGTCTTTGAAAGTAATTGAAAGGTCCTATTTCAATTTGAACCAAGGTCAATTTGAACCGAGGTCTGGTGTGTGTTGCGTGTGTAGTGCATTTTTTCGTGTGTGTGGGCGAGCCGTGAATATGTGTGCCCACCACTTTAACCTTGATGTTGTCTGGGAATACTGATTATTATGTCCCACAAGTTCATCACAACAAGATCTACCTCTGTGTCTTGTATTGGGCTCTGATAGTTTGCTGTGAGGTGGGAGCTCATGGTGAACCCAGTAGTTACTGTTTAGGGGTTCTACTCTAGGTGGGCTGCAGGGACGTGGAGACAGAGAAGAGGCTGAGGAAGGACCTGAAACACACCAAAGTGCTGCTGGCTGACACCCAGATCATGCTGGACCACCTGAAGAACAACGCCCCCAGCAAGAGAGAGACCGCCCAGCTCAAAAACCAGGTACACCACCATACATTACGCTAAATGGCCCATCTTATTATCATCTTGTCAATCTGGTACTTTAGTGACATTCTGACAGCTCTACCACTACAAATGATCCTGTCAAAATGAATTGCGCTTGCTCTCCTGATCAAGGACAGGGTGTTGAGTTTTCTGATTTCGGAAGATCCTGATTTAGCTTTTCGCCCTGACCCTCACCTTGTAATCCTCTCTCCCCCTCTCTTCTCCCTCCTGCTATATCTCCCTTCACAGCTGGAGGAGTCCGAGTTCACATGTGCGGCGGCGGTGAAGTCTCGTAAGGGCATGGAGATGGAGATCGAGGACCTGCACATCCAGATGGAGGATGTGGTCAAAGTCAAGATGTCGGTGAGTGAGATCCTTCCGTTGCCAAGATCGTTTTGAGAGGAGTCCCTACCATTATAGCTGCCTAATGCCTACTGTGAACTGCACACAGAGTACGGAGGACGTGCACATCAGTGTGCTGCATTTCCATTTCCTTTTAAAGGAAAATACCCCTCAAAAACTATATTTTGGTGTTTATTTCATTAGTCCACTGTTGTATACACCACGAGTCTCCCTCCTACATCCCTCTGTGTGTCTCAGCCAGGTGTTCATTGTGTAGAGACAAAGAGTGGAGGTTCAAACCTGTAATCTCTGCAACACTACACACCAAATGACCTTGTGTAATTACAGCGTTTTATCACGTTTTAGATGGCACAACAAAAACAAACCACAGTGTTATTAGAAACAGCAGGCGAGCCTGTTGCATCTTTTACTCCCCCTTTCACACACGGCAGACTATTTTAATATTGTGTAAAAACACTGCCATGAAAATGTACACATCTTTCCCCACCATCATGGAACATTGAAATGATAAGTATTTTTTTCTGGAAATGTTGCATTTCTCGGTTATGTGCTAATGGATTAATTAACTGTTTATATTTTTTGTCCTCATTAATCCGTTCCATAATCATCTCCCCAGGAGAGTGCTCTCTGTGATTTAGAGAAAATTATGGGAGGAGAGTGACACTTGTGGTCCTCTGGGGAGGGCAGAAAGTCATGACGGCCCTGTAGTCTGAACTGCTAATTGGTGCGTTTATGGCTATGAAAGGTCTTCTAAATGTCTCTAGTTTGGGAAGGCATACTGAGAGGCTGGGTGTGTAGTGGGCAGTACTATTGTATATGTGAATATACAGTAAATTATATATACATCACACTTGACTTAAAATGTTTATCTGACGCCATAAAGATAATTAAAATATACAAGCAAGCATTAGGCATAATGGAGTAATTCAGAGTTCACCCTGTACAGATACAAATTACCACAAAGATCATACATCCATATAGATAGCATCAGAGTCTCCTCAGTGAACAAGTTTCAGATAGCTACCATACATTCTATCACAGTAGTCAGTCCTCTGTATACTGTAACAGAGATACATTTTGGCCCCCTCAGAGGGGAAAGGGCTGACTAGTCCTTGGGCATTGTCCTTTGTTTTCCAGGTGACAGAGAGCACATAAATTAGGGCCGAGCCTACAGGTGTCTTTCCCTTCAGAGAAGATCGGATGATCTGCCTTAGGACACTAGTGCCAATACATGGTGCTTTGGCCACACAGGTCTGTCTGAAGGCCTAAATGACCCAATCAGGTTTTATAGTAAATCACACTAATCCACCACCAGGGCCAGGCCACGGGTTGATATCCATTTAGATGGCCATTCAACACTGCTTGGGTCTGGGACTGGCCGGCTGATGGCCATTCAACACTGCTTGGATCTGGGACTGGCCAGCTGATGGCCATTCAACACTGCTTGGGACTGGCCAGCTGATGGCCATTCAACACTGCTTGGGTCTGGGACTGGCCAGCTGATGGCCATTCAACACTGCTTGGGACTGGCCAGCTGATGGCCATTCAACACTGCTTGGGTCTGGGACTGGCCAGCTGATGGCCATTCAACACTGCTTGGGACTGGGACTGGCCAGCTGATGGCCATTCAACACTGCTTGGGTCTGGGACTGGCCAGCTGATGGCCATTCAATACTTATTGGGTCTGGGACTGACCAGCTGATGGCCATTGATTACTTTCACTGGCTCTGGTTGAAAAACAGCTTGATATTAGGTGATAAAGTTTGCCTTTCTGTCTCTTGCTCTCTCTCTCTCTCTCTTTCTCCCCCCTCTCTCTCAGCTTGAGGAGCAGGTGTCACGTCTGCAGAGGGAGAAGAACGACCTGCAGTCTCGTATGGAGGAGGACCAGGAGGACATGAACGAGCTGATGAAGAAACACAAGGCTGCCGCCTCCCAGGTAACCCTGCCCCCAACACCCACACACCCTCTTTTCTATAGACCTGCACTGTAACTATGGCACATACATCCCTCTCAGCTACCGTATTGGGACGTTAGAGATAAATGCCACTAAATAGCATTCAGAGAGATTAAATCTGTTCCACAAGAGATTATATTAATTATAATAAGATTGCGACAATATATATTATTTGGAATACTTTACTATTGGATATTAACCCACCTCCTAAGAAGAAATACCTACGTTCAATGTTACCATTCCACATAAGAAACTACTGTAACTGTCTCTTGTGCGTTTGTGATGTCAGTCTGCCAGAGACCTGGCCCAGATCAGTGACCTGCAGGCCCAGCTGGAGGAAGCCATGAAAGAGAAGCAGGAGATCCAGGACAAGGTACACATTACAACACAAACTGCCATGGCTGCCCGCCAGGGGAACCCCGATCCCACTGAATGTCCCCCACCTATCCCCCTCCACCCATCCCTGTCACACCTATCTACAAATAAAATCAAATGTTAATCGTCACATACACAGTTCACAGCAGGTATAAACAGTGCAGTGAAATGCTTACTTTCAGGCTCCCTCAACAGTGCAGTAGAATGTCAATCAATCAAATCTAAAATAACAAGTAGAAGTAAGTAGTAAGAAAAAGAATAAAGCTGATATGTACACAATAATAGGATATTCAGTATAAATTATGAATGTGTAACATCGAGTATGACTGTGTTTACAAATATAAAGTGGATAGTGTCTTTGTCTGCAGTTTAATAAATGGAACAGCAGCGTTGACTGTGTGTGTATGCTTGTGTGTACGGGTTGGATGTGTGGATAGTCAATGCAAATAGTCTAAGATGCAGGTCTGAGCAGGTACACAGCTAGGGTTAGCTGTTCACCAGTCTGATGGCCTGGTGGTAGAAGCGGTCTCGGAGCCTGTTGGTCTGAGACCCGATGCGCCGATACTGTTTGCCAGATGTTAAGAGGGTCATCAGACTGGCTCGGGTGACTGGAGTCCTGCACATTCGTCAGCCGCTCAGAGGACAACATGCCCTCAGCACAGTCATACATGTTGTCCTACACTATTACCTTGACCTTTACCTGGAGAGGCTCAGAGCTCTGTCTGTGTGCTTAGTGCCTGATCTTACCGCTAACACTGCTGGCTGTAAGGGGGTTTTAAGAGCTGCCACCAAAGGCAGCAATAGATAGCCATCTAAATCCTGTAGCCCTGTAGTGATTAACAGATCCACTATGATAGGAACACTGTGTTCTTTAATCACATGAAAGGCCAGCTCCAAATCCTCCTATCAGATGCAAAGCTCCTCATTAGTAGCCCTGGTGCATTTTGGGTACTTTTATTTAGTGTATCTCTTTCATCCTCTTATCAGTTATGAGAAAAGTCTTAAGATGGAACAAGTTTGCAAAGCATTGATCTTCTTCCCCTCCACAAAGCTGTGTAGTGGAATCTGTGATCGTTATTCAGGCCTGGTTCTCCACCTCTCCTTCTGGCCATTACAGGCTACTGGGGTTATGTTATTCTTGGCTTATTGGATATTAACATTAGATACGCATAGCATGTAGGGCAACAATAATGCTGGCTAGATTCCCATAAATTCAGCTGGGAGAGATGCTATTCACAATGCAGATGAAGGGAAGAGGAGAATGTATTTATTTTTGCCATAAACACTCATCTGTTGTAAAAGTATGGCGGCCTAGTATTGATTAGAGAAGAGAGAGGTCTGTTGTGTAGGGCAGAGTGGGGGTGTTCAGAGCGGTGTAAATAGTACTCTTCTGTGTGTATTGCCCCCCTCCAGATGCAATCCCTGCATAGCCAGCTGGAGTTCCAGGAGCAGTCAATGGTGGAGAAGTCCCTGGTAAGCAGGCAGGAGGCCAAGATCCGCGAGCTGGAGACCAAGTTAGAGTACGAGAGGACCCAGATCAAACGCCTGGAGGTGAGACGAGGGAGGTAGAGAGGGAATGGGAGAGAGAGAGGAAGGTAAAGGGAGGTAGCGAGGGGGTGGGAAAAGGAGGGAGGGAGAGTTTTGTTTGTGTGTGTGTGTGAGCAAGTGAGAGAGAGGGGCTTGTATGTGGGAGGTAGAGGGAAAGCTGTGAGGCCACATTTGGGTCATTGACCAAATTTTACGACAGCCATACTATCTTTCTCTGGCCAGCTGTGATTTCTTCACACCTGGGCTCAATTGAAATTCTCAGTGGCCTCAATTTAACCCTTCTCCAACTACATTAACCACAAACTTCAAAGTGAAATTTGTTCCGGCACCTATGCAGGACGTCTCAGCTGTGTGTTCAATGAGGTTCTAGAAAGTTCTGACCCGGTTCCGTCTCCTCGTCCCCAGAGCCTGACGGGCCGTCTTAAGGAGAACCTGGAGAAGATGACAGAGGAGAGAGACCACCGCGGGAACGGCGAGAACAGGGAGAAGGAGCAGAACAAACGCATGCAGAGACAGATGAGGGACATCAAAGAGGAGATGGCTGAGCTGTCCAAGAAGGAGGCTGAGGCCAGCCGCAAGAAGCACGAGCTGGTAAGGAAGAGCGTGCAGTCCACATTTGTGGGGTGGGGCAAGCGTTTTGGGGTGACGGTCACTAGTTCTGTGTCATCCTGACCCAATAGGACATGGACATAGAGAGTCTGGAAGCAGCCAATCAGAGCCTGCAGGCGGACCTCAAACTGGCCTTCAAGAGGATCGGAGACCTGCAAGCTGCCATCGAGGACGAGATGGTCAACAGCGACGGAGAAGATGACCTCATAAACAAGTAGGTCCCTCCCTCTCTCCTGAAGGATGGTTTATCTTAGTAATAAAATTGTCAGAAAACACCTGTTCATTATTTTGACCAGATTTTGTAGTTTCTCCACATTCTTCTCTTCTTTTCTCTCTTTCCTCTCTCTTCCCTCTCTTTTCTCCTCTCAGCTATTGTATCCTCTCAGCTATTGGTCAATGATCCTGGTTTAATCTGCTCCCCTGTGCTAATTGTTTTTCCTCTTGTTTAGCTGCCTGCTGAGGTCTCTTTATGGGCAGATTCAGGGTTACACTACCTCTGAGCACCACTGAAGTAAACATGGCAGCCATACATGGCCTCTGAGAATGAGTTTAGACTCCCTCTTCCCTTTTAAAACAATGGGGTCAGAGAGAGAATGAGTGAGTTGGTATTCTGAATCAATGCCCAAAACTGTGCAGTATGGATGATGTTCATCAGATCTTCTGCAGCAGTTGTTTTCAGGCTTATTGTCCTCTTTTCGCGAACAATGTAGCTCCATCTATCCTGAGGCACACTACATCCCCGGGTTGTTATTTTTCACAATCTGTTGGCTGTATTTCTTATTTTCTGTTTCTCTCTTTTCCCCTTTTTTTGTTGTTTCCTCTCCCACTAATCGGCCAGTTTACAAGGCATGGTGACAAAGTATCAGAAACGAAAGAACAAAACGTGAGAATGGACAATGCATCCATTATCTTTCTCAGTATTGTTTGATTTCCTGGTTTTAAAATCACTGCCACACAAGAGAATGGTGCTGTATTCAGGAGACATTGCACTTCTGCTGTTTATGATGACATTTTGAGCAGAAGGAACTTGGTTCAAATTACTGTAAGGTTAACGTCTCTATCTTACTGTTTGAGGGATTCTCACCGCTGTGGAAAATTAAAAACAAATAGAATACCTGAAGATACTGCATCACTTTCCCATGAAATATCATTAGCCATTGTCCTGTTTACACAACAACCATGGACCTCTGCCCTGCATCCTGTGTTATGTGACATGCCATTCTACATGCATGCATTTAATACTTTCAATAACCAACCTATTAACTCATTTCATTGCATTTAAGAGCATTGTTACTTTTCTCTACAGTACAACCTATTGATAACACAAGGGCAATTCCACTCCAGGCGGGAGCGGAAAATATTTTTGGTATTTCAGATTGTTCTGGCAATTCTCAGATTGGAACTTCATTTGGAGGAAGGATGTTTAATATTGTATTACAAATTATTTTTGAGAAAATCATGATGAAATTGGTTATTTCAGGCCCTTTTTAAACCGATATATGCCTCCTAATGGTGTCATACTCCTTAGTGTTCTCTCAAATATGGGGTATGTAGATTCTGAAATACAAGTGTTCATTCCCGAGTGGCACAGCGGTCTAAGGCACTGCATTTCAGTGCTAGAGGCGTCACTACAGACCCTGGTTCGATTCCAGGCTGTATCACAATCTGGCCGTGATTGAGTCCAATAGGGCGGCACATAATTGGCCCAGCGTCATCCGGGTTTGGCCGGGGTAGGCCGTCATTGTAAATAAGAATTTGTTCTTCACTGACTTGCCTAGTTAAATAAAGGTTAAATAAACTAAATAAAATAATTTCTTTACATTGTTTGTAACCATATACTTTTCAAAAGTCAAATTTCCAGAGTCGGCTCTCTGGTACTTTTAATGAGGTGATCAATTTTATACATATACATTTATAGTGATGGGATGATTGATAACGGAGCGCCAATGCTCGTTTCAAATAAACATTATCATGTGATCAATGACGTCTTGAAGCTTAGTTTGATCACGTGGTTTTTCAAACAGTGTGTTGAAAAATGCAAAATCCCACTGATTTCGCCGTGGTTCCAGTATCTTCGATTCCAAGTTGCTTTCAAACACCAACCTCTACTGGACACCGTACTTCCAATGTAGTAAGGATTTTTTCATGTAGCATCACTTGAACGGTATTCCTAACAGGTAGAGTCGGGGTCTCGGGGACCAGAACCATTCACAGACAACAGGGAATGGGGTCGAATCCCTGCGAAGGGATATTATTTTGAAAATCGTTTTTTTTGACACCACACTTTCTGCACATTGTTCAAACAATTAGTTGTATTTAGTAAAGTATAAGCTTCTGTCTTAAGCATCCTAAATAATGCCATAGATTCACCATTTGTGATAGCAAATAAATTGGATTCACAGCAACAAAAAAAAGGGAAGCATGATGGAAGGTGTGAACCTGCTCTGGTAACTGATTGTAGGCTACTAGACTTGTGACTAACATGCTGACTAGACCAGGCACGCGTGTGCGTTCACCATCGCGTGCATGTTGATTTTGTACATCCATCAAAACGAACTCTGAACCAACTGTATTAATTTGGGGACAGGTCGAAACACATGAAACATTCATGGACATTTAGCTAGCTAGCTTGCTGTTGCTAGCTAATTTGTCCTGGGATATAAACATTGGGTTGGTATTTTACCTGAAATGCACAAGGTCCTTTTTTTCTGGATCTTTGTAGAATTTTACCCAATTTTGAGTCACACAAAATCGTGTGTTCTCTACTTCGTCGTCTTTTTGCGGTTGGCAACCAAATTTCAGGTGCATTACCACCAACAACTGGACTGTGGACCTCAGTTCCTTTTTCAATCACCTACATGGAAATATGCTCCTAAAAACCACTGAGGAGATGGGAGAGGTGGGACTTGCGCGTGTCAATGAGCGTCTGCGTAGCCAGGCGCTAACATAGAACTTGGTTCTATTTTTGATGCTTGACGCTCTGCATGTCCCACCTCTCCCATCTCCTCATTATTTTTTTGGAGCATATACCCTCGTGGGTGATTGAAAAATTAACTGAGGTCCATATCCAGTTGGTGGTGATAATGCACCTTAAAGTTGGTTGCCAACCGCCATATCCAAGATGGCGTAGCAGTGCGGTCGTGTTCTTTGTTGCGTGTCTGTAAATAGCCTGTTTTTGTTTGTATTTTTTGTATTTTTCGTACATATTTCCCTATCACACTTTTCATCCTTCTACAAAATATACTTTCCTGCAACCCGCCTCACTCAATGTGGAACGGATTCTATTATTGACTTACCTTTTATCTAGAATCTCCAGTTGAAACTAGCTAACTAGCTACTTGCTATTAGCCACCGTTAGCGGTTTTCACCCAGAACATCAGATTTTTCTGCCGGAATAATTGAATCACTGGACATTAATCACCGGATCGCAACTAGCTAGCCGCAACCGAATGGATGTTGCTGTTTGGCTAATCACCACTGCCCCCGATGCAAGCACCAGTTAGCCTTGAGCTAGCCTAGAGCCAGGCCCATATCCCGGCTATCTACCTCTCTGTCTACCGGACGGGAGTAGCCAGCTAACTAGCTACTTGCTATTAGCCACCGTTAGCGGTTTTTCACCATTGTCCGTGGCCTGCACTACCTACCAGCCAGCTCTAGCCTGGACTATTATTCGGCCAGTCTTCACTGTCTGCACAGCGCGTTATCAACCCAGAACATATCTGTTTTTCTGCCAGAATCACTGAATCACTGGACCTTTAACACCGGATTCATCGCTACTAGCTAGCTGCAACCAAATGGACGTTGTGGTTGGCTAATCAGCCCTGAGCTAGCCTTGAGCCAGGCCCATCTCCCGGCTATCTACCTCTCTGTCAACCGGACTTGACCTCCTAGTGTTGACTCGGAGCCCCGCCGATCCAACACGACTGGTCTGCCGACGAAATCGTCTGATGTGGTTACAACAGGCTTCCCGTTACGACGTCGACCACGAAGATCCATCTGCTAGCCCCGGCCTGCTAGCACACGCTAGCCGTGGCCTCTTGCTCACTAGTGCTATAGCAGCCCCCGAACTCCTATTGCTGTTCACCGGACCTTATGATAACTCAGCTATACAGCTGATGCCTGCTGGACTGTTCCTTTTTACGGTACCGCATCCTGTTTATGTTTAGCCTCAGCCCAAACTTTGTCGCCATTACCAGCTGTTGTCTTAGCTTTCTCGAATTACACCTGTGATTGTTTTATGCCTCTCTCCCATGTCAATATGCCTTGCTTATTGCTGTTTCGGTTATTTCTTATTGTACTATTTCACTGTAGATCCCCCAGCCCAGCTAAACCTGCCTTAGATAGCTCCTTTGTCCCACCCCCCATACACACGGAGACCGACTCAATCGGTGCCTCCAGTGATGCTATCTCTTTCATCGTTACCCAACGCTTAGGTTTACCTCCACTGTACTCATATCCTTCCGTATCCTTTTCTGTACATAATGCCCTGAATCTGCCCCATTTATTCTCTGTACCCAACGCACTAGAAGACCAGTACTTAAAGCCTTTAGCTGTATACTTATTCTACTCCTCCTCTGTTCCTCTGGTGATGTAGAGGTTAACCCAGGCCCTGTAGCCCCCAGTATCACTCCTACTCCCCAGGCGTTATCATTTGTTGACTTCTGTAATCGTAAAAGCCTTGGTTTCTTGCACGTTAACATCCGAAGCCTCCTCCCTAAGTTTGAGTTATTCACTGCGTTAGCACACTCCGCCAACCCTGATGTTCTAGCAGTGTCTGAATCCTGGCTTAGGAAGGCCACCAAAAATTCAGAAATGTCCATCCCCAACTACAACATTTTCCGTCTCGATAGAACTGGCAAAGGGGGTGGGGTTGCAATCTACTGTAGAGAGAGCCGCAGAGCTCTATCATACTATCCAGGTCTGTGCCCAAACAGTTTGAGCTTCTACTTCTAAAAATCCACCTTTCCAGAAATGTCTCTCACTGTTGCCGCTTGCTACAGACCCCCTCAGCCCCGAGCTGTGCCCTGGACACCATATGTGAACTGATTGCCCCCCATCTATCCTCAGAGTTCGTACTGCTTGGTGACCTAAACTGGGATATGCTTAACACCCCGGCCAACCTACAATCTAAACTAGATGCCCTCAATCTCACACAAATTATCAACAAACCTACCAGGTACAACCCTAAATCTGTAAACATGGGCACACTAATAGATATCATCCTGACAAATGTACCCTCTAAATACACCTCCGCTGTCTTCAACCAGGCTCTCAGCGATCACTGCCTTATTGCCTGCGTCCGTAATGGGTCCGCGGTTAAACGACCACCCCTCAACACTGTCAAATGCTCCCTAAAACACTTTACCGAGCAGGCTTTTCTAATTGACCTGGCCTGGGTATCCTGGATGGATATTGACCTCATTCCGTCAGTAGAGGATGCCTGGTTGTTCTTTAAAAGTGCTTTCCTCTTAATCTTAAATAAGCATGCCCCATTCAAAAAATTCAGAAATAAGAACCGATATAGCCCCTGGTTCTCCTCAGACTTGACTGCCCTTGACCAGCACAAAAACATCCTGTGGCGTACTGCATTAGCATCGAACAGCCCCCGAGATATGCAACGTTTTAGGGAAGTCAGGAACCAATATACACAATCAGTTAGGAAAGGAAAGGCTAGCTTTTTCAAACAGAAATGTGCATCCTGTAGCACTAACTCCAAAAGGTTTTGGGACACTAAAGTCCATGGAAAATAAGAGCACCTCCTCCCACTGCACTGAGGCTAGGAAACACTGTCACCACAGATAAATCTTATACAATAGAGAATTTCAACAACCATTTTGCTACAGCTGGCCATGCTTTCCACCTGGCTACCACTACCTCGGCCACCAGCTCTGCACCCTCTGCTGCAACTTGCCCATGACCCCCCCGCTTCTCCTTCACACAAATTCAGACAGCTGATGTTCTGAAAGAGCTGAAAAGTCTGGACCCCTACAAATCAGCTGGGCTAGACAATCTGGACCCTTTCTTTCTAAAATTAGCCGCCGAAATTGTCGCAACCCCTATTACTAGCCTGTTCAACCTCTCTTTCGTAACGTCTGAGATCCCCAGAGATTGGAAAGCTGCCGCGGTCATCCCCCTCTTCAAAGGGGGTGACACTCTAGATCCAAACTGTTATAGACCTATATCCATCCTGCCCTGCCTTTCGAAAGTATTTGAAAGCCAAATGACACCTAGATGTCTGTATCATGTTCATAGATCATAGTCTTACGGGAGACATGTATAGGTCTAAAAAGGGCCTAACATTTTCTCAAATAAGATTTTCTCAAATGGTTTGTGATAATGTAAAAAGCATTTCAAACATCCTTCCTCCAAATGAAGTTTCTATGTGAGATTTGCCCGAACAATCTGAGATACCAAAAAATATTTTCTGCTGGCATGGAATCGCCCTATAGTCTTTGTAGGTAGGGTAGGTTCGCTCTCTGTAGAGTCTGGTTGAGCTGCTTGTTTAATATGGTCTAGCTTACTCACTTTCGACTTCGACATAAAAGTATGTTTCTGGTTAAGCATTCATTCTAAAGACCCATAATTAAAGTTAACATTCCTATTCCAGATGTGCATCACTATTTTGGATGAAAGAGTGTGATTTGTAGTTAGTTAGCAGTTCATTTTCTCAGCATGCATTATTTGTATCAGTATTAACCTCTAATTGCTTGTTCCAATAGAGAACACTTCCCTGCCCTGTGATTCAATTCCTCTTATTGTTATTCATTCATTTGCCAGCAGACAGACAGGCAGCTCATGTGAATCAGCACAGTGCACTGTCTTTGTATGTTAGCGTCAAGCCTGTGGATTCCTCACTTAGATGCTCAAGAGAAAAGAAAGTGAATACCCATGGTTACTTAGGAGCAAATTTGTCCCCACCTTTGATCTGTATGTAATAGCAGCGAGATAAACAATAATGGAATAATTTATTTGTCAGTGAATTGTGAAGGGAATGTTCAGACGGATTAGTGTTCTCATTTGTTCTTTAAATGTAGTAATTGCATCAGTAAAAAGGTGACAATGGTAGGATTGATTTTTGTGTGCGAGTAAAAGGGATAAAGAATAATGAAAAGGTCTGAAATGTTTGAACATCTTTTTCCATGTTTTCTGAGAAGCACTTTAAACATTAAAAGAGGAAAGTATGTCATCTTTCCAGTGCACTATTCTATTTCAGGCAGTTCTTTGTCCAATGTATCCTGTCATGGTCATAGGAAGATCTCACACAACCAATCCTTGATGAGTGTACAGTACCGTATGTGAGTCTGTGTGTGTACACAGTGCTCAAATGACATGGATTTAGTGGAACTGTCTCTGAGATGCTGGGACCAAGACGATCTATGTGCAGAGTACGGTAGACAGGAACAATCCATAGGAGCTTTATGATGTATATAAGTATGTGTAACGGCGATATACAACCAGTGGAGACCGATTGTCAGAAGCCATTAATGTCGAGCTCTAAATCCGGTGCTCCCTGGAGCCTCAGCGCTGCTTAGCAAGTGGTGTGAGGCCAAGGACATAAATTGTGTGACACCATTTGCAAAGCACTTGATTACAAGCCGCCTCTGTCTGTCCCACAGCTGCTCCAGTGCAGGTGTTTGTGTGTCTGTGGGAAAGAGTAGTTTTGCCGTGTAGACTATGTGGGTGTCAGTCCTTAAATTATCTTTCCCATAAAGCTTTGTGTCACGGTTTCGGCCGAGGCTGCTCCTCCTCCTGGTTCGGGCAGGCTTCGGCGGTCGTCGTCTCCGGAGTACTAGCTGCCACCG
Organism: Coregonus clupeaformis; assembly: GCF_020615455.1. Classification (NCBI taxonomy): domain Eukaryota; kingdom Metazoa; phylum Chordata; class Actinopteri; order Salmoniformes; family Salmonidae; genus Coregonus; species Coregonus clupeaformis. Next base: position 31,348,778 of record NC_059200.1, read on the forward strand.
ATCTATGTTTAATGTTCGTTTGGTTTTGTCTTGATGTTGTACACCTGTGTCTTGTTAGTCCTCGTTAGTGTCCTATTTAGTTCTCGTTGTGTGTGTTTGTCTTTGTGTGTGATTGCTCTTCTGTTTTGTGTTGGAGCTACGTACTTCCCTCCAGTGTTTTGGAGAGGTTTTTCGCACATGTTAGTGCGCCGTTTGTTTGACGCCTGTGTGCGCCGTTATTTCGCCTTCGGGCTTATTGTGCTTATTTTCTACGTGAATATTGCACTAAAGTCTTTTGGACTGAGCTTCTGCGTCCTGCGCTTGATTCATGCACCACACCCACCTTCAGCACCCCATGACACTTTGTTTGTCTAACGGACACACAATGTTAGACACGGACACAAATTATCTGTTTAGCGTGTTAACACACTATTGGTAGTTTGTTGTAACCGAGTATTGGTGCTAAACCGTGTTATTGGAAGCTAGCATGCTAGTTAGCTATGGCGTCATAGGTATATGGTGCCCTGGAAGGTTTTCACAGAAGAATACTGTACCAAGTTAGCTAGCTGAATAAACTAAGTTAGAGTCTATTCCTAGAAAACATTGAACCGCAGTAGTTTACAACAATTATAATTTCTAAAGTGGAAGTTGGGAGAGTTATATTTGAGTGTTTGAGTGAAACGTAAGTGAAGGAGGCCCCGCTCTCTCGCTTTCCCAGATGTTTAGTTAATTTCATTCTGATGTCCTTTGCATTATTGTAGCCTTTTTTGTAGCCTGTGTCTGTCTATCCCTGTTCTCTCCTCTCTGCACAGGCCATATAAACGCTTCACACCGCGTGGCTGCTGCCACTCTAATCTGGTGGTCCCTGCGCGCACGACCCACGTGGAGTTCCAGGTCTCCGGCAGCCTCTGGAACTGCCGTTCTGCGGCCAACAAGGCAGAGTTCATCCCAGCCTATGCTACCCTCCAGTCCCTCGACTTCTTGGCGCTGACGGAAACTTGGAATAATACAGAAAACAGTGCTACTCCTACTGCTCTTTCCTCGTCTGATCATGTGTTCTCGCATACCCCAAGAGCATCTGGTCAGCGCGGCGGTGGCACAGGAATCCTCATCTCTCCCAAGTGGACATTCTCTCTCTTTCCCCTGACCCATCTGTCTATGTCCTCATTTTAATTCCATGCTGTCACAGTCACTAGCCCATTCAAGCTTAACATCCTTGTCATTTATCGCCCTCCAGATTCCCTTGGAGAGTTCATCAATGAGCTTGACGCCTTGATAAGTTCCTTTCCTGAGGATGGCTCACTCCTCACAGTTCTGGGTGACTTTAACCTCCCTACGTCTGCCTTTGACTCATTTCCTGTAGCTCAATTGGTAGAGCATGGTGCTTGTAACGGCAGGGTAGTGGGTTCGATCCCCGGGACCACCCATACGTAAAAATGTATGCACGCATGACTGTAAGTCGCTTTGGATAAAAGCGTCTGCTAAATGGCTTATTATTATTATTATTATTATTATTTCTCTCTGCCGCCTCCTTTCCACTTTTGACCTCACTCTTTCACTGTCCCCCCCCTACTCACAAGGCAGGCAATACGCTTGACCTCATCTTTACTAGATGCTGTTCTTCTACTAATCTCACTGCAACTCCCCTCCAAGTCTCCGACCACTACTTTGTATCCTTTTCTCTCTCGCTCTCCTCCAATACTACTCACTCTGCCCCTACTCAGATGGTAATGTGCCGTCGCAACCTTCGCTCTCTCTCTCCCGCTACTCTCTCCTCTTCCATCCTAACATCTCTTCCCTCTGCTAAATCCTTCTCCCTCCGATCTCCTGATTCTGCCTCCTCAACCCTCCTCTCCTCCCTTTCTGCATCTTTTGACTCTCTATGACCCCTATCCTCCCGGCCGGCTCGGTCCTCCCCTCCTGCTCCGTGGCTTGACGACTCATTGCGAGCTCACAGAAGAGGGCTCCGGGCAGCCGAGCGGAAATGGAGGAAAACTAGACTCCCTGCGGACCTGTCATCTTTTCACTCCCTCCTCTCTACATTCTCTTCCTCGGTTTCCGCTGCTAAAGCCACTTTATACCACTCTAAATTTCAAGCCTCTGCCTCTAACCCTAGGAAGCTCTTTTCCACCTTCTCCTCCCTGCTGAATCATCCTCCCCCTCCCTCCTCCCTCTCTGTGGATGACTTCGTCAACCATTTTGAAAAGAAGGTTGACGACATCCAATCCTCATTTATTAAGTCAAATGACACCGCTAGTCCTGCTCACACTGCCCTACCCTATGCTTTGACTTCTTTCTCCCCTCTCTCGCCAGATGAAATCTTGCGACTGGTGACGGCTGGCCGCCCAACAACCTGCCCGCTTGACCCTATCCCCTCTCTTCTCCAGACCATTTCCTGAGACCTTCTCCCTTACCTCACCTCGCTCATCAACTCATCCTTGACCGCTGGCCATGTCCCTTCCGTCTTCAAGAGAGCGAGAGTTGCACCCCTCCTCAAAAAACCTACACTCGATCCCTCCGATGTCAACAACTACAGACCAGTATCCCTTCTTTCTTTTCTCTCCAAAACTCTTGAGCGTGCCGTCTCTAGCCAACTCTCCTGCCATCTCTCTCAGAATGACCTTCTTGATCCAAACCAGTCAGGTTTCAAGACTGGTCATTCAACTGAGACTGCTCTTCTCTGTGTCACGGAGGCTCTCCGCACTGCTAAAGCCAACTCTCTCTCCTCTGCTCTCGTCCTTCTAGACCTATCTGCTGCCTTTGATACTGTGAACCATCAGATCCTCCTCTCCACCCTCTCCGAGTTGGGCATCTCCGGCGCTGCTCACTCTTGGATTGCGTCTTACCTGACAGGTCGCTCCTACCAGGTGGCGTGGCGAGAATCTGTCTCCGCACCACATGCTCTCACCACTGGTGTCCCCCAGGGCTCAGTTCTAGGCCCTCTCCTATTCTCTCTATACACCAAGTCACATGGCTCTGTCATATCCTCACATGGTCTCTCCTATCATTGCTACGCAGATGACACACAATTAATATTCTCCTTTCCCTTCTGATAACCAGGTGGCGAATCGCATCTCTGCATGTCTGGCAGACATATCAGTGTGGATGTCGGATCACCACCTCAAGCTGAACCTCGGCAAGACGGAGCTGCTCTTCGGCAAGACGGACTGCCCGCTCCATGATCTCGCCATCACGGTTGACAACTCCATTGTGTCCTCCTCCCAGAGTGCAAAGAACCTTGGCGTGACCCTGGACAACACCCTGTCGTTCTCCGCTAACATCAAAGCGGTGACCCGATCCTGCAGGTTCATGCTCTACAACATTTGCAGAGTACGACACTACCTCACACAGAAAGCGGCACAGGTCCTAATCCAGGCACTTGTCATCTCCCGTCTGGATTACTGCAACTCGCTGTTGGTTGGGCTCCCTGCCTGTGCCATTAAACCCCTACAACTTATCCAGAACGCTGCAGCCTGTCTGGTGTTCAACCTTCCCAAGTTCTCTCATGTCACCCCGCTCCTCCGCACACTCCACTGGCTTCCAGTTGAGGCTTGCATCTACTACAAGACCATGGTGCTTGCCTACGGAGCTGTGAGGGGAACGGCACTTCCTTACCTTCAGGCTCTGATCAGACCCTACACCCAAACGAGGGCACTACGTTCATCCACCTCTGGCCTGCTAGCCCCCTTACCTCTACGGAAGCACAGTTCCCGCTCAGCCCAGTCAAAGCTATTCGCTGCTCTGGCACCCCAATGGTGGAACAAGCTCTCCCACGACGCCAGGACAGCGGAGTCACTGACCACCTTCCAGAGACACTTGAAACTCTACCTCTTTAAGGAATACCTGGAATAGTATAAAAGTAATCCTTCTACCCCTCCCTCCCCCACCCCCCCATAAAAAAAAATGAAAAAAAAGTGGTGGTCCCACTGGCTATCATAAGTTGAATGCACCAATTTGTAAGTCGCTCTGGGTAAGAGCGTCTGCTAAATGATGTAAATGTACATTGAAAATGAGAGAGACCCTGAGTGACTGAATCTAATAAGGTAGCGAATGTTGATGTCCACAGACTGCCGCAATGGCCAGATTTGGCTCTATTCCTCTCCCCCAAAGCGGTCTCTCCATCCAGTCCGTGAGACTGTCTCTGTCCCCATGCAGGTAGAGAGGAGGCAACAAAAACACTTTGTTCTCCATGGAGACTTGATTGAACGTGTGATAGATCGCCTTGCCCTGAGCAACATATTGCTAATAAATATGTAAATATGTGAGCAGGGGGATGCAGCCCAGCGGTCTATACCATTTAACTATACCATTAAAGAAGGCCGTCATTGGAGACCTCTTTGAATATGATGCACTATGTTGGCACTTTTGCATTCTGTCCCAGTCTTACCAGATAAGCTAGTCAAAGAACGAAGGAGATCTGTGCCTTGCTTTGGAATTTGTATTGATGTCACGTCACAACAGAAACTGAAAATTGTTGTATTGATTGACATCAGACACTGCCTGTTGGTTATGATCCAAATTATTCCCACGGGGGGCCAGTATGAAAAAAACAAAACATGTATGCACTCACTAACTGTAAGTCGCTCTGGATAAGAGTGTCTGCTAAATGACTAAAATGTAAATTGCTCCTCAACTGCAGTGTGTGTTCTTTGAGGATGTTCCTGTATAGCTCATTCTGTTACTATAAACTAATGAACACTGCTAGGTTTAATGGTTCTCAGACATGTTTGTTCATAATCTAAGTATTTAGCCCCTGTGGGTGCCCTCCCTCTCCCCTCCTCCCCTCTCTCTTCCTCTCCCTGAGGCAAACAGATGCATAATGCTGAGGCAGAGATGCTTCACCTCTGGGAGTGAGGAACAGATGAATCTGGATTGAAATGTGCCTGCCGACCTTTCCGAGGCGTGATCTAATATACTTTCTCCTTGGGTTCCCTCCAGTCTCTGTTTACTGCTTGTTATTGTCAAGCCCAGGGCTAGAGGGCTGTCATCGGCTCAGCCCCAATAACAATCTACATCAACAGGCCACGCTCAGCCACACACCACAGAGGCCTTAACAGCCTGCCTATGGCCACCGAGTTAATTACGCCTTCATGAGCTCCATTCATTTGCATTCTGCTCTGCTCGGAGGCACCACGAGTTGTTTCGCTCGACCGCCCCCGTCGTAAGAGATTATACACTTAACGGGAAGAGAGAGCACTCAAATCAAATCAAATGTTATTTGCCACATGCGCCGAATACCACAGGTGTAGACATTAGTGAAATGCTTACTTACAAGCCCTTAACCAACAATGCAGTTTTTTAAAGAAAAAGTAAAATAAAAAACATAAAAGCAAATAACTAAAGAGCAGCAGTAAAATAAAATAACAGTAGGGAGGCTATATACAGGGGAGTACCGGTACAGAGTCAATGTGCGGGGGCACTGGCTAGTTGAGGGAATATGTGGGTAGAGTTAAAGTGACTATGCATAAATAATAAACAGAGTAGCAGCAGCGGAAAAGAGGGGGATGGGTGGGGGGGGGGCAGTGCAAATAGTCCGGGTAGCCATTATTTAGCTGTTCAGGACTCTTATGGCTTTGGGGTAGAAGCTGTTGAGAAGCCTTTTGGAACTAGACTTGGCGCTCCGGTACCACTTGCCGTGTGGTAGCAGAGAGAACAGTCTATGATTAGGGTGGCTGGAGTCTGACAATTTTTAGGGCCTTCCTCTGACTCCGCCTGGTATAGAGGTCCTGGATAGCAGGAAGCTTGTCCCCAGTGATGTACTGGGCCGTACGCACTACCCTCTGTAGTGCCTTGCGGTCGGAGGCCGAGCAGTTGCCATACCAGGCGGTGATGCAACCAGTCAGGATGCTCTCGATGGTGCAGCTGTATAACTTTTTGAGGATCTGAGGACCCATGCCAAATCTTTTCAGTCTCCTGAGGGGGAATAGGCTTTGTCGTGCCCTCTTCACGACTGTCTTGGTGTGTTTGGACCATGATAGTTTGTTGGTGATGTGGACACCAAGGAACTTGAAGCTCTCAACCTGTTCCACTACAGCCCCGTCGATGAGAATGGGGGTGTGCTCGGTCCTCTTTTTTTTTTATCCTGTAGTCCACAATCATCTCCTTTGTCTTGATCACATTGAGGGAGAGGTTGTTATCCTGGCACCACACGGCCAGGTCTCTGACCTCCTCCCTATAGGCTCTCTCATTGTTGTCGGTGATCAGGCCTACCACTGTTGTGTCGTCGGCAAACATAATGATGGTGTTGGAGTCGTGCTTGGCCATGCAGTCATGGGTGAACAGGGAGTACAGGAGGGGACTGAGCACGCACCCCTGAGGGGCCCCCGTGTTGAGGATCAGTGTGGCAGGTGTGTTGTTACCTACCCTTACCACCTGGGGGTGGCCCATCAGGAAGTCCAGGATCCAGTTGCAGAGGGAGGTGTTTAGTCCCAGGGTCCTTAGCTTAGTGATGAGCTTTGAGGACACTATGGTGTTGAACGCTGAGCTGTAGTGAATGAATAGCATTCTCACGTAGGTGTTCCCCTTGTACAGGTGTGAAAGGGCAGTGTGGAGTGCAATAGAGATTGCATCATCTGTGGATCTGTTGGGGCGGTATGCAAATTAGGGTCTAGGGTTTCTGGAATAATGGTGTTGATGTGAGCCATGACCAGCCTTTCAAAGCACTTCATGGCTATAGACGTGAGTGCTACGGGTCGGTAGTCATTTAGTCAGGTTACCTTAGTGTTCTTGGGCACAGGGACTATGGTGGTCTGCTTGAAACATGTTGGTATTACAGACTCAGTCAGGGACGTGTTGAAAATGTCAGTGCAGACACTTGCCAGTTGGTCAGCGCATGCTCGGAGTACACGTCCTGGTAATCCGTCTGGCCCTGCGGCCTTGTGAATGTTGTGAGAGGGCTGTAAAACGGCAGCCATCTTCTCCGGCGGCACTCCTGCCACTGTACCCATATTTATGGATGCACCAATTAACTAATAGCTGTTTATTCTTGCTTTCAAATTAGCTTTGTTTTAGTTTTTTAATTAAAAGTATTTAATTTGGCATAACTTTAGCTTCGTGATAGATATTTTGATTAATATTCAGGAAGTAGGAGTACAACACTTTTGACTGGTAAACTAGTTTGCGAATGGGTGCATATGGATCTGTCATTGCTCGAAGTCAATAGGCTGCTGTTGTCTCCCTAAACCTTGCCTGCCTTTACATTGCTCTAACCGCAGTTTATTGCTACCATGATCTGCTGTTTGACTAACTGCATTAGAGAGCTGTTATGTTATGACATTCAAAACCTTTGATTGGTCTGTGTGTGTGAGTCATCTCTGTATTGTACTTCCTGTGCAATAGCCCTCACTGGGCTCAAACAGCTCTGCCTCCTGCCAACAACAACAACATAACACTGTTTGCTCTCCTTCGGTCTCTTTCTCACAGTGGTGACGAGTCGGACACGGACTCAGAGGTGGAGGACCGTGTGGACGGTGTCAAGTCCTGGCTGTCCAAGAATAAGGGCTCCACCAAGACCCTTTCAGAAGAGCGCAGTTTGAAGAGCTCCAGGTCAGTGTTGTGTTGTCCTGTCTGTCTCTGTGTGTGTGTTTCTCTGTCTGTCGGTCTGTTTATCATCCTCCTCAGTCCTCAGGCTCTTCATTATGATATCACCCCCCTTCATTCTGGCTGGTCCCTGATAGAGCAGTGCAGGCCTCCTCATTCCCATCCTTTATGCGTTTACCCTGCTGAGAGCTAAAGAGCCCAGGATTACCTGAGGCAGGGTGGAATGGAAGGGTAAGTATTTCATGAGATTAGGTGTCATCTCTCTCTGCCTCCCTATCATCCCTCTAATGACAGCAGGCAGAGGGAAGAGGGAAGAGGGAAGTGGGCGCTGTGCTGCCTGTCAGATTTATTGAAGTGGCCCATGGCCAGCTGGCATGCCTGCTAAATGCCCCCCCTCTCTGCTCTGCCTGAGATGAACACATCTCCTCCCCCCTGGCAGACAGCACAGGTTAGCCCCGTATATACCTGCTCTCTTTGATGAGCTTTAGTAAATCAACTCACAACCTAACTTTCCTTATTAGACTCGCTTTAATTTAATAATTTCTCTCTCAAGTCTCTAAATTCTCATCTGTTTTCTCTCTGTTTCTTTCATGTATCTCTATTGATTGTTTCCATGGTGTCCATGTTTCCTACACCCTCCTCCTCATGGCCTCTTAGAAATGCAGTGAATGTAGATGCCAAGGAAGGGAAAGAGGGTAGGGAGATGAAAGGTGGGAGCAAGGAAGGCAAAGAAGTAGACAGCAGGTCGGTGTCTGTGATGAGTTCCCTTAGCTACAGGAAGTGCTCCATCCTGAAAGACTCCATCGGAGGCCAGGGGGATGAGAGCTCCCTCTTCAGTACGCTGAAGGAACAGTCCAACACCCTGGACCGCTCCTCCCTATGCAAGGCCAAGTCTAAGTCAAGTCTAACCCTAAGCCAAGTCTAAGTCCACAGACCAGGACGATAGCATGTCGGTCAGCTCCTAAAATAAGTCCCAAGATGATGACCATGGCTCGGTCATCTCTCAGGCCTACTCTGAGGCCACCAGCAGGGCCAGGAAGGTTCTGGAGTGCTGCTGGGCCCCACACAGCCCTGACCTTGACAAGGACTCCATGGTGTCCTTCCTGGCCCCCAGCAGGTCCACCCGTAGAAGCATGCCGAACATGGATGATGACAATATGTCCACCATTAGCAGCATCACCAGTGTGAGCCGTACCAGCCCCCGTGGTCTGCGACGTAGCACCTCCTGGAAGGACGACGGGCGACGCGACTCGTACAGGACCTCGGTCAGCCCCAGCATGAGCAGGCGCTCTGGGGGCTACAGCCCAGGCAGCGTGAGCAAGGCTGACTCTCGTATATCTGTGGCCCGCAGCAGCTGGCTTAGTGAGTTCGGCCTGCACATGGACGACGACAACAATGATGATGCTCTGAGCATGGCCTTCAGTCAGGGAACCTCTGCCTACAGCCCCTGCTGCCTGGGCTGCAGCGTCTCCACCCCGGCCCCGCTCCTCTGACAACAACCCCCCAGACACCTCCGATGTTAAGGCTGTCACCCACCGCAACTACCTTGACCCTGACCTGGAGAAGGCCATCAACTAGGTCCTCAGCTTCAAGCCCATCAAGTTCAAACGCAGCAAACTAGACGAAGAAGAAGAGGAGGAGAAGAAGGAAGAGGAGGAGAAGAAGGAAGAGGAGGATGATGAAGAGTTTGCACAGTGTGAACGGGGATGATTAGGGTCTGGGCCGTAGTGCGTCCAGTGTGCGTCGCTCAGTGTCTGGCTCGGCGGTGGACTAAAGCACCAGGTCTTCCAGCAGCTTCAGCTCCTGCAGCACCACTAGCTCCAGCTCCCACAGAGGCAAGGCCAAGAAGAAGAGGTACTCAGACTCAAGACGACCGTCACAACAGGAGGAGCTCCACGAAGAAAGGCAAGAAGTCCAGGAAGGGCTCCAGGAAGGAGGACAGCGAGTCTGAAGCCTCCTCTTCGGTGTCCTCTTCCTCCAGCTCGGCCTCAACTGACTCCTACCGCAGCTCCAACAGTGTGAAGAGAGGTCCAGCCCGCCCTGCTTCAGATGAGGAAGGGGGCGCTGAACAGAGACCCCAAAGTAAGAAGGACGAGAAGAAGAAGAAAAGTTGGACAGCACAGTGATGAAGTATTTCTACAATCCTTATAGTGACTAAAGCCCCTGGCCCAGGTTATGCCTGGGAATGGAGTGAAAGCATGGTGTGACTCTAACCAAACCTGTTGACTTTACAGCAACATTATTAACATGTTAACCTTGTTTGATTACGTATTTATTCATTTGATACAAGTTCATGCCAGGTATGAACTTGAAGGTAGCCTAGCGGCAGGTAGCCTAGCAGTTAAGAGCATTGGGCAAGTAACCAAAAGGTCGCTGGTTCGAATCCCCGAGCTGACTAGGTAAGAAATCTGTCTGTGCCCTTGAGCAAGGCACTTAACCCTAATTGCTACCGTAAGTCACTCTGGGTAAGAGCTTCTGCTAAATGACTATAATGTAAATAAGTGTTCATCAACTCAATGTGGGTCCAGGTAGATGTGAAATACCACAGAATAATGCATTTCTTTTTGAGGAGTAAAGATGACTCATGACAATTGCTTAGATGAAACATATTTTGTGGCAAAAGGTTCCCCATCTCTAAGCATATAAAACGGGACACATACAGTGGGGAGAACAAGTATTTGATACACTGTCGATTTTGCAGGTTTTCCTACTTACAAAGCATGTAGAGGTCTGTAATTTTTATCATAGGTACACTTCAACTGTGAGAGACGGAATCTAAAACAAAAATCCAGAAAATCACATTGTATGATTTTTAAGTAATTAATTTGCATTTTATTGCATGACATAAGTATTTGATCACCTACCAACCAGTAAGTAAGGCTCTCACAGACCTGTTAGTTTTTTTTAAGAAGCCCTCCAGTTCTCCACTCATTACCTGTATTAATTGCACCTGTTTGAACTCGTTACCTGTATAAAAGACACCTGTCCACACACTCAATCAAACAGACTCCAACCTCTCCACAATGGCCAAGACCAGGGATAAAATTGTAGACCTGCACAAGGCTGGGATGGGCTACAGGACAATAGGCAAGCAGCTTGGTGAGAAGGCAACAACTGTTGGCGCAATTATTAGAAAATGGAAGAAGTTCAAGATGACGGTCAATTACCCTCGGACTGGGGCTCCATGCAAGATCTCACCTCGTGGGGCATAAATGATCATGAGGAAGGTGAGGGATCAGCCCAGAACTACACGGCAGGACCTGGTCAATGACCTGAAGAGAGCTGGGACCACAGTCTCAAAGAAAACCATTAGTAACACACTACGCCGTCATGGATTAAAATCCTGCAGCGCACGCAAGGTCCCCCTGCTCAAGCCAGCGCATGTCCAGGCCCGTCTGAAGTTTGCCAATGACCATCTGGATGATCCAGAGGAGGAATGGGAGAAGGTCATTTGGTCTGATGAGACAAAAATTGAGCTTTTTGGTCTAAACTCCACTCGCCATGTTTGGAGGAAGAAGGATGAGTACAACCCCAAGAACACCATCCCAACCGTGAAGCATGGAGGTGGAAACATCATTCTTTGGGGATGCTTTTCTGCAAAGGGGACAGGACGACTGCACCGTATTGAGGGGAGGATGGATGGGGCCATGTATCGCGAGATCTTGGCCAACAACCTCCTTCCCTCAGTAAGAGCATTGCAGATGGGTCGTGGCTGGGTCTTCCAGCATGACAATGACCTAAAACACACAGCCAGGGCAACTAAGGAGTGGCTCCGTAAGAAGCATCTCAAGGTCCTGGAGTGGCCTAGCCAGTCTCCAGACCTGAACCCAATAGAAAATCTTTGGAGGGAGCTGAAAGTCCGTATTGACCAGCGACAGCCCCGAAACCTGAAGGATCTGGAGAAGGTCTGTATGGAGGAGTGGGCCAAAATCCCTGCTGCAGTGTGTGCAAACCTGGTCAAGACCTACAGGAAATGTATGATCTCTGTAATTGCAAACAAAGGTTTCTGTACCAAATATTAAGTTCTGCTTTTCTGATGTATCAAATACTTATGTCATGCAATAAAATGCAAATTAATTACTTAAAAATCATACAATGTGATTTTGTGGATTTTTGTTTTAGATTCCGTCTCTCACAGTTGAAGTGTACCTATGATAAAAATTACAGACCTCTACATGCTTTGTAAGTAGGAAAACCTGCAAAATCGGCAGTGTATCAAATACTTGTTCTCCCCACTGTAATTGGCTGTGCATGTAAATATAAATTTCTCCCTGAACGTGATGCATGGTGATGTTTTGAATGCTAAATGCATGTTGGTGTACAAACTAATAGACAGCTAGGTGCCCATGTGATTAATGACTGCAGTACAGCACAAGCCCTGGTACACAACCATCCATCAAGCACGACCACTTTAAATGTGGTCCCTCCAGGCCTCAACAAGACATAACTATACACCTAATTGAACATGAACACGGATTACTGCATATAGCCACCATGTATTTAATATGCTACATTAATGGTAACTATTTACATACAGTAGGTCAAATAAAATAAAATTTTATTTGCCACATGCGCCGAATACAATAGGTGTAGACATTACCGTGAAATGCTTACTTACAGCCCTTAACCAACAATGCATTTATTTTTTTTATAAAAAAAGTACAATAAAACAACAACAACAGTGTTGAGAAAAATAAAACAAAATGAGAAAAATAAATAAAACAAAATGGTCAGTTTCTTTAACAGCATGAGAATTATAGAAATGTGGGCAGTGTCACTTTGACTATAGATGTGAAGTTACCCAGCTTTCCTGCAGAGTCATCATAGTATATTTACTGTACCACTGCTTTGTCTTTGTTTCGTTATGATGTTGAAAGTAAACACTGAAGCTCTACTTTAGCCCTGAGTCAGGGTTATGAAAGCCTGAACCCTAACCATGCTGACCTTAAACCTTTTCTATTTTCACTCTATCCTTCCACCTCACCAAATGGCTGTTACAAAGCTTCCAGAGAAATGAAAATAACACTGTCAAAAATGTTAAACACAGGCATATGTTCTGACCTTGAAATCCAGTGTTTTGGTTTGTTTGGCCCTTGGCAGCACTGCATGATCTTTGCTGCAGTATTGATTGATACAGTGGAAAGGGTCATTGTGCTGCACTGCTATTGGAGCAGCTTATACTGCTGACCCTGACCCTGACCCCTGGAGGAAACTTGATATGTGACCTGTGACCTCTACAGATCTCAAACACCCATAGTTTTCAGCCAGGGTTCAGTTCAGCAGTGTTTCTCCTATATAAAGCCCTCTCTCTCCTCCCACAGCCCTCCTCTGTACCGGAGACACCTCAGTGAAGAGGATGAGAAGGAGCGGGGTTCCAGCAGACAGTCCCTGAAGGAATGTGACAGTGATGCAAAGCTGGCAGAGTCCACATCGTAACAGAGACTAATGCTACATCTCTCGTTTCCACCACCATCCTACACGAACACACCAGAGACTGATATACCATCCTTTATATACTCATAATACCCCTCCCCCATACATCCTCATATGAACATCAGTGAGCAATGCTAGCTAGCACCAGAGGCAAGGGCAGGGAAAAGTTAGAGTGCACATACAACTCATCGTGGTTCTATTGAAATAAAACGTGGTATAGCCATTTTCGCTTGCTACTAAGAGCTTTGAAAATAACAATCTCTCACAACATCTCTCACAACATATTGTCCACCTCAGCTCTACAGCCTTGAAGTGATATAAATAGAGCTTAGCACCACTGACATATTTTAAGAGCTATCTGTAGAGTTTATCACCACTGGCTTATTTAAGATAACTGCTTTTCATAGGCTAACTTCAAGATACATTCTCAAACTTTTGTATAATGTGGTGCTCACGAGCCAATAGTGGTCCCTGTTTTTTGGGTAGTACGTCATCATGTGATATGTTACGAATTTTGCAATTTGTGTGATACGTTACGAATCCAATTCGTGCAATATGTTATGAATTTGGATCCCGGAGTGCATCTTTAAGCTCCTGTTGTCATCTCTGTTTGAGGGCTGGAGAGCTTGTGGTTTATTCAAAGAACTGTAGCAGGCTGTCTCCCCTACAACCTGACTTCTCACTGCAGGTCCATACGCCTGACACTCCAGCATATCTTCCTTACCACTTAGAAATGCATTTGTCTCCTCTACACGTGTTTGGACTGTAGCTGCTCTTGTGCTTCAAGGAATATTTAGCCAATATCAGTGTATAGAAGAAAGAAAGACACTCAAGTATTTATCTTGCTTCAATACTGTTTAGATTTTTTATGGTTCTTAGAGAATGGGAGGGAGAGCTGCTGTGAGGGGATTGTGCTTTATGTCACATGCATTGGATCTGGTACATTTGCATACAGTAGTTGATGCTGTAATGGTTTTGGTCTGGCTCGTTTGAAGCTCAGCCATGCATTTGTCTCCTCGTGTCATGTCTGTTGGTTTTCAAAGGGAATGCATTTACTATCTGCTATGACAGGGTCATTCTAGGGATCTTGTTCTCTTTCCTTAGTTATCAAGATATACATGCACTGGATATCAGGGGAAATAATTGGTTTTATGAGGCAAATTGCCCTAAGTGCTATAAGCTCCCTGTCCCTCACTGGGAAAAAAGCATGTTTGCAACAGAAGTTCTGATATAATCCCATGATGAATTTTCTCATGTAGGATAAACCTGTGTCGTTCCACTAATTGGTTGCCTTTTGAGTAGTGTAACACCTAATTTTAACATTCTGTCATAAAGAGCACATGCACCTTCATAAACAACATGTCAAGAGGGTAAATGAAAAGAAATGACTAGTAAGTGACTAAGTGCCAAATTAAAGTAAAAGGGTTGACAATTTAATGTTAAAACAGCCTTTGTGACAGGAGGAATGGACGTTTGTTGTGTGCAACAGGGAGGGGCAATTGAAAGTAAGCTTCACAAAAAAAGTATAATTGTTAAATGTCTAGCCTGTCTACCGGTAACAGAGTTGACATGTTATGTTCAACCCGTTCACTTTTCCACCACAAAACACCAGAACATGGCCAAAAAGAGTAGAACCAGCTCACCTGCTTTTACACTATGGTTTGACTATTAGGTGTTCAATGTTTCTTTAGAAGAAAATATAAGAAAATGAATAGTTTCACCACATTAAAATGAGAGTTCAGTTCACATAGCAGGGTTGACTTTAAAGGAGACATATTGTTCTTTTTTACAACCAGATCTTTATTTTTGATTGTAAATGGCATGTTATAGACAGGTCCAGACACCTTTTTGTGATTTCACATGTTTTTGAGAAACTTACCCCAAACAGCAAATCACTTTCTCATCCTCGTTGTGTAGTAGGTGGGCCCACAAAACACATAAACAAAGGCTCCAAAAATACCCAAATAAGTCATTTTCGAATCCGCAATGATCTATTCCATTTTGTTGTGACTCGAGCGATACCGCTCGGTACCTTCTACAAAATAAAGGAAACACGTGAGTAAATGAGTGATACAAAGTATATAGTCTATTGAAAGCATGGGGTGCTTCCACACAGGAAGTTCCAGCCACTTGTAGAATCTATGCCAAGGCGCATTTAAGCTTTTCAGGCAGCTCGTGGTTGCCCAACGCCCTATTAAGACACTTTTTATATTGGTGTTTTCTTTCTTTTGGCAGTTACCTGTAGCATCAGGCTACACAGAGAATGGAACCGCTGGATAGGGGAAATGGCTTGTCGCACAAAAGGGAATATAACAGTGCGGATAAAGTAAAGAATGACACAATTTCATGTGTACAGCATCTAAAGACCTGTGTCACTATACTGAGAGCTTTGTCGTTTCTAAAAGGATATATTTGGGTGTTTTTGGAGCCTTTGTTCATGTTTTATAACATGCCATGTACATAGAAAATAGAGATTTGGTTGTAAAAAATAACTTTTAAAATGAGGGACAGAAATCACTAATCACATGAAATAAACAATATTCTTCAGAAATGACTTTTTGTCAAAACAACAAAATAACTAGGGCTTAACAACGATGGTGAAAATGTGGAGACATTTTGGGATTAAGCGGTCTAATATCTCAGAGGGTGCACTGAGGGACATGTCAAAATGATTAAATTGTTTTTTACATATAAAAATCTGATTTATTGAATTCTCCATGTTATCTATATTAAAGGGCACTTCAATTAATACAACAGGCTTTTAGAAATGCAATATTGGTGTACAATTTCTACATAAAATATCAAGGATGCAAAAGGCGCTAATTTCATGGAATGAATTTGGCCTTACTGAGTGACAATGCTATGCTTTAGTTTAATGTGAACTTATGAATTTTCAATAATAAATATGCAAATTATGTATCTCTATGTAGTGTGCGCATGCGTGCGTGCATGTCCACAAGGGTGTTTTCATGTGTCCATGTTTCCATTGCTCCTGTCTGTTCATGTGCATTGGAAGGACATGTTTAAAGTGTGGGACAGACTATTTTGCATATCTTCTCAGTGGGAGCATAACTCTGCATATCTTTTTCCATTTCCAGTTTGTCTATGCATTAGATACGAATATTAATATGGAACACAGGACAATTTGATGTCAATGCTTCTGAGTAGTGATTTGTTAAATACAATTTATGTTTGCATCTTAAGAGGCATTTTTGGCTTTACACACGTAATATATAAAATGTTTGAAATGATTGTATGATTTATCATAGCTTTTCAAACTGGTTTGTTTATTTTCATCATATTGAACAATTTACCACTTGTGATAGGAATTATTTTTTGCTTTAGTTTTAATGTAAATAAATGCAGGTGTTTGTTTTCAGTAACATTGTGTCTTATTGCGTGGTGGAATGGTAATACGGTTATAGTTTGGAGCAGAATTCATCATCCTATGGAAATGTTTTTAATGGAAATAAGGATGAGCTATTTATTGACAACAGCAGGACCATTTTACTGATGTGCTTGACAGAAATGTTTTTCTCATCTCAAGTGCATCACTTGATCATACCATCCATCTTTCCCCTGGAGAGGAGAGAGAAAACAAACACTTTATTGAAATGAATAATTACAACCAGACACAACCACAGCAAATGTCTGAACACTGCTCACACTCACTGTCGTGTTGTTAACGAACTATGCAACTAGCTTATACCGGTAAACAAAATGTAAGACTAAGGGAGTGAACGTTTATTTATAATAAGGGTTACATGGAGAAAATCGGACCACTCAGAAATGAAAATGGATGGCCCTCCCTTCAGCAAAATATATTTGACCTAAACCCTCCCTGAACGCTTAAAAAATAAGTGACCCTCCCCTATACCCAAAATAATAACTAAAACATTAAGTGGATAGCAGAAAACATGCCTACCGTTTACCCTCACTTCTTGGACACACCAGAGCCTGTACAGCTTTAGAACATGTTCTTTCGTACTTTAAGCATTACATGGCAACGCAGGAATTTTGCACAGGGTTGCGGGCCAGAAGGTTGTGGGTTCGCAGACCACCGTGGACAAGAGTAGTGGTTGAAAGATATCCTTTATAGTAAAAGCATTGCATAAATCTCCTCGTATTTGCAGGTCAGAGGAAAAAATATCCCTTTTTATAAACATTTCATGCAATTCTATGTCATTTTACATATTAGCAGAATCATTTTTAATACCACACAAACTACTGAAATTACAGGCTAAGAATGGACTGAGAAATGGGCCTAATGTGTTTATCTAATCAGATTTCTCCAATGCCAAATCAGTGTGTCTTGTTGCAACGAAACTGGCCCTGTTTGCAAATAATTAAATCTGTGACATCTTAGGAATCTGAGCATGGTACTTTCAAAAGTTAGGCTTACCTTTCCACCCCAGACAGAGTAGGTCTAGCAGAAAAATGTAATCTTTAACTGCTGGCTACTCTTCTTCTGTGGCTTAACCCAACCAGAGAAGGTCATGTGTTTCCCTAAAAGCGGTCTTGGTTTCAACATCTTCTGTTGTACAGAAAGTAAATAGCTTAATCAATTGATAGTGACAATTAGATCACTCCCAAGCAAAAGCAAAAATGTATCTCCTTGGCTATAGGAGGTTGTAACTCAGCCTCTGAATGTCAAATAAAAGAAACGCTGATATACCCATATGCATCAGTCACATCTTTCCTGGGCATTTTACAGCTTGTTTCTAGCATAAAGTATCACGGACCAAAGCGCTGTTATAGATTACTTTACATAATCAGATCTGTTTTATTTTCTTATCTTAAGCTAACTAGGGGTAGTCCTGTGTTTGATTTTTTAAAAATGTTCTTTAATAAAAGGTAGGCCTATGTCATACCCTCTCAATTCGAGTCTTGGTTTTAACTTATCAGCCCTTCACTGACAGGGATGTAGGCTATTTAAAGAGTGCATGGTGGGTGGAGGAATTGACCGACAAATCTATGGATATAGCAGCATATAGCCTAATTTCGTTTGTCAACACAGGTATGCCTACCTCATTTCTTAAATAGGAAAAAATAGGCAACAACACAAAGCCCTCTTGTTGTTAGAAATTAATTATGCCTACTTTCAGCACCATGAGCTGTCTATTTCCGATTGATTGTGCCGCAGCTGCTGCTTCAAGTTTCAGCACCACAATGTATAGTGCTTTCAGAAAGTATTCACACCCCTTTACTTTTTCCACATTTTGTGTTAGTCTGAATATTACATTTGTGTCACTGATCAACACACAGTACCCCATAATGTCAAAGTGGAATTTTGTTTGTAGAAATTGTTTGAAATTAATATAAAAAATCAGCTGAAATGTCTTGAGTCAATAAGTATTTAACCCCTTTGTTATGGCAAGCCTAATTAAGTTAAGGAGTAAAAATGTGCTTAACAAATTGCATAATAAGTTGCATGGACTCAATCAGTGTTCAATAATAGTGGTTAACCTGATTTTTAAATAACTACCCCATCTCTGTATCCCACACATACAATTATCTGTAAGGTCCCTCAGTCAGTTTTCCTAGAGGAAAACCTGGTTCAGTCTTCTTTCCACCAAACACTGGGAGATTAATTCACCTTTCAGCAGGACAATAACCTAAAACACAAGGACAAATCTACACTGTAAATGAGACTTCTGATGGGTGAGAGAAAAAAATCTATGCAATCCATTTTGAATTCAGGCTGTAACACAACAAAATGTGGAATAAGTCAAGGGTATGAATACTTTCTGAAGGCACTGTAAATTACTCGAATCTGGCTTATTGTGAGGTCAATAACGCTGATAAATAGGCCTACATCATGGGCTAGAAACATTGTTTTTAATCAAATCAATTATAGTAGTAGCAAGCTATCAAAGTTGACCTCCGGGCCTCCTCCTCATCTTCGCGCTCTCCTTCTCAAACTGAACTGAACAGAACATAGGATATAGGTGTTTTTCGGACTAGGCCTAATCAAAAGTTATTTTCAGAAGAAGCCTTTGACTCTCTTCCTGATCTGCCACTGTAGGCCTACACAGCACAGCCATTGGTTAGGCAGCACACAAAAAAGGTTTTGATCAGCCAGAGCAGGCCGGGGCTCAGGGTTGGAATATCCATTGAAGTGTGTAATGCAGCCTAGTTTTATTTACACCATCCCAGCAGCTACAGTTGAAGTCGGAAGTTTACATACACCTTAGCCAAATGCATTTAAACTCAATTTTTCACAATTGCTGACATTTAATCCTAGTAAGAATTCCCTGTCTTAGGTCAGTTAGGATCACCACTTTATTTTAAGAATGTGAAATGTCAGAATAATAGTAGAGTGATTTATTTCAGCTTTTATTTCTTTCATCACATTCCCAGTGGGTCAGAAGTTTACATACACTCAATTAGTATTTGGTAGCATTGCCTTTAAATTGTTTAACTTGGTTCAAACGTTTCGGGTAGCCTTCCACAAGCTTCCCACAATAAGTTGGGTGAAGTTTGGCCCATTTCTCCTGACAGAGCTGGTGTAACTGAGTCAGGTTTGTAGGCTTCCTTGCTCGCACACACTTTTTTAGTTCTGCCCACACATTTTCTATAGGATTGAGGTCAGGGCATTGTGATGGCCACTCCAATACCTTGACTTTGTTGTCCTTAAGCCATTTTGCCACAACTTTGGAAGTATGCTTGGGGAATTGTCCATTTGGAAGACCCATTTGCGACAAAGCTTTAACTTCCTGACTAATGTCTTGAGATGCTGCTTCAATATATCCACATAATTTTCCATCCTCATGATGCCATCTATTTTGTGAAGTGCACCAGTCCCTCCTGCAGCAAAGCACCCCCACAGCATGATGCTGCCACCCCCGTGCTTCACAGTTGGGATGGTGTTCTTCAGCTTGCAAGCAACCCCCTTTTTCCTCCAAACATAACGATGGTCATTATGGCCAAACAGTTCTATTTTTGTATAATCAGACCAGAGGACATTTCTCCAAAAAGTACGATCTTTGTCCCCATGTGCCGTTGCAAACCGTAGTCTGGCTTTTTTATGGCGGTTTTGGAGCAGTGGCTTCTTTCTTGCTGAGCGGCCTTTCAGGTTATGTCGATATAGGACTCGTTTTACTGTGGATATAGATACTTTTGTACCTGTTTCCTCCAACATCTTCACAAGGTCCTTTACTGTTGTCCTGGGATCGATTTGCACTTTTCACACCAAAGTATGTTCATCTCTAGGAGACAGAACGCGTCTCCTTCCTGAGCGGTATGACAGCTGCGTGGTCCCATGGTGTTTATACTTGCATACTATTGTTTGTACAGATGAACGTGATACCTTCAGGTGTTTGGAAATTGCTCCCAAGGATGAACCAGACTAGGTCTCCAATGTTTTTTCTGAGGTCTTGGCTGATTTCTTTTGATTTTCCCATTATGTCAAGCAAAGAGGCACTGAGTTTGAAGGTAGGCCTTGAAATACATCCACAGGTACACCTCCAATTGACTCAAATGATGTCAATTAGCCTATCAATAGCTTCTAAAGCCATGACATAATTTCCTGGAATTTTCCAAGCTGTTTAAAAGCACAGTCAACTTAGTGTATGTAAACTTCTGACCCACTGGAATTGTGATACAGTGAATTATAAGTGAAATAATCTGTCTGTAAACAATTGTTGGAAAAATTACTTGTTATGCACAAAGTAGATGTCCTAAACGACTTGCCAAAACTATAGTTTGTTAACAAGAAATGTGTGGAGTGGTTGAAAAACAAGTTTTAATGACTTTAACCTAAGTGTATGTAAACTTCCGACTTCAACTGTATCTTAGAAATATAACTTTGGTCTGTGCTTCTCTTATGACCGAAAAGAGCTTCTGGATATCAGGACAGCGATTACCTCGTACTGGACAAAGCTTTTTTCTTTAACGAGTCGGACGTGAAGGATTTACTTCAGACACGTGACAAGGCCCAAATCCCCATCATTCGCAGGAGAAAGAGACAGAGATATCGGGGACGTAGGTTGGGGTGCCTTTTTAAGGATCCGACGGCGAGTGGGTAATCTGCCTCTACCATCAGTCCTATTAACCAACGTACAATCATTGGATAACAAAATAGACGAGCTAAGATCACAAATATCCTACCAACGGGACATTCAAAACTGTAATATCTTATGTTTCACGAGTTGTGGCTGAACGACGACATGGTTAACATACAGCTGGCGGGGTTTACGCTGCATCGGCAAGATAGAACAGCCACCTCCGGTAAGACAAGGGGTGACGGTCTGTGTATATTTGTAAACAACAGCTGGTGCACAAAATCTAATATTAAGGAAGTCTCAAGGTTTTGCTCTTCTGAGGTAGAGTATCTCATGATAAGCTGTAGACCACACTATTTACCAAGAGAGTTTTCATCTATATTTTTTGTAGACCGCACTCGATGAGCTGTATAAGGCCATAAGCAAACAGGAAAACGCTCATCCAGAGGCGGAGCTCCTAGTGGCCGGGGACTTTAATGCAAGGAAACTTACATCCGTTTTACCTAATTTCTACCAGCATGTTAAATGTGCAACCAGAGGGAAAAAAAACTCTAGACCACCTTTACTCCACACACAGAGATGCGTACAAAGCTCTCTCTCGCCCTCCATTTGGCAAATCTGACCATAATTCTATCCTCCTGATTCCTACTTACAAGCAAAAATTAAAGCAGGAAGCACCAGTGACTCGGTCAATAAAGAAGTGGTCAAATGACACAGATGCTAAGCTACAGGACTGTTTTGCTAGCACAGACTGGAATATGTTCTGGGATTTTTCCGATGGCATTGAGGAGTACACCACATCAGTCACTGGCTTCATCAATAAGTGCATCGATGACGTCGTCCCCACAGCGACTGTACGTACATACCCCAACCAGAAGCCATGGATTACAGGCAAAATCCGCACTGAGCTAAAGGGTAGAGCTGCCGCCTTCTAGGATCGGGACTCTAACCTGGACGCTTATAAGAAATCCCGCTATGCCCTCTGACGAACCATCAAACAGGCAAAGCGTCAATACAGGACTAAGATTGAATCGTACTACACCGGCTCCGACGCTCGTCGGATGTGGCAGGGCTTGCAAACTATTACAGACTACAAAGGGATGTATAGCCGCGAGCTGCCCAGTGACACGAGCCTACCAGACGAGCTAAATTATTTCTATGCTCGCTTCGAGGCAAGCAACACTGAAGCATGTATGAGAGCATCAGCTGTTCCGGACGACTGTGTGATCACGCTCTCCGTAGCCAATGTGAGTAAGACCTTTAAACAGGTCAACATTCACAGACGGATTACCAGGACGTGTACTCCGAGAATGCGCTGACCAACTTGCAAGTGTCTTCACTGATATTTTCAACCTGTCCCTGACTGAGTCTGTAATACCAACATGTTTCAAGCAGACCACCATAGTGTCCAAGAACACTAAGGTAACCTGCCTAAATGACTACAGACCCGTAGCACTCACGTATGTAGCCATGAAGTGCTTTGAGAGGCTGGTCATGGCTCACATCAACACCATTATCCCAGAAACCCTAGACACACTCCAATTTGCATACCACCCCAACAGATCCACAGATGATGAAATCTCTATTGCACTCCACACTGCCCTTTCCCACCTGGACAAAAGGAACATCTACGTGAGAATGCTATTCATTGACTACAGCTCAGCGTTCAACACCATAGTGCCCTCAAAGCTCATCACTAAGCTAAGGACCCTGGGACTAAACAACTCCCTGGATCCTGGACTTCCTGACGGGCTGCCCCCAGGTGGTAAGCGTAGGTAACAACACATCTGCCACGCTGATCCTCAACACGGGGGCCCCTCAGGGGTGCGTGCTCAGTCCCCTCCTGTACTCCCTGTTCACCCATGACTGCATGGCCAGGCGCGACTCCAACACCATCATTAAGTTTGCCAACAAAACAACAATGGTAGGCCTGATCACCGACAACGATGAGACAGCCTTTAGGGAAGAGGTCAGAGACCTGGCCGTGTTGTGACAGGATAACAACCTCTCCCTCAACGTGATCAAGACAAAGGAGATGATTGTGGACTACAGGAAAAGGCGGACCAAGCACACCCCCATTCTCATCGACGGGGCTGTAGTGGAGCAGGTTGAGAGCTTCAAGTTCCTTGTTGTCGACATCACCAACAAACTATCATGGTCCAAACACACCAAGACAGTCGTGAAGAGGGCACGACAAAGCCTATTCCCCCTCAGGAGACTGAAAAGATTTGGTATGGGTCCTCAGATCCTCAAAAAGTTCTACAGCTGCACCATCGAGAGCATCCTGACTGGTTGCATCCCTGCCTGGTATGGCAACTGCTCGGACTCTGACCGCAAGGCACTACAGAGGGTAGTGCGTACGGCCCAGTACATCACTGGGGCCAAGCTTCCTGCCATCCAGGATCTCTATACCAGGCGGTGTCAGAGGAATAATAATTAATAATAATAATAATATGCCATTTAGCAGACGCTTTTATCCAAAGCGACTTACAGTCATGCGTGCATACATTTTTGTGTATGGGTGGTCCCGGGGATTGAACCCACTACCTTTGCGTTACAAGCGCCGTGCTCTACCAGCTGAGCTACAGAGGACCACACCAGGCACAAAAAATGGTCAGACTCCAGCCACCCTAGTCATAGACTGTTCTCTGTGCTGCTGCATGGCAAGCGGTACTAGAGCACCAAGTGTAGGTCCAAAAGGATTCTTAACAGCTTCTACTCCAAGCCATAAGCTAATTAAATGGCTACCCAGACTATTTGTGTTGTCCCCCCTCCTCCCCACCGACCCCATATTTTAAGCTGCTGCCACTCTTTGTTTATTATCTATGCAAAGTCACTTTAACTCTACCTACACTACCGTTCAAAAGTTTGGGGTCACTTAGAAATGTCCTTGTTTTCGAAAGAAAAGCAATTTTTTTGTCCATTAAAATAACATCAAATTGATCAGAAATACAGTGTAGACATTGTTAATGTTGTAAACGGCTGATTTCTAATGGAATATCTACATAGGCGTACAGAGGCCCATTATCAGCAATCATCAGTCCTGTGTTCCAATGGCAATTTGTGTTTGCTAATCCAAGTTTATCATTTTAAAAGGCTAATTGATCATTAGAAAACCCTTTTGCAATTATGTTAGCACAGCTGAAAACTGTTGTGCTGATTAAAGAAGCAATAAAACTGGCCTTCTTGAGACTAGTTAAGTATCTGGAGCATCAGCAATTGTGGGTTTGATTACAGGCTTAAAATGTCCAGAAACAAATGTATTTCTTCTGAAACTCATCAGTCTATTCTTGTTCTGAGAAATGAAGGCTAATCCATGTGAGAAATTTCCAAGAAACTGAAGATCTCGTACAACGCTGTGTACTACTCCCTTCACAGAGCAGCGCAAACTGGCTCTAACCAGAATAGAATGAGGAGCGGGAGGCCCCGGTGC
This sequence comes from Coregonus clupeaformis, assembly GCF_020615455.1. Classification (NCBI taxonomy): domain Eukaryota; kingdom Metazoa; phylum Chordata; class Actinopteri; order Salmoniformes; family Salmonidae; genus Coregonus; species Coregonus clupeaformis. The sequence goes on from NC_059200.1 coordinate 31,373,165, forward strand.
ACAACTGAGCAAGAGGACAAATACATTAGTGTCTACTTTGAGAAACAGGCGCCTCACAGGTCCTCAACTGGCAGCTTCATTAAATAGTACCCGCAAAACACCAGTCTCAACGTCAACAGTGAAGAGGCGACTCCGGGATGCTGACCTTCTAGGCAGAGTTGCAAAGAAAAAGCCATATCTCAGACTGCCCATCTTAATCTTTTCTTTTTATTGGCCAGTCTGAGAAATTGCTTTTTCTGTTACTTGAACTCTGTGAAGCATTTATTTGGGCTGCAATCTGAGGTGCAGTTAACTCTAATGAACTTATCCTCTGCAGCAGAGGTATCTCTGGGTCTTCCTTTCCTGTGGCGGTCCTCATGAGAGCCAGTTTCATCAAAGCACTTGATGGTTTTTGCGACTGCACTTGAAGAAACTTTCAAAGTTCTTGAAATTTTCCAGATTGACTGACCTTCATGTCTTAAAACCTCCTGAGAACCAGGGAAAATATTGTTTTTCCTAATCATATTTTTTGTGATTCAATAACTGTTTAGGGTTAAAAAAAAGCATCCTACAATTTCCACATTTTAATTTTAATTTTTTATTTTACAGCATGTCCACTGTAGTGGACAACAGGATCATTTGAGTACGAAAAGAGACACATTTGGTAGATACAAATTTTTACAGAGTTCATACAGATTAGAGTTTTTATGAACTAAGAATACATACATTTTGGGCTGTAGATTGATTATTATCCAAGAATACAGACATTTTGATTATACAATACACATTAATCATTCTTGAATCCTTTTCCTTACATTTCGCAAGGATAGCTTTACTATTAAAGCTTAACACTTTGTTATGTCCATATCCTTTGATTGGTCCCCTTGAATCCTTTCAGTGTTATTTGAACAATGAACATATAACTAATGTGTAACAGATTTATTTTTGATTTTTTCCTTCTGTCAAACTGAATCCAATCTAGCTTTTTCCTTCACTCTTCATTTTGTTCTTAGTATTTTCTTTGTTAGTGGTGAAAGTCCTGAAGCAATTTATCTTTTTTGGTAATGCAGAGGAACATCTTGCATTTGGTACATCTCATGTACGTCTTGCTCTTGCAGCCCTTATTTCTGCATCTTTCTGCATGCTTGGTATCCATCATCTCAGGCATGTGCATGGCTCCTAGTCTGCGCACATATGGCTCTGGTTGTGGGATCCTCATTTTAGATGGTGGCTCATACTCATCCTCACTCTCTTCACAGCTGTTTTCCAGTTCCGGACTCTCCAACAGCTCCTCAGCTAGGAGTAGTTTGAAGTCCAGGTACTGATGTGTGTTCTTGGATGGTCTGTGCAGAGCTTTGCTGTCAGACTGGTATTGTATCCAGGAGTTGGTGATGGCAACATCAAAGAAGTGACTGATCACGCACGATGTCCACTTCTTGGTCCTGCTTGACATACGATAGAAGCTAAGCATGCGATCACAAAGATCTACGCCACCCATGTTATCATTATACTGCTTAATTACTGCTGGTCTTTTAACCTGGACCAGGTGCTTTTCTTTCTGGGACTATCTGGTACAGATGTCTTCTGGGTCTTTCCCATGTACAGTGGATGCCATGAGCACTGGTTTGTTGTCAAACCATTTTGTGATGGCCAGCTCAGGACTCTTTCTGGCCACTGACACTGATGTTCCTCTCCCCTCTTTTTTCAACTGTTTGTCTACTGGCAGCTGGCACAGCTTTGGGACACGGTTCTTCATTATAGTTCCAGTTGCAGGAAGGCCCTTTGCCAGCAATGCATCCAATAGATCTATGGTTGTGAAGTACCTGTCAAAGAATATGTGGCTTCCTGTTGGAACAGATTCAACCATGCGTAGAACTGCTGCAGCTCCAACTCCTAACCTTTGGACTGTAAAGGTATTCTTCCCTTGGTAGACTTCAAAATCAAGCATCAGACCATTTGGGGATGCAAGGACAAAGACCTTTAGGCCAGTAGGGTTTGGCTTGCCGGGAACATATTGCCTGACTGGACAACGGCCTGTGAATGGGATGATTTGCTCATCAATGCAGACCCTTTCTGGCTTTGCAAGGCTGAGACAGCCTTGGCGCACACGATCGAGTATTGGCCTGACTTTCCAAAGAATATCTGCCTTCTTTGTTTCCTCTGTTACAGCCAGGTCATTGACAATCTTGAGGGAATTTCTTATCCTGAAGAATCTATCCCTAGTCATTTTGCTACTTATGACTGGCACTTTAGTTTTGTTGGCCCAAAACATTTTAATTCTGGGATAGCCAAGGCAGGCCATGTGGACTGAAATGCCCAAGAATATTTTTTTTTCTTGTGGCGTGGTGTTCATGCACACTCCTTTGATTTGCAGCTCTCTTTGATTTGTGTATGTTGCCAAATCTTCAAAGACCTTGTTGTCAATGTACTGTGAAAAGTATTCAATTGGACTCCAGTCTGCACGTGTTGTAGGGTCATCTTGACACACAGGAAGCCCAGGTAACACAGGTGCAAATCTGATATGAAGGAAAAAATAATAATAAATGATAAGTAATAACAGTTTAAATACTCAATGCAGCTGAATTAAAAATTGTGAAACTGCATCAAACATACATGTTACTCCTGGCCCACAGAGGGCGACGAGTTTCCTGTTCATCCCTGTCTGTATCTGTGTCTGTGTCTGCATCTGTCCCTTCAACTGAGCCTTCTGCATTGTCTTTCTCTTCTTCATCACCGTTTTGTATCACTGGTTGAAACTTATCCTCATCTCTCTCATCTGACAACTCCAAATCTGAATCTCCCTCGACTATTCGGTAAAGAATTCTTTCTGCTTTTTTTTTTGCTGTTTCCTACGACAATGTGGAGTCATTATTTACATGAAGATAGTCCTGATGTCCACTATAATTGACATTCATAAATGGCAAATCTTTCAAAAGATACATAATTTAGTTGCTATCAGAACTAAATATATGATTCCTAACACCTTCATGAACAAGAAAATATATGATTATCATAGTAACAAAACCATAGACAAACAATATTTGACTTACCTCTCATCGTTCCATAAAATGTGCTTGTTCCTATGCCGTCCATTTTGAAAGGAAAGATAGAGGCGGTTCCCGGCCTCCCAGCCAATCAAATGACATATCACTGAAAAGCCCAGGATGTCCTCTGTACAGTACATCAGGAATTAAGAGACTTGCACAAAAGATTCCAAGAAGAGGGATGAAACTCAAATGTTCACTACAGTGGACATAAGTCAATGGGCTGGGTCTCAGGAGGTTAAAGTAATGATGGTCTGTCGTTTCTCTTTGCTTATTTGAGCTGTTCTTGCCATAATATGGACTTGGTCTTTTACCAAATAGGCCATCTTCTGTATACCATCCCTACCTTGTCACAACACAACTGATTGGCACATACGCATTAAGAAGGAAAGAAATTCCACAAATTAACAAGGCACACCTGTTAACATTTTACATTTACATTTTAGTCATTTAGCAGACGCTCTTATCCAGAGCGACTTACAGTTAGTGAATACATTTATATTTTTTATACTGGCCCCCCCCTGGGAAACGAACCCACAACCCTGGCGTTGCAAACGCCATGCTCTATCAATTGAGCTACATCCCTGCCGGCCATTCCCTCCCCTACCCTGGACGACGCTGGGCCAATTGTGCGCCGCCCATGAGTCTCCCGGTCGCGGCCGGCTGCGACAGAGCCTGGATTCGAACCAGGATCTGTAGTGGCACAGTTAGCTCTGCGATGCAGTGCCTTAGACCACTGCGCCACTCAGGAGTAGTTAATGTTAATTGAAATGCATTTTAGGTGACTACCTTATGAAGCAGAATGCCAAGAGTGTGCAAAGCTGTCATCAAGGCAAAGGGTGGCTACTTTGAAGAATCTCAAATATATTTTGATTTGTTTAACGCTTTTTTGGTTACTACATGATTCCATATGTGTTATTTCATAGTGTTGATGTCTCCACTATAATTCTACAATGTATAAAATAGTAAAAATAAAGAAAAACCCTTGAATGAGTAGGTGTGTCCAAACTTTCGACGGGTACTGTAGATGCTAAGTAATGGATTACTATAGTTTACTACACTTGTTGACGTTCAACCTAACAAATTCCCTGTTTACGATCTAGAATCCCCTGTTTACGATCTAGAATCCCCTGTTTACGATCTAGAATCCCCTGTTTACTATCTAGAATCCCCTGTTTAGTACAGTATTTAGTCAGCCACCAATTGTGCAAGTTCTCCCACTTAAAAAGATGAGAGAGGCCTGTAATTTACATCATAGGTACACGTCAACTATGACAGACAAAATCAGAATTTTTTTCTCCAGAAAATCACATTGTAGGATTTCTTATGAATTTATTTGCAAATTATGGTGGAAAATAAGTATTTGGTCAATAATAAAAGTTTCTCAATACTTTGTTATATATCCTTTGTTGGCAATGACACCGGTCAAACGTTTTCTGTAAGTCTTCACAAGGTTTTCACACACTGTTGCTGGTATTTTGGCCCATTCCTCCATGCAGATCTCCTCTAGAGCAGTGATGTTTTGGGGCTGTCGCTGGGCAACACGGACTTTCAACTCCCTCCAAAGATTTTCTATGGGGTTGAGATCTGGAGACTGGCTAGGCCACTCCAGGACCTTGAAATGCTTCTTACGAAGTCACTCCTTCGTTGCTCGGGCGGTGTGTTTGGGATCATTGTCATGCTGAAAGACCCAGCCACGTTTCATCTTCAATGCCCTTGCTGATGGAAGGAGGTTTTCACTAAAAATCTCACGATACATGGCCCCATTCATTCTTTCCTTTACACGGATCAGTCGTCCTGGTCCCTTTGCAGAAAAACAGCCCCAAAGCATGATGTTTCCACCCCCATGCTTCACAGTAGGTATGGTGTTCTTTGGATGCAACTCAGCATTCTTTGTCCTCCAAACACGACGAGTTGAGTTTTTACCAAAAAGTTCTATTTTGGTTTCATCTGACCATATGACATTCTCCCAATCCTCTTCTGGATCATCCAAATGCACTCTAGCAAACTTCAGACGGGCCTGGACATGTACTTGCTTAAGCAGGGGGACACGTCTGGCACTGCAGGATTTGAGTCCCTGGCGGCGTAGTGTGTTACTGATGTTAGGCTTTGTTACTTTGGTCCCAGCTCTCTGCAGGTCATTCACTAGGTCCCCCCGTGTGGTTCTGGGATTTTTGCTCACCGTTCTTGTGATCATTTTGACCCCACGGGGTGAGATCTTGCGTGGAGCCCCAGATCGAGGGAGATTATCAGTGGTCTTGTATGTCTTCCATTTCCTAATAATTGCTCCCACAGTTGATTTCTTCAAAGCAAGCTGCTTACCTATTGCAGATTCAGTCTTCCCAGCCTGGTGCAGGTCTACAGTTTTGTTTCTGGTGTCCTTTGACAGCTCTTTGGTCTTGGCCATAGTGGAGTTTGGAGTGTGACTGTTTGAGGTTGTGGACAGGTGTCTTTTATACTGATAACAAGTTCAAACAGGTGCCATTAATACAGGTAACGAGTGGAGGACAGAGGAGCCTCTTAAAGAAGAAGTTACAGGTCTGTGAGAGCCAGAAATCTTGCTTGTTTGTAGGTGACCAAATACTTATTTTCCACCATAATTTGCAAATAAATTCATTAAGAATCCTACAATGTGATTTTCAGGATTTTTTTTCTCATTTTGTCTGTCATAGTTGACGTGTACCTATGATGAAAATGACAGGCCTCTCTCATCTTTTTAAGTGGGAGAACTTGCACAATTGGTGGCTGACTAAATACTTTTTTCCCCCACTGTATCTAGAATCCCCTGTTTACTATCTAGAATCCCCTGTTTACTATCTAGAATCCCCCATCCACCCAATCTGTAATCCTCTATTCCTCACCACGAACCGTTCTGTGCTGCCCCCTACGATGGGGAATTTCCCCAGTAATCTGACTGCGTGAGTCTTTCTTTCCTTAAAACTAGAATTCTTAGTTGCTACATACATTTATGGACTTAGAAATGAAAGATATATAACCATTGATTCTTGAAAAATATCACTTATAAATGCCTCATGAGCTTAGTTCAACTGTCATACCCCATGAGAACCCAAAATTTAAGCTTGTTTTACTACAATGTTTGTAAACAATGTAAATGTAAACACACTGTATAGCCTCAAAACATGTCTCAAACTACACTGCTCAAAACAATAAAGGGAACACTTAAACAACACATCCTAGATCTGAATGAATGAAATAATCTTATTAAATACTTTTTTCTTTACATAGTTGAATGTGCTGACAACAAAATCACACAGAAATTATCAATGGAAATCAAATTTATCAACCCATGGAGGTCTGGATTTGGAGTCACCCTCAAAATTAAAGTGGAAAACCACACTACAGGCTGATCCAACTTTGATGTAATGTCCTTAAAACAAGTCAAAATGAGGCTCAGTAGTGTGTGTGGCCGCCACGTGCCTGTATGACCTCCCTACAACGCCTGGGCATGCTCCTGATGAGGTGGCGGATGGTCTCCTGAGGGATCTCCTCCCAGACCTGGACTAAAGCATCCGCCAACTCCTGGACTGTCTGTGGTGCAACGTGGCGTTGGTGGATGGAGCGAGACATGATGTCCCAGATGTGCTCAATTGGATTCAGGTCTGGGGAACGGGCGGGCCAGTCCATAGCATCAATGCCTTCCTCTTGCAGGAACTGCTGACACACTCCAGCCACATGAGGTCTAGCATTGTCTTGCATTAGGAGGAACCCAGGGCCAACCGCACCAGCATATGGTCTCACAAGGGGGTCTGAGGATCTCATCTCGGTACCTAATGGCAGTCAGGCTACCTCTGGCGAGCAGATGGAGGGCTGTGCGGCCCCCCAAAGAAATGCCACCCCACACCATGACTGACCCACCGCCAAACCGGTCATGCTGGAGGATGTTGCAGGCAGCAGAACGTTCTCCACGGCGTCTCCAGACTCTGTCATGTCTGTCACATGTGCTCAGTGTGAACCTGCTTTCATCTGTGAAGAGCACAGGGCGCCAGTGGCGAATTTGCCAATCTTGGTGTTCTCTGGCAAATGCCAACGTCCTGCACGGTGTTGGGCTGTAAGCACAACCCCCACCTGTGGACGTCGGGCCCTCATACCACCCTCATGGAGTCTGTTTCTGACCGTTTGAGCAGACACAGGCACATTTGTGGCCTGCTGGAGGTCATTTTGCAGGGCTCTGGCAGTGCTCCTCCTGCTCCTCCTTGCACAAAGGCAGAGGTAGCGGTCCTGCTGCTGGGTTGTTGCCCTCCTACGGCCTCCTCCACGTCTCCTGATGTACTGGCCTGTCTCCTGGTATCGCCTCCATGCTCTGGACACTACGCTGACAGACACAGCAAACCTTCTTGCCACAGCTCGCATTGATGTGCCATCCTGGATGAGCTGCACTACCTGAGCCACTTGTGTGGGTTGTAGACTCCGTCTCATGCTACCACTAGAGTGAAAGCACCGCCAGCATTCAAAAGTGACCAAAACATCAGCCAGGAAGCATAGGAACTGAGAAGGGGTCTGTGGTCACCACCTGCAGAACCACTTCTTTATTGGGGGTGTCTTGCTAATTGCCTATAATTTCCACCTGTTGTCTATTCCATTTGCACAACAGCATGTGACATTTATTGTCAATCAGTGTTGCTTCCTAAGTGGACAGTTTGATTTCACAGAAGTATGATTGACTTGGAGTTACATTGTGTTGTTTAAGTGTTCCCTTTATTTTTTTGAGCAGTGTATAATTTTCATGGATGGTCAGTCCTTGCATCCATAGCTCTATCAATGAATTTGAGTGGTTACATTTATCTGGGCCCATGTCACGATCGTCTTGAAAATGAGCAGACCAATGCGCAGCGTTGCGAGTGAACATGATGACTTTATTAATTAAAGCAACCACGGAAAAACAACAAAAGACGATAGTGAAGTCCAACAGACAAAATACTGAACCTGGAACAAAAACCCACAAACAAACAGTGAAACACAACAGTATAAATATGGCTCCCAATCAGAGATAACGAGCCGACAGCTGACACTCGTTACCTCCGATTGGGAGTCAATGACCAAACATAGAAACAAACAACCTAGACTAACCAACATAGAAATACACCCAAGTCCCAACAAAACAACATACACTCTAGCTCACATACACAAGTCCTAGAGCCAGAGTGTCACAGTACTCCCCCTAAAGGTGCGAACTCCGGGCGCACCAGCCCACAGTCTAGGGGAGGGTCTGGGTGGGCGTCTGTCTATGGTGGCGGCTCAGGCACTGGTCGTGGTCCCCACCCCACCATAGTCACTACCCGCTTGTGTAACCTCCTCCACATGACCACCCCCCAACTAAACCCCACAGGATTAAGGGGCAGCCCTGGACTAAGAGGCATCACCGGACTCAGGGGCAGCACCGGACTAAGGGGCAGCACCGGGCTAAGGGGCAGCACCGGGCTAAGGGGCAGCACCGGACTAAGGGGCAGCACCGGACTAAGGGGCAGCACCGGACTAAGGGGCAGCACCGGGCTAAGGAGCAGCCCCGGGCTAAGGGGCAGTACCGGACTAAGGGGCAGCTCCGGACTGAATGGCGGATCCTGGCTGGCTGGCTCTGGCGGATCCTGGCTGGCTGGCGGATCCGGGCTGGACGGCTCTGGCGGATCCGGGCTGGCTGGCTCTGGCGGATCCTGGCTGGCTGGCGGATCCGGGCTGGACGGCTCTGGCGGATCCGGCCTGGACGGCTCTGGCGGATCCTGGCTGAACGGCTCTGGCGGATCCTGGCTGGACGGCTCTGGCGGATCCTGGCTGGACGGCTCTGACGGATCCTGGCTGGACGGCTCTGGCGGATCCTGGCTGAACGGCTCTGGCGGATCCTGGCTGGACGGCTCTGGCGGATCCTGGCTGGACGGCTCTGGCGGATCCTGGCTGGACGGCTCTGGCGGATCCTGGCTGGACGGCTCTGGCGGATCCTGGCTGGACGGCTCTGGCGGATCCTGGCTGAACGGCTCTGGCGGATCCTGGCTGAACGGCTCTGGCGGATCCTGGCTGGACGGCTCTGGCGGATCCGGCTGCTCGCGGCTGGCTGACGGATCTGGCTGCTCGTGGCTGGCTGACGGATCTGGCTGCTCATGGCTGGCTGACGGATCTGGCTGCTCGTGGCTGGCTGACGGATCTGGCTGCTCATGGCTGGCTGGACGGATCTGGCTGCTCGTGGCTGGCTGACGGTGCAGGCTGAGCGGCTGGCGGTGGAGGCGGACCCCAGCCTCGGGAGAGTGGTCATCACCTCCCGCAGGACGGTTCCCATCTGCAGGAGCTGCTCTTGCTGGACCCGAACCTGGGCTTCCAGTCTTGTACGGGCTGCGTCGGCTCCTGCTGATTCCATCGCTGGTGTATGATTCTGTCTGGCGGAAGGCTCTAGCGGCTCCTGTCTGGCGGAAGGCTCTAGCGGCTCCGGTCTGGCGTAGCACACCGTGGACCTGGTGCTTGGAGTAGGAACAGGCCGGTCCGTACCGGGAACACACACCACTGGCCTCAACCGAGGATCAGGAACGGGCCGGACCGGACTGGCAACACACATCAGTCCTTCACGCCGTGCCACAAACACTTCCCCTCCCTCTACTCGCCAATGGCTCCCGTACTCCGTTAGCCTTCTCTCCTTTTCTCCCTGTGGCAGCCTCCTGCTGCCCAGCCGCCTAGCCATGTGCCCCCCAAAAAATTTCTTGGGGTTGCCTCTCGTCCTTCCGACGAAAAACCTGCTGCCGCCGATGCTCCTCTCTCGCCAGGGCCTTGATCTTCCCCAAGGTCCCTTGCCCCCGAGCATGTCCTCCCAGGACCACGATTTGCCCACCTGGGCCATCGCCAGCCTCTCGATCTCCTTACCCGGCGCCTCCACCCATGTCCAGTCTCTTTGCTCCTGGACACGCTGCTTGGTCCTTTGATGGTGGGTTTTTCTGTCACGATCGTCTTGAAAATGAGCAGACCAATGCGCAGCGTTGCGAGTGAACATGATGACTTTATTAATTAAAGCAACCACGGAAAAACAACAAAAGACGATAGTGAAGTCCAACAGACAAAATACTGAACCTGGAACAAAAACCCACAAACAAACAGTGAAACACAACAGTATAAATATGGCTCCCAATCAGAGATAACGAGCCGACAGCTGACACTCGTTACCTCCGATTGGGAGTCAATGACCAAACATAGAAACAAACAACCTAGACTAACCAACATAGAAATACACCCAAGTCCCAACAAAACAACATACACTCTAGCTCACATACACAAGTCCTAGAGCCAGAGTGTCACAGCCCATCCCTCAGCTATATACCAAAACAGAGGTGGGGTGACCACTTTGTTATTGTTTAAATTAAGGATTCTAGCTTTAAAGCCTTTCCACTGAATGGCAGATTAAATTCTCCTCCTGATTTACTTATTTGGCGGTAACGTTGTTACACAACTCAATGGAGCAGGGAGGCGTCACCCTAACAATGGCAGGCAGTGGTGTTTTTACTGAGCTCTTTAGCTGTTTACCATCACTGTTGTTGGAGTTTCACTCGCTGTCATGGCCCCACATAGCTCTCTGTTACAATGAGTCGATATGCGGCCACACTTGCCCTATTCAGACATTGCATTTGGCTGGGTCTAGAATGCTGTCCACGTCCACCCAGGAGATTGGGTTCATTCATCCTAAAGTGTGATGTCACTTAAAAATAGTGGATTAGTATCTTACCCAGCAGGTGTTGGTGTGTGGCATTCCATTTGATCAGGGGACATTTCCACATTTTGACCTTGGATGGTGCGGCCCGCCAAGGTACCGGCAGGCAGAGGAGATGTGTCTTAACTCAGGCCTCATCCTCTGTGCTTAGTGCTCACAGTTTCCTGCAGGCAACCTTCTGTCAATAACAGGATGATTGGAGGCGCTGGGATACCGCCTTCAGGAGCCAGGTGAGGAAGCTGCATTCGTTTGCAATTCTGAGATGAAAAGACTCAGTGGAGTGTTGCTTTGGTCGCTTGCCTTTGTTTGCACATCATTTCCACTCTAATGAACACTGCACAGTAGTGGGCTTTTGTCAGAGGGCTCAGAGGTAGGCTCAAACAATGTTTATATTTTGCATAGGTCTTTACAGGGCCTGGGGAACAATACAAGCATTTCCCCTCTGTGTGTGGGTGATTCAATGATATCGCCTGTATAGGAGAAACTATTTGATTCCATTTTTTCTTACCACACAGCTATATTCAAGCTTACTGTGAGCCAGAAACAGAATCATTAAAACCCTTTGGGTGGAAAAAAGTGAACGCTGTTATGTCTCCAACCAAATTCAGCACTGGAGCTCTTTACTGCAACTGCAAGCATGCAGGTGGCCAAAACACTCCTGCCATGCTCTGTGTCCCTGCCAAAGTGGAAGTGCTGTGCCTCTGTGATGAGGTCTCAGGATGTTTCCCAGAGCAGCTTGCTCTGTCTTAGGGATTGAAAAGAGGGAGCGAGAAATCCTCCCTAAAGGCCCTCTGACAGTGAGAAGCTGTAGAAAAACCATCTGACACTTTCACATTCTCCCGAAAGCACCAAGCTCATTACACTTCTAAATATGGCCGCTGGTTTCACCGCTGTGCTGTGATTCTATTCCTGTTGTCTAATCTCACCTGCCCTCTCTGTCTCCCTATTGGCAACATTCATGAGTATCAATGTTTTGCTTTTTTAACTTTGCTTTGGTGTAACTTTGCTTAGACTTTCCTTAAAATGTATGATGCACAAACCTCCACATGCAGTAATGCATACAGTGATTTTTTTCATTGCATTTTCATGTAACCCATGCTGCAGGGAAGTGTTGTTTGTCTTCTGACTTTTCAGTATAGCTCATGCATTTTTCCCCCACTAGCCAGGTCTGTGATCTTGAACTCTATATGAAATATTTCAAATCAGAAGGTAAAGAAGTGAATGTCAATCTATCATGTGGTCCTCTGTAGCTCAGCTGGTAGAGCACGGCGCTTGTAACGCTAAGGTAGTGGGTTCGATCCCCGGGACCACCCATACACAAAAATATATATATATGCACGCATGACTGTAAGTCACTTTGGATAAAAGCGTCTGCTAAATGGCATATTATTATTATATTATTATTATATTATATCATTTTGGCACCAATGTGAGCCCCCACTCCCTTCTAAGTGATTTCACACCCATTGTTCTTTCTTTCTCAATTCTAAGTGCACCAGCCCTCTCCACTTGAAAACAAGGTGTTGTCATAGTTACCTGTTGACACCTTGCATTTACTATGCCTGTGTTTCATTTCAAACGTCCTTGTTGTATAAATCATAAGTAATCTAGGCCACCACGAAATATGGCGTTGAAAAGCTGGAAAGAAACCCTTAAACGTTGCATTCTTGTTTCCCTAAAAGCAGCCGTGAATCTCACTTTGTCAAATTCTGTTTGAATAGAGGACAGGAGTGCAGCAAGATAAGCGATGATGGAATTAGCTAAATTGGCTAAATGTGCTCATAGGAATTTATGCTCATTGACCCATCTTCCTGCTCTTGTGTTTGGGAATAATTTATGCTAAGAGCATTAGAAGTCACAGATCTGATGAGTTTCTAAAGGCTTTTCGTTACATGCTGAACACAGTCAGAAAAGCAGGACCATAGACTCGAGTTTGAAGTGTGTTGCAGGTGCTCTTCTGAATGTGGGTGTTTTGTCATTAGTATTATCTTATGTGTTGCCTGTTTCAAATCACCCCATCTACTGAAGCTCGATTTCAGCTTGCTATTTTAATATAAGGCTAGCTCATTGTAGAGATCCAACTGTTCCAAAATAAAACATCAAACTAACAGCTGAAGGCAGCAGAATGCATGAGGTGTAAAAATGGCCCAAATGATGAAATCACCCGACAAATTAATTTGTCCGGAGAATGACTCATGTAAATGGTGTAATGTAATGCTTGTCTCCTTCTGTTCCTGCAGTCTCTGCTCCTGCTTAGGGAGAGGCATGGATTTAGCCCTGTGCTGCTGGTGTAATGGCCTTTTTATGTGGCTGGCTCAATCAATACAAATTCATTTCCAGCTCTGTGAATAAATATCCCAGTGATGTACTCATTGTATAATTTCTCAGTTGAAGCTGATGAACTTTGGTCATTGTGTGTCTGGCTGATTAGTGATAAAATGTTTACAGAGAGAACAGGTACGGTGATTACTGGGCTAGCAGTTAGCTGCCAAGGCAGAAAGACTAATGGCTTCACAGCTGATGACGTTTTAATAATGTGTTTGCTTTATGAGGGGATTGTCACTACAGGGAGAAACACTGGGGGAGAAAATCAAAGGGAGTGCCAAGGCAAGGCTTGAAAACCTATGATACACATTGAATTTCTTGGTTGAAATGACGTGGAAACAACGTTGATTCAACCAGTTTTTTCCTAGTGGGACAGTAGTCCTTATGGTATTTTGCATCATTCACAAAGAGGTGGTATTCTAATCATATTCACTTGGATACTCCGCTTTCATAACAATGTTCACATTGGAACTTGTCAGTCTGTGGTCAGATTAAACATAGTGGATCAATACTTCCTACGGATTCCAGTTGTTTACTTTGAGGGGAATTCCGACCCAAGTTAAGCACGCCAAATGGAACGTAATTCCCTTTTTATGCACTTTTCTCTCTATGTGTATTCTGACCTTGAATTTAAGCATGAGAATAGCATGCTATTCACCCGCTATTCGTTTGGGGTGGAGATCAAAGAAATGAAGGTGTGGTGGAGGTGTGTCTATAGATATGCCGTATTCTGAACTTGGCTTAATTCCTTAAGAATTCCTCCACCTTTACCCGCGATGAAACGATGAATAAAGTCAAGCAACCTGTCAGTTCCATAGAAATAACACCATTCTCCATGCACTGTTATTTACAAATGGATAAGAGCTAGGTAAATTAGTAAGCCGTTTGGATAAGGATATTGTAAATATACATTACAATTGTTTTAGATCTATTTTACCTTATGATTGCTGGAGACAAATGTGAAACCAGTCATATGGCAGCAAACTGAAGCATAACAACATACTATATCACCTTTTTATACAGTGAAGTTTATGAAATGCTGGCCTTATAACTTGCAAGGATGAAATTTGGAGACCCGAGCTATAAGCTTCTGTAGCCATGCACAAATGACAGTATAGCGTCAAACCTACCGAGTTGATTTATGATTTCTAGAACGTTTTAATTATATGCCTGGATTTTTGTATCATGTTAAATATTAGCCACTATCCGTAGCCACCATCAGTTATACCCACATACATTTACAGTGGGGAGAAAAAGTATTTAGTCAGCCACCAATTGTGCAAGTTCTCCCACTTAAAAAGATGAGAGAGGCCTGTAATTTTCATCATAGGTACACGTCAACTATGACAGACAAAATGAGAAAAAAAATTCCAGAAAATCACATTGTAGGATTTTTTATGAATTTATTTGCAAATTATGGTGGAAAATAAATATTTGGTCAATAATAAAAGTTTCGCAATACTTTGTTATATACCCTTTGTTGGCAATGACACAGGTCAAACGTTTTCTGTAAGTCTTCACAAGGTTTTCATACAATGTTGCTGGTATTTTGGCCCATTCCTCCATGCAGATCTCCTCTAGAGCAGTGATGTTTTGGGGCTGTCGCTGGGCAACACGGACTATCAACTCCCTCCAAAGATTTTCTATGGGGTTGAGATCTGGAGACTGGCTAGGCCACTCCAGGACCTTGAAATGCTTCTTACGAAGCCACTCCTTCGTTGCTCGGGCGGTGTGTTTGGGATCATTGTCATGCTGAAAGACCCAGCAACGTTTCATCTTCAATGCCCTTGCTGATGGAAGGAGGTTTTCACTCAAAATCTCACGATACATGGCCCCATTCATTCTTTCCTTTACACGGATCAGTCGTCCTGGTCCCTTTGCAGAAAAACAGCCCCAAAGCATGATATTTCCACCCCCATGCTTCACAGTAGGTATGGTGTTCTTTGGATGCAACTCAGCATTCTTTGTCCTCCAAACACGACGAGTTGAGTTTTGACCAAAAAGTTCTATTTTGGTTTCATCTGACCATATGACATTCTCCCAAACCTCTTCTGGATCATCCAAATGCACTCTAGCAAACTTCAGACGGGCCTGGACATGTACTGGCTTAAGCAGGGGGACACTGCAGGATTTGAGTCCCTGGCGGCGTAGTGTGTTACTGATGTTAGGCTTTGTTACTTTGGTCCCAGCTCTCTGCAGGTCATTCACTAGGTCCCCCCGTGTGGTTCTGGGATTTTTGCTCACCGTTCTTGTGATCATTTTGACCCCTCGGGGTGAGATCTTGCGTGGAGCCCCAGATCAAGGGAGATTATCAGTGGTCTTGTATGTCTTCCATTTCCTAATAATTGCTCCCACAGTTGATTTCTTCAAACCAAGCTGCTTACCTATTGCAGATTCAGTCTTCCCAGCCTGGTGCAGGTCTACAATGTTGTTTCTGGTGTCCTTTGACAGCTCTTTGGTCTTGGCCATAGTGGAGTTTGGAGTGTGACTGTTTGAGGTTGTGGACAGGTGTCTTTTATACTGATAACAAGTTCAAACAGGTGCCATTAATACAGGTACGAGTGGAGGACAGAGGAGCCTCTTAAAGAAGAAGTTACAGGTCTGTGAGAGCCAGAAATCTTGCTTGTTTGTAGGTGACCAAATTTCCGTGTAAAGGAAAGAATGAATGGGGCCATGTATCGTGAGATTTTGAGTGAAAACCTCCTTCCATCAGCAAGGGCATTGAAGATGAAACGTGGCTGGGTCTTTCAGCATGACAATGATCCCAAACACACCGCCCGAGCAACGAAGGAGTGGCTTCGTAAGAAGCATTTCAAGGTCCTGGAGTGGCCTAGCCAGTCTCCAGATCTCAACCCCATAGAAAATCTTTGGAGGGAGTTGATAGTCCGTGTTGCCCAGCGACAGCCCCAAAACATCACTGCTCTAGAGGAGATCTGCATGGAGGAATGGGCCAAAATACCAGCAACAGTGTATGAAAACCTTGTGAAGACTTACAGAAAACGTTTGACCTGTGTCATTGCCAACAAAGGGTATATAACAAAGTATTGCGAAACTTTTATTATTGACCAAATATTTATTTTCCACCATAATTTGCAAATAAATTCATAAAAAATCCTACAATGTGATTTTCTGGATTTTTTTTTCTCATTTTGTCTGTCATAGTTGACGTGTACCTATTATGATAAATTACAGGCCTCTCTCATCTTTTTAAGTGGGAGAACTTGCACAATTGGTGGCTGACTAAATACTTTTTTCCCCACTGTAAATTCATAAAAAATCCTACAATGTGATTTTCTGGAAAAAAAATCTCAATTTGTCTGTCATAGTTGACGTGTACCTATGATGAAAATTACAGGCCTCTCATCTTTTTCAGTGGGAGAACTTGCACAATTGGTGGCTGACTAAATACTTTTTCTCCCCACTGTATAATGGTCACTTTAGTGTTAGTTTCCTTACATTTGGCATAATTCCATTACATAGTTTACCTTTCTTTCCTCTGTCACGTTCGTGTGGTTGTTCCTGAGGGTCGCTAGCAAAAGTGGATCATATTAGGCTGACGTATTATTACAAGCAATTTGGGACATGTAGCCTATTTGAGTTCCATGATTAGTGAGGATTATTAGCATAGATTTATAGGACTACTGTTCAACCCTTATTGTACACTTTTCTCACCCGGATTGAACAATTGGAATATGGCAACTTTCAAGATGAATCAAACCACTGTATTATTATTTACCAATATATGTTATGCGTAAAGGCTCTCCAAACCTGTTTTTTTATTATTCATAAATACTTTCCTAACGCTAAATAATTTACAAAATCAGAGTTTTTTTAAAATCTACTAATTGGTGCTGAAAAGGAGTTGAGTATGAGTGTATTTAGGTTTACATGGCTTTCTTTCATTGATCCCTAATATTCTGAACCGTTCTCTCCATATATTCTAGTGAGTCTGTCGAGAAAATTCTAATTAAAGGTACAGTACACCAAATTTAAAGGGATGGCTTTAGATAAATGTACTAAAACCCTATTGAATGAAAACTCCACTAGAAAATGCCTTTCCTATGAACACCTTTCATACGCACGCCTTTCCTACACACTTCTCAGTAGTTGTTATTCAGACTTACCTTATGCAGTTGCGTAATGGGCTTTGCAGACTTGGTTCCCTTTCGCGAGCTGAATACATTGAATTAAACTGCTGAAAACCCTCCCACTTGCTGGTCAACATATTTTCTGGTGGTGTGCATTCAATAAGGTTTTCAGTATATTTATCTTAAGTCATCCTTTTAAATACTGTGTACCTTTTAAATATAATTTTGGCGTTTTCTGAATATAGGGATCAATTAAATAAAGCCATCTAAATATATGCATATTTGTCTCCGTTTCAGCACCAACTGGTTAAAAAAAATACTCTGATTTTGTAGATTATTTAAGCACATTTTGGGGTTAGGAAAGTATGCATGAATCATAAAAAACAGGGTTGGAGAGCCTTTATGTACTAAATATATTGATGAATAAAAAATACAGTGCTTTGATTCATCCTGAAAGTTGCCATACTCATTTCAATGTATGACATATTGTTAGGTGGAAAAAGTGTACAATAGGGGTTGAACAATAGTCCTATAAATCTACCCTAATCCTCACTAATCATAGAACTGTATGACAACAGTCCAGTCATAGTGAACCATGCGCCAGGCTCCAGGTTAAAACTGCTACGTGTGGTCTGAGTTCCATAATGATTCAAATAGGCTACATGTCCCAAATTATTGCACAACGTTAGCCTAATATGATCCACTATTGCTATCGACCCTCAGGAACAACTACATGGACGTGACAGAGGAAAGAAAGGTAAACGGAATGGAATTATGCAAAATGTAGGCTACAAATTGAAGGAAACTAACAGTAAAGTGACAGCTATAAATATACAGTATATGGGTCTCCAAATGTCATCCCTGCAAATTATGAGAGCATACAATAGAAATTCTGAATAACGGCACAGCAATTTATAGCCTTCTTCACTGTGGAAAAGGGGCCGCAATACATTTAATGTTGATATGATTTTCAGTTTTCTTCCATATGACTGGTTCCACATAAGGAAAAATTGTCTAAAGCAATTGCTAGGCTATGTTTATTTACAATCCCCTTCCCCAAACAGATTACCAATTTACCTAGCTCTTATCAATAGCTCATATCAATTTATCAATTACAGCGCATGGAGATTCTATCGAAAAAAATAAAGTAGATGCTTTTTCCACTTGGAACCGGCAGGTTCGCGTGACCTTATTCATGGTTTCCTTGCGTCTAAAGGTGGTGGAATTATAAGGGAATTAAGTAATGTTCGAAAACGGTGTATCTGTAGACACACCTCTGCCACACCTTCATTTATTTGATCTCCACCCCAAATGAATAGTAGGTGAATAGCATGCTATTCTCATGCTTAAGTTCAAGGTCAGAATACGCATAGAGAGAAAAGTGCATAAAAATGAATTACTTTCCATTTACGCACACTTAACTTGGGTCGGAATTCCCCCCTTTGTGATTAGTTCTATAAAGAGTATTTGGGGTTGGACTGGAACCGCTGGATTTTGAAAGGTGAGAGGTCATCTGTCCAAGGCTCAGCTCACACAGCATCTTCCCAACGACTGGGCCAAACTTGAAACCATGACCTGGGGAAATAAAGAGTTCAGTGACCTTATGTCAGTCCAAAATGTGCATATACAGTAATAGTGTCTAAAGAAAAATCAGTGTAGAATTAAGAGTAAATATTTTACAAACAAAAGGCTCTACAGAATGAGAACATTATGGAGGATGTGGGAGACCTTGAATTGCTTAATAACTATAATCAGGTAATAGTATTTTTTCACACTTCACCTCATTCAATTTCTTCACTCTTTTCTGTCTCTCACTTTTCTATAAGAATAGCTGTTCAAGCAGATAAGAGGACAGAGGCGTTTGGAAGGTGAGGGGAGGAGAGGAGAGGACCACTGAAAGGGTGATTGTGCTGTCCCCAAAATACATTAATCTTATTGAGGTGAGAGGAGGCAGACCTAAGGGAACAGGTCCCGGCCATGACAGGCATACAGTGTCACACAGAGATAGGGAAGGAGGGATAGAGGGTACAACAAGAGAATGAGAGAGGATACGCAATAGGGCTAGCAGAATCTATTTTGTCTGATCCTGACGGATTCATTACTATTCAGGCCTGCAGTCAGTGATGTTAGATAAACAGTTCATTCAGAAAGTATTCAGTCACCTTCACTTTTAACACATTTTGTTACATTACAGCCCTATTCTAAAATGGATTAAATAAATAAAAATACTCAATCTATACACAATACCCCATAATGACAAAGTGAAAACAGGTTTTTATTTATTTTTGCAAATCTATTATAAATTTAAAATAAAAAACTGAAATAACTTATTTACATAAGTATTCAGATCCTTTGCAATGATATTTGAAATTGAGCTCAGGTGCATCCTGTTTCCATTGATCATTTTACAACTTGATTGGACATGAATTGGAAAGGCACACACCTGTCTATATAAGGTCCCAAAATTGACAGTGCATGTCAGAGCAAAAACCAAGCCATGAGGTCGAAGGAATTGTCCGTAGAGCTCAGAGACAGGATTGTGTCGAGTCACAGATCTGGGGAAGGGTACCAAAAATGTTTTGCAGCATTGAAGGTCCCCAAGAACACAGTGGCCTCCATCATTCTTAAATGGAAGAAGTTTGGAACCACCAAGACTCTTCCTAGTGCTACCCGCCCGGCCAAACTGAGCAATCGGGAGAGAAGGGCGCCGTGTAGCTCAGTTGGTAGAGCATGGCGCTTGCAACGCCAGGGTTGTGGGTTCGATTCCCACGGGGGGCCAGTATGAAAACCCCCCCAAAAAAAACATGTATGCACTCACTAACTGTAAGTCACTCTGGATAACAGCGTCTGCTAAAATGACTAAAATGTAAAAATGTAAATGTCAGGGAGGTGACCAAGGACCCAATGGTCACTCTGACAGAGCCCCAGAGTTCCTCTGTGGCGATGGGAGAACCTTCCAGAAGGACAACCATCTCTGCAGCACTCCACCAATCAGGTCTTTATGCTAGAGTGGCCAGACGGAAGTTGCTCCTCAGTAAAAGGCACATGACAGCCCGCTTGGAGTTTGCCAAAAGGCACCTAAAGGACTCTCAGACCATGAGAAACAAGATTCTCTAGTCTGATGAAACCAAGATTGAACTCTTTGGCCTGAATGCCAAACGTCACATCTGGAAGAAACCTGGCACCATCCCTACGGTGAAGCGTGGTGGTGGCAGCATCATGCTGTGGGGATGTTTTTCAGCGGCAGGTACTGGGAGACTTGTCAGGATTGAGGGAAAGATTAACAAAGAAAAGTACAGAGAGATCCTTGATGAAAACCTGCTCCAGAGCTCCAGAGCGCTCAGGACCTCAGACTGGGGCGAAGGTTCACCTTCGAATAGGACAACAACCCTAAGCACACAGCCAAGACAACACAGGAGTGTCTTCGGGACAAGTCTCTGAATGTCATTGAGTGGCTCAGCAAGAGCCGGACTTCAACCCGATCTAACATCCCTGGAGAGACCTGAAAATAGCTCTGCAGCGACACTGCCCATCCAACCTGACAGAGCTTGAGAGGATCTACAGAGAAGAATGGGAGAAACTCCCCAAATACAGGTGTGCCAAGCTTGTAGCGTCATACCCAAGAAGACTTGAGGCTGTAATTGCTGCCAAAGGTGCTTCAACAAAGTACTGAGTTAAGGGTCTGAATACTTATGTAAATGTTATATTTCATTATTTATTTTTTGACATTTGCAAACATTTCTAAAAACATGTTTTTGCTTTGTCATTATGGAGTATTGTGTGTAGATTGATGAGGGGAAAAAAACAATTTAATCCATTGTAGAATAAGGCTGTAACGTAACAAAATGTGGAAGAAGTCAAGGGGTCTGGATACTTTCCGAATGCACTGTAAGGTAGCACACAACCCAATAATTCCTTCCTGGAATTTTGCCCTACTATATCTTTCTCATTTCTCATTGCAAACCAGTATAATATATTTCATACTTTGTAAGTACAGTGTGGTAGAATGTTTCAAATCAGATTAATTAGATAACATGAACCTAGCATGTAAACCTTTTAGATGAATAAAGGGTCGTTCCACCTCAAAAAGCACAAGAAAGAGGATTTCGACACCCACCATCTCAGATTGTTCTGAAATCGTTTCTGTAGTTAGTAACAGATACGATTAGCATTCCTTAAACATTATTTTGCTGAAATATAATTTGATCTATGAGACATTAAGCTAATTGATTGCACAAGGGAGAAAGAACATCAGCAGGGAATAGTATGGAGAATAGTATGGGAATAGTACAGAGAAGCAATACTCCAAGCTGCAGCTTCATACTACTTGTCAAACAGAGAACTGATACTGGTTGTTGGGGTGGGATTGGCATGGGGTGTGGGGGGTCCGTGGGTGGCTTTTGACAATATTTTGGGATTCCACATGTCTTACTCTTTGGTAGGAAGAAGTTTCGTACAAATCAGATGTTGGGTACTATATTTATTGAATATTATCTGAATCCTATAAATTAAAATGGCCAGTTTGGGTGCAATCAATTAGCTTAAAGGGATACTTTGGGATTTAGGCAATGAGGTCCTTTATCTACTTCCCCAGAGTCAGATAACCTTGTGTATAAAAACGTTATGTCTCTCTGTGCAGTTTAAAGGAAGTTGCTAACTAGCGCTAGCTGATACCCGTAGACTTCCAGTCATTGTGCTAACGCTAGTTAACATTGGCTCTTGAAACTACCTCTAACTTCCTTCATACTAGATACAGAGACATAAAATGGTTACATGTAAGACATTGCATCGCAAGATGAATAGCTTTGGCACCACGCCAGGACTGTGGCATAGCTTGGTGGAGTTCCAAACCCCCAAGTTGTACGGGTCGGAGCTATACATTGATTAAAGGCCCAGTGCAGTCAAAAGCGTGATTATTCTGTGTTTTATATATATTTCCACACTATGATGTTGGAATAATACTATGAAATTGTGAAAATGATGGTAATGCCCTTTTAGTGTAAGAGCTGTTTTGAAAAGACCACCTGAAATTTCAGCATGTTTTGGTGGGATGGAGTTTTGGCCTGCCTGGTGATATCAACAGGTGATAAAATGAGATAATAGACCAATAAGAAAGAGAGTTCCAAACCTCTCTGCCAATAACAGCTGGTTTTCAGTTTTCCCCTACCCACTCAGACCACTCGCAGACAGTCCTAGCAAAATTATTGCTTGAGAAATTGCTCTTTGATAAAAAGCAGTTTTTGTTTATTCTTGACCATTTTAATTGAAAACAATCACTGAACAGATGGAAGACATTCTGGGGGGGCTATTGTAGCTGGAAACTACGCCTATGTAGATATTCCATAAAAAATCAGCACAGAGGCCCATTATCAGCAACCATCAGTCCTGTGTTCCAATGGCAATTTGTGTTTGCTAATCCAAGTTTATCATTTTAAAAGGCTAACTGATCATTAGAAAACCCTTTTGCAATTATGTTAGCACAGCTGAAAACTGTTGTGCTGATTAAAGAGGCAATAAAACTGGCCTTCTTGAGACTATTTGAGTATCTGGAGCATCAGCAATTGTGGGTTCGATTACAGGCTCAAAATGGCCAGAAACAAATAACTTTCTTCTGAAACGCATCAGTCTATTCTTGTTCTGAGAAATTAAGGCTATTCCATGTGAGGAATTGCCAAGAAACTGAAGATCTCGTACAACGCTGTGTACTACTCCCTTCACAGAACAGCGCAAACTGGCTCTAACCAGAATAGAAAGAGGAGTGGGAGGCCCCGGTGCACAACTGAGCAAGACGACAAATACATTAGTGTCTAGTTTGAGAAACAGACGCCTCACAGGTCCTCAACTGGCAGCTTCATTAAATAGTACCCACAAAACACCAGTCTCAACGTCAACAGCGAAGAGGCGACTCTGGGATGCTGACCTTCTAGGCAGAGTTGCAAAGAAAAGCCATATCTCAGACTGGCCAATAAAAAGAAAAGATTAAGATGGGCAAAAGAACACAGACACTGGACTGAGGAAGATTGGAAAAAAGTGTAATGGACAGACTAATCGAAGTTTGAGGTGTTCGGATCACAAAGAAGAACATTTGTGAGACGCAGACCAAATGCAAAGATGTTGGAGGAGTGCTTGATGCCATCTGTCAAGGATGGTGGAGGCAATGTGATGGTCTGGGGGTGCTTTGGTGGTGGTGAAGTGGGAGATTTGTACAGGGTAAAAGGGATCTTGAAGAAGGAAGGCTATCACTCCATTTTGCAACGCCATGCCATACCCTATGGACGGCGCTTGATTGGAGCCAATTAACTCCTACAACAGGACAATGACCCAAAGCACAGCTCCAAACTATGCAATAACTATTTAGGGAAGAAGCAGTCAGCTGGTATTCTGTCTATAATGGAGTGGCCAGCAGTCACTGGATCTCAACCCTATCGAGCTGTTGTGGGAGCAGCTTGAACGAATGGTATGTAAGAATTGCCCCTCAAGCCAATCCAACTTGTGGGAGGTGCTCCAGGAAGAATGGGGTGACATCTCTTCAGATTACCTCAACAAATTGACAACTAGAATGCCAAAGTTCTTCAAGGCTGTAATTGCTGCAAATTGAGGATTCTTTGACAAAAACAAAGTTTGAAGGACACAATTATTATTTATATTAAAAAGCATTATGTCTAACCTTGTCAATGACTACATTTCCTATGCATTTTGCTATATTTCCTATTCAAACTCATTTCATGTATGGACAAGGACATTTCTAAGTGACCCCAAACTTTTCAACGGTAGTGTATGTGTGTGTGTGTGTATATGTATATATATATGTATGTATACACACACACACATATAGTCAATGGGCTTTCAGATTGGATTATTACACTGTGCCATTATCCAAAGGGACGCTGCCAGGCTACAAAACTGGCTTTCAGCAGGGTGGCCATTTGGCTGTAGGTTTTGATATGGTCTCTCAGTGCTGGAATGTGCAAATATATATTGTGGAGGGATGTAAGAACACAGTACCATGACCATGAGAGGTGAATAGATAGGGACTCCTGTAAACATACCTAAGAATCCTGCTCCAATGACGATGTTGCCGTGGTGAGGGTGGCGATCTAGAACAAAGTGATGGTCTGGTGTAACCTGCAGGCAATCAGAGAGCAAGCATACTCCTGTTAAAGTCTCCTTACCTTACAGTGCATTTATCTTCATTTTATTTACAAGCGTAAATCAATCAGTTTACTGTCAAATTTCTTGTTTCCATCAGGCCTGTCCTGACATTATTTATCTGACTTATACAGTACTTTACTCCAGAGGTGGCACCACATGCGCCACAGGTTCGAAAGTGGTGTGGCAAAATTTGTACGTGTCTTTTCTGAGGCCTGGAGTTTTTCCTGATCTTATGACCTGGTCAGGTAAAACTCTTGGTCCTATTCGTAGGCTATGACAGGGTCCAACATTAGCTTTTTTGGCCAAAAGTCTACTGGCTCGAACAGCATTTCTACTGCACTGGACATGGTGTAGTTTTTAAATGCATTGTGGTCATGCAGGACCTACAGCCCTCATTCGACTCTGAACCTTGAAGCCAGTTCCACTGCTTTTTTTCATTGTTCAAATCAAATCAAATTGCATTTGTCACATGCGCCGAATACAACAGGTGTAGATCTTACTGTGAAATGCTTACAGTGGCTTGCGAAAGTATTCACCCCCCTTGGCATTTTTCCTATTTTGTTGCCTTACAACCTGGAATTAAAATGGATTTTGGGGGGGTTTGTATCATTTGATTTACACAACATGCCTACCATTTTGAAGATGCAAAATATTTTTTCTTGTGAAACAAACAAGAAATAATACAAAAAAACAGAACTTGAGCGTGCATAACTATTCACTCCCACAAAGTCAATACTTTGTAGAGCCACCTTTAGCAGCAATTACAGCTGCATGTCTCTTGGGAATATGTCTCTATAAGCTTGGCACATGTAGCCACTGGGATTTATGCCCATTCTTCAAGACAAAACTGCTCCAGCTCCTTCAAGTTGGATGGGTTCCGCTGGTGTACAGCAATCTTTAAGTCATACCACATATTCTCAATTGGATTGAGGTCTGGGCTTTGACTAGGCCATTCCAAGACATTTAAATGTTTCCCCTTAAACCACTTGAGTGTTGCTTTAGCAATATGCTTAGGGTCATTGTCCTGCTGGAAGGTGAACTGCCGTCCCAGTCTCAAATCTCTGGAAGACTGAAACAGGTTTCCCTCAAGAATTTCCCTGTATTTAGCGCCATCCATCATTCCTTCAAATCTGACCAGTTTCCCAGTCCCTGCCGATGGAAAACATCCCCACAGCATGATGTTGCCACCACCATGCTTCACTGTGGGGATGGTGTTCTCGGGGTGATGAGAGGTGTTGGGTTTGTGCCAGACATAGCGTTTTCCTTGATGGCCAAAAAGCTCAATTTTAGTCTCATCTGACCAGAGTACCTTCTTCCATATGTTTGGGGAGTCTCCCACATGCCTTTTGGCGAACACCAAACATGTTTGCCTATTTATTTCTTTAAGCAATGGTTATTTTCTGGCCACTCTTCCGTGAAGCCCAGCTCTGTGGAGTGTATGGCTTAAAGTGGTCCTATGGACAGATCCTCCAATCTCCGCTGTGGAGCTTTGCAGCTCCTTCAGGATTATCTTTGGTATTTTTGTTGCCTCTCTGATTAATGCCCTCCTTGCCTGGTCCGTGAGTTTTGGTGGGCGGCCCTCTCTTGGCAGGTTTGTTGTGGTGCCATATTCTTTCAATTTTTTAATAATGGATTTAATGGTGCTCCGTGGGATGTTCAAAGTTTCAGATATTTTTTTATAACCCAACCCTGATCTGTACTTCTCCACAACTTTGTCCTGGACCTGTTTGGAGAGCTCCTTGGTCTTCATGGTGCCGCTTGCTTGGTGGTACTTGCTTAGTGGTGTTGCAGACTCTGGGGCCTTTCAGAACAGGTGTATATATACACTGAGATCATGTGACACCTAGATTGCACACAGATGGACTTTATTTAAATAATTATGTGACTTCTTAAGGTAATTGGTTGCACCAGATCTTATTTAGGGGCTTCATAGCAAAGGGGGTGAATACATATGCACGCACCACTTTTCCATTATTTATTTTTTAGAATTTTTTGAAACAAGTTATTTTTTTCATTTCACTTCACCAATTTCGACTATTTTGTGTATGTCCATTACATGAAATCCAAATAAAAATCAATTTAAATTACAGGTTGTAATGCAACAAAATAGGAAAAACGCCCAGGGGGATGAATACTTTTGCAAGGCACTGTACTTACAAGCCCTTAACCAACAATGCAATTCAAGAAATAGCGTTAAGAAAATATTTACTAAATAAACTAAAGTAGAAAATAAAATAAAATAAAAAATAACACAATAAAATAACAATAACGATAACGAGGCTATATACAGGGGGTACCGGTACAGAGTCAATGTGTGGGAGTACAGGTTAGTCAAGGTAATCCCCGTGTAGCTCAGTTGGTAGAGCATGGCGTTTGCAACGCCAGTGTTGTGGGTTCGATTCCCACGGGGGTCCAGTATGAAAAAAAATAATGTATGCACTCTGGATAAGAGCATCTGCTAAATGACTAAAATGTAAAAATATGTAGGTGCATAGACTATGCATAGATGTTCCCCTCTAATCAGGGACTGATTTAGACCTGGGGCACCAGGTGGGTGCAATTAATTATCAGGTAGAACAGAAAACCAATAGACTCTGGACCTTGTAGGGTAAGAGTTGAATACCCCTGGCCTGACTTCTGGCCTATAGGTTAACATGCCTTCTCTCTACACTGAGTATACCAAACAATAAGAACACCTGCTCTTTCCATGACATAGACTGACCAGGTGAATCCAGGTGAAAGCTATGATCCCTTATTGATGTAATTTGTTAAATCCACTTCAATCAGTGTAGATGAAGAGGAGGAGACAGGTTAAAGAAGGATTTTTAAGCCTTGAGACATTGTGTATGTGTGCCATTCAAAGGGTAAATGGGCAAGACAAAAGATGCCTTTGAACGGGGTATGGTAGTAGGTGCCAGGCGCACCAGTCTGTGTCAAGAACTGCAACGCTGCTGGGTTTTTCACACTCATCAGTTTCCCATGTGTATCAAGAATGGTCCACCACCCAAAGGACAGCCAGCCAATTTGACACAACTGTGGGAAGTCAACATGGGGGGGGGGGGGATGTTGCTAATTTTTGGTATACTCTGTTTATATAGGCTATATTTGGTTTTTATGATATCTACAGTGAGGGAAAAAAGTATTTGATCCCCTGCTGATTTTGTATGTTTGCCCACTGACCAAGAAATGATCAGTCTATAATTTTAATGGTAGGTTTATTTGAACAGTGAGAGACAGAATAACAACAACAAAATGTTAGAAATTGATTTGCATTTTCATGAGGGAAATAAGTATTTGACCCCTCTGCAAAACATGACTTAGTACTTGGTGGCAAAACCCTTGTTGGCAATAACAGAGGTCAGACATTTCTTGTACTTGGCCACCAGGTTTGCACACATCTCAGGAGGGATTCTGTCCCACTCTTCTTTGCAGATCTTCTCCAAGTCATTAACGTTTCGAGGCTGATGTTTGGCAACTCAAACCTTCAGCTCCCTCCACAGATTTTCTATGGGATTAAGGTCTGGAGACTGGCTAGGCCACTCCAGGACCTTAATGTGCTTCTTCTTGAGCCACTGCTTTGTTGCCTTGGCCGTGTGTTTTGGGTCATTGTCATGCTGGAATACCCATCCACGACCCATTTTCAATGCCCTGGCTCAGGGAAGAAGGTTCTCACCCAAGATTTGACAGTACATGGCCCCGTCCATCGTCCCTTTGATGCGGTGAAGTTGTCCTGTCCCCTTAGCAGAAAAACACCCCCAAAGCATAATGTTTCCACCTCCATGTTTGACGGTGGGGATGGTGTTCTTGGGGTCATAGGCAGCATTCCTCCTCCTCCAAACACGGCGAGTTGAGTTGATGCCAAAGAGCTCGATTTTAGTCTCATCTGACCACAACACTTTCACCCAGTTCTCCTCTGAATCATTCAGATGTTCATTGGCAAACTTCAGACGGGCATGTATATGTGCTTTCTTGAGCAGGGGGACCTTGTGGGCGCTGCAGGATTTCAGTCCTTCACAGCGTAGTGTGTTACCAATTGTTTTCTTGGTGACTATGGTCACAGCTGCCTTGAGATCATTGACAAGATCCTCCCGTGTAGTTCTGGGCTGATTCCTCACCATTCTCATGATCATTGCAATTCCACGAGGTGAGATCTTGCATGGAGCCCCAGGCCGAGGGAGATTGACAGTTATTTTGTGTTTCTTCCATTTGCGAATAATCGCACCAACTGTTGTCACCTTCTCACCAAGCTGCTTGGCGATGGTCTTGTAGCCCATTCCAGCCTTGTGTAGGTCTACAATCTTGTCCCTGACATCCTTGGAGAGCTCTTTGGTCTTGACCATGGTGGAGAATTTGGAATCTGATTGATTGATTGCTTCTGTGGACAGGTGTCTTTTATACAGGTAACAAACTGAGATTAGGAGCACTCCCTTTAAGAGTGTGCTCCTAATCTCAGCTCGTTACCTGTATAAAAGACACCTGGGAGCCAGAAATCTTTCTGATTGAGAGGTGGTCAAATACTTATTTCCCTAATTTAAAATGCAAATAAATTTATAACATTTTTGACATGTGTTTTTCTGGATTTTGTTCTTGTTATTCTGTCTCTCACTGTTCAAATAAACCTACCATTAAAATTATAGACTGATCATTTCTTTGTCAGTGGGCAAACGTACAAAATCAGCAGGGGATCAAATACTTTTTTCCCTCACTGTATTAAAAAGCTGTTTAATAACTGAACAAAAATATAAACTTAACATGTCTCATTTTCAAAGATTTTACAGAGTTACAGTTCATATAAGGAAATCAGTCAATTAATTAGGCCCTAATCTATGGATTACACATGACTGGGAATACAGATATGCATCTGTTAGTCACAGATACCTTAATAAAAAGGTAGGGGCGTGGATCAGAAAACCAGTCAGTATCTGGTGTGACCACCATTTGCCTCATGCAGAGCGACACATCTCCTTCGCATAGAGTTGATCAGGCAGGAACTGGAACACGCTGTCGTACACATCGATCCAGAGCATCCCAAACTTGCTCAATAGGTGAAATGTCTGGTGAGTATGCAGGCCATGGAAGAACTGGGACATTTTCGGCTTCCAGGAATTGTGTACAGATCCTTGCGTCACATGAGGTGATGGCAGCAGATGAATGGCACGACAATGGGCCTCAAGATCTCGTCACGGTATCTCTGTGCATTCAAATTGCCATCGATAAAATGCAATTGTGTTTGCTTATGTCTGCCCATACCATAACCCCACCGCCACCACGGGGCACTCTGTTCTCAACGTTGAAATCATCAAACCGCTCACTCACACATCTGCCATTTGCCCGGCACAGTTGAAACCGGAATTCATCCGTGAAGAGCACACTTCTCCAGCGTGCCAGTGGCCATCGAAGGTGAGCATTTGCCAACTGATGTCAGTTATGACGGCGAACTGCAGTCAGGCCAAGACCCTGGTGAGGACGACGAGCACGCAGATGAGCTTCGCTGAGATGGTTTCTGAAAGTTTGTGCAGAAATTATTCGGTTGTGCAAACCCACAGTTTCATCAGCTGTCCGGGTGGCTGGTCTCAGACGATCCCGCAGGTGATGAAGCCTGATGTGGAGGTCCTGGGCTGGCGTGGTTACACCTGGTCTGTAGTTTTGAGGCCGGTTGGATGTACTGCCAAATTCTCAAAAATGACGTTGGAGGCGGTTTATGAACAGCTCTGGTGGACATTCCTGCAGTGAGCATGCCAATTGAACACTCCCTCAAAACTTGAGACATCTGTGGCATTGTGTTGTGTTACAAAACTGTACATTTTAGAGTGGCCTTTTAGTTTCCCAGCACAAGGTGCACCTGTATAATGATCATTCTGTTTAATAAGCTTCTTGATATGCCACACCTGTCAGGTGGATTAATTATATTGGCAAAGGAGAAATGCTGACTAACAGGGATGTAAACACATTTGAGAGAATTAAGCTTTTTGTGCGTGTGGACAATTTCTGGGATCTTTTACTTCAGCTCATGAAACATGGGACCAACACTTTACATGTTGTGCTTATATTTTTGTTCATTATAATTTAGCATTGGATTAATTGCATAAATGTTTGTTTCTAAAGTATGTCATTTAGATAAAAAATGTTACGTCTCAATATAGGACACTGCCTCTTTAAGACAATTGTGTTCCAAAAGCAATATTGAGGGGATTCGATTAATCTGTCTCGAGCGCACAGGTAGGCGTGTTTTGCACCTGGTGGAAGTTTTGGAACCGGGCTGCCTCCCAGGCATGAGCCATGTGTCTGCTCAATTAGTAGGATTCTGTGTTTTCACATGCAAAAGTGATTGCTTTTGATAAAAACGCTTTACATATATGGAATTTTTTTGGAAAATAGATGTTTTATGTTTCTGGACGTTGCACCATGCTGCCTTGTTAACAACATGACCGAGCGGCACAGATTACTGTTTGATTAGAGAAGGGTGATCCTTTTACCCTTTCACGTCACGAGCCATAGACCGGTGCCCCGTGGCTCAGCATATTCTAATCGGCCCTCTGACCTGGCTACAGTAGCCTAGGCTAGCCAAGACAAATGCTAAAGTGCATTTTCTTTGCTTTCTTTTTGCAGACTATCAACAGTAGCCAGCATATTGCTAGTATGTTAACTATTCAAGGTTTACTTTTGTAAATCACTTTCCTTAAAATAAATAAGCTCAGTGAGTAGATTGATGGGCACTTATTTTTTCTCAGGACATCTCGCGTGTGCTGTGTGACCGTACATGTAGCTATCTACTTCTGTACTGCTCGAGAATTTGTGACTTACAGGAGCATAGTGTTCCTTGATTAATGGCCAATCATATTGCTCAAATACAAATAGCACGACTTTTCTGCATGTAGTCTTCAATGGTTTTCAATGGTAGGCTGCAACAGAGCAGGTAAATAATATACTGGAATGTAAAAATATGCTGAGAAGTTACTGGGCCAGTCGGAGCTTTTGATTTGAAAGTGGTGTGAAGTGCTAGGAAAAATGCTGTCTCGCAATATGTTTTCCAGAGGCTCTGCTTTACTTGCATAAAAAGGTTGGCTGGAAACCTGGTTATTGTTGAAACCATAGCTGTGGGAAGTAGGGGTGCTGAGGGTGCTGCACCACCTCTTTTTTTCTCACGAAAGTAGTGCAATGGGCCTTTACAAGTCCTGAATTTGCGGACTGATATAGCCCTCTGTAGCGCGGGCAAAAACAAAATTCCACCGCACGCCCCCAAACATCTTCCCACGGCTATAGTTGAAGCACATTGTTAAACCACAACTGAAAATGTGTCCCTCAGTGTTCTCTCTTCAATAATGTTGTTTAGAGTCTCTCAGAGTTTGCCACATGCTCTCATCCTAATTATATGAATCCAAACTGGATTGTTGAACGCAACTTGTGTTTCACACTCCATTGAGTCACTCAACAGAACATTGCTGTTAGAATTAACATATTCAACAGTTGTTGTTGATAGCCTCTCTCGGCGTTCTGAAAATAGCCATTACTAATGATAGTGATGGTTTAGTCAGACAGCAACATCTCTAGTTAGATTAGTGAGGATTAATCCATCTAGTGAATTGGTTAGTTCATTTTAGCTCTGGTTAACTGTAGTACAGAGACAGCAGTAGTCTGACTATGTACAGGCTGCTCTCCACCAGGGCTGGTTCTGGCTCTAGTCCAGGGAGGTAGAGGGACACAAACTGGGACAAGAGGTGGATATCCGTCCTGTCCGTCTGTCTGTCCCACTCCTTGTGTTTCATCTCACTGCCCCATGTGGTAGCAGTTCTGAGGAACACAACGCCAATAGCACCATTGAATTAATAAACAGCATAAAGCTATTTTTAAATACCTGTGCATCCTTTGAGATTTTTCTCCAATGAAAATGACTTGCTTTTAGGTGATAACAAGGGTCATTCACACTCTCTACAATATGTGCTTAAAGAGGAAAGACTTTACCCTCAAAGCCCTCAAATAGCGTCCTCTGTGTATTCACGCCTCACAATAGGGATCTGATTACAGTGGGAAGGAGTGTTGCTGTAGCCTTTCCCCTCCATAGGACAGCAGTCATTTTGTCCAGGGAAATGGCACTCTAATAGTTGCTGCACTATTCAGTGTTAGTAAGTGATACTTTCTGTATCCAGGGCGTGTCTCAGTGTTCCTCACCTTCATCAGGCCTGGGTACTCATTGGAGGGAAGGCCATAGAAGTGGTACTGCGCTCCCTCCACTCCCATCTGGACGAAGCAGGGGAAGTGGCTGCTGATGCCATATGTGCCCGGGGCAGACACATTTAACAGACCTTCCTCAGAGGGAACACACTCTCCCTATACAGCTTCCTCTGGAGTTAGTTGTGCTGCAGTTAGCTGGTATTTCTACAGCTTTCTATAGCTTGTCTTGTAGTCTTTCTATAGTCTTGTATTCCATAGTTTACATTCATGTAGTCAACCTCTCTGTATGTTCAAGCCCTTGTGACTCTAATTGTCTCATGTTTTCCCTAGACTAAGGGTCTGCTCTCCTGCAGTAAGACCTGGGAGATGTGATTATAAATCCTCTTAGTTACAGAAATATAGAAAGTGTTTTCAATCATGGCCCTGCTGAGGGTAAGGGAGAACAAGTAGAGTTATTTATTCTGGAGACGGACCGTCCAGGTCCCCCAGAGCATGTTACTGCCCTGTGTCTGACTATGCAGTGTATGTCATTACACCAAGAGGTCTGAACCTCTCTGCAGGGTCATTAGGTATTGAACAAAGGTTGCTTCAGGGGCCCTTCCTGTACCTGTGCTGCCCTGAGTGCCCGGTCTGCATACAGGACCCCAGCTGTGGTGTCTATGAGGGCCCCCTCCCCTGCCAGCAGGTTGACCTGGGGGAGCCTCTGGCTGAACTCCACTGGTTCCATGGTCTCTGTGGGAAACTGGTTCCTCTCTTTGACTGAACTCCTCTGGTCCCAGGGTCTCTGTGGAAACCTGGTTCCTCTCTCTGGCTGAACTCCTCTGGTCCCAGGGTCTCTGTGGGAACCTGGTTCCTCTCCAGGGTGCTCCTGAACTCCCCCAGAGCATGTTACTGCCCTGTGTCTGACTATGCAGTGTATGTCATTACACCAAGAGGTCTGAACCTCTCTGCAGGGTCATTAGGTGTTGAACAAAGGTTGCTTCAGGGGCCCTTCCTGTACCTGTGCTGCCCTGAGGGCCCGGTCTGCATACAGGACCCCAGCTGTGGTGTCTATGAGGGCCCCCTCCCCTGCCAGCAGGTTGACCTGGGGGAGCCTCTGGCTGAACTCCACTGGTTCCAGGGTCTCTGTGGGAACCTGGTTCCTCTATTTGGCTGAACTCCTCTGGTCCCAGGGTCTCTGTGGGAAACTGGTTCCTCTCCAGGGTGCTCCTGAACTCCTGAAGTCCACATCATCCTCAGGGCCCTTCACCAGGATACCAGTACACCTGGGAGTGGGATGGGAAGAAACAAATGAAGTCCTCAAGTGTGTAGATGTTTGTGTATCATCAAGATAAAATGTTTACTGTTACCTGAGGCAGTTATTAAAGCATCCTGCTTACAGTGCCTAGTAAAAATAATGACATGGCATAAATGCTTATTGCACTTTTGGCTCTGACGGAACTATTAATTTCCAATCAATACCATTATTACTGCACTGGCCAAATTGCTCAATCTCTTATTTCTGACAAGTTTGTGTTTTATGCAAGTTTGTTACAAGTGCAGACAGTACAGTATATCATGCATCTCAGTGTACTGTATGGAGAGGGCCTTGTTGTGCAGTTGGGCCACCCAGGGTGGCTGGGCTGCAGGCCTCTGAGAGGCTGCCTCTAATTGAATGGTCTGGGTGATGGATGGTCTCCGGTGCGATGTATGACTGCTGTTTTCTCTGGTGCACCCGGTGCGATTGGCCCTCTGTGATGCATGTGCAGCGCCCCGGCCAGGAGACTGCTCCATTCATCAGCCCCTCTCCTCCCCCTGACCCCTGCTCCACTGGGTGGGTGTAAATATGATCTGCGGCCCACCTGGCCCTGAGTGATGGGCACTGTGTCCGGGGGCTGACAGAGGGCACCCAGCCAAGCTGGCTCAGCTAGACTCAGCCAGGCCTCAGCCCCCGCAGGCAAAGCACTCATCCATCCTCCTCACTGAAGGATCCATTAGGCCGGTGAAATACAATCCAGGAACCTGGTATCGCTCACCAAGATTTACACAGCCCCCCCACCTCTATCTTTCATTGTCTCAATGGTTTTTAAAGTTAAAGGTCAAGGACATCCCTGCAGTAAGGCCCACGCCTCAGCCCTTATATCATCCTGCATATGCCTTAAACTGCACTGAGAGGGATTCATGCTGGGGTTCAAATGCAGGATGGAAATCAGTTGACCCGCTATAGTCTATTAAATCAAACTGCATATTTCACTGTTTTTCTTGCCAGTTTTGTAGTGTGTCATTTCACAGTTCTTTCCCCCTCAGACAATAATCCCTCCCACTCTAACATAACCTCACCAGATCCCTGTGATAGGTCAGTGAGCTGGAAAGGTGTCCTATCAGCTTTGGTTTGTGTGTTGCTAAGTCTAGTCCAGTGAGAACCGCCTCACGGTGACATGAGTGAACTTTCTCCTGTCATATCTACTCATGTCAATAAACACAGAGTAAAAAATAGGCTCAGTTCAGGGCACTCTGTGGGAACCTGGTTCCTCTCTCTGGCTGAACTTCTCTGGTCCCAGGGTCTCTGTGGAAACCTGGTTCCTCTCTCTGGCTGAACTCCTCTGGTCCCAGGGTCTCTGTGGGAACCTGGTTCCTCTCCAGGGTGCTCCTGAACTGCTGGAAGTCCACATCCTGCCTACAGTGCCTAGTAAAAATAATGACATGGCATAAATGCTCATTGCACTTTTGGCTCTGACTGAACTATTCATTTCCTATCAATACAACTATTATTGCACTGGCCAAATTCCTCAATCTCTTATTTCTGACATGAGTGAACTCTCTCCAGTCATATCTACTCATGTAAATAAACAGGCTCAGTTCAGGGCCCTGGCATAACAGTATAATGAGGAACAGGCTTTCCTTCTTCATAATTTCCTACATTAAGATGAAGTAGCAGCAGTGTACCTGAATAGTGTGACATTAGCCCCGGCCTCCAGTTTTGCTCAGAGCTGGTAGCACTCCTCCATCATGTGGGTGTATTCCTGTTCATAAGCCTTCCGGATGATCCTGGTCTGACCATAGGAACAGTGGGGCAGGAGCATAGAATTAGGAATTAGAATACTAGAATGGACATTAACCTTCTTGTGATTGGATAAAGGTACACCATTTTGGTCAGGGAGTTGGTCAACCATGGTTTACCATGGTAAGATATTGTGTAAGATATTGTGTCAAATAATGAATTTGAAGAATTTATCTGCGCTGTATGTCACGACTTCCTCCGAAGCTGCCTCCCCTCTTTGTTTGGGCAGGCTTCGGCATTCGTCGTCACCGGCCTTCTAGCCACTGCCGCTCCATATCTCATTATTCCATTTGTCTTGTCTTGTCAATTACACACACCTGGTTCATATTCCCCTCATTAGTACATGTATAAATGTTCCCTCTGCCCCCTTGTCCTTGTGGGTGATTGTTTCATGTGAGATGAGTGGAGCTCGGTGGAGCTACCTGTACTTTGTATTGCCGGGGTATATTTTCCCGTGTGCCTGTATTTGTTACAGTGCGCCTGTTTTGCGCACTGGACTGTTGATGCTATCTAGCGTAACTGTGTACTACGGAATAAACTCTGTATTCTGTGATTTACCCTCCTGCGCCTGATTCCTTCAAATCACACTCTCACACTGTATGTTTGTTAGCTAGCTAGCCAGCCAGTTTTAGAGGAATAATTCTATAAATTTTTTCAAATGAACTGCCAATATGGCAACATTGCATTCAAACAATGCAGTCAATACACAGCCATACACTGGCTAAAATCTGTTGATGATAGGACTTAGATAAGTTGTAAATGCAACAATTACTGATATTGTATCATATAATAGCACTTTCCAAGAAAACTAAAATTGAGACATTTATGGTCTGTTAACATATATTTTAGAGGCTATTTATACAGACAATGGGTATACAACCTGTATAAACTGTATTTATAATTCTGACAATATTTTAGGTTGACAATAATTATATTACACAATGTCTAATATATTACATGCCGTATTGTCCTGCATAAGTAAAATCAGGATTATGCCTCTACTGCCATTCATTCCAATTAGACTGGTTTGGATTTCTCCCTGACCAATATGACTGCCATTTTCACCCAATTCTGGAACTTTGAGGGTTTATTACATATCCCCTCTAGTAATTTAATAGTATCTCTATGGGCAGGAGGAACTGGAGAATGACACTATAATGTCAATTTGGCTCTATATTACAGTACAGTGGGGAAAAAAGTATTTAGTCAGCCACCAATTGTGCAAGTTCTCCCACTTAAAAAGATGAGAGAGGCCTGTCATTTTCATCATAGGTACACGTCAACTATGACAGACAAATTGAGAAAAAAAATCCAGAAAATGACATTGTAGGATTTCTAATGAATTTATTTGCAAATTATGGTGGAAAATAAGTATTTGGTCACCTACAAACAAGCAAGATTTCTGGCTCTCACAGACCTGTAACTTCTTCTTTAAGAGGCTCCTCTGTCCTCCACTCGTTACCTGTATTAATGGCACCTGTTTGAACTTGTTATCAGTATAAAAGACACCTGTCCACAACCTCAAACAGTCACACTCCAAACTCCACTATGGCCAAGACCAAAGAGCTGTCAAAGGACACCAGAAACAGAATTGTAGACCTGCACCAGGCTGGGAAGACTGAATCTGCAATAGGTAAGCAGCTTGGTTTGAAGAAATCAACTGCGGGAGCAATTATTAGGAAATGGAAGACATACAAGACCACTGATAATCTCCCTCGATCTGGGGCTCCACGCAAGATCTCACCCCGTGGGTTCAAAATGATCACAAGAACGATGAGCAAAAATCCCAGAACCACACGGGGGGACCTAGCGAATGACCTGCAGAGAGCTGGGACCAAAGTAACAAAGCCTACCCTCAGTAACACACTACGCCGCCAGGGACTCAAATCCTGCAGTGCCAGACGTGTCCCCCTGCTTAAGCCAGTACATGTCCAGGCCCGTCTGAAGTTTGCTAGAGTGCATTTGGATGATCCAGAAGAGGATTGGGAGAATGTCATATGGTCAGATGAAACCAAAATAGAACTTTTTGGTAAAAACTCAACTCATCGTGTTTGGAGGACAAAGAATGCTGAGTTGCATCCAAAGAACACCATACCTACTGTGAAGCATGAGGGTGGAAACATCATGCTTTGGGGCTGTTTTTCTGCAAAGGGACCAGGACGACTGATCCGTGTAAAGGAAAGAATGAATGGGGCCATGTATCGTGAGATTTTGAGTGAAAACCTCCTTCCATCAGCAAGGGCATTGAAGATGAAACGTGGCTGGGTCTTTCAGCATGACAATGATCCTAAACACACCGCCCGGGCAACGAAGGAGTGGCTTCGTAAGAAGCATTTCAAGGTCCTGGAGTGGCCTAGCCAGTCTCCAGATCTCAACCCCATAGAAAATCTTTGGAGGGAGTTGAAAGTCCGTGTTGCCCAGCGACAGCCCCAAAACATCACTGCTCTAGAGGAGATCTGCATGGAGGAATGGGCCAAAATACCAGCAACAGTGTGTGAAAACCTTGTGAAGACTTCAGAAAACGTTTGACCTGTGTCATTGCCAACAAAGGGTATATAACAAAGTATTGAGAAACTTTTGTTATTGACCAAATACTTATTTTCCACCATAATTAGCAAATAAATTCATTAAAAATCCTACAATGTGATTTTCTGGATTTTTTTTTCTCATTTTGTCTGTCATAGTTGACGTGTACCTATGAAGAAAATTACAGGCCTCTCTCATCTTTTTAAGTGGGAGAACTTGCACAATTGGTGGCTGACTAAATACTTTTTTCCCCCCACTGTATATGGTTCCTATTGTTGTCTGTTGTACTCAATGGCCAGTGATGAGGAAAAGGTATCACTAGTAAACAGATATTGTTTTGTAGCTTTGTGCGTATCCTGCAACGATAAATCATTTTATACTTACTGCATGTTACTGTCAGTTGAGCAATGTCAGATGTGTACACACTACAATGAGTTGAAATATTAGACCATAGACAATAAGAATACAATTCAATAAACCATTTTAATTGTAACTAATTAAATTAGTGTGAAATTAATGTGGCATGTTATTGTCTTGCAAATTATCCATTATTATGAGGCACAGATTGTTTTATTTAACACATCTGTCCACCTTCTGCCATCTGCAGCTAAGGGTTGGCTGTTATTTTAAGAGAACATTCCGATTGGCTATCCATTCAAATAGCAACATTGATCAATTATTTTTTCCATCAGTTGCAGAAAGTATTGATAGCTGCTGCCTTACAAACAACTTGTGTTATACTGTATGTGGGTTTCTCTTTTATCGCTATCCAACCTGTAGTCTTGTTCCAATTGTAGGCTAAATACACTAGTTTACTTGTAGAAACA
Organism: Coregonus clupeaformis; assembly: GCF_020615455.1. NCBI lineage: Eukaryota > Metazoa > Chordata > Actinopteri > Salmoniformes > Salmonidae > Coregonus > Coregonus clupeaformis. The sequence goes on from NC_059200.1 coordinate 31,412,017, forward strand.
CTCAGGGCCCAAATGTACAGCTACAAGACTGGACTCATTGGGTGGATAATGAGTTAGTTACAGACCTGCTCCAGCAAAATAGTTATCTTGTTGTTTTTAGCCAGGTGATACGCGGTGAAGGAGCCTTGGATCCCTGCTCCTATAACATTTTACATTTTACATTTTTAGTCATTTAGCAGACGCTCTTATCCAGAGCGACTTACAGTTAGTGAGTGCATACATTATTATTTTTTCATACTGGCCCCCCGTGGGAATCGAACCCACAACCCTGCCGTTGCAAACACCATGCTCTACCAATTGAGCTACATAACGATTCAGTTGTAATCCTGCTGAGCTGACATTGTCTCTGATACCTGGTAGTGGTGGTACAACACAGTGGTGGTACAACACAGCACTGTAATGAGTGTTTACCTCTCTACTCGTCGGAGTCGTGGGGCGAGGTTGTGTCTCTCTCTGGCGGGAGGTAAGCTTGGCTTATATGGTGTTGAGTAAAGCATAAACCATGTATTTAGATTGTAGTTAGGTATTGTAGGTAGTTTATCTAGGTAGTTATCGTAGGTTATTGTAGGTAATTATTGTAGTTAAGTGTTGTATTCGGCTGAGTCCGGTGAAGCACGAGGCTAGCTAACCCACTACCTGGACTAGCTAGCGGGTAGCTACTGGTAACTATTAGCAACTGTGGATAGTTGTTTCCAATGTTATTTCACGCTTAAGAGTACCTGTAATTATGCCAGCTAGCTGCCTACCATTCAGCTGTTTTTCTAACCTCATTATCTGAAGCGTTAACGTTAGGTAGTTAGTAGCTACTGTACTCGAAATGTAGCTAGCTTGTTGCTACCTGGATAGCTAACTAAACAATAGCTGGAACGACCTAGCGAACAGACGCAAACTGGCTGAATTGATTCAGTGGCTAGCTTTGCACTTAACTGGCTAACAGTAGCTACTAAGGGTAAGTTATAACCTACATTTGTGTTTTGTTTTTACATACTGGTAACCAGAGTCGTTCAAGGGAATTCGGGACATGGGTGACTAGTTAACGTTAGCTTGGCTCTCTCTGTGTGTTCGTGCCGTAGGAGGAGGGTTTTTTTGTTGGCAGAGAGCAATGGCTAGCTAGTATGCTAACTATTCTAGCTAACTAACTGGCTGAATAAGTTGACGACGGACTCACTCAAACTGTCAAAACTAACCCAAAACTTTACACAACGTTAGACACGGACACGAATGATCTGCTTGGCGTGTTAACACACTGGTGGTTTGTTGTAACCGAGTATTCGTGCTAAACCGTGTTATTGGAGGCTGGCATGCTAGTTGGCTATGGCGTCATAGGATTCGGTGCCCTGGACGGTTTTCACGGAAGAATACTGTACCAAGTTAGCTAGCTGAATAAACTAAGTTAGTCTATTCCTAGAAAACATTGAACCGCTGTAGTTTCCAACAATTATAATTTCTAAAGTGGAAGTTGGGAGTGTTTCAGTGAAACGTAAGTGAGGGAGGCCCCGCTCTCTCGCTTTCCCAGATGTTTAGTTCATTTCATTCCGATCTCCTTTGCATTATTGTAGCCATTTTCTGTAGCCTGTCAACTATGTGTCTGTCTATCCCTGTTCTCTCCTCACCACACAGGCTATACAAACGCCTCACACCGCGTGGCTGCTGCCACTCTAACCTGGTGGTCCCTGCACGCACGACCCACGTGGAGTTCCAGGCCTCCGGCAGCCTCTGGAACTGCCGTTCTGCGGCCAACAAGGCAGAGTTCATCTCAGCCTATGCTACCCTCCAGTCCCTCGACTTCTTGGCGCTGACGGAAACATGTTTTACCACAGAAAACACTGCTACTCCTACTGCTCTCTCCTCGTCTGACCATGTGTTCTCGCATACCCCGAGAGCATCTGGTCAGCGGGGTGGTGGCAAAGGAATCCTCATCTCTCCCAAGTGGACATTCTCTCTTTCTCCCCTGACCCATCTGTCTATGTCCTCATTTGAATTCCATGCTGTCACAGTCACTATCCCATTCAAGCTTAACATCCTTATCATTTATCGCCCTCCAGGATCCCTTGGAGAGTTCATCAATGAGCTTGATGCCTTGATAAGTTCCTTTCCTGAGGAGGGCTCACCCCTCACAGTTATGGGTGACTTTAACCTCCCTACATCTACCTTTGACTCATTTCTCTCTGCCTCCTTCTTTCCACTCCTCTCCTCTTTTGACCTCACCCTCTCACCGTCCCCCCCTACTCACAAGGCAGGCAATACGCTTGACCTCATCTTTACTAGATGCTGTTCTTCTACTAATCTCACTGCAACTCCCCTCCAAGTCTCCGACCACTACTTTGTATCCTTTTCTCTCTTGCTCTCCTCCAACACTACTCACTCTGCCCCTACTCAGATGGTAATGCGCCGTCGCAACCTTCGCTCTCTCTCTCCCGCTACTCTCTCCTCTTCCATCCTATCATCTCTTCCCTCTGCTCAATCCTTCTCCCTCTAATCTCCTGATTCTGCCTCCTCAACCCTCCTCTCCTCCCTTTCTGCATCCTTTGACTCTCTATGTCCCCTATCCTCCCGGCCGGCTCGGTCCTCCCCTCTTGCTCCGTGGCTTGACGACTCATTGCGAGCTCACAGAACAGTGCTCCGGGCAGCCGAGCGTAAATGGAGGAAAACTAGACACTCTGCTGCTAAAGCCACTTTCTACCACTCTAAATTCCAAGCACCTGCCTCTAACCCTAGGAAGCTCTTTGCCACCTTCTCCTCCCTGCTGAATCCTCCTCCCCCCCTCCTCCCTCTCTGTGGATGACTTCGTCAACCATTTTGAAAAGAAGATTGACGACATCCGATCCTCGTTTGTTAAGTCAAATGACACCGCTGGTCCTGCTCACACTGCCCTACCCTATGCTTTGACTTCTTTCTCCCCTCTCTCTCCAGATGAAATCTTGCAACTTGTGACGGCCGGCCGCCCAACAACCTGCCCGCTTGACCCTATCCCCTCCTCTCTTCTCCAGACCATTTCCGGAGACCTTCTCCCTTACCTCACCTCGTTCATCAACTCATCCTTGACCGCTGGCTATGTCCCTTCCGTCTTCAAGAGAGCGAGAGTTGCACCCCTCCTCAAAAAACCTACACTCAATCCCTCCGATGTCAACAACTACAGACCAGTATCCCTTCTTTCTTTTCTCTCCAAAACTCTTGAGCGTGCCGTCTTTAGCCAACTCTCTTGCTATCTCTCTCAGAATGACCTTCTTGAGCCAAACCAGTCAGGTTTCAAGACTGGTCATTCAACTGAGACTGCTCTTCTCTGTGTCACGGAGGCTCTCCGCACTGCTAAAGCTAACTCTTTCTCCTCTGCTCTCGTCCTTCTAGACCTATCTGCTGCCTTTGATACTGTGAACCATCAGATCCTCCTCTCCACCCTCTCCGAGTTGGGCATCTCCGGCGCGGCTCACTCTTGGATTGCGTCCTACCTCACAGGTCGCTCCTACCAGGTGGCGTGGCGAGAATCTGTCTCCGCACCACGTGCTCTCACCACTGGTGTCCCCCAGGGCTCAGTTCTAGGCCCTCTCCTATTCTCACTATACACCAAGTCACTTGGCTCTGTCATATCCTCACATGGCCTCTCTTATCATTGCTACGCAGATGACACACAATTAATATTCTCCTTTCCCCCTTCTGATAACCAGGTGGCGAATTGCATCTCTGCATGTCTGGCAGACATATCAGTGTGGATGACAGATCACCACCTCAAGCTGAACCTCTGCAAGACGGAGCTGCTCTTCCTCCCGGGGAAGGACTGCCCGTTCCATGATCTCGCCATCACGGTTGACAACTCCGTTGTGTCCTCCTCCCAGAGTGCAAAGAGCCTTGGCGTGACCCTGGACAACACCCTGTCATTCTCCGCTAACATCAAGGCGGTGACCCGATCCTGTAGGTTCATGCTCTAAAACATTCGCAGAGTATGACCCTGCCTTACACAGGAAGCGGCACAGGTCCTAATCCAGGCACTTGTCATCTCCCGTCTGGATTACTGCAACTCGCTGTTGGCTGGGCTCCCTGCCTGTGCCATTAAACCCCTACATCTCATCCAGAACGCCGCAGCCCGTCTGGTGTTCAACCTTCCCAAGTTCTCTCACGTCACCCCGCTCCTCCGCACACTCCACTGGCTTCCAGTTGAAGCCCACATCTGCTACAAGACCATGGTGCTTGCCTACGGAGCTGTGAGGGGAACGGCACCTCCGAACCTTCAGGCTCTGATCAGTCCCTACACCCAAACGAGGGCATTGCGTTCATCCACCTCTGGCCTGCTGGCCACCCTACCTCTGCGAAAGCACAGTTCCCGCTCAGCCCAGTCAAAACTGTTCGCTGCTCTGGCACCCCAATGGTGGAGCAAGCTCCCTCACGACGCCAGGACAGCGGAGTCACTCACCACCTTCCGGAGACACTTGAAACCCCACCTCTTTAAGGAATACCTGGGATAGGATAAAGTAATCCTTCTACCCCCCCCTTACCCCACCCCAAAGAAAAAAAAGTGGTTGTCCCACTGGCTATCATAAGGTGAATGCACCAATTTGTAAGTCGCTCTGGATAAGAGCGTCTGCTAAATGACGTAAATGTAAATGTACTCACCTACTGTACCTCTCCACCTCCATGATCATCTGGCCAAAGTTCTACAATTATTTACAAATGAGCCTGTTATTGCTGACCCTTTGCACCACATCACTCTTTGGATAATTGGAGGGTAATTTACACAACTGGGATGATATAATAGATGTATTGTGTATGGAAGATATTAGAATATAGGGATTTGACTGGATTAATCTGATCTTGTCTTAGACTCTCAGCAGCAAAGAAACTGTCAGAACATAAAGAATAGTTGGAGAATATGATATGACACCGTGAACATTGATCTTATTTTTGTGAAGAACTGATTCGAACTACATCTGTTATGTGGCAGCTCCTTTTTAGAGGCCGTCTCTCTCTGACACAGCTGATTTATCATAAGACGAACTGTGATTCTCGATTCTCTTAAATTTTCAAAACAGTGAGATGTTATTTCACACCCATTGCTAGAACGTCACAATGATTTAAAGTCAAAAGGACACTGATATTATTCTCCATATAGGCCAACATACACAGCTTTATTTATGAGATATACTTTATGAACTTGCAATTACCGCTCTCACAGCATTAACACACAGTCAGAATGTTTACCATCATCATAACATTGAGATTTGCATCATACACATTTACAGTCAGCACATAAAGAAACAAAATCTAATTACAAATCAAACAGGTGAAAGAGCAGTGTCAGCATGCAGATTCACTTTGATTTATTCATGAGACATTACTAGACACTTTGATTGTTGTTGTTTAGTGCGGTTGTTGTTCACCTGCGCAAATTGCAGGGTTTTCACACATTGGCTCCATCATCAATCATACACACACACGTTATTTGGTCAATAACAAAAGTTTCTCAATACTTTGTTATATACCCTTTGTTGGCAATGACACAGGTCAAACGTTTTCTGTAAGTCTTCACAAGGTTTTCACACACTGTTGCTGGTATTTTGGCCCATTCCTCCATGCAGATCTCCTCTAGAACAGTGATGTTTTGGGGCTGTCGCTGGGCAACACGGACTTTCAACTCCCTCCAAAGATTTTCTATGGGGTTGAGATCTGGAGACTGGCTAGGCCACTCCAGGACCTTGAAATGCTTCTTACGAAGCCACTCCTTCGTTGCCCGGGCGGTGTGTTTAGGATCATTGTCATGCTGAAAGACCCAGCCACGTTTCATCTTCAATGCCCTTGTTGATGGAAGGAGGTTTTCACTCAAAATCTCACGATACATGGCCCCATTCATTCTTTCCTTTATACGGATCAGTCGTCCTGGTCCCTTTGCAGAAAAACAGCCCCAAAGCATGATGTTTCCACCCTCATGCTTCACAGTAGGTATGGTGTTCTTTGGATGCAACTCAGCATTCTTTGTCCTCCAAACACGACGAGTTGAGTTTTTACCAAAAAGTTCTATTTTGGTTTCATCTGACCATATGACATTCTCCCAATCCTCTTCTGGATCATCCAAATGCACTCTAGCAAACTTCAGACGGGCCTGGACATGTACTGGCTTAAGCAGGGGGACACATCTGGCACTGCAGGATTTGAGTCCCTGGCGGCGTAGTGTGTTACTGATGGTAGGCTTTGTTACTTTGGTCCCAGCTCTCTGCAGGTCATTCACTAGGTCTTCCCGTGTGGTTCTGGGATTTTTGCTCACCATTCTTGTGATCATTTTGACCCCACGGGGTGAGATCTTGCGTGGAGCCCCAGATCGAGGAAGATTATCAGTGGTCTTGTATGTCTTCCATTTCCTAATAATTGCTCCCACAGTTGATTTCTTCAAACCAAGCTGCTTACCTATTGCAGATTCAGTCTTCCCAGCCTGGTGCAGGTCTACAATTTTGTTTCTGGTGTCCTTTGACAGCTCTTTGGTCTTGGCCATAGTGGAGTTTGGAGTGTGACTGTTTGAGGTTGTGGACAGGTGTCTTTTATACTGATAACAAGTTCAAACAGGTGCCATTAATACAGGTAACGAGTGGAGGACAGAGGAGCCTCTTAAAGAAGAAGTTACAGGTCTGTGAGAGCCAGAAATCTTGCTTGTTTGTAGGTGACCAAATACTTATTTTCCACCATAATTTGCAAATAAATTCATTAAAAATCCTACAATGTGATTTTCTGGAAAAAAATATCTCAATTTGTCTGTCATAGTTGACGTGTACCTATGATGAAAATTACAGGCCTCTCTCATCTTTTTAAGTGGGAGAACTTGCACAATTGGTGGCTGACTAAATACTTTTCCCCCCCACTGTAAATAGCAAAGTAAAGTACAGTACATACAGTGCATTCGGAAAGTATTCAGACCCTTGACTTTTTTCACATTTTGTTAAGTTACAGCTTTATTCTAAAATAATAAACATCAATCTACACACAATACCCCATAATGATGAAGCGAAAACAGTTTTTTAAAATTATTTTGTATATTGCTATGAGACTTGAAATTGAGCTCAGGTGCATCCTGTTTCCATTGATCATCCTTGAGATGTTTCTACAACTTGATTGGAGTCCACCTGTGGTAAATTCAATTGATTCGACATGATTTGGAAAGGCACACACCTGTCTATATAAGGTCCCAGAGTTTACAGTGCATGTCAGTGCAAAAACCAAGCCATGAGGTCGAAAGAATTGTCCGTATAGCTACGAGACAGGATTGTGTCGAGGCACAGATCTGGGGAAAGGTACCAAAAATGTCTGCAGCATTGAAGGTCCCCAAAAACACAGTGGCCTCCATTATTCTTAAATGGAAGAAGTTTTGAACTACCAAGACTCTTCCAAGAGCTGGCTGCTCGGCCAAACTGAGCAATCGGGGGAGATGGGCCTTGGTCAGGGAGGTGACCAAGAACCCGATGGCTACTCTGACAGAGCTCCAGAGTTCCTCTGTGGAGATGGGAGAACCTTCCAGAAGGACAACCATCTCTGCAGCATTCCACCAATCAGGCCTTTATGGTAGAGTGGCCAGACGGAGGCCACTCCTCAGTAAAAGGCACATGACAGCCCACTTGGAGTTTGCCAAAGGGCACCTAAAGGACTCTCAGACCATGAAAAACAAGATTCTCTGGTCTGATGAAACCAAGATTGAACTCTTTGGCCTGAATGCCAAGGGTCACGTCTGGAGGAAACCTGGCACCATCCCTACGGTGAAGCATGGTGGTGGCAGAATCATGCTGTGGGGATGTTTTTCAGCGGCAGGGACTGGGAGACTAGTCAGGATCGAGGGAAAGTTGAATGGAGCAAAGTACAGAGAGATCCTTGATGAAAACCTGCTCCAGAGCGCTCAGGACCTCAGACTGGGGTGAAGGGTCACCTTCCAACAGGACAACGACCCTAAGCACACAGCCAAGACAATGCAGGAGTGGCTTCGGGACAAGTCTCTAAATGTGCTTGAGGGGCCCTGCCAGAGCCTGGACTTGAACCCGATCTAACATCTCTGGATAGACCTGAAAATAGCTGTGCTGCGACACTCCCCATCCAACCTGACAGAGCTTGAGAGGATCTGTAGAGAGGAATAGGAGAAACTCCCCAAATACAGGTGTGCCAAGCTTGTAGCGTCATACCCAAGAAGACTCAAGGCTGTAATCGCTGCCAAAGGTGCTTCAACAAAGTACTGAGTAAAGGGTCTGAATACTTATGTAAATGTGATATTTTATTTTTAATAAATATTCAAAAATGTCTAAAAACCTGTTTTTGCTTTGTTATTATGGGGTATTGTGTGGAGGTTGATGAGGGAGGATAAACAATTTAATCCATATTAGAATAAGGCTGTAACGTAACAAAATGTGGAAAAAGTCAAGGGGTCTGAATACTGTATACCCCCCAAAAACGACTTCAGTAGTGCTTTAAAGTACTTTACACCACTGAACGTGGGAGTGATTGGGTGATGAAAAACAATACGTTATTTTTGATATCTCATCTAATTTGGTTTCAGGTATTGGAAAACAGGCAAAAGCAAAGGGCCACAGCTTTCTGATTCTCACATGGAAGGAGAGAACTCATGCACACCATAATAAAGGGGTTGAATACTTATTGACTCAAGACATTTCAGCTTTCAATTTGTATTAATTTGTAAACATTTTAAAAAACATAATTCCACTTTGACATTATAGGCCAGGGACACTAAATCTAAATTTAATCAATTTTAAATTCAGGCTCTAACACAACAAAATATGGAAAAAGTCAAGAGGTGTGAATACTTTCTGAAGGCACTGTATTTGCACACACGCATGTGCCTACTCACACACTTGAAGGGTGTGCTTAAGGAGCGGAGGCCCCCTGCAGCCACTCCAAAATCACCATCTGCCAGCTGAAAGTTGACTCCTGTGAGCGTTCTATCCAGGCTGGTAGTACGCCCGCTCACTCTCCCACTCTGTGGGTTTTACCTCACCTTCTGAGATAATGCAGTTTAAAGGGTAGCTTGGTTGAGCTGGACCAAATGTGACTTAATTACCTGACATTTACAAGTTACGCTATTTATTTGTGTTCATGTTAAAATATAAGCCCTGCCTGTTGAATATTCATGTACCTCCCTTGCTTGCACACAGGTTAATATTTGTCCGTGTCTGATGAATAACTAAAGGCTGATGAATAATGGATGAAACTGCCTCGTTGTTACAAGCGTTGGGTCTGGCTGTGTCTGGTGTCTCAGGTGTCAGCTTGTGGAAGGTGACTCCAGGGATCAGAGATCATGATTCACTATCTACTCTGGCTTTTTGCACTTTTACACAGTCAGCATTGAGAGCATTTACGTAGTCAGTGTTTGGCTTATTGAGACAGGGACGTACTGTACCGGAGGAAGTTTTAAAATGCCTGTTTTCAATGTAATTTTAAATTAAGCAAAAATGTATCTATTATCACTGTATTTTAAAGCCACCATGTATCTACCTGATGTATTTTAAAGTTTGGTCTCTTTCTTTCCATGAGCACCCTACGTGTGTTTGTCTCCTGTGTGTGCTCCATCTTTGTTGAAGTCCTTTGTCAGAGTGATTATGGATGTTGGTGTCCAGGCATGGAAAGTGGTTTGGCATGTGTTGCTCTACAATCATTATGTGGAAATGATGAGATCCACAATTGGCGAACGAATATCCCTTGTGATTTGCTAACTATAATTGGAGTTATGGAAGTTATCCTACTTGTATTAAAACTAACTGGATATCAAGACACATTTAGTGTTGGCAAATGTAATAATGCAATGCAAATTACATATATTCCAAAGCATATAAAATCAAATTTTCTTCATACAATCTTATAGGCAATTTAAATCCAATATGTTGAAATGTACAGCATCCCACAATATTTGATGTGTCCATTTCTGCATGCTGCCTACCTACAGTATGTGAAGGCATGCGCTCCCAACAGGGTAGGACTGACTGGCCCAGCCTATACACATTCTAACTGATAAATGAGACAATGGCTGAGGAAGCTGCACCGCTGGAATAATTAGTTTGTTAGGCCAGGGAACAGGATGACGGGATCTTTCTAAATGGTCAGAGGTTTATCTGGCTTATCAGTTAGTTCAGTTGAGTCGCTTTGCTTTACTGAACAAATTCAGAGAGCCCTGGGTTGTAGAAGTATGAACACACTACAGTATCAGGTGTTCTTGTAGAGTATGCCTGTATCACTGCAGCAGAGGGTGTTAGTGGAAGTACCTTTGCCATCCATGTTTACTTTCTTAAGTTGTTGATACTATTTGTCTTAGCATAATTATTCTGTATGTTATTAAACCGGACCATGCCAGTGGATTTCACACATAATCCATCATTTGAATTGTTGCATTGGTTACGTAGACATAACAGTGCAGTGATTAACCACTGATATTTTAATAACATAACACATTGAAGGGTAAAATGTGTTTTATGAAAACATCTCCAATGATTGATTTAATATCCCTGTGATTACAGTTCCCCCTCCCTCCAGTGAACTGTATTAACTGTAGTAGTAATCATGGGGGTAGAGTATACAGTATTCACTGCCACATGTAGTAAAGGCAAGGGGAGGCGCAGGCTGGAGCTATAATAACACACACTGCTGCTGACTGAAATATTCATAGGCAGATAGAAATAAGCCTTCCTCTCAGAGCTGGTCACATGCATCTGCTATCATCACCTCCCTGTCTGTGCACTCACTTCCAATAACAGTGGATGGATGCAGTGTTCTCAGTCTCAGCCAGTCTGTGCATGGTGCTGGTACGGTACAGGGCAGCCAGCAGTGCTGCTGTTGTACCCTGTGAGGGCCATGGGGGGTCATTGGAAATGTAATTGCCTCTATGTATGCAAAACAGTGAGGCACTGTGAATGTTCACAGAACTGTGTGTTAAATGAGGGAGCTGTGCATGGGTGAGATGTTATGGTGGTTTTTGTGTGGCTGAGGTTGGATGGATGGATGGATACTCTGAAGGACGTGTAGGGCACTGAGCAGCAGGCACTCCAGCAGCGATTGGGCTGGCTTTAACTGCAGTGTGGAATCAATATGTGGAACCTCCATGCAGACTGTCAGGGCTACACATATTGCACTATAATTTACACTATAGTGACTCAGTCCAGATAACAGTCATAAACAAGCCCTTCTGAAGTTGAGGGTCTCTCACTCTATCTACCAACTAATAGAAATAGTCAGGAATAGATGTCATGGTCAGTGTGTGTGTGCATTCATATGTTAGTATGCTGAGTTTGGGTCAGGGGGAGTGCAGGCAGGAAGGGAAGACATTAAAAGGAGATGGTAACACAGTAGCAGTGAAATAGATGTTTTATGGTACGTAATAAATAATTAATACCATGCTCATAATGTACACATCTTAGTGTTACCAAAAAGGGAAGTCTGTGTCTGAGAGTAGGCCAGTGATTCAGACTAGAGCTCCGCTGCTCAAAAGGCAGTCGGCCCCTTTGTGGAAAACAGCTGTTGAATTGAGAAAGGTGAGGAGAGCACTTGGCAGAGATGTAAGGTGAGCAGGGGAAATTAAATGCGGCATGAGCTGCATTGGTCTGAGTGAGTCAGAGCCTTCATTTCTCTGATCCCATACATATGAGTGGTCCTGAAGGCCGTCAGACCAGTGTGTGTCAGAATGACATGAGGAAACACATTGGGACCCAACAGATACGCTGTATATCAGACTATGAAAAGATGGTGGTGGGGGATAGGGGGGATGCTGTGTAGCTGTAAGGCTGTTGTCACCTGTCAGGTACAGTAGCCAGTGGCCTTGAGATGCTTGGCTGATGTCTGAGAGGGATCACATTGATAAAAAGCTGCAGCCTTGGAGCAGTGTTCTGTCTCAGGGTGTTTAATGCCATGAGATACGGTCTGACTGATGCAAAGAGAAGGCCCAGTAGGAGGAGGAGGAGGCCCAGTAGGAGGAGGAGGAGGCCCAGTAGGAGGAGGAGGAGGCCCAGTAGGAGGAGGAGGCCCAGTAGGAGGAGGAGGAGGCCCAGTAGGAGGAGGAGGTGGTGGAGGAGGAGGAGGCCCAGTAGGAGGAGGAGGAGGCCCAGTAGGAGGAGGAGGTGGTGGAGGAGGGGAAGGCCCAGTAGGAGGAGGAGGAGGCCCAGTAGGAGGAGGAGGAGGCCCAGTAGGAGGAGGAGGTGGTGGAGGAGGAGGAGGCCCAGTAGGAGGAGGAGGAGGCCCAGTAGGAGGAGGAGGAGCAGGAGGAGGGGAAGGCCCAGTAGGAGGAGGAGGAGGAGGGGAAGGCCCAGTAGGAGGAGGAGGAGGAGGGGAGCACCATGAGAGTGTGAAAATGTCAATATTAGAACGAAGTAGAAATAATAGTAAAGGACAAAATGTCAGGTCACTGACCATCCCAAAGGCTGTGTGTGTGTGTCAGTGGCGTTTATTCATGGTTGCCAAGGGAAGCCAGGCTTTTTTTAAAAATTGACCAAGAAAAAAACAAATGTTTTTTAGATAATGTATCTTTCGTCTCTCTGTGTTTCATAATTTTCCTTCAATTCGCAAGAGGCTGAATGTATCTCACCGGAGAAAGTATCAGAGCGAGTGAAACAGCGCCCCTCTGTCTCTGTATGTGTAGGCCATTTATATGATGCTGTCTGGTCAAAAAGAGTATGATATTGTTGCCACTCGTAGCATTGAATGCAAGGGAAACCAGCGAGCATTTGGCCTCCCTTGATATACCTGGAATAGTATAAAAGTAATCCTTCTACCCCCCCCATAATTTTTTTTTTTTTAAATGAATTGGTTGGTTGTCCCACTGGCTATCATAAGTTGAATGCACCAATTTGTAAATATTTTTTAAAATACAATAATAGCCAATCAGAGTTGGGCTAAACTGAGTGAACTCAACTGTGAATGGTCCTGGCGCACCAAAAAGAAAGTGCCAAAGGAAGCCAGTTTGGATTTGGCTTCACATCAATCACATCACATCAAGCCAAACGTCAATGACAGAAAAAAACTTGAATTGTTGCATCTCATTGTGTTGTTGTCCTCCGGTGGCAAGCTAGCTAGCTAAAATGGTCACCTTCCTAAATTAGCCATGGACAGAGATAGGGATTTGGACTTGTGGTTTTACTTAATTCTAAGTAACTGTCCCATATGAATATAACGCTGATTCTGATCCAACCATTAATTCATACATTGTGCCTCTGGCCTGAGAGGATGGAAGTTCAATATGTAGCTAGATGTTTGATTAGGTTATGTTTCTTCAGTGCTTCAGCAGTCCCAGCTTACGAGTCAGTCTTTGGCTAAAAACGACTGAGAGCCATTAACAGAGGCTTATTGTTCAACCTGCTGGAGCCATACTGTGCGTAGGCTTGGGTTAAAAGACTTGCCTCCTCTCAATCACACTGCCTTCATTGGCACTGTATACAGCTCCATGATGATTCATGCCCTAAAACCCACAGTGTGAGCTCTATAAATAACTTCTCTAAGTTCATCCCTGTTCAGGAAAAGGTAACGCAGGAAAAGGCCCCAGAACCAGATCACACAAACCCCATAACGAGGGCACGAACACTAGCCCAAGGCATGGGTGAATCAATCGGTGTTGGTGCTTGCTGAATAGCATCGCAAATAGATAGCATTTTAGGGGGGTAATATTATTCAATTCCTTTGTTCTGCCAGATGGTCCGTGCAGCTAGAATGACTTCATCAGGAAGCTACTTGTGATCTATCCTGCGTGGCGAATGGAAATGTATTCAGGGGGAAAGGAATCTTAAATAGGGCTCTGAGAGGGCACTTCAGCTTATTGAGACAAATATGGCTGGCAGCTGAGGAAGGACACAGAGCCTGCCGCCGGGGGCCTGGAGCCCTAGACCATGCAGACTGGAGTAGGCCTCATTTGGGGAATATAGGCGGAGAAGGCAGAAACACTTTCTTCTTACTTCCTAAGTCTGAGTGTTCTCACTTCTCATCCCAGCTGAATTAGGGGGAAGTGTTGGGTAACCTGCTGTTTTAATCTAGCCTTATTCAGGTTGACTTGGTTCCCATTTATATTGTCCAGCTGGAGAAAGTCAATGCATTTAATGGTACTCAATGACGCACAGCAGTTTTTAACCCTGGACTGGGCAAAAAGAACGTCTCCTCTAAGTTGCTGATGTAAGGAACACATGGAATAATACAGCAAATTAGTTAAAAGCTAATGATAACCATAGTCAGAATAGAGAACATCTGTATGCATGGTTGTTCATTTAGAGCAAATAGATTGCTGCACAATGCCCAAATGGCTGATGATTACTCAGTGAAAGTGTAACTAAAAGGGGTTGCAGTAGGTCAGCTCTATGGTATGATTGTGATGGGAGCTGATTACCCCAGCATGCTTTTAAGAATCCCCTGGCTATGATGTTGCTACATCACTGACTGGATGTCTCTAATTATACTCTGTGTGGGAAAGTAAGAGGCCCTCTGATATCATGTGACATCCTGTTGTCTTGTTTGGCTGAAAGCCTAACAGTACAAATAAACATCTAAAACATTGCATCCAGTTTGCGTCTTTTGTTTGTCAGTTGCATGTGACATGAAACACTGTAAGCCCTTAACAATGCAATAAATTATCTCAAGATGCTTTTAACGTCACGCCATCTAAGATTACCTTAATGCTTGTAACAGCACACCACTGATGCGGCTCATTACCTCGAGACATTGGTCATTTCATTTCACAGGCTTAGTTTTCATCAGCTGCCTTGGCCGCCTGCCCATTAACTAAATGAAGGATTGGCTGCAAATGTCTGGCTCCAAGCAAGACCTCTGGCCTGCTTAACTGGGCCAGTGAACTTCACTGACGGGGGGCACACATTCCAAATGAAGGCCTGACTCAGCCGGAAAGGGGGAAAGGAGGTGGGGGCTGGGGGGTGAGAGAGAGAGACAAAGGGAGAGAGAGACAAACCGAGAGAGACAGAGTCAAAATATTTTAGCGAGAAAGTGACAGAGGGGTGTTTCTGCGATGACCGTGACATTCAATTTACATACATTACCATCACACAGCCACAGGAAATGAAATAGACATACAGTAAGTCCCAGCAGAGACTCCCAGCCAGTGAGGTCTTAGTGAGTATCCACATCGGTGTCCACATCACTAATGATCTATCATGGTCTACATACACCAACACAGTCGTGAAGAGGGCACTACAACGCCTCTTCCCCCTTAGGATTCTGAAAAGATTTTGCATGGATCCTCAAAAAGTTATACAGCTACACCATTGAGAGCGTCTTGACTGGCTGCATCACAGCTTGGTATGGCAACTGCTTGGCATCCGACTGCAAGGCACTACAGACGGTAATGCATACGGCCCAGTACATCACTGGGGCCGAGCTCCCTGCCATCCAGGACCTCTATAGCAGGCGGTGTCAGAGGAAGGCCCTAAAAATTGTCAAAGACTCCAGCCACCCAAGTCAGAGACTGTTCTCTCTGCTACCACACGGCAAGCGGTACCGATGCACCAAGTCTGGAACAAACAGGACCCTGAACAGCTTCTACCCAAAGCCATAAGACTGCTAAATAGTTAGTTAAATAGTTAACTAATAGCTACCAGGAATATCTGCATTGACTCTTTTTGCACTAACTTTTTTGACTCATCACATACACTGCTGCTACTTTTTATTATCTGTCACTGTATTCCTAGTTACTGTATATGTACATATCTACGTCAATTACCTCGTATCACTGCACATCGACTCAGTACTGGTACCCTGTGTATATAGCCATGTTACTCATTGTATTTATTATAACTTTTATTATAACGCGTTTTACTTTTCTACTATTTCTAATTTTTTTCTGCATTGATGGGAAGGGCCCGTAAGTAATCATTTCACTGTTAGTCTTTTTTCTGCATTGATGGGAAGGGCCCGTAAGTAATCATTTCACTGTTAGTCTACACCTGTTGTTTACGAAGCAAGAGGTGTGACGGTGTAGGCAGGCGCCGACTAGTCATCATGATACATCCCACCTTTACTTGTAAAAGAGAATGACTGGAATGTCTAAAACAAATGGTTGTGGAGCAGCTAGCAGAGAGAGGAAAAACATGTAGCTCCATGTGCATTATGGATACATTTGGTTTAACCTTTTACTGCAGTGGGCTAAATCAGGGTCACACAAAGTATTTCTTGGTAGTCTTAAACAAATCTACTTTGAAACAGAAGTATACACCTCACACACATGGTTATGGGCTTAAAAGAAAGACGACACCTGTACCATGTCATATATAGAGTTGAAATGTTTTCAATTTAGAGTTTGCATCCCAATTTTACACTTTATATACATCACAGAAGACTGAAATATAACAAAACCGTTTGACTTAGAAACACTGGATTTTCGGCATTTATTTTTATTTTTATGTTTATAAATTATGAAATTATTAAACATATTAACAACATTCCACCCATGAGGCCACTAGGTAATTTGACTGCAGGAAAGGGCTACAATGTCTCCAGTTAGGCATGATGCTGAAATAACACTAATTTGCATTCCTGGTACATTAGATACGATGGGACGTGCTTGCTTGCTCCCTGTTATCCTGTAGTTCCTGCTTCCCAGTCTTGTCTTACTCTCCTTAATTTTTTTTATTTCTCATTGTTAAGTATATAATAATATAATATAATAATATGCCATTTAGCAGACGCTTTTATCCAAAGCGACTTACAGTCATGCGTGCATAATTTTTTTTTTGTGTAAAGTAAACTTTTACCTTGTTGATTCCTGCATCTGCGTCCTGCCTCTTCGTATCCTCAGTACTCGTCACACACCTCTCACGAAAATGGATGCAGCAGGTAATCCTCCTGGAGTTTCCCAGCGCCTCGACCAGCACCAGCAGCAGCTTGCCCAGTTGAACGCCGCCATGCAGGAAGTGCTCCAAACTCTGCATAATCTGCCCAGCGCTCCGGTTCCACCTCAGGGAGCGGCGAGTGCACCCAGTCCATCTGTTCTCGAGCTATCACCAACTTCTGAGGGACCCATCGCCCTACCGGAGCGCTATAACGGTAAAACTACTAAATGTAGCGGCTTCCTGTTACAGGTTTCACTTTATCTGGCGCGTCAGCCTGGGGCATATCCATCTGACCAAGCCAGGATAGCGCTGGTGATTTCGCTACTTAAAGGAAAGGCGCTGGATTGGCCACGGCAGTCTGGGAAGGAGGTGAGGCCGCAGCATATCCCTACCCCACCTTCCTCACTCGGTTCAGGGCGGTGTTTGATCACCCGACGGAGAGAAAGGACTGGGGTGAGCGTCTCCTCCAGCTACAACAGGGAGAGGGGCCCGCGTCCGAGTACGCTCTGAGCTTCGCACGGTGGTGGGGCTTCTGGCTGGAATGAGTGTGCTCTGCGCACGGCCTTCAGGAGAGGCTTGCGGGAGGACATCAAGACGGAACTCGCATGTCGGGACGACGAGATGGACCTTGATACCCTCATCGCCACGTCCATCTGTCTTGACGACATGTTGAGAGACAGACGGCGTTCCCAACACCTCCCGGAGCCTCAACGCTCACCCCATCTGAGCTATGGAAGCAACCCTGCCGCCGAGTCCTCACCCATGGAGGTGGGCAGCACCCCCCACACCATCACGGACCACAGATCTCCAGGCGGCTCCCAATCTAGGCGGTATGACTCCCGTCGCCGCTCCTTGAGAGTTACGTCATCTCCTATCACACAAACATTGTTTTTCATTCCCATAACGGTGACTGGTTATTCCTTCTGCTCTCCAGGTTGCTGAGGTCCTGTTCCAACAGGTCTTCTGGCACTATGGACTTCCGGAGGCCATCGTCTCGGAACATGGCCCCCAATTCACCTCCCGAGTGTGGAAGGCTTTCCTGGAGAAGATCGGGGCCACGGCCAGCCTCACTTCCGGGTATAGGCCTCAGTCAAATGGGCAGGTGGAGCGCTTGAACCAGGAGCTGGGGAGGTTTCTTCGTTGCCACTGTCAGGACCGGCAGGGTTAGTGGTGGAGGTTTCTTCCCTGGGCAGAATATGCCCAGAACTCCCCCGTTCACTCCTCCATGGGGCTCACTCCCTTCCAATGCGTCCTGGGGTACCAGCCGGCCCTGACCCCTTGGACACCCAGCCGGTCTGAGCGCACCACCTCGGCAACACAGGAATGGAAACCCAACGCACCCTAATCACCTCCAGCGCACCTGCACCTCATCATCTCATCACCACCACTATATAGCCCTGGACTGTTCAGTCATTGTTGTGTGTAATTGTTAGCGTTGTGTCGTTTACGCGCTCCTTGTTATTCTCTTTTTCATTGTTAATGAAATATTTTCCTTGTTGATTCCTGCGTCTGCCTCTTCGTATCCTCAGTACTTGTCACATATGTGCACTATTTCTATGCTTCCGTTCTTAGGTTTTGTTTTGGGGCCTTTTACTTTCGGTTTTGTACACCAGTTTCAAACAGCTGAAACAACAATATTTTTGGTTATGGAAAATATATTTCACAGCGGTTTAGATGGTACAATGATTCTCTACACTCTTACTTTTTCACAAACTGAAATTGGGCAAACTATTAGTTTTAGCAACCAGGAAATGGTGGAGCGATTTCTGCATAGTGCAACTTTAAATATCCTGCATTGCAGGAAAGTTAAACTGCAACAGGTTCATTAAATTAGACCCTACATCTGTAGCTGCGTGTACACCATTTCAGTTCCTGCACTACTTTATCTGCCAACACATGGTCACTGTTACTTTAGGAGGGAGCATTGAGGCTGAGTGAGCATATCATATGCAGAGTAATGATGCCATCCATGTGATGTTTCAGAGCTCAATACAACCAAGGTGAGATTCTCACTCCGATTGATGTGTTAAGCCATTCAGTTTATAGACCAGATTCAGGGCAGAGGTGCTATAAACAGACATGAAAAATAAACTCATCTCACCAAAGGAGCATGAAAAGAAGTACCTAGTGAACTACTGTATGAAGGCTATGACTACATTCAATAACACAGGGCAAATGAGGCTCAGGCAAGTTGCATTAAAATGCAGAATTTCACTATTTCATCATTGCTATTCTCCATCAAGACAAGAGGCTAACCAACAACAATACTTTATCATTGATAAAAAATCTACATCATATACAGTGCATTCGGAAAGTATTCAGACCCCTTGAATCTTTCCACATTTTATTACGTTACAGCCTTATTTTAAAATGGATTAAATTAATTGTTTTCCTCATCAATCTACACGCAATACCCCATAATGGCAAAGCAAAAATAGGTTAGAAATACCTTATTTACATAAGTATTCAGAACGTTTGCTATGAGACTCGAAATTGAGCTCAGGTGCATCCTGTTTCCATTGATCATACTTGAGATGTTTCTACCACTTAATTGGAGTCCACCTGTGGTAAATTCAATTGATTGGACATGATTTGGAAAGGCACACACCTGTCTATATAAGGTCTCAAAATTGACAGTGCATGTCAGAGCAAAAACCAAGCCATGAGGTCAAAGGAATTGTCCGTAGAGCTCCGAGATAGGATTGTGTCAGGAACAGATCTGGGGAAAGGTACCAAAAACTTCCTGCAGCATTGAAGGTCCCCAAGAACACAGTGGCCTCCATCATTCTTAAATGGAAGAAGTTTGGAACCACCAAGACTCTTTCTAGAGCTGGCCGCCTGGCCAAACTGAGCAATCGGGGGAGAAGGGCCTTGGTCACGGAGTTGACCAAGAACCCGATGGTCACTCTGACAGAGCTCCAGAATTCCTCTGTGGAGATGGGAGAACCATCCAGAAGGACAACCATCTCTGCAGCACTCCACCAATCAGGCCTTTATGGTAGTGACCAGATGGAAGCCACTCCTCAGTAAAAGGCACATGACAGCCCACTTGGAGTTTGCCAAAAGGCACCTAAAGGACTCTCAGACCATCAGAAACAAGATTCTCTGGTCTGATTGAACTCTTTGGCCTGAATGCCAAGCGTCACGTCTGGAGGAAACCTGGCACCATCCCTACGGTGAAGCATGGTGGTGGCAGCATCATGCTGTGGATAAGTTTTTCAGCAGCAGGGACTGGGAGACTAGTCAGGATCGAGGGAAAGATGAACGGAGCAAAGTACAGAGAGATTCTTGATGAAAACCTGCTCCAGAGCGCTGAGGACCTCAGACTGGGGCGACGGTTCCCCTTGCAACAGGACAACGACCCTAAGCACACAGCCAAGACAACGCAGGAGTGGCTTCGGGACAAGTCTCTCAATGTGCTTGAGTGGCCCAGCCAGAGCCCGGACTTGAACCCGATCGAACATCTCTGGAGAGACCTGAAAATAGCTGTGCTGCGACGCTCCCCATCCAACCTGACAGAGCTTGAAAGGATCTGCAGAGAAGAATGGGAGAAACTCCCCAAATACAGGTGTGCCAAGCTTGTAGCGTCATACCCAAGACGACTCGAGGCGGTAATCACTGCCAAAAGTGCTTCAACAAAGTACTGAGTAAAGGGTCTTAATATTTATGTAAATGTTATAGTCCAGTTTTCTTCTTATTTTATTTTTTACATTTGCAAATATTTTTAAAAACCTGTTTTTGCTTTGTTATTATGGGGAATTGTGTGTAGATTGATGAGGGGGAAAAAACAATTTGATCCATTTTAGAATAAGGCTGTAAATTAACAAAATGTGGAAAATGTCAAGGGGTCTGAATACTTTCCGAATGCACTGTATGAAGGTTGCTCTTTATTTTTTGTTGCCCTTTTTAGTGTTCAGTGAATGGATGATGACAGAGGGCAAATATTACAGAGCAAAATATGAGTTATTATATGTGTTATATAAAACACCCTTACTATGATTGAAATTATAACACGTAGCTATTGCTCACTTTTTAGTTTTGATATAGGCTGATCTTCGAGTTCTCAAAATTATAGCAATAATATGCGTGCATATATCCTATAATTGTTGACATTTTTGAAATATCTAACCACAAAAAAGGCATGTGATTTGTTGCTCATTACAAATGCACAGTCCAAATACGGAGTGGTAACTTTTCCATGAAGCGGAAGTTGTACCGTTTGCTGACGCTAGGAGCTGTCCATGGTGCTGAAGCTTCCGCGGCGTGCTAGCTGTCTTGAAGGTGCTGACAGCACAGAGAGCCAGCAATCCGCTTACTGAGCGTTACAATTAAACGGCCTCTGCATTTCAGTTGATTCCTGTCAGATCTGCTAATTGCTCGACTTGCTAAGTAAGTGAAAAAGCAGCACGGCTTTCTCTGTGTTTCACAGACAACACAGACATTTTATTCTCCGTTTGCTTATTTTGCTCCGGAAAGTATTTAATGCAAGGACGTATTCTGTGAGCGGAGAGGGACTTCGACTTCAGTAGACATGTGTATGAGAAGAGACTACCAATTACACGTCATCGTTAGGGTGTTGGTTCTCGCTGCTGCGGTGACAAACACACATGGACAAGGTAAGAAATAGATTCAGTCCTACGTGGAGTTTTTAATGTCAGTCATAGTAATCTATTTGTGATCGCAGCCCCTACGGCTCCGTGTACTATACCATGCCACACAGTTCCTGAAACCAGATCTACAAGTGTGTTTGTACTTTCAGTAGTTCGATATTTATATGCATAAGTCCATTAAGGGTAAGACCCACTCTATTCTGTCCCTCATATCCTCACATGCACCGTTGTCTGTCTACAATAAATAAAAATACCAAAAAGCCCAAAGCACTTGAGGGAAAAAGTAAGAAAAAGTCGCAGCCTAACAGATCTTAGTTTACTTACTTCATACTTTCAAGGCATTATGCAATATTTTACTATTTTAGACTTTAATACGTTTGCATCATTATCTCAATTGAATCAAGCTAGAGCTAGTCATAATAAACTCTGGGACCAAAAGTTAAGCATGCCCTTTAAAAAATGTATTTAAACTATTAAAGATAATTACATAGAAATATAATACAAAACATAAAATACACTCTCAGTTAACATAGTTAATCATCATCTTGCTTGATTCAAATAAAATGGGAAAGGGTCTCGTAAAACCCATTTTAGGAGTAAAGTACTTAACCTACTTACAATTACAACAAGTTTGTTTTGGTTTTTGGCAACCGGAATCAGAGGGTTTTTAATGCAACTCTAATGGAATGGAATATAATATTAATGGAAATACAGTACTGTCATTCTGATTAAGAAAACATCAATGAAAAGTCCAATTCGATCAAATAATATAGCAAACAATTAGGAGTCACCTAAAACTACAATTTACGCAACACCGGGGTGAGCAGATCTTTATTATTTGTGTGTGAGAGGGTCCATGTGGCAGATGGTAATGACAGACTAATCCTCAGGAATCGCTGAAGATTACTGACAGAGTTGTTTGACACAGTTGATTGGTACTGCGGGAAGCCCTCTCTACCCATTTACACAGTGCAATGGTCTTACTTAGCATTAACATGACCAAAATCAGAGTTTACGCCTTTTTAGATGATTTTCATTAAAGGCATTTTTTGTTTTCTCCAAGAAATTATAAAAAAGTTTGACAAGCCTGTTTGTAAGCGTTCAGATGATATCAAACTCAACCATTTATATTTTCAGTGAAGAAGACATGGATGTCTCATGGTAGGGTGGAGTATGCAAAATGGGTCAACTTTGAGCACCTCTATCTCCTGAATGTTTAGGCATACAGGTCCAAAAAGAAACTCTCTGGCCGTTTCTACCATGCGCAAACATGTAGGGAAGGTTTAGTTCGAATCAAAATGGGTGCGGTCAAAAAGTGACTGAAAAATGGAACAACCCATGAACACAGCAGCATCACTTGCTCACAGCTCGACACTACAGGGAGAAGGAACAAAATGCACACAGTATTTTTAAAGCAAAGTAACCTTTGGCAGTTTTCATTAGTGCATTCAGGGCTGCAGCTATTCAATGATAACAATAAGCAGAGTAAATATTTTCATGTTGTGTTTTTTTATGTGTAAGCTTGAGCAATGCTTTTAATGCTTTAGACTTTCAAGAAGCAGAAAACCAAGCCTTGTGCATTACTTTGTATGGTTTGTGACGAGGTGTGAAAGAAGGAGTCAGGCGCAGGAGGTAAAATACTGAAGTCCAGAGTTTAATCCGTTTGTATATATCAAATGCCCCAAGCGTTAAACGTAACTGTACAAGGGAAAACATCCACCTTGGCAATAACACAGTGAAATGTAGCTCAACCGAGCTACATGCTCTCACAACAACAAAACAATCACTCACAAAGACAAGAGGAACAGAGGGAACACTTACACACATACTAATTAGGGGAATGACTCCTCGAATCCAGGATGGTGGAGGAACCTCCCGTACCTCGGACCAGCTACCACCGGCCTGAGGAGAGACACATGAAACGAGGGGTTAATACGGTAATCAGGGGGGAGTAAAAACCTGTATGTCACCTCGTTTATTCTCCTCAGGACTTTAAATGGCCCCACAAACCGCGGGCTCAGCTTCCGGCAGAGCAGCCGGAGGGGCAGATTCCGGGTCGAGAGCCAGACCCGATCCCCCGGTACGAACACTGGGACCTCCCTGCGGTGGAGGTCAGCGTTGGCCTTCTGACGACACAAGGCGCGCTGGAGGCGAACGTGGGCAGCGTCCCAAGTCTCCTCCGCGCGCCGAAACCAGTCATCCACTGCGGGAGCCTCGGTCTGGCTCTGGTGCCACGGTGCCAGGGCCGGTTGGTACCCCAAAACACATTGGAAGGGTGTTAGGTTAGTGGAGGAGTGGCAGAGAGAGTTCTGAGCATATTCTGCCCATGGTAGGAACACCGACCACTCCCCCGGCCGGTCCTGACAGTAGGTCCGCAGGAAACTACCCACATCTTGATTCACCCTTTCCACCTGCCCATTGCTCTCGGGGTGAAAACCAGAGGTCAGGCTGACCGAGACCCCCAGACGTTCCATGAACGCCTTCCAGACTCTAGACGTGAACTGGGGACCTCGGTCGGACACTATATCGTCTGGTACCCCGTAGTGCCGGAAGACGTGAGTAAACAGAGCCTCCGCAGTTTGTAGGGCCGTGGGGAAACCGGGCAGAGGAAGGAGGTGGCAGGACTTTAAAAAGCGGTCCACAACGACCAGGATCGTGGTGTTACCTTGGGAAGATCAGTGAGAAAATCAATACTCAGGTGAGACCATGGTCGTTGTGGAACTGGTAAAGGTTGTAGCTTACCCGCTGGGAGGTGCCTAGGTGCCTTACTCTGGGCGCACACTGAGCATGAGGAAACATACACCCTCACGTCCTTAGCCAAGGTAGGCCACCAGTACTTCTCGGTCAGGCAGCGCATTGTACGACCGATACCTGGATGACCAGAGGAGGGTGATGTGTGTGCCCAGTAGATCAGATGATCACGGATAAGCGCAGGCACGTACTGCAGCCCAGCTGGACACTGCGGTGGAGATGGATCTGTGTGTAATGCCTGCGCTATATCTGCGTCCATCGCCCATACTACCGGCGCCACAATCCATGAGGCCGGGAGTATGGGGGTGTTGTCTCTGGGCCTCTCCTCTGTGTCATACAGCTGGGACAGTGCGTCTGCCTTCACGTTCTTCGTACCTGGAATGTATGAGAGTGTGAAATCAAAACGGGTGAAGAAGAGGGCCCACCTGGTCTGGCGAGGATTCAGCCTCCTCGCTGCCCGAATGTACTCCAGGTTACGGTGGTCTGTCCAGACCAGGAAAGGGTGTTTTGCCCCTCCGAGCCAATGTCTCCACACCGTCAAAGCTCGGACAACAGCCAACAGCTCCCGATCACCAACGCCGTAGTTCTGCTCCGCCGAGCTGAGCTTCTTAGAAAAGAAGGCACAGGGGCGAAGCTTGGGTGGTGTGCCCGAGCATTAGGATAAGACAGCTCCTATCCCTACCTCGGACGCATCCACCTCCACTACGAACGGTAGTGATGGATCGGGGTGAGCCAGTGCTGGGGCTGAGGTGAACAGACCCCGCAATCTACTGAATGCCAAATCAGCCTCAGCAGACCAGCGGAGCCGGGACGGCCCACCCTTCAACAAGGAGGTAATGGGAGCTGCGACCTTGCCAAAACCCAGAATAAACCTTCGATAGTAGTTGGCAAAGCCAAGGAAGCGCTGCACCTCCTTTACCGTGGTTGGAGTCGGCCAATTACGCACGGCTGCAATGCGATCTCCCTCCATCTCCCCACCTGTGGGGTAATGCGATATCCGAGGAAGGAGATTGACCGCTGGAAAAACTCACACTTCTCTGCTTTGGCATAAAGATCATTTTCCAGCAGTCGGACCAGTAATTTGCGAACCAGGGACACATGCTCGGCGCGAGTAGCGGAATACACCAGGATGTCATCGATGTAGACCACCACACCATGACCAAGCATGTCCTGAAACACCTCGTTCACAAAGGACTGGAAAACGGATGGAGCATTCATCAAACCGTAGGGCATCACCAGGTATTCATAATGCCCCGAGGTTGTGCTGAATGCTGTTTTCCACTCATCCCCTTCCTGAATACGCACCAGGTTGTAGGCACTCCTGAGGTCTAATTTGGTGAAAAAACGGGCCCCATGCATTGACTCAATCACTGAAGGAATGAGGGGAAGAGGATAACTAAATCGTACCGTCACATTATTCAGTGGCGTAAACCGCCATCTTTCTTCTTCACAAAGAAGAAACTTGAGGAGGCAGGTGAAGTGGAGGGACGTATATACCCCTGGCGCAGGGACTTGCTGACATATATTTCCATAGCCTCCATTTCAGCCTGCGACAGGGGATACACATGACTCCTGGGAGGTAAAGCGTCTACCCGAAGGTTTATCGCGCAATCCCTCTCCCGATGAGGTGGTAATTTAGTCTCTTGCGTCTTGGAAAATGCGAGCGCCAGATCATGGTATTCGGGGGAAATGCGCATGGTGGGGGTACCGTCTGGACTTTCCACCGTGGTCGCACCAACGGATACACCTAGACACCTACCCAGACACTCACGTGACCACCCCGTAAGAACCCTCTGCGGCCATGAGAAATTGGGGTTATGAAGGGCTAACCACGGGATACCCAAGACTACAGGGTAAGCAGGAGAATCAATAATCATAAAGGTGATCTGCTCAACATGTGTCTCCTGCGTAATCATGGTGACTGGTACAGTAACTTCCTTAACCAACCCGGACCCTAATGGTCGACTATCTAGTGCTCTGATGGGGAGTGGAATGGTTAGGGGAACCAATGAAATGCCTTGACGGTGTGCAAATGCCCTGTCCATAAAATTCCCAGCTGCGCCTGAATCGACTATCGCCTTACACTGGGAACCTACCAAGTGATCTGGAAAGGAGATAGATAAAGTACAGTGTGCTGCAAAGGGCTCTGAACACGTTTGGGTGTTCGTTACCTGGGGTGATGCGTGAGTACCCTGCCTACCGCCTCCAGACCCAAAAGAACGTTGACTACGACGTGATGTGAATTGTCCCTTCGTGCCATCAGAGTGGCACTGTCACTGTCCTCCTGCGCTCTCTCGACCGGTGGCTCCCCCCAGCTTCATCTGCTCGGGGTCAGAGTCGTCCGGAGTGGGAACGGGCAGACCCCTACCAGGACATCCTCTGGCTGCTAGCAGATTGTCCAGCCGGATGGCCATGTCCACCAGTTTGGAGAACGATAGCATGGCATCCCGGCAGGCTAGCTCCCGTCAGACGTCCTCCATTAGGTGGCACCGGAAATGGTCTATCAGGGCCCGCTCGTTCCACCCGGAGCCTGCTGCCAGCGTCCGGAACTCCAGCGCGTAGTCCTGAGCGGTCCTCGTCCCCTGCCTTAAATGAACCAGTCAAAAAACGGCCCGAAAGAGGCGAGCAAGCTCCCTGTAGTTCTCCAACGTGGTACCTCTCTCGTTCCATACCGCATTGGCCCACTCCAAGGCTCTCCCACAAAGGCAGGAATCGAGGACGGATACCTTCTCCCGTTCCCGGGGCTCCGGTCTGATGCTGGAGAAATACAACTCCAGTTGGAGTAGGAATCCCTTACAACGCGCTGCAGTCCCGTCAAATGCCGGTGGCCGGGATATCTGGATCCCTCCAGGGGCTGGGGTGTAGGTGGCTGGATCCGGTTGACCAGCTGGTCTCGATAGATTGGATCCTCTCCTCTCCAGGCGTTCTACCACCTGTAGAACCCAATCCATCGCTTCCCCCAAGCTGGCCAACATCGAGGAATGCTCCTGGACCCTTGCCACAACTCCAGGCATGCGGTCTTCTCCTGCTGACTCCATATCAGATCAGGTGAGTGATTTTGTGACGAGGTGTGAAAGAAGGAGTCAGGCGCAGGAGGTAAAATACCGAAGTCCAGAGTTTAATCCGTTTGTATATATCAAACGCCCCAAGCGTCAAACGTAACTGTACAAGGGAAAACATCCACCTTGGCAATAACACAGTGAAATGTAGCTCAACCGAGCTACACGCTCTCACAACAAAACAATCACTCACAAAGACAAGGGGAACAGAGGGAACACTTATACACATACTAATTAGGGGAATGAGCACCAGGTGTGTGTGATTGACAAGACATGACAAGTGGAGTGATGAGAATGGGATCGGCAGTAGCTAGTACTCCGGTGACGACGAACGCCGAAGCCTGCCCGAACCAGGAGGGGGGGCAGCCTCGGCGGAAGTCGTGACATGGTTGAAGTCAGCCTGGATTCAAAGATTTGGCTAGAGACAAATTGCTTTACACCTTGAATTACAATGGTGCGATTACTGCTCAGTGATCAGCATCTATCTTCAGCTATTGTATGGTCTGACCTTTCTCCTTTGTCTTTAAAGAGAGGGGAACATGAATGCCATTCATGCTCTTTATAATAAACAGGTGCGCGCGCGCACACACACACATGATTCCCAGTCGTTTGTCTCGATATCTTGGCTTGTGTGTGGCAGTTTGTGTTTCCAACATTATCACAGTAATTCAGAGCCCATTATCTTTGTAACAGTGTTCCACATTAGCTGAGTGTTTTACTGTAACATGTGCAGTATGGGATCTAGAAGATTTGGGTTTGGGGATGTTTTATGTATCCCGCAGCTCATTAAATGAATTACGAGCCCCTCCTGTTTGATGGAGCTGTCCTTGACACACCACTGTTGGTTTGAATATTGTACTAAAGATGAAAGCCTGTGATTAGAATAATGAGCTATTCAAGCCTCGTTGTGGAAGAATGGAGGATTATTACCCATGTGGTAGATGGGGGCTCAGTGGTTGCAATACGCCTGGAAACTGGTACATATTACTCTAAAGAGTTCAAATCAATTTAGATTGTACGACGAGGTTTTCACTGAAAGTCCATCTTTCATTTTTGGCCCTTGGGGACACAGATATCCACCCTCAGTTTTGTGGGAGCTTGATATTGAGACTGGGTGGGGGTAGCTAGTTCCACTATCAGATAGATGTACTGTAGATAACAAAGAAACCCAAATATAGAAAGCAATGGAGAAAATCAAATATTGTCAATTTCTCATCCTAATAGAATTCCAAGCTTATGTAAGTTGATGTACTTTAAATTGATATCATGCAGTCGTGCACTCTATAGCCTCAAAAAGACATACAGCCACCATGAACATAGTCACGGATAGAGCGTTTTAGATAAACAGTTGACACCCGCACCTCATCTCAAAGCGAGGAGAGAAAGCCTGTCATTCATGGTGATCTGCAGTAATCGTTGCCTCACAGTGTTTTTTAGGGAGGGGGTGGGAGGGGATGCAGCGGACGTCCCATTCAATTAAACTGCACACTCTTGAATTCTGATCATCCTGTAATTTCATAGCAGGGGATAGAAAATGTTCAACACCTGTTTTTTGGATTACTGGTGATTAACTTCATCAAGGGCTATTCAGCATCTGCACACTGTCATAATTAGTTTAGCTTTCCTTCAGCTTGTCAATTGTAAACGAGAGTCATTATGCCAGAATACCCCATTTTCCGGGCTTGGCGCCTGACAGCGCCGTTCCCTGCCTCTCTTGTCCTCCCAGGTGGAGCATACAGCCTGGCTGAATGCTGCCATTTTCAGTTCTCCATGTGCAAATTCTTTCTGCTCTTACAGTATGTCGCGTGCACTCTAATGTGAGTCATAATCTTTTTAAATGTGGTTTCAGAGGTTTATGTTTCTGTGGAAAACTATTCTGTAAATATCTTGTTTACTGAATCTCTGAATTCATTATTATAATTTTTTTACACTGCAATGATTCTGTCACTTGGACATTTTGTTGCTGAATGTACTCAATATAAAATTAATTCAGTTTCTCTTGTATAGCTAAATTAGGGGTGGCTTTGTAGTCAAAACCTTAGCATAGAGAGGAGCATGGAAACGTTTATGGCTGTTTACCATTCCTTCACTCTAAGTTGCCCTGGGTATGGCTCTTTGGTGATAGATAAGAATTTGATGAGCAGGTTCTTCAGGAGGACTTATCATCCATTTTCAGATTGTGAAGGTTCCTCTCATCGCTCTCCTAGTTATCTCCAGTGGGATGAACCACATTTAGAGGGGTTCACAACGACCGCAGCCCATTTCACCAGGGGCCAGCGTGCAGCGGAGGAACTAGAAAATCTCTTCAGGAGCAGATGCCATCACTCACAGCCAATCCTTTTATGATATATCTCTCTCAACAGAGAGAACTGGGGCAAGAAGCGGTTAAGAGAGGGTCAGGGATTGAAAAAGATTAAGTGGATTCTCCCTCCCTCTCCGCCTCTCATGCCCACCTCCATTTGACCTCTGACCTCCCTCTCTCCAGCTGAATAGAGTGATGCCTGCTGATACTTTGTCAATGCAGAGCAGAATGGGCTGAGTTTCCAGCTGCCGTCCCTTAGCCCTGTTGCCTTATCGATCCTACTACCACTCTCCTACTAAAAAACTGTCAATGTGGTGAGTCCCCCCCCCAGTGTTCACGCTCTGCCAGGCTGCGTACACACCTCTCTAATCAGGAGTGCCGTGTGCAGAGGAGCTGGTTCTCTGAAACGATTAAGCCCAGGGACAGCTGCAGCTCTCTTCCCCCTGTTCTGAACGCCAGATCCCATCTAGAAAGCACTTCATCTGGGTCGGCACAGAGGCCCCAGCTGGGCCGGTTACATCCATGTGGAAGGCAGCAGGTAATAGCCTGTGTAATGTGTTTGGAGGAGTAGCTTTAGTATTCACAGCCAGCATTGACCTCAGCCAGGCAGGGCCACCCCCACAGTAACTTCCTCTGAAAATATGTAATTGAATTCATCAGGAAGGGTAAACATATTCTAAGTAGCAGAGTAAGATAATTATGTTGTGGATAGATCAAGGAAGGGGATAGCAGCTTTACAAGTAATTTAAAATTGGCAAAGCTAAACACAAACATTAGGATTGGTAGTGTGTCTGACTTATACCTCTTGCTAGCTAATGCTACTATACTTGTGACTCAGATGGCAGATTCGTTTTTTATCGACTACTAAAATTCTCACTTCAATCACTCCCCCTCACAAAACAGATTACATTTTCGGAGAATCTATGTGATTTGTTTAGGAGGCAGTTTTGCTAACTTAGAAACACCCAATTTTACATAAACACACATACATACACAAACACAACCAAATACACACACACTTGCACAGGTACACATTCAGACAACGATTGCAATCAGATAAAGCAGAATATTTGCTTTTGGTGATGTGTTTTCTATAGATATTGCTGTGGAAGTACAAAACAATTTCGGCTGTTATCTCAAACTGACTGACCCTTGAAGAAGAGTTTTCTTACCTGAGTAGCAGGCAGTCGTGTGGATGTCTATCCATCCAATAATAATTTTAAGAAAATTAAATGTTTTAGTTTATTTCCAACATCACACTTCTTCTTGCCACACATCTCTTGATTGTGTTGTTGCCCCCACTGTAGGTTTGTAGGTCTTTTCCGTTACAGGACACTGCCACTCCGCTCCTGCTATTTACCTCCTAGCTCTCTCCTTACCAACAGGGCTGTGATGGGGTTGTGGTTGTGAGCATCTCATCCCTGTGTTGAGAGGTATTTATTGCATGTATAATTGAGAGGTTCTCACATCTGCTGCCATGTCAGAAATATAAAGAGTTGTCGCTCAGGGCAACCGTGGGGCAGCCTAGTTGTCTTGTCTTTTCCAGTCACTCATTAGCTAACAGTTCAGGAAGGAGGAAGACCCTCTGCCCCATGCAGAGCGCTCCATCCACCATGCCTGTTCTGTTCTGTTCTGTTCTGTTCTGTCAGTGCAGACTGTTCAGTGAGTGGCCCGTAATTAGGACCCGCCTCTCTCAAAATGGATTAGTTAGCAGTGGAGCTTGATCTCTATTAGGCTGTTAGGCCCTGATATTGATTGGTCTGTTTGGCTTTTTTCAAGTTAAATCAGTCCTGTGGTGGCAGACTAACCCTCAGCCCAAAGCAGTCTGTCTGTGGTACTGCTGCATCCAAAACAATGCCTGGACTATTTTAGATTGTAATGAGGCCAAAACCTAGCTGAGGACCCCTGTGTCCATCGCTGTTGTTGATAAAATAAAAACATAACGGAGATGTATTGTGTTGATTTAGTTATTATATCATAGCTTTCATTCATTTTCATATGCATGTTTTCATCACTGGTTTGACTAATTGCTATTCCTTTCTTTTGGTGAACTAATACAATGTATTCCCACTGGGCACACACTGGTTGAATCAACGTTGTTTCCACGTCATTTCAATTAAATCTGTGCCCAGTGGGTTATCTCATATGGTGGCTTTGGCTAAATGTCAATTTTGTTCTACTTGTAAATAAACCAATCATAAAGGTTTGGGAGGCATTTCAATGGATAGTCTCCTTGGACTATCCATACGCTTCATAGCATTCACACTAAAACAAAACTACACACTCCCAGGACATCCACAGCCTAGATTTCTGTAGAGCGGCCACTGCAGTTGATAGGATTGTATCTATCTGGTGAGATGAGAGCCTGGTGTAGTATAGCCTTTCTTCTCAGCCAGTGCCAGCAGCTCCCTGTGCCACTGCTCTGACGAACAATGAGATAAACAGTGCTAAATGTCTTTGTGCTGAACCTCCCTCTCTCTGCATTGCCAATGCATTGGAAGAGCTGCATTGGAAGACTGATGTGATTATAGCGTATGTGGAATAGTATTCTTCTCTCCAGCCATGTGTATTTATTATTTATTTATCTATCTGCTCTCCCTTGTAGGTGAATTTGATCGGCCTACTTCACTTCGACATGGCTTTGAGTGGATGGCTCTCTAAGTTTATATGTTTTTATTTTCTCAAGCTAGATGATTCACAGGAAGAAAACAGAGGGGAGGGAGAACGGCTTGGAGAGATTAGTTTGTTTTATTGTTTTTCACTCGTCCTTGAGCCACTGTGCTTTGGGTATTCAATGATATGTGAGTGTGTTATTTTCCCAATACCCGCCCCCAAACCCAAATAACATAGAGAAGTTAGGTTATCTGTTTGGTGTGTGTAATGCAGTCCAATACAG
This sequence comes from Coregonus clupeaformis, assembly GCF_020615455.1. Taxonomy (NCBI): domain Eukaryota; kingdom Metazoa; phylum Chordata; class Actinopteri; order Salmoniformes; family Salmonidae; genus Coregonus; species Coregonus clupeaformis. The sequence goes on from NC_059200.1 coordinate 31,444,416, forward strand.
ACAACCACACAGGCTACACCTTCACATTTTGTAATTATACATCTTCATAGATCATAATGTGCTTGTTTGAGCAGTTATTATTAGCTGTAGACCTTGTCAATAATTCACTGAATACAAGTTAGTCTGCAATTTATTTGACTGTGGATTACTGAAGTGTGATTTCGTAAAGTAAAAACTTAGAACGTCACTGTATCCAACAAGCCTGACCATGGTGGTAAATCTTGTACCCTTGCATGTTTTATTAACTGTTTAGAAAATATTGCAATATACAGAGCAATACTGTATGTTTACACATATGCCTTTTGCAGATGAAGAAAAGTGTGTGTAGGTCAGTGTATGAGTGCTCAGGTTCTTTTTTTATTTATTTATTTATTTTTATTTTGGGGGTAGATCAGCTTAATATTGGAGATAGATTTTAACTTCCATCAATGTAATTGTCTGCATCACTTCCAATCCCCCATGTTTATATATATACACACATACATACATACATATATACACACATACATACATACATATACATACAGTGGGGAGAACAAGTATTTGATACACTGCCGATTTTGCAGGTTTTCCTACTTACAAAGCATGTAGAGGTCTGTAATTTTTATCATAGGTACACTTCAACTGTGATAGAGACGGAATCTAAAACAAAAATCCAGAAAATCACATTGTATGATTTTTAAGTAATTAATTTGCATTTTATTGCATGACATAAGTATTTGATCACCTACCAACCAGTAAGAATTCCGGCTCTCAGAGACCTGTTAGTTTTTCTTTAAGAAGCCCTCCTGTTCTCCACTCATTACCTGTATTAACTGCACCTGTTTGAACTCGTTACCTGTATAAAAGACACCTGTCCACACACTCAATCAAACAGACTCCAACCTCTCCACAATGGCCAAGACCAGAGAGCTGTGTAAGGACATCAGGGATAAAATTGTAGACCTGCACAAGGCTGGGTTGGGCTACAGGACAATAGGCAAGCAGCTTGGTGAGAAGGCAACAACTGTTGGCGCAATTATTAGAAAATGGAAGAAGTTCAAGATGACGGTCAATCACCCTCGGTCTGGGGCTCCATGCAAGATCTCACCTCGTGGGGCATCAATGATCATGAGGAAGGTGAGGGATCAGCCCAAAACTACACGGCAGGACCTGGTCAATGACCTGAAGAGCGCTGGGACCACAGTCTCAAAGAAAACCATTAGTAACACACTACGCCGTCATGGATTAAAATCCTGCAGCGCACGCAAGGTCCCCCTGCTCAAGCCAACGCATGTCCAGGCCCGTCTGAAGTTTGCTAATGACCATCTGGATGATCCAGAGGAGGAATGGGAGAAGGTCATGTGGTCTGATGAGACAAAAATAAAGCTTTTTGGTCTAAACTCCACTCGCCGTGTTTGAAGGAAGAAGAAGGATGAGTACAACCCCAAGAACACCATCCCAACCGTGAAGCATGGAGGTGGAAACATCATTCTTTGGGGATGCTTTTCTGCAAAGGGGACAGGATGACTGCACCGTATTGAGGGGAGGATGGATGGGGCCATGTATCGCGAGATCTTGGCCAACAACCTCCTTCCCTCAGTAAGAGCATTGAAGATGGGTCGTGGCTGGTCTTCCAGCATGACAATGACCTAAAACACACAGCCAGGGCAACTAAGGAGTGGCTCCGTAAGAAGCATCTCAAGGTCCTGGAGTGGCCTAGCCAGTCTCCAGACCTGAACCCAATAGAAAATCTTTGGAGGGAGCTGAAAGTCCGTATTGCCCAGCGACAGCTCCAAAACCTGAAGGATCTGGAGAAGGTCTGTATGGAGGAGTGGGCCTCAATCCCTGCTGCAGTGTGTGCAAACCTGGTCAAGAACTACAGGAAACGTATGATCTCTGTAATTGCAAACAAATGTTTCTGTACCAAATATTAAGTTCTGCTTTTCTGATGTATCAAATACTTATGTCATGCAATAAAATGCAAATGAATTATTTAAAAATCATACAATGTGATTTTCTGGATTCCGTCTCTTACAGTTGAAGTGTACCTATGATAAAAATTACAGACCTCTACATGCTTTGTAAGTAGGAAAACCTGCAAAATCGGCAGTGTATCAAATACTTGTTCTCCCCACTGTATATATACACTGCTCCAAAAAATTAAGGGAACACTAAAATAACACATCCTAGATCTGAATGAATGAAATAATCTTATTAAATACTTTTTTCTTTACATAGTTGAATGTGCTGACAACAAAATCACACAAAAATTATCAATGGAAATCAAATGTATCAACGCATGGAGGTCTGGATTTGGAGTCACCCTCAAAATTAAAGTGGAAAACCACACTACAGACTGATCCAACTTTGATGTAATGTCCTTAAATCAAGTCAAAATGAGGCTCAGTAGTGTGTGTGGCCTCCATGTGCCTGTATGACCCTACAACGCCTGGGCATGCTCCTGATGAGGTGGCGGATGGTCTCCTGAGGGATCTCCTCCCAGACCTGGACTAAAGCATCCGCCAACTCCTGGACTGTCTGTGGTGCAACGTGGCGTTGGTGGATGGAGCGAGACATGATGTCCCAGATGTGCTCAATTGGATTCAGGTCTGGGGAACGGGGGGGCCAGTCCATAGCATCAATGCCTTCCTCTTGCAGGAACTGCTGACACACTCCAGCCACATGAGGTCTAGCATTGTCTTGCATTAGGAGGAACCCAGGGCCAACCGCACCAGCATATGGTCTCACAAGGGGTCTGAGGATCTCATCTCGGTACCTAATGGCAGTCAGGCTACCTCTGGCGAGCACATGGAGGGCTGTGCGGCCCCCCAAAGAAATGCCACCCCACACCATGACTGACCCACCGCTAAACCGGTCATGCTGGAGGATGTTGCAGGCAGCAGAACGTTCTCCACGGCGTCTCCAGACTCTGTCACGTCTGTCACATATGCTCAGTGTGAACCTGCTTTCATCTGTGAAGAGCACAGGGCGCCAGTGGCGAATTTGCCAATCTTGGTGTTCTCTGGCAAATGCCAAACGTCCTGCACGGTGTTGGGCTGTAAGCACAACCCCCACCTGTGGACGTCGGGCCCTCATACCACCCTCATGGAGTCTGTTTCTGACCGTTTGAGTAGACACATGCACATTTGTGGCCTGCTGGAGGTCATTTTGCAGGGCTCTGGCAGTGTTCCTCCTGCTCCTCCTTGCACAAAGACGGAGGTAGCAGTCCTTCTGCTGGGTTGTTGCCCTCCTACGGCCTCCTCCACGTCTCCTGATGTACTGGCCTGTCTCCTGGTAGCGCCTCCATGCTCTGGACACTACGCTGACAGACACAGCAAACCTTCTTGCCACAGCTCGCATTGATGTGCCATCCTGGATGAGCTGCACTACCTGAGCCACTTGTGTGGGTTGTAGACTCCGTCTCATGCTACCACTAGAATGAAAGCACCGCCAGCATTCAAAAGTGACCAAAACATCAGCCAGGAAGCATAGGAATTGAGAAGTGGTCTGTGGTCACCACCTGCAAAACCAGTCCTTTATTGGGGGTGTCTTGCTAATTGCCTATAATTTCCACCTGTTGTCTATTCCATTTGCACAACAGCATGTGAAATTTATTGTCAATCAGTGTTGCTTCCTAAGTGGACAGTTTGATTTCACAGAAGTGTGATTGACTTGGAGTTACATTGTGTTGTTTAAGTGTTCCCTTTATTTTTTTGAGCAGTATATATATATATATATATATATATATATATATATATATATATACACACATACATATACATATACATATACACATATACATATACATATACATATACATATACACACACATACATACATACATACATACATACATACATACACATACATATCCTTTAAAAATATATTACTTTCCAACCCTACCACCCTTTCCCCACTTGGAGTAAACTAGTGAACAACAACGCCTAGGCCTCTACTTCCAGCCCATACCCACTATCTACATTTTATGGACACAGTCAATTTTACAATAATTACATTTTGTTTGTTATTTCTCCTGAACTTCTACTCTCAACGGCTCCGATCATTTTCATGATGTCCATCCGGTTTGCTTCTATATGCCATATCTTTCTAACTGTTCTCCTTCACAAAAGCTCCCAACCTACAACCCATACACTTATTATGGACACAGCGTGCCTACATTATTAGTTATCTTGATATTGTTTGTTGTTAGTTGTTATTAGTCCCATCCTTCAATTCTATTCAACACCTCCCATCTATCTTTTATTACCATCCATATAGGATTTCTATTTGCCATATATATATATTTCAACTGTACTGTGATGTCTTACAAAAGTTCTGTACCTTTCTATTCTCATTGTTTCTACAGATTGTGAATTGAAAATAAACATGTTTGCTAATAGTATTATTATGTTATTGATCGATTGACTATGACTTTTCAGATCACCCAGTAGTGCTATCTGCAGGGTTAGTTCCAGGTAAATATTGCAATCCTTTAGCCATTCCTGGACCTGTGTCCAAAAACAAGCTACAAATGGACAGTACCAAAACAAATGATCTAATGATTCTGTCTCTTCGCAGCAAAATCTGCAGAGCTGGGAAGATTGTATCCCCCATATAAATAATATTCTATTGGTAGCAAGAATTTTATATAATACTTTAAATTGAAAGATTCTAAGTTTTGAATCCGGTGTCGTTTTGCGTATCAGTTCTTAACACTATGCCATGGGATCGGTACGTCAAAAATCTCTTCCCAACTATTTTGCAATGTATATGTGATGGCTGTCAATCCTTTGGTCCTTAAATGAAACTGGTATACTTTTTTATTTATCACAGTTTTCTTTAACCACTTATGTTCTTTAATGCAAGGCCGACAGACAAGTTCCTTACTTTCTCCTCCTTCCACTTTCCTCTTCCATTTTTGCGGTAAGGCTGCAATTATTTGGTTGTAATTTTGGGTAGAGCAGACATTTCCATATGTCTTTGTTAGCTGCATGTGCGACATAACTCCACCAGTCCTACCGATGATATAATTTACAAAGATTATACCTTTTTTAAACATTTTGTCAACAAAAAAAATGTTTTTTGTCAATTAGTATATTTGAGTTTAACCACAATATTTGTTGCATTAGTTGTTCTGTCGTTTCTGGAGGATTCAATTGAAATTGCAACCAACTTTCTATGGCTTGTTTTAGAAATAGTGATATCTGGGGGATGATTTCCTTTTCGAATAACTGAAAGTGAGTGGTTGTAATCTGAATAAAGGGGAAAAGGCCATTCTTGAACATTGGGTGAGACAATCTTACTAATATGCTAGAGAACCAGTTCGGATTTAAGTATAACTTTTGTATGACTGAAGCTTTTAGTGATAGGTCTAATGCTTTAATATTTAATAATTTCTGTCCTCCAAATTCATATTCATTATATAAATAGGCCCGTTTAATTTTGTCTGGCTTGCCGTTCCAAATAAAATGGAATATTTTTTTCTCATATAATTTTAAAAACTGTTCGCTAGGCGTAGGCAAGACCATAAGCAAATAGATAAACTGGGATAATACTAAAGAGTTAATCAGGGTGATTTTTCCACAAATTGACAGGCACCCACCTTTCCATGGTAGCAAGATCTTATCTATTTCTGCTAACTTTCTATTATAATTTATTGAAGTGAAATCATTTATTTCCTTTGGGATATGTATTCCGAGTATATCCACATCACCATCAGACCATTTTATTGGTAAACTACATGGCAATGTAAAATTTTTATTTTTTATTGATCCAATACGTAATATAGTACATTTGTCATAATTTGGTTGTAATCCAGAGAGGTTAGAAAATGTATCTAGATCCTCTATGAGGCTGTGGAGTGATTCTAGTTGTGGATTTAAAAGAAAACATGAATCATCAGCGTACAATGATACCTTTGTTTTTAAGCCCTGGATTTCTAATCCCCTGATATTATTGTTGGATCTGATTTTAATAGCTAACATCTCGATGGCCACAATAAATAGATATGCCGATAGTGGACAACCTTGTTTCACTCCTCTTGACAGTTTAAAACTTTCTGAGAAATAGCTATTATTTACTATTTTACACCTAGGGTTACTATACATGATTTTGACCCATTTTATAAGAGATTCACCAAAATTGAAATGCTCCAGGCATTTATATATAAACCCCAGTCGTACTTTATCAAATGCCTTTTTGAAGTCTGCTATGAATAGCAGGCCTGGTTTCTCAGATTTTCCATAATTGTCTATTGTTTCCAATACTTGCCTTATATTATCTCCAATGTATCTTCCATGTAAAAAACCTTTCTGATAAGAATGAATAATATCCGACAATTCCTTTTTAATTCTATGCGCTATACATTTTGCTAGAATTTTTGCATCACAACACTGAAGTGTAAGGGGCCTCCAATTTTTTAAATGGACTGGATCTTTATATTTTCCACTTCTATCCTGTTTTAGTAATAATGAGATCAGACCTTTTTCTTGAGTGTCAGATAATCTACCATTTACATAGGAGTGGTTAAAACATGCTAATAACGGTCCTCTTAGTATATCAAAAAAGGTTTGGTATACTTCGACTGGTATGCCATCCAACCCTGGAGTTTTCCCGGACTTAAAGTCTTTAATTGCATTCAGAAGTTCCTCCTCTGTAATTTCACCTTCACATGAGTCTTTCTGTTTGGCTGTTAATTTTACATTATCAATAAATAAAAAATCTCTACAATTAGCTTCAGTTAGAGGATAATTATTTATTATATTATAGGAGATGGAGGCGACTGAAACGAAAACATATGCTTAAAGTACCTTGTTTCCTCCTTCAAAATATAATTTGGTGAATCATGGGTTCTTTTCTTTTTGGTAGCATTCCTATGTTGAAGATAAAAAAATAATTTGTTGCATTTTTCCCAATATTCCATCCAGTTTGCTTTATTTTTATAATATATTACACTTGGTCTTTCTTGAATAAGTTTCTCCATTTCTTTTTGTTTTTCCTCTAATTTATTCTGAGCCTCTATGTTACAGTTTTTATTGCCATCTATCTGTTCTGACAGACCTTCTATTTCCTTTGTTAGTATAAACTCTTTTGACCTAAATTGCTTTTGTTTTCGAGATGAGTACTGAATTGCATGGCCTCTAAAGGCACATTTAAAGGTGTCCCATATAATAAGGGGATTTGCTGTACCTATGTTATGTCGGAAAAAGTCAGTTATAAATTCCTTTGTCCTAGTTAAAAATAAATTATCATCCAATAGGCTTTGATTACATTTCCAATATCCTCGCCCATGTGGAAATTCAGTAAGAGCAATGTATATGCCAATTATATGATGGTCCGACCGCATTCTGTCCCCTATCAACATTTTTAAAACTTTTGGTGCCGACGAGAATGAGATAAGAAAGAAGTCGAGACAACTAGCTTGATTGAGTCTCCACCATGTATATCTCACTAGATCAGGATATTTAAGCCTCCATATATCTACTAGTTCTAATGTATCCATGACATTCACAATTTCCTTAAGAGCATGTGGGTAATTGTTTGTGGTGTGATTTCCTTTACAGTCCATTGAGCTATTTAAAACAATATTATAATCCCCCACCATAATAATATTGTCTTGAATTGCTTTCAGGGTTGATAATTTATTATATATATTGTCAAAGAAGTATGGATCATCATTATTTGGTCCGTAAATGTTAATGAGCCATATCTGTTTATTGTCCAATAACATATTTAAAATAATCCATCTACCTTGCGTATCTATTTGGACAATTTGCACATTCGGATCGAAATTGCTATTAATTAATATCATCACCCCTTTTGAATGTCTTTGCCCATGGGAGGAGTATATTTCGCCCCCCCCCATTCCCTTTTCCATGCAACTTCATCTAGAATTGTTGAATGAGTTTCCTGTAAACAATAGATATTATATTCCTTCTCTTTGAGCCATGTAAATATTGTTCTTCTTTTGTTATTTTCAGCTAAGCCATTACAATTATAACTGGCTATACTTATTTCACCATACACCATAATGAGATACAAGTTTCAAGTCTATTTATCATTATATATGTTTGTAAATTTACCAATAAAAATACCGTAATGATTGAGTGTCCATATACATTGGGGAGAACAAGTATTTGATACACTGCCGATTTTGCAGGTTTTCCTACTTACAAAGCATGTAGAGGTCTGTAATTTTTATCATAGGTACATTGTATGATTTTTAAGTAATTCATTTGCATTTTATTGCATGACATAAGTATTTGATACATCAGAAAAGCAGAACTTAATATTTGGTACAGAAACCTTTGTTTGCAATTACAGAGATCATACATTTCCTGTAGGTCTTGACCAGGTTTGCACACACTGCAGCAGGGATTTTGGCCCACTCCTCCATACAGACCTTCTCCAGATCCTTCAGGTTTCGGGGCTGTCGCTGGGCAATACGGACTTTCAGCTCCCTCCAAAGATTTTCAATTGGGTTCAGGTCTGGAGACTGGCTAGGCCACTCCAGGACCTTGAGATGCTTCTTACGGAGCCACTCCTTAGTTTCCCTGGTTGTGTGTTTCGGGTCGTTATCATGCTGGAAGACCCAGCCACGACCCATCTTCAATGCTCTTACTGAGGGAAGGAGGTTGTTGGCCAAGATCTCGCGATACATGGCCCCATCCATCCTCCCCTCAATACGGTGCAGTCGTACTGTCCCCTTTGCAGAAAAGCATCCCCAAAGAATGATGTTTCCACCTCCATGCTTCACGGTTGGGATGGCGTTCTTGGGGTTGTACTCATCCTTCTTCTTCCTCCAAACACGGCGAGTGGAGTTTAGACCAAAAAGCTCTATTTTTGTCTCATCAGACCACATGACCTTCTCCCATTCCTCCTCTGGATCATCCAGATGGTCATTGGCAAACTTCAGACGGGCCTGGACATGCGCTGGCTTGAGCAGGGGGACCTTGCGTGCGCTGCAGGATTTTAATCCATGACGGCGTAGTGTGTTACTAATGGTTTTCTTTGAGACTGTGGTCCCAGCTCTCTTCAGGTCATTGACCAGGTCCTGTCGTGTAGTTCTGGGCTGATCCCTCACCTTCCTCATGATCATTGATGCCCCACGAGGTGAGATCTTGCATGGAGCCCCAGACCGAGGTTGATTGACCGTCATCTTGAACTTCTTCCATTTTCTAATAATTGCGCCAACAGTTGTTGCCTTCTCACCAAGCTGCTTGCCTATTGTCCTGTAGCCCATCCCAGCCTTGTGCAGGTCTACAATTTAATCCCTGATGTCCTTACACAGCTCTCTGGTCTTGGCCATTGTGGAGAGTTTGGAGTCTGTTTGATTGAGTGTGTGGACAGGTGTCTTTTATACAGGTAACGAGTTCAAACAGGTGCAGTTAATACAGGTAATGAGTGGAGAACAGGAGGGCTTCTTAAAGAAAAACTAACAGGTCTGTGAGAGCCGGAAGTCTTACCGGTTGGTAGGTGATCAAATACTTATGTCATGCAATAAAATGCAAATTAATTACTTAAAAATCATACAATGTGATTTTTCAGTTGAAGTGTACCTATGATAAAAATTACAGACCTCTACATGCTTTGTAAGTAGGGAAACCTGCAAAATCGGCAGTGTATCAAATACTTGTTCTCCCCACTGTAGCTGTACCATTATATTTGCATTGCTACTAAGTATCCCTTCAATTGTTCTCCACTAATTCCTCCGCTAAAGCCCCTCCCCATCCCAAGTTGAGCCGTCATCCCAGTGATCGGCATCCCACCCACATCCCTCCGGATCCCTAGGGCCCCGACAGGCCAGGGCCCATCCATCGAAAACAGCACACAGTGCCACGCACTCGGGTTCTTTCTGCCTGACTCTCCATGTATCCAGGCCTATGACTGCAGCGTGTTGTCGCAGAAATCCAATCTTGTCACATCAAACAAGGCCCCTGTCCTCTACCCTGGCACAGTGGAACAGACCAACGGCTCCTGGCCGACGAGCTATTCTTCTGTTCTGACCTGTCATTTGAATGGCAGATGACTCCCCATGAGTCAGTCAGTGAGTGAGTCAGTCAGTCAGTCAGTCACAGGAGAAACACAGAGAGAACAGGGACAATCATTACACAGATGGCCTCTCCCCATTGCCTCTGGAGATACACACTGCAGACAGCTTTTATTATAGCTTTTAGTCTGTAGAGAAATGTGGAAGCAAAATGTTTTCTTGATCGAGCATTTTGCGTGTTATTTATTTATTTATTTGACTGTTTCCGAGATCAAATACACCCACTCTGTTTTTTTGCTCGGTGATTGCATATTCAGCTTGTGTTTGTCTTGTTGTGAAAAAGGAAAAACAAGTGTCTGTGAGTTTGTTATTTTCTGTCAACCCATCCCTAAATTGTGTGCTGGTTAAGGTGTCAGCACCAATCAAATAGGGGATGGTCATCAGAGGAGTTGAGGGTTAGACTCTGTCATGGTCAGTCAGATGTGGGGTCTGGATGGTTGCGCTCACTGAGACATGGTCCAGATGTACCTTGGTAGCGTCTGGCTAACCCTGTTTTATAGTCTCCGTTAGACTACAGGCCTGTTACTGTAACGCTCAGCAGTCAGACTGGCAGAGCACAGACAAACAGACAAAAGCCTGAAGACTGCAATCTACTGGTCCAACCCAACTGTTGTAACTTTAATGGGTTACAGAGTTAATGTTTACAGAGTTAATTCCTTGTGATGTATCTAAAGATTATTTACAGTAATTTACATACAATATGTCCAAGAGTAATTTTATTAGAATTCATGTGATGGAGATTGAGAGTATTATGTACATTTCTGTTGCATTGGTTAGTATTGGATTACGCTATTAACTGCAAGTAGCAGAATGCTTTGCAACAGGAAGTGGAAAGTGCGTAGTGTCAAGTGATTAGCCTGGTTTTCACTAGCAACTTTGTTTAATTATTTTGAACGATCTAAAGTGATGAAATGCAACGTGAACAAGTATTATTACCAAAATAAGCTTTCATCTTATAACCGACGTCCCGAGTCATTACTTTGAAGATAGTTATTCTATACCAACACTGAAAAGTTTGTTAGTTAGATCCGCGTTAAAATGTAAAGGTAATTTCTGATTGAGCCGACATATGCAGCGTTTACCGTGAATGCAGTCTCCACGACCGCGGGACCATTGCCTTTAATTGTCAATCGCGCTTTAAAGCGGATCTTCAGCGTTACAAATTGAATAAAGCCCTTAGTCTGTGTTTGGGAGTAGTGATGAGTGAGTGAGAGGATAGAGTCTCCGATTACTCTACAATGAAACACAACAATGGGCACTTCATTAAAATCACTGTCACTTTTTGTGTCAGTTTATTTATCATGATGAAAGTTCTATTATAGTAATGTGAAGGAAACACAGATTGCAACACTGAGCTGTTCTCTCCCCAAGATCATTTTAAGAGAACATTGTGATGCTTTGTAAGTAGGGAAACCTGCAAAATCGGCAGTGTATCAAATACTTGTTCTCCCCACTGTAGCTGTACCATTATATTTGCATTGCTACTAAGTATCCCTTCAATTGTTCTCCACTAATTCCCCCGCTAAAGCCCCTCCCCATCCCAAGTTGAGCCGTCATCCCAGTGATCGGCATCCCACCCACATCCCTCCGGATCCCTAGGGCACTCCTGAGTGGCGCAGTGGTCTAAGGCACTGCATCGCAGTGCTAACTGTGCCACTAGATCCTGGTTCGAATCCAGGCTCTGTCGCAGCTGGCCGCGACCGGGAGACTCATGGGCGGCGCACAATTGGCCCAGCGTCGTCCAGGGTAGGGGAGGGAATGGCCGGCAGGGATGTAGCTCAGTTGATAGAGCATGGCGTTTGCAACGCCAGGGTTGTGGGTTCGATTCCCACGGGGGGCCAGTATTTAAAAAAAATGTGTATTCACTAACTGTAAGTCGCTCTGGATAAGAGCGTCTGCTAAATGACGTAAATGTAAATGTAAAGGAGGATAGTGGGGACTGGGGAGTATTGAGAGTTACCATGCGAGTGTGTCTAAGGAGGGGGGAGGAGTCTATAATAATAATATATGCCATTTAGCAGATGCTTTTATACAAAGCAACTTACAGTCATGAGGTCATACATTTTACGAGTGGTTGGCCCTGGGAAACAAACCCACAATTCTGACATTACAAGCAACGTTCCCTCAAAATATGTTCGGCACTGAGCAAATTTCAGGTCTGCTGAGATCAAACTTGAATTTTGTGAGAATTCTGTGCAACTTCCAGCGTGCATTTACTGTGAACACTAAGGCTGTACCTGCTTTAAGTTACAGTTTTAACAGTGGGCTAATGTGGCTATTTGATCATAATGTAGGCCTACCAGAGTGGCCTACCATCAAAAACAATGGAGAAAATGCATCCCATAACATTTTAACATGGAAATAGCTGTTCTATCATTCAGTCTTCAGTAGCAGCCAACATGTGGTGTTCAATGTAGGCCTACATTCCTTGAGACTTTTGGGGAAAAAACATGCAGGGCTTGACATTAATCTGTTTATCCACATGTCCTTCAGACAAGGAGGTGACCGAAAATGTTGTTGTGTTGTTTGATGCAAGAAACCACTTTACAAAATAAAATGCATTATTATTCCCATACCATTATTACAGAGAATCAGACAGATTATGCTACCCTCTGCCTATTGGCTTCTTAGCTTATTCAAGCCTGTCTCAAAATACAACACTTTAAGACAAATAAAAAGCTCTTTACCTGACTCGCTTTTCAAAGATGTCTAGAGATGTACATGTTTTGTGCTCTTGTACGAAGCAATCACTCCCCTATTGCTGACTGCAAATTATCTATAACTGGGCTAATAACTCACTAACTAGCAAAGGATATGAACAAAATGTGCACACATGGCTACATGCAGCTCTCGCTTTGATCATAAAACAAGCGCATCTACTCACGACCGCTCATGCTGTAAACACAGTCTAGTTCAAAGTAAATGGCACAGATTCATATATGGTAATGGTCTATTTGCATATAGGCCTACTGCAGCTCTGATTGTTTATGCCGCACCGGTCTGTGTAGAGTACGGGCTGAGTAGTGCTTGTCAATGCAATAGAATCCTACTCCGATGCGTTCTGCCTACAACAACATCTCTTGCATAGTTCGTTTTGTTTCGGTATGTTGCATTGAAAGTGGCTAATATTGCGTTGATTCCATCACAATTGCCACAGTAAAGGAAAACGTTGATAGTGTTAACAGGGAAACTCTAGAACAGTGGTCACCAACCTTTTCTGAGTCAAGATCACTTTGAGTCAAAATGCAAGCCGAGATCTACCGTTCAGATCTTTTTTTAACATGACTTAAAAAATTGAAGCCTGTGCAACATTAATCAATTAAAAACAGTACCGTAGCAATGAGGTTTGTGCAGTAAGCTATAGGCCCAATACATTATCACCACATATTGGCTTTGCTTGAATTGCCCTGCCAATGCATTGTTGTTCGGCCATTTAAAAATATATATATTTAAAAATTTGAGGTAGGCCATATGATCACATATGATTAGATCCGTTGTATTATTTGTGAAGCACAGCTGAGTGAGAATACATTTAAATAATTTGCTTTTATTTTTATTTGACTGGGCTGATGGTGCCTGCATCTGATGGTCAGTCTCAGTGGAGGGAGAGAGCAGCAGACTGCGGGTCCGCCTCTCAACATCCCTCTGCTCTCCCTTTCCTCCACTGACACTGACCAAATAGGGACACCGTCTTCCAGCTGATGGCAAAACTCGAGTCGCACCACATTATTTCATGCACAAATTCATATTGCTACTTCGATGAACAGAGAAAGTGAAATATTCCTCTCTATTACAAAAGACCCAAGCCACTAATAATAACAACAACGCAAGCCTATAGATACACTTTCCTACTCATTCAGTACTGCTGCAGTGCTTGTTGTAGCACTGAGTGGAAATAAGAAAAGCACACATTTTATGGCTTATAAAATTGTTGAATACAAAGGGATGACAGTGCTGAGTAAGAACTTAAACATCTGGGCCCGCCGGAAAGGCAGAGTTTGCACCTTCAGACACATGAAATGGTTCAAAATGGCAACATTTCGCCTACCCGGCGCACAGGGCAGCTGAATCGGGTGCACCTATCGCAAACAGCCCGAGACAAATAAAAAAAATAGGAGCAGAAGGCTTTATCATTGGGTTTTTTACAGAAATGTTTGGCGATCGACTAGGAATACGATCACGATCGACTGGTTGGTGAGCACTGCTTTAGAAAGTTGAGTGAAGTTCAATCTCGTGCTTCTCTCTGCAGGCTGATATTTCTGTGAGGCAGTCCCGGGCGAGCTGTGCAAGCACGCACGTGCGCAGTTTAGAGGGACCACTGGTTACAAGCACCATGCTCTACCAACTGAACCATTGCAATTCAGGACAAACTGAGCCATACAGGAGTCTCTGTTCTGCCCATGAGCCTTAGCTGTGTGTACATCCCAGGATTAAATCTGGATTATGGAGGCAAACAGAGAAAGAGAGGATGATCCTAGCCAGGGCTGGAGAGTGGGCAGCCCATGGTTCACACACAACACACCCTGGCCGTTTGGGGTAAACAGCATGATGCTTATTTTCTTGTCTGTCTGTTTGAGAAAATAACAAGCTTTATTTCTCTGATTTGCCGTTATAATTGGTAGTCAGGTAAATACTGAAAATTGCCTACCATTGAGACATGCATAAATTCAAACCCATCATAATCTCACATTGTGAGTCATTTTATGAGAATGGTGGGGAAAGCAGGGATTCTAGACAGCATTTTAATGGACTATGCCGGTGCCACAAAATGCATATAATGTCAGCCCAAAAATGCAGTATGTACTATAATTGCTCTTGGTTGTTTTAACAAGCACTCAGACAAAGAAGACGTATGAAAAATGTGCTTGTCTAGCAGATGGTACCATCTTTGCCCTGTTGTGCTTTTCACCACTTATAATATATAATAATATAATGCCATTTAGCAGACGCTTTTATCCAAAGCGACTTACAGTCATGCGTGCATAATTTTTTTTTTGTGTATGGGTGGTCCCGGGGATCGAACCCACTACCTTGGCGTTACAAGCGACGTGCTCTACCAGCTGAGCTACAGAGGACCACTTACATCAGTAGCATCATAGACACATCTCCTGTGCCTGTTAGCAGACAGTTCTTTGAAATGACTGCTAATATGGGGAGCCCAGATGTTTATCTGACTGGCTGAGGGACATGGGAACAAATACTGTGCCCAAGATCATCTGAAGTCATCCTTTGAGCAGACGTCCTTGATGTCGCAATCAATTCTTCTCACATGCTTCCTGAATTTGCACAATTTGCTGTATTTCCCCGTAAGACGTCCCTCTCCTCCTCCCTCTCCTTTCATCAGAACAAAAGGCTGCTATCACAGTTGTCTGTCAGTGTGTGGTGTGTGGAGAGGCCCAGAGATAATGGCCCAGATGCAGAGACTCAAATAAACAAGGCCTGTCTCTTATCATTCCTCCAAAAGACAGGGCCAGCAAAGGGGGATTCTGTCCATTGATATCATTTTTTTTTTTGGTGCTATTTATTTACTATAAAGCACCGGATTTCTCACAGCACTCCAAACACACACACCATAGAAGCAGCAGAAACATAGAAACACCAACTGGAGTATAACCTCTGTAATAAGATTACAGTAGTGGAGGCATGGCTTGTATTTCATTGTAGAATCGCACTTCTGTGTTTCTGAGGTGGCAGTTCCTAAACAATTTGACAGAGAAAAAGAGTGAATGGGAGGAAGAATGAGAGAGAGGTAGAGAGGAGAAAGGGAGAGAGCGAAAGAGAGAGAGTGTGGTACAGGTCATCCCTTGCGGACTCATCTTCCCTTAGGGAGGTGGAGGTTGTGAACATGCTGTCTGAGGTGACACCCTCCATAGGCACGCCTGTCATTCAGCTGACTGCCCCTGCTCTGGGTCATTTCACAGCTCGTCATGCAAAACCATGTCTGCACTCAGCACAGAGCTTGATGACCCCTTTGACCTCTCCAGTTTGGGGATGACGCGTTTACTTTTTGTTTACTGCTATCGGCCAAAAACAACTCCTTTATAGTCACCTTAATTTTGAGAGTAAGCAACAACCCTAGAGGGTTTTGAGATGCCCGAAGATCTCACCACAAAGTGTTTCTGCCTGCCTGCCACACGGCTCCAGTGCAATTACCTTCTGTTAATGAAGCTCTCCCAGTCCTGTAGCTGGGTCGCCTTCCCTGCCTCCCTCCGGCCCTCCTCGTCCCCCAGACACTCACAGTGTAATCAAACTGACGAAGGCCTCTGTTTTTGAGACGGCAGACTGTTTACCTTTGTTGCTGTGTGGATTGACGGCCGGGGCGTCTGAACTGGCATAGCTTGATGTGAAAAGCTCCTTGGTTGCTGCGGGAGGGAGAGGCAGGCAGAAGCAGCCCTCCTCTGAGGCGGTAGGCTAACTGAGTTTGACAGAGCTGTTTCTGCTGGGGGGCTGCAGGGATGTTGCTTTGTGTCTGGATGTGGAGTTGAGGAAGTGGTGAAAGGTAATGCAGAGGGAGGAGGCTCAGTAACCCCCCTGTGGACTGTCAGCATGCTGAGGACAGCAGCACACCACTCACTTCCCTCTGCCTTTGTGAATTCCCCCCCTCAATTTTCATAAGATATTACCCTCAAGTGTTCTTGGTTCCCAAGAGCTTCAGTAAATATTTTATTTAAAGTTCTCAAAGGCTCTTAAAAGCATTTAGTTTGCTTTCTGCTGGATCAGGTTAAGCTGTAAGAAATAATTGTTTTCATGGCATTTAAAGCAGAATGACGATGGAGGATTGCCCATTTTCAATAGGCAAATGTATCCATCCCATAACAAGCAAGTGCATTAAACAGACAGCCAGACAAATATTCTACTGAGTACCCTGTTTTGCTTTCTGTAATGGCCATGACAGAGGTAGGCCTACTGTACAATGCTAGGGAAGCTTGCAGTATTAGTTAGTAAGAGGCCTTCCCTCCCTGACCTAACCATCTGTCCCTGGGTTTGGTCTTTCTTATCATTTCGTATACCCCTAGCCATAAGATTAAGGCTACAGTGTAATGCTTTAGTCATCTCCATTTCATTTCCCAATGTCTGGGCTATAAATATCACCATTCAACCATTCAGTGTTTTGTCCTTTGCGTTTGTCTGTTCTCCGTCACAGAGTTTATGGATAATGCAGCCTGTGTTTTGGGACAGGGGATTGGGCAGGCGATGAGGCACACCAGACTTTTTAGGATCAACCAGACTTTTACAGACTCCCAACTGCCAAGGAGAGTGGATTAGCCACCCACTGTTATTTTGTCAAGTAGTCTTTCCGGCCTCTTGTTCTGGTCAGGCACTCTCTCTCTCTCTGTTCATGACCATTTCTGGTGTCCCTCTGTACTATACTCTGTTGTAAAGCACAACAGAAGCAAGGGTAGATTAGCTAAATCGGTAGAGCATGGCGCTTGTAACATCAGGGTAGTGGGTTCGATCCCCGGGACCACCCATACGTAAAAATTTATGCACACATGACTTTAAGTCGCTTTGGATAAAAGCGTCTGCTAAATGGCATATTATATGATATATTATATATTATTATAGATTACAAATACTGCCTAAAATGACTATGTTGCTACTTCCCAAAATGTGGAAGTCACCAGCTACTTGATTTGCTTGGTTTTCTATTTCAATTTCAATGGTATATGACTTCTGCAAGATTTTCTGCTTCTGAACTGCATGACCTTAGTTTTACCTCTAGTATGAAAACAATAGTGGTGTATGGAGCGAGAGAGAGAGATGGAGATAGTGAGAGTGAATGGTTATGTGAGACCCAGATTAAGTTGAAGAATAGATGAGTAAGTGTCACCTCTTCCTGGAACCCCTGTCTGTCTGTCTGTCTCTGTCGAAGGCAGGAAGAAGGACTAATCCCTCCAAACAACCTGAGTCCTATAGAGCAGCAGCTTGTGTAACATTCACAATGAGATGTTAATCCTCCCTGAATAAGAAATACAGAAGGTCTGGCTCTGTAAATATACAGTAGGGCATCCCAGACAGCTAGATTATGTCAATGATGTTCTCTATGTTATTCTCACATATCAATGGCATATTCATGTTTAATACGAGGGTGAAAGTACAAGGCCATTTTTCAAGTCATTCAGGTTATTTCTGATGTAGAATAATCAGATGGATTCTAATTCGCCCAAGAATGTTATAAGGTTCTGTATTTATTTTCTTAGTCAACCTTGTGTTCTTGAACGTAGCCCTGTTTCTTTGTGTTCTTGAACGTATGCCGGTCTTTCATTTTTGTTCATTGATTTCACCTGTGTTAGTTACACACCTGGTCTCATCAGCTCCTTATTTAGTTGTTCGTTTTGACTCTACTAAGCCTTTTCCTAGCTCGTTTGAGAGAACCAGTTATAGCCTTCAGTCCTAGTTTTTGATTCTCCTGCCTGTTTGCCTACCTGTGTATGACCATTGCCTGCCTGTGACCACGATTCCTGCCTTCTGCGAAGGCGAAATAAACACCTGCCGCATTCTGCGCGTGAATCTCCTTTTTCCCTGAGTATTCATTACAGAATACCTCACCCAAAAAACGGAATGGATTCAGCGGAGCTACAGCGGCACCTAACCCAGCAAGAGAAGTGTATGGAGGAAATCTGCCATCTTCTCCGCCAGCCTATCCCTACTCCTCCAATGCCAGGTATCGTATCCCATAGCCCTCCTTCATTCATATCCATGCCTGGAAAATATGACGATTCACCTGGGAAATGTCCGGGATTTCTGATGCAATGCAGCAAATACATTGAGCACAACCCCACTAACTTCGCCACCGACAAGAGCAGGGTGGATTTTGTTGTGTCTCTACTCACAGGCAAAGCCCTGGATTGGGCCACCGACATACGGATTGCCAACAGCACAGATCTCGGATCCGAGACCCATTTCCACACCCTCTTCAAAGAGGTATTCGATCACACTCCTTCCGGTCGTCCTATAGGAGACCTCCTCATAGAACTTCAACAAGGACGCAATTCAGCCGCCGAGTATGCCCTCGAGTTCCGCACCATGGCTGCAGGGAGTGGATGGAGTGAGGCTGCTTTACATACCGTCTACCGAAGAGGGCTCAACAGGGAACTTCAGGCGGAGCTGGCCTGTAGAGGTGACCTTCAGGATTTAAATCAATACATTAGAATGTCCATGCTCCTCTCCCGTGTATCGAACGTCAAAGGTGGATCCAAGAAGGGCTCTGCCTATACTGTGGAGGGAAAGTTAATCTACTCAGCCATTGCCCTGTTCGCCCCCCAAGGAGAGATGAGAAGGGTCCCTCCGCTGCCATGCAGGTAGGCGTGTCCTTATTGCTAAATATCTCCCAGAAGCAATTCTCCATCCAAGTTTTCATAACCGTGAAGGGGGTTACTAAATATGTAGAGGGCTTGGTAGATTCGGGAGCAGCAGGTCATTTTATTGATCACCAGCTAGTACAAGAGCTTGACATTGATCTGACACCTGTCACCCCTCCCTTAAGGATTAACACCCTGGACGGGCAGCCATTGGGCTCGGGCTTCATTACGCATCTGACACAGAGCGTCACCCTCCAGATTGGAGTCTTCCACACCGAAACCATTAAACTCATGGAACTCTCATCCCCCAAACTGCCACTCCTCCTCAGACACCTCTGGCTTTGTCGTCATAACCCTGCCATCTCGTGGTGACAATGTGAACTACTGTCCTGGTCTTCTACCTGCTTCACCAGTTGTCTCAGCCTACCCTGCAGAGCCACCACCATTGTGGACTCTGCCTCTGCAGTGCCACCCGCCATACCATCTGAATACGCCCAGTACAGCAATGTCTTCAGCAAAATCAAGGCCTCCACTCTGCCACCAACTCGCCCAGGGGACTGTGCTATTGACTTACTCCCTGGAGTGTCCTCACCGAAGGAAAATGAGGCAATGGAGAACTACATTGATGAAGCACTCAAATGGTTTCATTCGTTCTTCTTCTTCCCTGGCTGCGTCCAGCTTCTTCTTCGTTGGGAAAAAGGACGGTGGTCTCCGTCCATGTATTGATTACCGTTCCCTGAATGACATCACGGTCAAGAACTGTTTCCCTCTTCCTCTGATCCCAGCGACCCTTGAACAAGTGGGCCGCGCCAACCTCTATACAAAACTCGACCTGAAAAGTGCATATAACCTTGTCCGTATACGTGAAGGCGACGAATGGAAGACGGCCTTTATCAACGCAAGAGGACACTACGAATACCTGGTCATGCCCTACGGCCTTACTAACGCCACCGCTGTCTTCCAATCCTTTATGAACAAGGTTTTCCAGGATATGATCAACTGCTTTCTCATCGTCTACATTGATGACATCCTGATTTACTCCCACTCCCTAATGGAACACATACATCATGTACAAAGGGTTCTGCAACGGCTCCTTGACAATAACCTTTTATGTGAAGACTGAAAAGAGCACCTTCCATGTAACCTCGGTAAACTTCCTCGGTTTCGTACTGACACCTGGAGGAGTCAGCATGGATGAGAACAAAGTCACCGCCGTCAACCGCCGTCAGTAACTGGCCCAAACCCACCACCGTTAAGGAACTCCAACGTTTCATTGGGTTCTCCAACTTCTGTCGATGGTTCATTCGGAACTTCATTACAAATGTAGACCTGAAATTACATACCTGAACACTTCCGTTCAGTTCATTACATTTCCAGGAACAGCAGCCCTGTACCAAAAACAAATAAAATACCATCCACAATGAGAGACTCATCCAGAACCACAGTCTTGCTCAAGGTTTGTGTGCTTTATGTTTGTATTCCCTGAAATGACTGTTAAAGGGGCAATCTGCAGTTCAAACAATAACAAAGCAGTCACTCTGCCAGTTTTGGGCAAACAGCTCAGGGATGGGGCTGGAAAATGGAACCACTCTCAAATTCATAGATAGGGCTTTGGATGCAAGGACTGACCATCCATGAGATCAAAATGATGCTTGAGGCATGTTTTGAAGTTATACAGTGTTTGTTTACAATGAAATTGTTTATAATGGAGTAAAACACATTTATATTTTGGGTTCTGATGGGGCTAGACAGTTAAAATAAGCTCATGCAGCATTTAAAAGTTACATTATATAATTCAAGAATCAATGGCTATATATAATTAATTTAAAAGTAGATTGCCCCTTTAATAGTATAATATGTCAATTTACAGTGATCTGGTCATGGGCCTTTCAGTTCATTACAGCCTTGAGTGCCAAAAACAAATAAAATACCATCCACAATGAGATACTCATCCAGAGCCACAGTCTTGCTCAAGGCGATGTGGTTTATCTTTGGGCTCCCTGATCAGTAGGGAATTGACTGTTAATAGTATCATAAATCCATTTGCGGTAATCCGGTCATGGGCCTTGTTCCATGGATGCATCTGCCCCATACCAGTGCCCGCCCTTGGTCAGCCCTGGTTGATTGCATTGGCATAGGCATACAGGAACTGTAGAGAGGAGACACAGTCAATGGGCGCAACAGAGGTGCCAGTTTGGCTGCAGGGACACACAGGAAATTACTTGTATTACAAATTGCGTTTGCTGGAGGTTTAGCAGCTTTTCCTCTGTGTCCTGGGGGGTAGGAAGGAGAGAAGATAATACTGTCCATTTGGACAAGAAGGGAGAGAGCAGCTAAATGAAATTGTATTTAGAGACTAAAGAGTTGATGATAGTCTATTCATCTATGTGCCATTTACAATATCCTGAATGGAAGGTTGCTCTGGAATTAAACAGAGAGTGTATACCGTGTCTTTGAATTGAGAGAATTACACAGACAATGCTGAAATTGTAAACCTTTTTTTACAGATTTGCCATCAAGGAGTTGTCCTTGAGAAGTTTACAGAGTTTCTATAAAGTAGTCACAAATATTTTCCCTCCACAGTGAATCATTCTTTGTTACCAATGATAGCATTGAAGGCCAAATATAGTGATAGTTGAATTTCATGGATATGTTCTTATTAGGTTGACACATGAGTGTGCTGATTAATCTATTATCCTCTGTTCTATACAGGATGACAAAAGATAGCTAACTTACTCACTCAACCACATACAGTTAGAACAGCTTTGACTGTGTTGTCAGTTTATGTAGCCTCTGTAGTATATCAGCAGACCTTTCTTCCATGTAGGGACTCCACAGACTCGATAGTCTTTGTTTCTCATTTATCAACTGTATTTCTTTCTCTATGTGTTTCTTTTTGGTCCTGTCCTCTATATTCCTAATTCAAGAGAATTCCAGTTTATCACAATACAGCTGCCTTCACCTTGAAGTTTATTGTTCCTGATTCATTTGTGTCATTTATGTTTTCAATGTTTCAATTGTCATGAGAATACACACGCCTCCTTCTCCCTCCCTAGTTGATATTAATTTGTTTAAACTAAGTTTGTTTCTTCCTTGTTGACCTAGTCAGACAGACAGTGACATAGTGACGTCTCAAGACCTGATATTCATTATTCATATAAAATAAATTGAATGGATCCTCCAGGACGAAACTTTAAATTGTTTCCATGGTAATTCAAAGGATAATTCTTACCAAAACAGGACCCAGAGGGGAGGTATAAATAAACTGGCAGAGAAACTTTAGAATGTGTGATGGGTGATTTGAAAGAGTCAGGCGCAGGAGGGTAAATCACAGAATACAGAGTTTATTCCGGAATACAGAGTTACGCAGAATTTCGTCAAACAGTCCAGTGCGCAAAACAGGCGCACTGGAACCAAACAGGCACACAGGGAAAATATACCCCGGCAATACAAAATACACTGAGCTCAACAGAGTTACACTCTCCTCACACTAAACAATCACCCACAAGGACAAGGGGGCAGAGGGAACACTTATACACGTACTAATGAGGGGATATGAACCAGGTGTGTGTAATAGACAAGACAAAACAAATGGAATGATGAGATGAGGAGTGGCAGTGGCTAGAAGGCCGGTGACGACGAACGCCGAAGCCTGCCCGAACCAGGAGAGGAGGCAGCTTCGGAGGAAGTGGTGACAGAAAGTTAACAAGAAAACATGGGGAATACAGACACCACCATTAGCAGCTGAGCAGTCTCAGTCATTTTCATGAGTCTCAAAAATGTCTCATGTTGGATGACAGTACAAATGGCTATTGAACTCCAAGTTTCCACATGATAAAAGCAACATAAACAAAAATCTCTCAGTTCTTTAACTGCACAACTCTGAACAATTATTTGTCATTGTTTTGAGAGAATCAGCACACCATGATATCTCCTCTGTTTTGTGTTCAATTTGATTTATTGACAGACCAAGAGAGGTAGAAGAGAGAAGGGTCAATACACACACTATCAGCCCATTCGCCGGCCACGAAAATGGATGTAAAAAGGCACTTCACTGTGTTAGCTCTTCCTCTGTGGCTTTCTCTGGGCTTGGTGAGTTTCAAGACAAACTGGCCCCTTGATCTCCCAGCTAAGACTCATGGGGCACTGAGATCAATGCACAGCTCTCTCTCTGAGTTGCTCCAGTTGGAGCCCGAGGGATGGAGGTAACCATAGATAGAGGAAGAGAAAGAAGGAAGGGGTGACGTGTTTTTGTGTGTGTGTGTGTGTGCCTGCGTGCATGCCGTGTGCGTGTGCGTGTGTGTGCTGTTCTTTCCCGGAGGAGAGCCAGTGAGTGGGGTGGCAGGTGGTCAGGCTGAAGGGGAGTATGGAGAGTGGCCTCCATCAGAGGGCCCTCCTGCCTCCTCCCTCTGCCTCAGACCCCCCACTGTCAGACGGCAGGCTTCTGATATCATACAGCCTCACTGGCTATTGCTGGTTCTAATGGACACACTGACCACAAAGACTAGGAGAGGGCTCTCTGATGTTGGCAATTACTGGTTAGAATAAGACAGACATTTATTTAGCTATTCTAGTGCACAGTATCATTAATAGTATAAGAGTCAGCTATCTATGGCAGTCAGTCATTCCAATAGTAGTAAAAGTAGCGCTTATACTAGGGGTTCCCAAACTTTTTTGGCCCACGACCCTATTTTGATATCTGAAAATTCTCACGACCCCAGCCATGTAATTAACAGCCAATGTTTACTTTTTTAATTGGGGCTATGGCAGTCAATTGAAAAATATTCTAACAGTATTTCTGATTGTCTTTTCAATACACAATCACATACTTTTAATGTGGGGCTATGACAGTCAAATGCAAATTAGTCTGACATAATGTATCTTATCTCACCACCACTAATGAGATGAGTGTGTTTGATGCATGTCGCGTCGGAGCTTCTCAAAGTCAGGGAGCGTGGTCGACAGTGCACACCTCATCTCTGCTGTCACATCCAACCTGGATTGATATTTGGTTTTAATGCAGATGAAAGCACTGATGGTGCTTTCAAGACAACAGGGAACTACGAGGTCAAATATGAGGTCAAATCATGACGTCAGTGATCTTCAGGTTGGAAAGTCGGAGCTCTAGAAAGAGGCTCGAGTTCCTGAGTTGGAATTCCAGTTGAATGACCGTTCAAAAATATTTTTCCCAGTCGGATCTAGTTTCAGTAGTCTTGAATGCACTGAAGTCGGACCGAGTTCCCAGTTCCCAGTTGTTTTGAACGCGGCATTAATGCTCAGAGGGAAAGGGCAGGGTATTTATTCCCTTTGAGTCAGGAACCAAAACTCCTCTGTAGTGACCCGTAAATGCATTCGGTCACATGACAGCTCAATCAGCTGTTTGATTTCACTTACCAGCATGTCAACTGAGCCAGGATCACAGTCAAATGGATTGGGAAGTAGGTCCCAAAGTGATCTTCCAAGCGTTGGAGGTGAGCAGTCATCACTCGTGTGGGACACTTACTGATGCTGTTTTCTGTTAGAAACATGCACAGCCGAGGGGCATGGTTCGCTTTTGAAAAGACTCTCTCTCCAATAAGAATTCTTTACTCTGAATCCACTGATTCGGACACCCATCTGTAAAATGTTTTAGTATTTCTCCTGCATGCTTGCGTTCAGTTCATTCAGTTTCCCCAAATATGTCTGTTACATGGGCAAGGAGACACATTTCCTTTTCATTACACAGAAATCTATTTTTTTTCATCCATTGTGAATGACAACAGTTCCTCTCTCAATGCGAAACAATAACACTCCCCCTCAATAACCACCAAGCCTCGTGTGAAATAGAACATTGTCGTGCTCTGATCCCATATCTCCACCTAGTTTTGCAAACAGGCGTGTCCGCGCAGTTACCTGCTGCAGTATATCTCCAAGTTCTGTGCTCAGCTCTTTTACCGCCAGTTGCTCTCAGTGTATCATACAATGAGTCCATATGGCAGAGGGAGACACATTCATAACTAGAGTCCAGAGGTCTGCCCACCGTCCCGCCATAGATGGAGCCCCATCTGTTCGATCTGTTTGTCGTCAATATAGCTACGCAGCACACTGAACATCCCCTGTGCCGTTGCATGCTCGGGAATCGTGAGACAGAACAATATGTCCTTGTGAATAGCATCCCCCGACATGTATAGCGAACAAAAGTCAATGCATGGGCATCTCTGCCCTCACAGCTAACGTCCATTTGGAGAGCATAAGCTGGGGAGTTTTTGAGTCTTCAGTCAGAGTTTCCTCTTGATTGCTACCAATAGCATAAATTCTTCGTTTAACAGTGTTATCTGATAAATGTATTGATGTGAGTTTCTGTACCTCTGCCTCCCCACACATCGTTTCACTTTATAATTTGAGGCCGGTAATATCAAAGTCTCTGCAATAGTGTGTGGTTTCATAGCGCAGCGGGCCTAGCCATTCACCATGGGTCAAGTGCGGCCTTTTCCCATGATCTAAGGGTGCTGTCTGGTTGAATTTTATAGTTTAGATTTGAATAATTTTCATTTCGATTTTTAAGGTTAACCACATTAAAATGATTTTGAGTTACAAAGACGATATTATAATATATATGTTTTTATATATATTTTCTTCTTCAGGATTTTGGAAATTCTCCTGCGACCCAATTTTCATATCAGGTGACCCCACATGGGGTTGCGACCCCTAGTTTGGGAACCCCTAGTTTTATATTGTATATTGTGTATTTGTCATTATAGCAAAATTGTCATTACGAGTTATATTATGTATAGCTTCAGTCATATGTTGCTGGTCTTTGCAGGTGCTCATCCTTGCTGTAATATTTATGAGAGATTAATAATTATCCCGGGGCTCACTTCAGTGCTTTATTCCAAACATGTCCGATGAGAAACGATATCTAAATTAATGATGTTTCCTTAATGAGTAATTGAGCTGTGGAAAATATATTGTTGTGTTTTGCAGTGTATGAGTCAGGCCATTGTGGGTGTTTAAGCGGTGTGCTGTGCTGCATGTCTGGCTGATTTCACATTAATAGTGTGACATGAACATTAGCAGTGTAACGTGCCACTTGTTCCAGCCCTCCCCATGACTAAAATATTACCACTGATTGTCTCCTGACATGTGTATAACAAGTTAATGTTATTCCTGTAACAGACCCACATTTTTTATCCTGCTTAATTCTATCGGGTTTCAATTGCATTATACTAGCCAACATCTGAGTATAGAAAATAAATGACCTAACGTACTAATTGTTAAAGTGGAACTGACAGCAGTTTAACTACTTTGCAGATATGAAACAAACAGACCATCATAATAACAGTCAAAAATATCAAATTCCCAGTTTATGCTCCATGACGTGGAGTAAGGCATTGTTGGCAGAATAGATGGATGCAGTTCAATGCATGAATAATAGCTAATTCACTAATACATTGCCATCAGGTTTTAAAACACAGCTGGCCTGATACATTGTTTGCTGCCTCCAGCCCTTCAGGATGCACTGTTTCAGTTTCAATGACTCAATATTGGGAATGTCAATCAAATCAAATTAGCAAGGGCAATGACCACAAGTCAGTCATAACGTGACTAATAGGCTAGCTTATCTATTTATATAGCTATTTATTTAGCAAGCTAAAAACGTGGAGCCTAACATTAGCTAGCTGGGAGGATGTCAAGCGGGTGAGTGGCCGACCCATATCATTTTTCAGTGGCTACAGCTAAAGATGCAGGTGTCATTTGGTTAGCTAGCAAGAAATGTGAATCACTTTGCCAGCTAGCTATGCTGAACTTGAACGACTATTATCAACAGTTAGCATATCTCTTAGTTGTCAATGAAATGTACACTGAACAAAAATATAAACGCAAGGGCATGATAATGGCGCCGGAGGAGATGGCTGCCGGTTTACAGGCTCCTAACCAATTGTGCTATTGTGTGTGTTTTTTGTATATAATCTACAAATGTACGTAATGTTTCTGCCGCCGTCTCTTATTACCGAAAAGAGCTTCTGGATATCAGGACAGTGATTACTCACCTCATACTGGACAAAGATTTTTTTCTTTAACGAGTTGGATGTGAAGGATTTACTTCAGACGCCTGACAAGGCCCAAATCCCCGTCATTTGCAGGAGAAAGAGATGGAGATATCGGGAAGTAGGTCAGGGTGCCTTCTAAGGATCCGACGGCGAGTGGGTAATCTGCCTCTACCATCAGTCCTATTAGCCAATTCACAATAATTGGATAACAAAATAGACAAGGTAAGATCACAAATATCCTACCAACGGGACATTAAAAATGGTAATATCTTATGTTTCACGAGTCGTGGCAGAATGACGACATGGATAACATACAGCTGGCGGGGTTTATGCTGCATCGGCAAGATAGAACAGCCACCTCCGGTAAGACAAGGGGTGATGGCTGTGTAAATTTGTAAACAACAGCTTGTGCACAAATCTAATATTAAGGAAGTCTCAAGGTTTTGCTCGCCTGAAGTAGAGTGTATCATGATAAGCTGTAGACCACACTATTTACCAAGAGAGTTTTCATCTATATTTTTCGTAGCTGTCTATTTACCACCACAAACCGATGCTGGCACTAAGACCGCACTCAATGAGCTGTATAAGGCCATAAGCAAACAGGAAAACACTCATCCAGAGGCGGCGCTCCTAGTGGCCGGGGACTATAATGCAGGGAAACGTAAATCCTTTTCACCTAATTTCTACCAGCATGTTAAATGTGCAACCAGAGGAAAAACAACTCTAGACAACCTTTACTCCACACACAGAGACATGTACAAAGCTCTCCCTCACCCTCCAGTTGGCAAATCTGACCATAATTATATCCTCCTCATTCCTGCTTACAAGCTAAAGCTAAACCAGGAAGCACCAGTGACTCGGTCAATAAAGAAGTGGTCAGATGAAGCAGATCCTAAGCTACAGGACTGTTTTGCTAGCACGGACTGAAATATGTTCCGGGATTCTTCCGATGGCAATGAGGAGTACACCACATCAGCCACTGGCTTCATCAATAAGTGCATCGATGACATCGTCCCCACAGTGACCGTACGTACATACCCCAACCTGAAGCCATAGATTACAGGCAACATCCGCAATGAGCTAAAGCGTAGAGCTGCCGCTTTCAAGGAGCAGGACTCTAACCCGGACGCTTATAAGAAATCTCGCTATGCCCTCCAACGAACCATCAAACAGGCAAAGAGTCAATACAAGACTAAGATTGAATCGTACTACACCGGCTACGATGCTCATCGGATGTGGCAGGGCTTGCAAACTATTACAGACTACAAAGGGAAGCACAGGCGCGAGCTGCCCAGTGACACGAGCCTACCAGACGAGCTAAATTACTTCTATGCTCGCTTCGAGGCAAGCGACACTGAAGGATGCATGAGAGAATCAGCTGATCCGGACGACTGTGTGATCACGCTCTCTGTAGTCGATGTGAGGAAGACCTTTAAACAGGTCAACATTCACAAGGCCGCAGGGCCAGACGGATTACCAGGACGTGTACTCCGAGCATGCGCTGACCAACTGGCAAGTGTCTTCACTGACATTTTCAACCTGTCCCTGAGTGAGTCTGTAATACCAATATGTTTCAAGCAGACCACCATAGTGTCCAAGAACACTAAGGTAACCTGCCTAAATGACTACAGACCCGTAGCACTTGCGTCTGTAGCCATGAAGTGCTTTGAAAGGCTGGTCTTGTCTCACGTCAACACCATTATCCCAGAAACCCTAGACCAACTCCAATTTGCATACCGCCCCAACAGATCCACAGATGATGCAATCTCTATTGCACTCCACACTGCCCTTTCCCACCTGGACAAAAGGAACACCTACGTGAGAATGCTATTCATTGACTACAGCTCAGCGTTCAACACCATAGGGCCCTCAAAGCTCATCACTAAGCTAAGGACCCTGGGACTAAACACCTCCCTCTGTAACTGGATCCTGGACTTCCTGATGGGCCGACCCCATGTGGTAAGGGTAGGAAACAACACATCTGCCACGCTGATCCTCAACATGGGGGCCCCTCAAGGGGGGTGTGCTCAGTTCACTCCTGTACTCCCTGTTCACCCATGACTGCATGGCCAGGCAAGACTCCAACACCATCATTAAGTTTGCTGACGACACAACATTGGTAGGCCTGATCACCGGCAACGATGAGACAGCCTATAGGGATTGTGGACTACAGGAAAAGGAGGAACGAGCACGCCCCCATTCTCATCGATGGGGCTGTAGTGGAGCAGGTTGAGAGCTTCAAGATCCTTGGTGTCCACATCACCAACAAACTATCATGGTCCAAACACACCAAGACAGTCGTGAAGAGGGCACGACAAAGCCTATTCCCCCTCAGGATACTGAAAAGATTTGGCATGGGTCCTCAGATCCTCAAAAAGTTATACAGATGCACCATCGAGAGCATCCTGACTGGTTGCATCACTGCCTGGTATGGCAACTGCTCGGACTCCTACCGCAAGGCACTACAGAGGGTAGTGCGTACGGCCCAGTACATCACTGGGGCCAAGCTTCCTGCCATCCAGGACCTCTATACCAGGCGGTGTCAGAGGAAGGCCCTAAAAATTGTCAAAGACTCCATCCACTCTAGTCATAGACGGTTCTCTCTGCTGCCGCACGGCAAGTGGTACCGGAGCGCCAAGTCTAGGTCCAAAATTATTCTTAACAGCTTCCACCCCCAAGCCATAAGACTCCTGAACAGCTAATCAAATGGCTACCCGGACTATTTGCATTGTCTCCCCCCATTTTTAAAGTGTTGGTCGCATGTTTCATGAGCACAAAGGGTAATGAAGGATTATAATGGAACACAGAGATGTTCAATTAGCTGAGGAAAACCATGCTGTTTGCAGCAAAATTGACGACTTTGATACTGTTGCTATGGAGATTGAACAATCATTCAAATGGACTCAGCTGTCTTGAAGTACAGCATGATGAAAGTAAAATATCTCAAGTCCAGTATTCCTCTGCAGGGTATACATATAGATATCCATGTCACTAGTTAGTGTGCAGTGTCCAGTCCAAAGACAGTGCCATGGAGTTCTAACTTGTCTTAGATCAGTATAGATCCACTAATATATATAATTTATGTATGATATGCTAAATCAAATGGGATAAAAAAACTTCTCAATATCATTCTGAGCTCCTTGATAGAGCTTATGATGCAAAAAACAACAAAACCCATTTGCCATCACAGGAGGCTATCATCTAAGTTTAAACTGTTGTTGATGTTTCTGTCCTCAGAAATAAAAACAGACTGTTCATCTGTGCTTGAAACTTGTATTGGATACAGTATAGCAGGAACAGAAACAGGACTGACAGTTACAATCTTTGCTCCCCTCAAAAATACATGTACATAATTCTGTGCACATGCACACACGTACACACACGTACACACACACACAATCTTTCTCTTTTAATCTCTCTCTCTCTCTCTCTCTCTCTCTCTCTCTCTCTCTCTCTCTCTCTCTCTCTCTCTTTCTCAATTTCTCTCTGTCTAGGGAAAGCTTGCCAAGGAAACATTGGCTCGACAGGGAAAGGGCAAATTCTCTTCAGCCCATTTAAATTATGCCTAGCACATGACACTGACAATTCCAAACTAATTAATAGATGTTATGAATAAAAACACTTTGATAATGCAAAAAGTGTGTGCCCTCCGCCACCTTGTGGGGATGTCATTAGAATGAGGACACATGTGGTGAATGACTAAAGTGTCAGTCCATCAGCTCCGCCAGGGCCGTCAGACTGAGACGGCTCCAGATGCCCTCCCTTGATTAAATCCCCCAATGTTTTATTCAGATCCCGCTGCATGCCCCATGCCCCCTCGCCTCTCCCTCTGATTAGCTTGGGCCTTGCCAACATGAGGGCAGGGACAAGGGGACAGAGGAACAGGAGAGGGCAGGGGGTGAGACAGGAGGGCAAAACCTGGTCAGGCGCCAGGGGATGGTGACACTCACACCCTCATTGACAGTGATTACCCCCTCTACCCCCTCACCAGGACCCTCCTGCCATGTCATCTACTGTGACAGGCTCCTCTAACACCCCTGTACCATGTCTTCTGTTTTTCACATAGTCTCCATTACATCGGCTGTAGTGTTCTGTGGTTTAGTTAGAAGCCAGAGTATGTACAGTGGGGAGAACAAGTATTTGATACACTGCCGATTTTGCAGGTTTTCCTACTTACAAAGCATGTAGAGGTCTGTAATTGTTATCATAGGTACACTTCAACTGTGAGAGACGGAATCTAAAACAAAAATCCAGAAAATCACATTGTATGATTTTTAAGTAATTAATTTGCATTTTATTGCATGACATAAGTATTTGATCACCTACCAACCAGTAAGAATTCCGGCTCTCACAGACCTGTTAGTTTTTCTTTAAGAAGCCCTCCTGTTCTCCACTCATTACCTGTATTAACTGCACCTGTTTGAACTCGTTACCTGTATAAAAGACACCTGTCCACACACTCAATCAAACAGACTCCAACCTCTCCACGATGGCCAAGACCAGAGAGCTGTGTAAGGACATCAGGGATAAAATTGTAGACCTGCACAAGGCTGGGATGGGCTACAGGACAATAGGCCAGCAGCTTGGTGAGAAGGCAACAACTGTTGGCGCAATTATTAGAAAATGGAAGAAGTTCAAGATGACGGTCAATCACCCTCGGTCTGGGGCTCCATGCAAGATCTCACCTCGTGGGGCATCAATGATCATGAGGAAGGTGAGGGATCAGCCCAGAACTACATGGCAGGACCTGGTCAATGACCTGAAGAGAGCTGGGACCACAGTCTCAAAGAAAACCATTAGTAACACACTACGCCGTCATGGATTAAAATCCTGCAGCGCACGCAAGGTCCCCCTGCTCAAGCCAGCGCATGTCCAGGCCCGTCTGAAGTTTGCCAATGACCATCTGGATGATCCAGAGGAGGAATGGGAGAAGGTCATGTGGTCTGATGAGACAAAAATATAGCTTTTTGGTCTAAACTCCACTCACCGTGTTTGGAGGAAGAAGAAGGATGAGTACAACCCCAAGAACACCATCCCAACCATGAAGCATGGAGGTGGAAACATCATTCTTTGGGGATGCTTTTCTGCAAAGGGGACAGGACGACTGCACTGTATTGAGGGGAGGATGGATGGGGCCATGTATCGCGAGATCTTGGTCAACAACCTCCTTCCCTCAGTAAGAGCATTGAAGATGGGTCGTGGCTGGGTCTTCCAGCATGACAACGACCCAAAACACACAGCCAGGGCAACTAAGGAGTGGCTCCGTAAGAAGCATCTCAAGGTCCTGGAGTGGCCTAGCCAGTCTCCAGACCTGAACCCAATAGAAAATCTTTGGAGGGAGCTTAAAGTCCGTATTGCCCAGCGACAGCCCTGAAACCTGAAGGATCTGGAGAAGGTCTGTATGGAGGAGTGGGCCAAAATCCCTGCTGCAGCAAACCTGGTCAAGACCTACAGGAAACGTATGATCTCTGTAATTGCAAACAAAGGTTTCTGTACCAAATATTAAGTTCTGCTTTTCTGATGTATCAAATACTTATGTCATGCAATAAAATGCAAATTAATTACTTAAAAATCATACAATGTGATTTTCAGGATTTTTGTTTTAGATTCCGTCTCTCACAGTTGAAGTGTACCTATGATAAAAATTACAGACCTCTACATGCTTTGTAAGTAGGAAAACCTGCAAAATCGGCAGTGTATCAAATACTTGTTCTCCCCACTGTATGTGGCGAGTGCAGATTTTTCCCCATATCGTGCGCAGTAAATATTGTTGTTGCCAATCTTGCCATCATCATGTCCCTTACATGAGACAGATTGCACAGTAGACACATGGCTGTTGACGCTGTTGGGTTTTCTCCCGCTTTATCAATCATGTTCCTACTGCCTACCCGATAGCAGACCGCCATCACACATTGTTGTATCTATTCAGTTAAGAACAAATTGTTATTTACAATGACGGCCTACACCGGCCAAACCCGGACGACACTGGGCCAATTGTGCGCCACCCTATGGGACTCCCAATCACGGCCAGTTGTGATACAGCCTGGAATCGAACCAGGGGGTCTGTAGTGACGCCTCAAGCACTGAGATGCAGTGCCTTAGACCGCTGCGCCACTCGGGAGCCCTAACTGCCCTATGCTGCCACTGATCGCTCTGCGGCTCCTCCCATCACACCAAAGACACTGTGGCTGTCAACATCTGGTTCCCAGCCCAGCCCTCCTCCCAGAGGGACCAGGCCCCCCTGAATGAACCATCTGTATGTTGGACAAGGCCATTCAAGGCCCCCTGCCTTGGGGGGCTGTTCTGGAGACAGCATGTGGCAGAAGGGAACAGCTACATGTGTGCTTGTACCCTTAAAGCAAGCCTCTTGCTGGACTATGGGAAATCAATGGGACCCACCATCCCCTGGGTGGGGATACACCCCTGCTAGTTCACCCATGCTTTTCCTTGCTAGGTCAGAGAGATCTGAGGATATTGGCTAGATGGTTAATGGTCCAGACAGCAGCTCAGACTATGAACAACAAAAAGCAATTAGCATGTGACAGAGAGGGCAGATCAGTCCTCCAGGTAACCCATGGGCTTGATTCCGTCTGAGAGAAGAAGTCAGTTTATTCCCCTGGTGCTATAGACTTCTATGTGCTGAGCACTGCACACCACAGGCTGACCTGACCATCTGTTTTTATTCCAAAGTGTTTATGTTACACTTCTGTGGAGTGTGATCCAACATAGACACTTTATTATATTGTGATGGAGAAGAAGATACATTAAACTCCAAGGAGACAGGAATGTATGACCTATGGCTAACTGTTAACACCTCCCTGACTGTGAAGCAGAAACAAGAGACCTCTCACACTGCCTTTGAGAGCCCTCACTGACTTTACTGGGTTTACTGTCATCATACTTTACAATCAGCCCTGTGATATTTGATGTAGCTGAACGAGTGTGTTTATCCTATCATTGATGTGAGTTATCAGGCTGCTTCCTTATCCTGGTCAAATCCTGTCTCAGACAAGTGTCCGAGCGGCCAGGGCTCAAACCATGTCAATAATGCATTTAAGTGTCTACGAGGGTGAGCGCTGAGAATCCACTTGTGTGGCGCTTAATTCAATCGGATTCAGCTGAATGGAAAGTGTTAACCACGCTCCCAGGGGGCAGTGAAGTTTGGAGATGGGAGAAAACAGGTTGGCAGGTGGAAAATGCCATAGGCGACTGCTCTGGACAGATGAGGCTGTCTACATTACTCCACTGACTTGGCCACTTACGTACTACAGTTGCAGCTTATCACATCTAAGTTGGAGGAGCGAAGCCAGGCGTTCACACACAATATGAATTGTTTTACTGAACATATTTTTCCACATTAAATCCTATTCTTTATGGGATTGTGCTCCACCCCTCCCACAACAGCCCAATATAGGCAGGCAGCTTTGTTTCTGCATCTCAAACCGCCACACAACAACAACTCATCTAAATTGCTCTCCTCTCGCCTCTCGATGTTGTATGTGATTTGTGGTGATGGCTGAATATAAGTGTTTCATCAGGCACACACATGGTCTCGGAGAGGCTCCAAGGTTTTTACACTGGGCTGGGGCAAGGAAATCCACACATAGCCTCAGGACATCACATATAGAAAGTTATTATGCCAAATTCCTTTTTCAAATCTATGCACCAGAGTAGACTTTCTGTCTGTATTGCACATAACCATAAATAGCAGCTGGGCCCCCACCAGGTGATACCGATTAGCATGGCAGGGTTATGGAAGGCGAGGTGGGCAAGACTCAGTATGAGGCTTCCAGACAGTCCCCTGCATTGACCTGAGAGAGTGGGCACCGAACACCTGCCAAATCACCTTTTAAAAATGTCTCCTGACTGAGTTGCTATTACATGTAGTAAGTGTGAAGAGAGTTATCCACACTCTATGGCTGTAGATGGACTGGCTCAGAAGATAAGCAGACTAAAGGTCAACATTGACTTCCTCTGTCAGTCTGTGAGTCTGTTAGTTGCTCTGTGTGTCTGTCTGTGAATGCAGCAGTGTCCTTGCCCTTCAAACTGATTAGGAGCCCTCCATACTGGAGAAGAGGAGCTGTGAATCAATGCAATACTAACATGCTGCTGGGACACTTGCGATATTAGATAAATATACTGTGGAGGAAACTATCATGGATGCCAAACTCCCCTCCCTCCCACTTTCTCTCTATCTATTTAACCTCTGTTTCTCTCCCTTTCTATCTTGATATTGTGTGATGTTCAACATCCAGGCTCTGTCGTAGCCGGCCGCGACCGGGAGACCCATGGGGCGGCGCGCAATTGGCCCAGCGTCGTCCAGGGTAGGGGAGGGAATGGCCGGCAGGGATGTAGCTCAGTTGATAGAGCATGGCGTTTGCAACGCCAGGGTTGTGGGTTTGATTCCCACAGGGGGTATGAAAAAATAAAAAATAAAAATGTATGCACTAACTGTAAGTCGCTCTGGATAAGAGCGTCTGCTAAATGACTAAAATGTAAATGTAAATGTAGCCTAGCTAGGTAGATGACTTAGTGAGTTGGACTGAGTAATACCTTAAAATACATTTATTTGGATTTCAAATCCAATCAAATCTGATTTTATTTGTCACATCTGCCGAATACAACTGGTGTAGACCTTACCGTGAAATGCTTACTTATTTGCATCACTACACTCAGTTTACAAGGCATTTTAGTTGTTGTTGTTTTATTCTATTATGGGCCCTGGGGGGACTCTCAGTTTCACATGGACCAGACAGGAAGAAAGCCTTCCAGTAATGATGAAATGTCTATTTTGCCAATAGGCTTTGAAGAACGCTACTCTGGGCCTTTAGAGTGAAGCCGCTGGGTGGATGAAGTGGTGGAGGGTAGGGATTGTCTATAATAGAGGAAATTATATTTCTGTAAAAGGTGGAAAGTGGAAAGGGAACCACTGCAACAGATTGACCACACGTAGCGTTGGGTTTTAATCTATTCCCTCTCCCACATCAACCGCAGGCTGTGAAATTAAACACAGCACCCGCTGAGGTGATTGCTCTTGTTATTTGGGGGGAACGCACACGTGCGTACCAACGCGGTAATTCAATTAGTGCCTTTAATAATCTTCTCCAGAGCCATATATTTCTAAATACATGACTATGATCTTCTCTACATCCCTAGTCTGATGTGGTGTGACACTATGCAGACATATAGGCTGCACTGCACAAAGCCCCATCAGACAGAAATGTCTGAGTTTTGTGTTCAATAGGAGCTTTCTCTCTCCTCGCTCAGATCTCTCATCAATCCCTGCTCAGTCAGGAACATCAGGATCAATTAAGTAAACTTCCATTACATA
The DNA here is from genome assembly GCF_020615455.1 of Coregonus clupeaformis. Taxonomy (NCBI): domain Eukaryota; kingdom Metazoa; phylum Chordata; class Actinopteri; order Salmoniformes; family Salmonidae; genus Coregonus; species Coregonus clupeaformis. The sequence continues at coordinate 31,481,109 of NC_059200.1, forward strand.
GGACAGGAAAATTAGAAGAAAATGCATGAATAATGGATCATAAACAATAAAAACAGGACTCTCTGCTCCCCAAATCTACAATGAGCCCCCATACTGATACCCCCCATCTTGATTGGATTAAATATAAAAGGTGAGTGGGCTACTGAAATGTCAGGAGGAAAAAATTTGAGCGGGTAGGAGCGGGTAGGGCCTGGTGGCAGCAGCCTGCCTTACTGGAGTAGCTGCCCCTCTTTAATATAAATGTCAGGGAAGAGGTGGGAGGGAAGAGGGGGAGGGAAGAGGAGGGGAGGGAAGAGGGGGGAGGGAAGAGGAGAGGAGGGAAGGGGGGGAGGGAAGAGGAGGGAAGAGGAGGGGAGGGAAGAAGAGGGGAGGGAAGAGGGGGGAGGGAAGAGGAGAGGAGTGAAGAGGGGGGGAGGGAAGAGGGAAGAGGAGAGGAGAGGAGAGGAGGGAAGTGGGGGGAGGGAAGAGGAGAGGAGGGAAGGGAAGGGGGAGAGGGAAGAAGAGGGGAGGGAAGAGGAGGGGAGGGAAGAAGAGGGGAGGGAAGAGGGGGGAGGGAAGAGGAGAGGAGGGAAGAGTGGGGAGGGAAGAGGAGAGGAGGGAAGAGGAGGGGAGGGAAGAGGAGAGGAGGGAAGAGGGGGAGGGAAGAGGAGGGGAGGGAAGAGGGGGGAGGGAAGAGGAGAGGAGGGAAGAGGAGAGGAGGGAAGAGGAGGGGAGGGAAGAGGGGGGAGGGAAGAGGAGAGGAGGGAAGAGGGGGAGGGAAGAGGAGGGGAGGGGAGGGAAGAGGAGAGGAGAGGAGGGAAGAGGGGGGAGGGAAGAGGAGAGGAGAGGAGGAAAGAGGGGGGAGGGAAGAGGAGGGGAGAGAAGAGGAGGGGGGAGGGAAGAGGAGAGGAGGGAAGGGGGGAGAGGAGAGGAGGGAAGAGGGGGGAGGGAACAGGAGAGGAGAGGAGAGGAGAGGAGAGGAGAGGAGAGGAGAGGAGAGGAGAGGAGAGGAGAGGAGAGGAGAGGAGAGGAGAGGAGGGAAGAGGAGGTTGCTTTTCTCTTCCTCACTGCAGGGTTTAAAAATCACTGCTGGCATGCAATTCATCATTATCTCTGCTCTCCTAAAATTGCCCGTAAGACTGCATTAGCCTCTGTACCTTTCCATCTGAATATTTATAGAAGTTGAGCATGACAGTGAATTGGAGAGGCCAAAACCCCTGTTATTTCAGACGAGTTTCACAAATACACAGAGGAGAGGAGAAAGGCTGTGAGATTGTGCCTTGAAGCACTTAAAAAAAAAAACATAAGTTACTGCTGGGTATGTCACTGGAGAGTCGAGGCAAAGAGGAGTCTTACACAGGAGGTATTCAGACTAGGCTCAATGTGATGTCCAACATGTGAGCTTGTCAAATATGGAAGAAAATGTATATGTATCGTATGAGAGTGAAGATTAAGGATTTATGTAGAAGTACTTTACCCATTTTTATTTTTATTTTTTATTTTACCTTTATTTAACTAGGCAAGTCAGTTAAGACCAAATTCTTATTTACAATGACGGCCTACACCGGCCAAACCCGGATGTTTTGAGACCAGAGTGCGAGTTATTTCATATCCGTTTTCTTCTAGCTCCTTTTTTATTGTTTTATCTCTCCCTGAGCGATCATTTTGTCAGTGTCAGTAATGCCAGTAAATTTAACAGTGGAAGGGATTAGTTTGGGAGAAGTGGAGCCACAGTAATTAAAACTGTTCTGTAGCTCCGTGACCAGGCATTCGCCTCTTTCCCCCCACCCTCCTTCTCTCTCTCTCCCCCTCTCTCAATTCAATTTCAATTCAATTTAAGGGCTTTATTGGCATGGGAAACATATGTTAACATTGTCAAGTGAAGTAGATAATAAACAAAAGTGAAATAAACAATAAAAATTAACAGTAAACATTACACTCACAAAAGTTTGCAAAAGAAGACATTTCAAATGTCATATTATGTGCAAATAGTTAAAGTACAAAAGGGAAAATAAATAAACATAAATATGGGTTGTAGCTCAGCTTGTAGAGCACGGCGCTTGTAACGCCAAGGTAGTGGGTTCGATCCCCGGGACCACCCATACACAAAAAAAAAAATGTATGCACGCATGACTGTAAGTCGCTTTGGATAAAAGCGTCTGCTAAATGGCATATTATTTATTATTATTATTATTTACAACGGTGTTTGTTCTTCACTGCTTGGCCTTTTCTTGTGGCAACAGGTCACAAATCTTGCTGCTGTGATGGCATACTGTGGTATTTCACCCAATAGATATGGGACTTTATCAAAATTGGGTTTGTTTTCTAATTCTTTGTGGATCTGTGTAATCTGAAGGAAATATGTGTCTCTAATATGGTCATACATTTGGCAGGAGGTTAGGAAGTGCAACTCAGTTTCCACCTCATTTTGTGGGCAGTGTGCACATAGCCTGTCTCCTCTTAGGAGCCAGGTCTGCCTACGGCGGCCTTTCTCAATAACAAGGCTATGCTCACTGAGTCTGTACATAGTCAAAACTTTCCTTACATTTTGGTCAGTCACAGTGGTCAGGTATTCTGCTACTGTGTACTCTCTGTTTGGGGCCAAATAGCATTCTAGTTTGCTCTGTTTCTTTGTAAATTCTTTCCAATGTGTCAAGGCATTATATTTGTGTTTTCTCATGATTTGGTTGGGTCTAACTGTGTTGCTGTCCTGGGGCTCTGTGTGGTTTGTTTGTGTTTGTGAACAGAGCCCCAGGACCAGCTTGCTTAGGGGACTCTTCTCCAGGTTCATCTCTCTGTAGGTTATGGCTTTGTTATGGAAGGTTTGGGAATCACTTCCTTTTAGGTGGTTGTAGAATTTAACAGCTCTTTTCTGGATTATGATAATTAGCGGGTATCGGCCTAATTCTGCTCTGCATGCATTATTTGGTGTTTTACGTTGTACACAGAGGATATTTTTGCAGAATCTCAATTTCTGCATGCAGAGTCTCTCTCTCGCTCTCTCTGATTGTAGTTTTAAACTACTTACAACAATTTTCAGATCTGATATGGAGTGGAGGACTATGTATTATCTGAAGGGATGATAGACTGGGGGAGAAAAGGAATAACGGGGACTGTTCTGAAAATAAAAGCACACCATGTCTATGAAACTGTATCTTATCACTGGTATGGGGATTATGGCAATGAGTGCTGTTCCCTTGAAATATGAATTAAGCTCCAGAAATTGAAATTCTTTGACTGAACATTTTCTCAAAAACTTTGATTTAAAGTGGATTATTTTAAGGAGATGTTATGTTCTGACTTCTGAAGGAATAACATCTTATAATGTTAAAACTTTACTATAAATGATCTGAGTAAGTTATATGTTCTTGCTGTAGTGTGATTTCATTGGCTAAAGAATAAGAGAGCATTTTCACTATGGGGGTCTGACTTTTAGTGCTGTTTTGAAGGTGAATGGTAATGGTGAAGTCTGAAACCTCATGATGTTGCCTAACCCTGAGCTTTAGTGAACATTGTGTAGTGGGGTAATATTTGATATGTATGCATATTATACACAGCCAGGTCACCTGTGACAAGTCAGTACTCGACGTCCATCAATGTCTGAGGATGTCGGGAGATGATGTGGAAATCAGCCACTAGGGGCAACAGTGAGCCAAAGGTTGCATGTTCGAATCCAGTGATAGAAAAGTGTTTTAGAGACTTTTTATTTTTTATTTTTTTAGTTAACCTATATTTAACTAGGTTTTAAGCCTATCCCAAACCTTAATCCTTACCTTAACCATTCGGAGTTAATGTCTAACCTTAACATTTTGGAGTTAATGCCTAAACTTAAGCCTATCCTTAAAAATGGAGAGTTAATGCCTAAACTTAACCTTAAACACTTCAAAATTTGACTTTGGAACAACTTCAAAATTTGACGTTTGAGAAACATGGATGAACATCTAATTCTGAAATAAGACTGTGAGAGCTTGTTGATTATATACCTCACACGTGACACATGATAAGACTATGCAATTAATGGACAAAGTCTATAAAAATGTAAAAGTATATCTGACTCCATTTAACATTATGTGCAATCTAGTATTATGTGTTTAGCTGACTAAGATCAAGGAATGGTCATGAGAAGCGAAAATCAAAGCAAGTATTATTTCATTTGAATGGATTCAAATACAAGGCATAAAGCTTAAGATAAAAGGAAATACTGACATTAACAAAATATAATCCTAGGCATATACACTCCCGGTCAAAAGTTTTAGAACAACTACTCATTCAAGGGTTTTTCTTAATTTTTAAAACTATTTTCTACATTGTAGAATAATAGTGAAAACATCAAAACTATGAAATAACACATATGGAATCATGTAGTAACCAACAAAGTGTTAAACAAATCAAAATATATTTTATATTTGAGATTCTTCAAATAGCCACCCTTTGCCTTGATGACAGCTTTGCACACTCTTGGCATTCTCTCAACCAGCTTCACCTGGAATGCTTTTCCAACAGTCTTGAAGGAGTTCCCACATATGCTGAGCACTTGTTGGCTGCTTTTCCTTTACTCTGTGGTCCGACTCATCCCAAACCATCTCAATTTTGTTGAGATCAGGGGATTGTGGAGGCCAGGTCATCTGATGAAGTACTCCATCACTCTCCGTCTTGGTAAAATAGCCCTTACACAGCCTGGAGGTGTGTTGGGTCATTGTCCTGTTGAAAAACAAATGATAGTCCCACTAAGCCCAAACCAGATGGGATTGCATATTGCTGCAGAATGCTGTGGTAGCCATGCTGGTTAAGTGTGCCTTGAATTCTAATTAAATCACAGACAGTGTCACCAGCAAAGCACCCCCACACCATAACACCTCCTCCTCCATGCTTTACTTGTGGGAAATACACATGCAGAGATCCTCCGTTCACCCACACCACATCTCACACGCCGATTGGAACCAAAAATCTCCAATTTGGACTCCAGACCAAAGGACAAATTTCCACCGGTCTAATGTCCATTGCTCGTGTTTCTTGGCCCAAGCAGGTCTCTTCTTCTTATTGGTGTCCTTTAGTAGTTGTTTCGGTGCAGCAATTCAACCATGAAGGCCTGATTCTGTCATGATTTAACTGGATTTGAACCCAAATGCAGACAACTACACCGAGCCAGAGAAGGTTTAACAGGTTTATTTACAAAGTTCAATTTGTCCAGGTTTCCAATAATAGGGAAGAGCAAGTCCAGGTTTACAGGGAGGGTAACAGATCCAGGTTCAGAGCAGGTGTGGTACCGTAATGTCCTAGTGTCCGTGGTGAGTCCAAAAGGGAGGTCCGGTAGTGGAAAGCAGGATGGTGGTGGCAGGAGTGAAGCGGAGGCAGGAGTCAGGTTCCAATAATCTGTGGCACAGGAGAAAAGTAACTAGAACAGGCCAAAAACACAAAGGGCGAAAACAAGCAGGTTGAGTCAACAGCGAAACTAACATGGTCGTCTTGACTATGATCTGACGATGAGTGGCAAGTTTGACCGGGTCTTAAAGGCTGAGGTGATTATGGTGAATGAGCTGCAGCTGGAACCCTGACTCCCGCACACCAGACTTCACTCCTGCAATCAAGGACAGACAGAGGGGAGGGGGAGAGCAGAGAGAGAGCTACCTAGCAGCAGTAGGCCTAACATATTCACACAGTTTCCTCTGAACAGTTGAGGTTGAGATGTGTCTGTGACTTGAACTCTGTAAAGCATTTATTTGGGCTGCAATTTCTAAGGCTGGTAATTTCTCTGGGACTTCCATTCCTGTGGCGGTCCTCGTGAGAGTCAGTTTCATCATAGCGCTTGACAGTTTTTGCGACTGCACTTGAAGAAACTTTCAAGGTTCTTGAAATGTTCCGTATTGACTGACCTTCATGTCTTAAAGTAATGATGGACTGTCATTTCTCTTTGCTTATTTGAGCTATTCTTGCCATAATATGGACTTGGTCTTTTACCAAATAGGGCTATCTTCTGTATACCCCCCCTACCTTGCCACAACACAAATGATTGGCTAAAACGCATTAAGAAGGAAAGAAATTCCACAAATTAACTTTTAACAAGGCACACCTGTTAATTGAAATGCATTCCAGGTGACTACCTCATGAAGCTGGTTGAGAGGGGGTCACATCTATGTGTGATGATCTGAGGGGGTGGGCTGGGTAGGACATTTGCATACAGTGTCATCAGAGTTTACTCTGAACAACTACAAGTAACCAAAGAGATCATACATCCATATAGATAGCTTCAAAGTTCTATTCAGAGGACAAGTTTCAGATAGATACCAAACATGACTGCTGTAGGATTATTCTATCACACATTCAATAGTCAGTCATCTGGATCCTGTAGAGGGAGAGTTACATTTTGGCCCCTGAGAGGGGGGAAGGGTGTACTGGTCATTGGGCATTGTCTTGGGCCATTTGCCATGCGGCCGGAGGTGACAGAGAGCACATAAATTGGGGCTGAGCATACAAATCCCCCCTGGACAGAAGCTGTACATGGATAGCCTGTGTCCAATACAGGAATAAACGGCCCGCACCACATGAGAGTTCATTCTTGAGTCTTCAATACAGTTTATGGAACCCAACCTCTTGTCCTTGGGCCCATGGCATCAGAAGTGTCTTCCGGTGGACCGTTGACAATGCGCTGTAGACATGCAAATGTCCGTAGGTACACATTCCTTCAAACAAGCTCAATAAAACGTCATTCTTTGTTAAGGGCAGAGAGATTACATCAGTTCAATCAGTTCTCAACATTTGATGGTCAGATTGGTTGGTCTGGTCGATGGTATCCTCAAAGTTTATCAAGTATGAATCAGATGGATATAACATGGAATGAAAGGCCATTCAATGCATAATTAATGTTACACTCTATCATAAGTGTTCAATTGTACTTTTTTTCTGAGAAAGAGAGAATGTTCAAATTGAAATAGCGTTCCCCTCAGGAAGAATTTGTCTTGAAAATATAAAAAACATTACAAATCATCTCAATTCGTGAGTTTAGATTAATAGAAACAGAACATAATAATAACACATCATGTTAAAAGCACAAAGCAATAAAATGTTCTGTAAAACAGATGGATAACAACATTAAAGGTGGTAACACGTATGTCTATGTGTAGTGAGAATTACTATTAATCAATATTAGAATTTTTAAAACAAATGTATTTGGTTGCTAAATTATCTCCATGTTCTCCGCCGACAGGTCATACGAGGAATTGCAATTTCTAAACCAGAAGAGGGTCTGCAAAGTAAATGTGTTGAAATGTGTTTAGACCCAATCAGGAAGTAATGACTTCATCTTTAAACATGGATTAACCTTTTACTGCAGTGGACTAAATCAGGGTCACAGAGTGTTTCTTGGTAGTCTTAAACAAATCTACTTTGAAACAAAAGTATACACCTCACACACATGGTTATGGGCTTAAAAAAATAAGACACCTGTACCATGTCAGATATAGAGGTGAAATGTATTACAATTTGAATTTGTATCCCAATATTACTCTTTATATACATCACAGAAGACTGAAATATAACAAAACTGTTTAACATAGAAACAACGGATTTTCTGTGTTTATCTAAAAAAACTAAATTGTTAATTATGAAATTATGAAACATATGAAAAACATTTCACACATGGGGCCACTAGGTCATTTGACTGCAGGAATAGGCTACATGGTATCTGACTAAGTCACTGTTCTGTCTCTGGAGACAGAGCTGTCGTATGTAACAAAATTAATTTCACACCTTACAAAATAACATTCAAATATTAATAAAAAACAATGCTATCTTTAGCAAGTCAACTTCTATCAAATGAGGATGATAGCAACATTCTAAATACAACTTGAGAGTGAAATCCAAAGATCACCCACTGTTTGTTTGAATCAAATATGGATAATTCAGCAGTTTGTTATCCCAAGGTGCGGGGGTTTTAGGTATAAGGCCACTTAGTGAAGGATATAAGATGACCCCCTCCTCTTGAACACACACCTCAAGGTGGGTGTGGTCAACAGGAATATTTTACCATAGGCATCATATGCACATCCACATACAGTACAGTGCCTTCAGAAAGTATTCACACCTCTTGACTTTTTCCACATTTTGTTGTCTTAGCGCCTGGATTTAGAGATTTTGTGTCACTTGGCTACACCCAATACCCTATAATGTCAAAATGAATTATATTTTTACAAATTAATTAAAAATGAAAAGCTGAAATGTCTTGAGCCAATAAGTATTCAACCCCTTTGTTATGACCAGCCTAAATAAGTTCAGGAGTACAAACTTAAGTCATATTATAAGTTGCATGGATAATAGTGTTTAACATGATTTTTGAATGACTACCTCATCTCTGTTGTCACGAACCGGCTCAAGTTCGTAACAAAAGGGAGACACGTGGAGACAAGGAATACTCAAAGTATATATTTATTAACTGAAGTAAACTAAATCAAATAACAATGGTGTGTGTAATCAGTAATCAGTAGTGTAAGTGAGTGTTTGCATGCATAAATGTAATATGGAAAAGTGTTGAGAGGTGCCAAAGCAAACAACCAAAAAGGCCACAAAAATACCACAACCAAAGTCAAAGTATCTGCCTGGAGAGAGTCTCCTCAATGAATGTGGAAGAGGTCCATTTATGCTGGGACACACCCGGCCCAGGTGTTTCCCATGTAGCTGACGACCCTCCCAACTCCGCCCACCGGCATCCTAATAAGGAAACAAGAGCAAAGAGAGAATACGGCAGACAGAGTGGGAGGGTCGTCACACTGTACCCCACACATACAATTATCTGTAAGGTCCCTCAGTCGAGCAGTGACTTTCAAACACAGATTCAACCACAAAGACCAGACATTGAAAATCCCTTTAACCATGGTGAAGTTATTCATTACACTTTCGATGGTGTATCAATACACCCAGTCACTACAAAGATACAGGCGTCCTTTTTTAACCCAGTTGCCGGAGAGGAAGGAAACCGCTCAGGGATTTTGCTATGAGACCAATGGTGACTTTAAAACAGTTACAGAGTTGAATGGCTGTGATAGGAGAAAACTGAGGATGGATCAACAACTTTGTAGTTATTCCACAATGCTAACCTAAATGACAGAGTGAAAAGAAGGAAGCCTTTACAGAATACAAATGATTACAAAACATGCATCCTGTTTGCAATAAGGCACTAAAGTAAAACTGCAAAAAATGTGGCAAAGAAATTAACTGTATGTCTTGAATGAAAGGATTATGTTTGAGGCAAATCCAACACAACACATCACTGAGTACCACTCTTCATATTTTCAAGCATGGTGGCTGCATTATGTTATGGGTATGCTTGTCATCGGCAAGGACTAGGGAGGTTTTTTTGGGATAAAAATAAACAGAATAGAGCTAAGCACAGGCAAACTCCTGGTTCATTCTGCTTTCCAACAGACACTGGGAGACAAATTCACCTTTCAGCAGGGCAATAACCCAAAACACTTGCTTACCAAGACAATATTGAATGTTCCTGAATGGCCTAGTTACAGTTTTGACTTAAATCAGCTTCAGAATCTGTGGCATGACTAGAAATGGTCTGTCTTGCAATGATCAACAACCACCTTGACAGAGCTTGAAGAATGTTAAAAATAATAATGTGCAAATATTGTACAATTCAGGTGTGCAAAGCTGTTAGAGTGTCACGCCCTGGCTCGGGGGACTCTTAAATGTTGAGCCAGGGTGTGGAGTTTCTTTTACATTTTCTATGTTTTCGTTCTAGATCGTTTAGATTTATGTTGGCCAGGGTGGTTCCCAATCAGAGACAGCTGTAGCTCATTGTCTCTGATTGGGGACCATACTTAGGCAGCCTGTTTTCACTAGTTTATTGTGGGATCTTGTTCCGAAAGGTTTGTGTTGTAACCTAGGACTTCACGTATCGTTTGTTTATTGTTTTGGTTCGTGTTGTGTACACTGAATAAAGAATGTACGCTTATCACGCTGCGCCTTGGTCCGAGTCTTCATCTGTCGATGATCGTCACAGAAGATCCCACCACCAGAGGACCAAGCAGCGTGCCCAGGAGGAGAAGTTGGCGATGTCCCAGGTGGGCGAATGGTGGTCATGGGAGGACATATTCGCGGGCAGAGGGCCATGGGCAAAAGTAAATGCCCAGGCAGGAGAGGAGAAACGGCGCCAACCGTGCCGACGACGGACACGCGAGAGGCAACCCCAATACTTTTTTGGGGGGGCACACGGCGTGGACGACGGGGCTGCTGGAGGCAGCTACAGGGCGAATCGGCGGACTAGGAGAGGAGGCCATCAGGTTTGGGGGGCTGGAAGGGTGGTTGGCGGAGCCTAGAGGTAGAGCAGAGCCAACCCTCCGTACTCAGGCTAGGCAGCGTGAGACTGGGCAGGTTCCGTGTTATGCGGAGCCACGTACTGTGCCGCGAGTGTTCCGGCACAGTCCTGTACGTCCTGTGCTAGCACCACGCACGTGTCGTGCTAAGGTGGGCATGCAGCCAGGACGGAGTGTGCCGGCTCAACGCTCGTGGCCTCCAGTACCCCTCCTCGGTCCTGGATATCCTGCGCCAGTGCCACGTGCTGTAGTGCCAGTACGAGTGCACAGCCCTGTACGTCCTGTGCTGAACCCTTCACACAGATTGTGTGGAAGTAGGCATTCAGCCAAGACGGGTTGTGTCAGCTCTCCGCTCCAGACCTCCAGTCCGTCTCCACAGTCCAGCCCGGCCTGTTCCTGTCCCTCGCACCAAGCCAGTGGTGCGCGTCGTCAGCCCGGTCCGGCCTGTTCCTACTCCCGCACCAAGCCAGTGGTGCGTGTCGCCAGCCCGGTCCGGCCTGTTCCTGCTCCCCGCACCAAGCCAGTGGTGCGCGTCGCCAGCCCGGTCCGGCCTGTTCCTGCTCCCCACACCAAGCCAGTGGTGCGCATCGCCAGCCCGGTCCGGCCCGTTCCTGCTCCCCGCACCAAGCCAGTGGTGCGCGTCGTCAGCCCGGTCCGGCCCGTTCCTGCTCCCCGCACCAATCCAGTGGTGCGCGTCGTCAGCCCGGTCCGGCCCGTTCCTGCTCCCCGCACCAAGCCAGTGGTGCGCGTCGTCAGTCCGGCACGGTCCGTGCCTGTTCCACACCGGAGCCAGAGCAATCCGCTCCACCAATGTCCAGTCCAGCTCCGGCCAGCGGGGCCAGACCAGACCAGGGGCGCTACGGGGGGGTAGAGAGAGAGTGGTGGTCACGCCCGGAGCCGGATCCGCCTCCGAGGCGGAATGCCCACCCGGCCCCTACCCCGTGGTGTTGGTGTGGCGCGGTCGCAGTCCACGCCTTTGGGGGGTGGGGGGTACTGTCACGCCCTGGCTCGGGGGACTCTTAAATGTTGAGCCAGGGTGTGGAGTTTCTGTTACATTTTCTATGTTTTCGTTCTAGATCGTTTAGATCTATGTTGGCCAGGGTGGTTCCCAATCAGAGGCAGCTGTAGCTCGTTGTCTCTGATTGGGGCCAATCTTAGGCAGACTGTTTTCACAAGTTTATTGTGGGATCTTGTTCCGAAAGGTTTGTGTTGTAACCTAGGACTTCACGTATCGTTTGTTTATTGTTTTGGTTCGTGTTGTGTACACTGAATAAAGAATGTACGCTTTTCACTGTCAGGGGTGGAGTGTAGTGGGATGTGGAATCACACGCAGGACACAGAGATATAAATCCAAAGCTCTTTAGTGAAGTCCGTAGTGCACGCCAAAACCGGCAACAGGCCACAGGCGAAAACAAACGCACACTAGACAGTCAAAGTAAGTATGCACAACGTGCAGGACTCTCTATACAACCCGAAAATAAGAGAGAACAAAATACAGAGGACCAAACAACCACACGACAGCAGAACAATTACACACAACCCCTGACCTAACACAAGGGAACTAAATAGGGTGCCTAATGAAACTAAACAACGAACAGGTGTGACAAACAGACAAAACCAATCAAACAAGAAACATCGAACGGTGGCAGCTAGTACTCCGGAGACGACGACCGCCGAAGCCTGCCCGAACAAGGAGAAGGGGCCGCCTCGGCCGAAACCGTGACAGTACCCCCCCCTTGACGCGCGGCTCCAGCCGTGCGCCGCCCCCAGCCTCGGGGACGACCAGGAGGACACGGAGCAGGGCGCGTAGGATGACCACGATGGAATTCGGTCAGAAGAGACGGGTCCAGGATGTCCCTCCTCGGCACCCAGCACCGCTCCTCCGGGCCGTACCCCTCCCACTCCACGAGATATTGTAGACCCCCCATCCGGCGTCTCGAATCTAAGATGGCCCGAACAGTGTACGCCGGAGCCCCCTCGATGTCCAACGGGGGCGGAGGAGTCTCTTCTATCTCAAAGTCCTGGAGTGGACCAGCTACCACCAGCCTGAGGAGAGACACATGGAACGAGGGATTAATATTTTTGTAATCAATGGGCAGTTGTAACCTGTAACACACCTCGTTCAATCTCCTCAGGACTTTAAAAGGCCCCACAAACCGCCGACCCAGCTTCCGGCAGGGCAGGCGGAGGGGCAGGTTTCTGGTTGAGAGCCAGACTCGATCTCCAGGTGCGTACACTGGCCCCTCACTGCGGTGGAGGTCGGCGCTCGTCTTCTGTCGACGGATGGCTCGCTGCAGATGGACGTGTGCAGCGTTCCACGTCTCCTCCGAGCGCCGCACCCACTCATCCACAGCAGGGGCCTCGATCTGGCTCTCATGCCAAGGTGCCAGAACCGACTGGTACCCTAACACACACTGGAAAGGGGTTAGTTTAGTGGAGGAGTGGCGGAGAGAGTTCTGTGCCATTTCGGCCCAGGGCACATATCTCGCCCACTCCTCCGGCCGGCCCTGACAATATTACCTCAGAAACCTACCCACATCCTGGTTGACACGTTCAACCTGCCCATTACTCTCCGGGTGGTAACCCGAGGTAAGGCTCACCGAAACCCCCAACCGTTCCATAAACGCTCTCCAGACTCTGGAGGTAAACTGGGGGCCTCGATCAGACACTATATCCTCGGGTACCCCGTAATGCCGGAAGACGTGAGTAAATAGAGCCTCAGTGGTCTGTAGGGCAGTAGGAAGACCCGGCATGGGAAGGAGACGACAGGCCTTCGAGAACCGATCCACAACGACCAGGATGGTGGTATTCCCCCGTGAGGAGGGAAGGTCGGTAACAAAATCCACCGAGAGGTGAGACCAGGGTCGTTGTGGAACAGGCAGGGGTTGTAATTTACCCCTGGGCAAGTGTCTGGGCGCCTTACACTGGGCACACACTGAGCAGGAGGAGACATAAATCCTCACATCCCTGGCTAACGTTGGCCACCAGTACTTTGTACTAAGGCAGTGCACTGTCCGGCCAATACCTGGATGTCCAGAGGAGGGTGACGTGTGAGCCCAATAAATAAGCCGATCCCGGACCTCGAGCGGGACGTACGTCCGACCCACCGGACACTGTGGAGGGCTAGGGTCGGTGCGTAATGCCCGCTCGATCTCCGCATCGACCTCCCATACCACCGGTGCAACCAGACAAGACTCAGGTAGTATGGGAGTGGGCTCCACGCACCTCTCCTCTGTGTCATACCGCCGAGACAGGGCATCTGCCTTCCCGTTCTGGGACCCAGGGATGTAAGTGATCTTAAACACAAACCGGGCGAGAAACATAGTCCATCGAGCCTGGCGAGGATTCAGTCTCCTAGCTGCCCGAATGTACTCCAGGTTACGGTGGTCAGTCAGAATGAGAAAAGGGTGTTGAGCCCCCTCAAGCCAATGCCTCCACACCTTTAGGGCCTGTACCACGGCTAACAGCTCCCTGTCCCCTACGTCATAATTCCGCTCCGCCGGACTGAGCTTCTTAGAATAAAAAGCACAGGGGCGGAGTTTAGGTGGTGTGCCGGACTGTTGTGAAAGAACAGCCCCGATACCGGCTTCCGACGCGTCCACCTCCACTTGGAATGGTAAAGTGGGATCCGGGTGCGCCAGCACTGGAGCCGAGGTAAACAGGTCCTTCAGTCTCCCAAAAGCCCTGTCCGCCTCAGCTGACCACCGCAAGCGCACCGGACCCCCCTTCAGAAGGGAGGTTATGGGAGCTGCCACCTGTCCAAACCCCGGATAAACCTCCGGTAGTAATTAGCAAAACCCAAGAACTGCTGCACCTCTTTAACCGTGGTTGGGGTTTGCCAATTACGCACGGCTGACACACGGTCAACCTCCATCCTCACCCCTGACGCAGACAACTGATAACCCAAAAAGGAGACCGATTCCTGGAAGAACAGACATTTCTCGGCTTTGACATACAGGTCATTCTCCAACAATCTCCTCAATACCCTGCGCACCAGGGCTACATGCTCGGCACGAGTAGAACTGTACACCAGAATATCGTCTATGTACACCACTACTCCCTGCGCCTGCATGTCCCGGAAAATCTCATCTACAAAAGATTGGAAGACTGATGGAGCATTCATTAACCCGTATGGCATGACGAGATACTCGTAATGACCGGAGGTAGTACTAAATGCTGTCTTCCACTCATCGCCCTCTCTAATGCGCACCAAGTTATATGCGCTCCTGAGGTCCAATTTTGTGAAGAACCGTGCCCCGTGTAATGACTCCGTCATAGTCGCAATCAGCGGGAGTGGATAACTATATTTCACAGTCACCTGATTGAGACCGTGGTAATCAATACACGGACGCAAACCTCCATCCTTTTTCTTCACAAAAAAGAAGCTCGAGGACACGGGAGAAGTGGAGGGCCGTATGTATCCCTGTCTCAGAGACTCGGCAATGTATGTCTCCATTGCCCTCTTCTCCTCCTGTGACAAAGGATACACATGGCTCCGCGGGAGCGCAGCTCCTGCCTGGAGGTCTATCGCACAATCCCCCTGTCTATGAGGCGGCAACCGTGCCGCTCTTGTCTTGCTAAACACGAGTGCCAAATCCTCATACTCAGGTGGAATGTGCAGTGCGGCCATCTGGTTCGGACTCTCCACCGAGGTCGCCCCTACGGAAACACCCAGACATAGCCCCTTACATTGAGCAGACCACCCTTTAAGAGCCTTCTCTCGCCACGAAATCGTAGGATCATGGGTAATCAACCAGGGAAGCCCCAGTACCACCGGATACGCAGGAGAGTCGATCAGATAGAGTTGAATCGTCTCCTCATGACCCCCCTGCGTCTTCATCCTAAGTGGCGCTGTGACCTCCCTAATCAACCCAGATCCTAACGGACGACTATCTAGGGCATGTACAGGGAAAGGATTATCAACCGGAAGGAGGGGAATCCCTAACTCAACACAGAATTTACGATCTACAAAATTCCCAGCTGCGCCTGAATCTACTAGCACCTTATGCTGGGAACGAGGTGCAACCTGTGGAAAACAAACAGGTATGGTTATGTGTACGACAGAAAGCTCTGGGTAAGTGGGGTGCCTACTCACCTGGGAGGACTCCCCAATGTGTGGTCTGCCGTCTCCTCCACCAGGGGACCCTCCCCAGCACCTAGCCGCGGTGTGCCCTCCACGGCCACAGTTGGTGCAGGGGACGGCCCCACTCGGGCTCCTTCTTCTCCCTCCTCTAGCGCCAGCACCTCCGAGCTCCATCGGGCTCGGCTCGGAGGCGCTGGAGGGTGGAATGGGCGACCCCCACCTGGGACGTCCGCGGTTAGCGAGCAGGGTGTCCAGCCGAATGGCCATGTCCACCAACTGGTCAAATGAGAGTGTAGTATCCCTGCACGCCAACTCTCTGCGGACGTCCTCCCTGAGGCTGCAACGAAAGTGGTCTATGAGGGCCCGCTCATTCCCCCCTGCATCTGCCGCTAGAGTCCGGAACACCAGCGCAAACTCTTGAGCGCTCCTCATCCCCTGCCGGAGGTAGAATAGACGCTCCCCCGCCGCCTTCCCCTCTGGTGGATGGTCGAAGACCGCACGGAAGCGGCGGGAGAACTCCGCATAGGTGATAGTGGCGGCGTCTATTCTCCTCCATTCGGCGTTGGCCCACTCCAACGCCTTGCCGGTGAGACAGGAGATGAGGGCGGAAACGCTCTCATGTCCCGAGGGCGCCGGGTGTACGGTGGCAAGGTAGAGTTCCACTTGTAACAGGAACCCCTGACACCCGGCAGTGGTGCCGTCGTACGCCCTCGGGAGCGAGAGCCGAATCCCACTGGGTTCCGGTAGTTGGACGGGCGGGCTGACCGATGGTGATGGTGCGGTAGGTGGGGGTGTGGGTACCCCGCTGGTCTCCCATCGATGGAGGGTGTTCATCACTCGGTCCAGGGCGTGCCCGATTTGGTTGATCCGATCTTCTTGACCACGAAGGCGCTCCTCCATGATCTCGGTGGGTGCGGGTGCTCCTGCTGATTCCATCAGATGGTGTGTAATTCTGTCAGGGGTGGAGTGTAGTGGGATGTGGAATCACACGCAGGACACAGAGATATAAATCCAAAGCTCTTTAGTGAAGTCCGTAGTGCACGCCAAAACCGGCAACAGGCCACAGGCGAAAACAAACGCACACTAGACAGTCAAAGTAAGTATGCACAACGTGCAGGACTCTCTATACAACCCGAAAATAAGAGAGAACAAAATATAGAGGACCAAACAACCACACGACAGCAGAACAATTACACACAACCCCTGACCTAACACAAGGGAACTAAATAGGGTGCCTAATGAAACTAAACAACGAACAGGTGTGACAAACAGACAAAACCAATCAAACAAGAAACATCGAACGGTGGCAGCTAGTACTCCGGAGACGACGACCGCCGAAGCCTGCCCGAACAAGGAGAAGGGGCCGCCTCGGCCGAAACCGTGACAATCACGCTGCGCCTTGGTCTGAGTCTTCATCTGTCGACGATCGTGACATAGAGACTTACCTAGAAAGAGTCACAGCTGTAATCGCTGCCAAATGGGATTCTAACATGTATTGACTCAGGGGTGTGAATGCTTATGTAAATGAGATATTTATGTTCTTCATTTTCAATAAATTTGCAAAAATGTCTAAAAACATGTTTTCACTTTGCCATTATGGGTTATTGTGTTTTTTTAATCAATTGTGAATCCAGGCTGTAACACAACAGAATGTGGAATAAGTCAAGGTGTATGAATACTTTCTGAAGGCACTGTAAGCCATTTTGTCAAGCATTGTGTGTGACGACAAAGGGAGAACAGTTCAATTTAATGTGACCACCGCACAAGGGTTGAAATTGTTTCGGCATAACCTAAAACAAGACATGTTAGCAGTGTGTTAGTAAGCATGTAAGTATAATTCTTGAGCAAAAATTCTGGTTATTCTCAAGACAGGACAGAAACATTCAACAAGTA
The DNA here is from genome assembly GCF_020615455.1 of Coregonus clupeaformis. Classification (NCBI taxonomy): domain Eukaryota; kingdom Metazoa; phylum Chordata; class Actinopteri; order Salmoniformes; family Salmonidae; genus Coregonus; species Coregonus clupeaformis. Next base: position 31,498,380 of record NC_059200.1, read on the forward strand.
AGAAATGTAACATATAACGTACATGGAATATATAATGTAGACAAACGTAGGCCTATATATGGGACAAAGTGAAGGAGTTGCTTTGTCACTTCAATAATGTTTACATATCTTGCACTACTCATCTCATATGTATATACTGCATTCTATTCTATAATATTCTACTGTATCTTAGTCCATGCCGCTCTGTCATTGCTTGTCCATATATGTACATATTCTTAAATCCCATTCCTTACTAATTTTGTGTGTATTGGGTATATGTTGTGGAATTGTTAGATATTACTTGTTAGATATTACTGCACTGTTGAAGCTAGAAGCACAAGCATTTTGCTACACCCGCTATAACATCTGCTAAACACATGTATGTGACAAATTGATTTGATTTGATTTGATCAAGGACTTCTATCAAAGTCAGCTCAAAAGGGGGAATATCATAATCTCCCACTAAAAACGCATTAAAATCCACTGTTTCATATTGAGAGCTGAGTTTGGTATGAAAAACCAGCCAGGCCGACGTGATTCTCTTTTATCGTGCACATAAAAGGGACGTTGAGCCGAAGCTAAGAAATTCATCCAAGGACTCAGCTTTTCATAGTGTCAGTGATTAGCTAAAATGCTCGAAAAGTACATAACAGCAATAGGTTGAGTCAGAAAAAGTTAAAATCTGAAATCAAAGTAATCTTTACTGTGTAAGGGAAAATAGTCAATCATCATTATAACAACAAGCAAACATATGTAAACATAGGCAACTCCTATCCATTACCTTAGACCATCCTATGTAGCCTATAAATAAACAGCCACCTGGCAGGTTGTCTATAGATTGTAATTGCTAGTTCAAATCTGTCCTATGCGCAACCAAGACAACCACAGCATAATAAACGCCCATGTTTCCAAAAAACACTACGGTCTGTCCAGTGATCTCGTTGTCAGTTAAAACTTGCTATTCATGTTTAAAAAAAAGGAACGGTTCACGAATTAGAGTTCAATAAATATAAATATATCTGAGCACTGTAGCTTGGCCTGTCTGGTTGCTGGAGAGAGGCATGGATGCGGCCGCCACCAGGGACTGAGGAGTCCTATTCAAGTCTGAAACATTTGCTCTGTCTAGTTTAAGATGCTAGATGACCCGTCCTGTGACGGCAGTACATTGACTGGGAGTGTAAGAGTCTACACCTTTTCAGAAATATCTGGGGTCACGGCCCCTCCCCAAATCCCAACAAGTTTTCACTACACTTCCCGTTCTTTGCAGTGAGTACACTGTGTAATGTGCTGTTTAATAATAACATAGTTAGATAAAACGGAACATGTCTGGTTAGGATATCCTTCCTAGATTCAATATTAGTGGCCTATCCAACAATTCCTTGGAATGTTTTATCTGCAGGTGGGAGCCTGAGTTGCGTGTTAGCATTGTCCGTAGCATGTCATTGTCACGTGATGGGGTTTCTTGGCCAGAATATTAATAAAAGAGTTTCCACAGCCGCGCTGCGTACTGCTCGAAAGGTTATTGGGTGCCTTATCCTTCTTGACCTCATTTCTACCAGCATGTTAAATGTGCAACCAGAGGGAAAAAACTCTAGACCACCTTTACTCCACACAGAGAGACGCGTACAAAGCTCTCCCTCGCCCTCCATTTGGCAAATCTGACCATAATTCTATCGTCCTGATTCCTGCTTACAAGCAAAAACTAAAGCAGGAAGCACCAGTGACTCGGTCAATAAAAAAAGTGGTCAGATGAAGCAGATGCTAAGCTACAGGACTGTTTTGCTAGCACAGACTGGAATATGTTCCGGGATTCTTCCGATGGCATTGAGGAGTACACCACATCAGTAACTGTCTTCATCAATAAGTGTATCGATGACGTCGTCCCCACAGTGACTGTACGTACATACCCCAACCAGAAGCCATGGATTACAGAGCCAGACGGATTACCAGGACGTGTACTCCGAGCATGCCCTGACCAACTGGCAAGTGTCTTCACTGACATTTTCAACCTCTACCTGTCTGAGTCTGTAATACCAACATGTTTCAAGCAGACCACCATAGTCCCTGTGCCCAAAAACACTAAGGTAACCTGCCTAAATGACTACCGACCTGTATCACTCACGTCTGTAGCCATGAAGTGCTTTCAAAGGCTGGTCATGGCTCACATCAACACCATTATCCCAGAAATCCTAGACCCACTCCAATTTGCATAACACCCCAACAGATCCACAGATGATGCAATCTCTTTTGCGCTCCACACTGCCCTTTCACACCTGGACAAAAGGAACACCTATGTGAGAATGCTATTCATTGACTGCAGCTCAGCGTTCAACACCATAGTGCCCTCAAAGCTCATCACTAAGCTAAGGACCCTGGGACTAAACACCTCCCTCTGCAACTGAATCCTGGACTTCCTGACTGGCCGCCCCCAGGTGGTAAGGGTAGGTATCAACACATCTGCCACGCGGATCCTCAACACGGGGGCCCGTCAGGGGTGCGTGCTCAGTCCCCTCCTGTACTCCCTGTTCATTCATGACTGCATGGCCAGGCACGACTCCAACACCATCATTAAGTTTGCCGATGACACAACAGTGGTAGGCCTGATCACCGACAACGACGAGACAGCCTATATGGAGGAGGTCAGAGACCTGGCCGTGTGGTGCCAGGACAACAACCTCTCCCTCAACGTGATCAAGACAAAGGAGATGATTGTGGACTACAGGATAAAGAAGAGGACCATTCTCATCGACGGGGCTGTAGTGGAGCAGGTTGAGAGCTTCAAGTTCATAGGTGTCCACATCATCAACAAACTAACATGGTCCAAGCACACCAAGACAGTCATGAAGAGGGCACGACAAAACCTATTCACCCTAAGGAGACTGAAAAGATTTGGCATGGGTCCTCAGATCCTCAAAAGGTTCTACAGCTGCACCATCGAGAGCATCCTGACTGGTTGCATCACTGCCTGGTATGGCAACTGCTCGGCCTCCGACAGCAAGGCACTACAGAGGGTAGTGCGTATGGCCCAGTACATCACTGGGGCCAAGCTTCCTGCCATCCAGGACCTCTATACCAGGCGGTGTCAGAGGAAGGCCCTAAAAATTGTCAAAGACTCCAGCCACCCTAGTCATAGATTGTTCTCTCTGCTACCGCACGGCAAGCGGTACCGGAGCGCCAAGTCTAGGTCCAAGAGGCTTCTAAACAGCTTCTACCCCCAAGCCATAACACTCCTGAACATCTAATCAAATGGCTACCCAGACTATTTGCATTGCCCCCCCACCCTTCTTTTACGCTGCTGCTACTCTCTGTTTATTATCTATGCATAGTCACTTTAATAACTCTATCTACATGTACATATTACCCCAATTACCTCAACTAACCGGTGCCCCCGCACATTGACTCGGTACCGGTACCCCCTGTATAGGCCTCCCGAGTGGCGCAGTGGTCTAAGGCACTGCATTGCAGTGCTAGCTGTGCCACTAGAGATCCTGGTTCGAATCCAGGCTCTGTCGTAGCCGGCCGTGACCGGGAGACCCATGGGGCAGCGCACAATTCAATCAATCAATCAATTTTATTTTATATAGCCCTTCTTACATCAGCTAATATCTCGAAGTGCTGTACAGAAACCCAGCCTAAAACCCCAAACAGCTAGTAATGCAGGTGTAGAAGCACGGTGGCTAGGAAAAACTCCCTAGAAAGGCGAAAGCCTAGGAAGAAACCTAGAGAGGAACCAGGCTATGAGGGGTGGCCAGTCCTCTTCTGGCTGTGCCGGGTGGAGATTATAACAGAACCATGCCAAGATGTTCAAAAATGTTCATAAGTGACAAGCATGGTCAAATAATAATCAGGAATAAATCTCAGTTGGCTTTTCATAGCCGATCATTAAGAGTTGAAAACAGCAGGTCTGGGACAGGTAGGGGTTCCATAACCGCAGGCAGAACAGTTGAAACTGGAATAGCAGCAAGGCCAGGCGGACTGGGGACAGCAAGGAGTCACCACGGCCGGTAGTCCCGACGTATGGTCCTAGGGCTCAGGTCTCTCAGTTGGCTTTTCATAGCCGATCATTAAAGAGTTGAAAACAGCAGGTCTGGGACAGGTAGGGGTTTCGTAGCCGCAGGCAGAACAGTTGAAACTGGAATAGCAGAAGGCCAGGCGGACTGGGGACAGCAAGGTGTCATCATGCCCGGTAGTCCTGACGTATGGTCCTAGGGCTCAGGTTCTCAGAGAGAAAGAGAGAACGAGAGAATTAGAGAGAGCATACTTAAATTCACACAGGACACTGGATAAGACAGGAGAAGTACTCCAGGTATAACCAACTAACCCCAGCCCCCGACACATAAACTACTGCAGCATAAATACTGGAGGCTGAGACAGGAGCGGTCCGGAGACACTGTGGCCCCATCCGAAGAAACCCCTGGACAGGGCCAAACAGGAAGGATATAACCCCACCCACTCCGCCAAAGCACAGCCCCCGCACCACTAGAGGGATATCCCCAACCACCAACTTACAATCCTGAGACAAGGCCGAGTATAGCCCACAGAGGTCTCCACCACAGCACAAACCAAGGGGGGGGCGCCAACCCAATTGGCCCAGCGTCGTCCAGGGTAGGGGAGGGAATGGCCGGCAGGGATGTAGCTCAGTTGGTAGAGCATGGCGTTTGCAACGCCAGGGTTGTGGGTTCGTTTCCCACGGGGGGACAGTATAAAAAAATAAAATAATGTATGCACTCACTAACTGTAAGGCGCTCTGGATAAGAGCGTCTGCTAAATGACTAAAATGTATATAGCCTCGCTATTGTTATTTTTACTACTGCTCTATAATTATTTGTTACTTTTATTTCGTATTATCTTATATTGTATTTAAATTGGTATTCTTTCTTAAAACTGCATTGATGGTTATTCGGTGCATGTGACAAATACAATTTGATTTGATTTGATTGACCTTTACATACAGTGGGGGAAAAAAGTATTTAGTCAGCCACCAATTGTGCAAGTTCTCCAATTTAAATAGATGAGAGAGGCCTGTAATGTTCATCATAGGTACACGGCAACTATGACAGACAAAATTACATTTTTTCCCCCAGAAAATCACATTGTAGGATTTTTAATGAATTTATTTGCAAATTATGGTGGAAAATAAGTATTTGGTCAATAACAAAAGTTTCTCAATACTTTGTTATATACCCTTTGTTGGCAATGACACAGGTCAAACGTTTTCTGTAAGTCTTCACAAGGTTTTCACACACTGTTGCTTGTATTTTGGCCCATTCCTCCATGCATATCTCCTCTAGAGCAGTGATGTTTTGGGGCTGTCACTGGGCAACACGGACTTTCAACTCCCTCCAAAGATTTTCTATGGGGTTGAGATCTGGAGATCTTGCTCGGGCGGTGTGTTTGGGATCATTGTCATGCTGAAAGACCCAGCCACGTTTCATCTTCAATGCCCTTGCTGATGGAAGGAGGTTTTCACTCAAAATCTCACGATACATGGCCCCATTCATTCTTTCCTTTACACGGATCAGTCGTCCTGGTCCCTTTGCAGAAAAACAGCCCCAAAGCATGATGTTTCCACCCCCATGCTTCACAGTAGGTATGGTGTTCTTTGGATGCAACTCAGCATTCTTTGTCCTCCAAACACGACGAGTTGAGTTTTTACCAAAAATGTTCTATTTTGGTTTCATCTGACCATATGACATTCTCCCAATCCTCTTCTGGATCATCCAAATGCACTCTAGCAAACTTCAGACGGGCCTGGACATGTACTGGCTTAAGCAGGGGGACACGTCTTGCACTGCAGGATTTGAGTCCCTGGCGGCGTAGTGTGTTACTGATGGTATGCTTTGTTACTTTGGTCCCAGCTCTCTGCAGGTCATTCACTAGGTCCCCCCGTGTGGTTCTGGGATTTTTGCTCACCGTTCTTGTGATCATTTTGACCCCACGGGGTGAGATCTTGCGTGGAGCCCCAGATCGAGGGAGATTATCACTGGTCTTGTATGTCTTCCATTTCCTAATAATTGCTCCCACAGTTGATTTCTTCAAACCAAGCTGCTTACCTATTGCAGATTCAGTCTTCCCAGCCTGTTACAGGTCTACAATTTTGTTTCTGGTGTCCTTTGACAGCTCTTTGGTCTTGGCCATAGTGGAGTTTGGAGTGTGACTGTTTGAGGTTGTGGACAGGTGTCTTTTATACTGATAACAAGTTCAAACAGGTGCCATTAATACAGGTAACGAGTGGAGGACAGAGGAGCCTCTTAAAGAAGAAGTTACAGATCTGTGAGAGCCAGAAATCTTGCTTGTTTGTAGGTGACCAAATACTTATTTTCCACCATAATTTGCAAATAAATTCATTAAAAATCCTACAATGTGATTTTCTAGAATTTTTTTTCTCAATTTGTCTGTCATAGTTGACGTGTACCTATGATGAAAATTACAGGCCTCTCTCATCTTTTTAAGTGGGAGAACTTGCACAATTGGTGGCTGACTAAATACTTTTTTCCCCCACTGTATTGTACAATCCACATTCAGATACATTTAACCCGTTAAAGGTCAACAGATGAATGAGTCAGCATGGCAAATGACTTTACACCCCTCTCCCAATAAGAGCCATTTCATGGTTCAGCCCAAACCACACAAAGGAAATACCACACATGGCACCTGGGGTTCCTTTTTATGGCCAGTTCCTCAAACAACCAGGCATCAGAATGATTGTCCCTGTGTTGGAGGCACAAACCTCCAGGTAGACTGGGTCACTAGGCCTATTTACCTAACTATCTGTTTATCACTTAGGTCACAAGCCTTTACCTGAAGTTAATGTAAAACCTTCAGTGCACAAAACATGCCTTTCATGTGTTCTAATGAGTTGACCTGTTCTGTTGCTTCCAACCTGAACTAATCAACCAACCACTTTGAGTTGGAAACATTGGTAAACTGCAATAGACACTCACATTTGTTTGACATTTCTAAATGACATTGGGATGAACAAGGTTTTCTGAAAAGTTTTCTGAAAAGTGAAACTGACAGTGTAGGATTGACATGTGCTGTCTTTTTGGTAGGAGTAATTTCTCACTCCAGTAGTTGCTGAGTTTTAAACTGTAATTGACTTGTAATACAAAGTAACATTGCTTCAGTGAGACTGAAGTTGCTGCTTTGTTAAAAATCAAGTAAAGTTATTCAAACATCACAATGTTTCTAATTAATTTCTCAAAGCCAGTAATAGATGGCAGTTATAGCTGATAGCTTTTTGAGTGAAAAGACTTACCGCTTTTGTGGTAATTAGGCATGAAAGGAGTCAGACGGATTCAAATTCAGTACTGCAATTACTGATCATTTTTGTCAAGACAATAATAAACATAATTGTTGATACACAGTTGTGAATGAATGAATTATCACACAGCCTTTCTAAGGGACGATCTGACAAGTTTCTCTAAAGACAGGTCTGTTTTCTGTTTGTATTGTCTGACTCATTCTCATTCTTTATAGAACACTGAGGTAACTCTGTCTACATTCTGCACCTCAGACAAAGGAAGGCACACCTTAGAGTTTATTGTTTTATTAAAATCCCTTATAACTTTTGCCAAAGCAGCAGCTATTCTTCCTGGGGTCCACACAAAAACATAAAACACAACAAGTAACAAAACACTGATACAATATTTGCACATTATGCTTTTGAAAATTCTTCAAGCTCTGTCAAGTTGGTTGTTAATCATTGCTAGACAGCCATTTTCAAGTCTTGCAATAGATTTTCAAGCCAATTTAAGTCAAAACTGTAACTAGGCCACTCAGGAACATTCAAAGTCTTCTTGGTAAGCAACTCCAGTTTATATTTGGCATTGTGATTTGGGTTATTGTCCTGCTGAAGGTGAATTTGTCTCCCAGTGTCTGTTGGAAAGCAGACTGAGCCAGGGATTTTGCCTGTGCCTAACTATTTTCCGTATATTTTTGTCATAAAAAACTCTGTAGTCCTTGCCGATGACAAGTATACCCATAATATGATGCAGCCACCGCCATGCTTGAAAATATGAAGAGTGGTACTCAGTAATGTGTTGTGTTGGATTTGCTCCAAACATAACGCTTTTTATTCATTTCTTTGCCATATTTCTTGCAGTTTTTCTTTAGTGCCTTATTGCAAACAGGATGCATGTTTTGGAATATTATACTTTAGTGCCTACTTTAGTCTATTCTGTACATGCTTCCTTCTTTTTACTCTGTCATTTAAATTAGCATTGTGGAGGTACTACAATGTTGTTGATCCATCCTCAGTTTTCTATCAGAGCCATTAAACTCTGTAACTGTTTTAAAGTCACCATTGGCATTATGGTGAAATCCCTGAGCGGTTTCCTTCCTCTCCGGCAACTGAGTTAGGAAGACGCCTGTATCTTTGTAGTGACTGGGTGTAATTAATAACTTGACCATGCTCAAAGGGATGTTCAATGCCTGCAACAAAAAAAAAGAATAGGTGTCGTTCTTTGTGAGCCACTGGAAAAGCTCCCTGGTCTTTGTGGTTGAATCTGTGTTTGAAATTCACTGCTCGACTGAGGGACCTTACAGATAACTGTATGTGAGGGGTACAGAGATGAGGTAGTCATTCAAAACATGTTAAACACTATTATTGTACACAGAATGAGTCCATGTAACTTATTATGTGACTTGCTAAGCAAATTTTTTGTCCTGAACTTATTTAGGCTTGCCATAACAAAGGGGTTAAATACTTATTGACTCAAGACATTTCAGCTTTTCATTTGTAAATAATTTGTAAACATTTCGAAAAACATAATTCAACTTTGACGTTATGGGGTATTGTGTGTAGGCCAGTGACCAAAAATCTCAATTTAATAACTTTTAAAGTCAGGCTGTAACATAACAAAATGTGTAAAAAGTCAATAGGTGTGAATACTTTTCTGAAGGCTTCCTGCATTTAGTTTCAATTTCAAAGTCAGCCTAGTGGGGCATGCTATTGAATTTTGGCCGCATTATTATTTTTTTGGGACTATTCAGCTAACCATCCTAAAATCTTATAAGAAATGACTAAGGTGGTGTTTTTGGTGTAACAACATTAACGTTATACTAGGCTATTATATTTGGTTCTGTTATGTAGAATACTAAGACATTGATTCAGCTTTGATCTAACTTTACTAAACAAGCACCATTGTGAGAAGTGGCAGAGCGACAACACCCCACTCCCGTTGCACCGAATGAGCTAATTGAAGCGCACGTATCCTACTCTTTTGCCTAGTGGTGATGCAGAAACGAGAGACCACATGTGTGGCTGTTTTAGGAAGATCTGGGAATATTTGGCCTAGGAAACATTTCTGGTTGGTCTCAGGGAATGTTAAACAGTTGGGAAGGGAGATTTTTTAAATGCAGCAAATCTGTTGAATTATGAAATTACCATATACATTTGAGTCTAATACGGCTATTTACTTACTTTTGTAGCTCTTCGTCAGAAGCACACCTTTTGTAAGTAGTTAGGCAACTGTCCTCACCCAATTAAGATGGAATTTAGCCCGAAAGGATTCGAGGAATGTGATTGGTTGACAATAGGCCTACGACATTGGCCTATGCCTTGCACTGCATTGAATATCAGATCTCAGCAATGATTGGAGAAGTGTTTAACATCACCAGTACCACATCCTTATGATATATATATATATTTTTTCATAAGCGCAACGTGACTGCAAGAGACCGTCTGACTGAAATACCGGACAAATCAACTTTTTTTCCTAAATTAGTGGTGTTTGAATTTGTTGATAAAATGCGGGACATGATTGTTTGGTTGCGGGACGCGGGACAAAGGGCCAAAATGTGGGACTGCCCCGCACAATCCGGGACATATGGTCAGGGGCGTCATGCACCCCAAAAATCTGAGGGGGCACACAGTACGTGAGGATGGCTTGAGGGTGGTCCGTAAATTGGAGAATGTAGCATTTTTGAAACACCAGAAACTGCTTTTCCTGCAATCTAGAACCATAATGATTATGCTTAATTCTATGTAAAAAATATGTCAATTTTTCTAAATATCTAAGCATACCTCTTGAGCTGTCTGTATCCTCCTGACTGTTGCTTCTTTTTTTTTTTAACTATGCTTCTCTGCATCTTGCTAAAATATGGGTAAAATATTGATAGGAATGTGTCTTATTCAGTACATTTAGTTATTGCTAGCTTTGCCAGCAGGCATGCCAGCTAAGATAATTAGACAAGCTATCTACTCTAACTTGATTGATAGCCTGAAATAGGTTATTGGTAGCTAGTTATGAGGTTCCCAATCTCCCAACCAATCTGCGCTAGCTAAAGCCAACTTAAAAAAACTGGACAAATATGAGGGGACACGTGCCCCTGTGCCCCCTAAGGGCATGACGCCTCTGCATGTGGTCACCCACAGCAGGAGGGTAGGCATGCTCAGTTGCACATAACAGTCTGCCCCTGCTACCACCACCAGCACACACAATCTCTCTTCAAAAACCGACTCTCATTGATGTTGCTGTTTCTAACCAGTCATTGTCTTACATTGGCTCTGCAGGTGACAACAAACTCTCGGTACAGTTTCATTGATATTTGAAGTGAGGTGTTTCACAGATCAAGGCTGCTGGACAGCTGTAAATGACTGTAGAGCAAAAAGTACAGTAAATAGAGAAGTGAAGTTTTCCAATCTATTGGAGAACAGCAGCGCACCAACTTCTCTATGGTAACTGGTTTGCAATGGCCCTTCCTCTAGAGCAGGGATCATCAACTAGATTCAGCCGCGGGCCGATTTATTTATTTAGCGGATGGTCTGAGGGGGGCCAGAACATAATTTCTAATAATTTGTAGACTGCAAATTGACTGCAAGAAGCCCAAACAGATATAACATTTGATTAAAACAGTCATGTCAAACCTTGCTTACATTTGTATACAATCACATACACTGACTGTACAAAACATTAGGAACACTAATGCTCTTTCCATGACAGACTGCCCAGGTGAATCCAGGTGAAAGTTATGATCTCTTATGGATGTCACCTGTTAAATACACTTCAATCAGTGTAGATGAAGGGGAGGAGACAGGTTAAAGAAGGATTTTTAAGCCTTGAGATAATTGAGACATGGATCGTGTACAGTTGAAGTCGGAAGTTTACATACACTTAGGTTGGAGTCATTAAAACTCATTTTTCAACCACTCCACAAATTTCTTGTTAACAAACTATAGTTTTGGCAAGTCGGTTAGGACATCTAATTTGTGCATGACACAAGTAATTTTTCCAACAATTGTTTACAGACAGATTATTTCACTGTACCACAATTCCAGTGGGTCAGAAGTTTACATACACTAAGTTGACTGTGCCTTTAAACAGCTTGGAAAATTGATGTCATGGCTTTAGAAGCTTCTGATAGGCTAATTGACATCATTTGAATCAATTGGAGGTGTACCTGTGGATGTATTTCAAGGCCTACCTTCAAACTCAGTGCCTCTTTGCTTGACATCATGGGAAAATCTAAATAAATCAGCCAAGACCTCAGATTTTTTTTTTGACCTCCACAAGTCTGGTTTATCCTTGGGAGCAATTTCCAAACACCTGAAGGTACCACGTTCATCTGTACAAACAATAGTACACAAGTATAAACACCATGGGACCACGCAGCTGACATGCCGCTCAGGAAGGAGACGCGTTCTGTCTCCTAGAGATGAACGTACTTTGGTGCGAAAAGTGCAAATCAATCCCAGAACAACAGCAAAGGACCTTGTGAAGATGCCGGAGGAAACAGGTACAAAAGTATCTATATCCACAGTAAAATGAGTCCTATATCGACATAACCTGAAAGGCCGCTCAGCAAGATCATACTTTTTGGAGAAATGTCCTCGTTACGCGGAGTGGAACAGGGGAACCCAAGAGCAGCCTCAGACGAGGAGACTGGGATGAAGTAACCAAGGTATTTATTGAGACACAGGGGGGAGATGGAGTGCAGGTCAGGGTAAACTGCTGGAAACCAGGTGCGGAGGCTGCGGCTGGAGCGAGGGGGGTTGACACAGGGTGAGCAGGTCCGGAGGGGAATCCAAGGGAGTAGTAGAGTGGGGAATCCAGGACAGAGTAGCAGGATGACGAGACGTGGGACTGGGGACAGGGACCAGAGTCAGAGCGGGCAGAACTGTAGCGGAGAGGAAAACAGCGCCAGGCAAGGAAAACAGGCACAACAGGATAACAGGATCTGAATAGTAACAAATGGCTACAACCATAGACTGACTGAGCAGAGATTACAATCTGGCAGTGTGGAAGTGGCAGGACTGAGTATTTGTAGAGGTCTTCATTATGGAACAGGTTGCTGGTGGGGAACTGCTCTGACTCCAGCACACCTGTCTCCGCCCACACAATCACACACACACAGAGAGAGAGAGCGAGAGCGAGAGCGAGAGCGAGAGCGAGAGCGAGAGAGAGAGAGAGAGAGAGAGAGAGAGAACTGGGGGAGTGGCAGCAGGTCAAGGAGATACAGGATGAGCAGTAGACGGCATTGCAGGAGTAGATGTGACAGTACCCCCACCTCTACCAGGCTTATCTGGGTATGAGGTATAGAAATCCCGTAAGAGGGAGGGGTCCAGAATGTGAAGGCGGGGCACCCAGCAGCGCTCCTCAGGCCCGTATCCCTCCCAGTCCACCAGGTACTGCCAGCCACGACCCTGACGCCGCACGTCCAGAAGCCGCCGGACGGTATAGGTAGGATGGTCATCGAGGAGGTGGAGGAGCTGTTGCAGGAGGAGACAGGGGACTGGAGCAGACAGGTTTAATCAGGGAGACATGGAAGGTAGGATGGATCCTGAGAGAGGCTGGGAGTTTCAGGCGCACCGCAGAGGGGTTAATGGCACGGTCAATTTCAAAGGGACCAATGAATCGGGGGGAAAGTTTCTTCGATGCCATCTTCAATGGCAGGTCCTTCGATGAGTGCCATACCTTTTGACCCGGGGTGTAGACTGGAGCTGAGGCCCGGCGACGGTTGGCTTGTGACTGGGTCCCGTCGGAGGCACGAAGAAGGGCAGCCCGGGACTTCCTCCAGGTATGGTGACAACGGTACAGATGGTCCTGGACAGAGGGAACCGCAACCTCAACCTCTTGGGCGGGGAACAAGTGGCGTTGGTAACCCAGCACACACTCGAAGGGTGACATACATGACATGGGAGACTGCGGACCTGTTAGTATCCCTGGAGGACGGGAGCTTGGAGAGGGGAATGAAGTGAGCCATATTGGAAACCCTGTCAATAATGGTGAGGATGACGGAGTTACCGTTAGATAGGGGAAGGCCAGTGATGAAGTCCAGAGCTATGTGTGACCAGGGGCGACTGGGTATGGGAAGAGGGCGGAGCAGACCGGAAGTGGGTTTAGTGGAGGTTTTGTTCCGGGCACAAACCGAACAGGCTGAGACAATCTCCTGTACATCTCTCTCCATGGTGGGCCACCAAAAGCACTGATGCAGGAAGGCGAGGGTCCGGTTCATACCAGGGTGACAGGTGAGGTGGGTAGAATGGCCCCACTGAAGAACATCAGAGCGAACACAATCTGGGACAAACAAAGCATTACTAGGACCGTTACCCGGGTCAGGCTGGTTCTGCTGAGCCTGGCGGATACAGGACTCGATCTCCCAGGTGATGGAGGCAACGATGCAGGTGGTTGGCACAATGGTTCTGGCTCGGTACCCGTGTTGTCAGTGGTGAACTGGCGAGAGAGGCCATCAGGCTTGGTATTCTTCGAACCGGGGCGATAAGTGAGTGTGAAATTGAATCTACCGAAGAACAAGGCCCACCTGGCTGCCGGGAGTTCAGACGTTTGGCGGTCTGGATGTAGGACATGTTTTTATGGTCAGTCCACACGATGAAGGGTGTTACAGAGCCCTCCAGCCAGTGACACCATTCCCCCAGAGCCAGCTTAACTGCCAGGAGTTCCCGGTTTCCAATGTCAAAATTCCTCTCTGCAGGTGAGAGCTTACGGGAAAAGAATGTACAAGGGGTACTTGTTCTTAACAGTGATATTATTCAGCCCACGGAAGTCTATGCACGGCCTCAGTGACCCATCATTCTTCTTCACAAAGAAAAACCCAGCACCCATCGGGGAGGAAGATGGCTTGATAAGTCCTGCAGCCAGAGAATCCTGGATGTACTTCTCCATAGCCTCTTGCTTGGGACGAGAGAGGTTAAACAACCGGCTACTGGGGAGAGGAGCTCCAGGCTGGAGGTCAATAGCACAGTCGTACGGCTGATGAGGCAGCAGCGACAGGGCGTGGTGCTTGCTGAACAAAGTGAGCTAGATCATGATACTCGGGAGGAACTGATGACAGGTCCGGAGGTTCTGGAATGAACTGGGGAACAGACAAGGCAGGGGGAAGGGCAGAATGTAAACAATTAGTGACAAAATGAACTCCAAGTGGTTACCTTTCCGGCGGTCCAGTCAATCTGTGGGTTGTGTAGCTTTAACCATGGATGGCCAAGAACCAGGGGAGAGTAAGGACAGTCAATTATGTGGAAACTGATCTTTTCCTGGTGATTTCCAGAGAGACGCAGGATGACTGGGACGGTTCTCTCATAGACACGGGTGAGGAGCTGTCTATTGAGAGCATTGGCATCGAGGGGTGAATTGAGTGGGACAGTGTCCAGGCCCAACTGGGTAACAACACCTCGGTCCAGGAAGCTCTCGTCGGCGCCCGAATCGATGATAGCAGACAGGAAAAGCCTGGCTCTGCCACACAAGGTTGCTTTCAAGCTGGGGTCTGGGGGAAGATGGGCAGGCGATTTGGCTCAACAGTATATCCCCCACTACTGCCGAGCCCCCCTCTTTTGCTGGACGCAGGGAACAAGTGGAGACAAAGTGAGCAACCTGGCCACAGTATAGGCAGCTCCTAGCGCCGATTCATCGTTGCCTCTCCTCTGGAGAGAGACGGGCTCAGCCGAGATGCATGGGTTAAGGATGTGGACGAGCCTGGGGATGGGATGCAGTCGGGGAAGGAGGACAAGGCACTGAAGCAGATGTTATGGGACATGCAACCCTACCTACCCTCTCCCTCCGACGCTCCCGGAGACGGTTGTCGATGCGGATAGCGAGAGAGATGAGTTCATCAAGTCCATCAGGCTCATCCCTGGACACCAACTCGTCCTTGAGGGTCTCAGTGAGCGCATTCCGGAATGCTCCCTGAAGGGCCTCCTCATTCCAGCTGCTCTCAGCGGCGAGGGTGCGGAACTCACATGCCATCTCAGCAACACTATGGGGGCCTTGACGGAGGGACAGGAGTCATTTAGCGGCATTCTTACCGCAGACTGGGTGGTCGAAGACTTTCTTCATCTCCTCCGTGAATCTGGAGTAGGAGAAGCAGATGGTGGACTGTCTCTTCCAAACCGCTGTGGCCCAGGAAAGCGCTGCTCCACGGACGCAGCCAATCAGAAAGGAAATCTTGGCCCATTCGCTAGCATAAGAGTAGGGCTGTTGCTCAAATACTAGTGAACATTGTACCAAAAAGGCTCTGCAGGCTCCGAGGTTGCCATCGTAACGCTCGGGAGTCGGAACAAACGGCTCCCGGAGCGGAGGAGAAGGACTTGGAACTGGTTGTGAGCTCTGGGCGAAGGGTCGGCCCTGTAGGTCAGACAGGCTCTGTGAAAACTCCTTGATGTGTTCCAGAAGGGTCTGCAGGGCTTGGTCATGTTGCTCAAGCAGGGCGCCTTGGCCGACGAGGGTTTGGTGGAGAGTAGCAGAGTCTGCTGGGTTCATCTCTTTGGCCAGATCGTACTGTTACGCGGAGTGGAACAGGGGAACCCAAGAGCAGACTCAGACGAGGAGACTGGGTTGAAGTAACCAAGGTATTTATTGAGACACAGGGGGGAGATGGAGTGCAGGTCAGGGGAAACTGCTGGAAACCAGGTGCGGAGGCTACGGCTGGAGCGAGGGGGGTTGAGACAGGGTGAGCAGGTCCGGAGAGGAATCCAAGGGAGTAGTAGAGTGGGGGATCCAGGACAGAGTAGCAGGATGACGAGACGTGGGACTGGAGACAGGGACCAGAGTCAGAGTGGGCAGAACTGTAGCGGAGAGGAAAACAGCATCAGGCAAGGAAAACAGGCACAACAGGATCTGAATAGTAACAAACGGCTACAACCGTAGACTGACTGAGCAGAGATTACGATCTGGCAGTGTGGAAGTGGCAGGACTGAGAATTTGTAGAGGCCTTGATTATGGAACAGGTTTCAACTGGTGGGGATCTGCTCTGACTCCAGCACACCTGTCTCCGCCCACACAATCACACACACACACAGAGAGAGAGAGAGGGAGAGGGAGAGAGTACTGGGGGAGTGTCGACAGGTCAAGGAGACACAGGATGAGCAGTAGAGGGCGTTGCAGGAGCAGATGTGACACCCTTGTGGTCCTCTGTAGCTCAGCTGGTAGAGCACAGCGCTTGTAACGCCAAGGTAGTGGGTTCAATCCCCGGGACCACCCATACACAAAAATGTATGCACGCATGACTGTAAGTCGCTTTAGATAAAAGCGTCTGCTAAATGGCATATTATATTATTATATGAAAATAAAAATAGAACTGTTTGGCCATAATGACCATCGTTATGTTTGGAGGAAAAAGGGGGTTGCTTGCAAGCCGAAGAACACCATCCCAACCGTGAAGCACGGGGTGGCAGCATCATGCTGGGTGGGGGTGCTTTGCTGCAGGAGGGACTGGTGCACTTCACAAAATAGATGGTATCATGAGGAAGGAAAATTATGTGGATAAATTGAAGCAATATCTCAAGACGTCAGTCAGGAAGTTAAAGCTTGGTCGCAAATGGGTCTTCCAAATGGACAATGACCCCAAGCATACTTCCAAAGTTGTGACAAAATGGCTTAAGGACAACAAAGTCAAGGTATTGGAGTGGCCATCACAAAGCCCCGACCTCAATCCTATAGAAAATGTGTGGGCAGAACTGAAAAAGTGTGTGCGAGCAAGGAGGCCTACAAACCTGACTCAGTTACACCAGCTCTGTCAGGAGGAATGGGCCAAAATTCATCCAACTTATTGTGGGAAGCTTGTGGAAGGCTACCCGAAACGTTTGACCCAAATTAAACAATTTAAAGGCAATGCTACCAAATACTAATTGAGTGTATGTAAACTTCTGACCCACTGGGAATGTGATGAAATAAATAAAAGCTGAAATAAATCATTCTCTCTACTATTATTATTTATTATTATTATTATTATTATTATTATTATTATTATTATTATTATTATTATTCTGACATTTCACATTCTTCAAATAAAGTGGTGATCCTAACTGACCTAAGACAGGGAATTTTGACTAGGATTAAATGTCAGGAATTGTGAAAAACAGAGTTTAAATGTATTTGGCTAAGGTGTATGTAAACTTCCGACTTCAACTGTATGTGTGCCATTCAGAGGGTGAATGGGCAAGACAAAATATTTAAGTGCCTTTGAACAGGGTATGGTAGTAGTTGCCAGGCGCAACGTTTTGAGTGTGTCAAGAACTGCAACCCTGCTGGGTTTTTCACGCTCAACCGTTTCCCGTGTGTATCATGAATGGTCCACCACCCAAAGGATATCCAGCCAACTTGACACAATTGTGGGAAGTATTGGAGTCAACATGGGCCAGCATCCCTGTGGAACGCTTTCGACACCTTGTAGGGGGTGCAACTCAATATTAGGAAGGTGTTCCTAATGTTTTGTACACTCAGTGTATATATATATCTATCTTTTCTTTTTTTTGTTCTTTTTTTTGTGTAATTTAGCAGATGCTCTTATCCAGAGCGATTTACAGAGTTTATGCATTTTTTTTTTTTTCATACTGGTCCCCCGTGGGAAACAAACCCACAACCCTGGCGTTTCAAACGCCATGCCCTACCAACTGAGCTACACGGGACTATCTCTCTATTATGTGTGGGAATACTTTGGAACAGATTTTCAAAATTAAAATCACTTGGAGCTGATTTGCTGGTGTTTTGTACAGTCTTATGTCCAACCCCAAAATGTATTTATTGTTGCTCAGAAAATTTTGGGGGCCAAATAAAATCAGGCCCATGGGCCGCCAGTTGGGGATCCCTGCTCTAGATAAAATCTTTGTCCAGCTTGTCCACAGTGGCCTTCCAGCTTGCTTTATTACTTTTTTGTATTACTGACCTCCACACTTTTTATTTACAGTAATCCCTTAAATGTCTTAGATTTTTCCATATCAAGAGATCAGCTGATTGGAAGAGGTACTATGAAGGTATAGGACAGGATGTTGTGTGTCATTGCTGAGTGCTTGGACACGTTATGATCCAAACGCAGAGTTCTAATCAACAGTCCTTGCCAAGGGGCTTCCGAGTTGCTTTTATGGCAACATTGACCTTTTCTGAGCAATAAAACTTGTCTGCCAATCTCCTTAATGTCTCAGGGTCATCACTTCATCTCTTATCTCCCAACTAAAAACATGAGCACTCCCTAAACTCTCTCTCTCCAACCAGATGGATTATTTTATCTGTAAAGGTAGCTCATGCACTGTATACAACCAAACTTAAATACTCAGCTGACACTTTTACAGACCAATCGACAGGTCAAGGCTGTTTCTGTGGCCCCGTGCACTGCATGTAAAACAGGATATCAAAGCGCTGTGCTCTGGAGCATGTCACGATCGTCTTGAGAAGAAGCGGGCCAAGGCGCAGCGTGATATGCGTACATAATATTTATTGAATGTACAAAACAACAAACGATACGAAACGTGAAGTCCTACGGTTACACAAACCAAACGGCACAAGATACCACACCAAAACAATGCCAAACGGCTACCTAAGTATGGCTCCCAATCAGAGACAACGAGCTACAGCCGTCTCCGATTGGGAACCACCCTGGCCAACATAGAAATACCAAACTAGAACACAACATAGAAACTCACACCCTGGCTCAACATACAAGAGTCCCCAGAGCCAGGGCGTGACAGAGCATCAGAAATAACCATTAAAAACACACAAGGCCAATCAAAGAGCTGAGACAATACAAATGTTTTGTCAGCAGTAGCTACGTCTCATATAAGTCCATATATCCAATTATGATTATACAGTTATCCCCGATGCTAATTCTATTTCTATGGGGGAAAATAAAATAAAACACACTGCTGCCAATTACATTTCAGTTCAGGATCATAATACGGTATGTTGAGTAGAGGATCCTCAGCAGTGATTCCCATACAAAGCCAGTGTTTCACTGCATTAGGTCTCCCACTGAGTTTCTGTTCAGGAGATGAATGAGGAACTCTCAGAACCAGCTGATTATCTTCACATACAGCCTTGTGCAACACCTCCCTTATCCACAGACACATGTTTTGGATATGGGATGACAGTGAGCATCCTATCCTCCTCATGGACGTCGATATCAGGTTCATGATCACCATTATGGTCATATTCCATAACATTCCCTCATTATCTTAGCAATTGACAAAATGCTATTCAGTCTGGAAAGCGTGCAATGGAATTGCCACAGTTTTGATTTCTTCAGAATTGATTATGTTGTTTGTTTGACAAAATCTTTTTTGGGTGACTGAGAATGTGTTCCATTCCGAAGATACAGAGCACTAGATTGTGTGTGGCAGATTGTGATGCTTTCAGCGCCTATCCAAGTCCCCTCTAAATCTCTGCTCCCATTTGGATGTAATTGCTCTGCTGGAGGTAGATATGAGACGATTGGTCTGACAGGCCGCTGCCTGATGAAAAACAACAGATCTCTCAGGTGTGGTTAAGATCAGAATGAACATAACCTCACTAGCAGACTGCAGAGAGAGGGGTTATGTGACTGTCCCCCCTCCAGCGGATGAGTGACCTTGCAGCAGGCTCTGCTCCTAGGCAGAACTCACACACAGAGGACATGTTGTGCTTACTTAATTCCCTATAGTGGGAGGCAGACAGGTAACAGGATCTATCAGAACAGAGGATGTAGACTGGTACTCTCTGGTTCTGTTTGTCTGCCTGTCTCTCTGTCTGAGAGATGCAGTAACCGCCCCGGGATAGTGACTCATCATCGGCTCCCTTTAAAACAGATAGACCAGGCCAGTTTGGACCTTTAACCCTCCCTCAGGCTAACATCATAACACCTGTCATAAGGAGGTTAGAGAGAGAGACTATACACCTGTGTATATACAGTGGCTTGCGAATGTATTCACCCCCCTTGGCATTTTTCCTATTTTGTTGCCTTACAACCTGGAATTAAAACTGATTTTTGGGGGGTTTGTATCATTTGATTTACACAACATGCGGTTGAAGATGCAAAATATATTTTTTTGTGAAACAAACAAGAAATAAGACAAAAAAACTAAAAACTTGATCGTGCATAACTATTCACCCCCCAAAGTCAATACTTTGTAGAGCCACCTTTTGCAGCAATTACAGCTGCAAGTCTCTTGGGGTATATCTCTATAAGCTTGGCACATCTAGCCACTGGGATTTATGCCCATTCTTCAAGGCATAACTGCTCCAGCTCCTTCAAGTTTGATGGGTTCTGCTGGTGTACATTAATCTTTAAGTCATACCACATATTCTCAATTGGATTGAGGTCTGGGCTTTGACTAGGCCATTCCAAGACATTTAAATGTTTCCCCTTAAACCACTCAAGTTTTGCTTTAGCAGTATGCTTAGGGTCATTGTCCTGCTGGAAGGTGAACCTCCGTCCCAGTCTCAAATCTCTGGAAGACTGAAACAGGTTTCCCTCAAGAATTTCCCTGTATTTAGCGCCATCCATCATTCCTTCAATTCTGACCAGTTTCCCAGTCCCTGCCGATGAAAAACATTCCCACAGCATGATGCTGCCACACCATGCTTCACTGTGGGGATGGTGTTCTCGGGGTGATGAGAGGTGTTGGGTTTGCGCCAGACATAGCGTTTTCCTTGATGGCCAAAAAGCTCAATTTTAGTCTCATCTGACCAGAGTACCTTCTTTCATATGTTTGGGGAGTCTCCCACATGCCTTTTGGCGAACACCAAACTTGTTTGCTTATTATTTTCTTTAAGCAATGGCTTTTTTCTGGCCACTCTTCCGTAAAGCCCAGCTCTGTGGAGTGTACGGCTTAAAGTGGTCCTATGGACAGATACTCCAATCTCTGCTGTGGAGCTTTGCAGCTCCTTCAGAGTTATCTTTGGTCTCTTTGTTGCCTCTCTGATTAATGCCCTGCTTGCCTGGTCCATGAGTTTTGGTGGGCGGCCCTCTCTTGGCAGGTTTGTTGTGGTGCCATATTCTTTCAATTTTTTTATAATGGATTTAATGGTGCTCTGTGGGATGTTCAAAGTTTCTGATATTTTTTTATAACCCAACCCTGATCTGTACTTTTCCACAACTTTGTCCCTGACCTGTTTGGAGAGCTCCTTGGTCTTCATTGTGCCGCTTGCTTGGTGGTGCCCCTTGCTTAGTGGTGTTGCAGACTATGGGGCCTTTCAGAACAGGTGTATATATACTGAGATCATGTGACACTTAGATTGCACACAGGTGGACTTTATTTAACTAATTATGTGACTTCTGAAGGTAATTGGTTGCACCAGATGTTCTTTAGGGGCTTCATAGAAAAGGGGGTGAATACATATGCACGCAACACTTTTCCGTTATTTAAGTTATTTTTTTAATTTCACTTCACCAATTTGGACTATTTTGTGTATGTCCATTACATGAAATCCAAATAAAATCCATTTAAATTACAGGTTGTAATGTAACAAAATAGGAAAAACGCCAAGGGGGATGAATACTTTTGCAAGGCACTGTATCTCAATGATATACACACACATGACATTGAGTCAGTGCAAATCATGCAACATACCTTATATTGACATCCTTTGTCATTGTCATTGGAATTGCTAGGTACTGTAGGAAAGGTAGGACACTACAACACTCTACAAAAACAATGCAAATTGCGTAAGGAATTATCTTGTGCCTTAAACCAACAAACAAAGAGGGTATTCACACTAGCCTCTCTGGGAGTCAAAATAGATTTACACATTAAACAACTCCAGGGGAGGGTGAAGAACAAGCCTAACATTTAACAACACACAACACTGCATTTTCCTCCCGGTTCTCATCTCTGTCGCATGTCAATATGTTTCACGCCATGTTGTGCTCTTTATGTTTCATTTTACTCTATTTCACACAGTTTTTCACCTCCCTCTTACCCCATAGTGTATTGTATTCTTTACAGATTTTATGATAATTCTGGGATAGGAATGTAATGTTAAGCTATCATCTATTCCCGACGGTGTAGGCTACTGAAGCTATAAGCTAATATACACATGAGAGATAGCAGTGCATATGGTCATTTTACACATGCAAATGGGATTTACTTATGAATAAACAAGTGCAATTTAATCTACAGTAGATATGTATGCAGTCTAATTTGTCATCTATGTCTGAGATGGGAAAATGTTCTAATGAGAAATATCTCCTCCCTCTCTCTTTCTGTCTCTCTTTCATATGCTGCTGCTGTTACTCTCCCTCCATTTACCACTGAATGGTGCAACTACACAGGTGAGCTGATTTAGATTTTTCCTCTTTGTCTATGTTGTGTTTATTTGGTTCTTCTTTGTCGGGAGAAAGTCAGGAGAAAGTACTCAATCTCGATTCCCAGGGCAAAACCATGTAAAATGATTCTTACATTTTATTTACGTCTGCAATGAAATGAGGAGAGGAAGTATTTTTAGACCTCTGAGATGTGCAGCGCCCCCGTATGTCTCACTCTTTTCCTCCCACCGGCAGCATCAGCCATAGCTGTAGACTGTGTAGCCCAGTAATGTAACCCGATTCTAATGTAACATGACATCTGCGATAAGCGAAAACGCCATAACGTCTGTGCATGGCAGCCCTTGCCCCCCTGGTCTCTCCCTTGGTCATGCTCCAAATCCTCTCACTCCTGTCCTGTTGCCCCCTTCATCACCCCTCCTCCTCCACTGAGCGTGACTGAGGTGTTTGGTCACACTTGGACAGAGTCCGTATTGATGGAGGCTAAACTGAGTCACCGTGGCAGTGGGCTAAAGCTTTAAGAGGAATCTTAGTAATTCTGAAATAGCATCTCCTCAGAGCCCTTACAAATGACTCCTCTTGAACTTTCAAATCACTGCCTCACCTTGAGCTGTCAACCCTGCCATTCAAAGTGCTATCTCCTCCGATGGACAACCCCCTGGAGTCTAAATCTAAATTTAAAGCTAGAGACTTCCGTTTTTTTGCATAGGCTGCGTCTCAATCCACTGCCATTTGGCTCTACGGTGGAAGGCGGCAGAGTTACAATGGTGTTTGTGAGACCAGGAGACATCCCAGAAACAGTTCTTCTCATGTAAACATTACTCTCATGGTCACGAACATGTAGTCCGATTTGCTCTACGATGCCCACAAGCTTCACAGGACTTGTCACAGGTCTTACGAAAACGTCTGATAAGTCAGACCGGTTTGAGTTAGAAACTATTATGACCCCACTATAAAAAGCTGAGACTCTCACGAACTCAGATCTGTCATCTGTTTTAAAGCTTCGCTGGACTAGAAGGTCATCCAGGATTTTCCCCCCTGAGCTTTCCTATATCTCTCAGATATAGGAAACATATTTCATAAAGCATATTTCCTTTTGATTATTTTTGGAATTATCTGTGTTGCCGTGTATGAATGTGTTATTCAATGCGTTTCTATATGCTAATAGTAGTAAGGCCAAATTCAATGTTTCAACAAATATTTATTTTTATTTTTATACATACAGGTGTCCTAAAATTTTTAATTAAATGGATAAATGGTCATTTTCAAATCAAATCAAATCAAAAAGAAATTGTCACATGCGCCGAAGACAAGAGGTGTAGGCCTTGCCGTGAAATGCTTACTTACAGGACCTTAACGAACAATGCAGTTCAAGAAATAGAGTTTAAAAAATATTTACTAAATAAACTAGCTAAAATTAAATACAAAAGTAACACAATAAAATAACAATACTGAGGCTACAGTGCCTTGCAAAAGTATTCATCCCCCTTGGCGTTTTTCCTATTTTGTTGCATTACAACCTGTAATTTAAATGGATTTTTATTTGGATTTCATGTAATGGACAATGAAATGAAAAAGTGAAGTGAAAAAAATGACTTGTTAAAACAATTATAGAAAAGAAATAACGGAAAAGTGGTGCGTGCATATTCACCCCCTTTGCTATGAAGCCCATAAATAAGATCTGGTGCAACCAATTACCTTCAGAAGTCACATAATTAGTTAAATAAAGTCAACCTGTGTGCAATCTAAGTGTCACATGATCTGTCACATGATCTCAGTATATATACACCTGCTCTGAAAGGCCCCAGAGTCTGCAACACCACTAAGCAAGGGACACCACCAAGCAAGCGGCACCATGAAGATGAAGTAGCTCTCCAAACAGGTCAGGGACAAAGTTGTGGAGAAGTACAGATCATGGTTGGGTTATAAAAAAATATCAGAAACTTTGAACATCCCACAGAGCACCATTAAATCCATTATTTAAAAATTGAAAGAAGATGGCACCACAACAAAGCTGCCAAGAGAGGGCCGCCCACCAAAACTCACGGACCAGGCAAGGAGGGCATTAATCAGAGAGGCAACAAAGAGACCAAAGAGAACCCTGAAGGAGCTGCAAAGCTCCACAGTGGAGATTGGAGTATCTGTCAATTGGACCGCTTTAAGCCGTACACTCCACAGAGCTGGGCTTTACGGAAGAGTGGCCAGAAAAAATACGGAAACACGTTTGGTGTTCGCCAAATGTTCGCATGTGGGAGACTCCCCAAACATATGGAAGAAGGTACTCTGGTCAGATGAGACTAAAATTGAGCTTTTTGGCCATCAAGGAAAATGCTATGTCTGGCGCAAACCCTACACCTCTCATCACCCCGAGAACACCTTTCCCACAGTGAAGCATGGTGGTGGCAGCATCATGCTGTGGGATGTTTTTCATTGGCAGGGACTGGGAAACTGGTCAGAATTGAAGGAATGATGGATGGCGCTAAATACAGGGAAGTTCTTGCGGGAAACCTGTTTCAGTCTTCCAGAGATTAGAGACTGGGACGGAGGTTCACCTTCCAGCAGGACAATGACCCTAAGCATACTGCTAAAGCAACACTCGAGTGGTTTAAGGGGAAACATTTAAATGTCTTGGAATGGCCTAGTCAAAGTCCAGACCTCAATCCAATTGAGAATCTGTGGTATGACTTGAAGATTGCTGTACACCAGCGGAACCCATTCAACTTGAAGGAGCTGGAGCATTTTTGCCTTGAAGAATGGGCATAAATCCCAGTGGCTAGATGTGCCAAGCTTATAGAGACATACCCCAAGAGTCTTGAAGCTGTTATTGCTGCAAAAGGTGGCTCTAGAAAGTATTGACTTTGGGGGGGTGAATAGTTATGTACACAAGTTTTTAAAAAAATTTCACAACATTTTTTATTTTGCATCTTCAAAGTGGTAGGCATGTTGTGCACAGTGATGGAAAAAAGTATTTGATCCCCTGCTTATTTTGTACATTTGCCCACTGACAAATAAATGATCAGTCTATAATTTTAATGGTACGTTTATTTGAACAGTGAGAGACAGAATAACAACAAAAAAAATCCAGAAAAACGCATGTCAAAAATGTTGTAAATTGATTTGCATTTTAATGAGGGAAATAAGTATTTGACCCCCTCTCAATCAGAAAGATTTCTGGCTCCCAGGTGTCTTTTATACAGGTAACGAGCTGAGATTAGGAGCACACTCTTAAAGGGAGTGCTCCTAATCTCAGTTTGTTACCTGTATAAAAGACACCTGTCCACAGAAGCAATCAATCAATCAGATTCCAAACTCTCCACCATGTCCAAGACCAAAGAGCTCTCCAAGGATGTCAGGGACAAGATTGTAGACCTACACAAGGCTGGAATGGGCTACAAGACCATCGCCAAGCAGCTTGGTGAGAAGGTGACAACAGTTGGTGCGATTATTCGCAAATTGAAGAAACACAAAATAACTGTCAATCTCCCTCGGCCTGGGGCTCCATGCAAGATCTCATCTCGTGGAGTTGCAATGATCATGAGAACGAAGAGGAATCAGCCCAGAACTACACGGGAGGATCTTGTCAATGATCTCAAGGCAGCTGGGACCATAGTCACCAAGAAAACAATTGGTAACACACTACGCAGTGTAGGACTGAAATCCTGCAGCACCCGCAAGGTCCCCCTGCTCAAGAGAGCACATATACAGGCCCGTCTGAAGTTTGCCAATGAACATCTGAATGATTCAGAGGAGAACTGGGTGAAAGTGTTGTGGTCAGATGAAACCAAAATGGAGCTCTTTGGCATCAACTCAACTCGCTGTGTTTGGAGGAGGAGGAATGCTGCCTATGACCCCCAAGAACACCATCCCCACCGTCAAACATGGAGGTGGAAACATTATGCTTTGGAGGTGTTTTTCTGCTAAGGGGACAGGACAACTTCACCGCATCAAAGGGACGATGGACGGGGCCATGTACCATCAAATCTTGGGTGAGAACCTCCTTCCCTCAGCCAGGGCATTGAAAATGGGTCGTGGATGGGTATTCCAGCATGACAATGACCCAAAACACACGGCCAAGGCAACAAAGGAGTGGCTCAAGAAGAAGCACATTAAGGTCCTGGAGTGGCCTAGCCAGTCTCCGGACCTTAATCCCATAGAAAATCTGTGGAGCGAGCTGAAGGTTCGAGTTGCCAAACGTCAGCCTCGAAATCTTAATGACTTGGAGAAGATCTGCAAAGAGGAGTGGGAGAAAATCCCTCCTGAGATGTCTGCAAACCTGGTGGCCAACTACAAGAAACGTCTGACCTCTGTGATTGCCAACAAGGGTTTTGCCACCAAGTACTAAGTCATGTTTTGCAGAGGGGTCAAATACTTATTTCTCTCATTAAAATGCAAATCAATTTATAAAATTTTTGACGTGTTTTTCTGGATGTTTTTGTTGTTATTCTGTCTCTCACTGTTCAAATATACCTACCATTAAAATTATAGACTGATCATTTATTTTAATTTTATTTTTATTATTATTATTATTATTTTTTTTTTTTTGGGGGTGGATCAGCTTAATATTGCAGATAGATTGTATCTTCTATCAATGTAATTGTCTGCATCACTTCCAATCCCCCATGTTTATTTTTATTTTTTATATATATATTCCCCTTTATTACTTTTCAACCCCACCATCCTTTCCCTACTTGGAGTAAATTAGTGAACAACAACGCCCAGGCCTCTACTTCCGGTCTATACTTACTATCTACACCTTATGGACAGAGTTAATTTTACAATAATTCTATATATATATATTATTTTTTTATTTAATTTTTTTGCTCCTGAACTTCTTCTACTCTCAACCTCTCCGATCATTTTCATGATGTCCATCCGGTTTGCTTCTAAATGCCATATCTTTCTAACTGTGCTCTTTCCCAAAAGCTCCCAACATACAACCTATATACTTATTATGGACACAGTATGCTTACATTATTAGCTATCTTTGTTATTATTTGTTGTTATTTGTTATTAGTCCCATCCTTCAACTCTATTCAATACCTCCCATCTATCTCTTAACACCATCCATATAGGATTTCTATTTGCCATATATATTTCAACCGCACTGTGATGTTTTACAAAAGTTCTGAACCTTTCTATTCTCATTGCTTCTACAGATTGTGAATTAAAAATAAACATTTTTGCTAAAAGTATTATTATATTATTGATTGATTGACTATGACTTTTCAGATCACCCAGTAATGCTATCTGCAAGGTTAGTTCCAGGTAAATATTGCAATCCTTTAGCCATTCCTGGACCTGTGTCCAAAAACAAGCTACAAATGGACAGAACCAAAACAAATGATCTAATGATTCTATCTCTTCACAGCAAAATCTGCAGAGCTGGGAAGATTGTATCCCCATATAAATAACATTCTATTGGTAGCAAGAATTTTATATAATAATTTAAATTGAAAGATTCTAATTTTTGAATCCGTGTCGTTTTGCGTGTCAGTTCATAAACACTATGCCATGGGATCGGTACGTCAAAGATCTCTTCCCAACTATTTTGCAATCTATATGGGACGGCTGTCAATCCTTTGGTCCTTAAGTGAAACTGATATACTTTTTTATTTATCACAGTTTTCCTTAACCAATTATGTTCTTTAATGCAAGGCCGACAGACAAGTTCCTTACTTTCTCCCCCTTCAACTTTCCTCTTCCACTTTTGCGGTAAGGCTGCAATTATTTGGTTGTAATTTTGGGTAGAGCAGACATTTCCATATGTTTTTGTTAGCTGCATGTGCGACATAACTCCACCAGTCCTACCGATGATATCATTTACGAAGATTATACCTTTTTTAAACATTCTGTCAAAAATCAAGGTTTTTTGTCAATTAGTATATTTGAATTTAACCACAATATTTGTTGCATTATTTGTTCTGTCGTTTCTGGAGGATTAAATGGAAATTGCAACCAACTTTCTATGGCTTGTTTTAGAAATAGTGACATTTGGGAGATTATTTCCTTTTCAAATAACTGAAAGTGAGAGGTTGTAATCTGAATAAAGGGAAAAAGGCCTTTCTTGAACAGTGGGTGAGACAATCTTACTAATTTGCTTGAGAACCAGTTCGGATTTAAGTATAACTTTTGGATGACTGAAGATTTTAGTGATAGGTCTAATGCTTTAATATTTAATAATTTCTGTCCTCCGAATTCATATTCATTATATAAATATGCTCTTTTAATTTTGTCTGGCTTGCTGCTCCAAATAAAATTGAATATTTTTTTCTCATATAATTTAAAAACTGTTTGCTAGGCGTAGGCAAGACCATAAGCAAATAGGTAAACTGGGATAATACTAAAGAGTTAATCAGGGTGATTTTTCCACAAATTGACAGGTATCTTCCTTTCCATGGTAGTAAGAGCTTATCTATTTTTGCTAACTTTCTATAAAAATGTATTGAAGTGAGATCATTTATTTCCTTTGGGATATGTATTCCGAGTATATCCACATCACCATCAGACCATTTTATTGGTAAACTACATGGTAATGTAAAAATTGTATTTTTTAGTGATCCAATACGTAATATAGTACATTTGTCATAATTTGGTTTTAATCCAGAGAGGTTAGAAAATGTATCTAGATCCTCTATGAGGCTGTGGAGGGATTCTAGTTGTGGATCTAAAAGAAAACATGAATCATCTGCGTACAATGACACCTTTGTTTTCAAGCCCTGTATTTCTAACCCTCTGATATTATTATTGGATCTGATTTTAATAGCTAACATCTCGATGGCCACAATAAATACAGTGGGGAAAAAAAGTATTTAGTCAGCCACCAATTGTGCAAGTTCTCCCACTTAAAAAGATGAGAGAGGCCTGTAATTTTCATCATAGGTACACGTCAACTATGACAGACAAAATGAGAAAAAAAAATCCAGAAAAACACATTGTAGGATTTTTAATGAATTTATTTGCAAATTATGGTGGAAAATAAGTATTTGGTCAATAACAAAAGTTTCTCAATACTTTGTTATATACCCTTTGTTGGCAATGACACAGGTCAAACGTTTTCTGTAAGTCTTCACAAGGTTTTCACACACTGTTGCTGGTATTTTGGCCCATTCCTCCATGCAGATCTCCTCTAGAGCAGTGATGTTTTGGGGCTGTCGCTGGGCAACACGGACTTTCAACTCCCTCCAAAGATTTTCTATGGGGTTGAGATCTGGAGACTGGCTAGGCCACTCCAGGACCTTGAAATGCTTCTTACGAAGCCACTCCTTCGTTGCCAGGGCGGTGTGTTTGGGATCATTGTCATGCTGAAAGACCCAGCCACGTTTCATCTTCAATGCCCTTGCTGATGGAAGGAGATTTTCACTCAAAATCTCACAATACATGGCCCCATTCATTCTTTCCTTTACACGGATCAGTCGTCCTGGTCCCTTTGCAGAAAAACAGCCCCAAAGCATGTTTCCACCCCCATGCTTCACAGTAGGTATGGTGTTCTTTGGATGCAACTCAGCATTCTTTGTCCTCCAAACACGACGAGTTGAGTTTTTACCAAAAAGTTATATTTTGGTTTCATCTGACCATATGACATTCTCCCAATCCTCTTCTGGATCATCCAAATGCACTCTAGCAAACTTCAGACGGGCCTGGACATGTACTGGCTTAAGCAGGGGGACACGTCTGGCACTGCATGATTTGAGTCCCTGGCGGCGTAGTGTGTTACTGATGGTAGGCTTTGTTACTTTGGTCCCAGCTCTCTGCAGGTCATTCACTAGGTCCCCCCGTGTGGTTCTGGGATTTTTGCTCACCGTTCTTGTGATCATTTTGACCCCACGGGGTGAGATCTTGCGTGGAGCCTCAGATCGAGGGAGATTGTCAGTGGTCTTGTATGTCTTCCATTTCCTAATAATTGCTCCCACAGTTGATTTCTTCAAACCAAGCTGCTTACCTATTGCAGATTCAGTCTTCCCAGCCTGGTGCAGGTCTACAGTTTTGTTTCTGGTGTGCTTTGACAGCTCTTTGGTCTTGGCCATAGTGGAGTTTGGAGTGTGACTGTTTGAGGTTGTGGACAGGTGTCTTTTATACTGATAACAAGTTCAAACAGGTGCCATTAATACAGGTAACGAGTGGAGGACAGAGGAGCCTCTTAAAGAAGAAGTTACAGGTCTGTGAGAGCCAGAAATCTTGCTTGTTTGTAGGTGACCAAATACTTATTTTCCACCATAATTTGCAAATAAATTCATTAAAATTCCTACAATGTAATTTTCTGGAATTTTTTTTCTCAATTTGTCTGCCATAGTTGACGTGTACCTATGATGAAAATTACAGGCCTCTCTCATCTTTTTAAGTGGGAGAACTTGCACAATTGGTGGCTGACTAAATACTTTTTTCCCCCACTGTAGATATGCCGTTAGTGGACAACCTTGTTTCACTCCTCTTGACAGTTTAAAACCTTCTGAGAAATAGCCATTATTTACTATTTTACACCTAGGGTTACTATACATGATTTTGACCCATTTTATAAGAGATTCTCCAAAATTGAAATGCTCCAGGCATTTATATATAAATTCCAGTCGAACTTTATCAAATGCCTTTTCGAAGTCTGCTTTGAATAGCAGGCCTGGTTTCCCATATTTTCCATAGTGTTCTATTGTTTCCAATACTTGCCTTATATTATCTCAAATGTATCTTCCATGTAAAAAACCTGTCTGATTAGAATGAATAATATCCGACAATACCTTTTTAATTCTATGCGCTATACATTTTGCTAGGATTTTTGCATCACAACACTGAAGTGTAAGGGGCCTCCAATTTTGTAAATGGACTGGATCTTTATATTTTCCACTTGTATCCTGTTTCAGTAATAATGAGATCAGACCTTCTTCTTGAGTGTCAGATAATCTACCATTTACATAGGAGTGGTTAAAACATGCTAATAACGGTCCTCTTAGTATATCAAAAAGGTTTGGTATACCTCGATTGGTATGCCATCCAACCCTGGAGTTTTCCCCGGACTTAAAGTCTTTAATTACATCCAGAAGTTCCTCCTCTGTAATTTCACCTTCACATGAGTCTTTCTGTGTGGCTGTTAATTTGACATTATCAATAGAAAAAAAATCTCTACAATTAGCTTCAGTTAGAGGAGATGGAGGCGACTGAAAAGAAAACATATGCTTAAAATACTTTGTTTCTTCCTTCAAAATATCATTAGGTGAATTATGGGTGACTCCGTCCAATTGTAACCAGTTTCATTAAGTTCTTTTTGGTAGCATTCCTATGTTGAAGATTAAAAAGAATTTTGTGCATTTTTCCCCATATTCCATCCAGTTTGCTTTATTTTTATAATATATTACACTTGATCTTTCTTGAATAAGTTTTTCCATTTCTTTTTGTTTTTCCTCTAATTTATTCTGAGCCTCTATGTTACAGTTTTTATTTCCATCTATCTGTTCTGTTAGACTTTCTATTTCCTTTCTTAGTATAAACTCTTTTGACCTAAATTGCTTTTGTTTTCGAGATGAGTACTGAATTGCATGGCCTCTAAAGGCACATTTAAAGGTGTCCCATACAATAAGGGGATTCGCTGTACCTATGTTATGTTGGAAAAAGTCAGTTATAAATTCCTTTGTTCTAATTATAAATAAATTATCATCTAATAGGCTTTGATTAAATTTCCAATATCCTGCCTACGTGGAAATTCAGTCAGAGTAATGTATATGCCTATTATATGATGGTCCGACCGCATTCTGTCCCCTATCAACACTTTTTTTTACTTTTGGTGCCAACGAGAATGAGATAAGAAAGAAGTCAAGACGACTAGCTTGATTCAGTCTCCGCCATGTATATCTCACTAGATCAGCATATTTAAGCCTCCATATATCTACTAGTTCTAATGTATCCATGACATTCACAATTTCCTTAAGAGCATGTGGGTGATTGTTTGTGGTGTGATTTCCTTTTCGGTCCATTGAGCTATTTAAAACAGTATTATAATCCCCCACCATAATAATATTGTCTTGAGTTGCTTGCAGACTTGATAATTTATTATATATATTGTCAAAGAATTGTGGATCATCATTATTTGGTCCGTAAAGGTTAATGAGCCATATCTGTTTATGGTCCAATACCATATTTAAAATAATCCATCTACCTTGCGTATCTATTTGGACAATTTGCACATTCGGATCGAAATTACTATTAATTAATATCATCACCCCTTTTGAATTTCTTTGCCCATGGGAGAAGTATATTTCCCTCCCCCATTCTTTTTTCCACGCTACTTCATCTCGAATTGTTGAATGAGTTTCCTGTATACAATAGATATTATATTCCTTCTCTTTGAGCCATGTAAATATTGTTCTTCTTTTGTTATTATCAGCTAAGCCATTACAATTATAACTGGCTATACTTATTTCACCATACACCATAATGAGATACAAGTTTCAAGTCTATTTATCATTATATGTTTGTAAATTTACCAATAAAAAATAGCGTAATGATTGAGTGTCCATATAGCTGTACCGTGATATTTGCATTGCTACGGAGTAACCCTTCAATTGTTCTCCACTAATTCCCCCGCTAAAGCCCCTCCCCATCCCAAGTTGAGCCGTCATCCCAGTGATCAGCATCCCACCCACGTCCCTCCGTATCCCTAAGGCCCCGAGAGGCCAGGACCCATCCATCGAAAACAGCACACAGTGCCACCCACAAAACAGAAGCAGGTTAACCGCCAAAAGCATTTCCAATGCTTTCACCTCTATATATATATATCTATATAACTATTTTTTTATTTTTTATTATGCATATCCTATTTTCCATCATTATCAATTAATATGCGTAATAATGTTGGCAGTTCACGCATAGGATTCTAACATATAACCAGGATTGCCATTGTATTACATTTAATTCATTGACAAGCAATTATTATCCTAGCAAATAATTCCCTGCGGTCCATCCCATACCCCCCGCAACATCCCCACCCCCCCCACAACAGATGCCAGACAAGCACACACGCACATACTCACATACTCCAACACACTGATCATTTCTTTGTTAGTGGGCAAACGTACAAAATCAGCAGGGGATCAAATACTTTTTTCCCTCACTGTAAATCAAATGATATAAACCCCCAATCAATGTAAATAGTCCAGGTGGCCATTTGATTAATTGTTCAGCAGTCTTATGGCTTGGGGGTAGAAGCTGTTAAGGAGCGATTTGGACCTAGACTTAGCACTCCGGTACCGCTTGCCGTGCGGTAACAGAGAGAACAGTCTATGACTTGGGTGACTGGAGTCTTTGACAATTTTTTGGGCCTTCCTCTGACACCGCCTAGTATATAGGTCCTGAATGACAGGAAGCTTGGCTCCAGTGATGTACTGGATCCTACATGCCGAGCAGTTGCCATACCAGGCGGTGATGCAACCGGTCAGGATGCTCTCGATGGTGCAGCTGTTTAACCTTTTGAGGTTCTGGAGACCCATGCCAAATCTTTTCAGTCTCCTGAGGGGGAAAAGGTGTTGTCGTGCCCTCTTCACGATTGTCTTGGTGTGTTTGGACCATGATAGTTTGTTGGTGATGTGGACACCAAGGAACTTGAAACTCTCGACCCGCTGTACTATAGCCCCGTCAATGTGAATGGGGGCATGTTCGGCCTTCCTTTTCCTGTAGTCCATGATCATCTCCTTTGTCTTGCTCATGTTGAGGGAGAGGTGGTTGTCCTGGCACCACACTGCCAGGTCTCTGACCTCCTCCCTATAGGCTGTCTCATTGTTGTCGGTGATCAGGCCTACCACTGTTGTGTTGTCAGCAAACTTAATGATGGTGTTGGAGTCGTGCTTGGCCACGCAGTCGTGGGTGAACAGGGAGTACAGGAGGGGTTTAAGCACGCACCCCTAAGGGGCCCCCGTGTTGAGGATCAGCGTGGCAGATGTGTTGCCTACCCTTACCACCTGGGGGCGGCCAGTCAGGAAGTCCAGGATCCAGTTGCAGAGGGAGGTGTTTAGTCCCAGGGTCCTTAGCTTAATAATGAGCTTTGTGGGCACTATGGTGTTGAATGCTGAGCTGTAGTCAATGAACAGCATTCTCACGTAGGTGTTCCTTTTGTCCAGGTGGGAAAGTGCAGTGTGGAGTGCGATTGAAATTGCGTCATCTGTGTAGCTGTTGGGGCGGTATGCGAATTGGAGTGGGTCTAGGGTTTCCGGGATGATGGTTTTGATGTGAACCATGACCAGCCTTTCAAAGCACTTCATGGCTACCGACTTGAGTGCTACGGGGCGGTAGTCATTTAGGCAGGTTACCTTCACTTTCTTGGGCACAGGGACTATGGTGGTCTGCTTGAAACATGTAGGTATTACAGGCTCGGTCAGGGAGAGGTTGAACATTTCAGTGAAGACACTTGCCAGTTGGTCCGCGCATGGTCTGAGTACACGTCCTGGTAATTCGTCTTGCCCCGCGGCCTTGTGAATGTTGACCTGTTTAAAGGTCTTGCCCACATCGGCTACAGAGAGCGTGATCATCATCTTAAAACAATTCCATATGATCATCATCTTAAAACAATTCCATATGTTAACTTAGTAGATATCGCCATCTAAGGACTTAGACCTACAAGGCTTACAAGGGACATTCACATAAACCCTTGAGGGAACATTTTAATAACATGCCTCAGAGAAATAGAGGTAAAATCAGAAGGTAAAAAGATAAAGAGATAAAACAGCTCCTCCTGCAGCACGGAGGAGGGAGCAATGTTAACAACCTTTGTTTGCATACTGTCTTTCATTTTCCATTTTCTTCTCTGTCGTTCATTGCAGAGCTTTATCTCCCTTTGAAAAGTTGTCACTTCCTACCAGCCTTTCGTCTTTAAAAAAAATAACATTAATTATGCAGCCGGCTTCTGCCTTTGATGGTGCCGTTGTCAGTCCAAATCACTTTGGAAAACAGAAGGCAGAGAAGTTTTCGGGTTTTCGGGGTTCTTTGTTTGAGAAACCAGCTAGAGGTTGTAGCTGATGAAAGTGTTTTCTATGAGAGTGGCTCTCAGAGAGATCTCTGCATTGTGTGCTCTTTGGTTCTTTTGTTATCTAACATGGTCTCTGAAGAAAGTCCCATCAGCTGAATTCACCTCTGTAAGCACAGACGATCAGTGCTGACAGCAGAGCACAATAGGGCAATCATATCAGTATGTTTAGTGTGACTTTGAATGGCACATAATACTTACTTTTTGAGTGTGTGGGCACATGTGGGATGTAGTGAGATTCTTTGTTGGTATTGGAATGTCAAACAGTACATGTCCTAGCTCAACACATATACAATGTGAAGTACTATGCTTACTAACACTGTGTTCATTTACATTTTAGTCATTTAGCAGACGCTCTTATCCAGAGCGACTTACAGTTAGTGAGTGCATAAATTTTTTAAATTATTTATTTCATACTGGCCCCCCGTGGGAATCGAACCCACAACTCTGGCATTGCAAGCGCCATGCTCTACCAACTGAGCTACACGGGGCTCATTGACAAGGTGTTCATTATGATTGCCTAAGGTACAGTAGGTCTTTGTTGGGCCACACAATGTAAAGAAGAACAGCATACACAGTATGGAGGAATACAGGTGTATTGGAATAAACTGCACCTGGTGAGTCTCATTATAAAATTACTGGCTGTTGGGGGGAAATTTAGTGTGAACTCCTCTCCTGAATGCGGTGGCATGGTATAGCATCTGAAGCACAGTAATTATACATCAAGGCTAATCAGAGTGCAGTAACGGATTGTGTAACACTGTTTGTTTATCCTACAGGGATGTGAGATCCCAGCAGGGAGACATCACAGGAAGATGGCTGTTGTGACTGGAGTGTGTCTGTGTGATCTCAGTTAGGATGACAAACACAAACAAACAGGTTATGGTGTTGAATGTCATTTCCTCTGAATGATTATTACATAATGATATGGGGTGAGGGTGGGTCAGAGGGAGCTCGTCTTTCATGAGTATACCTGCTGAGTTTAAAGGGGTTTGAAGAACTCCTCATAGTCTCAGGGCAGTTTGGCAGGAGTGAACAGAAAGGGAACAGAACAGCACGGTGGAGTTCTGAGGGTTGGTAAATAAAAAGAGAGAGGCTTGCCCTTTCCACAGAGCTCTTTGTGTTGTGGGTGTGTAGTACCTGACCTTGCAATAACGTTCCTCTGGATGTCTTGGCATTTCTATCATTTCTAAGCAGGAAAAAGGACCGCAGATCATCTTTATTATTTCTCAGGAAGTGATCTCTGATCCCTGCTGTGTGCCGAGACCAAACCACATATCATTTACTGGACGCAACCAGCCAGCCTCCTCGCTTCCCTGCCCGGCGCTCGCCTGCTTCCTCGCTTTGTTGATTTGCTGTTTTTTCTGTGTGTGTAAAACTTTTGTGGGTATTTTGCTGCCTCAGTCAGTCTGGGGTGGGCTGGCCCACAGGGAAATGTCCTTCTAGTCACCTCTACATTATGGCCCCCAGAGGCCTTCGTACATATTGATTGTAACATAACCAATGCAGGTTCAGACACCAGGGGCTCTAGTGGTCAAACTTGGATGAATGCCGCCTAAACTTTGGCAGGTGTTAAATGTCATTAGTGTGTGTGTGTGTGTGTGTGTGTGTGTGTGTGTATGTGTGTGTGTGTGTGTGTGTGTGTGTGTGTGTGTGTGTGTGTGTGTGTGTGTGTGTGTGTGTGTGTGTGTGTGTGTGTGTGTGTGTGTGTGTCAGTGGCGGTCAGTGCCGTTTAAGATGAGGGAGGAAGATTATTTTTCATGAGCATGTCCTTATTTCTATTACAGCATATTGGATGACTGTCATTCATATTTCATTCACCCAGCTCAATGTAACATCTATAGATTTAGGCTACTGCATGATACGTGGTCCTCTGTAGCTCAGCTGGTTGAGCACGGCGCTTGTAACGCCAAGGTAGTGGGTTCGATCCCCGGGACCACCCATACACAAAAAAAAAAAATGTATGCACGCATGACTGTAAGTCGCTTTGGATAAAAGCGTCTGCTAAATGGCATATTATTATACTCAAATTTTCCCTTTACCCATCATGAGGTTGCTACAACCTAGCCTATGAATGAAAGTTTACAACGTAGGTGCACACAGGTTGAGAGACAAATTTGAGGTGATGGACAGACAGTGACATTCAATATCGATGATATAGGGTGTAATCATTAGTTGCAAACAAACGTTTCTATTGGACAAATTCAGGTATGTTTATCCCCGTTCTGTTCCGTTTGCCTCCATTTTTCAACACAATCAGCGGAATGAATATACCTGATCACGCGTAAACACAGTTCACTTTCATAGCAGCCACGTATTCCTTCTCGCATCTATGCGCTCTCCTCCTCTCACCTCTTCCCTTCGCTTGTGGACTTCAATGCACAACACATCAGCTGTATGTGTTCTGGCGAAAAACCTTTCCAAGCCAAACCGCTACACACAGCCTACATCGTTGTCACCATATTAACCATATTAGCTAAAGTAACGTCATAGTCAGCATAGCTAATAGAACTAACGCATTAGTAAACCCGCTACAATCATGAAGTAACGTTACAGTGTACAGTCAGTAAGCAGTTACACCAGCGGGCCCCGGTGGCAATAAATTAGTAAAACCAAAAGCTTACCTTGACTTGGAAGAGTTCCAGTGTTGTGTTGGAAAGTCATAGCCAGCTAGCTAACATAGCATCCCTCTGTTTGAACAGGGGGTTAAAGTTGGCTAAACTAGCTAGCTGCATTTGCTAGCTAAGTAAGTGAAACTGAAAGTGAAAAAAATGACTCTCTCTCTTGCTTCTCCTTCATTTTGGAAAAAATGTATTTGTTCAAAATTGTTCAACTATTGTCTTTCTCTCTCTTTGAGTCAACTACTCACCACATTTTATGCACTGCAGTTCTAGCTAGCTGTAGCGTATGCTCTCAGTACTAGATTAATTATCTGATCCTTTGATTGGGTGGACAACATGTCAGTTCATGCTGCAAGAGCTCTGATAGGTTAGAGGACGTCCTTCGGAAGTTGTGATAATTCCTATTTAAGTCTATGGAAGGGGGGTGAGTACCATGAGCCTCCTAGGTTTTGTGTTGAAGTCAATGTATCCAGAGGAGGACGGAAGCTAGCTGTCTACCGGCTACACCATGGTGCTACCCTACAGAGTGCTGTTGAGGCTACTGTAGATCTTTTTTGCAAAATGGTGTGTTTTATTCAATTATTTGGTGACATATGATAATATTTAGCATAGTTTTATCTAAAGATTATAACTTTTAAAATGTTTTTTAAAATGTATTTTTATGAAATTCGCTGAGGAGGATGGTCCTCCCCTTCCTCATCTGAGGAGCCTCCACTGGTGTGTGTGTGTGTGGAATTTGTTTTGTACTGTGTAAAATCTGTATGCTCTCTAAACGCAGAGGGATTGAAAATGTCTCTGATCCCACAGAGAGAAAGGCCCATTTATCGCCGACATTGTATTCAATCAATCATAGTTCTTTCCTTTCAGATTACTTCCAGCAAATTTGCTGAAAAAGACCCACACAAAATGTCAATGGGGGATTGCCTCGGTGCTTTACAACAAGGATAGATTGGCCCTGAAATTGTATTTGTTTGGATAATTGCAGGGAAAATCCATAAGCCCCCGCTTATGGCATGCAATTTTGAAGACAGATTTAAATCTAGGCCAGAGTGAAATTGAGCATTTTGCAAAGTTATAATGCAGTTTTCTTGCACTTATAATTTGCTGCATACTAAGTTGTACTTCAATTATTGTTTGGCATGCTGAGATAAAATGTCAGTCTAGGAATGCAGTATTCAATCCCCGTGGCCGTCTTTATCTTGCTGTGGATACGTGTCACCTATGGATTTTCCGTTGTGTCTGGTTGTGTCTATCTGTCTGTCTCCCCAGGGCAGTTCTATACCCTGCCTAGAGACAGACTAAGCCTCCGGTAGCAGGAGACTAGGTTTTAAGATAACAAAGCTTAAGACAATGTGATTCTAATATCCCATACCTCTTTGCGAAAATGGGACCAGCGTTACTACTTAGCAACGACGCTAGTCGTTATCAAGTAGTTACTACTTAATCTGTATATATTCGACCTAGGCAGGAGGCTCAGACAACAGGAAGTTCAACAGCCTCGGGAACACAGCTCAGTGAAATCAGTGGGCGGCCTGCCATGATTGAGGACCTCTTTCCATGAGAAGAGACATATATCTGTTGGAGACACTCATCTACCTGTCCCCATTTTACCTTTCAATCACGACGGCAGCTGTAGCTATATTGTTTAGCGGGAATTGCTGCGATCAATGATTGGCATGCATTCAAAAGCAGGGTAAAGTGTTCTTATTCTACAGATATCTGAGGTTATCAACTTGGTATTCATACCATGATTGAATCGTAACCAAACATTAATATCTACAATTATTGCAACAATTATTCAACTTTTTCTTCTGTTTAACTAAGCTTTCTATTTGCTTTATTAACATTTACATTGCTGTCTGCAGGGACATTTGATTAACAGGATTGGATTAATTGTGTGTTTGTTTAATGCCACACGAGTGGCAAACCCTTGGTGTGATAGTCTGCAACAGCACACTGCTGATGCTCGCCTCAGGCATTCTATTGGATTCTATATCTGTGTCCCTGCAGATAACATCTCATTTGTGATGGTTGCCATTAACTACAGTATGTAAGCAATATCAGCGGAATGAATAGCATTCCACTAAAACCTTACTTCTCTTGTTTCAAGACCTTCCATGCTGAACCACTTGAATCTTCACTTTATTTTTCATTTACTTGTTCTCCCTCTGACCCTCTCCCTCTTGCTCCACTTGTGCTTCTGTAGATCTTCCAAAGCTAGCCAGGCTTGAAATCCAATTTTGTTGCAGCACTATAGCGAAAAATCCTAATAAGCTAACATGACTCTTTTCATTACACAGAAGCCAATACAACAATACATTGCAATGTTATTTTCTATCTCTGTGATGCTAACAGGTGGATAGTGCAATGGTAGGAGTCTGGGTAATTGTCTAAACAGCCAAAGCTTGTTTAGGGTACAGAACACTTGCTTGCTGAGAGTCTGTTCATTATCCAGACTCTGTTCTTGCCATCTACAGGTGCTTCAAATGAATTGGTTTGGTGATTTTCTCTAGCTTGCAGTAAATGTAATACACAGCACTTTGTAAGTTCATATTAACTACCTCTTACACCATCAGGTGGCTCTCTACTGCTTGCAGCTAGTAGAAACACAACGCAAAGATACAGTATCAACAGTGTTGACAGAATTTCTTAGAGGCACTATAGATCAATGGTGAAATACAACATCAATAGTGCACATTCCACCAACGAAACAAAACCAGAGGATCGTTTTGCACTAGGTGACTGGGGTTTCTACATGTATTCTATATGTGTGTGTTGCGTTTGCAACATGATGCAATAATCATGCAGCTTACAGTTCTTTGTAGGTCTTACTTGTTATACCACACTACAGAGTACTGGGTAGACGTACAAATAGAGAGTTTGAGAGCAGAGCTCCTGCAGTGCTATCTCCACATGGAGAGACCGAGGATAAAGCACTCAAATCTTATTTTTGTGGATTTACTGAAGACATCTGTTTGTAAGGGCATGTAAGCTGTTCTGCTACAGACACAGCAATCCCAACATAACTTAATAAGCCGCTCTCACTGAATTATGAAATGTAGTGCCATCTTCAGAAGACACCATTAATTTATCTAGTGGATATGTGGTAGTTTCATTAAAGTTTTCCATTTCTTCTGTCTTAATTTCCTCACTGCTATCACTTTGAGAGATTGATATCTGGGTGAATGTGACAGTTTGTTCTGACAGGCAACAATATTTTTTATCTCAAAGCTATTTGAGAGGAGAGTTCTATGCTGATGATTATCTGATAAATCGGATGCTTGCCTTGGAACAATACTGAATTGGCAATGAACTACATTTCTGTCAGGGCCACAACCACTACTAAACTCTGCAATCAGTGGAAATATACTTGGATACACAGAGGAATCATTCCAGACTCATAACAAGATCCTGCCTGACACGTAAATATTGGAATGGTATGAATTTGCAGCGGGCAGAGCAACCTCTTATTTGAGCTATAGTGAGTAGCAGCAGCAGGCAATCTATTGGCCGTGGACAGGAGGCAGTGTGAGGGAGGGATGGGCTTTTGATCTTCCATAAAGCTGCCAGCCACTCTCTTTTCCCAGAAGCCTCCATATTTCTTCATTAAACGAGACTGGACTCTGTCAGGACCCAATTTGTGCACAAGACTCAATCTCTGGATGCTCACTGTAGCGTTGTCGCCGGCCAAGGGAGTCATTCTATACTGTACACACACACACACACACACACACACACACACACACACACACACGTACACACACACGTACACACACACACGTACACACACACACATACACACACACACAAACACACACACACACAGGCACACACACGCATCCATGCACACATACACATTACACATACATTCACCCTTCCTTGTTGTGTGCTAGCTACAGTACCATTTATTTTGGAATTGTGGTCAGTCATTGTTTCCCTTTTCATTGAGGTCAACTTCTTCTCTGGCAGTAAATTATTCCCTTGGATAATTTAGAGCACCATGGTATCAAGCTCTGGTCATCCCCTAATTGACCCAAGCTCTCGCTAAACACTATGTACATTAACCGTACATACATGGAATGTCTTGTGATAGGCCAGACACCTGCCACAGAGTAATCCCTATGGAATTCTCCTTCCCGGTGGTAATGGTGGTGCTCAGCTGTAAAGGGTACTATGTAGACCTGTACAGCTAGCAACCTCATCCATCAGTGTCAGCTCTAATACTATGTTTCCCGCGGCTCCCAATGAGCACCTTGTGTTTTTGTTTACGCCGTTTATGTTTTCAGACTTGTGTACTCACAGGCCCTCGCCTGGCATTGCTCACTGACATCCTCCTGCCAAACCACATAAAAGCAATTTCAGCGTTACATGCACCCAGCTTATTAAAATGCCTCAGCATGATGAAATGACTCTGCTCTCTCTCCCCCCTCCGGTGGACTTGGATGTGACTTCAGACCAGCAGACCGGGGAAATGGTCTCAAAATCCATTTTTCCATCAAAATTTGCTCTGTCCCCAAATCTAATCCCCCACTGTGGTGAAATATAAATGCATGATGCACCACAGAAACAAGTGTGAAGTGGTGAATTCTTCTTCAGTACTTCAGAGTGATGAGGATGGTAGACAAGGTGAGGTATTGGTGGTGGACTGGCCATGTTAACTGCTAATTGGGAGGCCTCATGCTGTCTGTCTGTTGCTCTATGTCTGCCAACTCTGCTGGATCCCCATGAAGACTGGCTGCCAAACACACACCTCCATGTCCTGCAGGTAGCAGGTTGGCTGGAATGGGCGGGTTGAGCTGGAGGGTTGGACCACTCTCTCAGTGTGGGAAAACTGTGCATGAATGGCCTGGTATAGGTCTTGTCTGGCTGTGTATGAGTGAACAGCCCAGCTAGACATGCCTGGTCACAGTGAGTTTAATGAGCCAGTCCCTGTCCTCTCCTGTGTCTCTGTCTGTCCGCCCGTAGAAGGACAGGCCTCTAGTGGGCTGCTTGCTCTACACTGGCTACATCTGATCCATCTGGGAGATGGAGAGATAAGCAGACCAGGAGACAGAGAGGGAAGGGAAGGGAGAGGGAGGAAGGGAGAGATATGGTGAGATAGGGCGGTAAAGGAAGGTAGTTGGATGGTGTGATTCAGGGCCTGGTGACAGAGTGCTGATGAGAGATGTGCGGGGAGCGCGACATATGCAGCATATCTGATCTGCTCCAGTAGGCCATTTGGGGGCCTCCTGCACAGAGCTGCCCTCCAGCCAAGGCCATTTATCCAACAGTCAGAGCAGCCCAGCCCAGCCTGACTCTGTTGCTGACATGCACAGGACCGGTTCCAGGCATAAGCCACATAAGCGGTTGCTTAGGGCCCCCGGCCGCTAATTATTATTTAAAAAATGTAGGTACTCAGTCAGGGTCTCAAAATGTGGTTGTGCATCAGCAGTTTTTTTCTTCTTATGTCAGTCACTGATGGTCAATCAATTAGCCATGTCAGCTAACAATGTTTAGATTGGTAGTTAGTCTAGCCAGCTATCTAAATTTGTGGTAATCATGGTCTAATACCGACCAGGCACGTGCCCAGGATCCCTGACCTCCAGGAAGCCCCCATTGATTTTGCTAGTCCTTCTCACTTAGACATCACATTAACATGGCATTAGTCATTACAAAATGTGAAGAATTGCAGGAAATTTGCTGTAAAACTGCAAACAAAAGTATCTCTGTGCCATGGCAAAATGAGTGCAATTGCATGAAATGTCTTATAAAATTGCAACAGTTTCTCTCCGCCCCATGACAAAATGTGTAGAATTGCCATTTAGCTCTTATCCAGAGCGAATTACAGGAGCAATTAAGGTTAAGTGCCTTGCTTATTGATCATAGTCTGTTGCTAGAAAAACGTATATATTGTGGATAAAGAGTTACCTGTCTAACAGAAGACAGAGTGTGTTCCTTAATGGAAGCCTCTCCAACAAAATACAGGTTGAATCAGGAATTCCCCAGGGCAGCTGTCTAGGTCCCTTACTTTTTTCAATCTTTACTAACGACATGCCACTGGCTTTGAGTAAAGCCAGTGTGTCTATGTATGGTGATGACTCAACACTATACACGTCAGCTACCACAGCGACTGAAATGACAGCAACACTTAACAAAGAGCTGCAGATAGTTTCAGAATGGGTGGCAAGGAATAAGTTAGTCCTAAATATTTCAAAAACTAAAAGCATTGTATTTTGGACAAATAATGTACTAAACCCTAAACCTCAATTAAATCTTGTAATGAATAATGTGAAAATTGAGCAAGTTGAGGAGACTAAATTGCTTGGAGTAACCATGGATTGTAAACTGTCATGGTCAAAACATATTGATACAATAGTAACTAGAATGGGGAGAAGTCTATAATTTTAAATGTACATTTTTAGTAATTTAGCAGACGCTCTTATCGAGAGCGACTTACAGTTAGTGAGTGCAT
Organism: Coregonus clupeaformis; assembly: GCF_020615455.1. Classification (NCBI taxonomy): domain Eukaryota; kingdom Metazoa; phylum Chordata; class Actinopteri; order Salmoniformes; family Salmonidae; genus Coregonus; species Coregonus clupeaformis. Next base: position 31,542,898 of record NC_059200.1, read on the forward strand.
ACATTTTCATACTGGCCCACCGTGGGAAACACAACTCACAACCCTGGCATTGCAAGCGCCATGCTCTACCAACTGAGCTACACAGGGCCATAATAAAGCACTGCTCTGCATTCTTAACAGCACCATCAACAAGGCAGGTCCTACAGGCCCTAGTTTTGTCGCACCTGGACTACTGTTCAGTCGTGTGGTCAGGTGCCACAAAGATTGACTTAGGAAAATTGCAATTGGCTCAGAACAGGGCAGCACGGCTGGCCCTTGGATGTACACAGAGAGCTAACATTTATAATATGCATGTCAATCTCTCCTGGCTCAAAGTGGAGGAGAGATTGACTTCATCACTACTTGTATTTGTGAGAGGTATTGACATATTGAAAGAACCGGACACCCATGCATACCCCACAAGACATGCCACCAGAGGTCTCTTCACAGTCCCCAAGTCAAGAACAGACTATGGGAGGCACACAGTACTACATAGAGCCATGACTACATGGAACTCCATTCCACATCAAGTAACTCATGCCAGCAGTACATTTTTTAAAACATAAAAATACACATTATGGAACAGCGGGACTGTGAAGCAACACAAACATAGACATGTGCATACAAACACACGATAACATACGCACTATACACACATGTACGCATTGATTTTGTGTTATAGATATGTGGTAGTAGAGTAGAGGCCTGAGGGCACACACTTAATATGTTGTGAAATCTGTTATGAATGTATTGTAATGTTTTTAAAATGTATAACTGCCTTAATTTTGCTGGACCCCAGGAAGAGTAGCTGCTGCCTTGGCAGCAGCTAATGGGGATCCGTAATAAATACAAATACAAATACATTATCAGATATTTCACGTAGTAGGCTCAGGGATTCAAACCAGCGACTTTTCAGTTACTGGCCCAACCGCTCTTAACCACTAGGCTACCTGCAGGAAATGAACTTTAAAACTTACATTTTTCTTTCCACTGTCAAGAGGGAGGCCACTAAAATGTTTTGCTCAAAAGGCTAGATCACACACGCTCACAAAGCAAGAGATTGGACATAGTCTGTAGTTTTTCCCATTTACCTTGACTCTACAGAGTGTGGCTGATGTTCAGTGGGACGGAAATAAACTATTCCAGAGTGAGCATGACAGACTAATGATTGTCACCTCCTTAGTGTCACCTCTTTCAAAGAATATGATTATGGCAAATGTACAGTTCATGTTTGGTGAGATTAGCTTCCAACGCAAGTTGCCTCTCTCCTCTCTCTCTCATTCTCTCTCTCTCATTCTCATTCTCTCTCTCACCCCCCCTCTCTCTCTCTCTCTCCCCTCTCTCTCTCTCTCTCTCTCTCTCTCTCTCTCTCTCTCTCTCTCTCTCTCTCTCTCTCTCTCTCTCTACCTCTTATCCTCCTTTCTCCCCTCTCCTTATCTGGTTCATAGGCCACACTTACGACACACTTAAAGAGTACAGACGGAGAGTGCTTGTAGCGTTAATATTAACCTCGTTTTGGCAGATGAGAGAGCATACATTTGATCCTGATAACTCTTCCCTCAGTGAGGTGGGAGGGAAAGGCAGCCATTGAAGCTAATGACAGCACTTTATTCCTCATCACTCTGTTGGCACCCCCTGGCTGCCCTCCGCTTCCTTAGGCCCTGGGCTGATTACATAGCCAGATTGATGCCTGTCATCACCCCCCTGGGAATGGGAAAATTGAATTAGTAGTCTCTAAACATTTAAAACCAATAGAACCTGCAGTCAGCCACAGCTACACTAACCTTCATCTTGGAGTGTTTCAAACACCATGAGGACCACTGTAGCTTTGGTTGGTTGGGTTGATGAGGAGTAGATTTATTCTTAACAGGACTTGGATCTTGCTGTTGCCTTCCATCTATCCTGATTTAATGGTCATAGCCACTGAGATCAGTGGAGGAGAGGGAGAGAGGGAGGAGAGAGAGGAAACAGTAGTCGGGAGCTAAAGGGAGGTCTCTCTGTCAGATGAGAGGGAGATACCCCATCTGTATTCACCCAGTACACTACATCCTGTTCTCCCCTTCCCTTGCTGTGTGTGTGTGTGTGTGTGTGTGTGTGTGTGTGTGTGTGTGTGTATTGTGTGTGTGTGTGTGTGTGTGTGTGTGTGTGTGTGTGTGTGTGTGTGTGTGTACCACTATGTGTCATTAGAACGTACACGCTTTCATCATAGAGAATAGCAGGGGTTGGGGTCAATTCCATTTAAATTCCAGTCAATTCAGGAAGTACAGTGAAATTCCAATTATTTTCAATACTTTTCAATGATGAAAATGTGGATTTGGAATTGAAATTGGAATTGGTTTTACTTTCTGAATTGACTTGAATAGAAATGGAATTCAAAACCATAAATATACTGCTTGTTTTTAAATCACAAATTTTGCTCTGAACAAGATATACCACGAATTCACATAGAGTGTGACAGTAGATTTAGATTTAATTAGGATCCCCATTAGCCGACACCAATGGTGACAGCTAGTCTTAATGGGATCCGACACAAAATGAAAAAGACGTTACAGACAAAATACTTTACAGTTTACATACTGTGCATTTAAAACATTAACATGTAGTGTGCGTGTGTGTGCCTCTGTCAGTTACACATACATGTCACACAAAAAGTAGGTCACATGGGGAAGAGGCGTGGTGCCATGAGGTGTTGCTTTACAATAGCATTGTATTTGGTCAAACACCATTTTTTCCAACAGTTTGCTGAGAGCTGGCAGCAAGCTGATAGGTTGGCTGATAGAACCAGTAAAGGCTGCTTTACCATTCTTGGGTAGCGGAATGACTTTGGCTTCCCTCCAGGCCTGAGGACAAACACTTTCCTCTAGGCTCAGATTAAAGATATGACAGATAGGAGTGGCTATAGAGTCAGCTACCATCCTCAATAGTTTTCCATCTAAGTTGTCAATGCCAGGAGGGTTGTCTTTATTGATCGATAACATCAACAAAAAATCCACTAAGTATACTGCACTATATTTCACAACAGATTTGAAAGTGCTAAGCTTTCTCACCTAAAGCCTTTTTTTAATTGACTGAGAATGAGAATTGTGTTGAATGAGAAGGAAATGAATGAATGAATTAATCAATTACCCTAATGGAAGGAAATTAAGTGTGAAAAATACATTTACTAGAGCATTTTGAAGGCTGCACCACCATGTTCAATTGAAAGAAAACATGATTTTATACATTTTTATTACAGCAAATTTAATTTGAGACATCCTGCCCATATGTGTACAGTAGGAAATGGGACATTCTCATTCTTTGGTACAGCAGACAAATAAGAAAGGTAGCAAAGCAAAAGTATATTATTGTAGTTGTTTAAAAAATATATATTGAAGCAATCAAACACCCTTTCTGTTTTCTGACGGCAAACTTCCAAGATCAACTACCCTTAATTTGTATGCTTTGCATTGCTGTCGGAAAAACTATATTTTTCCAATGAGTCATTGTTTTGTCAGTAGAGGTCCATCAGTCATATCTTATGATTACTAGGGGTTTAACTGTTTATTTAGGGTTAGGCCATCCCCATCTATTGTGTAGCTATCATGCTAATGGTGGTGCTCTGTGCCTCTGCTTTGGTTCCGCTCCAGCTAAAGGTTGTGTCTGATGAGCTTATTGGAGCCATTAAGCCGCATTTGTTCAAAGCCTGTCTGAAGGACGACCGCTCAATGAGCTGAAAAACAGAGAGAGGCCATAATAAATTAAAATATAAAGTTATGGTTCCACTTAATGAAGCCAAAGGGCAGATGGAGGGCATCTGAATGAGGGCAGGTATTTCAACTTCAACTCAATAAGCTGTTATCCTTTCCACTCAAAGGCTGCTGCCTTCCGGAGAGGAGAACAAGAGGTAATCTTTTGATACTTTTGAAGGGAATTGTCCACTTTTCTTTCAGCCTTTCAGTAATTTCTTAATTTCTATGTGCTTTTAATCATTTTGCTTTCTACATTGTATTATTTTATACAATCCAACATGCCAAATACATTTTTACACTTGCAGTACCATGCTTATGTGATTATTTATCTTCTCCATCCTTTCTTTCTTCTTCATTCATTCCGTATCACCCCTTCCCACCTGCACCATATCCTCACCAACAGTAGGCAGGCATCACCTCAGACCATTGATCATTCTGACTCATAATGGTCCAGGTCCCTAATTACAACAGCCTGGCCAGCCCAGTCATTTACATGAGTTCACTATGCATTCAATCCATCTGTAAGACCTCCTGAGGAGGGGCTAAGAAGAGTCTGTTGTGTAAAGCCGTCTTGTGATGGCAGCGTTGTAACCTTAGACAAGCGGAAAGTCGCTATTGATTTTCTTGTCTAGTGCCTCTCTAGAATAATAAGGAAATGAAGGCCTGGATATTAGAGGATTGGTGTCCATCAGCAGCTTCCCTGGAGCCTGCCTGATTGATTAATTATCTCTCTCTCTCTCTCTCTCTCTCTCTCTCTCTCTCTCTCTCTCTCTCTCTCTCTCTCTCTCTCTCTCTCTCTCTCTCTCTCTCTCTCCCTCCATGCGAGATGGCTCACTGATGACTCCATTGATATGCAGCTGGAGTGAGGAGGAGGCAGGTTGCTCTGATGCCGTTTTGGGGAGGAATCCCCTGTGATTTTTCACCCATGGTCTTGATGTAAAAACAGAAATAATGGTACACAGAATGTACACAATGTACTGTACAGCAGGGTCGTCAACAATGTTTTTCTAGGCTGATAGTCGGCTGGCCAGAACATAATTAGCCTATAATATTAGCACAATTAATGGGCCTACACTACAAATTGAACAACATTTTTAACACATCTGATTATGCATAATAAATTCAGTGACAATAACATTATAATTTTGATCTGATTACGCTCATAAAATCCCCAATGTCTCTATTCAATTCTTATTTTTGTCTATTTCTCTGTGCGTTGATTGGTGGGGAAAAACAGGTCTATGTAGTCTACTGTAGGCTACACTACTTTTTTTATGTCAACATTCGTTCAGAACAATTAGCTTGATAGCAAGAAAAAATGTAGCTCTCAAAAAGTATTAAAAGAAAGGTGGATAATGAAAATCTAAGTTTCAGGGAAGAATGGACAGAGATATACACTACCTTTCAAACGTTTGGGGTCACTTTGAAATGTCCTTGTTTTCGAAAGAAAAGCAATTTTTTTGTCCATTAAAATCATCAAATTGATCAGAAATACAGTGTAGACATTGTTAATGTTGTAAATGGCTATTGTAGCTGGAAACGGCTGATTTTTAATGGAATATCTACATAGGCGTACAGAGGCCCATTATCAGCAACCATCAGTCCTGTGTTCCAATGGCAAGTTGTGTTTTCAATTATGTTAGCACAGCTTAAAACTGTTGTGCTGATTAAAGAAGCAATAAAACTGGCCTTCTTGAGACTAGTTGAGTATCTGGAGCATCAGCAATTGTGGGTTCGATTACAGGCTCGAAATGGCTAAAAACAAATAACTTTCTTCTGAAACACGTCAGTCTATTTTTGTTCTGAGAAATGAAGGCTATTCCATGCGAGAAATTGCCAAGAAACTGAAGATCTCGTACAACGCTGTGTACTACTCCCTTCACAGAACAGCGCAAACTGGCTTTAACCTGAATAGAAAGAGGAGTGGGAGGCCCCGGTGCACAACTGAGCAAGAGGACAAATACATTAGAGTGTCTAGTTTGAGAAACAGACGCCTCACAGGTCCTCAACTGGCAGCTTCATTAAATAGTATCCGCAAAACACCAGTCTCAACATCAACAGTGAAGAGGTGACTCCGGGATGCTGACCTTCTAGGCAGAGTTGCAAAGAAAAAGCCATATCTCAGACTGGCCAATAAAAATAAAAGATTAAAATGGGCAAAAGAACACAGACACTGGACAGAGGAAGATTGGAAAAAAGTGTTATGGACAGATTAATCAAAGTTTGAGGTGTTCGGATCACAAAGAAGAACATTTGTGGATGCAGACCAAATGAAAAGATGCTGGAGGAGTGCCTGATGCCATCTGTCAAGCATGGTGGAGGCAATGTGATGGTCTGGGGGTGCTTTGGTGGTGGTAAAGTGGGAGATTTGTACAGGGTAAAAGGGATCTTGAAGAAGGAAGACTATCACTCCATTTTGCAACGCCATGGCATACCCTGTGGACGGCGCTTGATTGGAGCCAATTTCCTCCTACAACAGGACAATGACCCAAAGCACAGCTTCAAACTATGCAATAACTATTTAGGGAAGAAGCAGTCAGCTGGTATTCTGTCTAACAAGGACATTTCTAAGTGACCCCAAACCTTTGAACGGTATTGTATGTTCATCTTACCATCTTTCTCGAATGCCAAGCCAGTGTGTCTTATTTGCAATGAAAATGTCACTGTTTGCAAGGAATTCAATCTCAGACGTCATTATGAATCTAAGCATTTTACTTTCAAAGCGGCCTTCCTGCCCCAGATAGAGACCTGACATAGAAAAATGTAAGCGTTAACTGCAGAATCCTCCTTCGTGGCCTAACCCAACAACAGAAGGTCACAAGTGCCTCCCTAAAAGAGTCCTAGGTTCTAATCAAACACAGCATGCTCTTCACAGACGCAGAGGTATTTAAAAAGTACATGGTGACAGTTTTGGAGGAATTGGCAACCAACAAGTCTATGGATAGCATAATTGCGTCTGTCAAACAGGTGCCCCTGTCTGCAACAACAGCCGGCCGCCGCGTCCATGCACTGGCGGATGATGTGCATAGGATTGTTCTGGAGGGGCTCAATCAGGCTGAGCATTTTTCCCTGGCTATTGATGAGAGTACTGACAACACCGATGTAGCACAGTTGTGTGTATATGTCCATTATTTTGAAGGAAATTAATTTAAAGAAGAGCTACCGGCACTGATTCCCCTCTAAGGACACACTACCAGGGACATCATATTCACAAAGCTGGAAGAATTGTTTACGCAGCATGGCCTGTCATTCGAAAAAGTCAACTTTGTGGTCACCGACGGGGCTCCTGCTATGGTGGGCAGATACAGGGGCCAGCAGGATGAAGAAAATCGCCCCCCAAATGAATGGCTTGCATTGTCTCATCCATCAGAGTGTGCTGTGTACCAGACAAAATGGTGAGCTAAAAGATGTGATGGATAAAGTCATGCGCATAATCAACTTTGTCAGGGGGACATCAAGCACCCAACACTGTCTTTTCCGTAAGCTTGTGACAGAGTCATGATGATCTCTTGCTTCACAACGACGTGCGTTGGCTAAGTAAAGGGAAAGCACTGCAGCGGTTCTGTGAGCTGCATGAACAGGTTGTGGATTTTCTCAGAAAAAGCAAAATGAGGGCAGCAGCTGACCACCTTCGTATTCTGGAAATTGAAGAATTCCTCTCCAATGTTGCTTTTTTGGCTGACATGTTCTGTCACTTAAACGGGTTAAATCTGGAGTTACAAGGAAGACATGGTGGAAAAACTTGAGGCCTTTACTAGGAAGCTTGAGTTGTTTGATTTGGACTTGTCATCTGGAAGGCTACTACACTTTAGCACACTGAAGAAACGACAGGCAGAGAGACCAGGCCACAGCATTGTCACAGAGGTGATGGAAGATTTCATCAAGCAGCTGAGAGACAACTTCTCCACCAAATTTGAAGACCACAGCATGCCCAAGGATATCATTGCGATCCTCTCACAGACCGCCCAGGTGGAGAATTCTCCTCCCTTGCTAAGAAGACGATACTCTCGCTGGATGAGACTGCAAATCAAACTGAGCTGATTGAATTCCAGACATCGAGCCAAATCAGGGATGCACTCAGGAGTGCCGTCCTTATGTGCGTTTTGGGTGGCATGCTCAGAGGAATACAGCACAATAAAGAAACTTGCTTTTTACACTACATGACCAAAAGTATGTGGACACCTGCTCGTCGAACATCTCATTCCAAAATCATGGGCATTAATATGGAGTTGGTCCCCCCTTTGCTGCTATAACAGTCTCCACTCTTCTGGGAAGGCTTTCCACTAGATATTGGAACATTGCTGTGGGGACTTGCTTCCATTCAGCCACAAGAGCATTAGTGAGGTCGGGCACTGATGTTGGGCGAATAAGGCCTGGCTCGCAGTCGGCGTTCCAATTAATTCCAAAGGCGCAGGCCAGTCAAATTCTTCCACACAAATCTCGACAAACCATTTCTGTATGGACCTCGCTTTGTGGACCTCGCTTTGTGGACCGTCGGAATGCCAAATGGTAAAGCCTGATTCATCACTCCAGAGAACGCCTTTCCACTGCTCCAGAGTCCAATGGCAGCGAGCTTTACACCACTCCAGGTCACGCTTGGCATTGTGCATGGTGATCTTAGTCTTGTGTGCGGCTGCTCGGCCATGGAAACCCATTTCATGAAGCTCCCGACGAACAGTTATTGTGCTGACGTTGCTTCCAGAGGCAGTTTGGAACTCAGTAGTTGCAACCGAGGACAGACGATTTTTACGCGCTGCGCGCTTCAGCACTCGGCGGTCCCATTATGTGAGCTTGTGTGGCCTATGTCTTTGCGGCTGAGACGTTGTTGCTCCTAGACATTTCCACTTCACAATAACAGCACTTACAGTTGACCGGGGCAGCTCTAGCAGGGCAGAAATTTGACAAACTGAATTATTGGAAAGTTGACATTCTCTGATGGTGCCACGTTGAAAGTCTCTGAGCTCTTCAGTAAGGCCATTCTACTACTAATGTTTAACTATGGCGATTGCATGGCTGTGTGCTCGATTTTATACACCTGTCAGCAACGGGTAGTGGTGTAAAGTACTTAAGTAAAAATACTTGAAAGTACTACTTTCAGTGGCGACCAGTCATTGAGCCACCACCATCGGCCAGCCCCACCATACCAGCTCCGGAGTCCAGTGGGATTCGGCTCTCGCTCCCGAGGGCATATGATGGCACTGCAGCCGGGTGTCAGGGGTTCCTCCTTCAAGTGGAGCTCTACCTGGCAACCATACACCCGGCGCCCCCGGGATACGAGAGCGTTTCCACACTCATCTCCTGTCTGTCCGGCAAGGCGTTGGAGTGGGCCAATGCCGAATGGAGGGGAATAGACGCCGCCACCATCAGCTACGCGGAGTTCTCCCGCCGCTTCAGGGCTGTTTTCGATCATCCCCCTGAGGGTAAAGCGGCGGGGGAGCGTCTGTTCCACCTTCGACAGGGGAAGAGTAGCGCACAGGAGTTCGCCCTGGACTTCCGGACTCTAGCGGCGGATGCGGGGTGGAATGAGAGGGCCCTCATCGACCACTATCGGTGCAGCCTGCGTGAGGACGTTCAACGATAGTTGGCCTGCAGGGACACCAATATCACCTTCGACCAGTTGGTGGACATGTCAATCCGTCTGGATACCCTGCTGGCCACCCGCGGACGTCCAGAGTTGGGGCCGTCCATTCCATCCCCCAGCACCTCCGAGCCGAGCCCTATGGAGCTCGGGGGTGCTGGCACTAGAGAGAGGAGGAGAGAGATTCCGAGGGAGGCCGTCCCCTGCACCAACTGTGGTCGTAGAGGACACACTGCGGCTAGGTGCTGGGGAGGGTCCCCAGGGGTTCGAGGCAACAGGTCGCGCACTGGGGAGTCATTCCAGGTGAGTAGGCGCCCAACTCACCCAGAGCTCTCTGTTGTTCACTTTTGTATACCTGTAGTATTTCCTCAGGTTGCATCTCAGTCCCAGCATAAGGCGCTAGTCGATTCAGGCGCAGCTGGGAATTTCATTGATCGTAATTTTTGTGTGAGGTTAGGGAATCCCCTCCTGCCCGTTGATGCACCCTTTCCTATCCATGCCCTAGATAGCCGTCCGTTGGGATCTGGGTTGATTAGGGAGGTCACAGCGCCACTTAAGATGAGGACGCAGGGGGGTCATGAAGAGATTATTCAGTTGTATCTGATCGACTCTCCTGCGTATCCCGTGGTACTGGGGCTTCCTTGGTTAATTGCCCATGATCCCACCATTTCGTGGCAACAGAGGGCTCTCAAGGAGTGGTCTGACCAGTGTGTCGGGCGATGTTGAGGTGTTTCCGTAGGGGCGACCACGGTGGAGAGTCCGAACCAGGTGCCCGCAATGCACATTCCCCCCGAATATGAGGATTTGGCACTCGTGTTCAGCAAGACTAGGGCGACGCGATTGCCACCTCATAGACGGGGAGATTGTGCGATAGACCTCCTGGCAGGTGCGGCACTTCCGCGGAGCCATGTGTATCCCTTGTCTCAAGAGGAGACGGCGGCTATGGAGACATACATAGTCGAGTCTCTGAGACAGGGATACATACGGCCCTCCACTTCCCCTGTGTCCTTGAGTTTCTTTTTTGTGAAGAAAAAGGATGGAGGGTTGCGCCCGTGTATTGATTACCGTAATCTCAATCAGATCACTGTTAAATACAGTTATCCTCTTCCTCTGATTGCGAGTATGACGGAATCATTACGCGGAGCGCGTTTCTTCACAAAACTGGATCTCAGGAGCGCTTACAACTTGGTGTGCATTAGGGAGGGAGATGAATGGAAGACAGCATTTAGTACCACCTCGGGTCATTATGAGTATCTCGTCATGCCATACGGGTTAATGAATGCTCCTTCAGTCTTCCAATCCTTTGTGGACGAGATCTTCCGGGACTTGCATGGGCAGGGTGTGGTAGTATACATTGACGACATTCTAGTGTACTCTTCTACACGAGCCGAGCATGTAGCCCTCGTACGCCGAGTGTTGGGTAGGCTGTTGGAGCATGACTTGTATGTCAAGGCAGAGAAATGCCCTGTCCCGGCGATATGACACAGAGGAGAGGTCCATTGAGCCCACTCCCATACTGCCGGAGTCTTGTCTGGTGGCACCGGTGGTGTGGGAGATCGATGCGGAAATCGAGCGGGCGTTACGCACCGACCCTACTCCTCCGGAGTGTCCAGTGGGGCGGACGTACGTGCCGTTCGAGATCCGTGATCGTCTCATATATTGGGCTCACACGTCACCCTCCTCTGGACATCCAGGTATTGGCCGGACAGTGCACTGCCTTAGTGTTAAGTACTAGTGGCCAACATTGGCTAGGGACGTGAGGGTTTATGTCTCCTCCTCAGTGTAAGGCGCCTAGACACCTGCCCAGGGGGAAGTTACAGACCCTGCCCGTTCCATAACGGCCGTGGTCTCACCTCTCGGTAGACTTTGTCACTGACCTACTAACTTCGCCACTCCTCTACTAACCTGAGTCCTTTCCAGTGTGTGTTAGGGTATCAGCCGGTTCTGGCACCATGGCATCAGAGCCAGATCGAGGCTCCTGCGGTGGATGAGTGGTTTCGGCGCTCGGAGGAGATGTGGAACGCTGCACACGTCCATCTGCAGCGGGCTATCCGTAGACAGAAGGCGAGTGCCGATCTCCACCGCAGTGAGGGTCCAGTGTACGCACCTAAACCTGCCCCTTCGCCTGCCCTGCCGGAAGCTGGGTCGGCGGTTTGTGGGGCCATTTAAAGTCCTGAGGAGATTGAACGAGGTATGCTACAAGTTACAACTGCCTAATGATTATAACATTAACCCCTCGTTCCATGTGTCTCTCCTCAGGCCGGTGGTAGCTGGCCCACTCCAGGACAGTGAGATAAGAGAGACTCCTCCGCCCCCACTGGACATCGAGGGGGCTCCGGCGTACTCAGTCCGGTCCATCGTGGATTCGAGACGTCGGATGGGGGGTCTACAATATCTCGTGGAGTGGGAGGGGTACGGTCCGGAGGAACGGTGCTGGGTGCCTAGGAGGGACATTTTAGATCCCTCCCTCCTGACAGAGTTCCACCGTAATCATCCCACGCGCCCTGCTCCGCGTCCTCCTGGCCGTCCCCGAGGCCGGGGTCGGTGCACGGCTGGAGCCGCGCATCAAGGGGGGGGGTACTGTCACGAATACCGCCGAGGCTGCTCCTCCTCCTTGTTCGGGCAGGCTTCGGCGTTCGTTGTCCCCGGAGTACTAGCTGCCACCGTTTGATGTTTTCGATGTTTGTTTTGTCATGTCTAGTTTAGTGCACCTGTTTCGTCACCTATAAGTTTCTCTGTGTTATGTTTTGTAGTTGTGTGTTATTGTTCCACATGTCGTGTGTTGATAGGTTCGGTGCCTTGGCTTTGTATAGTATTTTACGCACTACGCGTATTTCGACTCTCGTTGTTGTTTTACGCACTGCGCATATTTTGTTCACCTCCAGTGTTTGAGGCCGTTTATTTTGTGTCTATTTACAAGTATTAGTAAAGTCGTCTTGACTTATCCTCTGTGTCCTGCGATTGACTCAACCACCGCATCCACATCAGCACATATCTGACACTTGCCTGATCCGTGAGTTTTGGTGGGCGGCCCTCTCTTGGCAGGTTTGTTGTGGTGCCATATTCTTTCAATTTTTTTATTATGTATTTAATGGTGCTCAGATATTTTTTTATAACCCAACCTAATCTGTACTTATCCACAACTTTGTCCCTGACCAGTTTGGAGAGCTCTTTGGTCTTCATGGTGCCGCTTGCTTGGTGGTGCCCCTTGCTTAGTGGTGTTGCAGAATCTGAGATCATGAGACAGATCATGTGACACTTAGATTGCACACAGGTGGACTTTATTTAACTAATTATGTGACTTCTGAAGGTAATTGGTTGCCCCAGATCTTATTTAGGGGCTTCATAGCAAAGGGGGGGAATACATATGCACGCACCACTTTTACGTTATTAATTTTTTAGAATTTTCTGAAACAAGTTATTCTTTCCATTTCACTTCACCAATTTGGACGATTTTTCATGTCCATTACATGAAATCCAAATAAAAATCAATATAAATTACAGATTGTAATGCAACAAAATAGGTAAAACACCCAAGGGGGATTAATACTTTTACAAGGCATTGTACAGTGGGGAAAAAAAGTATTTAGTCAGCCACCAATTGTGCAAGTTCTCCCACTTAAAAAGATGAGTACACACGTCAACTATGACAGACAAAATGAGATTTTTTTTCTCCAGAAAATCACATTGTAGGATTTTTAATGAATTTCTTTGCAAATTATGGTGGAAAATAAGTATTTGGTCAATAACAAAAGTTTCTCAATACTTTGTTACATACCCTTTGTTGGCAATGACACAGGTCAAACGTTTTCTGTAAGTCTTCACAAGGTTTTCACACACTGTTGCTGGTATTTTGGCCCATTCCTCCATGCAGATCTCCTCTAGAGCAGTGATTTTTTGGGGCTGTCGCTGGGCAACACGGACTTTCAACTCCCTCCAAAGATTTTCTATGGGGTTGAGATCTGGAGACTGGCTAGGCCACACCAGGACCTTGAAATGCTTCTTACGAAGCCACTCCTTCGTTGCCCGGGCGGTGTGTTTGGGATCATTGTCATGCTGAAAGACCCAGCCACGTTTCATCTTCAATGCCCTTGCTGATGGAAGGAGGTTTTCACTCAAAATCTCATAATACATGGCCCCATTCATTATTTCCTTTACACGGATCAGTCGTCCTGGTCCCTTTGCAGAAAAACAGCCCCAAAGCATGATGTTTCCACCCCCATGCTTCACAGTAGGTATGGTCTTCTTTGGATGCAACTCAGCATTCTTTGTCCTCCAAACACGACGAGTTGAGTTTTTACCAAAAAGTTATATTTTTAGTTTCATCTGACCATATGACATTCTCCCAATCCTCTTCTGGATCATCCAAATGCACTCTAGCAAACTTCAGACGGGCCCGGACATGTACTGGCTTAAGCAGGGGGACACGTCTGGTACTGCAGGATTTGAGTCCCTGGCGGCGTAGTGTGTTACTGATGGTAGGCTTTGTTACTTTGGTCCCAGCTCTCTGCAGGTCATTCACTAGGTCCCCCCGTGTGGTTCTGGGATTTTTGCTCACCGTTCTTGTGATCATTTTGACCCCACGGGGTGAGATCTTGCGTGGAGCCCCAGATCGAGGGAGATTATCAGTGGTCTTGTATGTCTTCCATTTCCTAATAATTGCTCCCACAGTTGATTTCTTCAAACCAAGCTGATTACCTATTGCAGATTCAGTCTTCCCAGCCTGGTGCAGGTCTACAATTTTGTTTCTGGTGTCCTTTGACAGCTCTTTGGTCTTGGCCATAGTGGAGTTTGGAGTGTGACTGTTTGAGGTTGTGGACAGGTGTCTTTTATACTGATAACAAGTTCAAACAGGTGCCATTAATACAGGTAACGAGTGGAGGACAGAGGAGCCTCTTAAAGAAGAAGTTACAGGTCTGTGAGAGCCAGAAATCTTGCTTGTTTGTAGGTGACCAAATACTTATTTTCCACCATAATTTGCAAATAAATTCATTCAAAATCCTACAATGTGATTTTCTGGATTTTTTTGTCTCAATTTGTCTGTCATAGTTGACGTGTACCTATGATGAAAATTACAGGCCTCTCTCATATTTTTAAGTGGGAGAACTTGCACAATTGGTGGCTGACTAAATACTTTTTTCCCCCACTGTACTTTAGTGCGAAAAGTGCAAATCAATCCCAGAACAACTGCAAAGGACCTTGTGAAGATGCTGGAGGAAACAGGTACAAAAGTATCTATATCCACAGTAAAATGAGTCCTATATTGACATAACCTGAAAGGCCGCTCAGCAAGGAAGAAGCTACTGCTCCATAACCGCCATAAAAAAGCCAGACTACGGTTTGCAACTGCGCATGGGGATAAAGATCGTACTTTTTGGAGAAATGTCCTCTGGTCTGATGAAACAAAAATAGAACTGTTTGGCAATAATGACCATCGTTATGTTTGGAGGAAAAAGGGGGTAGCTATACCAGGCGGTGTCAGAGGAAGGCCCTCAAAATTGTCAAAGACTCCAGCCACCCTAGTCATAGACTGTTCTCTCTGCTACCGCACGGCAAGCGGTACCGGAGTGCCAAGTCTAGGTCCAAAAGACTTCTCAACAGCTTCTACCCACAAGCCATAAGACTCCTGAACAGCTAATCATGGCTACCCGGACTATTTGCACTGCCCCCCCACCCCATCCTTTTTACGCTGCTGCTACTCTGTTAAGTATTTATGCATAGTCACTTTAACTCTACCCACATGTACATATTACCTCAACTACCTCAACTAGCCGGTGCCCCCGCACATTGACTCTGCACCGTTACCCCCCTGTATATATAGCCTCCCTACTGTCACTTTATTTTACTTCTGCTCTTTGTTTTTTCTCAACACTTTTTTTTTGTTGTTGTTTTATTCTTACTTTTTTGTTTAAAATAAACGCACTGTTGGTTAAGGGCTGTAAGTAAGCATTTCACTGTAATGTCTGCACTTGTTGTATTCGGCGCATGTGACCAATAAAATTTGATTTGATTTGATTTGATTTGCAAGCCGAAGAACACCATCCCAACCGTGAAGCACGGGGCTGGCAGCATCATGCTGTAGGGGTGCTTTGCTGCAGGAGGGACTGGTGCACTTCACAAAATAGATGGCATCATGAGGAAGGCAAATTATGTGGATATATTGAAGCAACATCTCAAGACATCAGTCAGGAAGTTAAAGCTTGGTCAAGGTATTGGAGTGGCCATCACAAAGCCCTGACCTCAATCCTATAAAAGATTTGTGGGCAGAACTGAAAAAGCGTGTGCGAGCAAGGAGGCCTACAAACCTGACTCCGTTACACCAGCTCTGTCAGGAGGAATGGGCCAACATTCACCCAACTTATTGTGGGAAGCTTGTGGAAGGCTACTCGAAACGTTTGACCCAAGTTAAACAATTTAAAGGCAATGCTACCAAATACTAATTGAGTGTATGTAAACTTCTGACCCACTGGGAATGTGATTAAAGAAATAAAAGCTGAAATAAATCATTCTCTCTACTATTTTTCTGACATTTCACATTCTTAAAATAAAGTGGTGATCCTAACTGACCTAAGACATGAATCGTAAAAAACTGAGTTTAAATGTATTTGGCTAAGGTGTATGTAAACTTATGACTTCAACTGTATGTATAATTAATTTGGGAGGCTTTGGGGGGCCAAATAATATTGCTGGCGGGCTAGATTTGGACCGTGGGCCGCCAGTTTGGAAACCCTGCTATACAGGATCTCAGTGCTAAGCAGAGGTTTCTTCCAATCAGAATGTCACATAACATACTGTACCATTTCCTTTGGCTAAGGGATGAAAATGAATAGTTAAGAGATGCCCTCAGTAGCGGCAGATTGAGTGAGACATAAATTCAGGTATTATACTGCAGAACTGTTCTACAATTTATCTAATTGCCTCAATCGATTGTTTACTCTCACCGTAACCACCTCTCTTCAACAATCTCTCTTTCTGTGGCTGAATAATGGTTCTTCAAGTGATACATTGTATTTTTCTTTGCCTCATTCTATCCTACCCTGGATATGTGGTGTGTAGAGCATCCCAATCCTGCAGCCAGTCTATGGTGAGACAGTCAATGATTTTCTCTCGGCCAGTCAAATGCAGTCAGTGCCAGAATATCTCTAAACAGAGCAGTGTTCTGGCACAGCCAAGAGTAATGCAATATAACAAAAGTGTGCCTGGATTAGAGCTTTTTAAGAGGAACAAATACAATCCTTAATTGCTCTGCAATTCTGCCATCTTATTCAGGTCAGGATTTCAAATCTGTTGTCCTCAGGTTGACTGTCTGCCGCATCCTAACAAATAGATCCAGGCTATTGCTGTGGAATAGCAATCTTAGATATTTAATATGAGGTCTCCGAGGCTTTATATTTCCTTCATCGCTTGGCTCTCTTTGTCATGCTATCTCCACTTCCCCTGTGTAGCATGTTCCCACTCTATTACTTGGTGATACAGACGAGGAACTCCGTTAAGCTGTTTAGTTGAAACACAGTCATTCTGAGCAGAAACAACAGCAGAGCTTTCTGGGTCGCTTATTGAAGCCCATTTCACATGCAAGGCTCCTCCATTAAATGCACTTTGTTTCTCCACTGTATATAATTTTCTTAATAATTTTCTTAAAGATGTAATTTGGTAAATGGTATACAGTGCATTCGGAAAGTATTCAGAACCCTTTACTTTTTCCACGTTTTGTTACGTTACAGCCTTATTCTAAAATGGATAAAAACAAAAACATAATCAATCTACACACAATACCCCATAATGACAAAGTGAAAACAGGTTTTTAGAAATGTTAGCTAATTTATTACAACAACAAAAAACGGAAATCACATTTACATAACTATTCAGACCCTTTACTTAGTACTTTGTTGATGCACCTTTGGCAGCGATTACAGCCTCGAGTCTTCTTGGGTATGACGCTACAAGCTTGGCATACCTGTATTTGGGGAGTTTCTCCCATTCTTCTCTGCAGGTCCTCTCAAGCTCTGTCAGGTTGGATGGGGAGTGTCGCTGCACAGCTATTTTCAGGTTTCTCAAGAGATGTTCGATCGGGTTCAAGTCCGGGCTCTGGCTAGGCCACTCAAGGACATTCAGAGACGTGTCCCAAAGCCACTCCTGCGTTGTCTTGGCTGTGTGCTTAGGGTCGTTGTCCTGTTGGAAGGTGAACCTTCGCCCCAGTCTGAGGTCCTGAACGCTCCGGAGCAGGTTTTTATCAAGGATCTCTCTGTACTTTGCTCCATTCATCTTTCCCTCGATCCTGACTAGTCTCCCAGTCCCTGCCGCTGAAACACATCCCCACAGCATGATGCTGCCACCACCATGCTTAACCGTAGGGATGGTGCCAGGTTTCCTCCAGATGTGACACTTGGTATTCAGGCCAAAGAGTTCAATCTTGGTTTCATCAGACCAGAGAATCATGGTCTGATAGCCTTTTAGAGGCCTTTTGGCAAACTCCAAGCGGGCTGTCGTGCCTTTTACTGAGGTGTGGCTTCTTTCTGGTCACTCTACCATAAAGGCTAGATTAGTGGAGTGCTGCAGAGATGGTTGTCCTTCTGGAAGGTTCTCCCATCTCCACAGAGGAACTCTGGAGCTCTGTCAGAGTGACCATCGGGTTCTTGGTCACCTCTCTGACCAAGGCCCTTCTCCCCCGCTCAGTTTGGCCGGGCGGCCAGCTCTAGGAAGAGTCTTGGTGGTTCCAAACTTCTTCCATTTATGAATAATGGAGGCCTCTGTGTTCTTTGGGACCTTCAATGCTGCAGAAATGTTTTGGTACCCTTCCCCAGATCTGTGCCTCGACACAATCCTGTCTCGGAGCTCTACGGACAATTCCTTCGACTTCATGGCTTGGGTTTTGCTCTGACTTGCACTGTCAATTGTGGGACCTCATATAGACAGGTGTGTGCCTTTCCAAACCATGTCCAATCAATTGAATTTACCACAGTTGGACTCCAATCAAGTTGTAGAAACATCTGAAGGATAATCAATGGAAACAGGATGCACCTGAGCTCAATTTCGAGTCTCATAGCAAAGGGTCTGAATACTTATGTAAATAATATTTTAGTTTTTTATAAATTTGCAAACATTTCTAAAAAGCTGTTTTGGCTTTGTAATTAAGGGGTATTGTGTGTAGATTGACAAGGAATTTTTTTTATTTAATACATTTTAGAATAAGGCTGTAACATAACAAAATGTGGAAAAAGTCAAGGGGTCTGAATATTTTCTGAATGCACTGTTCTGCTGTGCTCCCTATCTCTCCTCTGTTATGGGGTTACTTCACCAAAATTCAAAATGGACTTATTTTTATGGAAGCCTAGAGAGTAGTCTATGGAGCAGGAGAGATTTGGGTTTGTTTACGTAGCTACAGTTTAGCTTTCCCATTATGCCCAGCATGGCGATATGCTGGAGAAACATACTTCAGGCTCCACTCTCTGTACAGAGTCCTGTACTTAAAGAAATCCCTTCTATTTTCACACCCTGTC
This sequence comes from Coregonus clupeaformis, assembly GCF_020615455.1. NCBI lineage: Eukaryota > Metazoa > Chordata > Actinopteri > Salmoniformes > Salmonidae > Coregonus > Coregonus clupeaformis. Next base: position 31,561,683 of record NC_059200.1, read on the forward strand.
CAGTCTCATCACTCATTGTCTTGTAGGTCTTGGCTGTTCTCTGTGGCTATGGGTAAAGCCAGCCATTCCCTCATCACAGTCCCATGCATTGAGCCAGAACAGGCATGTCTGTCAGGATCACATCTATCTGACAGTGAAGCAGCACACTCCATTATCCTCCCACTCCTGTCTCCTGTCTCTCTCAGGTACACTTAGACTAGTCAGCATATTTTATTTACGCCTGATTGGTAGAGTTCTTCAACCACTCGAAGACCTTGAATACTGTATCCCTCAAAAATAACAATCCCTGAACTTTAAATAGGTTTTCTAGACCACTATTTGTCTTTGCAGTTTGTTCTAGATATGTGGAAAAACAACGACAAAGCAACTTCACAGTTTAGGTTCACTGTACCATATGAATATGTATGTTTCTGTAATGTCACTACACCTGCTTAACCAATGACTAGGCTGAAGGATGGAAGGTGCTTCAAAAGGGGAAAGTGTCCTCTCCTCTGAGCAGGAGCTTCAGCATATACAGTATCGACCCTTTTCATTGGTCATCATTATGCAGATGATAGGATGTGACCCTTGGATATCATCAGTGGCGGACTTACCATTAGGCAAAAGAGGCAATTGCCTCAGGCCTCACATCATCAAGGGGCCTCATGAGCTGGGCATTATAAAAATAATAATAATAATAATAATAATAATAATATTAGTAATTTTTTATTTAAATATAATTTATCCTCTTGAGGAGTCACCATTGGCCTCATGGTGAAATCCCTGGGCGGTTTCCTTTTTCTCCGGCAACTGAGTTAGGAAGGACGCCTATATCCTTGTAGTGACTGGGTGTATTGATACACCATATCCTTGTAGTGACTGGGTGTATTGATACACCATCCAAAGTGTAATTAATAACTTCACCATGCTCAAAGGGATATTCAATGTCTGCTTTTTTTTCTTCTTTTTTTTACCCATCTACTAATACGTGCCCTTCTTTGTGAGGCATTAGAAAACCTCCCTGGTCTTTGTGGTTGAATCTGTGTTTGAAATTCACTGCTCGACTGAGGGACCTTACAGATAATTATACATTGCCTTCAGAAAGTATTCGCACCCCGTGACTTTTTCCACATTTTGTGTTACAGCCTGAATTTAAAATTGATTAAATTGGAGAGAAAAAAATCACTGGCCTACACACAATACCCCATAATGTCAAAATGGAATTATGTTTTTTGTATCTTTTTTAAATAAATTAATGATAAATGAAAAGCTGAAATGTCTTGAGTCTATAAGTATTCAACCCCCTTTTTTTATGGTAAGCCTAAATAAGTTCAGGAGTAAACATTAGCTTAACAAGTCACATAATAAGTTGCATGGACTCACTCTGTGTGCAATAATAGTGTTTAACATTATTTTTGAATGACTACCTCATCTCTGTACACCACACATACAATTATATCTAAGGTCCCTCAGTCAAGCAGTGAATTTCAAACACAGATTCAACCACAAAGACCAGGGAGGTTTTCCAATGCCTCGCAAAGAAAGGCACCTATTGATAAAAAATAAAGCAGACATTGAATATCCCTTTGAGCATGGTGAAGTTATTAATTACACTTTGGATGGTGTATCAATACACCCAGTCACTACAAAGATACAGGCATCCTTCCTAGGTCAGTTGTCGGAGAGGAAGGAAACCATGAGGCAAATGGTTGCTTTAAAACCATTACAGAGTTTAATGGCTGTGACAGGAGAAAACTGAGGATGGATCAAATCAAATCAAATGATGTATTTTACATCATCAGATGTCACAAAGTGCTTATACAAAAACCCAGCCTAAAACCCCAAACAGCAAACAATGCAGATGTACTGTAGAAACACGGTGGCTAGTAAAAACTCCCTAGAAAGGCAGAAACCTAGGAAGAAACCTAGAGAGGAACCAGGCTCTGAGGGGTGGCCAGTCCTCTTCTGGATGTGCCGGGTGGAGACTAGATCATTCTTCAAGATGTTCAAACATTCATAGATGACTAGCATGGTCAAATAATAATCACAGTGGTTGAAGAGGGTGCAACAGGTCAGAACCTCAGGAGTAAATGTCAGTTGGATTTTCAGAGTTGAGCATTCTGAGGTATGGTAGAGAGAGAGAAAGAGGGAGGGAGGGAGGGAGAGGGAGAGAGAGAGAGAGGGTCGAAAACAGCAGGTCAAGGTAGGCAAAAGAGCATCCTGTATCAGCAGCACGACCAGGTGGACTGGGGACAGCCAGGAGTCATCAGGCCAGGTAGTCCTGAGGCATGGAATTAGAGGGAGCATACTTAAATTCACACAAGACACCAGATAAGACAGGAGAATTTGTTTGTTTGACATGGTGGGATCTTTTTGTGTCAGTAAAATATTTATATAATATCAACATATCGAAGTGAACTTGGAGTCATGCAATGATATGGTGCGTGGTCCTCCCACTACGACTTGGGAAACCATACAGTTTATTAGGCTACAGATTAAATAAGTTATGATGAACTTCACAGGGTGGTGAAAGTGCACAGTGATGAGTTTGATGCTCCTTTCCAATAACTATCAAAGGTCTTATTCTGGTGACATGATGATCGATGCTTGACTGCTGTTTGACAAATATGAATATTCTCACTCTTATCCATAATAAACCCTCATCATGTAGCCTACCCCCACTGTAGGCTACCTGCGAGCTGTTGGCTAGAGCACACATGCGAAGACCAGAGTAGGCACATTTGCTATTTAACGCAATAGTTTTTGTTAACAAAATTACCAGTAGAGTCAAACATGCAATGGAAACACATTGAACTTTAGATTTTTATTCGGTACATGAAAACATAAGTGAAAAAGCACATTTTGTGTGCACTCCGTCACCACACACTGATTTTTATCTGCAACAAGTCTGTTTGGTGGAAACACACCACTGGTAGGAAAATGCGTATATTTTCTTCATGCGGATTTGAGAATATTCGCATGAAAATCTGTCGCCAATTAGATGGAAACCTAGCTACTCAGATATAAAAAATATATACTGGTTGTGTTCATTGCACATTAAAATATAATACCTTTTCACTGTTAAATTAAAAGTATTTACTATAAAACCCATAAAACTGGCCTCTGCCTGGGGCCTCCAAATCACTAAGTCTGGCCCTGGAGGACAAAGCTAAACAGGGTATAGAGAATGAAAGTAATGAGCCATACTCTCCTTAACTAAAACCCCCACCATGGATCACTTCTCACATGCAAAGAGAGAAGCCACTGAGAGCTTACTTAGTAGTGTGTGTCATTTTACAGCTGCTCATTTTGCAATGTATCTCTACTGTGATACTGTGTTGATAGTGGATTGAGAACATTGTAAGCTACGTATGGCATGAAACAACTATTTTAAACATCCCATTAGGATCTGAACACTTGTGAATAGCATCAGTTAGCAAAGCACCCCTGACTTGTCTATAATCACCATGGTGAGGTCTCCAGCCTGTCCTCACTGGGTAATGTTTCCCTGATCATTTATCCACTACTGATCTGAGCATGAGAAACCCTAGTAGTTTAACCTGAGGCTCAACTCCTACTCTCCCCTCTCCTGTCTCCCCTCTCCCCACGCCTCTTGCCACTCTCCCCTCACCAATCTCCCCTCACCACTCTCCCCTCAGTGCTCTCCACTATCCACTCTCACTCAATATAAGCACTGAAGGGTAGGGGCTGCACGCTCATTGGCCTCTCTCCGTGTTCCTTCTGTTCACACAGTGAGGGAGAAATAGAGAGGGAGAGAGGGAGAGATGTGTGGGGAGGACCGAGTAGAGAAAAAAAGAGAGAGAGAGATCAGGAGAAAGAGAGCAAGATAAATAGTTGAAGAGATTTTAAGAGGTATAGTCTTTTACGGCAATGCTCTGATCATTAACTACATGACACTCCAATTCAGAAAGAGAGATGATTATGGAAAAACAAAATAACAAATGCCTTTCACATAGTTTTCAGTTGTCTGCTTGCGATCGTTACAGAAATATTCCTTCAGCGTCATCTTTTACATTTCTCAAGGTTTCCCGTAGATTTCTTTTTTTTTGCTAACTATGTGACATGGGTTGTAGGAGGGAGGGAGGCTGATATATACAGTGATACTTTATGGAGATCTCCCTTTACATCTTTTATTCTCTCTAGTTTGTGTGAGATGTCAAATGTGTTTAGTTTGCTTTTAAGAGCAGCTTGGGCTGCTCCTGTTGTGACAGAATAAGGCTACAAGGAAATGTTTCCCCTCCATCTCAGAACATCAAAAGGCCTTTGAATTGCTTCTGTCACCCAGGAAGATTAATGACTGTTGAGTCTGTCGGTAAAATGTAACACTATGTGTCAGCTCTCTGTCAGCCGGAGAGAGGCTTTGTAAAGAAATTGTTTACTCTGCCTCTTGAATGGTGCAATCAAACTTTTATTACGGCACACACCATGGCAGCGGTAAAAGCACTCTGCCTCTCTGCTTCAACAAATGCTACATTGACTTATACGCCTACAGTCTGGGACTGATGGGGGAGGCAGTGCTACTGCAAATGCTGAGACCAATCTGATTTTCAGAGCCAATTTTGATTCCATTTCTCATTTGAAATGTATGAATGTGTTTCCTGATATGGGAGTCACTTCAGGATCAAATGAAACTAAATGAGATTTCAAGGGTGAACATCTGGCCTCGGGGCAGAAATAATTAAGTACACAAAAAAAGTATTTGGATCTACTTCATTTAATTTTGGACAGTAGTTACAACACATAATGGAAACTGGTTATTTTGTACATAAAATTATTAACACAGACATAGACACATGCATACAAACACACGATAACATACGCACTATACACACATGTACACATGGATTTTGTGTTATAGATATGTGGTAGTAGAGTAGAGGCCTGAGGGCACACACTTAATATGTTGTGAAATCTGTTATGAATTTATTGTAATGTTTTAAAATGTATAACTGCCTTAATTCTGCTGGACCCCAGGAAGAGTAGCTGCTGCCTTGGCATAATAAATACAAATACAAATACAGTGGGGAAAAAAAGTATTTAGTCAGCCACCAATTGTGCAAGTTCTCCCACTTTAAAAGATGAGAGAGGCCTGTAATTTTCATCATAGGTACTCGTCAACTATGACAGACAAAATGAGAAAAAAATATCCAGAAAATCACATTGTAGGATTATTAATGAATTTATTTGCTAATTATGGTGAAAAATAAGTATTTGGTCAATAACAAAAGTTTCTCAATACTTTGTTATATACCCTTTGTTGGCAATGACACAGGTCAAACGTTTTCTGTAAGTCTTCACAAGGTTTTCACACACTGTTGCTGGTATTTTGGCCCATTCCTCCATGCAGATCTCCTCTAGAGCAGTGACGTTTTGGGGCTGTCGCTGGGCAACACAGACTTTCAACTCCCTCCAAAGATTTTCTATGGGGTTGAGATCTGGAGAATGGCTAGGCCACTCCAGGACCTTGAAATGCTTCTTACGAAGCCACTCCTTCGTTGCCCGGGCGGTGTGTTTGGGATCATTGTCATGCTGAAATACCCAGCCACGTTTCATCTTCAATGCCCTTGCTGATGGAAGGAGGTTTTCACTCAAAATCTCACGATACATGGCCCCATTCATTCTTTCCTTTACATGGATCAGTCGTCCTGGTCCCTTTGCAGAAAAACAGCCCCAAAGCATGATGTTTCCACCCCCATGCTTCACAGTAGGTATGGTGTTCTTTGGATGCAACTCAGCATTCTTTGTCCTCCAAACACGATGAGTTGAGTTTTTACCAAAAAGTTATATTTTGGTTCCATCTGACCATATGACATTCTCCCAATCCTCTTCTGGATAATCCAAATGCACTTTAGCAAACTTCAGACGGGCCTGGACATGTACTGGCTTAAGCAGGGGGACACGTCTCGCACTGCAGGATTTGAGTCCCTGGCGGTGTAGTGTGTTACTGATGGTAGGCTTTGTTACTTTGGTCCCAGCTCTCTGCAGGTCATTCACTAGGTCCCCCCGTGTGGTTCTGGGATTTTTGCTCACCATTCTTGTGATCATTTTGACCCCACAGGGTGAGATCTTGCGTGGAGCCCCAGATCGAGGGAGATTATCAGTGGTCTTGTATGTCTTCCATTTTCTAATAATTGCTCCCACAGTTGATTTCTTCAAACCAAGCTGCTTACCTATTGCAGATTCAGTCTTCCCAGCCTGGTGCAGGTCTACAATTTTGTTTCTGGTGTCCTTTGACAGCTCTTTGGTCTTGGCCATAGTGGGGTTTGGAGTGTGACTGTTTGAGGTAGTGGACAGGTGTCTTTTATACTGATAACAAGTTCAAACAGGTGCCATTAATACAGGTAACGAGTGGAGGACAGAGGAGCCTCTTAAAGAAGAAGTTACAGGTCTGTGAGAGCCAGAAATCTTGCTTGTTTGTAGGTGACCAAATACTTATTTTCCACCATAATTTGCAAATAAATTCATTAAAAATCCTACAATGTGATTTTCTGGATTTTTTTTTCTCAATTTGTCTGTCATAGTTGACGTGTACCTATGATGAAAATTACAGGCCTCTCTCATCTTTTTAAGTGGGAGAACTTGCACAATTGGTGGCTGACTAAATACTTTTTTTCCCCACTGTACAAATTGAATTGGGTTATTGAAAGACTATTGAATTGAGAAATAATAATCAGAAATTATTATGTCAGATTGACAAAATATTTCAACTTGATTAGAACCTCTGAAACAAATTAACATATAGCAGACGCTGTTATCCAGAGCAACTTACGGTAGTGAGTGTATATATTTTTGTACTGGTCCCCAGTGGGAATCAGAATCGAACCCACAACCCTGGCGTTGCAAGCACCATGCTCTACCAACTGAGCTACATGGGACCTATAAATTAACCGTGTCAATTCTAGCTCTTTGAGTTGAATTCATCCTATCTAGTAAATTAAAAATATACTTCTTTACATTCAACAGTTTTATTTTCAATTAACAATCCATGAGCTTCTCAACCATCTCCTAAGTCAGCAAAACTTAAACCACAGTGAACTAACCAACACACCAGTTTAACTACAACGACATTCTCAGTAATGGTCACAGAAATGTTATATTTTTTACTTGTTGTTGTTCATCTACCTTAGTTGAATGCACTGACTGAAGTCACTCTTGATAAAAGTGTCTGCTAAATGACCAAATGTAAATGTTAACGTACAAATGTACGGTTGAACAGCATGCTGGGTATTATTCTAATGAGCTCTGCTCCCCCAAAAGGCAAGTTCATGTCTACATGAATGAATCTGGTGCACATCAAAATATAAATGCAACATGCATCAATTTCAAAGATTTCACTGAGTTACAGTTCATATAAGGAAATCAGTCAATTTAAATAAACTCAGTAGGCTCTAATCTATGGATTTCACATGGCTGGGAATACAGATATGCATCTGTTGGTCACAGATACCTTTAAAAAAAGGTACGGGCATGGATCAAAAAACCAGTCAGTATCTGGTGTGAGCGCCATTTGCCTCATGCAGCACGACACATCTCCTTCGCATAGAGTTGATCAGGCTGTTGATTGTGGTCTGTGAAATGTTGTCCCACTCCTCTTCAATGGCTGTGCGAAGTTGCTGGATATTGGCGGGAACTGGAACACGCTGTCGTACATGTCAATCCAGAGCATCCCAAACATGCTCAATGGGTGACATGTCTGGTGAGTATGCAGGCCATGGAAGAACTGGAACATGTACAGATCCTTGCGACATGGGGCCGTGCAATATCATGCTGAACCATGACGTTCTGGCGGTGGATGAATGGCATGACAATGGGGCCTCAGGATCTCATCACGGTATCTCTGGGCATTCAAATTGCCATTGATAAAATGCAATTGTGTTCGTTGTCCGTAGCTTATGCCTACCCATACCATAACCCCACCGCCACCATGGGGCACTCTGTTCACAATGTTGACATCAGCAAACCGCTCGCCCACACGACATAATACACGCTGTCTGCCATCTGCCCGGTACAGTTAAAACCGGGATTCATTCGTGAAGAGCACACTTCTCCAGCGTGCCAGTGGCCATCGAAGGTGAACATTTGCCCACTGAAGTCGGTTACGATGCCGATCTGCAGTCAGGTCAAGACCCTGGTGAGGACAACGAGCATGCAGATGAGCTTCCCTGAGATGGTTTCTGACAGTTTGTGCAGAAATTATTTGGTTGTGCAAACCAACAGTTTCATCAGCTCTCCGGGTGGCTGGTCTCAGACGATTCCGCAGGTGAAGAAGCCGGATGTGGAGGTCCTGGGCTGGCGTGGTTACAGGTGGTCTCTGGTTGTGAGGCCGGTTGGACATACTCCCAAATTCTCTAAACCAACGTTGGAGGCGGCTTGTGGTTGATCAATTAACATTCAGTTCTGTCTGTGAGCAGGGGCTTTCAATGTTGTGCAGATGAAGGATAAACATTTTAAAGTATAGTATACATCTAATATATTTGTTATTGTCCTATCATGATGGAACGATCCCCAATCCTATATCCTAGACACCCACATGAGCGACCCATACACGAAAGAGAAGTCCCCATCTGTTTTATGGACCTGCTGTGAGTTGCCTATATGCAGCCAAAACAGGAAGATAAATACGGTCAGAGACCTACTTGAGCAGCACCACCCCCTCAAGATTTTGAGCCTGCCTGGCAGGGTTGGTCCTACAAAGCCAGAGCCCCCTGATGGGAGAGCATTATATACAAGGAAATTCTCAAAGCTGCTAATGACAACCTTGACGACCTTGTACCTAGCCGGTGGGGATTCCGGTGGGGTACCCCCACCCAGGTAGTGGCAGTGCTGGCAACACTGGCTGCAGTAACACATGGGGAGGGGGTCACACTCGGACAATCAGAGAGGGGGCTTATCATTGTGGCCCAGGTGGCACTAAATAATCAAAGGTCTGACTGCACGGAGATGCGTGGGGAAAATGGTTACAACGGGGGACCAGAGTGTTTGTGTCTCAGGTGAAGAGGGTGGATCTGATCTCCATCACCTAGGACTTGACATAGATTAAATAGACTAATCAAATCTCACATTGTTTTCAATTTCTGCTCAATCTTGCATGCTTTCTCAATCAGCTGTAACTGTATATGCATTCGTAAATCAGGTCCTTTCTTGAGTTGGGCTCTGGGATGTAACAACCGATGAGCATCTGATTTTATGGTTGATTGTGGAGGAAAGGGGTTGAGTGTATATATAATAAATGATCAACCCTGCAAGCAATTCAAGACAATATTATTATGGTGGGGGATTATAATACTGTTTTAAATAGCTCAATGGACCGTAAAGGAAATCACACCACAAACAATCGCCCTCATGCTCTTAAGGAAATCTTGAATGTCATGGATACATTAGAACTAGTAGATATATGGAGGCTTAAATATCCTGATCTAGTGACATATACATGGCGGAGACTCAATCAAGCTAGTCGTCTTGACTTCTTTCTTATGTCATTCTCGTTGGCACCAAAAGTTTAAAAAGTGTTGATAGGGGACAGAATGCAGTTGGATCATCATATAATTGGCATATACATTACTCTTACTGAATTTCCACGTGGGCGAGGATATTGGAAATTTAATCAAAGCCTATTGGATGATAATTTATTTTTAACTAGGACAAAGGAATTTATAACTGACTTTTTCCGACATAACATAGGTACAGCAAATCCCCTTATTATATGGGACACCTTCAAATGTGCCTTTAGAGGCCATGCAATTCAGTACTCATCTCGAAAACAAAAGCAATTTAGGTCAAAAGAGTTTATACTAACAAAGGAAATAGAAGGTCTAACAGAACAGATAGATGGCAATAAAAACTGTAACATAGAGGCTCAGAATAAATTAGAGGAAAAACAAAAAGAAATGGAGAAACTTATTCAAGAAAGATCAAGTGTAATATATTATAAAAAATAAAGCAAACTGGATGGAATATTGTGAAAAATGCATCAAATTCTTTTTTAATCTTCAACATAGGAATGCTACCAAAAAGAAAAGAACCCATGATTCACCAAATTATATTTTGAAGGAGGAAACAAAGTACTTTAAGCATATGTTTTCGTTTCAGTCGCCTCCATCTCCTCTAACTGAAGCTAATTGTAGATTTTTTTTATTCTATAGATAATGTAAAATTAACAGCCATACAGAAAGACTCATGTGAAGGTGAAATTACAGAGGAGGAACTTCCGGGAAAACTCCAGGGTTGGATGGCATACCAATCGAGGTATACCAAAACTTTTTTGATATGCTAAGAGGACCGTTATTAGCATGTTTTAACCACTCCTATGTAAATGGTAGATTATCAGACACTCAAGAAGAAGGTCTGATTTAATTATTACTGAAACAGGATACAAGTGGAAAATATAAAGATCCAGTCCATAAAAAAAATTGGAGGCCCCTTACACTTCAGTGCTGTGATGCAAAAATTCTAGCAAAATGTATAGCGCATAGAATTAAAAAGGTATTGTCGGACATTATTCATTCTAATCAGTCTGGAGCATTTCAATTTTGGAGAATCTCTTATAAAATGGGTCAAAATCATGTATAGTAACCCTAGGTGTAAAATAGTAAATAATGGCTATTTCTCAGAAAGTTTTAAACTGTCAAGAGGAGTGAAACAAGGTTGTCCACTATCGGCATATCTATTTATTATGGCCATCGAGATGTTAGCTATTAAAATCAGATCCAACAATAATATCAAGGGATTAGAAATCCAGGGCTTAAAAACAAAGGTGTTATTGTACGCTGATGATTCATGTTTTCTTTTAAATCCACAACTAGAATCCTTCCACAGCCTCATAGAGGATCTAGATACATTTTCTAACATCTCTGGATTACAACCAAATTATGACAAATGTACTACATTACGTATTGGATCACAAAAAAATACAATTTTTACATTACCATGTAGTTTACCAATAAAATGGTCTGATGGTGATGTGGATATACTCGGAAATCATATCCCAAAGGAAATAAATGATCTCACTCCAATAAATGTTAATAGAAAGTTAGCAAAAATAGATAAGATCTTGCTACCATGGAAAGGTAAATACCTGTCAATTTGTGGAAAAATCACCCTGATTAACTCTTTAGTATTATCCCAGTTGACCTATTTGCTACGCCTAGCGAACAGTTGTTTAAATTATATGAAAAAAATTATTCCATTTTATTTGGAACGGCAAGCCAGACAAAATTAAACGGGCCTATTTATATAATGAATATGAATTCGGAGGACAGAAATTATTAAATATTAAAGCATTAGACCTATCACTAAAAGCTTCAGTCATACAAAAGTTATACTTCAATCCGAACTGGTTCTCTAACAAATTAGTAAGATTGTCTCACCCAATGTTCAAGAATGGCCTTTTTCCCTATATTCAGATTACAACCTCTCACTTTCAGTTATTTGAAAAGGAAATAATCTCCCAAATATCACTATTTCTAAAACAAGCCATAGAAAGTTGGTTGCAATTTCAATTTAATCCTCCAGAAACGACAGAACAAATAATGCAACAAATATTGTGGTTGAACTCAAATATACTAATTGACAAAAAAACTCTTGTTTTTGACAATGTTTAAAAAAGGTATAATCTTCGTAAATGATATCATCGGTAGGACTGGTGGAGTTATGTCACACATGCAGCTAACAAAAACATATGGAAATGTCTGCTCTACCCAAAATTACAACCAAATAATTGCAGCCTTACCGCAAAAATGGAAGAGGAAAGTGGAAGGGGGAGAAAGTAAGGAACTTGTCTGTCGGCCTTGCATTAAAGAACATAAGTGGTTAAAGAAAACTGTGATAAATAAAAAAGTATACCAGTTTCATTTAAGGACCAAAGGATTGACAGCCATCACATATACATTGCAAAATAGTTGGGAAGAGATTTTTGACGTACCGATCCCATGGCATAGTGTTAAGAACTGATACGCAAAACGACACCGGATTCAAAACTTAGAATCTTTCAATTTAAAGTATTATATAAAATTCTTGCTACCAATAGAATATTATTTATATGGGGGATACAATCTTCCCAGCTCTGCAGATTTTGCTGCGAAGAGACAGAATCATTAGATCATTTGTTTTGGTATTGTCCATTTATAGCTTGTTTTTGGACACAGGTCCAGGAATGGCTGAAGGATTGCAATATTTACCTGGAGCTAACCTTGCAGATAGCATTACTGGGTGATCTGAAAAGTCATAGTCAATCGATCAATAATATAATAATACTTTTAGCAAAAATGTTTATTTTCAATTTACAATCTGTAGAAATAATGAGTATAGAAAGGTTCAGAACTTTTGTAAAACATCACAGTACAGTTGAAAAATATATGGCAAATAGAAATCCTATGTGGATGGTGTTAAGAGATAGATGGGTGGTGTTGAATGGAGTTGAAGGATGTGACTAATAACAACTAACAACAACTAATAACAAGATAACTAATAATGTAAGCATACTGTGTCCATAATAAGTATATAGGTTGTAGGTTGGGAGCTTTTGTGAAAGAGCACAGTTAAAAAGATATGGCATATAGAAGCAAACCGGATGGACATCATGAAAATGATCGGAGAGGTTGAGAGTAGAAGTTCAGGAGAAAAAACAAACAAAATATAATTATTGTAAAATTGACTGTGTCCATAAAATGTTGGAAGTAGAGGCCTAAGCATTGTTGTTCACTAGTTTACTCCAATTAGGGAAAGGGTGGTGGGGTTGGAAAGTAATAAAGTGGAATATATATTTTTTAAAGGATATGTATGTGTATGTATGTATGTATGTATGTATGTATGTATGTATGTATGTATGTATGTATGTATGTATGTATGTATGTATGTATGTATGTATGTATGTATATGTATGTATTTTTGTATGTATATGTGTATGTGTGTATGTATGTATGTATATATATATATATATATATATATATATATATATATATATATATATATATATATATATATATATATATATATATATATATATATATATATATATATATATATACAGTGGAGAGAACAAGTATTTCATACACTGCTGATTTTGCAGGTTTTCCTACTTACAAAGCATGTAGAGGTCTGTAATTTGTATCATAGGTACACTTCAACTGTGAGAGACGGAATCTAAAACAAACATACAGAAAATCACATTGTATGATTTTTAAGTAATTAATTTGCATTTTATTGCATGACATAAGTGTTTGATCACCTACCAACCAGTAAGAATTCCGGCTCTCACAGACCTGTTAGTTTTTCTTTAAGAAGCCCTCCTGTTCTCCACTCATTACCTGTATTAACTGCACCTGTTTGAACTTGTTACCTGTATAAAAGACACCTGTCCACACACTGAATCAAACAGACTCCAACCTCTCCACAATGGCCAATACCAGAGAGATGTGTAAGGACATCAGGGATAAAATTGTAGACCTGCACAAGGCTGGGATGGGCTACAGGACAATAGGCAAGCAGCTTGGTGAGAAGGCAACAACTGTTGGCGCAATTATTAGAAAATGGAAGAAGTTCAAGATGATGGTCAATCACCCTCGGTCTGGGGCTCCATGCAAGATCTCACCTCGTGGGGCATCAATGATAATGAGGAAGGTGAGGGATCAGCCCAGAACTACACGGCAGGACCTGGTCAATGACCTGAAGAGAGCTGGGACCACAGTCTCAAAGAAAACCATTAGTAACACACTACGCCGTCATGGATTAAAATCCTGCAGCGCACGCAAGGTCCCCCTGCTCAAGCCAGCACATGTCCAGGCCCGTCTGAAGTTTGCCAATGACCATCTGGATGATCCAAAGGAGGAATGGGAGAAGGTCATGTGGTCTGATGAGACAAAAATATAGCTTTTTGGTCTAAACTCCACTCGCCGTGTTTGGAGGAAGAAGAAGGATGAGTACAACCCCAAGAACACCATCCCAACCGTGAAGCATGGAGGTGGAAACGTCATTCTTTGGGGATGCTTTTCTGCAAAGGGGACAGGACGACTGCACCGTATTGAGGGGAGGATGGATGAGGCCATGTATCGCGAGATCTTGGCCAACTACCTCCTTCCCTCAGTAAGAGCATTAAAGATGGGTCGTGGCTGGGTCTTCCAGCATGACAACGACCCGAAACACACAGCTAGGGCAACTAAGGAGTGGCTCCGTAAGAAGCATCTCAAGGTCCTGGAGTGGCTTAGCCAGTCTCCAGACCTGAACCCAATAGAAAATCTTTGGAGGGAGCTGAAAGTCCGTATTGCCCAGCGACAGCCCCGAAACCTGAAGGATCTGGAGAAGGTCTGTATGGAGGAGTGGGCCAAAATCCCTGCTGCAGTGTGTGCAACCTGGTCAAGACCTACAGGAAACGTATGATCTCTGTAATTGCAAACAAAGGTTTCTGTACCAAATATTAAGTTCTGCTTTTCTGATGTATCAAATACTTATGTCATGCAATAAAATGTCAGGTGGATGGATTATCTTGGCAAAGGAGAAATGCGCACTAACATGGATGTAAACAAATTTGTTTACAAAATTTGAGAGAAATACGTTGTTGTTCGTAAAGAACATTTCTGGTATCTATTATTTCAGCTCATGAAACATGGGACCAACACTTTACATATTTTTGTTCAGTATATAACAGACAATTACATTCCGCCATAAAACATGACTTGATTGTGTAATGTTAAAATATGATAGAGCAAAACTTTTGGGCAGTGTGTGTTTGTTATGCATCAAAATCAATGAACCCAGCACTTAATGTTCTGAGAACCATGTTTCTTATAGCTTGGTGAGAGTGTGGTTGTCCTATGGTTATTTTGCATACAACCTTTCCAGAATGTTTCCAACAAGTTTCCTATTTAGTCATGTTCTCAAATTATTCAGAGAACATTAAACAATATTATTTTGTGGGAATTTCAGTACTTCAGCATAACGTTTTCTGCAGGTTTCCTCATGGGTCTATTTAAAGTAATGTTCTTAAATTGTTCAAAGAACGCTAAGAAACAACGTTCTTCTGTGGGATTTCAGTACTTCAGCAGAACGTTTTCTACCAGTTTCTTCATGGTAAAAAAAATAAAATGTATCCATAAAAACCACAAGTAAACATGAAATTTAAAAACATATACATTCCGTTCTCAGCATCAACAAAACGTTATATCCTCTATCTCTATAGGTGTGTTGGCCGCACCCACTAATTGGGGCCACACCTGATCTTAATGAGTGTTTGTTTCCTTTGAAATAGGGTCTGTTTGAACAGACTAAAATGAACAGCTTTGTATGAGTTAAGAAAACATGGCATGGTAGCGCAATTCTGGTGGTGCAGTGGCTAGTTCCATGGATAGAGAGCAGAGAATCATGGATTTGAATCTCACTGTTGTCATGCCATAATGAAAAAGGAATGTGTTTGCATGACTAATGCCTAAGCAAATGAATTTCCATGCATCCTATCTGTGCTTGGAGTTCAAAACAGTAAACCTAAGCTAGCAGCGTTCTCAGAAAGTTATTTAATTGCCTTTAAATAACATATAATTTCCGTTCTCAGAACGTTAATAAACCCTCCCAGGAAAACTTTCAGGGAACCATAGAAAAATGTCCTCCCTGCAACCTAAAAATTAACGTTCCCAGAACATGCTACATTTTGACTTCTGTTTTCAGATCGTTCAGAAAACGTTCAGTTTTAACAGTCATTAAATGTATGGCTTCGTTCCCAGAATCAATAGGAAACCAAAAACGTAAGTTCCGACAACTTCCAAGGAACCAAATGTATTAGCTGGGAACCTCATGATCAATACTGTCAAAATTGCTTTGCAATCTGTGGAATACACAAGCATAACAATGTAATGGAGCGTTAATAATGCATCTGTAACTCTAGACGTTTTGGGGTAGACAGAGAGTTAGCAAAGAGACAGAGATGAAAAGAGAATTGATGGTTGTTTACTCTACACTGTCACAACATCGTTCCAGTGATGCTTGACTCCATTTGGACATACTGTATTTGATACAAGTGTTATAGTCCAGCTCATTTCTTTGAGGCCATCAAAAACTTGTTTGTAGACTTAACAATGTTACCCAATTTGACCAGCTATGTCAAATGTAGTCTTGTCAAAAATCTTTTTTTAAATCCAGTCTTCAAAACAAGTGACAAGTGTATCTGCTGTATTTCACTTGCACAGTGTACAGTATTATATTTATCATTGCATCACAGATTCATGCTTTTGAGCACCCAGGTTGCATGGCTGAAATATGCTCCACTAGAGATTTGCCTTTCTTTCAGTATATGCAGCTCTGTGGCTTACACTGCTGCCTTTTGGGGTGCCGTGGCTTCAAAGCAGCTCTGGCTCTGGGATATCTAACTCATTTGCTGTCTGTGTCAACTCCATCCTTTCATCCCTCCCCATGTGAAGTGTGCTCGCAGCTCTCCCGCCTCGCTAAAACAAACTGTCACCCACAGAGCACAAGCTAATTAAGGTGTCAAAACACTCTCTGGATCCTTGTGTGTTTGCACATGGACACACCAGCAATTCAGCCCAGCATTCAGCATCGAGAGATGGCTAAATTATACAGTTCAATATGTTCCATGGAATTCACTTTTTGAATTCTTTCAAGGCAATGATCATGTCATTAGAGCAATTTTATCAGTGGCTTTGTTCAGTGAGTTGTAATTGCCTTGGTGAAATGATTCATTTTCACCATTTGCTAGCTCATGCTCTGAGTCACATGTATTGATTGGGTTTGGCTCAGTTGGTAGAGCAGTTGGTAGAGCAAGAAGTTTGCAATGTCAGGGTTGTGGGTTCAATTCCCATGGGGGACAAGTATGAAAATGTTTATTAGGATCTTTTATTTTATTTTTATTTTATTTCACCTTTATTTAACCAGGTAAGCCAGTTGAGAACAAGTTCTCATTTACAACTGCAACCTGGCCAAGATAAAGCAAAGCAGTGAGATAAAAACAGAGTTACATATGGGGTAAAACAAAACATAAAGTCAAAAATACAACAGAAAATATATATACAGTGTGTGCAAATGTAGCAAGTTATGGAGGTAAGGCAATAAATAGGCTATAGTGCAAAATAATTACAATTAGTATTAACACTGGAATGATAGATGTGCAAGAGATGATGTGCAAATAGAGATACTGGGGTGCAAATTAGCAAAATAAATAACAATATGGGGATGAGGTAGTTGGGTGGGCTAATTTCAGATGGGCTGTGTACAGGTGCAGTGATCGGTAAGGTGCTCTGACAACTGATGCTTAAAGTTAGTGAGGGAGATAAGAGTCTCCAGCTTCAGAAATTTTTGCAATTCGTTCCAGTCATTGGCAGCAGAGAACTGGAAGGAATGGCGGCCAAAGGAGGTGTTGGCTTTGGGGATGACCAGTGAGATATACCTGCTGGAGCGCATACTTGGTGGGTGTTGCTATGGTGACCAATGAGCTAAGATAAGGCGGGGATTTGCCTAGCAGTGATTTATAGATGGCCTGGAGCCAGTGGGTTTGGCGACGAATATGTAGTGAGGACCAGCCAACAAGAGTGTACAGGTCACAGTGGTGGGTAGTATATGGGGCTTTGGTGACAAAACGGATGGCACTGTGATAGACTACATCCAATTTGCTGAGTAGAGTGTTGGAGGCTATTTTGTAAATGACATCGCCAAAGTCAAGGATCGGAAGGATAGTCAGTTTTACGAGGGCATGTTTGGCAGCATGAGTGAAGGAGGCTTTGTTGCGAAATATGATTGCACATGCAATTGCACATGCAGCAGCTACTCTTCCTGGGGTCCACATACAATGTAAAAATACATGACAAAGTACAGAACAACATAAGATATTACATAAAAATAAGAGTTATAGACTGAGTATACCAAACATTAGGAACACCTTCCTAATAGAGTACCACAGTATGAGTCATAAAACCTAGCAGGGAAATGGTTCCAATTGTTTTTCCCATAGGGGATTTTAGAAACACTTCAAATAAGGGCTGTGTTTCGTGTAGGCTTACCCTAGCATGACGTTTTGATAACAGTGTAAATCTCTCTAGGACAAGGTGACTTATCATATATATTTGCCTGTATTTACCTGCAAAAAAATGAAATGCTAATTAGCTGCTAATGTGGCTATCATAAAGAACTACAAATACCATGGTGATCTGGATGAGACTGCCGAATTGAGTTAAAGGTAAGAATCTCTGGATTTGACTATCTAATGTTAGCTAAATGTAGTAATTACTAAATTGGCTATATTTCTTTACATTGACATTACATTCTGTGAACTGTCTTGTGCAAGTTTTAAATTGACACAATACCTGTTCAGCAAAAGTTTCAGCTAGAGATGACATGCAGAAGCGTGCAGGGATTTGTAGTCTTGCATGATGTCTACTTTGCCCTCCAAACAGCCTTCATTCATCGGGGCATGGACTCTACAAGGTGTCGAAAGCGTTCCACAGGGATGCTGGCCCATGTTGACGCCAATGCTTCTCACAGTTGTGTCAAGTTGGCTGGATGTCCTTTGGGTGGTGGACCATTCCTAATACACATGGGAAACTGTTGAGCGTGAAAAACCCAGCAGCGTAGCAGTTCTTGACATAAACCGGTGCGCCTGGCATCTACTAACATACCCCTTTCAAATGCACTTACATCTTTTGTCTTGCCCATTCACCCTCTGAATGAATGTTACACATACACAATCCATCTCTCAATTGTCTCAAGGCTTAATCTACACTGATTTAAGTGGATTTAACAAGTGACATCAATAGGGGATCATAGCTTTCACCTGGATTCACTTGGTCAGTCTATGTCATGGAAAGAGCAGGTGTTCTTAATGTTCTTAATGTTTTGTATACTCAGTGTATATTGGAAAGACACCAAGAGACAACAAAAATACTATTTACACACTATTCATATATAACAGTACAGTTAAATTAGATCTTTGGAAAGAGGAAAAGCGCTGTGATACAATATGTTTTTTTTAAAGCTGTTTTTTAAAGCTAAACTTGCTTTTTGCCTGAGTAACCTCTGGTGGCAGAACATTCCACGATGATATGGCTCTATACATATCTGAGTGACGCATTAAATCTGTTTTTGGTTTGGGTACCATGAAGAAACCCATAGTGGTGTGTCTGGTGGAGTATGTACATGTATGTCTGTTTTGAAGTATATGCCAGTAGATTATGCAAGTGGTTAGGCATTTTCAACACACAAATGTTTCTTAAAAATACTAAAAGAAAAGTAGTCAATTTCTCCTCAACCTTCAACCATGAAAGACTATCATGCATGTTGTTGATGTTAGTTTTGTGTGTGCAGTTAAAGCCAATGCGTGCTGCTTGGATTTGAGCCAGCTGCAGCTTTGCTAGGTCTTTGCTGCACCTGACCATAACTATATTCTCCTGATTCCTGCTTACAAGCAACAACTCAAACAGGAAGTACTTGTGACACACTCAATACGGAAGTGGTCCAATGAAGCAGATGCTAAACTACAGGACTGCTTCACTAGCACAGACTGGAATATGTTCCGGGATTCATCCGATAACATTGAAGCGTTTACCACATCAGTCACCGGCTTATAATAAGTGCATCGACTATGTCATCCCCACAGTAACCAAACCTACATATCCCAACCAAAAGCCATGGATTACAGGCAACATACGCACTGAGCTAAAGGCTAGAGCTGCTTCTTTCAAGGAGCGGGACACTAATCCGGACACTTAAAAGAAATTCCGCTATGACCTCTGAGGACCTATCAAACAGGCAAAGTGTCAATACAGGACTAAGATCGAATCCTATTACGCCGGCTCTGATGCTCATCGGATGTGGCAGGGCTTGCAAACTATCACGGATTTCAAAGGGAAACCCAGCGAGCTGCCCAGTGACCCGAGCCTACCAGATGAGCTACATGCCTTCTATGCTCGCTTTGAGGCAAGCAACACTGAACCATACATGAGAGCACCAGCAGTTCCGGTTGACTGTGTGATCTCACTCTCCGTAGCCAATGTGAGTCAGACATTTAAACAGGTTATCATTCACAAGGCCAGACAGATTACCAGGATGCGTACTCGTAGCATACGCTGACCAACTGGCAGGTGTCTTCACTGACATTTTCAACCTCTCCCTGACCCAGTCTGTAATACATACATGTTTCAAGCAGACCACCATAGTCCCTGTGCCCAAGAACACCAAGGTAACCTGTCTAAATGACTATCGCCCCGTAGCACTCACATCTGCAGCCATGAAATGCTTTGAAAGGCTGGTCATGGCTCACATCAACACATGACCATCATCCCAGACACCCTGGACCCACTCTAATTCGCATACCACCCCAACAGATCCATCAATCAATCAATCATTCAAATGTATTTATAAAGCCCTTTTTACATCAGCAGATGTCACAAAGTGCTATACAGAAACCCAGCCTAAAACCCCAAACAGCAAGCAATGCAGATGTAGAAGCACGATGGCTAGGAAAAACTCCCTAGAAAGGCAGAACCCTAGGAAGAAACCTAGAGAGGAGCCAGGCTCTGAGGGGTGGCCAGTCCCCTTCTGGCTGTGCCGGGTGGAGATTATAACAGTACATGGCCATTAAGGCCAGATTTTTCTCCAAGATGTTAAAACGTTCATAGATGACCAGCAGGGTCAAATAATAATCACAGTGGTTGTAGAGGTTGCAACAGGTCAGTACATCAGGAGTAAATGTCACTTGGCTTTTCATAGCATTTAGAGGTTGAAATAGCAGGTGTGGTAGAGAGAGAGTTGAAAACAGCAGGTCTGGGACAAGGTAGCATGTCCGTTGAACAGGTCAGGGTTCCATAGCCTTGGGCAGAAGAGTTGAAACTGGAGCAGCAGCACAACCAGGTGGACTAGGGACAGCAAGGAGTCATCAGGCCAGGTAGTCCTGAGGCATGGTCCTAGGGCTCAGGTCCTCCGGGAGGGGAGGGAGAGAGAGAGAATTAGAGGGAGCATACTTAAATTCACACAGGACAACGGATAAAACAGGAGAATAACACCAGATATAACAGACTAACCATAGCCCCCCGGCACATAGACTATTGCAGCATAGATACTGGAGGCTGAGACAGAGTGGGGTTGGGAGACACAGATGACGCAATCTTTATTGCACTCCACACTGCCCTCTGCCACCTGGACAAGATGAACAACTATGTGAGAATGCTGTTAATTGACTACAGCTTTCAACACCATAGTGCCCTCCAAGCTCATCACTAAGCTCAGGACCCTGGGACTGAACACCTCCCTCTGCAACTGGATCCTGGACTTCCTGACTGGCCGGCCCCCAGGTGGTCGAGGGTAGGCAACAACACATCCGTCATGCTGACACTCAACATGGAGGCCCTTCAGGGGTGCGTGTTTAGTCCCCCTTCTGTACTCCCTGTTCACTCACGACTGCGTGGCCAGGCACGACTCCAACATCATCATTAAGTTTGCTGACGACACAACGGTTGTAGGCCTGATCACCGACGACGATGAGACCGCCTATAGAGAGGAGGTCAGTGACCTGGCAGTGTGGTGCCAGTACAGAAACCTCTCCCTCAACATCAGCAAGACAAAAGGAGCTGATCGTTGACTACAGGAAACGGAGGGCCGAGCACACCCCAATCCACATCGACGGGGCTGTAGTGGAGCGGGTCAAGAGCTTTAAGTTCTTCGTGTCCACATCACTAAGGAATTTACATGGTCCACACACACCAACACAGTCGTGAAGAAGTCAGCCAAGTCAAGACTGTTCTCTCTGCTACCGCACGGCAAGCGGTACCGATGCACCAAGTCTGGAACCAACAAGATCCTGAACAGCTTCTCCATAAGACTGCTAATTAGTTAACCAAATAGCTACCTTGACTATCTGCATTGACCCTCTTGCAATAACTATTTTGACTCATTACATACACTACTGCTACTGTTTATTATCTATCCTGTTAACTGGTCACTTTACCTCTACCAGTGTTGCAAAGTACTTAAGTAAAAATACTTGAATGTCCTGTTTATGTAGTTTTTTGGGGTATATGAACTTTACTTTTTATATTTTGGACAACTTTCAAAATAATGTACTTGTTACTCCATACATTTCCTTGACACCCAAAAGTACTCCTTCAATTTTGAATGCTTAGCAGGACAGGAAAATGGTCCAATTCACACACTTATCAGGAGAACATCCCTGGTCAACCCTACTACGTCTGATCTGGTGGACTCACTAAACACAAATGCTTTGTTTGTAAATTATGTCTGAGTGTTGGAATGTGCCCCTGGCTATCCGTACATTTTAAAAACAAGAAAATGGTGCCGTCTGGTTTGCTTAATACAGTGCGTTCGGAAAGTATTCAGACCCCTTGACTTTTTCCACATCCTTATTCTAAAAAGGATTACATATTTTTTTCCCTCATCAATATACACACAATACACCATATTTACAAATCAAAAAAAGGTTTTTAGACATTTTAGAAAATGTATACAAATAAAAAAACTGAAATATAATATTTACATACATTTTCAGACCCTTTACTCAGTACTTTGTTGAAGCACCTTTGGCAGTGAATACAGCTTTAAGTCTTCTTGGGTATGACGCTACAAGCTTGGCACACCTGTATTTGGGGAGTTTCTCTCATTCTTCTCTGCAGATCTTCTCAAGCTCTGTCAGGTTGGATGGGGAGCGTCGCTGCACAGCTATTTTCAGGTCTCTCCAGAGATGTTCGATCGGGTTCAAGTCCGGGCTCTGGCCGGGCCACTCAAGGACATTCAGAGACTTGTCCCGAAGCCACTCCTGCGTTGTCTTGGCTGTGTGCTTAGGGTCCTGTTGGCAGGTGAACCTTCGCCCCAGTCTGAGGTCCTGAGCGCTCTGGAGCAGGTTCTCTCTATACTTTGCTCCGTTCATCTTTCCCTCAATCCTGATTAGTCTCCCATCCCTGCCGCTGAGAATGGATGGTGCCACGTTTCCTCCAGTGGTGACGCTTGGCATTCAGGCCAAAGAGTTCAATCTTGGTTTCATCAGACCAGATAATCTTGTTTCTCATGGTCTTAGAGTCCTTTAGGTGCCTTTTGGCAAACTCCAAGCGGGCTGTCATGTGCCTTTTACTGAGGAGTGGCTTCTGTCTGGTCACTCTACCATAAAAGTCTGATTGGTGGAGTGCTGCAGAGATGGTTGTCCTTCTGGAAGGTTCTCCCATCTCCACAGAAAAACTCTGGAGCTCTGTCAGAGTAATCAACGGGTTCTTGGCCCTGACCAAGCCCTTCTCCCCGGATTGCTCAGTTTACAAAGAGCCTTGGTGGTTCCAAACTTGTTCCATTTAAGAATGATGGAGGCCACTGTGTTCGTGGGGACCTTTAATGCTGCAGACATCTTTTGGTACCCTTCCCCAGATCTGTGCCTCGACACAATCCTGTCTCGGAGCTCTATGGACAATTCCTTCGACCTCATGGCTTGGTTTTTGCTCTGACATGCACTGTCAACTGTGAGACCTTATATAGACAGGTGTGTGCCTTTCCAAATCATGTCCAATCAATTGAATTTACCACAGGTGGACTCCAATCAAGTTGTAGAAACATCTCAAGGATGATCAATGGAAACAGTATGCACCTGAGCTCAATTTCGAGTCTCATAGCAAAGGGTCTGAATACTTCTGTGAATAAGGTATCTGTACACAATGAGTAACAGTAACTTGGCTATATACAGTACAAGGGATACCAGTACCGATTCCTTGTGTTATTATTTTTTCTATATTTTTCTCTCTGCATTGTTGGGAAGGTCCCGTAAGTAAGCATTTCACTGTTAGTCTACACCTGCTGTTTACGAAGCAGATGACATATACAATTTGATTTGATTTGAAAAATTTGATTTGATTTGAGTTCTAAGAGAATGCTTTGAACCATATACATTACAATGTTTTAGATGTATTTAAGACTAGTTTATTCTTAATGAGCCATCCTGACACTGACTGTAACTCCTTGCTAAGAGTCTCAGTGAGCTCATTGGGTGTAAGTCGCTCTGAATAAGAGCATCTACTAAATGTTTGTTTTTTAAATCTGTATGTAGATAGAGAGATCCATCCTAAGAAATTGGAAAAGAAAGGAGTGAATAAAAAGGTGAAGATAGAGATTATTAGAGAGATGTACCAGGGAAAGAGAGAAAAGAGGAGAGGGTATTTGGGAGAGGGTGCCAACCTGTGAAAAAATAGATCGAAAATGACTATGTTAACTTTCCCAGTGCGGTGATGCAGGCCCTGGGCTTGCTGGTGTAAATTGTCCTGTGGTTGGGCTGCTTTTCACAGAGCAATCTCTGCCTGTATTTACTCTGATTCATAGACCAGGCTTCCCTCCAGCACTAAACACAGCCAGTCCAGAGAGGAGCTGTGCCAAGAGACACCAAGCAGCTCAATAATGCAGCATGTGTTTGTGACATGATGTAGAGATGGTCTGTCCTGGAACACTGAGAACAGTGGCAGAGCAGAGCCGGGAGATGCAAATCAAATCAAATCGAATTGTATTTGTTACACGCGCAGAATACAACGGGTGAAGAATTTACTGTGAAATGCTTGCTTACGAGCCCTTTGAAAGATACAGAGTTCAAAACATTTAAAAAATATATAACACAAGAGGAATAAAATGCACAAGAATGGAGCTAAATACGGGGACTACCAGTACCAGATCAATGTGCAGGGGTATGAGGTATTTGAGGTCGATACTGTATGTACATGAAGGCAGGGTAAAGTGACTAGGCATATGATGAGTGTAAAGGTGTATGTGTGAGTGTATGTAGTGTATGTGAATGTGTGTGGGTTTTGTGTGAAAGTGTCAGTGTAGGGTGTGTGTGTGTGTGTGTGTGTGTGTGTGTGTGTGTGTGTGTGTGTGTGTGTGTGTGTGAGCGAGCAAGCGAGTGAGTGAATGAGTGTGTACATAGTGTGTATATATAGTCTTGTCAGTGTGCATAGAGTCAGTGCAAGATAGGGTCAGTGCAGATAGTCTGGGTAACCATTTAATTAACTATTTAGCAGTCTTATGGCTATTTAGTAGTCTTATGGCTTGGAGGTAGAAGCTGTCTCGGAACCTTTTGGTCTGAGAACCAATGAGTCGGTACCGTTTGCCAGACGGTAGCAGAGTGAACAGTCTATTGCTAGGCTGGCTGGAGTCTTTGGTAATTTTTTGGGCCTTTCTCTGACGCCGCATAATATAGAGGTCGTGGATGGCAGGGACCTCGGCCCCAGTGATGTACTGGGCTGTCCGCACCACCCTCTGTAGAACTCTACGGTCGAGGGCGATGCATTTGCCATACCAAGCGGTAATGTAGCCAGTCAAGATGCTCTCGAGGGTGCAGCTGTATAACTTTTTGCCAAATCTTTTCAGCCTCCTGAGGGGGAATAGGTGCTGTCGTGCCCTCTTCACGACTGTGTGGGTGTGTGTGGACCATGTTAAGTCCTTAGGGATGTGGACGGAACTTGAAGCTCTCGACTTGCTCCACTACAGCCCATCGATGTGGATGGCGGTGTACGCTGCCCTCTTTCTCCTGTAGTCCACGATCAACTCCTTAGTCTTAATTACTTTGAGGGAGAGGTTGAAGTCTCTGACTTCCTCCCTGTAGGCTTTCATTGCCATCAGTGATCAGGTCTACCACCGTTGTGTCGTCAGCAAACTTGATGATGGTGTTGGAGCCTTGCGTGGCCACGCAGTCATGGGTGAACAAGGACTATAGGAGGGGACTAAGCACACACCCTTGAGGGGCCCCCTTGTTGTGGGTCAGCGTGGCGGAGCTGTTGATGTCTACCCTCACCACCTGGGGCCGGCCCGTCAGGAAGTTTAGGATTCATTTGCAGAGGGAGTTGTTCAGTCCCAGGGTCCCCAGCTTGGTTATGAGCTTGGAAGGGGCTATAGTGTTGAACACTGAGCTGTAGTCTAGGAACAGCATTCTCACAGAGTTATTTGCCCTCTTGTCCATGTGGGAGAGGGCAGTATGAAGTGCAATTGAGATTGCGTTATCTGTGGATCGGTTGGGGCCGTATGTAAATTGGAGTGGGTCCAGGGTGTCTGGGATGATGGTGTTGATGTGTGTCATGACTGGCCTTTCGAAGCACTTCATTATTACAGATGTGAATGCTACAGGGAGATAGTCATTTAGGCAGGTTACCTTGGAGTTCTTGGGAACAGGGACAATGGTAGTCAGCTTGAAACATGTTGGGATTACAGACTGGGACAAGGAGAGATTGAAAATGTCAGTGAAGACACTTGCCAGCTGGTATGCATATGCTTTGAGAACGTGCTCTGGTATTCCATCTGGCCCGGCGGCCTTACGAGTGTTAACCTGTTTAAAAGTTTTACTCACATCAAATAAAATATAATGTAATTGGTCACATACACGTATTTAGCAGATGTTATTGTGGGTGTATCGAAATGCTTGTCATCGGTCAAGGAGAGCGAGATCACAAAGTCATGTAGGGCGAATGACTTTGTTTCATCTCTTTTTAGTCTACTGTAGCCCAAAATACACAGTAGTTTCTGTAACTACAGGATAATGCATACATTATGAATGAATGATGCGTCTTATCTATTTCTGTAACTAATTAATGTAGGCAGAGGCAGCAAACCAAAACACAGCCAAGAGTTCAACTTGGGTTCAGTTTTCTCTCAGTGATAAGTAACAGTTGTGTTCAATTGGCAACCTAGAGTCTGGCTGAGGGTCAAGTAGAGCTTTGTGTTTCTTATGGCTGAACTATTTTGTGAGAGGTGTTGTTTTTCATCTGTTTTGCTGGTGTGTAAAAGTATCATTTTCAACATTGCACCCCACTGGATGTGCAAAGGGTTTATCTTAGTGCTACTGACATGGAGTAAACATGTTTTTGGTTCTTTCCTTCCTCACCTGGTGTCAGTCTCAGTGCTGGTAACTCCATCTGAATGAAAGAAGGTGCTCTCATCAGTACTAAGATGATCTGTCTTTTTCCATCTGAGAAATATCAAACAAATACATTTCTAAAAGATTGTGTGAAATGGTGCCAAGATCTAGAACTGTGAGTCAACATCTCCATTGACTCTTCACTGTAAATCCTAAAACTACCATCCAGCCACAGGGAGAGTTGATATGATCCATAATACTTTGCGTCAAAGAGTGCGTAGTAACACCTAGCATCAGTGTCAAGAGCCAAATTCGATTATAATGGCAGTTAGGTCTCTGAAGGGAAGCTCAGGTCTGTTTAGGAATGTAATTGCACTCTGCCATTGTGATCATTATTATCGACAGAAATTAGATTATCCTTAGTCATGGCGAGATTATTCCTTTCAACAGTGTGGATTCACCATTGCTAATCAAATCCTGGAGGGCTCAGTAAGCATCCGCTTACATGGCTTTGCCTCAAACTATTTTATTTAGAAAAGCATCTAATGGTGTCAAGGTGACGTGTATGCGGGAAACGAAGTCAAGCGCAGGACACCGAACTACTGGCAGAACGTACTTTACTTAACACAATAAAGAAAGTACAAAACAAACCTCCAAACAGGGAGGAACAAATAACGCATACAACCAGCACTGCCGACCTAACGGAAAACAATCACACACAATAACCAATGAGAGACAGGGGTTTATAAAGGGAATACAATATAACATAATGGGAAACAGGTGCAAACAATCAGGACAAACTAGACAAACACCGAAACATAGATCGGTGGCAGCTAGTACTCCGGGGACGACGAACGCGGAAGCCTGCCCGAGCAAGGAGGAGGGGCAGCCTCGGCTGATTCCGTGACAGTACCCCCCCTTTGACGCGCAGCTCCAGCCGTTGCGCCGACACCGACCTCGGGGTGGACGCGGAGCAGGGCGAGTCGGATGACTCTGGTGGAAGTCCCTCAACATGGAGGGATCTAGGATGTCCCTCCTAGGGACCCAGCACCGTTCCTCCAGACCGTACCCCTCCCACTCCACGAGGTACTGCAGGCCCCCCATCCGACGCCTCGAATCCAAGATGGAACGGACTGAGTACGCCGAGCCTCTCGTATCTCATTCTCCTGGAGTGGACCAGCCACCACCGGCCTGAGGAGAGACACATGGAACGAGGGGTTAATGCGGTAATTAATGGGCAGTTGTAACCTATAGCATACCTCGTTCAATCTCTTCAGGACTTTAAATGGCCCCACAAACCGCCGACCCAGCTTCCGGCAGGGCAGGCGAAGGGGCAGGTTTCGGGTCGAGAGCCAGACCCGAACTCCCGGTGCATAAACCGGAGCCTCACTGCGGAGGCGATCGGCGCTCGCCTTTTGCCGCCTGATAGCCCGCTGCAGATGGACATGCGCAGCGTTCCTGGTTTCTTCCGAGCGCCGAAACCACTCGTCCACCGCAGGGGCTTCGATCTGGCTCTGATGCCAAGGTGCCAGGACCGGCTGATAACCTAGCACACACTGGAAAGGCGTAAGGTTAGTGGAGGTGTGGCGGAGTGAGTTTTGGGCTATCTCTGCCCAGGGAATATATCCTGACCACTCCTCCTGCCGGTCCTGGCAATAGGACCTCAGAAACCTACCCACATCCTGGTTCACTCTCTCCACCTGCCCGTTACTCTCGGGGTGAAAACCTGAGGTAAGGCTAATCGAGACCCCCAGACGTACCATAAACGCCCTCCAGACTCTAGAGGTGAACTGGGGACCCCGATCAGACACTATATCCTCAGGCACCCCGTAGTGCCGAAAAACGTGTGTGAACAGGATGTCAGCAGTTTGTAGGGCAGTAGGGAGACCTGGCATAGGAATGAGACGGCAGGCCTTCGAAAACCGATCCACAACGACCAAAATCGTCGTGTTCCCCTGGGAGGGGGAAGGTCCGTGACAAAATCCACCGATAGGTGAGACCACGGCCGTTGTGGAACGGGTAGGGGTTGTAACTTCCCTCTGGGCAGGTGTCTAGGCGCCTTACACTGGGAGCACACCGAGCAGGAGGAAACATAAACCCTCACGTCCTTAGCTAAAGTGGGCCACCAGTACTTCCCACTAAGGCAGTGCACTGTCCGACCAATACCAGGATGACCAGAGGAGGGTGACATGTGAGCCCAATATATCAATCGATCGCGAACCTTGAGCGGCACGTACCTCCGACCCTCTGGACACTGTGGGGGAGTAGGATCGGTACGTAACGCCCGCTCGATGTCCGCATCAACCTCCCACACCACCGGTGCCACCAGACAAGACTCCGGGAGTATGGGAGTGGGCTCAATGGAACTCTCCTCTGTGTCATATAGTCGGGACAGGGCGTCTGCCTTAGCGTTCTGTGACCCTGGTCTATAGGTGAGCTTAAATACAAATCGGGAGAGAAACATAGACCACCTTGCCTGGCGAGGGTTCAGCCTCCTCGCTGCCCGGATGTACTCCAGGTTACCGATGGTCAGTCAGAATGAGAAAAGGGTGTTTAGCCCCCTCAAGCCAATGCCTCCACACCTTCAGGGCCTGAACCACAGCCAACAGCTCCCTGTCCCCCACGTCATAATTGCGCTACGCCGGACTGAGCTTCTTAGAATAGAAAGCACAGGGGCAGAGTTTTGGTGGCGTACCCGAGCGCTGAGACAGCACAGCGCCAATCCCAGCCTCGGACGCATCCACCTCAACTTGGAACGCCAAAGAGGGATCCGGATGTGCCAGCACCGGAGCCGAGGTAAACAGGTCCTTCAGATGTCTAAATGCCCTGTCCGCCTCAGCCGACCACTGCAGACGCACCAGACCCCCCTTTAGCAGGGAGGTAATGGGAGCTGCTACCTGTCCAAAGCCCCGGATAAACCTCCGGTAGTAATTGGCAAAACCCAAGAACTGCTGCACTTCCTTCACCGTGGTGGGAGTCTGCCAATTACGCACGGCAGAAACGCGGTAAATCTCCATCTCCACCCCTGACGCGGACAACCGATGTCCCAGGAAGGAGATGGACTCCTGGAAGAACAGTCATTTCTCCGCCTTCGCATACAGGTCATGCTCTAACAGTCTACCAAGCACTCGACGCACCAGGGACACATGCTCGGCTCGTGTAGCGGAGTATATTATAATGTCATCAATATACACCACTACACCCTGTCCATGCAAGTCCCGGAAAATCAATCTCCACAAATGATTGGAAGACTGAAGGAGCATTCATTAAACCGTATGGCATGACGAGGTACTCATAGTGACCTGAGGTGGTACTGAATGCTGTCTTCCACTCATCTCCCTCCCTAATGCGCACCAGGTTGTACGCGCTCCTGAGATCCAATTTTGTGAAGAATCGCGCCCCGTGAAATGACTCCGTCATACTAGCAATCAGAGGGAGAGGATAGCTGTATTTGATTGTGATCTGATTGAGACCATGGTAATCAATACACGGGCGTAAACCCCCATCCTTCTTCTTCACAAAAAAGAAACTCGAGGACGCAGGGGAAGTGGACGGCCGTATGTATCCCTGTCTCAGAGATTCGGTGACGTATGTCTCCATAGCCGACATCTCCTCCTGAGACAGAGGATACACATGACTACATACACAGCGCCTACTTGGAGGTCTATCGCACAATCCCCCTGTCGATGAGGTGGTAATTGAGTCGCCTTCTTTTTACAGAAGGCGAGTGCCAAATCGGCATACTCAGGTGGAATGTGCATGGTGGGAACTTGGTTCGGGCTTTCCACCGTCGTTGCCCCTACGGAAACATCTACACACTGCCCAAAACACTGATCAGACCATCCCTTGAGAGCCCTCTGTTGCCATGAAATGTTGGGGTCATGAGATGTTAACCAGGGAAGCCCCAACACCACGGGAAACGCAGGAGAATCAATCAAATACAAATGTAGTATCTCCTCATGACCCTCCTGCGTTTTCATCCTGAGCGGCGCTGTGACTTCCCTAATCAATCCTGACCCCAAAGGGCGGCTACCAAGGGCATGGATGGGGAAGGGCACATCAACAGGTACAATAGGAATCCCTAACTTATAGCTGAATTGGCGATCGATAAAATTCCATGCTGCGCCTAAATCTCCTAGCGCCTTATGCTGGGAGTGAGGAGAAACCTCGGGAAACACAACTTTAATACACATATGCGCAACAGAGAGCTCTGGGTGAGTTGGGTGCCTACTCACCTGGAATGACTCATCAGTGCGCTGCCTACCGCCTCGATTCCTAGGAGACCCTCCCCAGCACCGACCAGCAGTGTGTCCTCTGCGGCCACAGTTGGTGCAGGGGACGGCCTCCCTCCTGGTCTCTCTCCTGGTCTCCCTAGCACCAGCACCTCCGAGCTCCATAGGGGTCAGCTCAGAAGTGCTGGGGGATGGAATGGTCGGCCCTGAATCCGGAAGTCCAGTGCGAACTCCTGTGCGCTCTTCCTCCCCTGTCTAAGGTGGAATAGACGCTCACCCGCCGCTTTACCCTCTGGTGGATGATCGAATACTGCCCTGAAGCGGCGGGTGAACTCCGCATAGTTGACAGTAGCGGCGTCTATTCCCCCCCACTCGGCATTGGCCCACTCCAGCGCCTTGCCGGATAGACAGGAGATGAGGGCGGACACGCTCTCGTATCCCGAGGGCACCGGGTGGATGGTTGCTAGGTAGAGTTCAACCTGGAGCAGGAAACCCTGATACCCGGCCGCTGTGCCATCATAAGCCCTCGGGAGCGAGAGCCGAATCCCACTGGACCCCGGAGTTAAAGCGATGGGCATCGCCGATGGTGGTGGTATCGTTGGAGAAGGCGTAGGCAGACCCTCTCTTTCCCATCGCCCAATAGTGCTCACCACCTGTTCCATGGCGGTGCCGAGAGCCTGGATCATGGCCGCTTGGTGTTCGACGCGTTCCTCCATTGATCCAGCTGGCACCGCCGCTCCTGCTGACTCCATGAGTGGTGTGTGATTCTGTCAAGGTGACGTGTATGCAGGAAACGAAGTCAAGTGCAGGACACCGAACTACTGGCAGAACGTACTTTACTTAACACAGTAAAGAAAGTACAAAACAAACCCCCAAACAGGGAGGAACAAATAACGCATACAACCAGCACTGCCGACCTAACCGAAAACAATCACACACAATAACCAATGAGAGACAGGGGTTTATAAAGGGAATACAATATAACATAATGGGAAACAGGTGCAAACAATCAGGACAAACTAGACAAACACCGAAACATAGATCGGTGGCAGCTAGTACTCAGGGGACAACGAACGCCGAAGCCTGCCCGAGCAAGGAGGAGGGGCAGCCTCGGCTGATTCCGTGACAAATGGTGAGAGCTGTGTAGAGTTTCTCTTTTATTTTCTGAGAGGAAAGTGACAATGAGTATGTTTACATGCACACTAATAATTTGATATTGAACTGATTATGGCAGAAGGCCGATGTGATGCGTGTGATAGAAGGAGTCAGGCGCAGGAGAGTAATACGCATCCAAAGAGTTTACTCTGTCGATAAACAGTTGCGCAAGCATGCGACAACAAAACTCAGGCACAGGGGAAATATCTACCCTGGCAACAACAAGGTAAGGGTAGCTCAACCGAGCTACACACAGCTCACTACAGCCAATCACCCACACAGACAAGGTGGCAGAGGGAACACTTATACAATGACTAATTGGGGATAAGGACCAGGTGTGTGTGATTAATTAGACAAGACAAGTGGAGTGATGATAAATGGATCGGCAGCAGCTAGTAAGACGGTGACGAAGAACGCTGAAACCTGCCCGAACAAGGAGGGGAAGTAGCCTCGGCGGAAGTCGTGACAGTACACCCCCTAACCCCCCCCCTGGTGGAAATCCCGCAACATGGAGGGATCGAGGATATCACTCACCAGAACCCAGCTCCGTTCCTCCGGACCGTACCCCTCCCACTCCACGAAGTACTGAAGGCCCGGTCAGCGTTGGCCTTCTGACGACGCACGGCACGTTGGAGGTGAACGTGGGCAGCATCCCACGTCTCCTCCGTGCGCCGAAACCAGTCATCCACCGCAGGAGCCTCGGTCTGGCTCTGGTGTCACGGTGCCAGAACCGGTTGGTAACCTAGAATACACTGGAAAGGTGTTAGGTTAGTGGAGGAGTGGCGGAGAGAGTTCTGGGCATATTCTGCCCATGGCAAGAACACCGACCACTCCCCCGGCCGGTCCTGGCAGTAGGACCGCAGGAACCTACCCACGTCCTGATTTACCCGTTCCACCTGCCCATTACTATCGGGGTGGAACCCAGAGGTCAGGCTGACCGAGACCCCCAGACATTCCACGAATGCCTTCTTGACCTTGGACGTGAACTGGGGACCTCGGTCAGACACTATATCCTCTGGTACCCCATAGTGCAGGAAGACGTGTGTAAACAGGGCCTCCGCAGTTTGCAGAGCCGTGGGGAGACCGGGCAGAGGAAGGAGGCGGCAGGCTTTAGAAAAGCGGTCCACAATGACCAGGATGGTGGTGTTACCTTGGGAGAGGGGAAGATCAGTTAGAAAATCAACACTTTGGTGAGACAATGGTCGTTGTGGAACTGGTAAAGGTTGTAACTTACCAGCTGGGAGGTGCCTAGGTGCCTTACTTACTGGGCGCACACTAAGCAGGAGGAGACATACACCCTCACGTCCTTAGCCAAGGTAGGCCACCAGTATTTTCCGGTCAGGCAGCGCACTGTACGGCCGATACCTGGGTGACCAGAGGAGGGTGACGTATGTGCCCAGTAGATCAGACGATCACGGATAAGAGCAGGCACGTACTGTAGCCCATCTGGACACTGAGGTGGAGAGGGATCTGTGCGTAATGCCTGCTCTATATCCGCGTCCATCGCCCAAACTACCGGCGCCACAATGCAGGAGGCCGGCAGTATGAGAGTGTTGTCTCTGGGCCTCTCCTCTGTGTCATACAGCCGGGACAGCGCGTCTGCCTTCACGTTCTTCGTACCCGGGATGTATGATAGAGTGAAATCAAACCGGGTGAAGAATAGGGCCCACATGGCCTGGCGAGGATTCAGCCTCCTCGCTGCCCGGATGTACTCCAGGTTACGGTGGTCCGTCAAGACGAGGAAAGGGTGTTTTTCCCCCTCGAGCCAATGCCTCCACACGGTCAAGGCTCGGACAACAGCCAAAAGCTCCCGATCACCAACGCCATATTTCTGCTCTGCCAGGCTGGGCTTCTTCAAAAATAACGCACAGGGGCGGAGCTTGGGTGGCGTACCCGAGCGTTGAGACAGGACAGCTCCTATCCCAACCTCGGACACATCCACCTCCACCACGAACGGTAGTGCTGAATCGGGGTGGGCCAGTACTGGGGCTGAGGTGAACAGACCCCGCAGTTTGCTGAAGGCCAGGTAAGCCTCAGCAGACCAGCGGAGCCGGGATGGCCCACCCCTCAACAGGAAGGTAATGGGAGCTGCGACCTTGCCAAAGCCCCGGATAAAACTCAGATAATAGTTGGCAAAGCCAAGGAAGCGCTGCACCTCCTTAACCGAGTTGGCCAATTACGCATGGCTGAAATGCGATCTCCCTCCATCTCCACACCTTAGGTGGAAATGCGATTTCCAAGGAAGGACACGGACTGCTGGAAAAACATACATTTCTCAGCCTTAGCATAAAGGTCATTTTCCAACAGTCAGACCAGCACCTTGCGAACCAGGGACACATGCTCGACACGCGTAGCAGAATACACCAGGATATCATCGATGTAGACCACTACACCGCGACCAAGCATGTCCCGAAACACCTCGTTCACAAAGGATAGGGGAATCAATGGAATGCCTATACGGTGTGCGAATGCCCTGTCCATAAAGTTCCCAGCTGCGCCTGTATCGACTAGCGCCTTACACTGGGGAACATCCATGTGCTCAGGAAAGGAGACAAGTATTTTACAGTGCACAGCAGAGGGCTCTGAACGAGTGTGGGTGTTCGATACCTGGGGTGATGCGTGAGTGCCCTACCTGCCGCCTCCAGGCGCAAAAGAACGTTGACTACGACATGTGGTGGATTGTCCCTTCGTGCCACCAGAGTGGCACTGTCGCTGTCCTCCTCCACTCTCTCGGCCGGCGGTTCCACCCAGCTCCATCGGCTCGAGGTCCGAGTCTTCCGGGGTGGAAACGGGCAGACCCCTACCAGGACGTCCTCTGGATACCAGCAGGTTGTTCAACCGAATGGCCATGTCCACCAGTTTATCGAAGGACAACATGGTGTCCCGGCAGGCTAGCTCCCGTCGGACGTCCTCCCGCAGATGGCACTGGAAATGGTCGATGAGGGCCCGCTCGTTCCACCCGGACCCCGCTGCCAGCGTCCGGAACTCCAACGCGAAGTCCTGCGCGGTCCTCGTCCCCTGCCTCAGGTGGACCAGTCGCTCATCCGCCTCTCGACCCTCGGGCGGGTGGTCGAATACCGCCCGAAAGAGGCGAGTGAACTCCCTGTAGTCCTCCAACGCGGCTCCTCCTTTGTTCCACACTGCGTTGGCCCACTCCAGGGCTTTCCCACAGAGGCAGGAAACGAGGACGGACACCTTCTCCCGCTCCGATGGTGCCGGCCTGATGCACAGCGCCGCTGTCCCCTCAAACGCCCGTGGTCGGGATATCTGGATCCCTCCTGGTGCTGGGGTGTAGGTGGCTGGATCCGGTTGGCCAGCTGGTCTCGACAGATCGGATCTGCTCCTCTCCAGGCGTTGGACGACCTGAAGAACCCGATCCATCGCTTCCCCCAAGCTGGCCAGCATCGTGGAGTGCTCCTGGACCCGTGCCACGACTCCCGCATTGCACTCTTCTCCCGCTGACTCCATAGCGGGTGGGTGATTCTGTGATGCGTGTGATAGAAGGAGTCAGGCGCAAGAGAGTAATACGCATCCAAAGAGTTTATTCCGTTGATAAACAGTTGTGCAAGCAAAGGTAAGGGTAGCTCAACCGAGCTACACACAGCTCACACAGACAAGGAAGCAGAGGGAACACTTATACAATGACTAATTGGGGATAAGGACCAGGTGTGTGTGATTAATTAGACAAGACAAGTGGAGTGATGATAAATGGAGCAGCAAGTAAGCCGGTGACGACGAACGTCGAAACCTGCCCGAACAAGGAGGGGAGGCAGCCTCAGCGGAAGTCGTGACAGCCGAGTATGGCATTAGTCATGTAAACACCTTACTCTGCATATCTTCATTCACGTAAGGTCATAATAGAAGTCAGCATGCGCCGATTAAAACACCTGGTTTTCTGAGCAATTTTTCGAATTATTAGGACATGTACACAGCTGAATCGGCGTTCCAGCGTTGTATTTGTTCTGTGCATATGCCAGAACTGGATAGAACAAGTCTCCCTCTATTATGCATGAGTGAAGGGAGTTTGGAAAAACCGAAAGTATGCATCTTATAAAAAGTTTTTACATACAAACATTTTATGTCCGAACTCAGAATCAAATAGTCTTCGCAAAAACAGCATGGTCACTGTGGTAGAACGTTTATTTGGATTCGCGATTTTCTGCTTTTATCAAAGTCACCATCATTAGCCTGATTTCAGATGTGTCCATGTAAACAGGATTATTAGGGAAATTGTTGGTCTTGCAAAGCATGTAAACATTTTAAAACGAACTATTATGTTAACCTGACCAACATCAATAATCACATTATTGTGTGCATCTAACCGTGCTTTTTGAGAGGTTCGACATAAATGTGCAGCCTAGTAATCTACTATTTATAAATGGTGAACCATCACTCATCTTGGGATACATTTAGACAGAGAAATTAGCTAATTTTTCATAGTCACAACCTTACTTACTAAACTGTAGCCTACATTCAGTCTACTGAATAGTTGCATCTTTCTATTTGTCCTCACAGCACAACCATAAGTGGTGAAACTGTCAAGGACAATTAGTGTAAAAAATCCCTGGACAAATAATGCAGTTTAACATCTTTATTTCCATTTTATAGAGATCCTACTCTGATAAAGGACAAGAGAAGCAGTCGTTATCACTGCTGTACCATAGCAATCCCTACACACTGCCTGTTGTTTTGGCAGCTGTGTCTTGGTTTTGTAGGGAATTACAGTACCTATATAACACCATTTTCTAAATGTTCAAAGTGGTTTACCACTACAAGGCTTGTGTGTTTTCTGTGCTCTATCATGTTTTACTTCTTTTTCTGGCATGTGGTTATATATGCAGTCCGGGATCTTAAGCACTTACAAATTCGTAATGTATTGTACGAATTGGAATTTGAAACATATCATACGAATTGCAATTTTCGGGGACCCGTTTTTGCTCGTGAGCACTACTTTCAAAACTACTGGCTGAAATTATACTACTGGGGCGTCAATTTAAAACTACTGGAGCATCACTTTAAGGAGTGTGGGTCAAGCAGTGTGTGTGTGTGTGTGTGTGTGTGTGTGTGTGTGTGTGTATGTGCACACTAGGGGTAATCTACATCCTGAAAGTCATCCCATCCTTCAACTGGAGTCTATCCTTTAGAAAACTTACAGTGGGGAAAAAAAGTATTTAGTCAGCCACCAATTGTGCAAGTTCTCCCACTTAAAAAGATGAGAGAGGCCTGTCATTTTCATCATAGGTACACGTCAACTATGACAGACAAATTGAGAAAAAAAAATCCAGAAAATCACATTGTAGGATTTTTAATGAATTTATTTGCAAATTATGGTGGAAAATAAGTATTTGGTCACCTACAAACAAGCAAGATTTCTGGCTCTCACAGACCTGTAACTTCTTCTTTAAGAGGCTCCTCTGTCCTCCACTCGTTACCTGTATTAATGGCACCTGTTTGAACTTGTTATCAGTATAAAAGACACCTGTCCACAACCTCAAACAGTCACACTCCAAACTCCACTATGGTCAAGACCAAAGAGCTGTCAAAGGACACCAGAAACAAAATTGTAGACCTGCACCAGGCTGGGAAGACTGAATCTGCAATAGGTAATAAGCAGCTTGGTTTGAAGAAATCAACTGTGGGAGCAATTATTAGGAAATGGAAGACATACAAGACCACTGATAATCTCCCCTCGATCTGGGGCTCCACGCAAGATCTCACCCTGTGGGGTCAAAATGATCACAAGAACGGTGAGCAAAAATCCCAGAACCACACGGGGGGACCTAGTGAATGACCTGCAGAGAGCTGGGACCAAAGTAACAAAGCCTACCATCAGTTACACACTACTCCGCCAGGGACTCAAATCCTGCATTGCCAGACGTGTCCCCCTGCTTAAGCCAGTACATGTCCAGGCCCGTCTGAAGTTTGCTAGAGTACATTTGGATGATCCAGAAGAGGATTGGGAGAATGTCATATGGTCAGATGAAACCAAAATATAACTTTTTGGTAAAAACTCAACTCATTGTGTTTGGAGGACAAAGAATGCTGAGTTGCATCCAAAGAACACCATACCTACTGTGAAGCATGGGGGTGGAAACTTCATGCTTTGGGGCTGTTTTTCTGCAACGGGACCAGGACGACTGATCCGTGTAAAGGAAAGAATGAATGGGGCCATGTATCGTGAGATTTTGAGTGAAAACCTTCCATCAGCAAGGGCATTGAAGATGAAATGTGGCTGGGTCTTTTAGCATGACAATGATCCCAAACACACCTCCCGGGCAACGAAGGAGTGGCTTCATAAGAAGCATTTCAAGGTCCTGGAGTGGCCTAGCCACTCTTTGGAGGGAGTTGAAAGTCCGTGTTGCCCAGCGACAGCCCCAAAACATCACTGCTCTAGAGGAGATCTGCATGGAGGAATGGGCCAAAATACCAGCAACAGTGTGTGAAAACCTTGTGAAGACTTACAGAAAACATTTGACCTGTGTCATTGCCAACAAGGGGTATATAACAAAGTATTGAGAAACTTTTGTTATTGACCAAATACTTTTTTTCCACCATAATTTGCAAATAAATTCATTAAAAATCCTACAATGTGAATTTCTGGATTTTTTTTTCTCATTTTGTCTGTCATAGTTGACATGTACCTATGATGAAAATTACAGGCCTCTCTCATCTTTTTAAGTGGAAGAACTTGCACAATTGGTGGCTGACTAAATACTTTTTTTCCCCACTGTATGTCTTTTAATATTTTATCTCAGAAGTCAGATGAATGTTTCAATTTTCTTGATTAAGTCCCCCTTTCAGTTCCTTTACTCTTTTTGGCTGTGAATGCAGCGCTTGTCTGTGATAATGAACACTCGTGCTGACTTGCTGCAGGCTTCACAGTGAGGACTGTCATTATTAATCTGTCACATAACTTTTTAAAGTCATTCCATATACTAATGGAGATAAATGTAGAAGAGATTAAATACAATCGTGTTGTTGCTCATAATTCACCCTGAGAGACGTCCTCTGGTGTCTTTTGACACTAAAGTCGTCATTCCGGCAAAATAAAGCCACTTTCAAAAGCA
This sequence comes from Coregonus clupeaformis, assembly GCF_020615455.1. Taxonomy (NCBI): domain Eukaryota; kingdom Metazoa; phylum Chordata; class Actinopteri; order Salmoniformes; family Salmonidae; genus Coregonus; species Coregonus clupeaformis. Next base: position 31,600,952 of record NC_059200.1, read on the forward strand.
CTGATAATTTTCCTCTATAATTCTTGAGAGCAAGTACACTGAACACTCTGGTTTTGGCTTCTTATAGAAATACTGTATGAGAGCAATTTGGAGCATTCATCATCAACGCCCGCCCCTTTATGAATTTAGCCCCCAGACCCCGGGGCTTCCTGATTACATCTCAACCACTGCAGGTGGGAATTATTACTCTCTACGGCTCAGCCATTATTATATTTGGTAATCATCATGAGAAATTCAGAGCAAAATCTTTGCTTTGGCTAATTGGAGGAAGGAGGAAGAAAGGTATTCAAATGAATCATCAAAGGGTTATCATGAGTTTTTTTTCCTAAAGGGCCTTTTCTAAGGGCCTCATTGCAATTTGTCTACAGTTGTAGTTAATTAATCTGGGTTTTTATTGTTCCACTTTGCTCACTAGCCACAGCACTTAACCTTCTATCTAACATGATAACCATTCATAATGCTCCTTAGATCCTGGTAAATGGCAGTCCCTAGCCCTAGACTAAAGAACAGATTTTGCAATTACAGCAGAGCCATATATCATGTATCCAATTTAGATTCCCCCCCCCCCTCCCCTTTGTAGTAAAAAAAGAAATTGTCTATGCAATGTTATATTTAGGAATCATGTTCTCTGGTATTTGTTGTCTTCTTGTATGCTCTAATATCTCCATGTTGTCTGTGTGTTTCTCTCCAGCGTCTTCTCTAGAGAATGTCAATTCTGTGGGCCAGAGGAAAGTGGAGTCAGACAGCGGAGCCTTCACACACTCCCCCACACAGGACACAACGAGTGAGATCCACCATTTCACCACAGCATCCGCCATGAACGTCCCCAACCACCGGCCTGTCTTCAGAGGCTTCGCCCTCCATGAACACCTGCTCACTAAAAACTTCCAGGGGGACCAGCGGTTCTTCACAGACCATGGAGATGTGGCAGGACATCCCACAATGCCTGGCTTTGTTTCTGCTTTTGAGGTGGGACAAGCTTCGACTCGCCTGGTGCCACACGAGGATGCCCCTACCTTCTCTGACATCGCCACTACTGCCACGGTGGCTGCCACAACCCCCCTCACCACCTCTGCTCCTACAGCCCCTGGGCTACTGGTGAGCATGGCTCAGAAGGACAAGCCAGCCGAGGACAAGGCCAGGGAGGCAGAGAAGGTGACGGTGACCACAGACTCCCTGACCAACCCTGTAGTGGCAACCACTGCTCCTACAGTCAGTGGCCGCAGCCCCAATGTCCCCCCCTCCCTGAATGGAAGCCTCCATAGTCAGGGGGCAGTTGTCATGGAGACCACTATGGCCCCTCCTGTCCTGACCACCTCAGTGAGGGTGGAGAAAGGGGAGTCAGAGGAACCAAGGGTAAAGAACAGGGCAGACCCTGGCATCCAGCTCACCAAACTGACCGCAGCATCCACAGGAGAGGTGGATGAGGGAACGACCACCACAACCATCATCACAACCACCACCATCACCACTATGCAGACACCAGGTACCTTCTATTTCTAATGGTCTCATATGAATATAGAGTGAAACTAGAAGTATGTAAATCCAATTACATCTAATTGGCAACTGCATCTTTTCTGTAATGACTTAATGCGATGGCTTTGGAGAAGCAGCTTTAATGTAGGCATCATCAAATCACTTAAGCTATCAACCTGACTGCCTCTCACTCACAGTGTTTATTCAGACTTTAGTCAGAGTTTTATACAGCGAGGCAGGAACAACATCTGAGAGGGCAGTCAGTGTTGCTCATCCTTCCATGGTGACTTCTCCCATTCATCCGGCACCCAGGATCACAAAGCTGATCATGCGGCAAACCAATCTGCCAAGGCTGGCTCCACCTGATCTGTGCTGCCTGGCTGTCCTGTCCAGTGGCTCTAGATGGCTGAGGGCTGTGTGATCTCTGGTCCCTGGGCTGAGAGGTAGCAAACCTGGGAAGTTAATGAGTAGGTTAGAGGGCCACTGAAACACAGATGGGCTGTCAGAAAGGGATCAGTGGTCTGGGAAGAGGGATCACTTGTATTTTTCTGTCTCCTGTGCCAGGTCCCTGCACTGTGAATTTCACTGACCCAGAGGGCCACATTGAGATTCCACAGCAGCATTCCTCAGCTTTGTCACCTGACCCTGGAGCGGACTGCACCTATGTGGTGACCGTCTACCTGGGATACGGGATTGAAGTACAGGTCAGTGAAGACAGGATACTGTTTATGTTGTCCCTTTTATGGGGTTCACACTTCTCAAGGTTTTAATGGAAGCTTGCTCAGTGTAAATGTTAATGGCAATGATAGGATGGCTGTTATGTGCAGGTTTGCCAGTAGGCCTTGAGTTAGTGTTGCTGGACATTGTTTCAGCCCCACAGTCGTCTCTCTCACTCCGTCTTCCCTACCTTCATTTAACCTAATTATCTACGGAGTAATCATGGCTGTCGCTAGAGCCAGCGGCTCTGATGAAGTGCGTTGCACCTTTATGCTATTTTCAGCTGCCCAAATGTATCTATTGGAATCTCAAACTAACAGAACACTTCAGCTTGCTCAGGAAGCAAATGTCAACATTTATGAGTTTCTGCCATTACAAAGCCTGGAGCTTCAGATGACTTCAAAAGAAAATAGAAGAAAAAAATCAACTGTGCTTAAGGTTTAGCAAGTGTCTTTCTTGTGACTGAGCAGTTTCAAAATAAAAGCATCATAGCCGTTCCTGAAAATGTTCTCTTGGTGAGGGAACTAAAAATTCAGCCGGGATCTTGTTTGCTTGTTGTGGTTCTATCCATTCATGTGGAACTTGTAATCTCTGTGCTGTCACGTCAACAGTCACACCATAATCAATACAGAGACGGCAGCAGGGAAACCACCACGTAGCGAACTGTTTAGTCAGACGTAATTTCATAATGATCTGTTGAGACACAATGGCCTACAAAAATGGTTTGCGAAAGCATAGTTAAAAGATAAACCCGGAGTTCCATTTACTAGCATGCATTCAGAGGGCCCTTACTTTGTATGCATCTCTTTCACTGGTCTTTGGCTGCATCCAATCAGTGTTTATCTTTGGAAGCAGGCATCATTCATTATTTTCTCCAGGGAAGGGATGGTGCATCTATTTCCCCTACCAAAAATTATCAGAAGTTACTTCTATTAATGCATGTGGAGCCTACATTAGAATGGGTCAAAATGCATTTAGATTCATTTCATTTCCCAGACAATATTTAAGAAAAAAAGATATACTTCTACTGTATTGCATCAACTGTAATATCCATATGGTAATTTCTGTATTGAAGTAGCTTCATTGATTGAGTGTAAAATATAATGTCTGTTTCTCTTCACATTTCCCATTGTGTCGTAAGGTGTTCTTTTATCTGGATTTTTGAATCTGGTTTTATTGCTAGCTTGAGTTACCTGGGGTGGCAGAGAGTTCCATGCAGTCATGGCTCTATTTAATACTGTGCGTTTCCCAGCTTCTGTTCTGGACCTGGGGACTGTGAAGAGACCTCTGATTGCATGTCTTGTGTGCCAACTGCTTGAACAGACAGTTCAGTACCTTCAACACATCAACACCTCGCACAAATACCAATAGTGATGCAGTCAATCTCTCCTCAAATTTGAGCCAGGAGAGATTGACATGCATGTTACTGACATTCGCCCTCCGTGTACATCTAAGTGCAATACGTGCTACTCTGTTCTGGACCAACTGCAATTTACCTACAGTATGTCCCTCTTTGCCGCACATGATCACACAACTGGGCAGTAGTCCAAGTGCGACAAACCTAGGCCCTGTAGGACCTGTCTGGTCGACAGATGCCAAGAAAGCAGAGCAATGCCTTATCATGGACCTTGTCCCATTTTAGCAAATAAACACTTCTGGGAGATTCCACCACCATCAACAATACACCAAATGATGGAATTTCTCGTGAAAGAATGATGCCGCATATCTCCAATAGAGTTCCAGACATTTGTTGAATCTATGTCAAGATGCATTGAAGCTGTTCTGGCGGCTCGTGGTGGCCCAATGCCCTATTTAGACACTTTCTGTTGGTGTTTCCTTTATTTTGGCAGTTACATGTATTTCACAATGTATTCATCATACATTGCATGATTCAATACAAACTGTGCATTTCATATCATTCATATCATTTTGTCTCATGGAAATGGACCAATTTTAATTCATAGTAAACTACTTTAGCTATGGTTGCATACTGTTGCAGTTTCCAGTAATTGTTTAGTTTCTGGTTGTGTTCCTAGCACCTGGTTCTGTAGCCATGACTGTAGTACTGTATTTTATGTGATTTAGGGCTCGATTCAATCAGTATCGCGGATGTATTACAGAAAATTCATGTTATAGCTAGATTGAAATTTAAAGGCAATGTTCTGGCGTTCTTGGAAACTGCATTCACGGTAAACACTGCATATGTCGGCTCAATTTCCTTTACATTTTGATGTAGATCTTCCGTGATATTTCCGCGATACGAAATGTAGTCTGAATTGGTCACTAAGCAATCATCCCCTCTTGATTACACACACACACAATCAAAACAATCTCTCAATTAGCAAAATATTTTTGAACATGCTTTTTGTAAAGAGAAAGTGGCACTGCCCCTTTAGGTGAATGAAAGTCTTTGTGGCATTCCTAAGTAGGAGAATAAATTGCCTCCTGCAATGGACAGAATAATTATGTTTTTCCCCTTCAGCTGAAAAGAGCCAGTCACAGACCACCAATTACTTAGCAATTTTAAAAGTTCAGATCATGGCTAAAACACTACTTGTCTCCAGGGCCACATAGTATGCTGTTGGTCTTTGTCTACCTTTGAATGATGTGGATTGAAAGTCACCTTGCTTGTTTCTCTTGGTGAAAACCTCCCCCTAATTGAAAAGTAACATTATAAAAAACCTTCAGAGCCCTTTGAATACCAGGACTGATAGCTGATAGGTCCGTTGTTCACTCAAGGTTGTCTACCGTTTATGCACAATTGACTCATGTCACAATACCCTATCAGCTCTGCAGTGGACACCGAGATGAAGGGATAACCTACATTAAATCCAGCCACGATTAGAAAGGTCATTGTTAAAGGCTCATAGCATGTTGCCTGAACACAGTGAGATGATCTGGTGAGTAAATCCAATTTCATTACCTTGTATCTATGTACAGTACCAGTCAAACGTTTGGACACACCTACTCATTCAATGGTTTTTCTTTATTTTTTACTATTTTCTACATTGTAGAATAATAGTGAAGACATCAAAACTATGCAATAACACATATGGAATCATGTAGTAACCCACAAAATGTTAAACAAATCAAAATATATTTTATATTTGAGATTCTTCAAATAGCCACCCTTTACCTTGATGACAGCTTTGCACACGCTTGGCATTCTCGCAACCAGCTTCACCTGGAATGCTTTTCCAACAGTCTTGAAGGAGGTCCCACATATGCTGAGCACTTGTTGGCTGCTTTTCCTTCACTCTGCCGTCCGACTCATCCCAAACCATCTCAATTGGGTTGAGGTCGGGGGATTGTGGGGGCCAGGTCATCTGATGCAGCACTCCATCACTCTCCTTCTTGGTAAAATAGCCCTTACACAGCCTGAGGTGTGTTGGGTCATTATCCTGTTGAAAAACAAATGATAGTCCCACTAAGCCCAAACCAGATGGGATGGCGTATCACTGCAGAATGCTGTGGTAGCCATGCTGGTTAAGTGTGCCTTGAATTCTAAGTAAATCACAGACAGTGTCACCAGCAAAGCACCCCCACACCACAACACCTCCTCCTCCATGCTTTACGGTAGGAACTACACATGCAGAGATTATCCGTTCACCCACACCGCGTCTCACAAAGACACGGTGGTTGGAACCAAAAATCTCAAATTTGGACTCCAGACCAAAGGACTAATGTCCATTGCTCATGTTTCTTGGCCCAAGCAGATCTCTTCTTCTTATTGATGTGGTTTCTTTGCAGCAATTCCACCATGAAGGCCTGATTCACACAGTCCCCTCTGAACAGTTGATGTTGAGATGTGTCTATGACTTGAACTCTGTGAAGCATTTATTTGGTCTACAATTTCTGAGGCTGGTAACTCTAATTAACTCATCCTCTGCATCAGAGGTAACTTTGGGTCTTCCATTCCTGTGGCGGTCCTCATGAGAGCCAGTTTCATCATAGCGCTTGATAGTTTTTGCGACTGCACTTCAAAGTTCTTGAAATGTTCCATATTGACTGACCTTCATGTCTTAAAGTAATGATAGACTGTCGTTTCTCTTTGCTTATTTGAGCTGTTCTTGCCATAATATGGACTTGGTCTTTTACCAAATAGGGCTATCTTCTGTATACCCCCCCCACCACCTTGTCACAACACAACTGATTTGCTCAAACGCATTAAGAAGGAGAGACATTTCACAAATTAACTTTTAAGAAGGCACACCTGTTAATTGAAATGTATTCCAGGTGACTTCTTCATGAAGCTGGTTAAGAGAATGCCAAGCTGTCATCAAAGCAAAGGGTGGCTATTTGAGGAATCTCAAATATAATATATATTTTGATTTGAACACTTTTTTGGTTACTACATGATTCCATATGTGTTATTTCATAGTTTTGTCTTCACTATTATTCTACAATGTAAAAAATTGTTTAAAAAAATTAACAAATCCTTGAATGAGTAGGTGTGTCCAAACTTTTGACTGGTAGTATATATACCATCATGCAAAGGTCAGATGCATTGTGATGGTTACAGGCTGCAGGCTATTTCATTTCAGGGACAACAGCCCTTATGGCTCACCAATCCTAAAGGGGATTGCAGCCCTTTTCTTGTAAACCACGTGCTGCCTCTGTACCTCCATCTTTATACTGTAGATTCTTTATAACAACACTCCTACCTTCAGTCTTATGTTTATTCGAAACCACTTACATGCATGTGCTTTAGTGCTGTGTATTCAATGGAGAGAGAATGGAGAGTGAAGATGAAACAAGGAGAAGTCTACAATTTCTTCTTCACAGCTCTATATAAATAAACACGTATATTTTTTTTAGCAAAGGTACAAAGACTGGAGTGGGCGTCCTCTCCCTCAGAAACACCCCTCGTCTCCACTTGAAAAATCTTTCTCATTCAATTATGTACATTTGGAAAATTGAGTCACCAATCCAGCTCTACAGCTCTTGTTCCTGGTGTAAGAGATCAAAAAGGATCTATCATGTGGAGCCCAGGAGGCCTCCTCCTCCTCTCACCAGGCCCAATGTCACGCTCACAATCACACAGATGACATCTCTTTGACTTTTATCTTCTTACAAAAGGATTTCACAGCGCCTTTTAAATGCTAAGCTATTATTAGAGAGTCTCCAGCTTGTTGCAGGGAATTAAGTGCATTAGACATCCTCCTCCATCTTGAGGAAAGGGATTGAACTTCTGTGTAACGTATACTTAGTTTGAGGGAAACCCATTAGCCTGTGTGTCTATGCCCAAACACAAGCTAGGATTCAGGAAGTGAGCCCTGCTTAGAGCTAAGTGTTAGCATCTCACATACAACGGAAATAGAACAACCAAATCACCTATGATTTCAGATAACAACATATTAACAAAATAGACTGTGCAATCGATGATACGAATCATTGATGCTACACGAAACAATCAGTGCTGAACACAACACAACATCCACTCCGGTGGTGGAGTGGTGAGCAGCTCGGTAGTGCAGCAGAGTTTGCGACAAGGATTCAGTGAAGGAGAAACCCTGTATTAGGTGAGCTCTCAGTCCGTTTTTCAACTGTGAAGTTCACTGCAGATGTCCAGTTGGATATGCTCCCATGGATGGGAGGGCCAGGCCAGTTGTTGCAGTGGTGGTGGCGGAGGTGGGGCTGTCTATCCACTGACAAGACATGGTGCACAGTCACGTACTAGCCCTTGGATATCGTGATCGATGCCAGGCCACCACACCGGGTCCCGGCAGCCCTGCTTCAGCTTCACAATGCCAAGGTGCCAACACTCATCCTCTGAGGCTGCTTGGTCTGATGGTGCAGTTTCCACGTGCCAGACTTGTTATTCCAGTATGACAGCTCATGTTTAAACCTGGCATATGTTTGGAGTTCCAGTGGGAGCTGTGGCTACGTATTCCAGCAAGGTCATGAAGATGGGGTCGTTGGCTCATTCTTCGGTCAGCTCCTTGAGCGACACGGTGTCTTTGAGAGGTGAGTGTAGGAGCTCGATGAGGTCCTACTCTGAGTCAACCTGGGCACAGGTGGAGTCTGGGGGAACTGAGTGTGAAAGGAGGTCAGCCACCACATTGTCCCTGCCTGGTGTGAGCTGAAGCTCAAAGTTATACTTCTGGAGGCGGTCTGACCAGCGGTACATACGAAGGGTCTTGTGACCCGACCCAGCGGTAGACATCAAGGCTGTGAGGGCCTGGTGGTCGGTGCGCAGGGTGAAAGAACATCCGTAGAGGTAAATAGGCAACCGGTCACGGGCCCAGACACATACCAGTGCCTCCCTCTCTCCAACGGAATACTTCTGTTCGGTGGGGCTCAATGCTCGAGAGGCGAAAGCCACCGGCTTCTCAACACCATCCTGGATCTGAGAGAGCTCCCACTGCTGTGGCTGATGCGCCACAGGTGACCAGAGTTGGGCTGGTGAGGTCAAAGTGGGTCAGGACAGGTGAAGTGATCAGCAGTTATTTGAGAGAGTGGACAGCCTGTGCACTGTTGGGTGTCTTACCCGTCATTCCCAGAAATGGACACAATGGATGGCTTCCACGTTTGACTGCAGCGGTGAGAGCCCTCGGGTTGACATGCGGAACCCAATGAATTCGATCTCTGGCACTCAGTGTTCAGTGTTGGGTTTATGTGTAAATGCTTTCAGGGCACCTACGCCATTGAAGAGGGTGGGCCATTGCTCCTGCCATGGGGAGGCGATGTGCAGGATTGTTGAGCCACTATTGTACAACAAAGAGAACCCCAGGCTGGTGAACATGTCCAGACCTAAGACATTAGTTTCCTACCGTGTGATGTGGAAGAGAAACTGAGTGAGGGCCTTGTTGCCAAACTGCCATGGTGAGAGTATAAGGCAGACGACATCAATCACTTAGCACCCTCATCCGTACAGGCTAAGGCTGGGCCGGAGGGGCAGGTGGGACAAGAACTACTCGTAGGTGGCCATGTTGAGGAGCGACACTTTTGCTCCTGTGTCTAGAACGAGAGGAATACAGGAGTCACCCAGGTATACAGCACAAGTGGAAAACCCAGCCGGGTTTGAGCCAACAGTGATAGTGACAGGAGGGGGCGTGGCCGCGAGGCAAGTAGGTTACCTTCGCACGTTCATCCAAAACAATTCCAGCACCCAAACAGTGCACTTTGCACCCACCAACTTTCCTTTAATTCGCAAGTGGCTGAAACTCTCTGTCTTACTAAACTCAGCAAAAAAAGAAACGTCCCTTTTTCAGAACAATGTCTTTCAAAGATAGATCTTCATTGTAAAGGGTTTAAACACTGTTTCCCATGCTTGTTCAATGAACCATAAACAATTAATGAACATGCCCTTGTGGAACGGTTGTTAAGACACTAACAGCTTACAGACGGTAGGCAATTAAGGTCACAGTTATGAAAACTTAGGACACTAAAGAGGCCTTTCTACTGACTCTGAAAAACACCAAAAGAAAGATGCTCAGGGTCCCTGCTCATCTGTGTGAACGTGCCTTAGGCATGCTGCAAGGAGGCATGAGGACTGCAGATGTGGCCAGGGCAGTAAATTGCGTTGTCCGTACTGTGAGACGCCTAAGACAGCGCTACAAGGAGACAGGATGGACAGCTGATCGTCCTCGCAGTGGCAGACCACGTGTAACAACACCTGCGCAGGATCGGTACATCCGAACATCACACCTGCGGGACAGGTACAGGATGGCAACAACAACTGCCCGAGTTACACCAGGAACGCACAATCCCTCCATCAGTGCTCAGACTGTCTGCAATAGGCTGAGAGAGGCTGGACTGAGGGCTTGTAGGCCTGTTGTAAGGCAGGTCCTCACCAGACATCACCGGCAACAACGTCGCCTATAGGCACAAACCCACCATTGCTGGACCAGACAGGACTGGCAAAAAGTGCTCTTCACTGACGAGTCGCAGTTTTGTCTCACCAGGGGTGATGGTCGGATTCGCGTTTATCGTCGAAGGAATGAGCGTTACACCGAGGCCTGTACTCTGGAGCAGGATCGATTTGGAGGTGGAGGGTCCATCATGGTCTGGGTCGGTGTGTCACAGCATCATCGGACTGAGCTTGTTGTCATTGCAGGCAATCTCAACGCTGTGCGTTACAGGGAAGACATCCTCCTCCCTCATGTGGTATCCTTCTTGCAGGCTCATCCTGACATGACCCTCCAGCATGACAATGCCACCAGCTATACTGCTCGTTCTGTGCGTGATTTCCTGCAAGACAGGAATGTCAGTGTTGAATCTTGTTATGTTCATACAAATATTTACACATGTTAAGTTTGTTGACAGTGAGAGGACGTTTCTTTTTTTGTTGAGTTTATATGTAGCCCATGTATTAGATGCTGTCTGGCCAAAAATAATATGACATGCCACATTATTTTTGGCCAGACAGCATCAGATATATGGGCTACAAATACTTGTCCTCTGCCTCGACGACGATGGCAGTATTATCAGCAGAAGAAATGCGTTAACTTAAGTAATTTTTCTGTTAAAATTAAATCTTCTTTATTTATTTTTCTTATCTCTGCCCCACTCTGAAAACGCCTAATTGCTGCAGCTTAATTTCAATGAAAGTCACGTTTTCAATAATATCACGTGAAACAATGCACTGGAACTCGATTACTTGTACTATTATTTTTCATTATGCCCATCTCACGAGGCCCCTTGATGATGTGAGGCCTGAGGCAATTGCCTCTTCTGTCTAATGGTAAATCCACGACTGTGTAGTGGAGTATACAGAATGAAAGGCTGGTGCTGGAGAGCATGCAGGGCCCTCTTTATCAACACAGATCACTGAGGCATACTGCCTAATGGGAGGACTATGACCATGTGAGATCCAACTGGACCAAACACACAGATTGAATCACCCACTGGGCGGGCACCTGACGTCATTTCAACGTGGAAAATTGGGTAATATTTGGTAGATACGTTGATCAATGAGATTCCATCCTATTTTCACCCACTCAAAAAGTTTGTTGAGTTCCCAATGTGTTATCACTGTACTTTCAACCATTTAAATGCACAAAAAAGTTCAAATGGGTATATAATAATATAATAATAATATTAATGTCAGATATTTTGTTTATTTATACACCAACAATGTGTTATTGCTGTGCTTCTTCTAATAGCACAACCAAATGATCTGGATTGCAGTTGAGATTACATTAAAGTATATGGTGCAGTTGATCAATGCCGTTTGAGATTATGTGCAGATTATTATAACAATTGTGACGATTTCCACAGACCTGCGATCCTGAACAAGCTTTTTATGATTACATAAGAAGACATTTATTGTTACAGTAACCTCGAAGTGGCCATGGATGTGTTACTCAGTTTAAGGTTCAATAAATGCTGTTACATTAGTTTGTAAAATGGCCTTAACTATTTATTGTCTTACTAAAGCAATATTGAATTGTGTTTGGTTGACAACACAACCAAATATGAACATTTAAAGGATATGTATCTACTGCTTGGATAGTTAGATCTGAGCCACAGGCTTAATCCTATTATTTTATTTTTGGTTGAGAGGGAGACGTGACTCCAACATATAATTTGTTAACTTGTCGACAAATTGATAGGCTATTTACCGTATTGCAAAAGTGATATTGAATTGTGTTTGGTTGTCAACGCAACCACATATCAACATTTGAAGGAAATGTTTTTTCTGCTTGGATAGCTCCCTCTGTGCCACTGAGTCTGGCTTTAATTCCAGTTTGTCTACAAACTAATAATTGATATGTTGGAGTCACATCTCCATTTCAACCAAAAATCTAAATTAAAGAATAGGACTTAATCAGATCAAACTTTAAATGCACTTTAAATACAGTTTGATTTGATTTAATCCTATTCTAAAACTTAGATTTTTGTTGAGATGGAGACATGAATCCAACATTTATTAAATTGCATCATTGATGATATATGATTGATAAAGCATGGTTACATTTCATTTGCTCTGTTGAACCTACCCTTTGGAATGACTTCGATAGCAACAGTGAATCTATTAAGTGGAGATTTCTCAACAATCATTCTCACGATAGCACATTGGTTATAGTCAGTGGCAAATATCAAAGCTAAGCAGTGCTTGGTTAAAACCCTTAATGGGAGACTGAAGGGATAGCTGTAGATAGATCAACTCTCCAGTAGGAGGTGCTGCTCAGCCTATTGTTTTCTTCTTATAGTGGAACGTTGAAGATCTCACGTTGTTTCAAAGGTACTGATTCAACATATTTTATACAAGGTTTGGATATGTTGAACATTGGTTACTATGATGACAATCCTGTGGTTGAAATATTACCCTAACTCTATTAAAATGCAATGTATTTTCCCTGTAGATTCCACATCATAATACGTTGCCAAATTACGTTGAAACAATGTTGATTTAACCAGTTTGTGCCCAGTTGGCAGGGAAGTGGCCCTGGGACAAATGTGATAAAGGGCTGAACAGTCACATACTAGGTCTAGTGTTTGGCTAGAGAAATAGAACAACTCAATTGACAGTAGTGCTGAGCTATTAACGCAAATGTTGTAATTTTTTTCTCAGTTTTTAAACAAGTAATTGACCGACTTTGGTTCAATTACTTGAATTCCATTTAGTTTGTATTTTTTTGTGCCCTCAACGCTCAGTTTCTCTAGAGAGAAATCAAATCATTCACTAAAGAAATTAAGTTAAGAGCTATGTGGGACACTGGGCTGATTGGAAGTTGTAGTTTTCATTAGGCAAATATTCAACCTAGTTCAGCGCAGAAACATGCTAATTAACTACAATGACCATAATCCATTGCGCCTGTTCTTTCCGGCCACAGACAGAGGTGGATAAACACACAGACCATATGAGACCACATGAGAGGAATGACAACACAACACAACACAACGACGAGAGGGATAGAGACAGTTCGTGAGGTAGCTCTACCCGATTGATAGTTGAAGTAGCTGGTAATAAGCAATCTTGAAAGTATGCCTTATCGACTTTGAGGAACTAGTAAAAATTATACTACTAGCCTAGCTAAATAGGATGACTCGTTCAATGGAGAGCACAGAGATAACGTTAGATGGTTGTCTGGCTGGCTGGCTGCTACTGCCTGAGCAGAGAAGATGACTTTAAGGAATTAAAAATAATAAAGCCGTCAAATAAAAACTAAGTAATATAGATAATAAAAGTGATTTTATTAAAATAAAGTAAGTAATGTGAATAAATTATGTTAAAGTAAGTCTAAGAATCTGTAGGTATGTTCTATGTGCGCTATTTCTATGCTTCCCATTCCTCAGTTTAGTTTTTGCATCTTTACTTTTTGTTTTGTACACCAGTTTCAAACAGCTGAAAATACAATATTTTTAGTAATGGAAAATATATTTCACAGCGGTTTAGATTGTAATGATTCTCTACACTATACTTCCGTATTTTTTAACATAAACTGAAATTAGGCGAACTGAAATGGTGCAGCGATTTCTGCATATTGCACCTTTAATTGTTTTATTCTGTATTGGTACAGCATTCAACCCACTGTCAGTGTCAGGAAAAAGGCAGGTGATGGCTGAAGGAAGTTCTAAAATCATTTTAATGTCATTATTTCATAATCCATTTAGTGTTTAAAAAAATTATCTAAACCAAAAACTGTGATTTATTTTGGAATAATCTAACCAAAACCGAACCGACCTCAAAAAGCACTAATCGCTCAGCACTAATAGACAGTTTCCCACCTCCCTCTCGGGTGACAGCAGAGATTGATTGAAGCTAGGGCATACAGTTCATTCAGAAAGTATTCTCCTTTACTTTTTCCACATTTTGTTACGTTACAGCCTTATTCTAAAATTGATTGTGGAAAAAAATAATACTCATCAATCTACACACAATTCACCATCAACAAAGCGAAAACAGGTTTTTAGAAATGTTTGTAAATGTATTAAAAATAAAAAACAGAAATTACCTTGTTTACTTAAGTATTCAAACCCTTTGCTATGAGACTCGAAATTGAGCTCATGTGCATCCTGTTTTCTTTGATCATCCTTGAGATGTTTCTACAACTTGATTGGAGTCCACCTGTGGTAAATTCAATTGATTGGACATGATTTGGAAAGGCACACACTTGTCTATATAAGGTCCCACAGTTGACAGTGCATGTCAGAGCAGAAACCAAGCCATTAGGTCAAAGGAATTGTCCGTAGAGCTCCGAGACAGGATTCTGTCAAGGCACAGATCTGGGGAAGGGTACCAAAACATTTCTGCATCATTGAAGGTCCTGAAGAACACAGTGGCCTCCATCATTCTTAAATGGAAGAAGTTTGGAACCACCAAGACTCTTCCTAGAGCTGGCGGCCCTGCCAAACTGAGCAATCAGGGGAGAAGGCCCTTGGTCAGGGAGGTGACCAAGAACCCGATGATCACTCTGACAGAGATCCAGGGTTCCTCTGTGGAGATGGGAGTACCTTACAGAAGGACAACCATCTCTGCAGCACTCCACCAAGCAGGCCTTTATGGTAGAGTGGCCAAACAGAAGCCACTCCTCAGTAAAAGGCACATGACAGCCCGCTTGGAGTTTGCCAAAAGGCACCTAAAGAACTCTCAGACCATGAGAAACAAGATTCTCGAGGCTGTAATTGCTGCCAAAGGTGCTTCAACAAAATACTGAGTAAAGGGTCTGAACACTTATGTAAATGTGATATTTCTGTTTTTTATTTTTAATAAATGTGCAAACATTTCTAAAAACCTGTTTTTGCTTTGTCATTATGGGGTATTGTTTGTAGATTGATGAGGGAATAAGGCTGTAACGTAACACAATGTGGAAAAAGTCAAGGGGTCTGAATACTTTAACGAATGCACTGTATGTCACCACTCCCAATCATCTGGTGGTCCTCTGTAGCTCAGCTGGTAGAGCATGGCGCTTGTAACGCCAAGGTAGTGGGTTCGATCCCCGGGACCACCCATACACAAAAAAAAAAAAATTGTATGCACGCATGACTGTAAGTCGCTTTGGATAAAAGCGTCTGCTAAATGGCATATTATTATATTATATTATATCTGCCACTCAAGGAGTGCTGTACTCTCTGCAGAATGTTACAGGATCAATATGCACAGGCTCTCAGGGCTGTAATGAAATTGACATGTAAACCTGAGAGTGCCCTGCAGAGTGGCATGTTGTCCAGATTGTTAATGGCAGCTCTAGTGGATAAGGTGTCTTGCCTGGATTCTGTAGACAAGGACATGCATGAACAGTAACAGGTGTGAGATTATGTAAGGCTTCAGTATCTGTTTATCTCCAACATCAGATCACTGTAATTCCTTCTTACTTCTTATTTATTCAGTGAATAAATATATAAAAAGGAGAGAATATGCAGTAGTATCTCTATATGTATTGTATAATGATGCTGCCAATATGGGCAACACAGGGTTGAAGCATCTTTTATGGATCACTTCTTCAGAATCAAAGATATTATGTGTTTGTATTCACTCTCTCTCACACAGTACTCTGCTCTATTAAGTGTTCTGTTCTGAGGGGCCTCCCATGTGCATATTTCTCCCTCCCTCTGTGTAGATTCTACTCAAATAGGGATGTAATTACTATCCTCACTGTTGTATGAAACAATAAAACACACACATAGAGTATACACACGCACACACACACACACATTCATTATCATAGTATACTGTATGAAAACCCAAGCCACGCCATACACTAACACACATTTTGATCATTAGAGATGGAAGGGAAGTGCAAATATGATTGTTTTATAGGATAGCTCAAGGATAATGCCCTACAGTGTGTCAAATGGGAAATGTTGTTCAGTAGAGCCTCATGAGCTTCCTCAAAAGTCTCAGGCCCTATTTGTCTTTTATAAAATCCAAGGAGAATCAATATCTTTCAATGTTATGTGATCTCAGCATGTTACCCTTGCTTACAATTATTAACAATCAGACAGTACAGAGACAATGTTCTACACCAGAATAACTACTGAAGGTCATTCTGTTAATGCATCATCTGTGGCTTTCAGCTTAATCTCCAACCATTACAACCCCAAGCTCAGGAAAGACTTGGCTAGGACACCCAACCACTGATTGAATAAATAGCTGTTGTTGTGATTTACTCTTGGAGATGTTTGTCAGAAGTGATGTCACCCCTCCACTTTACTTTGATTAGTTTAGTTCCCCCGAAAGCTCATGTATAATCTGACTGTGAACTTGAGGGCCAGACCTGAACAAGTGAGCTGACTTAATTTATCAGTGGCAATCAGAGTATATTAGAGGGCGGATGGAGGGAGCGTGAAAGTCAGTAGCGGCCATGATCTAGTCAGACAGATGGGACAGACGGCCGGCCGGTCTCCAGGCACCCGCTACTCACACTGATAACAACCTCAGCCTTGATTGGATGGGAAACACTGACAAAACTATGAAGGACAGACTAGCGTCGCCCATCTCCTTTTACCAATTCGATTTCTTTTGGCTATCCTATTCTCTCATACTGTGATTAAAGACTATTTGACTCTCCTCTCAGCCCTTGGACATGTCCCCCCGTTCCACAGTTACATGAAGCTTGAGGAGACAATGACCTAACATGTTACTGGTCACAGTCAGACACAGTCATATGTTGAATGACATACAGTATGGAAAGTAGCAGTCAGTCTCCGCTATCTCCAACCGTTACAGTCCAGTTCATTCAGATACTTGTGTTACAATGTGTGACAAGTACTGAGGATATGAAGGGGCAGGACGCAGACGTAGGAATCAACAAGGTAAAGGTTTACTTAACAATGAGAAAGAGAATAACAAAGAGCGAGTAAACGACACAACGCTAACAATTACACACAACAATGACTGAACAGTCCAGGGCTATATAGTGGTGGTGATGAGATGATGAGGTGCAGGTGCAGGTGCACTGGAGGTGATTAGGGTGCGTTGGGTTTCCATTCCTGTGTTGCCGAGGTGGTGCGCTCAGACCTGTGGCTCAGTAGTCCGGCGAATCAGAGTGCCGGAGGGGAGCAACGGGAGGAGACGTAACAGTACCCCCCCCGGACGCGCGGCTCCCGCCGCAGGACGTCACCAGCCTATACGACGAACCCGAGGACGAGGAGCGGGCCGGTCAGGGCGGCGATGGTGGAAGTCCCGAATTAGGTTGGGGTCCAGAACGTCCCCAGCCGAAACCCAGCTCCTCTCCACAGGGCCATACCCCTCCCAGTCTACCAGGTAACAGAGCCGTCCCCCACGGAACCTGGAGTCCAGCAGGTCCCTCACAGCATACGTCGGACTCCCGTCAATGTCCAGGGGCGGAGGGGGCTTACCCCGGGAGATGGCATCCGCCAGAGGACCAGGAACCACCGGCCTGAGGAGAGACACATGAAAAGTAGGTGAGACACGGTAGTGAGGGGGAATGAGAAGCAGGTACGACACTTCATTAATCCGCCGGAGAACCTTAAACGGCCCCACAAACCAGGGGCTCAGTTTCTTGCAGGGCAGGTGGAGAGGGAGGTTTCGAGTGGACAGCCAGACATAATCACCAGGCTGGAATACGGGAGCCTCACTGCGGTGGCGGTCAGCTTGGTCCTTCTGCCGATGAATGGCCCTCTGGAGACGGACATGGGCGGCGTCCCAGACCTGTCCGGCCCTGCGGAACCACTCGTCGACAGTGGGAGCATCGGTCTGGCTGGGTGTCCATGGAGCCAGGGCCGGCTGGTACCCCAGGACAGATTGGAAGGGAGTGAGCCCCATGGAGGAGTGAACGAGGGAGTTCTGGGCATATTCTGCCCAGGGAAGAAACCTCGCCCACTCACCCTGCCGGTCCTGACAGTGGCAACGAAGAAACCTCCCCAGCTCCTGGTTCATGCGCTCCACCTGCCCATTTGACTGAGGCCTATAACCGGAAGTGAGGCTGGCCGTGGCCCCGATCTTCTCCAGGAAAGCCTTCCACACTCGGGAGGTGAATTGGGGGCCACGTTCTGAGACGATGTCCTCCGGAAGTCCATAGTGCCGGAAGACCTGTTGAACCAGTTAGTGGCAAAAAACGCCATGATTTTCAGAACCGATCTATGACCACCATGACTGTGGTGAAGCCGTCAGAATGTGGCAGGTCGGTGACAAAGTCTATGGACAGGTGTGACCAAGGTCGCTGAGGCACTGGTAGAGGAACTAGTTTGCCTGCCGGGGCGTTCCGAGGTGTCTTCGTTTGGGCACATACGGAACAGGAGTTGACATAGCGAGAGACATCCATAGCCAAGGTGGGCCACCAGTATTTTTATAATAGAGAATGCGTAATACCGGAGTGCCCTGCCATTAGGGTGGTGTGCGCCCAGATCAGCAGGCAGTCACCGACACTGGTGGGTACATACACGTGCCCCGGAGGGGCATTGGCAGGTGCTGGGTCCTCCTGAGCCGCCAGGTGGATGTCTTCATCCACATCCCAAACGACAGGTGCAACGATGACAGGTGCAACCTTCCTTTCTCCGGTATGGTGCATCCTGGAGAGTGCGTCAGCTTTCACATTCTGGGATCCTGGGCAGTAGGACAGAATGAACTGAAAGCGAGTAAGAAATTGGGCCCACCTGGCTTGACGAGAGTTCATCCGTTTCGCTGACGGTTTGTGCTCCAAATTTCGGTGGTCAGTAAGAATCCGGAATGGATGGACTGCGCCCTCCAGCCTGTCTCCATTCCTCCAGAGCGAGGACCACCACCAAAAGATCCCTGTCTCCAACTCCATAGTTCCTCTCTGCGGGGGTAAACTTTTTGAGAAAATGTGACAGGGTTACATTTTCTCTGGCTTACCTTGCTGCTGGGAGAGGACCGCACCCACGCCATCCTTAGATGCGTCCACCTCCAGGATGAAAGGACAAGATGGATCTGGGTGTTTTAGGATGGGCGCTGTGGTGAACCTCTCCTTCAGCCTCTTGAAGGCAGCATCAGCCTCAGGGTTCCAGGCCAGCTTCTGAAGCCCACCCTTAAGGATAGAGGTGAGCGGGGCGGCTATGGAGCTGAAGGACCTGATGAAACGCTGGTAGAAATTGCCGAAGCCCAGGAAGCTCTGTAGGCCCTTGATGGTGGTGGGGACTGGCCATGACCTGACGGCGTACGTCTTCTCTTTTTCCATGAACACCCCCTGAGGACTGATCCTGTATCCCAGGAAGGAGATGGCCTGTTGGTGGAATTCGCATTTCTCCCCCTTCACCAACAGGCTGTGTTCCCGGAGGCGGAGTAGGACAGCTCTGACGTCCCTGACGTGCCCCTCGAACGTAGCCGAGTAGATCAGGATATCGTCAATGTACACCACCACCTGTCTACACAGCATGTTTTGGAACACGTCATTGACGAAGGACTGGAACACAGAAGGTGCATTGGCGAGGCCGTAGGGCATGACGCAGTATTCATAGTGGCCTGAGGTAGTGCTGAATGCCGTCTTCCACCCGTCTCCTTCCCGGATTCGGATCAGGTTGTAGGCACTCCTCAGGTCCAACTTGATAAAGTACCAGGCCCCTCGTAGCTGCTCGATGGCCGACGGAACCAGAGGGAGGGGGTACCGGTACTTGGTGGTGACTGCGTTCTGCCCCCTGTAGTCAATGCACGGCCTCAGTCCTTCGTCTTTTTTGGCCACGAAGAAGAAGCTAGCGGCGGCAGGAGAGGTAGAGCGTCTGATGAAACCCTGTTTCAGGGTTTCTGCCACATACTTCTCCATGGCCTCAGTCTACGCCATGGAAAGGGAGTAAATGCGACTCTTTGGGGGGTGTTGTCCCACCAGCAGGTCAATGGCACAGTCCCAGGGCCTGTGAGGAGGGAGACACGTAGCCTTTGATCAAGAAAAGACAATCGGAGAGATCTGCATACTCACGTGGAATGTTGGGCTGGAGGGCGGACTCCGGACTCTCCACTGACGTGGAACAACAAACCACCGGCAGGCAGGTCTTCCGGTATGAGGTGGACCAGGCTGTGATCCTCTTAGTGATCCAATTGATGGTGGGGTTGTGTTGTCTGAGCCAGGGCAATCCCAAGACGATCTGGTGAAGGGGTGACGTGACGATGTGGAATGACAGCTCCTCGTGGTGCTCCGGTAGTGTGGGAATGGTGACGGTGATGGGGAGAGTGACGTGTGTAATGGTGCCTGATCCAAGTGGTTTATTGTCCAGCGAGGTGACGTGTAGCGGAGAAGGCAGTGGCATGGTGGGCAACCCCCATTCAGAGACCAACTCCATATCTATAAGGTTACCCGCTGATCCGGAATCTATCATTGCAGTGGAAATGGAAGAGAAGGAATAACCAGTCACCGTTATGGGAATGAAAAACAATGGTTTTGTGATAGGAGATGACGTAACACTCACGGAGCAGCGACGGGAGTCATACTGCCTAGATTGGGAGCCGCCAGGAAATCTGTGGTATGTGGTGGTGTAGCAGGTGCTGCCCACCTCCATGGGTGAGGACTCGGAAGCAGGGCGGTTTCCATAGCTCAGATGGGGTGAGCGTCGAGGCTCCGGGAGGTGTTGGGGACGCCGTCTGTATCTCAACATGTCGTCAAGACGGATGGACGTGGCGATGAGGGTATCAAGGTCCATGTCGTCGTCCCGACATGCGAGTTCCGTCTTGATGTCCTCCCGTAAGCCTCTCCTGAAGGCCGTGCGCACAGCACGCTCATTCCAGCCGGAAGACGCCGCCACTGTACGAAAGCTCAGAGCGTACTAGGACACGGGCCCCTCTCCCTGATGTAGCTGGAGAAGACGCTCATCCCCGTCCTTTCCCTCCGTTGGATGATCGAACACCGCCCTGTACCGAGCGAGGCAGGTGGGTTAGGGAAGCGCCGCGGCCTCACCTCCTTCCTCGACTGCCTTGGCCCAATCCAGCGCCTTTCCTTTAAGTAGCGAAATCACCAGCGCTATCCTGGCTTGGTCAGATGCCCCAGGCTGACGCGCCAGATAAAGTGAAACCTGTAGCAGGAAGCCGCTACATTTAATAGTTTTACCGTCATAGCGCTCCGGTAGGGCGAGGGGTCCCTCAGAAGTTGGTGACAGCACGGGAACAGGTGGACTGGGTGCACTCGCCACTCCCTGAGGTGGAACCGGAGCGCTGGGCAGATTATGCAGAGTTTGGAGCACTTCCTGCATGGCAGCGTTCAACTGAGCAAGCTGCTGCTGGTGCTGGTCGAGGCGCTGGGAAACTCCAGGAAGATTACCTGCTGCATCCAGTTTCGTGAGAGCTGTGTAATTCTGTGACGAGTACTGAGGATACGAAGAGGCAGGACGCAGATGCAGGAATCAACAAGGTAAAGGTTTACTTAACAATGAGAAAGAGAATAACAAGGAGCGAGTAAACGACACGACGCTAACAATTACACACAACTATGACTGAACAGTCCAGGGCTATAAAGTGGTGGTGATGAGATGATAATAATAATAATATGCCATTTAGCAGATGCTTTTATCCAAAGCGACTTGCAGTCATGTGTGCATACATTTTTACGTATGGGTGGTCCCGGGGATTGAACCCACTACTCTGGCGTTACAAGCGCCATGCTCTACCAATTGAGCTACTGAGGACCACATGATGAGGTGCAGGTGCACTGGAGGTGATTAGCGTGCATTGGTTTTCCATTCCTGTGTTGCCTCTGTGGTGCGCTCAGACCGGTGGCTCAGTAGACCGGCGAATCACAGCGCCGGAGGGGAGCAACGGGAGGAGACGTGACACAATGGCTACTTCTTTCCCCCTGGTGATGATCCTATAGATTACAGGGCTTTTTCATCCATTTCCTTAATTGTTATACTGCCTGGTAGTTATATAATTAGTTCTCAGAAGAGCTAGCCATCTTCTCCACACAGACTCTCCATCCGGTTGTCAATCAGTGCATTGTCAGCCTAATGGAATTCCACTAGTAATGAGCTTTGGTATTCCCTACACTGTCATTGCAAATTACTATTGAGCTCTTTTGAATGCACAGTGGTCCAATTGCACTAGACAGCACTTATCTCGCCCTGGAGCTGTTGGTATGGACTGGCATGGCAGAGAGATCGAGATCATAGCTGATGGTGAATGTAGATAGTCATTCTGCTAAATGTTTGGTTGATGTTCCTGCAGCAGGTGTGCCTACAGTATTTATCCTGTAGCTTTGCTTAGAGGATACAGTTTAGATGTGCTTCTGAGGCTGATGGTGTTAATATAACCTTTACATGGTAGACTTACGCTCCATTATAAAGCCATGAGGACACACGGGCAATACAGTCAAAATCAAATCAAATTGTATTTGTCCCTTGCGCCGAATACAACAGGTGTATGCTTACTTACAAGCCCTTAACCAACAATGCAGTTTTAAGAAACATAAGACTTAATAATTTTTTTTTTTACAAAATAAACTAAAGTAAAAAATTAAAGAGCAACAATAAAATAACAATAACGAACCTATATACAGTGGGTACCGGTACCTAGTCAATGTGTGGGGGTACAAGTTAGTCGAGGTAATTGAGGTAATACTGTATGCACATGTACGTAGGGGTAAAGTGACTATGCATATATAATAGATAATAAACAGCGAGTAGCAGCAGTGTGCAAATAGTCCGGGTAGCCATTGGATTAGCTGTTCAGCAGTCTTATGGCTTGGGGGTAGAAGCTGCTCAGAAGCCTTTTGGACCTAGACTTGGCTCTCTGGTACCGGTTGCCGTGCGGTAGCAGAGAGCTATCAGAGTATATTAGGGGGCAGGATGGAGGGTGCGTGAAAGTCAGTAGCGGCCATGATCTAGTCAGACAGACGGGACAGACGGCCCCTGCATACATAGACACAGTATGGGACTGTGAACATGTTACGTAGGCCTATAAGTCCTAGCTGCTTTAAAATGCATAACATAAACTGCAAATCACTTAATTTCACCCACAAAACAGAACCAAATGTATTCAGATGATATCAATTAATAAAAAAATAAAAAAAATATTATTTGAATCAGCGTTTAATCTGCCCCCTCATTTTAAGTAGATTTGTGAGTCATTTATGTAGTCTTTTCAGACACTAATCTCCTTTTCATCATGGTTGGAGATAGAGGAAAGATTAAATAGATTGTTGCTGAAGCTTGTGTAAATTGATTGCTTCCGCCTGTAACGTTGACGTAGGGAGTCAGGAAGCAGGTGCAGTTAGTGAGTTTAATAATAATGAACATAGAACGAGACAAAACAAGAGAAACGTCTGACAAGGAAACATCACCAATACAGTGGCTTGCGAAAGTATTCACCCCCCTTGGCATTTTTCCTATTTTGTTGCCTTACAACCTGGAATTAAAATGGATATTTTGGGGGTTTGTATCATTTGATTTACACAACATGCCTACCACTTTGAAGATGCAAAATATTTATTATTGTGAAACAAACAAGAAATAAGAAAAAAAAACAGAAAACTTGAGCGTGCATAACTATTCACCCCCCCAAAGTCAATACTTTGTAGAGCCACCTTTTGCAGCAATTACTACAGCTGCAAGTCTCTTGGGGTATGTCTCTATAAGCTTGGCACATCTAGCCACTGGGAATATTGCCCATTCTTCAAGGCAAAACTGCTCCAGCTCCTTCAAGTTGGATGGGTTCCGCTGGTGTACAGCAATCTTTAAGTCATACCACAGATTCTCAATTGGATTGAGGTCTGGGCTTTGACTAGGCCATTCCAAGACATTTAAATGTTTCCCCTTAAACCACTCAAGTGTTGCTTTAGCAGTATGCTTAGGGTCATTGTCCTGCTGGAAGGTGATCATCCGTCCCAGTCTCAAATCTCTGGAAGACTGAAACAGGTTTCCTTCAAGAATTTCCCTGTATTTAGCGCCATCCATCATTCCTTCAATTCTGATCAGTTTGCCAGTCCCTGCCGATGAAAAACATCCCCACAGCATGATGCTGCCACCACCATGCTTCACTGTGGGGATGGTGTTCTCGGGGTGATGAGAGGTGTTGGGTTTGCGCCAGATATAGTGTTTTCTTTGATGGACAAAAAGCTCAATTTTAGTCTCATCTGACCAGAGTACCTTCTTCCATATGTTTGGGGAGTCTCCCACATGCCTTTTGGCGAACACCAAACGTGTTTGCTTATTTTTTGCTTTAAGCAATGGCTTTTTTCTGGCCACTCTTCCGTGAAGCCCAGCTCTGTGGAGTGTATGGCTTAAAGTGGTCCCATGGACAGATACTCCAATCTCCGCTGTGGCGCTTTGCAGCTCCTTCAGTGTTATCTTTGGTCTCTTTGTTGCCTCTCTGATTAATGCCCTCCTTGCCTGGTCCGTGAGTTTTGGTGGGCGGCCCTCTCTTTGTTTGTTTTGGTGCCTTATTCTTTCCATAAAAAAAAAATGAATTTAATGGTGCCCCGTGGGATGTTCAAAGTTTCAGATGTTTTTTTATAACCCAACCTTGATCTGTACTTCTCCACAACTTTGTCCCTGACCTGTTTGGAGAGCTCCTTGGTCTTCATGGTGCCGCTTGCTTGGTGGTGCCCCTTGCTTGGTGGTGTTGCAGACTCTGGGGCCTTTCAGAACAGTTGTATATATACTGAGATCATGTGACAGATCATGTGACACTTAAATTGCACACAGGTGGACTTTATTTAACTAATTATGTGACTTCTGAAGGTAATTGGTTGCACCAGATCTTATTTAGGGGCTTCATAGCAAAGGGGTGAAATACATATGCACGCACTACTTTTATGTTATTTATTTATTTGAATTTTTTGAAACAAGTTATTCTTTTCATTTCACGTAACAAATTTGGACTAGTTTGTGTATGTCCATTATATGACATCCAAATAAAAATCTATTTAAATTACAGGTTGTAATGCAACAAAATAGGTAAAACACCAAGGGGGATGAATACTTTTGCAAGGCACTGTACTACCTGATGACTGATAACAAAAGAGTGCTTGCTATATAAAGGGTAAGTAATTAGGGAGTAATGAAGTATGAAGTCCAGATGTGACTGATAATGCGAAGCAGGTGTGCGTAAAGATGGGTTGCCAGGACCGGTGGTTAGTAGAGGGGGAGCGGGAGTAGACGTGACAGTACCCCCCCCCCCCCGACGTGCGGTACCAGCCGCATGACATTCCGGCCAGGAGGATGGCCCCGAGGGCGAGGAGTGGGCCGGTCCGGACGGCGAAAGTGGAATTCTCGGATGATGTTGGTCATCCACCAAAACCCAGCACCGCTCCTCTGGACCGTACCCCTCCCAGTCCACCAGGTACTGGAGCCGACCGCCACGACGTCGGGAGTCCAGGAGTGATCTGACGATGAGACGTAGGTGTGCGTAAAGATGGGTTGCCAGGACTGGTGGTTAGTAGACCGGCGACGTCGAGCGCCGGAGAGGGGGAGCAGGAGTAGATGTGACACCGATCAGCTCTGCGTGTCTCAGTGTGTCCTCCTGGAGTTCAGAGTTGAACATTGCATCCACTGGGGCAGAGACATCCCCATTCCCCTCATGTTATCTACAAGTTTTCTATTTGATTATAGAGATTGGGTTTTGTGATAACCAAGTAGTATACAATTAGATGAGAACGACAATGGTTATCAAATTAATCCACCGCTGTCTAATTTCTAATCAGTAATCCAATACGACGTTGTGCCACTGTTGTAATGTAATTGAATCATGTCGTAATCCTAAAATTACTCAAGCACGAATGTTGCAGTGCATATTCATCACCTCCGATACAAACCAAGATAACAGAACTGGACATAAATCCACAAGATGTGTCCCATAGACAATCATATTCTTTCTTCAGACCTTTTACATCTTGTACATTATATTTTGTCTTGTTTATTCATCAAACCTTTCAGCTGCATTTTTTAAAGTGGTTAAAGATTGGATTATTGCGCTATATTCAGGGTGTTAGCCACTAGACAGACATAAGAATGTAAATAGCTGCTATTTATTCATTTATTCAGTATTTACCACAGCTATGAAGTTTAATGAATAACCCCTCTAGAGACTGATTTCCTGATCTCTCTCTGCCTCCTCTCTTCTCCTCTAACAGACAGTAAACACAGAGGGAACGCCTCCTCTGTGTGAAACAGTAGGGACACAGGCAGGCCGGCTGGCCGTTCCACAGTACTTACTGTTGGAGACGTAGGAGGGAGGGAGCCTCCCGTTGAAGTGTAATTGGAGAAAAACCTTGTGGAGTGTGCTCCTCTCCGGGGGTCTGCTCTCCTCCCCGTGCCAACAGGCCAGCAGGGGAGGAGAGAAATTAAGGGATGGAGGAAGAGAGGAGAGGCAAAGTCAAAGGCCACGGAGGAGAGATGCACTTGAAAAGGTTTTTTATCATTACGTTGCCCTGCCTTAATTACACTGAAGCCCTATCGACTGAGATAGCTGGTAGAGTTTCTAAACACATACAGAGCTGCACCGTAAGACCTCTCAGCCCCCGAGTAGCCCCTCTGATATACCAACACACCAACATGTCTGGGGGAGGGAGGCAAAGCATAATCAAGATGAGACCTTTTCGGTGTTGGGTCAATTCTCCTCTCAACGCTCTCGCAGTCTTGCAAAGGAGGGCAAGTGAGGAATAAATACGTATCAGGGAATTTGACTGTAATTAGCTTGGTCGCTCAACCTCACTGCTGCAGCTAACAACAGTGAATACATTATGAGTTCTTATAAATATGTCTATGAGGTGTACAGATTACTCTTTAGTAGCCAGCTCTCAATAATTGAGTATATTGTGTTACCGTGTTGGATGCAGCATCATCCAAATAGAAAACTGCAGATAGGTTGAGTCTGGAAAACAGAAACTCATTACATCCAATTTTTGTTCCTCTCCACCTCTCCAAGTCACCTCATAATCATAGTTTTTTTAGGGGACAGGTGCAGAGTTTCCAGAGTTGGCCAGAGCATCTGAACTATTTCAAGTCCGTTAAGGAGTGTTTCCAATCAAGAAATGCCTGTTGGTTAGCTATCAGCTCACTCCAGGCCACCAGACTCTCTCTGATACATTCTGTTTCCATGCCCATTCATCAACCTGGCCCCTTCTCCAGGGGTTACCATCTGGGACCCTCCTGTTACACACTCCTATAGACTCTCTAATCTCTCTTCAGACGGGTCACCTCCTGTGCCCCGTTCTGATTAAACAGAGACCGAATGGACAGAACGGAGAGAGGATTAGAGTGAAGGAGAGAAAGAGAGAGATAGCATAAAGGTTTTCGAGGGGAATGAAGCAGAGAATCTTTAAAGCTTTTCAGCAGGGAAACTGGATGTGGTAAATTTCTACTGGAGCCACAATGCATGGTTTGGAAAGGATTCCATTTGGAGGCAGCATCATTCAAAGCAGAAAGTAGAGAGGGATTTGTCATGCCGGCTGCTTCTGAGGTCAAGGTACACTGATATCATCTCACTATCATACTGCGATTAGTCCCACTCTCCAGCACCGCACAGCTATCTTTCCACCCCTCCCTCCCTCGCTCCCGCTCTCTTTCTCCTTCTTGCTCTCCTCTTCACTCTCCTACTTCTTCTGTCTATTTCTATATTTCTCACTATCTCCCTCGCTCTACTCCCCCTATCTCTCCCCTATCTTTCTCTCTCCTCTCTTTCGTACTCCCGCTCTCTATCGATCGATTTCCTGGTCTGATTTGACAAACACCCAGGGATATAGTATTGGTAAACAGGGACCAATTAAAATGAAGTAATATTGGGCTCTCCCTCAGCTATGCTAGATACAACTGTTAGAATATTCGGTTAAGCTGATAAAAGCTGAATAGTTGTCTGAATGGTATTATATTATGTTAACTGTGGATATATGTGGATATATGTTAATTTATTGTTGTTATGTGAATAACATACTGATAATGACCTCAGAATGTTTCCTATGGTGGAGTTTAATTAAGCATTTATAGAATATTAAAACAATGCTATCTATATTTTCTAAGACTAAACTGTCAAGTCTTCTCTCTGTATTTGTTGAAAAATGTGATGGCTGCCAACAATCGGTTGATATATTGGTTGGATGCGGCATAGAGAAGTCTTTACAACTCACACTGACTCAAGGGTTAACAATTGCTGTTTGACGGTGCCTCTGGGACCCAGCTCCTCTGACTCCGATCAATAGTAAAATCACATTGTATGATTTTTAAGTAATGAATTTGCATTTTATTGCATGACATAAGTATTTGATACATCAGAAAAGCAGAACTTAATATTTGGTACAGAAACCTTTGTGTCATAATGTGAGGTGTAGGTGGGGTTGAAGTCAGGCGCAGGACACCGAGGTATAGTCCAAAATGTTTACTAAAGTCCAAAAATGAACAAAGTACAAACACTATGCACGGCCACAATACAAACAAGGTGGCGACTAAGCGCAATTACGCATAGACAAGCGTAATTACAAAAAATACACAAAAACACGACACGAACCACAAGACGACTGGCGAAAACAACACACAACTAATCCATACAAACACAGGGAACTTATAGGACATGTAATCAACGCAAACCAGACACAGGTGCAACGGACAGACAAAAGCAATCGCACATGAAACATCCAACGGTGGCAGCTAGTACTCCGGGGACGGCGAACGCCTTTGCCTGCCCGAACCAGGAGGAGGAGCAGTCTCGGCCGAAACCGTGACAGTACCCCCCCCTTGACACGCGGCTCCAGCCGTGCGCCGACCCCGACCTCGGGGACGGCCAGGAGGACGCGGACCCGGGCGCGTGGGATGCCCATGGTGGAACTCTGTCAGGAGGGATGGATCGAGGATGTCCCTCCTGGGCACCCAGCACCGTTCCTCCGGACCGTACCCCCTCCCACTCCACGAGATATTGGAGACCACTCCTCCGGCGCCTGGAGTCCAAGATGGTCCGGACCCTGTACGCCGGGACCCCCTCGATGTCCAAAGGGGGCGGAGGGGTCTCTCCTATCTCCTCTTCTTGGAGTGGGCCAGCTACCACCGGCCTGAGAAGAGACACATGGAACGAGGGGTTAATATTTTTGTACTCAATAGGCAGTTGTAATCTGTAACACACCTCGTTCAATCTTCTCAGGACTTTGAAGGGGCCCCCACAAACCGCCGACCCAGCTTCCGGCAGGGCAGGCGGAGGGGCAGGTTTCGAGTCGAGAGCCAGACTCGATCTCCCGGTGCGTACACCGGCCCCTCACTGCGGTGGCGATCGGCGCCGCCTTGTGTTGACGGATGGCACGCTGCAGATGGACATGGGCAGCGTCCCACGTCTCCTCCGAGCGCCGAATCCACTGCGTCCACCGCAGGGGCCTCGGTCTGGCTCTCGTGCCACGGTGCCAGGACCGGCTGATACCCTAAAATACACTGGAAAGGTGTTAATCCGGTGGAGGAGTGGCGGAGAGAGTTCTGGGCCATCTCTGCCCAGGGGATATACCTCGACCACTCCTCCGGCCGGTCCCGGCAATAGGACCTCAAAAACCTACCCACATCCTGGTTAACACGTTCAACCTGCCCATTGCTCTCTGGGTGGTACCCCGAGGTAAGGCTAACCGAGACCCCCAGGCGTTCCATAAAAGCCCCCCAGACTCTGGAGGTGAACTGGGGACCTCGGTCGGACACAATATCCTCGGGGACCCCATAGTGCCGGAACACGTGGGTAAAGAGGGCCTCGGCGGTCTGTAGGGCAGTAGGGAGACCCGGCAGTGGGAGGAGACGACAGGCCTTAGAAAACCGATCCACAACGACCAAAATGGTGGTATTACCCTGGGAAGGGGGTAGATCGGTCACAAAATCTACCGATAGGTGGGACCATGGTCGTTGTGGAACGGGCAGAGGATGTAACTTACCCCTGGGCAAATGTCTAGGTGCCTTACACTGGGCACACACCGAGCAGGAGGAGACATAAACCCTCACATCCCTGGCTAATGTTGGCCACCAGTATTTCACGCTAAGGCAGTGCACCGTCCGACCAATACCAGGATGTCCAGAGGAGGGTGATGTATGAGCCCAAGAAATAAGCCGATCACGAACCTCGAGCGGAACGACGTCCGCCCCCCACAGGACACTCGGGGGAGTAGGGTCGGTACGCAGCGCCCGCTCGATTTCCGCATCGACCTCCCACACTACCGGAGCCACCAGACAAGACTCCGGAAGTATGTAAGTGGGCTCAATGGACCTCTCCTCCGTGTCATACTGCCGGGACAGTGCGTCTGCCTTACCGTTCTGGGACCCAGGGATGTATGTGATCTTAAAAACAAACCGGGTCAGGAACATGTTCCACCTAGCCTGACGAGGGTTCAATCTCCTAGCTGCCCGGATGTACTCCAGGTTACGGTGATCAGTCAGAATGAGAAAAGGGTGTTGAGCCCCCTCAAGCCAATGCCTCCACACCTTTAGGGCCTGGACTACAGCTAACAGCTCCCTGTCCCCAACGTCATAATTGCGCTCCGCCGAGCTGAGCTTCTTGGAGTAGAACGCACAGGGGCGGAGCTTAGGTGGCGTGCCGGACCGTTGTGACAGGACTGCCCCAATACCGGTCTCGGACGCGTCCACCTCTACTTGGAAAGGCAAAGAGGGATCCGGATGCGCCAGCACCGGGGCCGAGGCGAACAGGTTCTTCAGCTTGACAAATGCCCTGTCCGCCTCAGCTGACCACTGCAAGCGCACCGGACCCCCCTTTAGCAGAGACGTAATGGGAGCTGCAACCTGTCCAAAGCCCCGGATAAACCTCCGATAGTAATTAGCAAAACCCAAGAACCGCTGCACCTCTTTTACGGTGGTTGGAGTTTGCCAATTACGCACAGCCGATACCCGATCTACCTCTATCTCCACGCCAGACGCGGACAACCGATAACCCAAAAAAGAGACGGACTCCTGGAAGAACAAGCATTTCTCTGCCTTGACATACAAGTCATGCTCCAACAGTCGTCTCAATACTGGCGCACCTGGGCTACATGCTCGGCTCGTGTAGAAGAATACACTAGAATGTCGTCAATGTACACCACTACACCCTGCCCATGCATGTCCCGGAAAATCTCATCAACAAAGGATTGGAAGACTGAAGGAGCATTCATTAACCCGTACGGCATGACGAGATACTCGTAATGACCCGAGGTGGTGCTAAATGCTGTTTTCCATTCATCCCCCTCCCTAATGCGCACCAAATTGTACGCGCTCCTGAGATCCAACTTTGTGAAGAAACGCGCTCCGCGTAATGACTCCGTCATCGTCGCAATCAGTGGAAGTGGGTAACTGTATTTTACGGTGATCTGATTGAGACTACGGTAATCAATACACGGGCGCAATCCCCCGTCCCTTTTTCTTCACAAAGAAGAAACTCGAGGGAGACCGGAGAAGTAGAGGGCCGTATGTATCCCTGTGCCAAGGACTCGGCTATGTAAGTCTCCATAGCCGCAGTTTCCTCTTGAGACAAGGGATACACATGACTCCTGGGAAGAGCTGCTCCGGTCTGGAGATTTATCGCACAGTCCCCCTGTCTATGAGGAGGTAGCCGTGCTGCCCTCGCTTTGCTAAACGCTAGAGCTAAATCCTCATACTCGGGGGGAATGCGCAGTGCGGGCACTTGGTTCGGACTCTCTACCGAGGTCGCCCCTATGGAAACACCTAGACATCTCCCTACACACTGGGCAGACCACTCCATAAGAGCCCTCTGTTGCCACGCTATGGTAGGATCGTGGGTGCTTAACCAGGGAAGCCCCAACACCACTGGATACGCAGGAGAGTCAATCAGATAGAACTGAATGACTTCCTCATGACCCCCCTGCGTAGTCATCGTCAGCGGTGCTGTGACATCCCTGATCAGACCTGACCCCAACGGCCGGCTGTCCAAAGCATGGACAGGGAATGGAACTTCTACCGGCCGAAGGGGAATTCCTAACCTAGCACAAAATGCCCTATCAATAAAGTTCCCAGCTGCGCCTGAATCTACTAGCGCCTTATGCTGGGAATGAGGGTGCCACCTGTGGGAAACGCACAGGAATGCTCATGTGACCAACAGAGAGCTCTGGGTAAGTGGGGCGCCTACTCACCTGAAATGACTCCCCAGTGCGTGACCTGTTGTCCCCTCTCTCAGAAAACCTTCCCCAGCACCTGGCCGCGGTGTGTCCTCCACGGCCACAGTTGGTGCAGGGGTTGGTTTTCCTCGGGTTCTCCCTCCTCCTCTCTCTAGCGCCAGCACCCCCCGAGCTCCATAGGAATTGGCTCAGAGGTGCTGGAGGATGGAATGGACGACCCCCACTCGGGACGTCCGCGGGTGGCCAGCAGGGTGTCAAGCCTGATGGAGATGTCCACCAGCTGGTCGAAGCATAGATTGTTGTCCCTGCAGGCCAGCTCACGACGGACGTCCTCTCGCAGGCTACACCGGTACTGGTCGATGAGGGCCCTCTCATTCCATCCCGAATCCGCAGCTAACGTCCGGAACTCCAGTGCGAACTCCTGTGCGCTCCTCTTCTCCTGTCGGAGGTAGAACAGACGCTCCCCCGCCGCCTTCCCTTCAGGTGGGTGATCGAAGACTGCCCGGAAGCGGCGGGAGAACTCAGCGTAGGTGATGGTAGCTGCGTCTATTCTCCTCCATTCGGCGTTGGCCCATTCCAACGCCTTGCCGGATAGACAGGAGATGAGGGCGGAGACGCTCTCGTATCCCGAGGGCGCTGGGTGTATAGTAGCCAGGTATAGTTCTATCTGCAGGAGGAACCCCTGACACCCGGCTGCAGAACCGTCATATGCCCTCGGGAGCGAGAGCCGAATGCCACTGGGTCCCGGTGCTGAGAGAGGAGGACTGGTCGTTGGTGATGGGATAGTGGGCGATGGCGTGGGCACTTCCCTAGTCACCAAACGACTCAGCTTGTTGGACGCCTCGTCAAGGGCGGCCTCAAGTTGCTGGAACAAAATGTCTTGATATCGTAATTGTTCCTCCAGCAACCTGGGTGCCGCCACTGCTCCTGCTGACTCCATAAAGGTGTGTTGTTCTGTCATAATGTGAGGTGTAGGTGGGGTTGAAGTCAGGCGCAGGACACCGAGGTATAGTCCAAAATGTTTACTAAAGTCCAAAAATGAACAAAGTACAAACACTATGCACGGCCACAATACAAACAAGGTGGCGACTAAGCGCAATTACGCATAGACAAGCGTAATTACAAAAATACACAAAAAACACGACACGAACCACAAGACGACTGGCGAAAACAACACACAACTAATCCATACAAACACAGGGAACTTATAGGACATGTAATCAACGCAAACCAGACACAGGTGCAACGGACAGACAAAAGCAATCGCACATGAAACATCCAACGGTGGCAGCTAGTACTCCGGGGACGGCGAACGCCTTTGCCTGCCCGAACCAGGAGGAGGAGCAGTCTCGGCCGAAACCGTGACACTTTGTTTGCAATTACAGAGATCATACGTTTCCTGTAGGTCTTGACCAGGTTTGCACACACTGCAGTAGGGATTTTGGCCCACTCCTCCAAACAGACCTTCTCCAGATCCTTCAGGTTTCGGGGCTGTCGCTGGGCAATACGGACTTTCAGCTCCCTCCAAAGATTTTCTATTGGGTTCAGATCTGGAGACTGGCTAGGCCACTCCATGACCTTGAGATGCTTCTTACGGAGCCACTCCTTAGTTGCCCTGGCTGTGTGTTTTGGGTCGTTGTCATGCTGGAAGACCCAGCCACGACCCATCTTCAATGCTCTTACTGAGGGAAGGAGGTTGTTGGCCAAGATCTCGCGATACATGGCCCCATCCATCCTCCCCTCAATACGGTGCAGTCGTCCTGTCCCCTTTGCAGAAAAGCATCCCCAAAGAATGATGTTTCCACCTCCATGCTTCACGTTGGGATGGTGTTCTTGGGGTTGTACTCATCCTTCTGTTAGGCCTACTGCTGATAGGTAGCTCTCTCTGCTCTCTCCCTCCCCTCTGTCTGTCCTTGATTGCAGGAGTGAAGTCTGGTGTGCGGGAGTCAGGGTTCCAGCTGCAGCTCATTCACCATATCACCTCAGCCTTTAAGACCCGGTCAAACTTACCACTCATCGTCAGATCATAGTCAAGACGACCATGTTAGTCTCGCTGCCGACTCAACCTGGTTATTTTTGCTCTTTGTGTTTTTGGTCTGTTCTATTTACTTTTTCTCCTGTGCCACAGATATTTGGAACCTGACTCCTGCCTCCGCTTCACTCCTGCCACCACCATCCTGCTCTCCATTACCGGACCTCTCTTTTGGACTCACCACGGACACTAGGACATTACGGTACCACACCTGCCCTGATCTGGATCTGTTACCCTCCCTGTACCTGGACTTGCTCTTCCCATATATTTGGAAACCTGGACTTTGAACATTGTAAATAAACCTGTTAAAACTTCTCTGGCTTGGTGTACTTGTCTGCATTTGGGTTCTTATCCAGTTAAATCTTAACAGTATGATCTGACCAACATGAACCCAGCAGACAGTAGCTCGGATACCACCCCAGAGTGCACTCAAATTTGGACTGCCATAGCCAATCAGGGCATTTTACTTGGCCAACATGATACCCTGTTTAAAACGATTGCTGAGGACAGTCAGGTGCTGCTTAATCAGGTTCAATTACTCTCCAATCAAGTATCTGCCCTTACTACCCCTTCAGCCCAGATCAGAGAGCCTTTTGTTCCTGCTCCAGAGCGCTATGACGGGAACATGGGAACCTGTGGCGATTTTTGACTCAATGCTCGTTAGTGTTTGAACAACAGCCCCTCACCTACGCCTCAGAAAGAGCCCGTATTGCCTACCTTATCAACTCTACTAGCGGTTCCGCTCGTGCCTGGGGATCCGCGGTCTGGGAGAGTCAGTCGGACATTTGCAACGCTTACGATGCCTTCACCACGGAGATGAGGAAGGTTTTTGACCACCCCGTACGAGGCAAGGAGGCTGCGAAACGGCTGTTTTCTCTTCGGCAGGGGGCTCGTGAGTGTGGCGGAGATGGCAGTGGAGTTTCGGACTTTAGCAGCAGTGAGTGGTTGGAATGACGAGGCATTACAAGGAGTGTTCATCAATGCTTTGTCTGAGACCTTAAAAGATGAATTGGTGTCATATGATGAATCGCCTACGCTGGATAATCTTATTTCACTCACTATCAGGTTGGATAATCGGATTCGGGAGCGCCGCCGGGAGAGGA
Source organism: Coregonus clupeaformis (assembly GCF_020615455.1). Taxonomy (NCBI): domain Eukaryota; kingdom Metazoa; phylum Chordata; class Actinopteri; order Salmoniformes; family Salmonidae; genus Coregonus; species Coregonus clupeaformis. The sequence continues at coordinate 31,636,144 of NC_059200.1, forward strand.
GTGTTAGTTCCAAGCAACCTGTCTGTCATCAACAAACTCCTCCCTGCATCGTCCCTACGGAGAGAGCCGTGTCTTCCCGAGTCGATACGAGGAGCACTGAACCCGGGCCATGGAGGTGGGTCGTGCACGGTTGTCCTCAGAGGAGCGTGCACGTCGTATTCAGGCTCGGGTCTGCCTGTATTGTGGAGAAGCTGGTCATTTCGTTCCTTCCTGCCCAGTTCGTCCGGGAAAAGGGGCCGGCTCATCATTAATGGGAGAAGTTTTGGTGAGCCGAGCAGCGGATTCTTCCTCTTCTCCCCGCATTCTGCTCCAGGCATCCCTCCAGTGGCAGTCCCAGAATTTCTCTGTTAGTGCGCTGATTGACTCTGGTGCCGACGAAAGCTTTTTGGATAGAGAGTGGGCTCAACAAATGGATTTGGAGACTGTTCCTATGGACTGTCCGCTGCAGGCTAAGGGTCTAAATGGACAATTGTTGACCCGCATTACCCATCAGACTGTTCCTGTTTGTCTTAGAGTGTCGGGAAATCATCAGGAGAACATTCAATTCCATATTATCGACTGCCCACAGACTCCCCTGGTCCTTGGTATCCCCTGGCTCATAAAACACAATCCACACATTGATTGGGTGACAGGTAGCATTGTTTCATGGAGCACATTTTGTCATGTGAATTGTTTGTGTTCTGCTCAGACTCCTGCCAGTACGGTGCCTCAACCTCCACTGGAGTCCATGGATCTTTCTGCTGTTCCTGACGTGTATCATGACCTGGCATCCGTTTTCTGCAAACACAGAGCTACTTCTCTTCCTCCTCACCGGCCTTACGACTGCGCCATTGACCTCCAGCCAGGAGCCCCGCTCCCCAGCAGTCGCCTGTACAATCTCTCCCGGCCGGAGACGGAGGCTATGGAGAACTACATTCGGGACTCCTTGGCGGCAGGTATTATGCGTCCTTCCTCGTCACCTGTAGGAGCGGGATTCTTTTTTGTTGCTAAGAAGGATAAGACCCTCAGACCCTGTATTGATTACCGTGGACTTAACAACATCACCATTAAGAACAAGTATTCTCTGCCTTTGATTAATTCTGCTTTTCCCCTCCTTCATGGTGCTACCATCTTTACGAAACTGGATCTACGAAATGCGTATCACCTGGTGCGCATTCGTAAGGGTGATGAATGGAAGACTGCCTTCAACACACCCTTGGGACATTTTGAGTATCGGGTTATGCCTTTTGGGTTGTCTAATGCCCCTGCTGTTTTTCAGGCACTAGTCAATGATGTCCTTCGGGACATGTTGAATCGGTTTGTTTTTGTCTATCTGGATGATATCTTGATTTTCTCAGAGTCCTCCCAGGAACATGAACTGCATGTGCGCCAGGTGTTGCAAAGGTTGTTGGAGAACAAACTGTTTGTGAAGATGGAGAAATGTGAATTTCATGTGTCTGAGACTTCTTTTTTGGGTTACATCATAGCTCAGGGGGAGCTGCGGATGGACCCAGCTAAGATCTCTGCTGTCACGGACTGGCCAGCTCCTCTACCCGCAAACAACTTCAACGATTCCTGGGGTTTGCGAACTTCTATAGGAGGTTCATCAAGGACTACAGCCGCATTGCGGCGCCACTCACCGCTCTCACCTCCATCTCACGACCGTTCGCTTGGAATGAAGGGGCCGAATCAGCGTTCGAAGAACTGAAACATCGTCGCCTCGGCTCCCATTCTGATGCAGCCGGACCCCGACCGCCAGTTTGTCGTGGAGGTGGATGCATCCGACACTGGGGTAGGTGCAGTGTTGTCACAACGTTCTCCTGAAGATAACAAACTGCATCCCTGTGCTTTTCTCTCAAGGAAACTTTCTCAGGCAGAGAGGAATTATGATGTTGGAAATCGTGAACTGCTCGCCGTTAAGCTGGCTCTCGAGGAGTGGCGACATTGGTTGGAGGCGGAACAACCCTTCATCGTTTGGACGGATCATAAGAATCTGGCTTACCTCCAGTCAGCGAAGCAGCTCAACCCCGTCAAGCCAGGTGGGCACTATTTTTTGGGAGATTCAATTTTTCTCTGTCTTACCGTCCTGGGTCACGCAACGCCAAGCCTGACGCCCTGTCTCGTGTTCATTCGGCTGTTGATACTGGTAGTAACCCTGAACCCATTTTGCCTCCTACCTGCAGTATTGCAGTCATCACATGTGACATCGAGGGGATTGTTAGACAGGCTCAACATCATCAAGCTGACCCTGGGAGGGGTCCTCCTAACCGGATGTTTGTCCCTGAGTCTGCTCGCTCCCAGGTACTTCAGTGGGCTCACTCTGTCTCCCCTTACCTGTCACCCTGGAGTTTCGCGGACCCTTGACTTTGTGCGACGGAAGTTCTGGTGGGCCACGATGGAGGCGGACACTCGAGCCTTCATTGCTGCTTGTACGGTATGTGCACGAAGTAAAAACTCCACCCAGGCCAGCGCTGGTCATCTACGACCTCTACCTATACCCAGCCGGCCCTGGTCGCATATCGCTATGGATTTTGTCACTGGACTTCCCCCTCATCTGGTAAGACTGTCATTCTTACGGTGATTGATCGTTTTTCTAAGTTCGCTCATTTTTTGGCCCTACCTAAACTGCCCACTGCCAGAGAGACGGCGGATATTTTGGTTGAACATGTGTTCCGCTCTCATGGTCTACCCACGGATATTGTCTCTGACAGGGGTCCCCAGTTTGTCTCCCAGGTGTGGAAAGCTTTCTGTAAAGCTTTGGGCATTACATCCAGCCTGTCCTCTGGATATCACCCCCAGACCAACGGGCAAGCCGAGAGAGCGAACCAGGAGATGGAGACCGCACTTCGCTGTGTCACTGGGTTTAACCCTGGGTCATGGAGCTCCATGCTCCCCTGGGTGGAATATGCTCATAACACCTTGACTAACGCTTCCTCTGGTTTGTCTCCTTTTCTGTGTGCTCTGGGTTATCAACCTCCCCTGTTCCCTTCCCAAGAGAGGGAACTTGCGGTACCCTCGGTGCAGTCCCACATGCGCCGCTGCTTCAAGGTCTGGAGGAAGGCCAGGGTAGCTCTGTCCCGAGCTTCGGCGTACATGCAGAGGCAAGCCAACCGTCACCGGTCCCAGGCTCCCGGTTACTCTCCTGGTCAAGAGGTATGGCTGAAGTCACGGGACCTTCCATTGAAGGTGGAGTCTAAGAAGATGGCGCCTGCTTTTATAGGACCGTTCAAGATACTGTCTATTGTTAACCCCCTGCGCGGTTAAGCTACAGCTTCCTGCCTCCCTACGGGTTCATTCCACCTTTCATGTTTCCCAGATTAAGCCTGTGTCGGTTAGCCCTTTGTGCCCGCCCTCTCGTCCCCTCCTCCGCCCAAGATCGTGGGTGGGGGTCCGGTCTACACTGTCCGGCGACTTCTGGATGTTCGCCGCCGAGGTCGTGGTTTCCAGTACCTGGTGGATTGGGAGGGTTATGGTCCCGAGGAACGTTCCTGGGTGCCCAGGAGCTTCATTGTGGATCCTGATCTGGTCCGAGAGTTTCATAGGTTACATCCCCGAGTAAACCCCGTCGCCGCCAGGTGGCGTCCGTAGAGGGGGGTACTGTTAGGCCTACTGCTGATAGGTAGCTCTCTCTGCTCTCTCCCTCCTCTGTCTGTCCTTGATTGCAGGAGTGAAGTCTGGTGTGCGGGAGTCAGGGTTCCAGCTGCAGCTCATTCACCATATCACCTCAGCCTTTAAGACCCGGTCAAACTTACCACTCATCGTCAGATCATAGTCAAGACGACCATGTTAGTCTCGCTGCCGACTCAACCTGGTTATTTTTGCTCTTTGTGTTTTTGGTCTGTTCTATTTACTTTTTCTCCTGTGCCACAGATATTTGGAACCTGACTCCTGCCTCCGCTTCACTCCTGCCACCACCATCCTGCTCTCCATTACCGGACCTCTCTTTTGGACTCACCACGGACACTAGGACATTACGGTACCACACCTGCCCTGATCTGGATCTGTTACCCTCCCTGTACCTGGACTTGCTCTTCCCATATATTTGGAAACCTGGACTTTGAACATTGTAAATAAACCTGTTAAAACTTCTCTGGCTTGGTGTACTTGTCTGCATTTGGGTTCTTATCCAGTTAAATCATAACACCTTCTTCTTCCTCCAAACACGGCAAGTGGAGTTTAGACCAAAAAGCTATATTTTTGTCTCATCAGACCACATGACCTTCTCCCATTCCTCATCTGGATCATCCAGATGGTCATTGGCAAACTTCAGACGGGCCTGGACATGCGCTGGCTTGAGCAGGGGGACCTTGCGTGCGCTGCAGGATTTTAATCCATGATGGCGTAATGTGTTACTAATGGTTTTATTTGAGACTGTGGTCCCAGCTCTCTTCAGGTCATTGACCAGGTACTGCCGTGTAGTTCTGGGCTGATCCCTCACCTTCCTCATGATCATTGATGCCCCACGAGATGAGATCTTGCATGGAGCCCCAGACCGAGGGTGATTGACCGTCATCTTGAACTTCTTCCATTTTCTAATAATTGCGCCAACAGTTGTTGCCTTCTCACCAAGCTGCTGGCCTATTGTCCTGTAGCCCATCCCAGCCTTGTGCACGTCTACAATTTTATCCCTGATGTCATTGGTCTTGGCCATTGTGGAGAGGTTGGAGTCTGTTTGGAGTCTGTTTGGAGTCTGTTTGATTGAGTGTGTGGACAGGTATCTTTTATACAGGGAACGAGTTCAAACAGGTGCAGTTAATACAGGTAATGAGTGGAGAACGGGAGGGCTTCTTAAAGAAAAACTAACAGGTCTGTGAGAGCCGGAATTCTTACTGGTTGGTAGGTGATCAAATACTTATGTCATGCAATAAAATGCAAATTAATTACTTAAATATCATACAATGTGATTTTCTGGATTTTTGTTTTAGATTCCGTCTCTCACAGTTGAAGTGTACCTATGATAAAAATTATAGACCTCTAAATGCTTGGTAAGTAGGAAAACCTGCAAAATCGGCAGTGTATCAAATACGTGTTCTCCCATCTGTATATACATACATACATACATATATACATACATACATACACACATACATATACATATACAGTGGGGGGAAAAAGTATTTAGTCAGCCACCAATTGTGCAAGTTCTCCCACTTAAAAAGATGAGAGAGGCCTGTAATTTTCATCATAGGTACACGTCAACTATGACAGACAAATTGAGGGAAAAAAATCCAGAAAATCACATTGTAGGATTTTTAATGAATTTATTTGCAAATTATGGTGGAAAATAAGTATTTGGTCACCTACAAACAAGCAAGATTTCTGGCTCTCACAGACCAGTAACTTCTTCTTTAAGAGGCTCCTCTGTCCTCCACTCGTTACCTGTATTAATGGCACCTGTTTGATCTTGTTATCAGTATAAAAGACACTTGTCCACAACCTCAAACAGTCACACTCCAAACTCCACTATGGCCAAGACCAAAGAGCTGTCAAAGGACACCAGAAACAAAATTGTAGACCTGCACCAGGCTGGGAAGACTGAATCTGCAATAGGTAAGCAGCTTGGTTTGAAGAAATCAACTGTGGGAGCAATTATTAGGAAATGGAAGACATACAAGACCACTGATAATCTCCCTCGATCTGGGGCTCCACGCAAGATCTCACCCCGTGGGGTCAAAATGATCACAAGAACGGTGAGCAAAAATCCCAGAACCACACGGGGGGACCTAGTGAATGACCTGCAGAGAGCTGGTACCAAAGTAACAAAGCCTACCATCAGTAACACACTACGCCGCCAGGGACTAAAATCCTGCAGTGCCAGACGTGTCCCCCTGCTTAAGCCAGTACATGTCCAGGCCCGTTTGCTAGAGTGCATTTGGATGATCCAGAAGAGGATTGGGAGAATGTCATATGGTCAGATGAAACCAAAATAGAACTTTTTGGTAAAAACTCAACTCGTCGTGTTTGGAGGACAAAGAATACTGAGTTGCATCCAAAGAACACCATACCTACTGTGAAGCATGGGGGTGGAAACATCATGCTTTGGGGCTGTTTTTCTGCAAAGGGACCAGGACGACTGATCCGTGTAAAGGAAAGAATGAATGGGGCCATGTATCGTGAGATTTTGAGTGAAAACCTCCTTCCATCAGCAAAGGCATTGAAGATGAAACGTGGCTGGGTCTTTCAGCATGACAATGATCCCAAACACACCGCCCGGGCAACGAAGGAGTGGCTTCGTAAGAAGCATTTCAAGGTCCTGGAGTGGCCTAGCCAGTCTCCAGATCTCAACCCCATAGAAAATCTTTGGAGGGAGTTGAAAGTCCGTGTTGCCCAGCGACAGCCCCAAAACATCACTGCTATAGAGGAGATCTGCATGGAGGAATGGGCCAAAATACCAGCAACAGTGTGTGAAAACCTTGGGAAGACTTACAGAAAACGTTTCACCTGTGTCATTGCCAACAAAGGGTTTATAACAAAGTAGTGAGACACTTTTGTTATTGACCAAATACTTATTTTCCACCATAATTTGCAAATAAATTCATTAAAAATCCTACAATGTGATTTTCTGGAGAAAAACATTCTCATTTTGTCTGTCATAGTTGACGTGTACCTATGATGAAAATTACAGGCCTCTCTCATCTTTTTAAGTGGGAGAACTTGCACAATTGGTGGCTGACTAAATACTTTTTTCCCCACTGTATGCACATGTATGTAGGGGTAAAGTGACTATGCATATATAATAGATAATAAACAGCGAGTAGCAGCAGTGTGCAAATAGTCCGGGTAGCCATTGGATTAGCTGTTCAGCAGTCTTATGGCTTGGGGGTAGAAGCTGCTCAGAAGCCTTTTGGACCTAGACTTGGCTCTCTGGTACCGGTTGCCGTGCGGTAGCAGAGAGCTATCAGAGTATATTAGGGGGCAGGATGGAGGGTGCGTGAAAGTCAGTAGCGGCCATGATCTAGTCAGACAGACGGGACAGACGGCCCCTGCATACATAGACACAGTATGGGACTGTGAACATGTTACGTAGGCCTATAAGTCCTAGCTGCTTTAAAATGCATAACATAAACTGCAAATCACTTAATTTCACCCACAAAACAGAACCAAATGTATTCAGATGATATCAATTAATAACAAAATAACAAAATAATTATTTGAATCAGCGTTTAATCTGCCCCCTCATTTTAAGTAGATTTGTGAGTCATTTATGTAGTCTTTTCAGACACTAATCTCCTTTTCATCATGGTTGGAGATAGAGGAAAGATTAAATAGATTGTTGCTGAAGCTTGTGTAAATTGATTGCTTCCGCCTGTAACGTCGACGTAGGGAGTCAGGAAGCAGGTGCAGTTTTTTCTCATTTTGTCTGTCATAGTTGACGTGCACCTATGATGAAAATTACAGGCCTCTCTCATCTTTTTAAGTGGGAGAACTTGCACAATTGGTGGCTGACTAAATACTTTTTTTCCCCACTGTATATATATATATATATATATATATATATACACACATACACATACACATACACATATACACATACATACACACACACACACACATATATATACATACATATATACATACATCCATACACACACACATATCGTTTTTTAAATTATATTTCCCTTCATTACTTCCCCAATTGGAGTAAACTAGTGAACAACAACGCTTAGGCCTCTACTTCCAGCCCATACATACTATATACATTTTATGGACACTGTCAAATTCTACAATAATTATATTTTGTTTGTTTTGACTCCTGAACTTCCTCCGATCATTTTCATGATGTCCATCTGGTTTGCTTCTATATGCCATATTTTTCTAACTGTGCTCTTTCACAAAAGCTCTCAACCTATAACCTATATAGTTATTATGGACACAGTATGCTTTACATTATTTATGTTGTTGTTATTAGTTGTTGTTATTAGTCCCATCCTTCAGCTCCATTCAACACCTCCCATCTATCTCGTAACACTATCCATATTGGATTTCTATTTGCCATATATTTTTCAACTGTACTGTAATGTTTTACAAAAGTGCTGAACCTTTCTATTCTCATTGTTTCTACAGATCGTAAATTGAATATAAACATTTTTGCTAAAAGTATTATTATATTATTGATCGATTGACTATGACTTTTCAGATCACTCAGTAGTGCTATCTGCAGGGTTAGCTCCAGGTAAATATTGCAATCCTTTAGCCATTCCTGGACCTGTTTCCAAAAACAAGCTACAAATGGACAGTACCAAAACAAATGATCTAATGATTCTGTCTCTTCGCAGCAAAATCTGCAGAGCTGGGAAGATTGTATCCCCCATATAAATAACATTCTATTGGTAGCAAGAATTTTATATAATAATTTAAATTGAAAAATTATAAGTTTTGAATCCGGCGTCGTTTTGCGTATCAATTCATAAACACTATGTCATGGAATCGGTATGTCAAAAATCTTTTCCCAACTATTTTGCAATCTATATGGGACGGCTGTCAATCCTTTGGTCCTTAAATGAAACTGGTATACTTTTTTATTTGTCACAATTTTTTAAAACCAATTATATTCTTTAATGCAAGGCCGACAGACAAGTTCCTTACTTTTTCCCCCTTCCACTTCCCTTTTCCATTTTTGCGGTAATTCTGCAATTATTTGGTTGTAATTTTGGGTAGAGCAGATATTTCCATATGTTTTTGTTAGCTGAATATGCAACATAATTACACCAGTCCTACCTATAATATCATTTACGAAGATTAGTCTCCCGAGTGGCGCAGTGGTCTAAGGCACTGCATCGCAGTGCTAGCTGTGCCACTAGAGATCCTGGTTCGAATCCAGGCTCTCTTGTAGCCGGCTGCGACTGGGAGACCCATGGGGTGGCGCACAATTGGTCCAGGGTAGGGGAGGGAATGGCCGGCAGGGATGTTGGTAGAGCATGGCGTTTGCAACGCCAGGGTTGTGGGTTTGATTCCCACGGGGGGCCAGTATAAAAAATATAATCTATGCACTCACTAACTGTAAGTTGCTCTGGATAAGAGCGTCTGCTAAAAATGTAAAAAAATAATTATTATTATACTTTTTTAAAACATTTTGTCAAAAAAAAAAGTTTTTTTATCAATTAGTATATTTGAGTTTAACAACAATATTTGTTGCATTGCATCAATAGTCATGTTAATAAATATCGGCAATAGCTGACAAGCAACTTCTTTCCCATGCAGAGAGAATTGCTCTATCGATTCCAGCACTTTTAATTCCACTGTTTCTGACAAAGGAAGCTAAATCCATTTAGCATTGATCCTGACAAACCATGGCAAGATGAAGATGGACATTTCTACATTTCTATGTGTTTGTCAGTGATGTATGCCTCCCTATTCAGCTAACAAATCAATGGTGGAGACAGACAATACATTACACCAAGACTCCAGCTGGAGGGACATTCAAATCAAATACATTTTTATTTGTCACATGCTTTGTAAACAACACTGAAATGGTTTCTTATGGACCCTTCCCAACAATGCAGAGAGAAAAATAGAACAATTGTAGAACGATAATAACATGGAATAAATACACAATGAGTGACGATAACTTGGCGATATACACGGTGTACCAGGACCGAATCGATGTGCAGGGGTACAAGGTAATAGAGGTATATATGTACACTACCGTTCAAAAGTTTGGGGTCACTTTGAAATGTCCTTGTTTTAGAAATAAAATATTTTTTTTGTCCATTAAAATAACATCAAATTTATCAAAAATACAGTGCAGACATTGTTAATGTTGTAAATGGCTATTGTAGCTGGAAACGGCAGATTTTTTATGGAATATCTACATAGGCGTACAGAGGCCCATTATCAGCAACCATCAGTCCTGTGTTCCAATGGCAATTTGTGTTTGCTAATCCAAGTTTATCATTTTAAAAGGCTAATTGAACATTAGAAAACCGTTTTGCAATTATGTTAGCACAGCTGAAAACTGTTGTGCTGATTAAAGAAGCAATAAAACTGGCCTTCTTGAGACTTTTTATTGGCCAGTCTGAGATATGGCATTTTTTTGCAACTCTGCCTAGGTCAGCATCCCAGAGTCGCCTCTTCACTGTTGACGTTGAGTCTGGTGTTTTGCAGTTACTATTTAATGAAGCTGCCAGTTGAGAACCTGTGAGGCGTATGTTTCTCAAACTAGACACTCTAATGTATTTGTCCTCTTGCTCAGTTGTGCACCGGGGCCTCCCACTCCTCTTTCTATTCTGGTTAGAGCCAGTTTGCGCTGTTCTGTGAAGGGAGTAGTACATAGCGTTGTACGAGATCTTCAGTTTCTTGGCAATTTCTCGCATGGAATAGCCTTCATTTCTCCGAACAAGAACAGACTGATGAGTTTCAGAAGAAAGTTATTTGTTTCTGGCCATTTTGAGCTTGTAATCGAACCCACAGTTGCTGATGCTCCAGATACTCAACTAGTCTCAGAAGGCCAGTTTTATTGCTTCTTTAATCAGCACAACAGTTTTCAGCTGTGCTAACATAATTGCAAAAGGGTTTTCTAATGTTCAATTAGCCTTTTAAAATGATAAACTTGGATTAGCAAACACAACGTGCCATTCGAAGGGACTAAGCACGAACCCCCGAGGGGCCCCCTTGTTGAGGGTCAGCATGGCGGATGTGTTGTTGCCTACCCTCACCACCTGGGGAGGCCCATCAGGAAGTCCAGCATCCAGTTGCAAAGGGACTTGTTCAGTCCTAGGGTCCTAAGCTTAGTGATGAGCTTGGAGGGCACAATGGTGTTGAACGCTGAGCTGTAGTCAATGAACAACATTCTTACATAGGTGTTCCTCTTTTCCAGGTGGGAGAGGGCAGTGTGTAGCGCAATAGAGATTGCGTCGTCTGTGGATCTGTTGGGGTGGTATGCAAATTGGAGTGGGTACAGGGTGTCTGGGAGGATGGTGTTGATGTGAGCCATGACCAGCCTTTCAAAACATTTCATGGCTACAGATGTGAGTGCTATGGGTGAAAGTAATTTATACAGGTTACCTTGGCGTTCATAAAACATGTAGGTATTACATACATGGTCAGGGAGAGGTTGAAAATGTAAAGGAAGAGACTTGACAGCTGATCAGCGCATGCTCTGAGTACACGTCCTAGTAATCCATCTGGCCCCGTTGCCTTGTGAATGTTAACCTGTTTTAAAGCTCTTACTCACATCGGCTACGGAGAGCGAGATCACATAGTCTTCCAGAACAGCTGGTGCTCTCATGCATGGTTCAGTGTTGCTTGCTCATCTAGTAGGCTCGCATCACTGGGCAGCTCGTGGCTGCGTTTCCCTTTGTAATCCGTGATAGTTTGCAAGCCCTACCACATCCGACGAGCATCAGAGCCGGCGTAGTAGGATTAGATTATAGTCCTGTATTGACGCTTTGCCTGTTTGATGGCTTGTCGGAGATCGTAGCATCCAAATTAGTGTCCCGCTTCTTGAAAGCAGCAGCTCTAGCCTTTAGCTCAGTGTGGATGTTGCCTGTAATCCATGGCTTCTAGTTGGGATATGTACAGCACGGTCACTGTGGGGACAAAGGTTGTCGATGCACTTATTAATGAAGCCAGTGACTGATGTGGTAAACTCCTCAATGTTATCGGATGAATCCCAAAACATATTCAAGTCTGTGCTAGCAAAACAGTCCTGTAGCTTAGCATCCGCTTCATCTGACCACTTCCGTATTGAGCGCGTCACTGGTACTTCCTTTGTTTGAGTTTTTGCTTGTAAGCAGGAATCAGGAGGATAGTGTTATGGCCATATTTGCCAAAGGGAGGGCGAGGGAGAGCCTTGTGTGCATTTCTATGTGTGGAGCAAAGGTAATTTACATTTAAGTAATTTAGCAGACGCTCTTATCCAGAGCGACTTACAAATTGGTGCATTCAACTTAGGATAGCCAGTGGGACAACCACCACTGGGGGAGGGGGGGTATAGAAGGATTACTGTTATACTATTCCAGGTATTCCTTAAAGAGATAGGGTTTCAAGTGTCTCCGGAAGGTGGACAGTGACTCCGCTGTCCTGGCGTCGTGGGGGAGCTTGTTCCACCATTGGGGTGCCAGAGCAGCGAATAACTTTGACTGGGCTGAGCGGGAACTGTGCTTCCATAGAGGTAGGGGGGCTGGCAGGCCAGAGGTGGATGAACGTAGTGCCCTCGTTTGGGTGTAGGGTCTGATCAGAGCCTGAAGGTAAGGAGGTGCCGTTCCCCTCACCGCTCTGTAGGCAAGCACCATGGTCTTGTAGTAGATGCGAGCTTCAACTGGAAGCCAGTGGAGTGTGCGGAGGAGCGGGGTGACATGAGAGAACTTGGGAAGGTTGAACACTAGACGGGCTGCAGCGTTCTGGATACATTTTAGGGGTTTAATGGCACAGGCAGGGAGCCCAGCCAACAGCGAGTCGCAGTAATCCAGATACGAGAGATGACAAGTGCCTGGATTAGGACCTGTGCCGCTTTCTGTGTAAGGTAGGGTCGTACTCTGCAAATGTTGTAGAGCATGAACCTGCAGGATTGGGTCACCGCTTTGATGTTAGCGGAGAACGACAGGGTGTTGTCCAGGGTCACGCCAAGGTTCTTTGCACTCTGGGAGGAGGACACAATGGAGTTGTCAACCGTGATGGCGAGATCATGGAGCGGGCAGTCCTTCCCCAGGAGGAAGAGCAGCTCCGTCTTGCCGAGGTTCAGCTTGAGGTGGTGATCCGTCATCAAGAGTTTTGTCGCCTCTAGTTGCACAGGTGACGTGCTAGCAAAAATTAGGTAAAACAGATTTCAGTTTCCCTGCATTAAAATCACCGGCCACGAGAAGCGCTGCCTCTGGATGTGCATTTTCTTGTTGGCTTATGGTCCTATACATCTTGTTGAGTATGGTCTTAGTACCAGCATCAATTTGTGGTGTTAAAAAATAAATTGGTAAATAGTATGGTCTGTAGCTTATCATGAGGTTTGTTTAACCTTTTCACGTGTGACTTCCAAATATCTCTAACGGTCACCCCAGCGTGAGTTTTTTTTATGCGCGTGAGGTCAGAATGCACTCACTGTTCCAAAATGTGATTGTTACGTAACAGGACAGTTAACCCACGCTGCTCTCAAACCAAGGCACGCTGCCTGCTAATTATCTATAGGCTATGGTGCAACTTGTCAATTTCAAATGATTTTCTAACATTTTGATTTTCTAACAACAGTTTGAATTGAGGTGTGTTCTGCCTCCTCAATAATTCACATAAGAAGTAGCCTATTTCACTGTTGCGGACCATTTTATGTTTGAGGCTTTACTGAGCTGGACATACTTCTCTCTTCAATGAGAGCCCAAGCACTTCCCCAGTGTTTCCCCAGATCAAGTATGAAGACATTGCGCATCTCTAGTCAGAACAGGCCTTCCACAAATCTTTCCCCCTGGCACATTTTCTGGCTGGCTCCCGCATTGCCTTCATTGTTGTTTTCCTTACAAATAATTACTTTGGACGTGTGTGCGTTCCTATCAAAGTAAGTGCCTTATTTTCTGTATATCATGTTGTCGTTTCTACTGTAGCATAATATATTTTATTCACATGTTTTCAAGTGCTGGTGACAAATCATGCATTCCGATTCTTGCATAGATTGTAATGGACACATATGATGTGTGTAAAATACTTTTTTGAAGGTTGTACTGATTATGGTGAGCTAATGCTAAGCTATTTGCCAGCTATGTGTGGCGCCATGTTGAACGCATTGAAGTCAGAAGTCTGAGATTTCCGAGTTCCCAGTTCCCAGTTGTTTTGAACGCAGCATCAGATTGTAACTATGGTACCTCAGGGTTTCCAGCTCAGACCCCCCTTTCCAGGGGTTTGATTTTTATTTAGCGTATAAACTTGCCCCCCATTTATTGATAAATCTACATCATAATAATATTTCCTGCATCATATCCCCCCACGATACCTTCCCCCATTTCAATCCCGCATGGACTTTAAAACCCCCCACAAATGGTTTCATCCCTGTTTAGCTTTTGCGCTACGGTTAGGCTAGGCAGTAGGCTTGTATTTGGGGTGATGATCTGTGAGGTGATAACATTTTATTTCCTTTGTGATTTGTCAACAACGGTAAACGACTTGCCAAGTCATGTGCTCCGGTTTTTGTATACACTGTAGCAAATGCATAGAAGTGTCACGCCCTGACTCTGGGGACTCTTATTTGTTGAGTCAGGGTGTGATTTTCTATGTTGTATTTTCTATGTTTGGATCTAGTATGTTCTAGATCTATGTTGGCCGGTGTGGTTCCCAATCAGAGGCAGCTGTCGCTCGTTGTCTCTGATTGGGGACCATACTTAGGCAGCCTATTGGCACTAGTGGGTTGTGGGATCTTGTTCCATGTGAGGTATGTTGTTTGTCTACCTTGGACTTCACGTTTCGTTTCATTTGTTGTTTTGTCGTGGTGTTTATTCAGTATAAATAAACATGTATGCATATCACGCTGCGCCTTGGTCTGACCTGTTCATGAACGATCGTGACAGAAGATCCCACCAAATGAGGACCAAGCAGCGTGCCCAGGAAGAGCGAATAGCCATGTCACAGTTGGGCAAATGGTGGTCATGGGAGGAGATATTTGCGGGGAAAGGGCCATGGGCGAAGGTAGATGCCCAGGCAGGAGAGGTGAAACGGCGCCAACCGTGCTGACGACGGAGACCTGAGAGGCAACCCCAATAAATGTTTTTGGGGGGGGGACACGGGGTGGATGACGAGGCTACAGGAGGCAAAAAGGGAGAAGGAAAGTGTAGAGGCACGGCGAGAGGAGCTGGTTAGGCAGCAGAAGGACCAAGTGGTGCGTGTCGCCTGTCCGGTTCGGCCCATTCCTGCTCCCCGCACCAAGCCAGTGGTGCACGTCGCCAGCCTGGTCCGGCCCGTTCCTGCTCCCCGCACCAAGCCAGTGGTGCACGTCGCCAGCCCGGTCCGGCCTGTTCCTGCCCCTCGCACCAACCCAGTGGTGCGCGTTGCCAGCCCGGCCCGGCCTGTTCCTGCCCCTCGCACCAAGCCAGTGGTGCGCGCGCCAGGCCCGGTCCGGCCTGTTCCTGTCCCTCGCACTCAAGCCAGTGGTGCGCGTCGCCAGCCCGGCCCGGCCTGTTCCTGCCCCTCGCACCAAGCCAGTGGTGCGCGTCGCCAGCCCGGTCCGGCCTGTTCCTGTCCCTCGCACCAAGCCAGTGGTGCGCGTCGCCAGCCCGGCCCGGCCTGTTCCTCCCCCTCGCACCAAGCCAGTGGTGCGCGCTGCCAGCCCGGTCCGGCCTGTTCCTGCTCCTCGCACCAAGCCAGTGGTGCGCGTCCGGCCAGCCCGGCCCGGCCTGTTCCTCCCCCTCGCACCAAGCCAGTGGTGCGCGCTGCCAGCCCGGTCCGGCCTGTTCCTGCTCCTCGCACCAAGCCAGTGGTGCACGTCGCCAGCCCGGTCCGGCCTGTTCCTGTCCCTCGCACCAAGCCAGTGGTGCGCGTCGCCAGCCCGGCCCGGCCTGTTCCTGCTCCCCGCACCAGGCCAGTGGTGCGCGTCGCCAGCCCGGCCCGGCCTGTTCCTGCTCCCCGCACCAGGCCAGTGGTGCGCGTCGCCAGCCCGGACCGGCCCGTTCCTGCTCCCCGCACCAGGCCAGTGGTGCGCGTCGCCAGTCCGGTACGGCCCATTCCTGCTCCCCGCACCAAGACAGTGGTGCGCGTCGCCAGCCCGGTCCGGCCTGTTCCTGCTCCTCGCATCAAGCCAGTGGTGCGTGTGACCAGTCCGGCACGGCCCGTGCCTGTTCCACCGGCACCGGTCAGCTGCTCTACTCCAGAGCCAGAGCAGTCCGCTCCACCGGTGCCCAGTTCAGCTCCGGTCAGCTGCTCCACTCCGGAGCCAGAGCAATCCGCTTCACCGGGGTCCAGTCCAGCTCCGGTCAGCGGCTCCACTCCGGAGCCAGAGCAGTCCGCTCCACCGGTGCCTGATCCAGCTCCGGTCAGCTGCTCCACTCCGGAGCCAGAGCAGTCCGCTCCACCGGGGTCAAGTCCAGATCCGGTCAGCGGCTCCACTCCGGAGCCAGAGCAGTCCGGAGTGTATGCATATCACGCTGCGCCTTGGTCTGACCCGTTCATGAACGATCGTGACAAGAAGATTTGTAATATGCTGAAAAGTGGCCAAACTAAGTTCATATTTTTCAGGCAATGGGCGCAGCCATATTTGACTTTGACTTTGTTTATTTGCGTCTTATAGTGAATGGCATTCTGGGATTAGGGAGTTTTCGCTTGTCAAACATAAACAAACATGGCTGCCATCATAAAGAATTTAGCTGCTGTTATATTAGCTGACACGCATCTCTTTTCTAAACAATATTAAATTTCTCCCTTGTGCTCACCAGAGATGTGGTACATTGTGAACAAGTCTAGCTGTTAGGTCGCTAACTTATGTTTTGTTTTTTTGCCAGCGCAACCTGTTATTTAGACTGGTTTATGGAATGAGTTAGGCTGTGGATGTGTTCCGTGTGATGTTTGGATGATGAAGTTCACATTTATCTTTTGCAATAAAAGGTGAAATTTAGAAATAACGTTTTTTTCAGACAATGCTGTTTAGACGCATTTGTTGCATCATACGTTCTGTTGCTACTGTTCCAATCACATATTTGCGATGGTACGCTGCAGGGACCACTCAACAATGATCACAGGGTTAAGCCTTTTCTCTAACAATCAATCCAGGAACTCCTGCGTTTGCAAATATACATAATCGATACCTCTTTAGATCACAGTCCCATAAGGAGCCACAGTTACAGCCTATGGACTTTCTTTGGTTGGCCGCACTGACCAGTGAAGGAGGCCATGTAGTAGTGAATAATGTATGGACACGTTTCACCACAATGGGGGATAGTTGTTCTCCCTCCAGCCCTGGTCCCCCCCAACCCCCATCGAACAGCAGAGCAGGCCTCACTGACTGTCAAATTAGGAACGATGCCAACTCCTGTAATGGAGGCTCTGAAAGCCGTAGTTGCTTTAATGAACTTGAGATGAGATGAGGAGAACCTTTCATCCCATGCCTTGAGCCTGGGGGCAGGGTGGCAGGACATAAAGGAGGGTTGTCTGGTCCTGATGAGCTTTTTAAGGTGTCAGCCTGGGCTGAGATGAGTTTTCATCAGGCTGTCCCCTCTCCAGAGGAATGCTTTCTGGTGACACTAATTTCACCTCTAACCTAGCTAGCTGTCATAAAAAAGAGAAAAGTGTGTGAGAATACTCTGTCCTCTCCATCTCTGTCAGCTCTGCAAGGACATCATGATGCGTGATGAAGAGGGGCGAGGAGTGGGGAAATAAGCAGAGAAATCACCAATGCATGTATTCAAATCTATGCAAAACTGCACCCCGCCACAAATATTAGAACGGAAATGTCCGGGCCTGAGCGGCACCTCAGGAAGCAGAAGTCAATTGCTAATATAGCAGAAATCTAATATGTCTCATAACCATATTTCATAAGAGCTTTTTACGATATGCAGAGGTTCTTTCTTTAACCTCAGTCGTTCCTGCTGAAAAAGGCTGCCTCAGGGAGACAACATAACCTTAAGAGGATGCTTAATGTTAAGTTAATTCATTAATGCATGCCCTGCCAACAGCTCACCAATCCTGGGGTTCATTACTTAGTCCATTTCAAACTCCACCAATTCCATGTACCACCTGTAAACTCAATAACAATGGGCAAGCTTGCTATCATCCAGGTTTTCTGCTATTGACTGCAATGCAGACTAGTGTTTAATAGACACAACATTGGCTATGGTCTTTACAGTCTAATTATCTGCCTTCCAGTGTTTTGCTGATTATCCAGCCATTGTTTGAGACCTGTTTTTATGAATGCAGGGAAAAGGGAATGGATTGTGTTGAAAATGAAGAGGTGAATGTTCAACCTAGATAAGAAAGCAGACAATGATAATAGTCTGATTGTATTGTCTGTGGTAGTGTCAATATGGCCTCCACTCGTACTTATGCCTCTATTTTTTGGCATCGTCTGAGATCCTCACAATAATAGAGATTGAGTGGCACCGGGCAGAGGCACTATATAAATCTGCCATTTGGACACCTTGCAATGAGCAGACAACCCAGACTGTCAGAATGCTCTCAATTATTACTATATAGCAGTCATCTTCAGGCAGAAACACAGTATCTGCAGAAGCCAAGACGTTTTAGCATTTTGATGACAAACCTATTGTTGGTGAATATAATGAGTGTTTATTTCTGCAGCTGAAGACCTGCATTCATGTGGATGTCAGGCCTTATCCATTTAGGTTACATAGAGACCCATCCTGCACCAGCCAATGGCTCCTCAGATACATGTTGTATGTTCATAGCAGCACACTACCAGATATTTTCCATAGTAAAATTAGCAGGGAGAGAGCCTCCAGTGAATGTTATCTTAGCCATAATGCATTCGCTTGGTTGTACAATTATTAATACACCATGAATGATAGCGCTGTAGCTTTTCCACCCTGATTTGCATGCTTTGCGGTCACATTTTGGGCTGAGTTATCTACAGACATATGGCAAATGGTGCTCTGCTATTTTTAAGCCTTTCCTGTCAAAACCATCGCACTGCATTTCTAATGAAAGACTCTTGACATTTATATGTAGACTGATAAGAGCTAGATGCATATAAATGCCTCTTTGTATTTGATATTCGTAGTCTGTTATCCATACATCAAAGAAAACACTTTTATCTGCTGTATTGAAGCAGCAGTCAGATAGCCAAACTGACCGTTGGCACAGATCAGTGTGTTCTCCTGGTCGTAGTTACAACAGCATGTCAACTCCCTATCTGTCTGCGTGTTGTGATAAGAAACTCTCTCTCCATTCTGTCACACATTGGACTTTTATAGGGGTGGTCCTGGTAACTGTAATACTCAGAACTGTGATGAACACAGACTATGGACACAAAATGATACTATACTGTATGATATTTACTGATGAAAATACATCTACAGTATCCGCAGATACACCCATAACACCATAGCAATACATTTACATTTACATTTTAGTCATTTAGCAGACGCTCTTATCCAGAGCGACTTACAGGAGCAATTAGGGTTAAGTGCCTTGCTCAAGGGCACATTAACGTCATTTAGCAGACGCTCTTAGCCAGAGCGAGGGGGGGTGTAGAATAATTACTGTTATACTCAGTCTGTTTTTTGTTTTTTTGGGGGGTGGGGCATGGGGGAGGGTAGAAGGATTACTTTATCCTATCCCAGGTATTCCTTAAAGAGGTGGGGTTTCAAGTGTCTCTGGAAGGTGGTGAGTGACTCCGCTGTCCTGGCGTCGTGAGGGAGCTTGTTCCACCATTGGGGTGCCAGGGCAGCGAACAGTTTTGACTGGGCTGAGCGGGAACTATGCTTCCGCAGAGGAAGGGGAGCCAGCAGGCCAGAGGTGGATGAGCGCAATGCCCTCGTTTGGGTGTAGGGACTGATCAGAGCCTGAAGGTACAGAGGTGCCGTTCCCCTCACTGCTCCATAGGCAAGCACCATGGTCTTGTAGCGGATGCGAGCTTCAACTGGAAGCCAGTGGAGTGTGCGGAGGAGGGGGGTGACGTGAGAGAACTTGGGAAGGTTGAACACCAGACGGGCTGCGGCATTCTGGATGAGTTGTAGGGGTTTAATGGCACAGGCAGGGAGGCCAGCCAACAGCGAGTTGCAGTAGTCCAGACGGGAGATGACAAGTGCCTGGATTAGGACCTGTGCCGCTTCCTGTGTAAGGCAGGGTCGTACTCTCCGAATGTTGTAGAGCATGAACCTGCAGGAGCGGGTCACCGCCTTGATGTTGGCGGAGAACGACAGGGTGTTGTCCAGGGTCACGCCTAGGCTCTTCGCACTCTGGGAGGAGGACACAGCGGAGTTGTCAACCGTGATGGCGAGATCATGGAACGGGCAGTCCTTCCCCGGGAGGAAGAGCAGCTCCGTCTTGCCAGGGTTCAGCTTGAGGTGGTGATCCGTCATCCATACTGATATGTCTGCCAGACATGCAGAGATGCGATTCGCCACCTGGTTATCAGAAGGGGGAAAGGAGAAGATTAGTTGTGTATCGTCAGCGTAGCAATGATAGGAGAGACCATGTGAGGATATGACAGAGCCAAGTGACTTGGTGTATAGGGAGAAAAGGAGAGGGCCTAGAACTGAGCCTTGGGGGACACCAGTGGTGAGAGCACGTGGTGCGGAGACAGCTTCTCGCCACGCCACTTGGTAGGAGCGACCGGTCAGGTAGGACGCAATCCAGGAGTGAGCCGCGCCGGAGATGCCCAGCTCGGAGAGGGTGGAGAGGGAGGATCTGATGGTTCACAGTGTCAAAGGCAGCAGACAGGTCTAGAAGGACAAGAGCAGAGGAGAGAGAGTTAGCTTTAGCAGTGCGGAGAGTCTCCGTGACACAGAGAAGAGCAGTCTCAGTTGAATGACCAGTCCTGAAACCTGATTGGTTTGGATCAAGAAGGTCATTCTGAGAGAGATAGCAAGAGAGTTGGCTAAAGACGGCACGCTCAATAGTTTTGGAAAGAAAAGAAAGAAGGGATACTGGTCTGTAGTTGTTGACATCAGTGGGGTCGAGTGTTGGTTTTTTGAGAAGGGGAGCAACTCTCGCTCTCTTGAAGACGGAAGGGACATGGCCAGCGGTCAAGGATGAGTTGATCAGCGAGGTGAGGTAGGGGAGAAGGTCACCGGAGATGGTCTGGAGAAGGGAGGAGGGGATGGGGTCAAGCGGGCAGGTTGTTGGGCGGCCTGCAGTCACAAGTCGCAGGATTTTATCTGGAGAGAGAGGGGAGAAAGAAGTCAAAGCATAGGGTAGGGCAGTGTGAGCAGGACCAGCAGTGTCATTAGACTTAACAAACGAGGATCGGATGTACGAGCATGCTTGCTATACGTGCAAACTGTAAAGTCAGAAAACACATTTCTTCACTCTAATATTATGTCTAGAAGCTCCGACAAAGGCCAAGAGGCAGACACATAAGCTTTAATAAAATAAGTGATTTGAGCAAGAACAGTACGCTGGTTTTTATTTTCTTTGAACGTACTCTTATATCACAACATACTGTACATACTTTATGTCCATGAAGTATAAACACACACATGGGGACACAACTGGTTGTCTGCATTCACATTGTATTTTTAAAACAGACATTATCTCCTGCCTTTGCTGTTTTTGTATTCTATGATTCGTCCAAGGTCTGTTAGGGGTTATTTATCCTTGCAGCATAGTCTGTTCATTAAAATATTTTGATTGAGGAGACAATGAGAGTTGACCCTCCACACAGCCATATTCACTCATAAATGTGATGTGGGCTCTGGAAGTATTTTAATGGAATACTGAAAAGAAATTGAACTGAAAGAGCACATACCCAGAGGACAGGACATTGCATTATATGCTCAGCACTTTACTGCTTTAAATTGCGTTCTTTATTTATTTATTATTTTACCTGCATATTTGTTTTGGAACATAATACACATTAGTGTTTAATAGCTGAACATGATGGACATGTTACCATGAAGGCTTGTTTGTTTGGAGACTAGCCTACATAGACCTAGTCATGCTTACAGGTTCCCTACTCATTCCCACTCATGTGGCCCTGTGTGGCTCACTACTGTAAGTCGCTCTGGATAGGAGTGTCTGCTAAAATGACAAAATTGTCATTCAAATATTGTGCTGTCTATGTAGGCTACTGTTCCATTTAGTGCCGTGGATAAGTGGTTGCTTCTAGAATCAGTGTGTCCTCTGTCAGGGAAGCATGGAGATTGTTTTATGATTCACTGGTGAAACATATTGGTGGGTATGTAGATTGAAAAGATGTACTAATGTATTTTGAGGGGAGATCTCTCTACTTCACCTGGTAGATTGTGAGGGGGAGTGGACAGGAGTGTAGGCGTTATTGAAAAGCCTACTGTCAGGCGTCAGTGTGTGCTGTACCAAGTTAGCTAGCTGAATAAACTAAGTTAGTCTATTCCTGGAAACATTGAACTACTGTAGATTACAGCAATTATAATTTCTAAAGTGGAAGTTGGAAGAGTTGTATTTGAGTGTTTCAGTGAAAGGTTAGTGAGGGAGGCCTCGTTTCCCCAGATGTTTAGTTAATTTCATTCCGATCTCCTTTGCATTATTGTTGCCTTTTCTGTAGCCTGTCAACTATGTGTCTGTCTATCCCTGTTCTCTCCTCTCCGCACAGGCCATACAAACGCCTCACACTGCGTGGCTGCTGCCTCTCTAACCTGGTGGTCCCTGCACGCACGACCCACGTGGAGTTCCAGGTCTCCGGCAGCCTCTGGAACTGCCGTTCTGCGGCCAACAAGACAGAGTTCATCTCAGCCTATGCTACCCTCCAGTCCCTCGACTTCTTGGCGCTGACGGAAACATGGATTACCACAGAAAACACTGCTACTCCTACTGCTCTCTCCTCGTCTGACCATGTGTTCTCGCATACCCCGAGAGCATCTGGTCAACGGGGCGGTGGCACAGGAATCCTCATCTTTCCCAAGTGGACATTCTCTGACCCTTTCTCTCCTCATTTGAATTCCATGCTGTCACAGTCACTAGCCCATTCAAGCTTAACATCCTTATCATTTATCGCCCTCCAGGTTCCCTTGGAGAGTTCATCAAAGAGCTTGACGCCTTCATATGTTCCTTTCCTGAGGATGGCTCACCCCTCACAGTTCTGGGTGACTTTAACCTCCCTACATCTACCTTTGACTCATTTCTCTCTGCCTCCTTCTTTCCACTCCTCTCCTCTTTTGACCTCACCCTCTCACCGTCTCCACCTACTCACAAGGCAGGCAATACGCTTGACCTCATCTTTACTAGATGCTGTTCTTCTACTAATCTCACTGCAACTCCCCTCCAAGTCTTCGACCACTACTTTGTATCCTTTTCTCTCTCGCTCTCCTCCAACACTACTCACTCTGCCCCTACTCAGATGGTAATGCGCCGTCGCGACCTTCGCTCTCTCTCTCCAGCTACTCTCTCCTCTTCCATCCTATCATCTCTTCCCTCTGCTCAATTCTTCTCCCTCCAATCTCCTGATTCTGCCTCCTCAACCCTCCTCTCCTCCCTTTCTGCATCTTTTGACTCTCTATGTCCCCTATCCTCCCGGCCGGCTCGGTCCTCCACTCCTGCTCCGTGGCTTGACAACTCATTGCGAGCTCACAGAACAGGGCTCCGGGCAGCCGAGCGGAAATGGAGGAAAAGTAGACTCCCTGCCGAACTGTCATCTTTTCACTCCCTCCTCTCTACATTTTCTTCCTCTGTTTCTGCTGCTAAAGCCACTTTCTACCACTCTAAATTTCAAGCCTCTGCCTCTAACCCTAGGAAGCTCTTTGCCACCTTCTCCTCCCTGCTGAATCCTCCTCCTCCTCCCCCTCCCTCCTCCCTTTCTGTGGATGACTTCGTCAACCATTTTGAAAAGAAGGTTGACGACATCCGATCCTCATTTATTAAACTAAATGACACCGCTGGTCCTGCTCACACTGCCCTACCCTATGCTTTGACTTCTTTCTCCCCTCTCTCTCCAGATGAAATCTTGCGACTTGTGACGGCCGGCCGCCCAACAACCTGCCCGCTTGACCCTATCCCCTCCTCTCTTCTCCAGACCATTTCCGGAGACCTTCTCCCTTACCTCACCTCGCTCATCAACTCATCCTTGACCACTGGCTATGTCCCTTCCGTCTTCAAGAGAGCGAGAGTTGCACCCCTTCTCAAAAAACCTACACTCAATCCCTCCGATGTCAACAACTACAGACCAGTATCCCTTCTTTCTTTTCTCTCCAAAACTCTTGAGCGTGCCGTCTTTAGCCAACTCTCTTGTTATCTCTCTCAGAATGACCTTGTTGATCCAAACCAGTCAGGTTTCAAGACTGGTCATTCAACTGAGACTGCTCTTCTCTGTGTCACGGAGGCTCTCCGCACTGCTAAGGCTAAGTCTCTCTCCTCTGCTCTCATCCTTCTAGACCTATCTGCTGCCTTTGATACTGTGAACCATCAGATCCTCCTCTCCACCCTCTCCGAGTTGGGCATCTCCGGCGCGGCTCACTCTTGGATTGCGTCTTACCTCACAGGTCGCTCCTACCAGGTGGCGTGGCGAGAATCTGTCTCCGCACCACGTGCTCTCACCACTGGTGTCCCCCAGGGCTCAGTTCTAGGCCCTCCCCTATTCTCTCTATACACCAAGTCACTTGGCTCTGTCATATCCTCACATGGTCTCTCCTATCATTGCTACGCAGACGACGCACAATTAATCTTCTCCTTTCCCCCTTCTGATAACCAGGTGGCGAATCGCATCTCTGCATGTCTGGCAGACATATCAGTGTCGATGATGGATCACCACCTCAAGCTGAATCTCGACAAGACGGAGCTGCTCTTCCTCCCGGGGAAGGACTGCCCGCGCCATGATCTCGCCATCATGGTTGACAACTCTGTTGTGTCCTCCTCCCAGAGTGCAAAGAATCTTGGCGTGACGCTGGACAACACCCTGTCGTTCTCCGCTAACATCAAAGTGGTGACCCGATCCTGTAGGTTCATGCTCTACAACATTCGCAGAGTACGACCCTACCTTACACAGGTAGCGGCACAGGTCCTAATCCAGGCACTTGTCATCTCCCGTCTGGATTACTGCAACTCGCTGTTGGCTGGGCTCCCTGCCTGTGCCATTAAACCTCTACAACTCATCCAGAACGCTGCAGCCCGTCTGGTGTTCAACCTTCCCAGGTTCTCTCACGTCACCCCGCTCCTTTGCACACTCCACTGGCTTCCAGTTGAAGCCCGCATCTGCTACAAGACCATGGTGCTTGCCTACGGAGCTGTGAGGGGAGCGGCATCTCCGTACCTTCAGGCTCTGATCAGTCCCTACACCCAAACGAGGGCATTGCGTTCATCAACCTCTGGCCTGCTGGCCCCCCTACCTCTGCGTAAGTACAGTTTCAGCTCAGCCCAGTCAAAACTGTTCGCTGCTCTGGCACCCCAATGGTGGAACAAGCTCCCTCACGACGCCAGGACAGCGGAGTCATTCACCACCTTCCAGAGACACTTGAAACCCCACCTCTTTAAGGAATACCTGGGATAGGATAAAGTAATCCTTCTACCCTCCCCCATGCCCCACCCCCCAAAAAAACAAAAAACAGACTGAGTATAACAGTAATTATTCTACACCCCCCCTCCCCCAGTGGTGGTTGTCCCACTGGCACCAATTTGTAAGTCGCTCTGGATAAGAGCCTCTGCTAAATGACGAAAATGTAAATGTAAAAATGTAAATGTAGCGGTAGGACTCCCTGCCGAAGTCAGGCGCAGGACACAGAGCTAGTAGACAACGTACTTTATGTTCATTATTTTTCACGAGTAATCTCCACGCAGGGAGGACAAATCCCTCTCACCAGTCTATGACACCAAACATAGAACAAACACGCACACAACAAAGTGGGAGCCAGAGGGTTAAATAGAGAACAAATCATGAACATAATGGGAACCAGGTGTTTACAATAAAGACAAAACAAGTAGAACACAGAAACATAGATCGTTGGCAGCTAGTACTCCGGTGACGACGAACGCCGAAGCCTGCCGAGCAAGGAGGAGGGGCAGCCTCGGCTGAATTCGTGACAGTACCCACCCCTTGATGCGCAGCTCCAGCCGTGCGCTGACACCGGCCTCGGGGACGGCCAGAAGGACGCGGAGCAGGGCGAGTCGGATGACGACGGTGGAGGGATCGAGGATGTCCCTCCTAGGGATCCAGCACCGTTCTTCCGGATCGTACCCCTCTCACTCCACGAGATACTGCAGGCCCCCCACCCGACGCCTCGAATCCAGGATGGAACGGACCGAGTACGCCGGTGCCCCCTCGATGTCCAGTGGGGGCGGA
Source organism: Coregonus clupeaformis (assembly GCF_020615455.1). Lineage (NCBI taxonomy): Eukaryota > Metazoa > Chordata > Actinopteri > Salmoniformes > Salmonidae > Coregonus > Coregonus clupeaformis. Next base: position 31,661,948 of record NC_059200.1, read on the forward strand.
GGAACCTCCCGTACCTCAGACTCCTGGATCGGACCAGCTACCACCGGCCTGAGGAGAGACACATGGAACGAGGGGTTAATACGGTAATCAGAAGGAAGCTGTAACCTATAACAAACCTTGTTCAATCTCCTCAGGACTTTAAATGGCCCCACAAACTGCCAACCCAGCTTCCGGCAGGGCAGGCGAAGGGGCAGGTTTCGGGTCGAGAGCCTCACTGCGGTGGCGGTCGGTGCTCGCCTTCTGTAACCTGATAGCCCGTTGCAGGCATACATGGGCAGCGTTCCAGGTCTCCTCCGAGCGCTGAAACCATTCATCCACCGCAGGTGCCTCGATCTGGCTCTGATGCCATGGTGCCAGGACCGGCTGATAACCTAATACACACTGAAATGGAGAAAGGTTAGTGGAGGAGTGGCGGAGGAGTGGCGGAGGGAGTTTTGGGCCATCTCTGCCCAGGGGATTAAAACCGACCACTCCCCCGGTCGGTCCTGGCAATAGGATCGCAGAAACCTACCCACATCCTGGTTTACTCTCTCCACCTGCCCATTACTCTCAGGGTGAAACCCTGAGGTCAGGCTGACCGAGACCCCCAGACGTTTCATGAACGCCCTCCAGACCCTTGAGGTGAACTGGAAACCCCGATCAGACACTATATCCTCAGGTACCCCGTAGTGCCAGAAGACGTGTGTAAACAGGGCCTCCGCAGTCTGTAGGGCCGTAGGGAGACCGGGCAAAGGAATGAGACGGCAGGACATAGAAAACCGATCCACAATGACCAGGATCGTGGTGTTCCCTTGTCACGGGGGAAGGTCCGTAACGAAATCCACCGATAGGTGTGACCACGGCCGTGGAACGGGTAGGGGTTGTAATTTCCCTCTGGGCAGGTGTCTAGGTGCGTTGCACTGGGCACACACCGAGCAGGAGGAAACATAAACCCTCACGTCCTTAGCTAAAGTGGGCCACCAGTACTTCCCACTAAGACAGTGCACTTTCCGACCGATGCCAGGATGACCAGAGGAGGGTGACGTGTGAGCCCAATAGATCAATCGATCGCGGACATCTAACGGAACGTATATACGACCCACTGGCCACTGGTGGGGGAGTGGGCTCCGTACGTAACGCCCACTCGATGTCTGCGTCAACCTCCCATACCACCGGTGACACCAGACAAGAAGCCGGAAGTATGGGAGTGGGCTCCATGGACCTCTCCTCTGTGTCATACAGCCGGGACAGTGCGTCTGCCTTAGCGTTCTGGGAACCTGGTCTGTAAGAAAGGGTGAACACAAAACGGGTGAAAAACATGGCCCACCTTGCCTGGCGAGGGTTCAGTCTCCTTGCCGCCCGGATATACTCCAGATTGCGGTGGTCAGTCAAAATGAGGAAAGGGTGTTTAGCCCCCTCAAGCCAATGTCTCCACGCCTTCAGAGCCTGGACAACAGCTAACAGCTCCCGGTCCCCCACATCATAGTTGCACCCCGCCGGGCTGAGTTTCTTCGGAAAGAAAGCACAGGGGCGGAGCTTTGGTGGCGTACCTGAGCGCTGAGACAGTACAGCTCCTATCCCAGCCTCGGACGCGTCCACCTCTACTATGAATACCAAGGAGGGATCCGGATGAGCCAGCACAGGAGCCAAGGTAAACAGGGCCTTCAGGTGACCAAAAGCCCTGTCCGCCTCAGCTGACCACTGCAGTCGCACCGGTCCCCCCTTCAGCAAGGAGGTAATGGGAGCCGTTACCTGACCAAAGCCCCGGATAAACCTCCGGTAGTAGTTGGCAAACCCTAAGAATCGCTGCACCTCCTTCACCGTGGTTCGTGTCGGCCAATTATGCATGGCCGAAATGCGGTCATTCTCCATCTCCACCCTTGACGCGGACAGGCGGTACCCTAGGAAGGAAACGGACTGTTGAAAGAACAGACATTTCTCCGCCTTGACGTACAGGTCATGTTCCAACAGGCGACCAAGCACCTTGCGCACCAGGGACACATGCTTGGCTCGTATAGCGGAGTATATGAGAATATCATCTATATACACCACTACACCCTGTCCGTGCAGGTCCCTGAAAATCTCATCGACAAAGGATTGGAAGATTGATGGAGCATTCATCAACCCGTACGGCATGACGAGGTACTCATAGTGCCCAGATGTGTCTTCCACTCATCCCCCTCCCGGATACGCACCAGGTTGTACACGCTCCTGAGATCCAATTTGGTGAAGAAGCGCGCCCCGTGCAATGACTCCGTTACACTAGCAATGAGAGGTAGTGGATAACTGTACTTCACAGTGATCTGATTGAGACCAAGGTAGTCAACGCACAGGCGTAAACCTCCATCCTTCTTCTTCACAAAAAAGAAACTCGAGGAGGCAGGTGAAGTGGACGGCCGAATGTATCCCTGTCCCAGAGATTCGGAGACATATGTTTCCATAGCCTCCGTCTCCTCCTGTGACAGAGGATACATGTGACTCCGGGGAAGTGCAGCACCTACCTGGATATTTATCGCACAATCCCCCTGTTGATGGGGTGGTAATTGAGTCGCCTTCTTTTTACAGAAGGCGAGAGCCAAATCGGCATATTCGGGGGGAATGTGCATAGTGGAGACCTGGTTTGGACTTTCCACCGTAGTTGCACCTATGGAAACACCTACACACCTCCCCGAGCACTGACTTGACCATCCCTTGAGAGCCCTCTGTTGCCATGAAATAGTGGGGTCATGAGAGGTTAACCAGGGAAGCCCCAACACCACTGGAAATGCAGGAGAATCGATCAGAAAGAGACTAATTCTCTCCTCATGACCCTCCTGCAGTTTCATCCAGAGTGGAGCTGTGACCTCCCTAATCAGGCCTGACCCTAAAGGGTGACTATCTAAGGCATGTTCAGGTAAGGGCACATCAACAGGAACAATAGGAATCCCTAATCTATGGGCAAATATACGATCAATAAAGTTCCCAGCTGCGCCTGAATCTACGAGCGCCTTATGCTGGGAATGCGCAGAAAACTCAGGAAATTCTATGTCAATACACATGTGCGCAACAGGGAGCTCTGGGTGAGCCAGGTGCCTACTCACCTGGGATGGTCCACCAGTGCTCTGCCTGCTGCCTCAACTCCCTGAGGAACCTCCCCAGCACCGACCAACCAGTCCTCTGCGGCCACAGTTGGTGCAGGAAACGGCCCCCCTTCCGGTCTCCCTTAGAGCAGCACCTCCGAGCTTCATCGGTGTAGGGTCGGAGGTGTTGGGGGATGGAATGGACGGACCCCGATCCGGACGTCCGCGGGTGGCCAACAGGTTATCCAGCCGTATCGATAAATCCACCAGCTGGTCCAGGTTAAGGGTGGTGTCCCTGCAGGCCAGCTCCCAATGAACGTCCTCCCGTAGGCTGCATTGGTAGTGGTCAATCAGGGCCCTCTCATTCCATCCCGCACTGGCTGCCAGGGTCCTGAAGTCCAGTGCGAAGTCCTGAACGCTCCCTTCGCCTGTCTGAGGTAGAACAGACGTTCCACCGCCACTCTCCCCTCCGGTGGATGATCAAATACCACCCGGAAGCGGCGGGTGAAATCTTCATAGCGCACCGACGCCGCGTCTATTCCTCCCCACTCGCCGTTGGCCCACTCGAGCGCTCTCCCCGACAGACAGGAGATGAGGGCGGACACGCTCTCGTATCCTGAGGGTGCCGGGTGGATGGCCGCCAGGTAGAGCTCTACCTGGAGCAGAAACCCCTGGCACCCGGCAGCTATACCATCATATGCCCTCGGGAGCGAGAGCCGAATCCCACAGTTCTCAGGTGACGAAGGGGTGGACAGCGGTGTGGGTTGCAGTGTAGTTGAAGGAGGTGTAGGAAATACCCCTCTCTCCCATCGCTCCATAGTGTTCAACACGCGATCCATGGCTGTGCCGAGAGTCTGGTCGCTTGCTGCTGGACGCGTTCCTCCACTGATCCTGAAGGAATGAATGTACCTGCTGACTCCATTTGAGGTGCGTGTTTCTGTCAGGCGTCAGTGTGTAGCGGTAGGACGGAGTTGGGCGCAGGACACAGAGCTAGTAGACAACATACTTTACTCGTGAAAATAAATGAACATAATCTCCATGCAGGGAGGACAAATCCCGCTCACCAGTCTATGACACCAAACATAGAACAAACACGCACACAACACAGTGGGAGCCAGAGGGTTAAATAAGGAACAAATCATGAACATAATGGGAACCAGGTGTGTACAATAAAGACAAAACAAGTAGAACACAGAAACATAGATCGGTGGCAGCTAGTACTCCGGTGACGACGAACGCCGAAGCCTGCCCAAGCAAGAACCTACCTTGGTTTCAGAACAATGTAGGCTCAATAATTCTGTAACCACACTTATTCCATTGTACTATTCTCTGCTATGTCCTTCTTTCCTATTTTTCAGTCTCTCTCTCTTTCTCTCACCCTCCCTATTTATTTATTTATTTATTTATTTATCTTTCCTCTATCTGCCTCTGTTTTTCTCCCTCTCTCCCCCCCTCCCTTCTACCCCTTCTCTCTCTCTCTCTTTCTCTCTCTCTCTCTCATCTGGAAACCCTCCAAGCCAATTTCCACACCACCACCCACTCATCACTTATTTCCAATGAAGTCTAATTTGACTCCATTTATAGTTATTTCCTCTCAATAATAAGCCAGATGCCTCATTTTAGCATTTCCGACTAAGTATATTGACATTTTATTTTCCTGCAAGCTCCTGTCTGCCCATCACAGATGCATATACCATGGGCTGCCATCACTAAGTACATGCAAAGAAAACAACTCAAATTCTCATCAGGACCCTGAAAATGGAAATGGAACAACACATCTTGGTGTAAAACTACAGAAACCTGAAAGCCTGCCACTGTTGTCCTTTACTTGCACCCAGCTACCCTGGGCTCTTGTCCCAATGGGATACATTTTGTTGAACGCTTAATGGGTATAAGCCAGGCCTGCTCTCATTATGTTCCTGTAGTAGCAGTGTGCTGAATGTGTATAATATAAGCGCTGCTCCCTGTGGTCCCCTGGCTGCAGTGCTGCTAGAAATAACAGGGTCTGATGTCTCCGGACATGGACAATGGTTCATAATTGAGGCCGGACAGCTGTTCCTGACTGTAGTGACAGGTCGCAGGGTGGATGACGGATGACACGGCCTCCAAGGACCCATACTATCTTCCAGTGCAAATTCCTGCTGGCTGCTCGCCTGTCCTTCAGGAGGCTGCCATGTTTATGTATGCAGAGTGATAACACAGGTCAGAATACTGTGCTCTAGTCTCTCCCTTGTTTCCATGTGAACAGCCTCAGAGCCATCACTACTGAGCACTCAAACAGTCCAGCCTCTATTGCTATATATATATTACTGTATGTGTTCAGTATGCTCCTTTCATATGTACTGTATGTACGCATGCTCACATAACCTATCCCTCAGAGCATTGACATTGTCCAGTATTTCATCACAAATTGCACACAACTGTCACACTTCCATAGCACTCTTTTCCTCCCTGTTTGAAGACCTGGCTCTGAATAAATGGACGCTGGACACTGAAAAATAGAGAGCTTTTCATTTCAATGTCATTTCTTTGTTCTCCTCCCTTTGTCTCTCAAGGTGCCTGCATAGCTCAGTAGATCCACATCCTTGTGGAAATAAAACGCAATGACAGCTACAGCAGGAACATTCTCAAATCACAATAAACGAGGAAGAGATGAGAGAGGATTATCAACACAATATGTAATATTCAAATCATTTTTCATTCTTTATTTTTTTCGAAGCCGCCACTTTCCATGTGTGTCCTGTCTCAGATAACTTTGCCTGAAAACAAACAGCTTACTTTGGCGTGCAGATGAAAGGGATTATTAAATTAGACTTTTCCTGATATTATTTCAGGTTCCTATGGTGTGGCTTATTTGATAGTGGACCAGATGTCGCCCAAATCTTGTTTTTATGCCCGATTTCTCCTGGAGTCTACGGCTTTCCATCACATTACACATGTCCACACTCCCAGACCTTAAGAGTGTAAACATTTACTTAGTTTATTATATTATTATTATATTTATGAATTGTGAAGTAAGACACTGGACATTGCACGACTGTAACATCAATAAATGTGTCTGTATCTGTACAGACCACATTAGAGTTTGGTCGATTACCTCTAAAAACATTCCCATTTTATTCCACCGTGATACCAGCATCGTGCCTTAGCTGTCATTGGTGGAGCTTTGGAGGTTCCAACAGTGAAGTAATCCTGTCATCTCACCGGGTCTTGTCAAATAATATTTTAGAATGCAGGCCATTTAGCTTGAGCGGCAGGTCTGATGTTTGTGGAGCGAACGCTGACTGAAATATGTATGAACCTTGCATGGCAGAGGCATGGTGGAATGTAAACCATCTCTCATCGATTTAAAAATATGAATATTAATAGGAGAGATGGAAATGCACATCAGAGAGAGGGAGAGGGGGAGAGAGAGAGAGAGAGAAAGATAGAGACAGAGAGAGAGGAGGGGGACAGAGAGAGAGAGAGAGAGAGAGAAAGAGAGAGAGAGAGAGAGAGAGAGAGAGAGAGAGAGAGAGAGAGAGAGAGAGAGAGAGAGAGAGAGAGAGAGAGAAAGAGAGACAGAGAGAGAGGAGGGGGACAGAGAGAGAGAGAGGGGGGGAGAGAGAGAGAGAGAGAGAGGAGGAGGGAGATAGGAAGGAAGTGAGTGAGTTCAAGTCTTAAATACTTTGTATTCTGCCTTGCTTCCCAGATAGATTCAAAACAGAGTCCCTTTGTCCTCTGTAAAACTATGAAACCTTTCAAAAAGATACACTTTCTGCACTGAACAAATAACAACAAGCCAATGAAGCAATACACAAATGTCAGTTCAAGACATGTAATTCTTTATGTTTTGAACACTTTCAGGTTAACATGATCCAAAAGCCTCCTGTCTCGGTCTTCTGCAGAGCATACAGCCATCAATAGAAACCCAGAGAGAGGGAACAGGACCCAAGGCTTTGTCCTTGCCATTGCCCTTGAGAGAGAATGGAAAGAAACACTTGAAGATCACATGGCATTTATTTTTCACATTGTAACTGTTCTGGGGATAAATGGATAGAATAGTGACGACTTAATCAAGTCCGGTTCTATTTTTAATCATAAGGATATACACCAGAGGCGTGATTGTCAACAAAATGTAAATTAATTTGGTTACATAAAGATTCAGAAAATAGTAAATGGTTTCAATTGACACCTGTTATGTATACAGTATTTGATTGTGGGCATCAACTAGATGTGGCTTATAACATTTGGATTTTTAAATAGTTTGATGTCCTGGGAAAGCTTTATTTTTGTGTCGCATTAAGGTAAGAACAAAGGGAGTTTGACTTCAGTCTTGGATGATATCTGAGGGAGACAGAGTAACAGTCACATTTGAGCTCTGTCTTTGAGAGCGGGAGTGAGCACCCTCACACCCATTGTTGGCACCCCTGAACCGAGTGACAGGTAGTCAGTGCGACCAAATTCATTCTGGTGCCAGTGTTTCGCCTGGTGCTCCTCTGTGTTACACTCTGGGCTCTCTCAGTATGCCTCAGTGACACTCTCATTCCCACTGGTAGAGAGCAGCCTATCAGAAGGCCACAGCACGCTCCCACTACAACATCACATGCCAGGCCTGGTCTGGAGATCATCCTGTATCAGGGTACAGGCTACAAAACTTCACTGTCTCTGTTCTTACCAGTGGTGGAAAAAGTACCCAATAGTCATACTTTAGTAAAAGTAAAGATACCTTAATAGAAAATGACTCAAGTAAAAGTGAACGTTACCCAGTAAAATACTACTTGAGTAAAAGTCTAAAAGTATTTGGTTTTAAATATACTAAAGTATCAAAAGTAAATGTAATTGCTAAAATATAAATAGTATAAATAATTTCGAATTCCCTGTGTTAAACAAACCAGACGGCACCATTTCCTTGTTTATAGAAATTTATGGATAGCCAGGGGCACACTCCAAACAAAACATTTGTATTTAGTGAGCCCGCCAGATCAGAGGCAATAGGGACGACCAGGGATATTCTCTTGATTGAGTTGGACCATTTTCCTGTCTTGCTAGCCATGCAAAATGTAATGAGTACTTTTGGATGTCAGGGAAAATGTATGGAGTAAAAAGTACATAATTTTCTTTAGGAATGTAGTGAAGTAAAAGTAAAAGTTGTCAAAACTATAAATAGTAAAGTACAGATACCCCAAAAAAGTGTAGTAGCACGAGAAGTAGTACTTTAAAGTATTTTTACTTAAGTACTTTACACCACTGCTTCTTACGCTAGATACAGGGCCAGTAGATGTACTGTAGTGTGGTGCATTTGTTCAAGATGATTATCAGATCCCTGGTTGTCTTTCATATCTGTTACCCACTGCTGCACTCTAGATAACACATTGCATTTTTGGGAACTGCAGATGTTCCTCCAAATGTTGATTATGCCATTGCTACTTTATTCAACCGGTAAAACTACAGAGCATCCTCTGGAGTGGCTTTCAGTACATTCAGCTACAGCTGCTGTTTCAGCCTGCTGAAGAGATAAAACACAGCTGTCACAGAGGCTGACAGAAAACTGGAGAAAAGAAACACACTGGTTTTAACTACAGTTACAGGGCCTGAATACTGAAGGGGGTAAACCTTTACCAGCCATACTGGGTAACGAACCATGTGTGGAATGATCCAGGCAAAGTCTGCAGTCTTTCCAAATCACATTCTCTGTCCAGGAGAAGAAGATTGCTTGATAAAAATACATCCTGCTGTCAGTTTATTAATGGAAATTGAACATAAGGAGGCATATCTTGAGTGGCCCATTTTTCAAGGTAAACATTAAGACTGGCTCTGGTTGGAAATGAGAATTATGGGGGTGTCAATTGAATTAAAATCCCATCTGATGTGAGCCGTGACCACACAAATGGCCTGTCAGGGTCGTGGGATGTTGTCTGGGGCACATTCGCTTACTGTGTCGTAAAAAGTGAGAGGGGATCGTGGTGTGGCAAATGGGCCAGACCTTCAGTCCTAATGCAGCAGTAGTGGGCTGGGCAATGGTGAGGATATACAGTGCCTTGCAAAAGTATTCATCCCCCTTGGCGTTTTACCTATTTTGTTGGATTACAACCTGTAATTTAAATTGATTTTTATTTGGATGTCATGTAATGGACATACACAAAAAAGTCCAAATTGGTGAAGTGAAATGAAAATAATAACTTGTTTAAAAAAAAAACTAAAAACTAAATCATGGAAAAGTGGTGCGTGCATATATTTCACTCCTTTGCTATGAAGCCCCTAAATAAGATCTGGTGCAACCAATTATCTTCAGAAGTCACATAATTCGTTACATTTTACATGTTTTTCATCGGCAGGGACTGGGAAACTGGTCAGAATTGAAGGAATGATGGATGGCGCTAAATACAGGGAAATTCTTGAGGGAAACCTGTTTCAGTCTTCCAGAGATTTGAGACTGGGACGGAGGTTCACCTTCCAGCAGGACAATGACACTAAGCATACTGCTAAAGCAACACTCGAGTGGTTTAAGGGGAAACATTTAAATGTCTTGGAATGGCCTAGTCAAAGCCCAGACCTCAATCCAATTGAGAATCTGTGGTATGACTTAAAGATTGCTGTACACCAGCGGAACCCATCCAACTTGAAGGAGCTGGAGCAGTTTTGCCTTGAAGAATGGGCAAAAATCCCAGTGGCTAGATGTGCCAAGCTTATAGAGACATATCCCAAGAGACTTGCAGCTGTAATTGCTGCAAAAGGTGGCTCTACAAAGTATTGACTTTGGGGGGGTGAATAGTTACACACGCTCAAGTTCTGTTTTTTTTCTGTCACGTTCGTTGTATAAAGGATCGAACTAGGTGCAGCGTGGTATGCGTACATGTTTTATTTATTAAATAACACCTGACAAAATAACAAAAGCAACTGAACGTGAAGTTCAAAAGGCTAACAGCAACAAGTCGAAACAGAATCAGAAACAAGATCCCACAACTAAGGTAGGCAAAATGGCTACCTAAGTATGATCCCCAAAACAACGATCGACAGTTGCCTCTGATTGGGAACCACACCCGGCCAACATAGAAATACAACATCTAGAATTCACACCCTGACCAAACCAACTAGAGAAAACAAGGCTCTCAAGGTCAGGGCGTGACAGTACCCCCCCCAAAGGTGAGTACTCCGGCCGCACCAACCTGACTCATTAGGGGAGGGTCCGGGTGGGCATCTAGCCTCGGTGGCGGCTCCGGCTTCGGGCGCGATGTCGGTATTAACCTCTTCTCCCTTCCTGCCTCCCCGTTGCACACCCGGTCCAGTCTGGACCCCGGCGCAATGCTTCCCCTCTCAGTCCTCCCACGATGCACCAAGCACTGTCCGGACCCTGGTGTGGGAGCCCTCGACCCTGGAGAGAGGCCGACATCTGGTTCCGGCCCGGCAGTCCTCTCGCGATGCACCAAGCCCTGTCTGGACCCTGGTGTGGGAGACCCTGTTCCTGGAGAGGGGTTGACGTCTGGTTCCCCAGTGGAGCAGATCGCTCCGGCATGGAGGAAGAGTAGACGACCGGACCCGGACTGGGCACCGGTGAAGTTGACTTCCCCGGCTCTGGTAGGGAGCAAATAACCGGAGCTGGACTAGGCACCGGTGGAGCGGACTGCTCTGGCACTGGAGTGAAGCAGCTAACCGGAGCTGGACTAGGCACCAGTGGAGCGGACTACTCTGGCACTGGAGTGGAGCAGCTGACCGGGGCTGGACTAGGCACCGGTGGAGCGGACTCCTCTGGCACCGGAGTGGAGCAGAGGACCCTCGCTGGAGGTCTGGTGCGTGGCGCTGGAACAGGCCGTACCGGACTGGAGACATGCACCACTGGTCTGGTGCGAGGAGCAGGTACGGGCCGTACAAGACTGGAGACACGCACTACTGGTTTAGTGCGAGGAGCAAGCACGGGCCGTACCAGGCTGGGGACACGCACCACTGGTTTGGTGCGAAGAGCAGGTACGGGGCGCACCGGGCTGGAGACACGCACCACTGGTTTGGTGCGAAGAGCAGGTACGGGGCGCACCGGGCTGGAGACACGCACCACTGGTTTGGTGCGAGGAGCAGGTACGGGGCGCGCCGGGCTGGAGACACGCACCACTGGTTTGGTGCGAGGAGCAGGCACGGGCCGTACAGGACTGGCGACACGCACCACTGGTTTAGTGCGAGAAGCAGGCACAACCCGTCCTCGCTGAACACTCATTTTAGCCCGGCAAGAGCGGGGCGTGGGCACCAAGCGCACTGGGCTGTGAATGCGCACTGGAGATACAGTGCGTATCACAGCATAACAGGGTGCCTGTATGGTCCCACGCTCCTTAACGCGAGTGCGGGGAGTTGGCTCTTCTCTGAAACATGGCTCCGCCAGCCTCTGCTCTAAGGACTGCGTTCTCTTTTGCTGTAGGGTTAACTCCTCTCTCAGCTCCTCCTGTTGCCTAGCCAGCTCCTCTCTCTGTGCATCCACTGACTCCTTCTCCCTGTGGGCCTCCTGCAGCGCCTCCCTCTGAAGGGAGCTCTCCTGCTCTCTCTTAGCTAACAGCCCCCTTACGGTAGTTATCTCCTCTCTCAGAGTGCTGAGCTGCATGTCTTGGAGGGCCATATAATAGCGGCCTCCTCTTCCTCCACAGTCAGCCCTTTCAGGGCCTCCTTCCGCTCTGTGTGCCCCCCCCCAAAAAAAAATCATTGGGGCTGCCTCTCGTGCTTCCTTCGCAGTCGGCACCGTCGGCGTCGCCATTGATCCTCTCCTGCCTTCTTCCTTCGCCCAGGATCCTTTACCGGCTAATATCTCCTCCCTTGTCCAAAATGTGTTCCCCACCTGTGTCCAGGGTGTCTGCTCCTCCTGGCCACGCTGCTTGGTCCGTTGGTGGTGGGATCTTCTGTCACATTCGTTGTATAAAGGATCGGACCAAGGTGCAGCGTGGTATGCGTACATGTTTTATTTATTAAATAACACCTGACAAAATAACAAAAGCAACTGAACAAGCCGAAACAGAATCAGAAACAAGATCCCACAACTAAGATAGGCAAAATGGCTACCTAAGTATGATCCCCAATCAGAGACGACGATCGACAGCTGCCTCTGATTGGGAACCACACCCGTCCAACATAGAAATACAACATCTAGAATTCACACCCTGACCAAACCAACTAGAGAAAACAAGGCTCTCAAGGTCAGGGCGTGACGGTTTCACAATAAAAAATATTTTGCATCTTCAAAGTGGTAGGCATGTTGTGTAAATCAAATGATACAAACCCCCAAAAAATCCATTTTAATTCCAGGTTGTAAGGCAACAAAATAGGAAAAATGCCAAGGGGGGTGAATACCTTCGCAAGCCACTGTAGATGACAGTATTTCTGATGATATATTGTATTAAACCTCAACTAAATGTCAAGCTGGACATGAACCATTCATGCAGTGTCCCATTATGCTGTGTGGTAATGAGTATTTTACATTTGAACATTTTAGTCATTTAACAGACGCTCTTATCCAGAGCGACTTACAGGAGCAATCAGGGTTAAGAGCCTTGCTCAAGGGCACATCGACAGATTTTTCACCTAGTCGGCTCGGGGATTAGAACCAGCGACCTTTCGGTTACAACACTCTTAACCACTAAGCTACCTGCCGCCTGACTCGTTTGTCTCCTGGACTGTCGACAGCTGTAGCTTGTGAAGCAAAGAAACAGACACTTTTCCCAACATCATCAAGTATTTTGAAAACATCATCCAATGTGACCAAATGCAACATCTGACTGACTGGTGGTTTGTGTGCGTGTGTTTGCAGGTGCTGAACATGAGCCTGTCGGATGGGGAGGTGGTGACGGTAGAAGACATGGGGGGACGGGAGCCGTCCATCCTGGCCAATGAGACCATCCTGATGAGGGGTCTGGTGGTGCGCAGCTGGAGCAATCAAATCTCCATCCTTTACCGCAGTGACCAGCAGCCCCGCTCCGGCTCCCTGCTGCTGCTGCGTTACCAAGGTGAGGTCACAACACAGAACCACATGACCACACACACCATGACTCAACACTAACACAGGTCTCCTCCCTATCAATTACTCAATTTTGATTCACACCTGCTGTACACCCAATGCACAATAAAATTGTATCTAAAATAATGCGGTAATGTAGTGGGCAGTATTATTTGATATGTGAATATACAGTATATTATATATACATCACATGTGACTTGTAATAAGACTAAGCAATTAGCCTATTAAAATGTTTATCTGACTCCATAAATATAATTAAAATATACAAGCAAGCATTAGGCAACGAGTTGACTAGCAATAATTGGTCTAAGAATTGTCTATATCAAAGGCAGACATTTAATTAACATTGTACAATGAATGGATTCACATACAAGGCATAAAGCTTAAGTTACGAGCATTAACAAGCATTCCAAGGCATTATTTCAAGCATATACAGTAGATCCTAAGGTTAACTTACAATACAAAGCATGAATAAATAGATGCTTACTAGAGGCCTAGTAGCCTAGGAAATGAGAATTGATCATACAACTTCCTCATGGACTGGATACAGGATAAGAGAGAGAACAAAGGCATTTAATTGAATTTATAACATCTGAAGGTGTAACCTTTCAACCCAAGACCAACCACCTTTGACCAATCAAACGATACCAAGTTTGCAGTTTAACCTGACCACCAAGGCCCAATCTCCACAGGGTGTCACAGCATTTAATGGCTTGTGTGGGGGATGAGACCAGTATAAATAAGACAGAATTCCTGCGAAGACAATAAAAAGGCTTTGCATAATAGTGTAATTCAGAGTTCACCCTGTACAGATACAAGTTACCACAGAGATAATACATCCATATAGAGTTATCCTCAGTGAACACGTTTTAGATAGAACAATACTATAGTATCCATGTATGCTATCTATCACATTCAATATTCAGTGCTCTGGATACCGTAACAGAGAGATACATTTTGGCCCCTCAGAGGGGAAGGGCTGACTAGTCCTTTGGCATTGTCCTTTGTTCCTGGACCATTTCCCATGCAACTCGAGGTGACAGAGAACACATAAATTAGGGCCGAGCCTACAGTAAAGTTCGACGTACCAAGGTAAAATCCTTCCAGTAGCATTTGGTTAAGCCGCCTTGCTCTTTATGCTGATAGCTCTCATCATTAGTAAACACATCTTGCTCATGTTAGCCTGAAAAAAGACAAGGGCTGTCATTTCAGGGTTATAATTACATGGCATAAGTATTGTGCTAATATACATTTACAGAGCTGTCAGATAGAGGGCTGTTGGGACCGTTGATCCTCATCAGACCACAGCCTTTCATGTGACAACACCAGGAGAAGGGAAAAAACAACACAGCATTAAGCCAAAATCTTTTGTCTCTGCAAACTAATGAACTATGACAGGCTTGGAGAAAAATAATGCGTTCTAACATGCCTTTGATGTGCCTGGCGAATAGAATGTCACCCCTTGCCTCTCTGGGGGTACAAAGCTAACATATGGAATTGTTTTAAGATGGTCTGTGATGAGGTGGTGTTGAAGGAGTCAGGCGCAGGAGGGTACAGTGGGGGAAAAAAAGTATTTAGTCAGCCACCAATTGTGCAAGTTCTCCCACTTAAAAAGATGAGAGAGGCCTGTAATTTTCATCATAGCTACACGTCAACTATGACAGACAAAATGAGAATTTTTTTCTCCAGAAAATCACATTGTAGGATTTTTAATGAATTTATTTGCAAATTATGGTGGAAAAAAAGTATTTGGTCAATAACAAAAGTTTCTCAATACTTTGTTATATACCCCCACCTGGAAGGAGGTTTTCACTCAAAATCTCACGATACATGGCCCCATTCATTCTTTCCTTTACACGGATCAGTCGTCCTGGTCCCTTTGCAGAAAAACAGCCCCAAAGCATGATGTTTCCACCCCCATGCTTCACAGTAGGTATGGTGTTCTTTGGATGCAACTCAGCATTCTTTGTCCTCCAAACACGACGAGTTGAGTTTTTACCAAAAAGTTATATTTTGGTTTCATCTGATCATATGACATTCTCACAATCCTCTTCTGGATCATCCAAATGCACTCTAGCAAACTTCAGACTGGCCTGGACATATACTGGCTTAAGCAGGGGGACACGTCTGGCACTGCAGGATTTGAGTCCCTGGCGGTGTAGTGTGTTACTGATGGTAGGCTTTGTTACTTTGGTCCCAGCTCTCTGCAGGTCATTCACTAGGTCCCCCCGTGTGGTTCTGGGATTTTTGCTCACCGTTCTTGTGATCATTTTGATCATCAGATCTTGCGTGGAGCCCCAGATCGAGGGAGATTATCAGTGGTCTTGTATGTCTTCCATTTCCTAATAATTGCTCCCACAGTCGATTTCTTCAAACCAAGCTGCTTACCTATTGCAGATTCAGTCTTCCCAGCCTGGTGCAGGTCTACAATTTTGTTTCTGGTGTCCTTTGACAGCTCTTTGGTCTTGGCCATAGTGGAGTTTGGAGTGTGACTGTTTGAGGTTGTGGACAGCTGTCTTTTATACTGATAACAAGTTCAAACAGGTGCCATTAATACAGGTAACGAGTGGAGGACAGAGGAGCCTATTAAAGAAGAAGTTACAGGTCTGTGAGAGCCAGAAATCTTGCTTGTTTGTAGGTGACCAAATACTTATTTTCCACCATAATTTGCAAATAAATTCATTAAAAATCCTACAATGTGATTTTCTGGATTTTTTTGTCTCAATTTGTCTGTCATAGTTGACGTGTACCTATGATGAAAATTACAGGCCTCTCTCATCTTTATAAGTGGGAGAACTTGCACAATTGGTGGCTGACTAAATACTTTTCCCCCCCCACTGTAAATCACAGAATAACAGGCTTTAATTCGCAAAATACAGGTTTACGCAGAACTGTCAAACACACTCCAGGGCACAAAACAGGTGCACTGGAAAATACAAGGCACACAGGAAAATACTCCCGTCGAACAAAATACACGAGCTCCACCGAGCTTCACTAACTTTCACAATAAACACTCACCCACAAGGACCAGGGGGCTGTCACGGATTCTGCCGAGGCTGCCCCTCCTCCTTGCTCGGGCAGGCTTCGGCGTTCGTCGTCACCGGAATACTAGCTGCTGCCGATCTATGTTCTATGTTTCTATGTTCTACCTGTTGTCTGATTGTCACACACTTGTTTCCCATCGTGTAAGTACTCCTTCCCTATTTAACCCGGTGGCTCCCATTGTGTTATGTGCGTGTTTGTTATTTCATTTCGTGTGTCGTTTGGTGAGCGGGTTTACTCCTCCCTGTGTGGAGGTATTTTGTATTTGTTTCTTTACTTGTTAGTAAAATACGTTTTCATTGAGTTCTGTGTCCTGCGCCTGAATTCGATCCACCGCATTACACTGACACTCGTGACAGGGGCAGAGGGAACACTTATACACTGACTAATTAGGGGATTAGAACCAAGTGTGTGTGATAATGAGACAAGACAATTGTGATGATGATTGGGGCGGCAGTGGTTAGTACTCCGGTGACGACGAATGCCGAAGCCTGCCCGAACAAGGAGGGGAGGCAGCCTCGGCCGAAGTTGTGACATGGTCATACTATGGATCATTTAGCAATTTCATTTTGAATTTTAGGACCCCTTTAGGTATCATTTTTTGGGGTGATAAAATATTGAATTTGGCCTTTACTACTATAGCCCATGGAAACGCATTGAATAACACATTCATAAATGCAACAGTCAAAAAAAAAGGAATAAGGTTTTTAAGTGTCTGTCCTATATCTAGGAGATATAAGAAAGCTCAGGAAATATTTTTGTTTTTTTGGACACATACTGTATTTAACCACTTATTTTTGTTGACACCTCTATACTTCCATTCGGTGATCTGAGCATTCTGATTGGCCAGCGGTAGGTCTATAGGTGCACTTGATTTGCTCTCTGGGCCTGCCGGGTATGCAGAGTTCTACCTTCAGACACATGAAATGGTTCAAAATGGGAACACTTTGCCTTCCCGGCGCTAGGGCTGCTGAATCAAGTGCACCTACTGCCAACAGCGCAAAATTATATAAAAAAAATAGGAACACAAGGCTTTATCGTTTATGTATTTTACAGAAATGTTTGGTGATCGACTACGAATGCTTTGGAGATCAACCAGTTCATCACGATCGACCGGTTGGTGACCACTGAACTACCGTTTAGGAAATAGTTAATCAGTGTTTCTAAGTGGTCCTGTGTGTCTTTGTTTGGCCTATCTGAGTGCTGGCACTGCCAGGGTAATAAGCCCCACATTACACTGTGTTAGAGCAGGGAGAGGGGGGTAGACAGGGACCAAAGTGGGGGAGTGATGAGAGCTTTTACCAGACCTCTAATGGATCAGTTATAGCCCGCCTGTGAAATGTGTCCTGTGCATCATCACTCACAATGAGCCATGTTCTTTGTGTATCCCAAGCAACCTTGGAAAGGGAAGCTAATGCAGTAATGTTGCTGCTCATCATGTGTGATTTGACCCCCCGTCGGCGTAGGGTGGAAATCTATTGTTGGATATATAAATAGTTAATATGCTGAATTCCCATTGTCCTATTGATTATATAGAACACTGTGGAAAGAAAGCACTCTTTAGAATATTAACCAATAATCAAGCAGTGGGTGATATGGAACATTGGACTGGCAGCACAGAACACTGCTTATTGAGGAGGCGGGTGAACTTTAAAGATTCAAGCCTCTCAATAATTCACAAAGAAATAGGAGAATAGCAGCCATGCCCCGGAGACTCAGAGCAAACAGACCACAAGAGAGAGAGGTGAATGGGGATCCAACAGTAAAGGATTGGAGAAACAGAACCTTTACTTTGGGTCAAAGACGAGTGAGACCACCTCATAAGTAATTAGTTTGAGTACAATACATGCTACTGAGTTGCGATCCATAATGTACCAAAAAAACATCACCTACTGGATATTTGAGAAATATCACAGGTCTGTATTAACACCACCTCACTGAATAGTAAACAATACATCCAATTTGAATAATAAACCTTGCTCTAAGTACAAGTCATATTTTTTCTGTTTTTCTGCTGAGGGTAAACAGACTGGTTTTGTAAAGCCTCACCCAACAATTAACAAAATCCTTGCTCAGTAAATTATTTTGCGCTCACCCATAATGTTAGTTAAGCATCCTGCATGAGGGCAGACAATGCAGGGTGTCCTGTTGATCAGCTCTCTCTGGCTCCAGCAGCATATCATAATTCCCCCTTATACTCAGACAACTGTGAGCCCAACAATTTGGACTTTATCCTCACACACTGAGCAAAGAACTCCCTCACCAAATCTTCAAAGCAGGGATTTTCAGACTCTGTTGAAGCATAGGGGTGCATCTGTGGGGGTGCGGAAGGCAACCACATGTTTAAGTCATTCAGTGATGTAGGCATTATGTCAAATTTTTATGCCACGGCATTAAATTCTCTCTAATTGTTATCAAACGCTATGGCAGTATGACACGCTTTCACACTGCGCCCATTACATTTTTTTTATGCTTGGCAAAGCAACAATAGGGGCCTATAAAGTCATCATAACTTATGGAGTCCCATTAGTTATACAGAGCTAATGATGTGGAACAGCAGCTCTGAATTTGAATGATAAATGCTTTTCACACTTTGAAATTGCTATTTGAAATCATCAGTCTCAGGGAAAAAGGTACTTTTCAGAAAATATTTAGCTGTCTAAATTAAACCAATTCCAATATTTACCTGCAGAGCTTCTCTCTCTGTCACGCTTGATATCATCATCCTTATATTAAAGGTCTCATTTTAGGCACATCCACAAATTCCATCCATGAAGGACATTTGGAGCAATTAGAATGCTACTCTTTAATCTATTTATAACCGTTACTACACAAGCATTACATAAACGTACAAAAATAAATCCAGCCAATTTCAAAGGCTATCAGGATTTAGATTTGTGTTCATCTCCATGGTGTGCCCAATCACCTTGTCCATTGTAATGGGGTGTTAAAAATGTGATGGGACAAGCGTTGAGAAGGAGACAGATCTGTAGCGAGATAAATCTCAGCTCTAGGTAATTAATGTCTGCAGAAGGCCCTGGCTGTGGCTGAGATGACACTGATGAATGCTGCAGTAGTAATAGTAGCAGCCCAGTTACCACTGGAGAGTGATGATGTGTCTGTGTCACAGCCTGCGGATGTGTTTTTGTGTCTAGTCTTATTCAACTCTCCTGAGGGTTGAGAATGTTGTGTGTGTGCAATAGATACAGGAAATAGTGGACACTCAGGCTGACATATTGGTGAAAGCAAACTTAAACTAAGCCCTTTTGCAATTCCTTTATGACTTCCCTGATCCCTCATACTGAGGTCGACATTTAATGACTGTCTAGACAGGTAGAGACTTGGTTCTTGGATTGGATTGAGAAAAAGTGTATACATAATTGAAATAGAATTAGAACGCATCTGCATATGGTCAGGTGTTCGGTTCGTGTCATGTAAGTCTTAATCACTCAACTGTATCCTACCACCTTTCAGCATGGGGGTGATAACTGTATTATTGATTGTAGATTCTGATGAGGACTGCAGCAGCTTATTCCTAGAGGTTTCTGCCATGTGTCTCTCAGTGTGTATCCTCTGCTGTAATGGGGGCATCTGTTGGTGTGACACCAGAGGGGAGGGAGAGGAGGGCAGAGCCATTTCCTACTCTAACTCCTTAATCAGCCTTTTGATTTCCCACTACTACATGGCTCCCTGGAGGCTGCAGATGGGAAGGGAGGACTCCCAGTGTGATAAACACTGGCCAAACATTGATGCCCCAAAAATTCTCTCTGCATTTCATAACTGGAGAGATGCATTTTTCATCTGGTCATATAAAATTGAGGAGACTTATTAATAGGCTGGCCATGTCTGTGCTTAGGAGAGGGTTGGAGAGGGCTGCAGAGCAGAGGGATACCCCAGCCAAAACAAGTTATCACCTCCACCAAGTCAGTATGCGTGGAATGGCAAATTAGATTCAAATATTTCACATGTCAAAGAAAAGCCATCCACTCAAATGTCAACTGACATTATTAAGGCCCTCCAATATACACATACTGCATACACACTTTACAGATGTGGGTTAAACGACAGTCTCATAGCCAACACTGTGATCGATTCCGATACAGTTTGATTCCATGCCCAGGGACAACATGTGGTCTTGTAGTTCAGCATCCTCAGCATGAGACTGGAAACAGCCCTTGAAGGCTAAGTGAAAGGTCCGGTGAATTACTCTGATTTTAAGTACATGTGAGTCTTGCTCTGTACAGGTTCTCCGATCAAACATTACCCTTAAACAAAGATCAATAGTATTGTCCCTGGGAAGAGAGTTTCAATCTGAGAGAGCCCCACCACAGTCCTGCTATGATGTATTGATATTTATGTGGTTGGGTTAAACATTTAATTCCAACGGTCAACTGCTCAATAAATGCTGTTAAGGAGAAATAACTTTAGACTGCAGCCGGCCCGGTCCCATCAATGAGGGTTAGTCTACTCTAGACTGATGAGTAGAGTGAATCTCTCCAGAGCACCAAATGAGATTGCCACTGATGCCGTAGGCTGCCCTGCAGGCTGCCCTGCTGCTCTGCTGCCCTGCTGCTCTGCTGCCATGCAGGCTGCCCTGCAGGCTGCCCTGCTGCCCTACAGGCTGCCCTGCTGCCCTGCCACCTGTCATACTGCTGATTAGTTGCCATGAATCAGTTATGATTTGTAATCCTCATCATCAATATCATTGATTTACTGTACTTAATAGGTCATACAATTCATAATACATGACAGATTGCAAATTCAACCTACCATAATAGGTCAGAGGTTAAGTCAATACTAAGTTTATTAGCAAGACCTTATTTTACTCAGTGAAATGTCAAAGTGGTGGTCAAACCTACAACTAGCCACCACTGCCACTAGTAATAATCCTTTATCCACTTTGGCTCTGTGCATCAATACCGATTGACCCTTGAATGATAAAGCGGCAATGGTCATTGATGAGATAGGATGTCATTCAAACTCCCAGTACAGCTGTCACTGACAGCAGAGAGCAGGACCACATTTCCAGTCGTTTCCTTCCTCTTTCCCTCCCATTTTCTCTCTCTTCTCGGACAGAATAAGCAAGGACATTACCTCAGCATCTGTTGCCTGACGCCCCACCATCAGCTAATCTGCCTGTCTGTGTTCACTGTGAAGCCATTACTTGTAATAGCAAACAATCAGGCTTTATGGCCCTCTACAATGAAGTACAATGGAATGGAGGCTGCATGTAATTTAATTATTAGGGGACTGTCTCTGCCTGCAGCATCCCCACTGTACAGGCTCAACAAAGATGAAATGGTGGTAGGATAATGGCAATAACTGGGCTCAGTGGAGCCAGTGATAAAGTAAGAATTAAATGGATGACCTAGGGCAGCTGGACTCGCACTCTGCATCTCATTGATTTCCCCCAGAGATAGAAGACTGGCTGGCTGGCTGCTTCATAATGGTGGAAATGTAAGTGTGGGAGAAATCAGCATGTTCTTTTGATGATAACCTATGCTAGCACACCGAACCCTGAGGCATTTCTTAAGGAGGTGGTTTGTAATTTAAGTTGTATTTATTGAAATGTTATTGGTATTTGATTAATAATGGTTCAAAAGCTGGAGGACAAAATGTGGTTTGTTTGGCCTTCAACGTCCTGTTAAAAAGTCAGAACCAAATTCCAAGAGACAAGCATTTATGAAAACACTGTTTCTCTACGCTTACAGAGAGTCTTGTTAGGCTATGAGAGATATCTACAGTATAAGCTCTTGAATGCAGTGTGCAACAAATACTTTTCTATTTATCAGTTCTGTGCTGTTCCTGTAGCATTAATGTAAACAATAAATGATAGTCTTTGGGTGACAAATGTTTCTGTGTACTATTGGCCCCCTTGAGTTGTTGATCCACTGAGGCAGCCAGGTAAGATGATGATTTAACACCCTATTACAGCCGGGAGAGTTATGTACAGAGTTATGTACAGGTTTATGAGGGCATCCTGAGATAAATCATAGTTGCTGCACACTTTAACACTGACTTTAAACCAAATGTAGTACATCAAAGACACTAAACGACTTCATGCAAAGTATGCCACACTGCACAATTGTGCCAAAATGTACAATGATGTATAGTACACAACATGAAGAGAGCTAAAGTGAATCCTTAGTAAATAGACAGACACTAAAACCCCTGCCTCTGTCAGTGTTATTGAGTTTGATTGCTGGGGGAGAGCATTGTCTACTTTCAGCACTAATATCCAAATGTCTTCTGGCAGGGAGGGAGAGGGGTTGAAATTAAATTACCTTCCAAAGTGTACTTTTCCTTAATGCCTCGTGTCGGGCGGCAGAGGGCTGTAAAACTGTTATCTTTAATGTCCATTTTCATATGCAGCCATGAGAAGAAAGGGATAAAAAAGGTGGTGATTATACCGTTTGAATGGGTTCTGGAATACTTAACCGTTTTATGTATCAACAGCTTAATGCTCCCGTGCTCAGTCTCTGCACACTCAGTCCCCACAGTGGTTGTCTCAGGTTCAGCATTCTACACTGTGCCTTTTATTCCCGTGTCTGGGAGGGCAGAAGAAGGAGGAGGTAGTGACTGGTCTACATCAGGAGAGCAGGAGTGTGAGCTGTGCTGAGAGCTTTGTTTGAAATGTTTCCACCTGCGTGTTGACACAACGTAACAGCTTATTACCATTCCGACTGTTCCTCCAAATCATATTAATGAGTAAAGGATTGAGTCAGACATATTAAACAGTTGGGATCCTTCACAGGGTCCTTGTCTTTGCTCTCTGTTTTCAAAGCTGGCTACTAGTGCTTAAGGCTCTGTAGACACTGAGGCTATTTAACAGCTTTGTTATCCTCAAAAGAATGACTAAGGTTGTTATTTAGTAACAGCAATCAGATGAAACAATCAGATACCACACATTCTTGGTGTAAACACACCTACAGATGTAGGATCTTAATTTGAGCCAGGTTGCTACAGCAGGACAATAATCCTGCAGCAACAGGAAATTTGAATTATTATGTGGATTAGAATTAATGTACATTTTTGTAGGGGTTGATGCATTTTTCGTAAGGGAAAATCAAGTCTGACATTTAAGTCGAAATTACAAACTTCAGAAGCCTTTTTAAACCTCAAATACACTACAAGTTTTACAATGCATGCATTGCAGGAAGGTTCCCTTGCAACAGGGTGATCAAATTAAGATCCTACATCTGTATAGTAGATCTCTGAGTTAGGCAAGAGACAGGCGTTGTTACTAAATGTCTTATATTTTAATGCTTTACCTTACACACCTCTATCTGTCACCATTATTTTATTGTAGGTCCAGTGTTGTTAAAAGTATATTTTTGCTTCCATGGTGTATTTTCCACAAATTCAATGTTTTAGTGTTATCTGTACTGGACCTCAAGAACATAAATCTCAGAGATGCTGCACCAGTGAGGCAGAGCAGAATGGGCCTGCGCTCCGACAGGCAGAGAGGCCTGTTTTATAGCGCTCATTACGGACATGGTTAGCTCAATCCATCATCCACGCCAACTAATGATTGCTACCATACATCCCATGTAGCACCATTCGTTTAAGGACAGGGATGCAGAGGAAGTTGAAGCCCATTCAACTTGCTGCACTGGACTCACAGCGCTTTGACAACTGGCACAGAGGCAATTCTTCTCTCCACTAACACATTAAAGTACCAGCTCTGAAATGGAACTGATCTACAACTCTACTTTTACCCTGTACACCAAACCTAAAGCTCCATGCCATAGCTGTATGTGTGTAGACTTTGCAGCACACTGAAACTCATTAGCAATTGCAGACATGTCACAATATATTTGCAGATGTACTTTTAAACTGCAATTAATTGCAGCAGATGGAGTGGAATATTTATAACCCAAGTAGAAAACTGATGAAAACAGCCCTGCTTGACCCAATTACAGCACATTCTTCATACACAACATGTGTGTGTGTGTGTGTCTACACTGTCCATTGGTATATGTATAAATGAATGGAATTGGTAGCACTAAGATAACTAATTCCACTTCGAAATACCATAGTGAACTATTTCAAAAGGATAAATAATATCAAACCGGTCATCAATTATTAAATCCCTCTCTCTCTCCCTCCCTCTAGCCTTCGTGCTGAGCTGTGCCTTCCCTAAGGAGCCAGCCAACGGGGAGGTATCAGTGACTCACCTCCATGCTGGGGGAGAGGCCTACTTCCAGTGTCTGACTGGCTACCAGCTGCAAGGCCCCACCATGCTTGCCTGTCGCAATGCCACCACACCTTACTGGAGTGGCAAGGAGCCAAAATGCCTGGGTAAGAGCCAACAACACTGCTTCCTTCCTGCCAAACACACACGCATACACACACATATACTTTAGCTCATCAACCCCAGGATCCATTCAGCTGCTTACTGAGAACCAATGAGAAATTATAGTAACCCCTCAGAGAACACCACAGAGGCTGACAACTAAGGAAAATAACATTTCAGCTGAATGATTAAAGTAATTAAACTCTGTTTAAAATGGACTGGGTGTTATTTGGCACCCACTGCCCAGAGGTTAATTGGGGTTTATTGTATGCTCTATTTGGTAGGCCTATCAGGTGTCTGGCTTACTGCTGTGCAACTTTAATTCTCTCTCTGTAACCCCCATCCCCTGCTATCCAGACTGGTTAATATGAATCCAGGGTTAGGGGCAAAAGTGCAGTTGTAAACAAACATGCCAGTGTTACTTGAGCAAGAAACATGTCTAGCCTACTCTTCTTCACAAAGAGTTTTTCCCATAATAGTTGTATAGTGTGGGGAAATAGTACATGTTCATATATTAATAGTACACCTGTGCCCTGTGGTACACATATTTGTCATAAGTCGTCATAAAAAAATACAACATATTTGGTCGCACTCGCACATCGATTCATTTGGTTTGGAGCCAAAAAGTTTGTTTGTGGCTCCACACTACATATTACTCTGTTCCTATAATGGATTTGTTCATTAAATGTTACTACAAAAATTAATCATGGTAAGCAATTAAATCGATATGATTAAGCTACAATGAAAGTAATGCTTACCTTGTTTTCCTTGCAAGCTACTAAGGGGTATTTATTTCCGGTGCGCGCAAGGTGCGTCAAATGTAGGTGTGTTCGAGAGTTCAATGTTTAAACAAGAGCCATGTATTTAGCGAGTTAGGTTAACTTTTAGAATTTGTTGTATTTGCATACCTGCCAACTTTTCAAAAAACCTTGGAGTGAGATTTTGTCCTGGGTCCGCCTGGGTCCTGCAGTCGGTAAAAAGCAATTGCACTGCCTGCGTCTCAGAACTGTGGCCGCCTTGATCTCATGAGGTTATCGTTGCCCACGTGTGCATGACGTCAGAGAAAGTCGGGATCAAGTCGGACACAAATCTAACCAGCATGCATTGGGTGGTGATCGCCGGTGATCGATTCTGCGCAGACCTGGCTCATCTCAAATGAGCCTCTTGTCTATGATCTGTCGGCATGGTTATACTGGCCTGTGGCCTTCTTGGAGGCCTTGATGATATCGGAGGGGGGCTCCCATTTGAAGCAGGGCTCCAGATTGGCCATCTTTATGGTCATTATTGAGGACAGGGTGCCATCCAATGCTAGGCTGTTTCTTCTCTTGGTTTTGTTCAGTCCCACAAATGAAAACACCCTCTCAGCATCTGCGTTTGCATGGGGCAACACCAGGACAAGCTTGGCGACGGCAGCAAGCCTCTCGAATTCTTTGGCTCCAGTCACCTATGGAAAATGCACCAAAACACAATGGAAAAACATACCTTGATTTTTGATTGATTAATACTGTAGGTTGATCCATTAACAAAGTTCAGATAAAAACATGCATAATTTGCAACATGCATGACACATACAGTGGGGAGAACAAGTATTTGATACACTGCCGATTTTGCAGGTTTTCCTACTTACAAAGCATGTAGAGGTCTGTAATTTTTATCATAGGTACACTTCAACTGTGAGAGACGGAATCTAAAACAAAAATCCAGAAATCACATTGTATGATTTTTAAGTAATTCATTTGCATTTTATTGTATGACATAAGTATTTGATACATCAGAAAAGCAGAACTTAATATTTGCTACAGAAACCTTTGTTTGCAATTACAGAGATCATACGTTTCCTGTAGGTCTTGACCAGGTTTGCACACACTGCAGCAGGGATTTTGGCCCACTCCTCCATACAGACCTTCTCCAGATCCTTCAGGTTTCGGGGCTGTCGCTGGGCAATACGGACTTTCAGCTCCCTCCAAAGATTTTCTATTGGGTTCAGGTCTGGAGACTGGCTAGGCCACTCCAGGACCTTGAGATGCTTCTTACGGAGCCACTCCTTAGTTGCCCTGGCTGTGTGTTTCGGGTCGTTGTCATGCTGGAAGACCCAGCAACGACCCATCTTCAATGCTCTTACTGAGGGAAGGAGGTTGTTGGCCAAGATCTCGCGATACATGGCCCCATCCATCCTCCCCTCAATACGGTGCAGTCGTCCTGTCCCCTTTGCAGAAAAGCATCCCCAAAGAATGATGTTTCCATCTCCATGCTTCATGGTTGGGATGGTGTTCTTGGGGTTGTACTCATCCTTCTTCTTCCTCCAAACACGGCGAGTGGAGTTTAGACCAAAAAGCTCTATTTTTGTCTCATCAGACCACATGACCTTCTCCCATTCCTCCTCTGGATCATCCAGATGGTCATTGGCAAACTTCAGACGGGCCTGGACATGCGCTGGCTTGAGCAGGGGGACCTTGCGTGCACTGCAGGATTTTAATCCATGACGGCGTAGTGTGTTACTAATGGTTTTCTTTGAGACTGTGGTCCCAGCTCTCTTCAGGTCATTGACCAGGTCCTGCCGTGTAGTTCTGGGCTGATCCCTCACCTTCCTCATGATCATTGATGCCCCACGAGGTGAGATCTTGCATGGAGCCCCAGACCGAGGGTGATTGACCGTCATCTGAACTTCTTCCATTTTCTAATAATTGCGCCAACAGTTGTTGCCTTCTCACCAAGCTGCTTGCCTATTGTCCTGTAGCCCATCCCAGCCTTGTGCAGGTCTACAATTTTATCCCTGATGTCCTTACACAGCTCTCTGGTCTTGGCCATTGTGGAGAGGTTGGAGTCTGTTTGATTGAGTGTGTGGACAGGTGTCTTTTATACAGGTAACGAGTTCAAACAGGTGCAGTTAATGCAGGTAATGAGTGGAGAACAGGATGGCTTCTTAAAGAAAAACTAACAGGTCTGTGAGAGCCGGAATTCTTACTGGTTGGTAGGTGATCAAATACTTATGTCATGCAATACAATGCAAATTAATTACTTAAAAATCATACAAATGTGATTTTCTGGATTTTTAAAAAAAAATTACAGACCTCTACATGCTTTGTAAGTAGGAAAACCTGCAAAATCGGCAGTGTATCAAATACTTGTTCTCCCCACTGTATATGCATGCAACAATTTTAAGCAACAGATGTAGCCAAGCCACACCTGCCAAAAGGAAAGACAAAAAATATTTACCTTATGCTTCCGGGTTGCCATTTCAGCCCAGAAGCTTTCCATTTCAGTTTCGTCCTGCAGGGATATCATTGACATGGTCTGATAATTTAGAAACTCCTCACCCAGAAGGTCATGCTCCTCTGGCCCATGGTATGGGAGGAGATGGGGAAACCTATTTATGAAAGTAGAGTTACAAGTTGTTACGTTTTAGGTATATAGTCATCAACCAGCAGCAGTTCATACACATCTTTGAGGAGAAGCCACATAAGAATATCTCATGTGCAGTTTAGGAGTGAACACACATCATAAAACACAGGGTATTTTAGCTAAGATAACACACAATAATTAGAGGAAAAAAACTAACCTTTCAACAAAGTACAGGACATTGTCAAGTCCTCCTCTTGTTCACCATCCAAAGGACACAGGGACAACTCAAATTTCCGACTCAATCTTTTTAATTTTTAGTTTGCTTTCAGTTGATTGGTCTGTCAAGTAAATTAGCCAGTAAATTAGGTTGTAAACCTTTAAAGACAGAACAAAAAGTTACCATTTTAATTAAACATTTTAATGAACTTAAATTAGTTTAAACATTTAAATAAACATTCTAAATAACTTAAATGAATTAACCATTTAAGCCTTTTACCATTGGCGTCTTTGGACTGAGTGAACTTGGAGTCTTCTCTCTGAAGTTTGTTCTTCTGAATGACTGAGCTCCTCCATGCCTTCACAGGTGCTCCAGATCAGTGAAAATGATTGATCAGGTGACAAGCAGCCAGTTTGCTGCTGCTGGTGCACTCTGGGAAGTGTAGTTCTTTGACTCACTCCTGAGATTCAACTCAACACCTCCCACTTGAGCTCCTGGTTTTTTCAAACCCAGAGAGGTCACACAAGCCCTTCCCACCTCTGTTTGTTCTTCAATGGGAAGTAGAATGACAAGGCGTCTGACATCTCTATGAAGAATTGTGGCTGGGATTTTGGTTTGAAGCCTCTTCGTTCTTTCACCGTTTGCTCTTGTGGGCCCTTTTTTGTTGTTTGACTTTGTGATGTGAACAGGATAGCTGGGAAAAGTCTTCACAAGCACATCTCTTACGATGCCTTTGCTGTCAGCATTGACACCGACCACTCTAGCCAGCTTGTACTTTCCTCTTAGGGCGTTTTGGTCAGCCAACCAGACCACATCTCCAACAGCAACATTTCGCTCTTTGGTGTGCCATTTGTTCCTTATGAACAGATTAGGTCCAGCCAATTGGCTCCACTTCTTCCAGGAATGGCTTAACTCTGCTTGAATATGTTTAAGTCTTTTGTAAGGGTAGCCATCAAACTGAAAATCTCCAGGGTCTCCCTTTGGATTGGTACGTCCTAAAAGCAGAGAATTCGGGGTGATGTACTCTACACAGTATTTTCTGCTTTGAGTTCTTGCATCGATGGGTCTCTCATTAGCAAGGTTGGCTGCCATGAAGAGAAAAGTTTGGAATTCTCCCCACGTGAAAACACCATCTCCACCAAGGTTGCTCAACGCCCGCTTCACTACTTTGACAGCTGCCTCTGCGGCACCATTCCTATGAGGAGAGTCTGCAGGGTGGATCTTCCATGACCATTCTGTACCATGCTTGGCAGCTGTGTCTTCAAGTTCAGACTTGTTTAGTTGGTTAAGGAAATGTTGAAGTGTGGGTTTGGCTCCCACAAAGTTAGTGCCAGGGTCTGACCAGAGTTTCCTGGGGTGTCCTCTCAGTGAAGTGAACCTTTGATAGGCTAGCAGGAATCCTTCAGATGACATGTCACTCACCACTTCAGTGTGTATGGCTCGGGAAGCCATGCAGCAGAAGACTATTCCCCATACTTTGAGTCTAGTTCTCTTCTTGACCTCATCTTTCACTTCATAAGGGCCGAACAGGTCCATGGTGGTGAATTCAAAAGGTGCAGCTGGGCCTGTTCGCTCTAGAGGCAGGTCCGCCATGAGTTGTTGACACTGTTTTGCCTTGTTTTTCCTGCAGACCACACAGCTGTCAACCATTTTCTTGGCAAGTCTACGGCCTTTTATTACCCAGGCTTTCTTCCTCATCTGGAGAAGGGTTCCCGCCACTCCCTCGTGGTTTGCTTTGTGGGATTCTTGTGCCAGCAGCCCAGAGTTCACATCTTTGTACACTGTCAGTCTGCTTAGAGTTGTGTCTGAAAAATCTGTACCTTCTTGAGCTGCGAGGAAAAGGTATTTGAGTGCATCTTCATGTTCTTTGACAGTCAGCACAGCTTGCTTGGGTGATCTTACCTCCCTCTTTGCCTGTTTAGGGGCCCGGCCCTTCCTCTTCAGCCACTGCTTGGCTGCTAGACAAACCCAGGCAACGACTCTCACCAGTTTGGACAGGCTACTGAATCTTCTTACTTCCACAAGATCTTTAACCCAGCTAGTGGGATTCCTTCTAAGAAGAGTTGGGTTTACCACAGGTATTCCCTCTTGAGTTTCACTCTTTGGACTTTCCTGAGTGCCTTGTAGGTCTTCTTTCTGCTGACTACTTCTTGCTTGAGCTCTTGTTAATGCACCTGAGAATGCCTTCCTCTGGAGCTTGTTTACACTCTCCCTGGCATGAGCTGCAACATCTCCAGCTGATTTTATAGGCCACTCCTCCACTGGCCACTTTAGGAACTCTGGTCCATTTTGCCATGTGGAATTCTCCTTCAAATCTTCAGGAGCACCCCCTCTTGTTATGATGTCAGCTATGTTTAGATCCCCACGGATCCACCACCAGTCTTGCACTTGTCCAGCCTTCTGGATTTCACACACTCTATTTGCAAAGAAAGTTTTGTACCCATAACTGACTCTTTGAATGGCTCCCAAGACCGTTTGACTGTCAAGTAGATGGAACCATCTCTCGATCTTCATTCGAGCATGCTTTTCCACATACTTCCTGATCCTGGCTGCGAAGACAGCACCACAGATCTCAGCTTTTACAGCTTCTCCCTTCTGATCCAGGGGTGTCAGCTTGGCTTTTGATTCAACGAACCGAACTTTAGTGCCTTGACTTGTCTCCCATCTTAAGTACATCACAGCTCCATAGGTTTTGTCACTTCCATCAGAGAATGTGATGCCCCAAGGTTTCCCTTCCCAGCCAGCTGGTGTGAGGCTCCTGTGGAATTTCACCTCTCCGAGCTGCACATATTCTTCAAAAAGCTGGATGGCTTCTTCTCTGAGGCTTTCTGAGAGAGGTTGGTCCCAGGTTTCTTGGGTTAGTTTCCCACCCCCTCCCTCTTGGAATGCTTTTCGAACAAGAATTGCTCCCTTCTGTTTGACAGGTGTAACTAAGCCAATTGGGTCGTACAGTCCAGCCACTTGGCTTAAGAGAGCCCTCCTAGTCAGTGGGTTAGGTGTCTCAGTTCTCACCTCCTCCTTGAGAAGATTCTTTCCAACTCTCATCTTCTTTTTCCTTTTGGAAAAGTTAACTGAGGTTAACATGTAGAGCTTGTCTTCATCCATTTGGTAGTCGATACCCAAGGCTTTGTTGTCTTCGTCCCTCATTTGATTTGGAAGAATTAAGGTTTTACTTTGTGTCTTTGTTAGAACCTCCATCTCCATTCCTTGCCTCCCACTTTGCCCTGACCGGACCCATGGTTTGAGGAAGAACCCTCCAGCTATCAAGATCTCTTCGACATTTGCTCTGATCTTGTCAGGTTTATTCAGGTCATCCACATAACTGTCCTCTTCAATGACTCTGCGCTCATCCTCCAAGTGAAGAAAGTTGGGCAGGCGTGCTGTTTCCCTCATAGCCAACTGAGCAATGAAACCAGCAGGTCTGTCCCCAATGTTGACTCTGGTTATTGCATATTCACTTATCTCTTCATCTGGGCTGTCCCTCCAGAGGAACCTGTGAAGATGCATCTCACGCTCCTCCAGCCATACAGAGTTGTACATCTTTTTGATGTCTCTTAGAGATGCATACGTCCCTTCTCTGAACCTCAGCAAGACAGCTCTTATAGGGTTGAGAACGTCTGCTCCCTTCAGAAGAAGATCATTCATACCCACGCCTTTGTATTTCTGGCTACTATTCCATACAATACGAACCGGTGTTGTCACCGAATGATGGTTTGGTGCCACCAGGTGGCTTACGTACCACACTGGTCCGTTCCACTCGTCCATGATTTTGTTGGTGAGTTTTATGGCTGCGCCTCGCTCGACCATTTAATGGATCTGGGTAGCATATGCGACTTTCCAGTCTGGCTCTCTGCTTAGTTGCTTTTCCATCCTTAAGAAACAAGCCTGGACTGCAGATTTGTTGTTCGGGAGAGAGGCTGGATCTACCGTCCAAGGATACTTTGCATCCCAATGTGGAGCCGGTGTGTGAGCATCCCCCTTCTTGTAGGTGAGGCCTTCTTTAATGATCTCCAGTTCCCTCTCCTCTGCCAGGGTCATTTCCTTTCCTCCTGGTGGACAGTTTCCACATCGGCATCCTCCACATCTTGGCTCACATGCAGCTCCGATGCTGTCCCAGTGCCACCACTCAAGGAACTCACGGTTACTGGCAGCTGTAAATTTGGTCTGAGTCACATCCTCCTACTGTAGCTGGGCTGTGTCAGTTGTTGGACTTGTGATTTCTTGATATTTGACAGCTGCTGTCCTCATGGAGCAAGCGAAGTGTGTTTTGGACTCATATGCTCCAACCTCCACTTCTTCAAATAAGTCGGGATGTGCTCCACCCACTGTTTTCCCCAATGGACCCTCCCACAAGACAAGGTCTCCGATGATTTTTACCCTCTGGGGAGCGAGTCTTCCCTCTCGGTGGCTAATGAGAAGTTCGACTTCTGGGAATAATTTTTTCAACTTCTCAGGTTCAATTACTTGATGCACTCTGGCGATTTCATCCAAGCCGTAGCAGACCATTTCATGAGCTCTCTCTGTCCCTTTAGGTGTCTTGACTTTGAGGAGATACCTTTGTGTGTTCACCTCATGGTCATACCACCAACCCCATGCACCACTAAAGTTATCTTCTCATGTCTTAACCTCAGTCTTTCAGCAGCCTTATGGGTAATGTAGTTTGTGTCTGAAGCAAGGTCAATTAAAGTCCCAATCTTCTGCCCTGTGTTTGCCGTGACTTGCATCAACATCATGATGACAGGAAGTTCAGAGAGCCCATTTCTCTGCGGTAGCTCAGACTGGCCTGAAGCATCGAGTGTCACTGCGGTTTTGTTGGTGTTGGTGAAAGCCTTTCTGCATCGATCTGCCATTTCCTGGGAAAGTTCAGACAAGATCTCCTCTTGTTCCTCCGTTAGCTTGCTTTCACCTTTGCCATCTTTTTCACTCTTTCTCTCTTCCCCTCTTTTGACTTCTCTTTTAGGCCAGAGGAAAAAATGGTGGTCTGGGGCACCACCTTCCCTTTTACAGTCTTTGTTTCTGCATAGGAAAGTGTCTCTGCAGTATCCATCTTCATCATGGCATCCGAGACATTTTCTGCATGCTCCCAGCTTTCTCAATACAGTTTTCTTTTCAGGTAGCTTAAGTCTTTTGAACTTTCTACAGAAGAAGATTTTGTTGTTGTGCCCACTATCACCACATACCTCATCAAGCTCTTCTTTCTTTGTGGTTTTTGTTGAGGCAATCTTTCTGTCATACTTCTTGTCCAAACAATCTGATTTTTCCACCTTCTCCACAGTTCTGAGCTGTTCGAGTCTCTCTAGTATTTCTACTTGACTTTTCAGGAACTTCAAGAGCATGACAAAGTGGTTGTCTGATGTGACATTGTTTCTGGGTTCAACCATGAACATCACCCAGTCTCTTTTAATGAAGTCAGGCAACTTGCTTTCAATGGATCTAATTACCAGTGGGTTATTTATGGATCCAGAGTTTCCTAACTCTGTGAGATCTGCTAGAGCCTTCTCCACTGACTGTATGAGATCAATGACCTTTCTTGGTTGGTTCCCTTTCACATGTGGCATCTTCTCCAGCTCTTCCAGGATTTCCACTATGATGGTTGACTTGTTGCCATACCTGTTCTCCAGGACTCTGAACATGTCATCGGCCGTGGTGTAGGTTGAAAGTCTGAGATCTTTTGAGATTTTGTCATCCACACTCTCCAGGAGTTGAATTTTCTTAACTTCAGTTGATCCGGATGGCTCTCCCTGCTTTTGTAGCCTTTCCCAGTCTTTCCTCCATCTGTGATATTCTCTCTTGCTTCCATTGAAGATGGGTAGAGAGATTGGCTTGATTCTCACTATTGGTGTGGATGTTGCCAGTTGGGGTAGTAGTTTCACTCCTGTGCCTTGCTCATTGATCGTCCGTGCAGTGGCAAATTCAGGTCTCCTTAACTCAAGCCTGTAGTAGAATGCTCTTACGTCATTGACTCTTCCTTTTAATTCGTCCTTTAATCCTACAGGGATCCATCGCTCCCATGTTGACATTGCTGAGATGGCCTCTTTTATTCTCTTGTCCAAGAGAGCGAGGTGCACTTCATAGCCCTCTAAATTGGCACTTTCCACAGGTACATCAGCCGCTTTATCATTGGCTTTTTCTGCTTCCAGGATTGCCACAAGAAGTTCACTCCTTCCATACCTCGACATTTACATTTTTACATTTTAGTCATTTAGCAGACGCTCTTATCCAGAGCGACTTACAGTTAGTGAATACATATATATATATATATATATATATATATTTTATACTGGCCCCCCGTGGGAATCGAACCCACAACCCGGGCGTTGCAAACGCCATGCTCTATCAACTGAGCTACATCCCTGCCGGCCATTCCCTCCCCTACCCTGGACAGCGCTGGGCCAATTGTGCGCCGCCCATGAGTCTCCCGGTCGCGGCCGGCTGCGACAGAGCCTGGATTCGAACCAGGATCTCTAGTGGCACAGTTAGCACTGCGATGCAGTGCCTTAGACCACTGAAGATAGACCACTGCGCCACTCAGGAGTACTCGACCACAGGTTTGTTTGAACAATGTCTCTTATCTCTGCCAACTTTGTTTCACCTTCATTTACAGATCTATCAATGTCAGCCTCTTGCTGTTCATTAAGACCTGGTTCCTTCTCCTCAGTCATGTCAGCCTCCAGTCCAATCCTGTAGTCATCGTTGGCATCGAGCATCTTTCTGAAACAATCTGAAAGCTTAGCGAATTCCTCCTTTAACTCCACTTGAAGCATGCTGCTTGCTCCTCTTGAAATGAAGTTGGCTTGTCTGGTAAAGCTGCTTTTTGCAGTGGTCCTCTCCTTTTTGAGCTGCTGGACCGACTTCCCCAGGACATCTTCCGCCATCTTGACTTCCTCTGCGTCAACAGCTTATTTCTGGATCTGAAGCCGTTTATCCTCAGGGCCAGGCCGCTCCGTGTGGTTTACAACTGTCAAGTCCTCCTCTTGTTCACCATCCAAAGGACACAGGGACAACTCAAATTTCCGACTCAATCTTTTTTTTTTTTTTGTTTGCTTTCAGTTGATTGGTCTGTCCAGTAAATTAGCCAGTAAATTAGGTTGTAAACCTTTAAAGACAGAACAAAAAGTTACCATTTTAATTAAACATTTTAATGAACTTAAATTAGTTTAAACACTTAAATAAACATTCTAAATAACTTAAATGAATTAACCATTTAAGCCTTTTACCATTGGCGTCTTTGGACTGAACATGTGAGTGAACTTGGAGTCTTCTCTCTGAAGTTTGTTCTTCTGAATGACTGAGCTCCTCCATGCCTTCACAGGTGCTCCAGATCAGTGAAAATGATTGATCAGGTGACAAGCAGCCGGTTTGCTGCTGCTGGTGCACTCTGGGAAGTGTAGTTCTTTGACTCACTCCTGAGATTCAGCTCAACAGACATCTTCGATGTCACTTTCAGCCGTACATCTACAAATTGTGCGTGCTTGATCAGTGGCTCTTCCAGTGGCAGCTTCTTAAGTGCATAGTCCACAGCACTTGTCAGGAAACACAACACAGCTTCATGGAATGAATCCACCTGCTGTGGTGTGATGTCACCCTCGTCGAGTAATCTGTTAAGTTTAGCCCTGGTTGTGAACCTAATGTTCAACTTTCTTCCTGTCACAGATACAGCATAAGCTACAAGGCTAAATATCACATATCACAGTGTTTGATCATAATAATAGTCAAATACTAACCTGGTAAATGGTTTGCCTTTTCTTTAAAGGCAATTTTACAAGGCTCCTCATGGCACTGCAGAGCTGCTGGAACCATAAACTTGGAACATAGCTTGTGTACAAATTTCACCATCTATAACAGACATTTACAAAAATAGTAGGTGAAACCTGTTTTAGAGCATCCCTGCAGATATCAGCAAGAAACACAGAATGGAGGAAAAAAAAATTATCCAATCCCACCTCATCATGTAACAAAAATATTGATGACTGCTCTCTCTGAAGCAGCAAGTTGAAAGAAGTGAAAGTTGGTACGGTGGCCTCCCTACTGTTATTTTATTTTACTTCTGCTCTTTTTTTTCTCAACACTTTTTTTGTTGTTGTTTTATTTTTACTTTTTTTGTTAAAAATAAATGCACTGTTGGTTAAGGGCTGTAAGTAAGCATTTCACTGTGATGTCTGCACCTGTTGTATTCGGCGCATGTGACCAATAAAATTTGATTTGATTTGATTTGATTTGGAAGAACAGCAGGTACACTTCTGTCATGGGGTCAGTGAATGTCTGCACAAGTCTACTTCTATTGCACACATTTCCTGTATTTATGTTAAATTCTTTGGAATACATCTTACCTTTTCGAAATCAGCTGAGTTTACATTCACCACACTAAATCATGTTCACACGCACAAACAAATAATTTATTTCAAGATTTAAAGTTTAAGAGATTGAGTACTCAATTGGATGACATTTCATTGTTACATACCTAGTCTCAGCTCAGCTTCTTATCAGACTTCTTGAGGTATTGACCGTTTCTTCTCCTGTTGTCTTTAGCGGCAATAGTATCTCTTCTTCTGTCACTAACTTCGGGGTGCAGCGCATATGGTTCAGTGGCGCTCATCAGCGCCATCTACCGTCGGGGAGTTTGAAAAAAGGAACGAACGAGTCATTGCCTATTTTTTTTGCGTGAGAAATTGGATGTGTGGCGTGAGTGCGTGTGAAAACAGGCAAAAACGTGTGTCACACGGCGAAAGCGTGAGAGTTGGCAGCTCTGTATTTGTCTAATTCTAGACATACAGTTACATAGCATTATTTAAATATTCCCCATGTACTGTTAATGGGCGCTAATGTAACGGAGTTAAAAATGTAAGCTCACTCCACAGCTAGGTTTAAATTTAGATATTTGTGAATAGCTCATATGATTGGTACGTTGTCAAGACAGGGACAGTGGAGGAAGATATACTGTTAGCAGCACAGTCATGTCGGTTTCACTGGTGCCATGACCCGGATCTCTCAGCTCAACGCTATGGTCGCTGTGGAATACGTTTTAGGGGTGAATGTAGCATATGGGGATGTGTGAAACGTGTGCCACCTAATTGCTAACTTCGGGAGGGCGGTCACGTGTGCTAGGAAAGCAGAGGTCCTGGGTTTGAGCCTCGGTGTGAGTCGAATCAGGAGGAAGTGGTACTTGCTGAGCAAGCAGCGTGACGTCTGTTATACATTTTAAATTTTTGTCATTTAGCAGACGTTCTTATCCAGAGCGACTTACAGTTAGTGAGTGCATACATTTTTCATACTGACCCCCCATGGGAATTGAATCCACAACCCTGGCGTTGCAAGCGCCGTGCTCTACCAACTGAGCTACAGGAGCATGGCTGCCATTGATTTTTGTAGGGCAGTAGTATTCAAAAAGCAGGGACCCCATTATTTTTGCAAGAATTTCTAGGAATCCCATTTTTGTAAAATCCCAAATCTGTAAAATAAATAAATAATCACATCAACAAATAACCTTTAATTCAATAAATTTACTCAGTAAAATTGTAATTGTCAATGTTTTAATCTTTCTCAAAAACGTTTTGTGTATTGTCCCATACAATAATCTGTACTCTTAATTTTTTGTTCCACATGTTTTTTTGTTTTTTGTTTATTTGCCGACCCAACTGCGACCCCGACTTTGAATACCACTGTGTGTAGGGTCATGTAAATGCATCATTATGCAGAAACCTCAATGGCTCAACTCTCTAAATACATGGCTCTTATTTAAACCAACCCTGAGACAGATACTGAATTGCGATTGGACGATATCCAGCACATGAGCAAAAGCGGGACATTCCAAGGATCCCACCTAAAACAAAAATGTCCGGTTGTAGCCAGAAATGGAAAGGTGTGGCTATACTTCCTGCTGTATGGCCTAATTGCTGTGAGGCATTATTGAGGCCTATAGGTTACGTTGTCAGTGCTCTGACTTATGTTGCTCTTCGTCCTGTTTATTATTTTGTAAATATTGTGTAAGTATTGTAAACTATTTATATCCACTGTGCAAATAATAGCACTCACCGTGATTGCCTACCTCACAACATGTAACGCCCATGCCTCCCTGTATAGTAATAGTACAAGCTACTTCCCAATGGGCACAGACGTCAGTTCAACACCTAGGTTTGATTTACATTTGGTTGAGTTGTCAACTAATGTGAATTCAACATGAAATCAACAAAAAATGTCACCATGTCATTGAATTTAGGTTAAAAGTTGGGTGAAAAACAATGAAATTCCCTTACGTTGATGACTTTTTGCAAATCAAATCAGTTTTCCACTCTGATTCAGCGTCGTCACATATATTTTTATTTGTTGAAATGACGTGGAAACAACATTGATTCAACCAGTTTTTGCCCAGTGGGTTAGGCCTAAGGTGGGCTTTTACAACATGCCAGTCTAGCATCCTCATTTAGGCCAAAGGTTGATTGGTTGTGCTCAGAGGCCTGGTCTGTTAGTGTCTGATTACCAGTATGGGGAGGGGGAGCAGTGCTATGGAGACGAGACAGGGCTAAACCAGCCCATTTGGACCTGGCTACACTACAGTAATTAGGAGTGGGCTCCATGACTAACCTTCCCCTGCTCTGAAATAGCACCATCTCTTCTGCCAGCCTCACTCTCACTCCCTACAGCTGTTCTGCACTGATACTGTTCTACTGCTCTGCTCTTGATCACACACAGACACGGTCAGACAGTCAGACAGTCAGTCCCATAGAGATAGATAGAGGACTCTAGTGGCCAAAAGCCAATTTTAGCATGGGCAGCACCATTGAGGACTTTCACAATTTTGAGGTAGTCAACTGGGTGGGACTTCCTATGGGTTAAGGAAGGATCACATAATTTCATCCAGGTCATCAGGAGGGATCAGCCAATGAATTCTACTCATGAGAAAACATTCCATAACTGCAGGTGGCAGTAAATCGCCAACTTTGGCTATATACCTGTTCAAACAACACACTCCAGGTGGCAGTATGCACCCTTTTAGTTTGTTTACCAACTCATGGAAGTAGTAGAAGAAGAAAATGGACTACTTCATAATGTAGATGGCCTCAGTTGCGTTGCCCATGCTCTCACAGACACCATAATGTGACAGATACAATGTTGGGTCCTTTAACTATCTCTATGGTCAGTCCCTTGGGAGACCTATTCGCCAGACCACTGCACAGCTCCAAACATTCTCACTCTCTTTCAGCACAGGAATGGAAACTTTCTTCCTCCAAACCCCATGTACTGTGGTATTACTCAGCAAAGAGAGAGCAGAAAACAAATATTGTTATAGAAAATAAGGGACATTTAAGTTTTTTTTATCTCTCACATATTCTCTCTGAGTTTTACCCTTCCCTCCCTCTCTGTCCATCTCATCCTCGCTCGTATCCAATCCATTTTCAATGCAGCTTCCTGTGGAGGGATGATAAAAAATGCCACGTTGGGCCGTATCGTCTCTCCTGGTTTCCCTGGCAACTACAGCAACAACTTGACTTGCCATTGGGTCCTGGAGGCTCCTGAAGGCCACCGTCTTCATGTTCACTTTGAGAAAGTGGCTTTGGCTGAGGATGATGACAGGTAGAGTACACAGACAACTGGATGGAAGCAGATTGGGAGTGTGTGTGTGTGTGTGTGTGTGTGTGTGTGTGTGTGTGTGTGTGTGTGTGTGTGTGTGTGTGTGTGTGTGTGTGTGTGTGTGTGTGTGTGTGTGTGTGTGTGTAGGGGTGTGCTCAAATGGTGGGACGCTTTCATGTGTTGCTAATTAGTTGCCAGTTGGACTAGATATGACAGGTTTTACATCCGGCTAATAGAATGCGATGCAACACTGGGCAACAACGCCTAACTTTACGTCATATATTGCTCAAGGACATGTTTGGTAAGGGTAGGCAACTGAATCCCATATGTGAGTGACTTGGATGAAATTGATACGGCTTTATGTCATTTCAAATAATAACTGTATTCCCTCATGCAAATTAATTGAGGGACTGCACAGGCCACTCAGACGCGGGGAGCCTAGATTTAATTACATTTTTGTACCATAACTACTGTCTCAAGGCTATGGTAACAAATGGACATTTAATGAAGCCACTGGCTGCTGAGTTGATGAGAATGTTATCACAGGGTTTTTACAGCCAATGATGAAACACTGAGCGCCACTTCAGAACCACTCGTCACTCCTTTTCTCTTAGTCCTCAATGACAAGTCAATGTGTCCCATTTCCCCTTCACCCTTTTTATTATGCAATGTTTTTGACTGTGTTTTAGACTCCTTATAAAGAATGGGAACAACATTGACTCCCCTCTGGTGTATGACTCCTATGAGGTGGAGTACCTGCCCAATGAGGGTGTGGTGAGCACAGGACGTCACCTCTTTGTAGAGTTCACCACGGACGGGACTGTCACTTCCACGGGAGCAGCCATCAGATATGAAGGTACTGATGCAATGTGTGTGAGTGTGTCTCGTATGGTATGTGTATGTGTTTTGATTACATTAACTTAATAGAATTATACTAGAAAACATGCTTCAAAGAATCAACACTGACACGTATTTACCTTTTCCTAAGGAAGGTCAAATTGAGGATTGATGGTGACTTAATATAACAAAGAATCCACCTGTGGGATTTGTATCCCGCAGCTTTTGCAAAGGGCACATGCTATGGGCCCTTTGTGAAGTATGGCAACTTCACCAGCAGTAACACGGCTTGCGGTGTGGGTGCGGTGGTGGAGTTTGCCTGTGACCCGGGCTACACTCTGGAGCAGGGCTCAATCATCATCGAGTGTGTGGATGCAGAGAACCCCCAGTGGAACGAGACAGAGCCAGCCTGCAGGGGTGAGTCCTCATTCCATTACAAACCCAGGCCACAGGATTTAATCAGCTCAAGTTTGGATAATTCTCTATCAGCAACTTGAGTACAATCTAGGAATCCCAGCCACAATAGACCTAGCTACCCCAGTCTCCCACGACCTGGGTTAAGGGCCAGTGCCCAGCTTTAGAGGCCAAAGCCCATCTTTATTCTTTCTATCCCTGCTTCTCTCTCTCTCTCTCTCTCTCTCTCTCTCTCTCTCTCTCTCTCTCTCTCTCTCTCTCTCTCTCTCTCTCTCTCTCTCTCTCTCTCTCTCTCTCTCTCTCTCTCTCTCTCTCTCTCTCTCTCTCTCTCTCTCTCTCTCTCTCTCTCTCTCTCTCTCTCTCTCTCTCTCTCTCTCTCTCTCTCTCTCTCTCTCTCTCTCAGCAACTGGAGTACAATCTAAGAACCCCAGCCACAATAAACCCAGCTACCCATCTCCCAAGACCTGGGGAGACATCTATCTCCCCCACAGACACACACACTGACCTCAAACCCTTGTTTTATCCACTTTCCCCCCGCGCTGTCGCACACCACACTACCCATGATTTTATAGCTCTTCAGCAAAGGTAGAAATGAAAGGATTTCATTTCTGCTGTTCAGGACTAGAGAACTGTATTTTTCAGCGTTAGCAGTTTGTAACGGTTCTACCCCTCTTAGGCCCCCTCAAGGAGCATGGAAAGTCATTATGAATGGTATTCTGTTCAGCAGTGATGCTCTTTCATGACCGTCTTTTATTTACCCCTGTGAATTCACATGGCTTTTAAAAGATGTTCCACAGTCCCCAGACCAACAGCAAAACCTGTGATTATTAAAACATAATCAGGTCAGCTGGCACTGACAGTTAAGATCACTTGTTTTTCCTATTTGAAGATGGCTGTACTGTGAGTACTAGGTATACAATTTGTATGTAGGTGTTTGTCTTTGAGTTAACTTTTTGGGATTATCAGAGTGTTGGCCATGTATTCATTTGTTTCTCAGTATTTGGACTTGACTGTGCTTATATGTGTGTCCCAGCTGTGTGTAGTGGTGAGATCACAGACTCAGCTGGGGTGGTTCTCTCTCCAAACTGGCCCGAGGCCTACGACAAGGGCCAGGACTGCATCTGGGGCATCCACGTGGAAGAGGACAAAAGGATCATGCTGGACATCCAAGTGTAAGTGCCAGCTCTCCACTCCAATAGCAGCAGAGGTCACACTGAAGTTCAAACCAACCTCATGTCATTTAATGTCATAGCTTGCTTTTCTTCTTCGTGAAAATGTTAAAGAGTAGATAGATCTATTTCAAGTTATGCTGCATAGGGTAAAAGCCTTTTTCACTACATGCACAAACACTCACATACCAATAGGCAAAAGGATACATCAAACATAGGCAAAAGGATACTGCAAGTTCAGTAGGCAAAATCTCAGAATGTAGAACTATCCTAAAGGGAGAGCATTGCTACTGATGTTGTACTCAGAAATGAAATCTATGTTTTCATCCAGTCCATTGAATATTCAGCACAGCTTCCAGCACACTCTCTGACCAGATTAGCCAGTAAGCCTCCATGCTCTCCCTTTCCCTGGTGTGTGTCTCAGAGTTGCCTTTCAGAATACGCTCTGGCAGTGAGACCATTCCGAGCCACTTACCTAGCTCTCGCAACAACATTAATTCACCACTTAAACATACACAAACACTCCTGCAGCACTTTCACTAGGCCCTGGCCCCTCCAATAGTTTTT
Organism: Coregonus clupeaformis; assembly: GCF_020615455.1. Lineage (NCBI taxonomy): Eukaryota > Metazoa > Chordata > Actinopteri > Salmoniformes > Salmonidae > Coregonus > Coregonus clupeaformis. The sequence continues at coordinate 31,704,408 of NC_059200.1, forward strand.
TGTGTTCTGCTGATCCTCTGCTGTCTCTTCAGAGCACTCTGCCAAGAGAATGGACCAGTTAAGTTTGACATGATGAGAGAGCCTGCCTCCCTCATCTTCCAGAGTGAAGTCTCTTTAAAGTTTCACACGGCCCCAATGTTTATACTCTATACACAAGAGTTCCCCAACTGGCCCCCAGGGGGGTTTATTTGCCCCCCCCCCCCAAGTTTTCTGAGCAAAAATAAATAAATGTAATTGTTGGACATAAAATAATGTAAAAACACCAGTTATTTTAATCTGTTCCCAAGTATTCCCATGCATAATAGAGAGACACGTGATCTGTTTGTGATTCTTACGATCTAATTGCAGTCTACAAATAATTTGTAATTATGTTCGGCCCCCCGATCATCCACTCACAAACAAATCGGCCCGCGGCTGAATCTATTTGATGATCCCTGCTATACACTGTGTGTGTGTGCATGCGTGCGTGTGTGCACGTGCATGAGTAATGTTTACTCTTTGGCAGTCAAACAAGTTCATATGGGTTTCATACGCTAGCTGCATGCTGTCCACAGAGTATATAGCGGCTTAACTCCCATGAGATACCATAATGTGCATATTTCTTCTCATCATATGTGAATCATGTTTTTGCCTGAAACAGTAGTACAGGAGCATTGAAAGGTTAACTCACATAAAAAAAAAACTACAGTTTACTATAGAATACTACCGTTTACTATAGAATACCACAGTACTTACTATAGAATTCTGTAGTAAACTGTAGTACACTGTACAAAACACTATAGTATCCCTCGATCATGTGTAGTACATATAGTTGTCATTTTGTTGTGTACTCTAGAATACTATAGTAAATACTACAGTATTATCCACAAAAAAACACTGTAGTAAATACTACAGAAATGTCTGCAAAAACACTACAGTCCACAAAAACATGTTAATTTTTACTACAGTATCACATTTGCATATATCCTGTCCATTCCCCTCCCCCATATCCCAATTTCTGCTACCTGTAACTGAGAAACCTACATGCCAAGTTAGCTCATATATTGTGTTCCCTACAGGTTATAGAAAAGAGCAGAAGCTCTGAACTCTCAGTTCAGAACTCAGTCCTACCTACCTACCTGCCTACTTACCTACAGTGCATTCAGAAAGTATTCAGACCCCTTGACTTTTTCCACATTTTGTTACGTTACAGCCTTATTCTAAAATGGATTAAATTGTTTTTTTCCCTCATCAATCTACACACAATACCCCATAATGACAAAGTAAAAACAGGATTTAGAACATTTTGCAAATGTATATTTCAAAAAAATAGTGATCACATTTAAATAAGTATTCAGACCCTTTACTCAGTACTTTGTTGAAGCACCTTTGGAAGTGATTACAGCCTCAAGTCTTCTTCGGTATGACGCTACAAGCTTGGCATACCTGTATTTGGGGAGTTTCTCCCATTCTTCTCTGCAGTCTGGGCTCTGGCTGGGCCACTCAAGAACATTCAGAGACTTGTCCCGAAGCCACTCCTGCATTGTCTTGGCTGTGTGCTTAGGGTCGTTGTCCTGTTGGAAGGTGAACCTTCATCCCAGTCTGAGGTCCTGAGCACTCTGGAGCAGGTTTTCATCAAGGATCTCTCTTTACTTTGCTCCGTTCATCTTTCCCTCGATCCTGACTAGTCTCCCAGTCCCTGCCGCTGAAAAACATCCCTACAGCATGATGCTGCCACCACCATGCTTCACCGTAGGGATGGTGCCAGGTTTCCTCCAGACATGACGCTTGGCATTCAGGCCAAAGAGTTCAATCTTGATTTCATCACACCAGCGAATCTTGTTTCTCATAGTCTGAGAGTCCTTTAGGTGCCTTTTGGCAAACTCCAAGTGGTCTGTCATGTGCCTTTTACTGAGGAGTGGCTTCCGTTTGGCCACTCTACCATAAAGGCCTGCTTGGTGGTGTGCTGCAGAGATGGTTGTCCTTCTGGAAGGTTATCTTACCTCCACAGAGGAACTCTGGAGCTCTGTCAGAGTGACCATCGGGTTCTTGGTCACCTCCCTGACCAAGGCCCTTCTCCCCCGATTGCTCAGTTTGACCGGGCGGCCAGCTCTAGGAAGAGCCTTGGTGTTTCCAAACTTCTTCCATTTAAGAATGATGGAGGCCATTGTGTTCTTGGGGACCTTCAATGCTGCAGAAATGTTTTGGTACCCTTCCCCAGAGCTGTGCCTCAACACAATCCTGTCTCGGAGCTCTATGGACAATTCCTTCGACCTCATGGCTTGATTTTTGCTCTGACACGCACCGTCAACTGTGGGACCTTACATAGACCTTATATGTGTGCCTTTCCAAATCAAGTTGTAGAAACTCCAATCAAGTTGTAGAAACATCTCAAGGATGAGCAATGGAAACAGGATGCACCTGAGCTCAATTTCGAGTCTCATAGCAAAGGGTCTGAATACTTTTGTATTTGTATTTTCTATACATTTGCAAACATTTCTAAAAACGTTTTTTTTGCTTTGTCATTATGGGGTATTGTGTGTAGATTGAAAAAAGTATTTAATCAATTTTAGAATAAGGCTGTAACATAACAAAATGTGGAAAAGTAAAGGGGTCTGAATACTTTCCGAATGCATTGTACCAACCCACAGGTTATGGAAAATGGGCTCTTTTAGTATTGCTCCCCCACTCACGTCTATGTCAAAGATAATAAAACAAAAACACTTCGGGACAAGTCTCTGAATGTACTTGAGTGGCCCAGCCAGAGCCCAGACTGCAGAGAAGAATGGGAGAAATCCAAACCATTTAATTTGGATGAATGGCAGTAGAGGCATAATCCTGATTTTTACTTATGCAGGAAAATAAAACAAAGGCATGACTGGAACCATCTATGAATCACTGCTAGGCAAATCCCCGCCTTATCTTAGCTCATTGGTCACCATAGCAGCACCCACCCGTAGTCTGCGCTCCAGCAGGTATATCTCACTGGTCATTCCCAAAGCCAACACCTCCTTTGGCCGCCATTCCTTCCAGTTCTCTGCTGCCAATGACTGGAACGAATTGCAAAAATCTCTGAAGCTGGAGACTCTTATCTCCCTCACTAACTTTAAGCATCAGTTGTCAGAGCACCTTACCGATCACTGCACATGTACACAGCCCATCTGAAATTAGCTCACCCAACTACCTCATCCCTATATTGTTATTTATTTTGCTCTTTTGCACCCCAGTATCTCTATTTGCACATAATCTCTTGCACATCTAGCATTCCAGTGTTAATACTAATTGTAATTATTTTGCACTATAGCCTATTTATTGCCTTACCTCCATAACTTGCTACATTTGCACACACTGTATATATATTTTCTGTTGTATTTTTTTGACTTTATGTTTTTTTTACCCCATATGTAACTCTGTGTTGTTGTTTTTATCGCACTGCTTTGCTTTATCTTGGCCAGGTTGCAGTTGTAAATGAGAACTTGTTCTCAACTGGCTTACCTGGTTAAATAAAGGTTAAAAAAACAAACAAAAAATATATATCAGAAATTGTGTAATAAAATGATTGTCAACCTAAAATATTGGCATATAATCATAAATACAGTTTATATGGGTTTTATATACATTTTCTGTATAAATAGCATTTAAAATATATGTAAACAGATCGTAAATGTAAAAAGAAAAGCTGAGAGTGCAATTATATGATACAATATCAGCATTTGTTGCATTTACAACTTGTCTAAGTCCTATCATCTACTGATTTCAGTCAGTGTATGGCTGTGGATTGACTGCATTGTTTGAATGGAATGTTGGGATATTGGCAGTTAATTTGAAAAATGTATGGAATCATTCCTCTAAAACTGGCTGCCTAGATAGCTAACAAACATACAGTGGAGATAAATGATTGAAATTAATTATTTTACACAATATGTTATCACAGCACTGGCAAACCATGGTTGACCAACTCCCTGACCAAAATGGCTGACTTTTATCCCGTCATAAGAAGGTTCATGTCCATTCTAGTATTCTAAATCCTAATTCTATGGTGGTGACCTCAAAACTCTCCCCCATACAGCCCCTCACAGAACCCAAACTCTCCAATGTGTCCACTGGCATATGGATCATTATCAGTGAGACACATCAAATGAGAGCCACAGATGGAAGGGAATGATAGCGGCAGGGCATGCCAATGACACACACATCCCTAATCATACACATTTTACATTTACATTTTAGTCATTTAGCAGGCGCTCTTATCCAGAGCGACTTACAGTTAGCGCATTCATCTTAAGATAGGTGGGACAACCACATATCACATTCATAGTAAGTACATTTTTCCTCAATAAAGTAGCTATCAGCAAAGTCAGAGCTAGTAAGGGGGGAAAATAAAGCCAAGTGGGGTTTATTTGATGGGCTTGGGGTTTAAATAACATTTCTGATACTTTAGTCAGGAGTCATGTTGCTCGTGAGCATCTCAAACAATACAAAATTAACTGATGCATCTGAAAACATTTGTCTGGCTAAGATACTGTTTATGACTGACCCTGTATAACAACCCTTTTCACAGCACTGGTGTAGGTGACAATACAACATCTTATTTTTTCTTATTTTTCTGCTTTAAGAAAATTCACAAATAAATTAGTTTGAATAAGGCTGTGAGAATCTTTACAGAGAGTTTACTGACTGACTAAGTTCCCTGGGCCTTGAATTTCGGTATCATTCTTAGCCACATAAGCTTCCATTAAATTGATCCTGCTCTACCCAACTCCAGCTAAGCTCCAACCTGGTCAGGCATGCTTACATGGCAGAAACCCACTGCTTCGCTGACCCTGCAAGACCCCACCGTCACACTGTTGGTCATTTATCTGAAATGAGTCTGCTGGTCTTGTCTCGGGTGAGTGAGTGAGTGAGTGAGTGAGTGAGTGAGTGAGTGAGTGAGTGAGTGAGAGAGAGAGAGAGAGAGAGAGAGAGAGAGAGAGAGAGAGAGAGGGAGAGAGAGAGAGAGAGAGAGAGAGAGAGAGAGAGAGAGAGAGAGAGAGAGAGAGAGAGAGAGAGAGAGAGAGAGAGAGAGAGAGAGAGAGTACCTGTGTGAGTAGCAGGAAGGGAAACACCTCTGATGGGTGGAAGCGGGCTCATTATAAGGGTGGGCACACACTTTTCCCTGTTAATGAGAATCCTTTCTCTCCTCTATTATCATTCATCACTGTGCCTGTGCTCGCAATTACTGAGGAACAGTGTGCATAATGAGGACTGATTAATTAATTTAGGCCAAACTAGGAGGGCTGGCTCACTGCTCATTAAGACAGCACACTTGGGGGCATGGACAGGCGGGCGGCAGCACAGGTGACAGTCATGCACACCTGCCTGTGACTCACACCACCGGGATGTCTAGGGTAGATGCCAGGTGAAGATATAAGTGTTGTTTCACCAATAACAACCTCCATACATACTGCAGCTAGCTACCAGGGTTGGGGTCAATTCGGAATTTCAGAATTTAATTAAATTCAAACATGATTTCAAATTTGAATTTGAATTGGAAACACCCCACGGAAAGTAGAATTTGAATTGAATTTGAATTAAAGGAAATAAAAAAGGAAAAGCATTTGCCACTTATTACTGCAAAGAATACAGATACCATTCCAAATATCTAGATTCAAACTCAAAAATTGTCACACAGTATTTTTAATTTATTTTTTGTCATGAGATTAGATGGATCCCTTCCATTCTATAGTGTTTGATGCATTCTGGGAAAGGTATTTTAATGAATATTTAATAACATATAAGTGAATTGTGAATTATTTTAAACCTACAAAGGGATCTTAGAAAATGTCCAGACTACTGTAACTATTTACATAGTATTGGTCACCATATGTCAAAATAAACCCTCTAGTGGAGGCTCTGGGAATAGCATGTGGATTACTGACTAAGATAACAGGCTCATGCATCTGTTTTGCAACTGTCAGTGCTATAGGTTATAGTCATCATAAATAGATGGATCTAGACTGATGGTGGTCCTCTGGACTTTGGAATGTATCCTCCCCTCCCCTCTTCCCTCTTCCTCTCCAGGCTGGCAGGGTGCCTGTACGCAGGGCAGTGTGGTGTGTGTTGCCCCCGGGGGCACAGGGATTTGGCAGGAATGTCATTAATAAGTCATTTTTCATACGCTCCCTGGCCCAGGCACCAAAGCCCTGGCCTTTAAAAATCAATATTTAACTTTCTAATTAAAAAGATAAAGCTAAACGAACGGGAAAACCTAATTCCATGTAATTGTTTAGAAATAACTAAAGTCCAGATAAAGCCAGGGTTGAGAGCGAATAGCTGTGTTTACTTACCATCTCAGAAGTGTTCACCGTGTCTGGAACAGCCAGGGAGGCTCTGTCAGCCATGACTGTTTTTACATTAAATCTAGGAGAGGAACTCAAACAATGGAACGGGTGCGTGCTGGTTCTCTGCTTAGAAAGTGTCCCACACTCTCATCCCAGCCCTCCAGAGCCAGCATGCCACTGGACCAGGGCAGCACACAGCCTTCCACAGTCTCTCATGACTGGACACATCCACTGAGAGAGCTGCTCCATGGGTCCACAGATACACTTCTAGAGAATGCTTACATTTACTGGATGCTTCTGGGCAGCATGCTAGTATTAAAATCTGAGTTAAGTTTGAGCTGTCCAACACCTCTGAGATTGAGGCGTTTGTAATTACTTCCTGCTCGGATTCTGCCTGCCTCAAGCTTTTTCCTCTCATGGAGACAGGGAAATGAAGATACTACAGAATGCTCTTCATTCTGTTTGGTTTGTGTCTGGATTCACAGCCTCCTGACCAGCTGTTTTGCATGCTTCTATTTCTGCAGGGGAAAACTGCTTTTACAGCAGCTCGATCCCTGAGAGCAATCTCAATCTCAAGTACCTGTACACTTGTGTGAAAGCAACAAAAGTGTGTGTGGGCATGCGTGCGTGCGTGCGTGCGTGTGTGTGTGTGTGTGCACGCATTTCCAACATTTCTGGGGAGCTGCGGCAACAGAGCTTCCCACAGGCTTACTCCACATTTGCCCAAGGCTCATTCGTTGTTTTTGACATAGCATCACATCCCATCACTCTGTGGCTGTCCCTCCTCATGTATCTACCTCTGCTTGTGTATCTGACAGGGCAATAAAGGGTCTGTTAGATTCTGGTCCAATGATTTTACATACATAGGCAAATAACACCATAAAGTACTATTTCAAGGTGCATGTGTTTTGGTCTTCATGCTGGTGCATGGTGTTGTTTGCCCATGATAATTTGGATCAGTGGACTTAATCACTGGCTTAATAAGGCAGCCGATCCATGTCAAACCTGTCAATTCCACAACCTCTCATTCCCATCCATCCTACAGGCGTTTGCTGTTGGAGTGCCTCGACCCAGGGTTTAAGTGGGAAAATGGAGATCTAATTTGATTTTATGCCCGTCCTGCAGACTAGAGGGAGTACTTTGTCAGGCTTCACCTTGTTTGGCTCTCATCTCCGTCTTTGCCATCCCTGATTTGTATTCTGGAGTTGAAGGCGAGTTAGATAAGCCCAAATCTGACCGCAGGCACACTGGGCAGGCACACAGTGGTGTCTGCCTACCTCCTTGCTAAGATGCCCTGTGGGCATCGCCCCGTTTAATAAGAGCTTAAGCAATGGATTGAAATGGTCTGCCACAATCCATCAACACAGACACACACACACACACAGTAAAGTGTTAGTCTTCACCTTACAAGGAACTATGAAGGAGAGCAGAGGTAGAGATAGTCCGTCCTTTGGGTGCCCATCCTCAAAAAAGTCATGTGCACTTTCTCATGTAAATGAAATGTATTCTGCATCCAAGCATGTAGCGGATGCAGGAGACAGGTGATTGATAGGTACAAGAGGATTGCTCTTACCCATTGCTGTCTGGAGAACGCAGCCCCCCTCCTTTATCACTCTTAAAGGAAAACTCCCCCATCTTGAATGTTATATTGTTTTTGTGCATCTCTGAGCAATGTTGTATCGATTCCCGGGGTCATTTCATGTTTTCATTTACATTACATTTTACATTTTAGTCATTTAGCAGACGCTCTTATCCAGAGCGACTTACAGTTAGTGAATACATCTTTTTATACTGGCCCCCCGTGGGAATCGAACCCACAACCCTGGCGTTGCAAACGCCATGCTCTATCAACTGAGCTACATCCCTGCCGGCCATTCCCTCCCCTACCCTGGACGACGCTGGGCCAATTGTGCGCCGCCCATGAGTCTCCCGGTCGCGGCCGGCTGCGACAGAGCCTGGATTCGAACCAGGATCTCTAGTGGCACAGTTAGCACTGCGATGCAGTGCCTTAGACCACTGCGCCACTCAGGAGTACATCTGCATCTGAGCTATTGTCATTCAAGCAGGCAGAAATTTGGCCAGTATGACGTGGCATTGCGATAAAGCCACTCTCACTACAGTGGAAGTTAATAGGAATACAGTTTTTAGATCGCGAAACTGGCCGATGTCATAATGCGGGAGGTTGTCTTCTCTTGAATGAGCCATTGATCATATTTTTTTGCAATATTCCTACCTCGAGAAATGTGTAATTTAACCCATAAAAGTCTAAGCACATGTATTTAAACCCTTATTTTTGGCACTAAACAGTCTAAGCCCTGTCTAACCCGGGGGGAACAACAGATAGTCACCCAAAAAAATCTAAAGGAAGTTTGTTCTGAAGTGTCTCACCTTTACACAGAGGAGTCATATTAGTGTGTAGCCCAAACTGTTCAGACGCTACAGACAGAAGTTGGCAGATCGGCTGTACCAATTACAGACGAGTCCCAAGATGGAGAACACCATCGTGAGAGTCTCGTCTTTCCATAGAGGCGTCTTAGTAGTTTTGTAAGCCAAACCATTCGGACGCTACAGATGTTGTTGTGAGAAGACCGATTTTCGGTATGTCTCATGGTCTGTCAAACACCACTCTAGCTCTGCCACCTTGCAACATAGGCGGATGCGGTGAATTGAGACACATCCAAGGCAAAAAAACAGATATCGCTAACTTAAACTGACAGATTTTTATAGAGATGTATTTATTATGCTAATTAGATTTCCACAGGGACGCGGACATCGACCTTAGGGGGTTTTAACAGAGGGTCCACCACATTTCTCCTATTTGTCGGCCTCTTCAGTCCAGGGTGCATTGCATGGTGCCGTTGCACGGACGTTGTCAATGTCAGACCACTCTGCACACCGATCTGCAGGTTGAACACGTTGATATTGTAGACTCATAAATTGATAGTGCAGTTTGTTTAGGCGATTTTACAGCTAACCAGCTACTTCACATGCTGACATTGACTTTGGTATTATTTTCTGTAGCTACGTTTGCTAACTGTCTATCTAGCTAGCCAGCCAGCCAGCCCATACAGATCCCTTATCTTAATTTGAGCCAGTTTCACAGAGCAGGAAACTAATCCTGCAGCAACAGGACATGTGAATTCTTATTGATGAATGGATATTTTTTACAGGGGTTGATACATTTTTCATTAGGGCTAATAAAGTCAGAAAGTATAAAGTGGAAATTACAAACTTTAAAAGCTTTTTTAAATCTCTAATACACTACAAGTTTGCATTACTTGCAGTGCAGGAAAATTCCTGCAACAACAGGATGATCAAATTACAGATATGGTATCTGTATAGAGAGATTGCATTATGGGTTTTGTAGTCGACTTGAGCTGCACAATGATTTTCACATGTTTCTACCAACCTTATAACGACAAAATGAAATATAATGTTCTCACATATTAGTGTTATTTAACACTGTAAATTATAGGAATGAGTGGTTTTGGGTGGATTTGTCCTTTTACGTGCTCTCCTACACAGAGGCTGTGAATATTAATATGGCCCATCCGTGGGCCGCACAGACATCTGCAAAGCTATTCTGACACCTGCTCCTGGTTGCACACTGAACACTGGAGCTTTCTCTGCTGAAATCATCTATGGGGACCAGAGTTTTTCACTGCTTATTTTTCCATTCTTTCTCCTCTTTCTTCTTTGAATAAAGGTCAGGCTTTGCTCTTGCTCCAGAAAGAGAGAGGGCAATGAGTCTAAGTCCTCTGTTTGGAAAGGTTAATGAATTCAGAAGTTAGGCTGAGGCAGCTGAGCCCCCAAGTCAAGCTGTGACAGGTTTTATGTGTGTGTCATCATGGAGATACATTGCAGCAATGACAATGGAAAACAGGGCCTATTCCTGATGTTGATGTAATGACAGTATTTATCTATACAATGACCTGCTCAGATGGAGTCCATCCTCCTTCAGCACCTGGTCTTCTTCCATTGTTTACTTTCTTTTCTTCTTATGATGCAGTTTTCTTTTTCTTAGTATGAATAATAGGCTACCCATGTATCTTATTCTCTCAATCATGTGACCCTGTCTAGGACCTCTCCAGTTTGAGGCTCTTTACCTCTATATACCATCTATCAATACCACTCAACAGTTAACCAGTATAGGCATTATTCAGCAATCTAATTTTCCCATGGGGATAAACGATGTAGTTCCCCCTGAGTGAATGGCAATGAGGAATTGTGAGTTATCATTATACTTTCACTTCAGCAAATACATCTTCCAGTACATATTCATTGAAGAGAGAGAGAGAGAGCTCTGTGGAGTCAGAGGAAACAGAGACAAATTAGAATTATTGTAAAATTGACTGTGTCCATAAAATGTATATAGTATGTATAAGCTGGAAGTAGAGGCCTAAGCATTGTTGTACACTAGTTTACTCCAATTAGGGAAGGGGCGGTGGGGTTGGAAAGTAATAAAGATAAATATATTTTTTAAAAGGATATCTATATATATATATATATATATGTATGTATGTATGTATGTATATGTATATGTATGTGTATATGTATGTGTATATACAGTGAGGGAAAAAAGTATTTGATCCCCTGCTGATTTTGTACGTTTGCCCACTGACAAAGACATGATCAGTCTATAATTTTAATGGTAGGTTTATTTGAACAGTGAGAGACAGAATAACAACAAAAAAATCCAGAAAAACACATGTAAAAAATCTTATAAATTGATTTGCATTTTAATGAGGGAAATAAGTATTTGACCCCTCTGCAAAACATGACTTAGTACTTGGTGGCAAAACCCTTGTTGGCAATCACAGAGGTCAGACGTTTCTTGTAGTTGGCCACCAGGTTTGCACACGTCTCAGGAGGGATTTTGTCCCACTCCTCTTTGCAGATCTTCTCCAAGTCATTAAGGTTTCGAGCCTGACGTTTGGCAACTCGAACCTTCAGCTCCCTCCACAGATTTTCTATGGGATTAAGGTCTGGAGACTGGCTAGGCCACTCCAGGACCTTAATGTGCTTCTTCTTGAGCCACTTCTTTGTTGCCTTGGCCGTGTGTTTTGGGTCATTGTCATGCTGGAATACCCATCCACGACCCATTTTCAATGCCCTGGCTGGGAAGGAGGTTCTCACCCAAGATTTGACGGTACATGGCCCCGTCCATCGTCCCTTTGATGCGGTGAAGTTGTCCTGTCCCCTTAGCAGAAAAACACCCCCAAAGCATAATGTTTCCACCTCCATGTTTGATGGTGGGGATGGTGTTCTTGGGGTCATAGGCAGCATTCCTCCTCCTCCGAACACGGCGAGTTGAGTTGATGCCAAAGTGCTCGATTTTGGTCTCATCTGACCACAACACTTTCACCCAGTTCTCCTCTGAATCATTCAGATGTTCATTGGCAAACTTCAGACGGGCCTGTATATGTGCTTTCTTGAGCAGGGGGGTGCTACTTGCGGGTGCTACAGGATTTTAGTCCTTCACGGCGTAGTGTGTTACCAATTGTTTTCTTGGTGACTATGGTCCCAGCTGCCTTGAGATCATTGACAAGATCCTCCTGTGTAGTTCTGGGCTGATTCCTCACCGTTCTCATGATCATTGCAACTCCACGAGGTGAGATCTTGCTTGGTGACCCAGGCCGAGGGAGATTGACAGTTATTTTGTGTTTCTTCCATTTGCGAATAATCGCACCAACTGTTGTCACCTTCTCACTAAGCTGCTTGGCGATGGTCTTGTAGCCCATTCCAGCCTTGTGTAGGTCTACAATCTTGTCCCTGACATCCCTGGAGAGCTCTTTGGTCTTGGCCATGGTGGAGAGTTTGGAATGTGATTGATTGATTGCTTCTGTGGACAGGTGTCTTTTATACAGGTAACAAACTGAGATTAGGAGCACTCCCTTTAAGAGTGTGCTCCTAATCTCAGCTCGTTACCTGTATAAAAGACACCTGGGAGCCAGAAATCTTTCTGATTGAGAGGGGGTCAAATACTTATTTCCCTCATTAAAATGCAAATCAATTAATAAAAAAATGTACATGCGTTTTTCTGGATTTTTTTGTTGTTATTCTGTCTCTCACTGTTCAAATAAATCTACCATTAAAATTATAGACTGATCATTTCTTTGTCAGTGGGCAAACGTACAAAATCAGCAGGGGATCAAATACTTTTTTCCCTCACTGTATATATATACACACAGCTGTGGAAAAAATTAAGAGACCACTGCAAAATTATCAGTTTCTCTGGTTTTACTATTTATAGGTATATGTTTGGGTAAAAATAACATTTTTGTTTTATTTTATAAACTACTGAGAACATTTCTCCCAAATTCCAAATAAAAATATTGTCATTTCGAGCATTTATTTGCAGAAAATGACAACTGGTCAAAATAACAAAAAAGATGCAGTGTTGTCAGACCTCGAATAATGCAAAGAAAATAAGTTAATGTTCATTTTTAAACAACACAATAGTAATGTTTTAACTTAGGAAGAGTTCATAAATCAATATTTGGTGGAATAACCCAGATTTTCAATCACAGCTTTCATGCGTCTTGGCATGCTCTCCACCAGTCTTTCACATTGATGTTGTGTGACTTTATGCCACTCCTGGCGCAAAAATTCAAGCAGCTCGGCTTTGTTTGATGGCTTGTGACCATCCATCTTCCTCTTGATCACATTCCAGAAGTTTTCAATGGGGTTCAGGTCTAGAGATTGGGCTGGCCATGACAGGGTCTTGATCTGGTGGTCCTCCATCCACACCTTGATTGACCTGGCTGTGTGGCATGGCACATTGTCCTGGTGGAAAAACCAATCCTCAGAGTTGGGGAACAATGTCAGAGCTAAAGGAAGCAAGTTTTCTTCCAGGACAACCTTGTACGTGGCTTGATTCATGCGTCCTTCACAAAGACAAATCTGCCTGATTCCAGCCTTGCTGAAGCACCCCCAGATCATCACCGATCCTCCACCAAATTTCACAGTGGTTGCGAGACACTGTGGCTTGTAGGCCTCTCCAGGTCTCTGTCTAACCATTAGATGACCAGGTGTTGGGCAAAGCTGAAAATTGGACTCATCAGAGAAGATGACCTTACTCTAGTCCTCTACAGTCCAATCCTTATGGTCTTTTGCAAACCTCAATCAATGAGAAGCAAAGAAGAGCCAGGCTAAGGGCTTTTTTCTAGCTTTGCACGACTTCAGCCCTGCCCCTAGGAGCCTGTTTCGAACCGTCCTCGCCGTGCACTTCACCCCAGCTGCTGTTTGCCATTCTTTTTGAACCCTTCTTTTCCTCACTCAAAACTTTCCTTTTCAACTCTTTTGGCATGGCCAATATTTAGTTATTTATTAATATTTCTTTTGAAGTACTATTAGCACTGTTTTTGCCATTCAGCTGGTCCTATTGCAAGAGGATAGTGATGACCACAGCAGTGGTTTTTATACTTTTCCTCGTTAAATAAAATGTGGTTAATGTGATCACCTAATCAGTACCTAATTCAGTAGAATGAGGTGTGCCTGTGTTGGAATTCAACAGACACTGGAATGGAATGGCTGTCATACATGTAGAGATGCTGATTTAAGAAAAATTTGCAGTGGTCTCTTAATTTTTTCCACAGCTGTGTGTGTATATATATATATATATATACATACAGTGGGGAGAACAAGTATTTGATACACTGCCGATTTTGCAGGTTTTCCTACTTACAAAGCATGTAGAGGTCTGTAATTTTTTATCATAGGTACACTTCAACTGTGAGAGACGGAATCTAAAACAAAAATCCAGAAAATCACATTGTCTGATTTTTAAGTAATTAATTTGCATTTTATTGCATGACATAAGTATTTGATCACCTACCAACCAGTAAGAATTCCATCTCTCACAGACCTGTTAGTTTTTCTTTAAGAAGCCCTCCTGTTCTCCACTCATTACCTGTATTAACTGCACCTGTTTGAACTCGTTACCTGTATAAAAGACACCTGTCCACACACTCAAACAGACTCCAACCTCTCCACAATGGCCAAGACCAGAGAGCTGTGTAAGGACATCAGGGATAAAATTGTTGACCTGCACAAGGCTGGGATGGGCTACAGGACAATAGGCAAGCAGCTTGGTGAGAAGGCAACAACTGTTGGCGCAATTATTAGAAAATGGAAGAAGTTCAAGATGACGGTCAATCACCCTCGGTCTGGGGCTCCATGCAAGATCTCACCTCGTGGGGCATCAATGATCATGAGGAAGGTGAGGGATCAGCCCAGAACTACACGGCAGGACCTGGTCAATGACCTGAAGAGAGCTGGGACCACAGTCTCAAAGAAAACCATTAGTAACACACTACGCCGTCATGGATTAAAATCCTGCAGCGCATGCAAGGTCCCCCTGCTCAAGCCAGCGCATGTCCAGGCCCGTCTGAAGTTTGCCATTGACCATCTGGATGATCCAGAGGAGGAATGGGAGAAGGTCATGTGGTCTGATGAGAAAAAATATAGCTTTTTGGTCTAAACTCCACTCGCTGTGTTTGGAGGAAGAAGAAGGATGAGTACAACCCCAAGAACACCATCCCAAACATGAAGCATGGAGATGGAAACATCATTCTTTGGGGATGCTTTTCTGCAAAGGGGACAGGACGACTGCACCGTATTGAGGGGAGGATGGAGGGGGCCATGTATCACGAGATCTTGGCCAACAACCTCCTTCCCTCAGTAAGAGCATTGAAGATGGGTTGTGGCTGGGTCTTCCAGCATGACAACGACCCGAAACACACAGCCAGGGCAACTAAGGAGTGGCTCCGTAAGAAGCATCTCAAGGTCCTGGAGTGGCCTAGCCAGTCTCCAGACCTGAACCCAATAGAACATCTTTGGAGGGAGCTGAAAGTCCGTATTGCCCAGCGACAGCCCCAAAACCTGAAGGATCTGGAGAAGGTCTGTATGGAGGAGTGGGCCAAAATCCCTGCTGCAAATCAAATCAAATCAAATCAAATTGTATTGGTCACATGCGCCGAATACAACAGGTGCAGACATTACAGTGAAATGCTTACTTACAGCCCTTAACCAACAGTGCATTTATTTTAAACAAAAAAAGTAAGAATAAAACAACAACAAAAAAAGTGTTGAGAAAAAAAGAGCAGAAGTAAAATAAAGTGACAGTAGGGAGGCTATATATACAGTAAAATAAAGTGACAGTAGGGAGGCTATATATACAGGGGGGTACCGTTGCAGAGTCAATGTGCGGGGGCACCGGCTAGTTGAGGTAGTTGAGGTAATATGTACATGTGGGTAGAGTTAAAGTGACTATGCATAAGTACTTACTTAACAGAGTAGCAGCAGCGTAAAAAGGATGGGTGGGGGGGCAGTGCAAATAGTCCGGGTAGCCATGATTAGCTGTTCAGGAGTCTTATGGCTTGGGGGTAGAAGCTGTTGAGAAGTCTTTTGGACCTAGACTTGGCACTCCGGTACCGCTTGCCGTGCGGTAGCAGAGAGAACAGTCTATGACTAGGGTCAGTCTATGACCAGGTTTGCACAGTGTGTGCAAACCTGGTCAAGACCTACAGGAAATGTATGATCTCTGTAATTGCAAACAAAGGTTTCTGTACCAAATATTAAGTTCTGCTTTTCTGATGTATCAAATACTTATGTCATACAATAAAATGCAAATGAATTACTTAAAAATCATACAAAGTGATTTTCTGGATTTTTGTTTTAGATTCCGTCTCTCACAGTTGAAGTGTACCTATGATAAAAATTACAGACCTCTACATGCCTTGTAAGTAGGAAAACCTGCACAATCGGCAGTGTATCAAATACTTGCTATGAAAAAGTATTTGCCCCCTTTCTAATTTTCTCTACTTTTGCATATTTGTGATACAGAATGTTATCAGATCTTCAACCAAAACCTAATATTAGATAAAGGGAACATAAGTGAACAAATAACAAAACAATTACATATTTATTTTATAAACAAAGTTATGCAACACCCAATTCATGCTTGAAAACCCACACGTCACTGAGTTAAAGCAGTTCTGTATGGAAGAGTGGGCCAAAATTCCTCCACAGCGACGTGAGAGACTGATCAACAACTACAGGAAGCATTTGGTTGGAGTCATTGCAGCTAAAGGTGGCACAACCAGTTATTGAGTGTAAGGGGGCAATTACTTTTTCACACAGGGGAATTGGGTGTTGCATAACTTTGTTTATGAAATAAATGAAATAAATATGTAATTGTTGTGTTATTTGTTCACTTATGTTCCCTTTATCTAATATTAGGTTTTGGTTGAAGATCTGATAACATTCAGTATCACAAATATGCAAAAGTAGAGAAAATTAGAAAGGGGGCAAATACTTTTTCATAGCACTGTATATATATATATTTACGATGCAGACAATTACATTGATGGAAGTTACAATCTATGTGCAATATTAAAGCTGATCTACCCCCTAAAAAAATACAAAAAATAAAATAAAATAAAAATTACTGCTGAATTATTTCGTGTTTATATCACATCAGATCCATCCAGTGCAAACAGAATTTAGATTTCCCATAAAGCTCTGACATTTCCCTGCAAGACGTCTCCCTCCCTCCCTGACAGTTCTCTGCAGTCGTATTTTGACAGAAACACGCGAAATGAATTGGTATACTTTTTCAGGAGTCACCTTTTGGAGAAAATTAAACATTCCTCTGCTGTGATGTGTGCTCTGTTACTCTTTTGTTCTTATATATGCAGATATAAATTAGACCCTCTGTTTGTCAGATGTGTTGACTGACTCCTGCCTCTCCCTCTCCTTGCAGGCTCAATGTGGGTAAGAATGATCTGTTGACCTTTTACGACGGTGATGACCTAACAGCTAACATCCTGGGTCAGTACAGTGGCACCAGGCCTCGCTTCAAGCTCTACACCTCCATGGCTGATGTCACCATCCAGTTCCAGTCGGACCCTGCTACCAACATCTACGGCTACGGCAACGGCTTCGTGGTCCACTTCTTTGGTGAGACATTATTACTCAGACTGTTTAGTTGTACCTGCACACAGTTTTCTGAGAAATACTTTAATGGAAGAATCCTTGGAAGATGGCTTGATAGAAAAAAATAAAACCTCCTTCTCCTGGCTGTGGCAAAATTGTCTATACAGTACACAGAATTCAGTGTTGTTTTTTTTACTATCACAGGCAAAAAATATATATAACTTTTCCTTGGCTGAAAAGAGAGCCTCCAACAAGAGGCTGCTGGTAGCAACCAGTTAGAGAGGGAGATTATTACTAAATACAAAGTAATACCATGCAGAGAGAATGGCAGGATACACGATGAAAAGCAGGGCTTTATCTGCTGTCTTCTCCCTCTGAACGGCCACAGGTGCATAGGATTATGGGACATCAAACACAAAAACACAATTATGTGGCGCGCTTTGTCTACATCAGCTGTATTTGCTGCGTGCTGCACCCCCAGCCGTGTGTGCCATAGTGAAAGAAGAAAAGGGCAGAATGCGTAGTGCCAAACCACCCACTGCCCTCCCCCTGGCTGGCACACAGTGCAGTGTGCAATCACTGCAAATTGATGGCATGCTCTTCACACGCCAGAGCCTAATTCACATGCAGAACGCACCACTGGATTCCCTGTGCCTGTCACTGCTGTGCTGCTGAACTCAATTCTAATTTATATGTTTTATCAACCATGCATATCAGTACAGTCATAGCATTTGGGCTTTACTTGCTGTGTATAAATCAACCGATTTGTAGATTTGATAAGTCTATATCATTAGAGCAATCAAACAGTATAATTTAAATTTAAATGTACTTTCTTTTTCAGATTAATGGATAACCCATGTGCAGATTTTTGACAAAGATAACATCTCAACATCCCCTGCTCATTCTCTCTTCTTTCCCCTCTATCTCCAAATCCCTCCATCCTACCCTGGCCCCTGGCTCCCCACCCACAGAGGTCCCCAGGAACGACACATGCTCTGAGCTGCCAGAGATCACCAATGGCTGGAAGAGCACCTCCCACCCAGACCTGATCCACGGGACAGTGGTCACCTACCAGTGTTACCCAGGTTACGAGGTGCAGGGCTCTGAGATCCTCATGTGCCAGTGGGACCTGACGTGGAGCGGAGACATGCCAAGCTGTGAGAAAGGTGAGCTAGGAAATAACAACCCACTGGGCACACCACTTCATTTCAACATGGACCTTTTAGTAATTTTTTATTTTTATATTAACCTTTATTTAACCAGGTAAGCCAGTTGAGAACAAGTTCTCATTTACAACTACGACCTGGCCAAGATAAAGCAAAGCAGTGCGATAAAAACAACAACACAGAGTTACATATGGGATAAACACAACGTACAGTCAATAACACAATAGAAAATCTATATACAGTGTGTGCAAATGTAGTAAGTTATGGAGGTAAGGCAATAAATAAGCCATAGTGCGAAATAATTACAATTTAGTATTAACACTGGAATGATAGATGTGCAGAAGATGATGTGCAAATAGAGATACTGGGGTGCAAAAGAGCAAAATAAATAACAATATGGGGATGAGGTAGTTGGGTGGGCTAATTACAGATGGGCTGTGTACAGGTGCAGTGATCGGTAAGCTGCTCTGAAAACTGATGCTTAAAGTTAGTGAGGGAGATAAGAGTCTCCAGCTTCAGAGATTTTTGCAGTTCGTTCCAGTCATTGGCAACAGAGAACTGGAAGGAATGGCAGCCAAAGGAGGTGTTAGCTTTGGGAATGACCAGTGAGATATACCTGCTGGAGCGCAGACTACGGGTGGGTGTTGCAATGGTGACCAATGAGCTAAGATAAGGCGAGGATTTGCCTAGCAGTGATTTATAGATGACCTGGAGCCAGTGGGTTTGGCGACGAATATGTAGTGAGGGCCAGCCAACGAGAGCGTACAGGTCACAATGGTGGGTAGTATATGGGGCTTTGGTGACAAAACGGATGGGACTGTGATAGACTACATCCAATTTACTGAGTAGAGTGTTGGAGGCTATTTTGTAAATGACATCGCCGAAGTCAAGGATCGGTAGGATAGTCAGTTTTACGAGGGCATGTTTGGCAGCATGAGTAAAGGAGGCTTTGTTGCGAAATAGGAAGCCGATTTTAGATTTAACTTTGGATTGGAGATGCTCAATGTGAGTCTGGAAGGAGAGTTTACGGTCTAACCAGATACCTAGGTATTTGTAGTTGTCCACATATTCTAAATCAGACCCGCCGAGAGTAGTGATTCTAGTCGGGCGGGAGGGTGCAAGCAGCGTTCGATTGAAGATCATGCATTTAGTTTTACTACCGTTTAGGAGCAGTTGGAGGCTACAGAAGGAGTGCTGTATGGCATTGAAGCTCGTTTGGAGGTTTGTTAACACAGTGTCCAATGAAGGGCCAGATGTATACAAAATGGTGTCGTCTGTTTAGATGTGGATCTGAGTCACCAGGAACAAGAGCGACATCATTGATATACACAGAGAATAGAGTTGGCCCGAGAATTCAACCCTGTGGCACCCCCATAGAGACTGCCAGAGGTCCAGACAACAGGCCCTCCGATTTGACACATTGAACTCTATCTGAGAAGTAGTTGGTGAAACAGGCGAGGCAGTCATTTGCGAAACCAAGGCTATTTAGTCTGCCAATGAGAATGTGGTGATTGACGGATTCGAAAGCCTTGGCTAGGTCGATGAAGACGGCTGCACAGTACTGTCTTTTATCGATCGCGGTTATAATATCATTTAGGACCTTGAGCGTGGCAGAGGTGCACCCATGACCAGCTCGGAAACCAGATTGCATGGCGGAGAAGGTATGGTGGGATTCGAAATGGTCATTGATCTGTTTGTTAACTTGGCTTTCAAATACTTTCGAAAGGCAGGGCAGGATGGAGACACTCTAGATCCAAACTGTTACAGACCTACAGTGGGGAGAACAAGTATTTGATACACTGCCGATTTGGCAGGTTTTCCTACTTACAAAGCATGTAGAGGTCTGTTATTTTTATCATAGGTACACTTCAACAGTGAGACGGAATCTAAAACAAAAATCCAGAAAATCACATTGTATGATTTTTAAGCAATTAATTTGCATTTTATTGCATGACATAATTATTTGATACATTAGAAAAGCAGAACTTAATATTTGGTACAGAAACCTTTGTTTGCAATTACAGAGATCATACGTTTCCTGTAGGTCTTGACCAGGTTTGCACACACTGCAGCAGGGATTTTGGCCCACTCCTCCATACAGACCTTCTCCAGATCCTTCAGGTTTTGGGGCTGTCGCTGGGCAATACGGACTTTCAGCTCCCTCCAAAGATTTTCTATTGGGTTCAGGTCTGGAGACTGGCTAGGCCACTCCAGGACCTTGAGATGCTTCTTACGGAGCCACTCCTTAGTTGCCCTGGCTGTGTGTTTCGGGTCATTGTCATGCTGGAAGACCCAGCCACGACCCATCTTCAATGCTCTTACTGAGGGAAGGAGGTTGTTGGCCAAGATCTCGCGATACATGGCCCCATCCATCCTCCCCTCAATACGGTGCAGTCGTCCTGTCCCCTTTACAGTAAAGCATCCCCAAAGAATGATGTTTCCACCTCCATGCTTCACGGTTGGGATGGTGTTCTTGGGGTTGTACTCATCCTTCTTCTTCCTCCAAACACAGCGAGTGGAGTTTAGACCAAAAAGCTCTATTTTTGTCTCATCAGACCACATGACTTTCTCCCATTCCTCCTCTGGATCATCCAGATGGTCATTGGCAAACTTCAGATGGGCCTGGACATGCGCTGGCTTGAGCAGGGGGACCTTGCGTGCGCTGCAGGATTTTAATCCATGACGGCGTAGTGTGTTACTAATGGTTTTCTTTGAGACTGTGGTCCCAGCTCTCTTCAGGTCATTGACCAGGTCCCGCCGTGTAGTTCTGGGCTGATCCCTCACCTTCCTTTCAGAACATCAGCTATCTGAATTTGGCTGAAGGAGAAGCGGGGGGGCATGGGCAAGTTGCAGCGGAGGGTGCAGAGCTGCTGGCCGGGGTAGGGGTAGCCAGGTGGAAAGCATGGCCAGCCGTAGCAAAATGCTTGTTGAAATGTTCGATTATCGTTGATTTATTGGTAGTGACAGTGTTTCCTAGCCTCAGTGCAGTGGGCAGCTGGGAGGAGGTGCTCTTATTCTCCAGGGACTTTACAGTGTCCCAAACATTTTTGGAGTTAGTGTTACAGGATGCAAATTTCTGTTTGAAAAAGCTAGCCTTTGCTTCCCTAACTGATTGTGTATATTGGTTCCTGACTTCCCTGAAACGTTGCAAATCGCGGTGGCTGTTCGATGCTAATGCAGTACGCCACAGGATGTTTTTGTGCTGGTCAAGGGCAGTCAAGTCTGGGGTGAACCAGGGGCTATATCTGTTCTTAGTTCTGAATTTATTTTGAATGGGGCATGCTTATTTAAGATGGAAAGGAAAGCACTTTTAAAAAGAACAACCAGGCACCCTCTGACGGAATGAGGTCAATATCCATCCAGGACACCCGGGCCAGGTCAATTAGAAAGGCCTGCTCGCTGAAGTGTTTTAGGGAGTGTTTGACAGTGATGAGGGGTGGTCGTTTGACCGCGGACCCATAACGGACGCAGGCAATGAGGCAGTGATCGCTGAGATCCTGGTTGAAGACAGCGGAGGTGTATTTAGAGGGTAAATTAGTCAGGATGATATCTATGAGGGTGCCCATGTTAACGGATTCAGGGTTGTAACTGGTAGGTTCCTTGATCATTTGTATGAGATTGAGGGCATCTAGTTTAGATTGTAGGATGGCCGAGGTGTTAAGCATATCCCAGTTTAGGTCACGAAGCAATACGAACTCTGAGAATAGATGGGGGGCAATCAATTCACATATGGTGTCCAGGGCACAACTGGGGGCTGAGAGGGGTCTGTAGCAAGCGGCAACAGTGAGAGACTTATTTCTGGAAAGGTAGATTTTTAGAAGTAGAAGCTCAAACTGTTTGGGCACAGACCTGGATAGTACGATAGAGCTCTGCAGTAGATTGCAACTCCGCCCCCTTTGGCAGTCTATCTAGACGGAAAATGTTGTAGTTGGGAATGGACATTTCTGAATCTTTGGTGGCCTTCCTAAGCCAGGATTCAGACACTGCTAGAACATCAGGGTTGGCGGAGTGTGCTAACGCAGTGAATAACTCAAACTTGGGGAGGAGGCTTCTGATGTTAACATGCAAGAAACCAGGGCTTTTGCAGTTACAGATGTCAACAAATCATAGCACCTGGGGAGTAGGAGTGATACTGGGGTCTACAGGGCCTGGGTTAAGCTCTACATCACCAGAGGAACAGAGGAGGAAAATAATAAGGATACGGTTAAAGGCTTTAAGAACTGGTCTTCTAGTGCGTTGGGTACAGAGAATAAAAGGGGCAGATTTCCGGCCGTTGTAGAATAGATTCAGGGCTTTATGTACAGACAAGGATATGGAAGGATATGAGTACAGTGGAGGTAAACCTAAGCGTTGGGTAACGATGAAAGAGATAGCATCACTGGAGGCACCGATTGAGCCAGTCTCCGCATGTGTGGGGGGTGGGACAAAGGAGCTGTCTGAGGCAGGTTGAGCGGGACTGGGGGCTCTACAGTGAAAGAGAACTGTAAGAACTAACCGAAACAGCAATAGGCAAGGCATATTGACATGGGAGAGAGGCATAAAGCAATCACAGGTGTTATTCGAGAGAGCTAAGACAACAGCTGGTAATGGCGACGAAAGTATGAGCTGAGGCTAAACAGATAAACAGGATGGGGTACCGTATAAAGGAACAGTCCAGCAGGCATCAGCTGTGTAGCTGAGTGATCATAAGGTCCAGTGAATAGCAATAAGTGAGTCCAGGAGCAGTTCAGTGGCTGCTACGCCACAGGCGAGCAGGAGGCACGGCTGTTGATTGCGTGTGCTAGCGGGCCGGGGCTAGCAGATGGATCTTCGTGGTTGTCGCACCGGGAAGCCTGTTGAAACCACATCAGACGATTATGTCGGGAGACCAGTCGTGATGGATCGGTGGGGCTCCATGTCAACACTAGGAGGTCCCGTCCGGTTGACAGAGAGGTAGATAGCCGGGAGATGGGCCTGGCTTGAGGCTAGCTCAAGGCTAACTGGGGCTAGCTTCGGACAGCGGTGATTAGCCAACAACAACAACAGCCATTCGGTTGCAGCTAGCTAGTTGCGATGATCCGGTGTTAAGGTCCAGTGATTCCGGCAGAAAATCTGATATGCTCTGGCTCGATAGCGCGATGTGCAGACTATGCAGACTGGCCGATAATTGTCCAGGCTAGAGCTGACTGGTAGGTAGTGCAGGCCACGGACAATGGTGAAGACCGCTAACGGTGGCTAATAGCAAGTAGCTAGTTAGCTGGCTAGTTTCAGCCAGAGGTTCTGGATAAAAATAAATAATAGAATCCGTTCCACATTGGGTGAGGCGGGTTGCAGGAAAGTATATTTAGTTAACGGATGGAAAGTGAGAGTAAGTAAATATTTGGTTGAGATGTTGATCTATGAGATTTCAATCTTTATTCACCCACTCAAAAAGACAGCCAGAAGTTTGTTGAAATCCAAATGTGTTATCACTATGCTTTCAACCATTTAAAAGCACAACAAAGTTCAAATGGGAATACAATGGCAGTGTGTTACCACTGTGCTTCATCTAATAGCACAACCCAATGACCTGGATTGCAGTTGAGGTTACATTTAAAAAGTGTGATCAATTCTGTTCAAGATTATTATACCAATCTCCACAGACCTGTGAACTATTTTGAACATGCATGCTTTCTATGATTACATAAGAAGATATTTACAGTTACATTACCCTAACCTCAAAATGTGGCCATGGATGTGTTACTCGTTTTAAGGTTGAATAACTACTGTTACATTAGTTTGCAAGATTTACTGTATTCCTAAAAGATAATTGAATTGTGTTTGGTTGACAATGCAACCAAATATCAACATTTAAAAAGGATATCTAATGCTTGGATAGTTTCATCTGAGCCACTGACTTAATCCTATTCTTGAACTTTTATTTTTGGTTTAGTTGGAGATGTGAATTCAACATATCGTTTGTTAATTTGTCGACAAATTAATAAGCTATTTACTGTATTGCAAAAGTGATATTGAATTGTGTTTGGTTGTCAACAAATTCCAGTTTGTCTACAAAGTAGTAATTTATATGTTGGATTCACGTCTCCATCTCAACCAACAATCAAAGTTAAAGAATAGGACCAAATCAAACTTAATTTAAAGTGCATTTAAAGTTTTATTTAGTCCTATTCTTTCATTTAGATTTTTGGTTGAGGTGGAGATGTGAATCCAACATTAATTTGCAGACAAACTAGAATTAAAACCAGACTAAGTCAGTGGCACAGATGGAACTATCCAAGCAGAAGATATTCATTAAAATGTTGATATTTGGTTGAGTTGACAACCAAACAAAATTCTATATCCAGTTTGTCTACAAATTCATAATTGATATGTTGGATTCACGTCTCCATCTCAACCCAAATATCTAAGTTTAAGAATAGGACTAAATCCAATTTAATCAAACTTGAAATGCACTTGAAATAAAGTTTGATTTGATTTAGTCCTATTCTTTAACATATATTTTTTGGTTGAGATGGAGATGTGAATCCAACATATTAATGATTAACTTGAAGATTAAATTTAAAATCAACCAAAGCTTGAAACCCTAGGCCTATATGTCTATTTTTAGTTTAACCCTGGGTTGAATTGAAACAATAGCTTTTGATGGTTTTGCAAATGCCTAAATACTTATAAAGTATGGTTACATTTTAATTTACTCTGTTAAACCTACTCTTTGGAGTGACTTTGATAGCAAATATCAAAGCGAAGCAGGGCTGGGCTTAGTTAAAACCCTGGATGGGAGACCAAATTAATAGCTGTCGATCAACTCTCTAGTAGGAGTTGCTGCCCAGCCTATTGTTGTTCTTTTCTGATAGTGGATATAATGTTGAAAATCTGACGTTGTTTCAAAGGTACAAATTCAACATATTTTATACAAGATTTGTATATGTTGAAAATTGGTCACAATGATGACATAATCCTGTGGTAAAAAGTTCACCATAAAAACAACAGTTTGAGGACTGCAAATCCAATGTATTTTAAACATAGATTCCACATCACAATATGTTGAAATATTACATTGAAACAAAGCTGATTCAACCAGTTTGTGCCCAGTGGGAAGCTCCCAGAATGGAACTAACCATGATTCTCTTCCCCTTATAAACATTGTCTCCCATAGCCTTTAAGAGATAAGAGACAAGATTGTACCAGTAGGCCTACACATTTTGAGTTTGAGTTAGAGTTTTTTTTTACAGGAACAGTGCAAATTAAATCAATGTTTCAGTGAAAGTGATGGTTTTAGCCAGCCGACTAATTTTCAACCGAAGTCCCTGGGCAGGTTATTAAAAACAATTACAATAAGAATACAGACAAACAATGAGCAGTGAGCACATACAGAGCAACATAGGACAAGCAACACGTAGCACGCAGACAGAGCAATAGCACAAAAAGCAACAAAACAAAATACATAAAAGCAACAATGTGTTTGCATACCACACAAGCCACAGACAACCGATAACATGGAAAGCGGCAATACACAGCTAGGGATTATGTTCACAAGTCTGATTGGCCTTTAGCCAAGTCTTTATGTTTTTTGTGAAAGTGCGATAGGTAGTGCAGTTGTGTGTGTGTCTGATGGCAGTGTGTTCCAGACATAGGAAGCTCTCACAGAGAAAGCAGATTGACTAAAGGTGCTTTTCCTTAAGGGAACTATACAGTCACCCCTCATGGCAGACCTTGTGGATCTGCTGCCATGGGTTTGGGTTTTCTGTTTGATTAAAGTTCTAAGTAGAGGGGGAGCCAGGCCATTTAGGATCTTGAATACAACACGTGTCAGTGTATTGCACAAGCAGTATGTTAAGTGGGGGAGTATCATAGCATTGAAGTACAGTTTTCTGCCTCTGTAGTCAAACATTTCGTATGAATCGGAAATGAGCTAGGTTGAATTTGGTTATTTGAGTTACCTTTTTCACCTGCTTCCATCTTGTATTTTTTGTTTAGTGTAAAATTGTATTTGGATAGACAGCAGACAATTGGTTAAACAGAGATAGTGGATACAACGAGCAGAGCTGGAAAGAGTATTGAAACATCCTACTCAAGCAGAAGTCAAATTACTGGTGTAAAAAACACTACTCAAGTCAAAGTAAAAAGTAGCTCATTTAAAAAGTACTCAGAGTAAAAGTAATTAAGTTACTTTTAAAATAGAAAACATTGACCTTGATAATTACCTGAACGTTGTTACACTTGATCTTTACCATGCATTCAATTGAAAAAGGAAGAGAGGAAATGGATGTACAGTAGGAATTAAATTAATTTATTGCAACAAGGCACCTCTGTATGTAAAACAAAAAACTAAGGATTTGTCAAAAATATACTATTAACATTAGAAAATAAATGAAATATTCAAAGCAATTAAATTGTAGTGATAAATGAAATAGTACCATAAAAACCATCACGTTGCCAGACCTCAATATACTTCAGACTCCAGAAATAAATATGTATATTTCTTTCACCCATTCAATCCCTCATTCACCCCTCTGTTACTTGTCCATGGGACCGGCTGACATGTCAATGTCATGTTGTATCAGTTTGCTATGTTAAAGAAGCCTACCTGCAGCCATTGTCTAGAAAGGCAGATGATAAACTGTGTTATCAAACCCAGAGCAAAATGAAATGTCAGGCTACTCATTTTTAGTACCACATGGTTTTACAGCCACTGCTACACCAAAGCAATAGTCATGCCAAATTTAACCAGGCGTTTTAAGTGAGAACATTATTTAATTAATGGCATTCATAAACCACTAGTGTGAATGTAATGGCTGTCTGAAATCTGTTGCTAAAGGGGTCTATTGAGCAACATAAAACTCAAATTGTTTAACTGCCCCCTACAGGTGAGAGAACATGTTGCATACACATTTACATTTTAGTCATTTAGCAGACGCTCTTATCCAGAGCAACTTACAGTTATTGAGTGCATACATTTTCCATACTGGCCCCCCGTGGAAATCGAACCAACAACCCTGGCGTTTGCAAGCACCATGCTCTACCAACTGAGCTACAGGAGGCAACGATACACCTCAACAAACCTTTGGTAGGGTACTGTGTTTTGGTTGATCATGTCACATGACCTGGATTTTAACCTTTATTTTAAGCCTTTTCCAGAAATGAGAATTATAACAAAAACGAAAGCAATTGTCTGAGGATGGTGCTGGACCATCTGACATAAAAATAATTATAGGAAAGTTTGATGAAAAAGCTGTAGCCCTTTACACTCGTAACTGTATACGGGTTGAAAATGGCAGATTTAAGCACTAATAAATGCCTAAATGGGAACACAGTATCTGCTATACATGACATCAGAGCTCTCTGGCTCTTCACAGCGCTGTATGGATTTTGACTGACAGAAATTCTGAATTTGAGCACCTCGAGCAACAAGAAGTTGCCCCATCCCTCCTGCTATTTCTAATTGGGCAACTTTTGCTAATGTTTTGTCATGAGTGAGGGAAATGCTGTAAATTAAGAAGATTCTATGTATTTTTAAAGATGAGACATTGAGGATTATAATAAATACCGCTTTGACATTGCCGCGGGAAGTAGGGGTGCTGAGGGTGCTTCGGTACCCCCTGTCACGATCGTTGAGAGACGGGTCAGACCAAGATGCAGCGTGGTATGCGTACATATTTATTAATGAAGAGAAACACTTGACAAAACAACGTAACGTGAAGTCCTATGGGCTATACTCACAACAAGCCAAACCAGAACACAAACAAGATCCCACCACTAAGGTAGGCAACCAGGCTACTTAAGTATGATCCCCAATCAGAGACAACGAGCGACAGCTGCCTCTGATTGGGAATCACACCCGGCCAAACATAGAAATACAAATACTAGAATCCAACATAGAAATACAATAACATAGATCTCAAACTGAACTCACACCCTGACCCAACCAACAAGAGTTCTCTAGGTCAGGGCGTGACACCCCTTGATAAATCACAATAAAAAATAAAGTATTAATATAAAAAAATACAGTTACAAGATGACATGGCGTCATATGCTTGGTTGTTCTGAACAGAATGTGCCTATGTTTGTCTATTGTGAAGACAATTCGCTGGGGCACACGCACCTGAATGCGCTCATGACTCCTTTCTATGCGCACCAAAAGTATGATCTGTTTCCCTGAATTGCATTGTGAAAGCCCAAAACTGTAATATCATATTTTATAACTTAGCTAGTCATGTTGGCAATAGAACAGGCTTTCAAATGATGCCCACCTGATCCGGATTGCGAATTGCGAATTATACTGGGACGTTTTTTGGATTGCGTAAACAACAACAACAACAGTAATTGTGTGAGGGCTGGGATGCAGGCTTGTGTTCCAAACAAAACAACTATAAGTGTGCTTGCTCTAGTTCCTCAATGGCACAGCTAGGAGAGCACAAAAAAGAACATAACGCAACATGCAACAATTTCAAAGATTTTACTGAGTTACAGTGCCTTGCAAAAGTATTCATCCCCCTTGGCATTTTTCCTATTTTGTTGCATTACAACCTGTAAATTAAATTGATTTTTATTTGGATTTAATGCAATGGACATACACAAAATAGTCCAAATTGGTGAAGTGAAATGAAAAAAATAACTTGTTTCAAAAAATTCTAAAAAATAAATAACGGAACATTGTTGCGTGCATATGTATTCACCCCCTTTTCTATGAAGCCCCTAAATAAGATCTGGCACAACCAATTACCTTCAGAAGTCACATAATTAGTTAGATTGCACACAGGTGGACTTTATTTAAGTGTCACATGATCTCAGTATACAGTCGCGGTCAAACGTTTTGAGAATGACACAAATATTAATTTTCACAAAGTCTGCTGCCTCAGTTTTTATGATGGCAATTTGCATATACTCCAGAATGTCATCAAGAGTGATCAGATGAATTGCGATTAATTGCAAAGTCCCTCTTTGCCATGAAAATGAACTTAATCCCCCAAAAACATTTCCACTGCATTTCAGCCCTGCCACAAAAGGACCAGCTGTCATCATGTCAGTGATTATTTTGTTAACACAGGTGAGAGTGTTGACGAGGACAAGGCTGGAGATCACTCTGTCATGCTGATTGAGTTAGAATAACAGACTGGAAGCTTTAAAAGGAGGGTGGTGCTTGAACTCATTGTTCTTCCTCTGTTAACCATGGTTAGCTGCAAGGAAACACGTGCCGTCATCATTGCTTTGCACAAAAAGGTCTTCACAGGCAAGGATATTGCTGCTAGTAAGATTGCACCTAAATCAACCATTTATCGGATCATCAAGAACTTCAAGGAGAGAGGTTCAATTGTTGTGAAGAAGGCTTCAGGGCGCGGAAGAAAGTCCAGCAAGCACCAGGACCGTCTCCTAAAGTTGATTCAGCTGCGGGATCAGGGCACCACCAGTGCAGAGCTTGCTCAGGAATGGCAGCAGGCAAGTGTGAGTGCATCTGCATGCACAATGAGGCGAATACTTTTGGAGGATGACCTGGTGTCAAGATGGGCAGCGAAGAAGCCACTTCTCTCCAGGAAAAACATCAGGGACAGACTGATATTCTGCAAAAGGTACAGGGATTGGAGTGCTGAGGACTCGGGTAAAGTCATTTTCTCTGATGAATCCCCTTTCCGATTGTTAGGGGCATCCGGAAAAAAGCGTGTCCGGAGAAGACAAGGTGAGCGCTACCATCAGTCATGTGTCATGCCAACAGTAAAGCATCCTGAGACCATTCATGTGTGGGGTTGCTTCTCAGCCAAGGGAGTGGGCTCACTCACAATTTTGCCTAAGAAGACAGCCATGAATAAAGAATGGTACCAACACATCCTCCCAGAGCAACTTCTCCCAACCATCCAAGAACAGTTTGGTGACGAACAATGCCTTTTCCAGCATGATGGAGCACCTTGCCATAAGGCAAAAGTGATAACTAAGTGGCTTGGGGAACAAAACATATACATTTTGGGTCCATGGCCAGGAAACTCCCCAGACCTTAATCCCATTGAGAACTTGTGGTCAATCCTCAAGAGGCAGGTGGACAAACAAAAACCCACAAATTCTGACAATCTCCAAGCATTGATTATGCAAGAATGGGCTGCCATCAGTCAGGATGTGGCCCAGAAGTTAATTGACAGCATGCCAGGGCGGATTGCAGAGGTCTTGAAAAAGAAGGGTCAACACCGCAAATATTGACTCTTTGCATAAACTTAATGTAATTGTCAATAAAAGCCTTTGACACTTATGGAACGCTTGTAATTATACTTCAATATACCATCGTAACATCTGACAAAAATATCTAAAAACACTGAAGCAGCAAACTTTGTGAAGACCAATACTTGTGTCATTCTCAAAACTTTTGACCACGACTGTATATACACCTGTTCTGAAAGGCCCCAGAGTCTGCAACACCACTAAGCAAGGGGCACCACCAAGAAAGCGGCACCATGAAGACCAAGCAGCTCTCCAAACAGGTCAGGGACAAAGTTGTGGAGAAGTACAGATCAAGGTTGGGTTATAAAAAAATATCAGAAACTTTGAACACAGAGCACCATTAAATCCATAATAAAAAAATTGAAAGAATATGGCACCATAACAAACCTGCCAAGAGAGGGCCGCCCACCAAAACTCACGGACCAGGCAAGGAGGGCATTAACCAGAGAGGCAACAAAGAGACCAAAGATAACCCTGAAGGAGCTGCAAAGCTCCACAGCGGAGATTGAAGTATCTGTCCATAGGACCACTTTAAGCCATACACTCCACAGAGCTGGGCTTTACGAAAGAGTGGCCAGAAAAAAGCCATTGCTTAAAGAAAAAAATAAGCAAACACGTTTGGCGTTCGTCAAAAGGCATGTGGGAGACTCCCCAAACATATGGAAGAAGGTACTCTGGTCAGATGAGACTAAAATGGAGCTTTTTGGCCATCAAGGAAAACGCTATGTCTGGCACAAACCCAACACCTCTCATCACCCCGAGAACACCATCCCCACAGTGAAGCAGGGTGGTGGCAGCATCATGCTGTGGGGATGTTTTTCATTGGCAGGGACTGGGAAACTGGTCAGAATTGAAGGAATGATGGATGGCGCTAATTACAGGGAAATTCTTGAGGGAAACCTGTTTCAATCTTCCAGAGATTTGAGACTGGGACGGAGGTTCACCTTCCAGCAGGACAATGACCCTAAGCATACTGCTAAAGCAACACTAGTGGTTTAAGGGGAAACATTTAAATGTCTTGGAATGGCCTAGTCAAAGCCCAGACCTCAATCCAATTGAGAATCTGTGGTATGACTTGAAGATTGCTGTACACCAGCGGAACCCATCCAACTTGAAGGAGCTGGAGCAGTTTTGCCTTGAAGAATGGGCAAAAATCCAAGTAGCTAGATGTGCCAAGTTTATAGAGATATACCCCAAGAGACTTGCAGCTGTAATTGCTGCAAAAAGTGTCTCTACAAAGTATTGACTTTGGGGGGGTGAATAGTTATGCACGCTCAAGTTCTGTTTTTTGTGTCTTATTACTTGTTTTTTTCACAAGAAAAAATATTTTGCATCTTCAAAGTGGTAGGCATGTTGTGTAAATCAAATGATACAACCCCCCCCAAAAATCCATTTTAATTCCAGGTTGTAAGGCAACAAAATAGGAAAAATGCCAAGGGGGGTAGTTCATATAAGGAAATCATTCAATTGAAATAAATAAATTAGGCCCTAATCTATGGATTTCACATGACTGGGAATACAGATATGCATCTGTTGGTCACAGATACCTTTTTTTTAAAGGTAGGAGCGTGGATCAGAAAACCAGTCAGTATCTGGTAAGACCATCATTTGCCTCATGCAACGTGACACATCTCATTCGCATAGAGTTGATCAGGCTGTTGATTGTGGCCTGTGGAATGTTGTCCCACTCCTCTTCAATGGCTGTGTGAAGTTGGATGACAGGAACTGGAACACGCTGTCGTGCACGTCGATCCAGAGCATCCCACACATGCTCAATGGGTCTGGTGAGTATGCAGGCCATGGAAGAACTGGAACATTTTCAACTTCCAGGAATCCTTGCGACATGGGGCCATGTATTATCATGCTGAAACATGAGGGGATGGCGGCGGATGAATGGCATGACAATTATTATTATTATTTTTTTAGTTCACCTTTATTTAACCAGGTAAGCCAGTTGAGAACAAGTTCTCATTTACAACTGCGACCTGGCCAAGATAAAGCAAAGCAGTGCGATAAAAACAACACAGAGTTACATATGGGGTAAAAAACATAAAGTCAAAAATACAACAGAAAATATATATACAGTGTGTGCAAATGTAGCAAGTTATGGAGGTAAGGCAATAAATAGGCTATAGTGCAAAATAATTACAATAGTATTAACACTGGAATGCTAGATGTGCAAGAGATTATGTGCAAATAGAGATACTGGGGTGCAAAAGAGAAAATAAATAACAATATAGGGATGAGGTAGTTGGGTGGGCTAATTTCAGATGGGCTGTGTACAGGTGCAGTGATCGGTAAGGTGCTCTGACAACTGATGCTTAAAGTTAGTGAGGGAGATAAGAGTCTCCAGCTTCAGAGATTTTTGCAATTCGTTCCAGTCATTGGCAGCAGAGAACTGGAAGGAATGGCGGCCAAAGGAGGTGTTGGCTTTGGGAATGACCAGTGAGATATACCTGCTGGAGCGCAGACTACGGGTGGGTGCTGCTATGGTGACCAATGAGCTAAGATAAGGCGGGGATTTGCCTAGCAGTGATTTATAGATGGCCTGGAGCCAGTGGGTTTGACGACGAACATGTAGTGAGGACCAGCCAACAAGAGCGTACAGGTCACAGTTGTGGGTAGCGTATGGGGCTTTGGAGACAAAACGGATGGCACTGTGATAGACTACATCCAATTTGCTGAGTAGAGTGTTGGAGGCTATTTTGTAAATTACATCGCCGAAGTCAAGGATCGGTAGGATAGTCAGTTTTACGAGGGCATGTTTGGCAGCATGAGTGAAGGAGGCTTTGTTGCGAAATAGGAAGCCGATTCTAGATTTAACTTTGGATTGGAGATTCTTTATGTGAGTCTGGAAGGAGAGTTTACAGTCTAACCAGACACCTAGGTATTTGTAGTTGTCCACATACTCTAGGTCAGACCCGTCAAGAGTGGTGATTCTAGTCGGGTGGGCGGGTGCCAGCAGCGTTCGATTGAAAAGCATGCATTTAGTTGTACTAGTGTTTAAGAGCAGTTGGAGGCTACTGAAGGAGTGTTGTATGGCATTGAAGCTCGTTTGGAGGTTTGTTAACACAGTGTCCAATGAAGGGCCAGATGTATACAAAATGGTGTCGTCTGCGTAGAGGTGGGTCTGAGAGTCACCAGCAGCAAGAGCGACATCATTGATATACACGGAGAAAAGTGTCGGCCCAAGAATTGAACCCTGTGGCACCCCCATAGAGACTGCCATAGGTCCAGACAACAGGCCCTCCGATTTGACACACTGAACTCTAGCTGAGAAGTAGTTGGTGAACCAGGCGAGGCAGTCATTTGAGAAACCAAGGCTATTTAGTCTGCCAATAAGAATGCGGTGGTTGACAGAGTCGAAAGCCTTGGCCAGGTCGATGAAGACGGCTGCACAGTACTGTCTATTATCAATCGCGGTTATAATATCGTTTAGGACCTTGAGCGTGGCTGAGGTGCACCCATGACCAGCTCGGAAACCGGATTGCATAGCGGAGAAGGTACGGTGGTATTCGAAATGGTCGGTGATCTGTTTGTTAACTTGGCTTTCAAATACTTTCGAAAGGCAGGGCAGGATGGATATAGGTCTGTAGCAGTTTGGATCTAGAGTGTCACCCCCTTTGAAGAGGGGGATAACCGCGGCAGCTTTCCAATCTCTGGGGATCTCAGACGTTATGAAAGAGAGGTTGAACAGACTAGTAATAGGGGTTGCGACAATTTCGGCGGCTAGTTTTAGAAAGAAAGGGTCCAGATTGTCTAGCCCAGCTGATTTGTAGGGGTCCAGATTTTGCAGCTCTTTCAAAACGTCAGCTGTCTGAATTTGTGTGAAGGAGAAGCGGGGGGGCATGGGCAAGTTTCAGCGGAGGGTGCAGAGTTGGTGGCCGGGGTAGTGGTAGCCAGATGGAAAGCATGGCCAGCTGTAGCAAAATGCTTGTTGAAATTCTCGATTATTGTAGATTTATCGGTGGTGATAGTGTTTCCTAGCCTCAGTGCAGTGGGCAACTGGGAGGAAGTGCTCTTATTCTCCATGGACTTTACAGTGTCCCAAAACTTTTTGGAGTTAGTGCTACAGGATGCAAATTTCTGTTTGAAAAAGTTTGCCTTTGCTTTCCTGACTGCTTGTGTATATTGGTTCCTAACTTCCCTGAAAAGTTGCATATCGCGGGGGCTATTTGATGCTAATGCAGTACGCCACAGGATGTTTTTGTGCTGGTCAAGGGCAGTCAAGTCTGACGAGAACCAGGGGCTATATCTGTTCTTAGTTCTGTATTTTTTGAATGGGGCATGTTTATTTAAGATTGAGAGGAAATTACTTTTAAGGAACAACCAGGCATCCTCTACTGACGGAATGAGATCTATATCCATCCAGGATACCTGGGCCAGGTCAATTAGGAAGGCCTGCTCGCTAAAGTGTTTTAGGGAGCGTTTGACAGTGATGAGGGGTGGTCGTTTGACCGCGGATCCGTTACGGACGCAGGCAATAAGGCAGTGATCGCTGAGATCCTGGTTGAAGACAGCTGAGGTGTATTTAGAGGGTATGTTAGTCAGGATGATATCTATGAGGGTACCCATGTTTACGGATTTAGGGTTGTACCTGGTAGGTTCGTTGATAATTTGCGTGAGGTTGAGGGCATCTAGTTTGGATTGTAGGATGGCCGGGGTATTAAGCATATCCCAATTTAGGTCACCAAGCAGTACGAACTCTGAGGATAAATGGGGGCAATCAATTCACATATGGTGTCCAGGGCACATCTGGGGGGCTGAGGGGGTCTGTAGCAAGCGGCAACAGTGAGAGACTTATTTCTGGAAAGGTGGATTTTTAGAAGTAGAAGCTCAAACTGTTTGGGCACAGACCTGGATAGTATGATAGAGCTCTGCAGGCTATCTCTACAGTAGATTGCAACTCCACCCCCTTTGGCAGTTCTATCTAGACGGAAAATTTTATAGTTGGGGATGGACATTTCAGAATTTTTGGTGGCCTTCCTGAGCCAGGATTCAGACACTGCTAGAACATCAGGGTTGGCGGAGTGTGCTAACGCAGTGAATAACTCAAACTTAGGAAGTAGACTTCTGATGTTTACGTGCAAGAAACCAAGACTTTTGCGATTACAGAAGTCAGCAAATGATAGCGCCTGGGGAGTAGGAGTGATACTGAGGGCTGCAGGGCCTGGGTT
The DNA here is from genome assembly GCF_020615455.1 of Coregonus clupeaformis. Taxonomy (NCBI): domain Eukaryota; kingdom Metazoa; phylum Chordata; class Actinopteri; order Salmoniformes; family Salmonidae; genus Coregonus; species Coregonus clupeaformis. The sequence goes on from NC_059200.1 coordinate 31,740,171, forward strand.
AGCCTCTACATCACCAGAGGAACAGAGGAGGACTAGAATAAGGATACGGCTAAAGGCTTTAAGAACTGGTCTTCTAGTGCGTTGGGTACATAGAATAAAGGGGGCAGATTTCCGGGTGTTGTAGAAAAGATTCAGGGCATTATGTACAGACAAGGATATGGAAGGATATGAGTAAAGTGGGGGTAAACCTAAGCGTTGGGTAACAATGAAAGAGATAGTATCACTAGAGGCATCAATTGAGTCGGTCTCTGCGTGTATGGGGGTGGGACAAAGGAGCTATCTAAGGCAGGTTTAGCTGGGCTGGGGGGATCTACAGTGAAATAGTACAATTAGAAATAACCGAAACAACAATAAGCTAACCATGTTTGGGCTGAGGCTAAACATAAACAGGATGTAGTACCGTAAAAAGGAACAGTCCAGCAGACATCAGCTGTATAGCTGAGTTATCATAAGGTCCGGTGAACAGCAATAGGATAGTTCGGAGGCTGCTAAAGCACTAGCAGGTAAGAGGCCACGGCTAGCGTGTGCTAGCGGGCCGGGGCTAGCAGATGGAATCTTCGTGGTCGACGTCGTCGTAACCACATCAGACGATTTCGTCGGCAGACCAGTCGTGTAGGATCGGCGGGGCTCCATGTCAACACTAGGTGGTTCCGTCCGGTTGACAATGGGCCTCAGGATCTCGTCATGGTATCTCTGTGCATTCAAATTGCCATCGATAAAATTCAATTTTGTTCATTGTCCATAGGTTATGCCTGCCCATACCATAACCCCACCGTCACCATGGGGCACTATGTACACAAAGTTGACATCAGCAAACCGCTTGCTCACATGACGCCATACACGATGTCTGCCATCTGCCCGGTACAGTTCAAACTGCGATTAATCCGTGAAGAGCACACTTGACGGATGCCAGTGGCCATCGATGGTGAGCATTTGCCCACTGCAGTCAGGTCAAGACCCTGGTGAGGACGACGAGCACGCAGATGAGCTTCCCTGAGATGGTTTCTGAAATTCTTCAGTTGTGCAAACCCAGAGTTTCATGAGCTGTCCGGGTGGCTGGTCTCAGACGATCCTGCAGGTCAAGAAGCCGGATGTGGACGTCCTGGGCTGGCGTGGTTACACGGGGTCTGCGGTTGTGAGGCCGGTTGGACGTACTGCCAAATATAAATAAATGACTTTGGAATCAGCTTATGGTAGAGATATGAACATTCAATTATCTGGCAACAGCTTTGGTGGACATTCCTGCAGTCAGCATGCCAATTGCACTCTCCCTCAAAACATGAGTAATCTGTAGCATTGTGTTGTGTGACAAAACTGCACATTTTAGAGTGGCCTTTTATTGTCCCCAGCACAAGGCTTCTTGATATGCCACACCTGTCAGGTGGATGGATTATCTTGGCAAAGGAGAAATGCTCACTAACAGGGATGTATACAAATTTGTGCCAAATTTTTTTTAGAAATAAGCTTTTTCTGCGCGGAAAATTTCTGTGATCTTTTATTTCAGCTCATAAAACATGGGACCAACACTTTACATGTCGCGTTTATATTTTTGTTCAGACTTTTTTCCGTCATAAAAGTGTATTGAAATTCCTTAGGAACTGTGCACACTTTGGAGAGGTGTGTGGCCACTTTGAGACACCAGTTAGTCCTCTCACTCAAACCCTTGTCATTTTTTTGTCTTATGTTGCACCTACCCCACATTTTCCAGAAATATTCTTATCATGTTACTGAATGTATCCAGAGTGAATACTGTATTATTTACTGTGGTATTTACAGTTTACTATAGTATAAATCCTGTAGTAAAAAAAGAGTAATACACTATATATACAAAAGTATGTGGACACCCCTTCAAATTTGTGGATTCGGCTGTTTCAGCCACACCCTTTGCTGACAGGTGTATAAAATAGAGTGCATAGTCATGCAATCTCCATAGACAAACATTGGCAGTAGAATGGCCTTACTAAAGAGCTTAGTGACTTTCAACGTGGCACCGCCATAGGATGCCACCTTTCCAACAAGTCAGTACGTCAAATTTCAGCAGATGGTGAATCTCGCTTCACCATCTGACAGTCCGATGGAGGAATCTGGGTTTAGCGGATGCCAGGAGAATGCTACTTGCCCCAATGCATAGTGCCAACTGTAAAGTTTGGTGGAGGAGGAATAATGGTCTGGTTCAGGCTAGGCCCCTTAGTTCCAGTGAAGGGAAATCTTAACGCTACAATATACACAATGACATTCTAGGACGATTCCGTGTTTCCAACTTTGTGGCAACAGTTTGGGGAAGGCCCTTTCCTGTTTCAGCATGGCAATGCCCCCGTGCACAAAGCGAGGTCTATACAGAAATGGTTTGTCGAGATCAGGAAGGAAGAACTTCATTGCCTGCACAGAGCCCTGACCTCAACCCCATGGAACACCTTTGGGATGAATTGGAACGCCGACTGCGAGCCAGGCCTGATCGCCCAACATCAGTGCACGACCTCACTAATGCTCTTGTGGCTGAATGGTAGCAAGTCCCCGCAGCTAGTGGAAAGCCTTCCCAGATGAGTGGAGGCTATTATAGCAGCAAAGGGGGGACCAACTCCATATTAATGCCCATGATTTTGGAATGAGATTTCGACGAGCAAGTTTCCACATACTTTTGGTCATGTAGTGTATATACCATAGTAATTACTGTAGTGTTTTTGCAGACTGTAATGTAATGTAGTATTTACTGTAGTGTTTTTGCGGACTGTAGTATACTGTAGTATCTACTGTAGTTTTTGCGAACTGTAGTATACTGTAATATTTACTGTAGTGATTTGTGACATTACTGTAGTATTTACTATAGTGTTTTTGTTTTATCGTTGACATATACGTGTGGGGCTTTCTCCTTCAGGAAACCTACTGTAGAAATACTAAAAGAGCACATTTTCCATAACATGTAGGTAGGTAGGACTGGGTTTTGAATGGAGGGTTCAGCGCTTCTGCTCTTTTCTATAACCTATATGGGAACACAATATATGGTCTATACTTGGCATGTAGGTTTTTACAGAAATTGGGATACGGGGGAGGGGAATGGGCAGGGTACAGTGGGGGAAAAAAGTATTTAGTCAGCCACAAATTGTGCAAGTTCTCCCACTTAAGAAGATGAGAGAGGCCTGTAATTTTCATCATAGGTACACGTCAACTATGACAGACTAGAATAAACAATCCAGAAAATCACATTGTAGGATTTTTAATGAATTTATTTGCAAATTATGGTGTAAAATAAGTATTTGGTCAATAACAAAAGTTTCTCAATACTTTGTTATATACCCTTTGTTGGCAATGACACAGGTCAAACGTTTTCTGTAAGTCTTCACAAGGTTTTCACACACTGTTGCTGGTATTTTGGCCCATTCCTCCATGCAAATCTCCTCTAGAGCAGTGATGTTTTGGGGCTGTCGCTGGGCAACACAGACTTTCAACTCCCTGCAAAGATTTTCTATGGGGTTGAGATCTGGAGACTGGCTAGGCCACTCCAGGACCTTGAAATGCTTCTTACGAAGACACTCCTTTGTTGCCCGGGCGGTGTGTTTGGGATCATTGTCATGCTGAAAGACCCAGCCACGTTTTATCTTCAATGCCCTTGCTGATGGAAGGAGGTCTTCACTCAAAATCTCACGATACACGGCCCCATTCATTCTTTCCTTTACACGGATCAGTCGTCCTGGTCCCTTTGCAGAAAAACAGCCCCAAAGCATGATGTTTCCACCCCCATGCTTCACAGTAGGTATGGTGTTCTTTGGATGCAACTCAGCATTCTTTGTCCTCCAAACACGACGAGTTGAGTTTTTACCAAAAAGTTATATTTTGGTTTCATCTGACCATATGACATTCTCCCAATCCTCTTCTGGATCATCCAAATGCACTCTAGCAAACTTCAGACGGGCCTGGACATGTACTGGCTTAAGCAGGGGGACACGTCTGGTACTGCAGGATTTGAGTCCCTGGCGGCCTAGTGTGTTACTGATGGTAGGCTTTGTTACTTTGGTCCCAGCTCTCTGCAGGTCATTCACTAGGTCCCCCCGTGTGGTTCTGGGATTTTTGCTCACCGTTCTTGTGATCATTTTGACCCCACAGGGTGAGATCTTGCGTGGAGCCCCAGATCGAGGGAGATTATCAGTGGTCTTGTATGTCTTCCATTTCCTAATAATTGCTCCCACAGTTGATTTCTTCAAACCAAGCTGCTTACCTATTGCAGATTCAGTCTTCCCAGCCTGGTGCAGGTCTACAATTGTGTTTCTGGTGTCCTTTGACAGCTCTTTGGTCTTGGCCATAGTGGAGTTTGGAGTGTGACTGTTTGAGGTTGTGGACAGGTGTCTTTTATACTGATAACAAGTTCAAACAGGTGCCATTAATACAGGTAACGAGTGGAGGACAGAGGAGCCTCTTAAAGAATAAGTTACAGGTCTGTGAGAGCCAGAAATCTTGCTTGTTTGTAGGTGACCAAATACTTATTTTCCACCATAATTTGCAAATAAATTCATAAAAAATCTTACAATGTGATTTTCTGGATTTCTTTTTCTCAATTTGTCTGTCATAGTTGACGTGTACCTATGATGAAAATTACAGGCCTCTCTCATCCTTTTAAGTGGGAGAACTTGCACAATTGGTGGTTGACTAAATACTTTTTGTCACGGTTTCGGCCGAGGCTGCTCCTCCTCCTTGTTCGGGCAGGCTTCGGCGGTCGTCGTCCCCGGAGTACTAGCTGCCACCGTTGTATGTTTTCGATGTTTGTTTGGTTTAGTCTTTTTGGTACACCTGTTTCCGTTTAGTGTTTATTATGTGTCCTATAAGTTCTCGTTGTTTGAGTCTTGTGTTGTGTGTAATTGTTCACCCGTCAGAAGGTGCAGTGTTTGTTTCCTCCATTGTTTGGAGAGAGATTTCCGCACTTGTGTGCACGCTATTTTTGGTGCTAGTGTTTTTACGCAGTGTGTGCGTAATTTCTTTTTGACTCCGGCTCTTGTTGTGGCCCGTTTGTTTTTCGTGACTAAAGCCTGTTGGACGAAGCCTCTGTGTCCTGCGCCTGATTCCTGCACCACATCCACATTCCACACTGACACTTTTTTTCCCCATTGTATATGGAAATGAAATACTGCAGTATTTATTATATTTAAATAAGTGTAGTGATTTTGCAGACATTTATGTAGTATTTACTACAGTGTTTTTGGGGGGATAATACTGTAGTATTTACTATAGTATTCTACAGTTTACTACAAATTTACTACACATGATCAAGGGATACTACAGTTTGTAGTATAGTATTATACAGTATACTACAGATTACTACAGAATTATATAGTAAGTATACTAGTATTCTATAGTAAACTGTAATAATGTTTTATGTGGGGAGGTCCCCTGGGCTGTGGGCTGCAACGCCTGAATGGCTTCAATATCCAGCCATGTTAATTTTTTATGACCTAGATATTCAATTAGAAGGCTCTGTGTCATCTACTGGGTTATTGTATGAGACTGGTGCTTTATTGAGTGAACCACTGTTGATAACATGTGGTGTGACTGATAATGATGATCGTTAATGTACTGTACTGTAGTGGTTATGCATTGGAGTGGTTATCCATTTGCCTGTTTTCTGCCTGGTTGTGTCTGTGTAATCAGTGATGACGTGTCCTGACCCGGGGAACGTGGAGCACAGTCGGAGGATGGTGACGGGATCACGCTTCATGGTGGGATCGACGGTGCAGTATGTGTGTAATAAGGGATACTCCCTGTCTGGAAGCACACTGCTCACCTGCTACAACAGAGACTCAGCCAACCCCAAGTGGAGCGAGAGGCTGCCCAAGTGTAACCGTAAGTCGGGAAACTATATCTGGTCAAATACACACACACGCACGCACACACACACACAGTGTTGTTTCTTTTATTCAACCAGGATAGTCGTCCTCCTCTCTAACAATCAGCACTGTTTTTCAAAGAGTCAGCAGTATTCCTTTAGATAACTCAGAGAACTCTGTGCCAGAGGACCTTGTGGATGTTCTCAGTACGTTCAGCAAAGATTTAGCCTGAGGACATGCTGATTTCTTTCATGCAATTTCTAGAAGCCCTCTAATAGCATTGATGACCTGTCAGCCCTACCTGCTTGCTCCCTGCCTCAGATAAAAGGTGGCCTTGTTGGAGAATGATCTATTGAGAGGAAGATGATGCATGATTTTGTGTTTTTTGTTGATGGTGGTGGAAGATGCTGTCTAAGGCGCCGCTCCAGAATCTCCCATAAGTGTTCAAATGGGTTGAGATCTGGTGACTCACACACACCCTTTAAACCCGCTATGCTCCTTTGAGACCCCTCTTTCAAAGTCACTGAGATCTCTTCTTCTAGCCATGGTAGCCAAAATAATGGCCAACTGGGCATTTTTATACATGATGGGATGTTCATTGCTTAACCTCTAAAAGTCTAAGCCATTAAACTAACATATGGAATTGTTTTAAGATGGTCATAGCATGGATCATTTAGCTACAGTGAGGGAAAAAAGTATTTAATCCCCTGCTGATTTTGTATGTTTGCCCACTGACAAAGAAACGATCAGTCTATAATTTTAATGGTAGGTTTATTTGAACAGTGAGAGACAGAATAACAACAAAAAAATCCAGAAAAACCCATGTCAAAAATGTTATAAATTGATTTGCATTTTAATGAGGGAAATAAGTATTTGACCCCCTCTCAAATCAGAAAGATTTCTGGCTCCCAGGTGTCTTTTGTACAGGTAACGAGCTGAGATTAGGAGCACACTCTTAAAGGGAGTGCTCCTAATCTCAGCTTGTTACCTGTATAAAAGACACCTGTCCACAGAAGCAATCAATCAATCAGATTCCAAACTCACCACCATGGCCAAGACCAAAGAGCTCTCCAAGGATGTCAGGGACAAGATTGTAGACCTACACAAGGCTGGAATGGGCTACAAGACCATCGCCAAGCAGCTTGGTGAGAAGGTGACAACAGTTGGTGCGATTATTCGCAAATGGAAGAAACACAAAATAACTGTCAATCTCCCTCGGCCTGGGGCTCCATGCAAGATCTCACCTTGTGGAGTTGCAATGATCATGAGAACGTTGAGGAATCAGCCCAGAACTACACGGAAGGATCTTGTCAATGATCTCAAGGCAGCTGGGACCATAGTCACCAAGAAAACAATTGGTAACACACTACGCCATGAAGGACTGAAATCCTGCAGTGCCCGCAAGGTCCCCCTGCTCAAGAAAGCACATATACAGGGCCGTCTGAAGTTTGGCAATGAACATCTGAATGATTCAGAGGAGAACAGGGTGAAAGTGTTGTGGTCAGATGAGACCAAAATCGAGCTCTTTGGCATCAACTCAACTCGCTGTGTTTGGAGGAGGAGGAATGCTGCCTATGACCCCAAGAACACCATCCCCACCATCAAACATGGAGGTGGAAACATTATGCTTTGGGGGTGTTTTTCTGCTAAGGGGACAGGACAACTTCACCGCATCAAAGGGACGATGGACGGGGCCATGTACCGTTAAATCTCGGGTGAGAACCTCCTTCCCTCAGCCAGGGCATTGAAAATGGGCCGTGGATGGGAATTCCAGCATGACAATGACCCAAAACACACGGCCAAGGCAACAAAGGAGTGGCTCAAGAAGAAGCACATTAAGGTCCTGGAGTGGCCTAGCCAGTCTCCAGACCTTAATCCCATAGAAAATCTGTGGAGGGAGCTGAAGGTTTGAGTTGCCAAACGTCAGCCTCAAAACCTTAATGACTTGGAGAAGATCTGCAAAGAGGAGTGGGACAAAATCCCTCCTGAGATGTGTGCAAACCTGGTGGCCAACTACAAGAAACGTCTGACCTCTGTGATTGCCAACAAGGGTTTTGCCACCAAGTACTAAGTAATGTTTTGCAGAGGGGTCAAATACGTATTTCCCTCATTAAAATGCTAATCAATTTATAACATTTTTGACATGGGTTTTTCTGGATTTCTTTGTTGTTATTCTGTCTCTCACTGTTCAAATAAACCTACCATTAAAATTATAGACTGATCATGTCTTTGTCAGTGGGCAAACGTACAAAATCAGCAGGGGATCAAATACTTTTTTCCCACACTGTATTTGATTTTGAATTGTTGACTCCTTTAGGTATCAAAATAAAATATAGAAAAAATATTTCATAACATATTGAATTTGGCCTTTATTACTATAGCCCATATAAACACATTGAATAACGCATTCATAAATGGCAAAAAAAAAAAGACAGTCAAAAAATGAATCATATGGAATAAGGTTTTTAAGTGTCTGTCCTATATCTAGGAGATATAAGAAAGCTCAGGAAATATATATATATAAATATTTTTTACACATATTTAACCCCTTATATTTGTTTTCACAAAACTACCTCCATACTTCCATTGATTTGTATGGGTTACCTTCAGACGAGTCCCGTGATGCTTGTGGTGGGTCGTAGAGCAAAACGGAGAACACCATCGTGTTCGTGAGTCTCATCTTTCCATAGAGGGGTCATATTAGTTAGTAGGCCAAACAGACGTTTTTGTGAGAAGACCGATTTTCGGGATGTCACCGCTCTAGCTCTGCCACTTTCCACCACAGATGCGGAAGGGTGGATTGAGACGCAGCCCAGGCAAAAAAAACTGATATCTCTAGTTTAAACTGACAGATTTCTATGGGGATGTTTTATTATGTTAATTAGATTGACACACCGGTGCGTCAATATACTCTTAGGGATTAATTAACTCAGAAACCACACCTGTGTGGAAGCACCTGCTTTCAATATACTTTGTATCCCTCATTTACTGAAGTGTTTCCTTTAATATGGCAGACCTGTAGCTGCCTTGTGTAAGTAAGTGGTGGCAAGCTGTACTGATGTTAGAAATTATACATGTAATAAGGGTACTCTGCTGTCTAAGAAATATAGAGACAACCATAGTGACAGCCATGGTGTGTGTCTGACTGTGTGTCCTGGCAGCTGAGAAGTACGAGCCCTGCAGGAACCCTGGTGCCCCCTCCACCAGCGTGCAGAGCTCAGAGAAAGCCTTCTACCAGGCAGGGGAGACCCTGAGCTTCTCCTGCCGTACCAGCTATGAGCTGCAGGGGGAGCCCACCATCCGCTGTGTCCCTGGACACCCATCACAGTGGAGCAGCACACCACCCACCTGTAGAAGTACACTGTCTGCACACAACATGTCTCAACTTCTAATAACTTATGATGCCCAGTTCCATGATGTGTAAAATGATCAGGGTAATTGTTTTTCTTTTTTTCCAGCATCCTCTTTGCAGTATTTGAATGAGCGCAAGTTGGATGGTAAGTACAGTATATCAGCTAATTGTAACCACAGTGTGAAGTATTATGATGCCATTAGGAGATATACACTACATGACCAAAAGTATGTGGACACCTGCTCGGCGAACATCTTTTTCCAAAATCATAGGCATTAATATGGAGTTTGCTGCTATAACAGTCTCCACTCTTCTGGGAAGGCTTTCCACTAGATGTTGGAATATTGCTGCGGGGACTTCAGCCACAAGAGCATTAGTGAGGCGGGCACTTATGTTGGACGATTAGGACTGGCTCGCAGTTGGCGTTCCAATTCATCCCAAAGGTGTTCAATGGGGTTCAGGTCAGGGCTCTGTGCAGGCAGGTCAAGTTCTTCTACACCGATCTCGACAAACTATTTCTGTATGGACCTCGCTTTGTGCATGGGGGCATTGTCATGCTGAAACAGGAAAGGCCTTCCCCAAACTGTCGCCACAAAGTTGGAAGCATAGAATCGTCCAGAAAGTAATTGTATGCTGTAGCGTTAAGATTTCCTTTCACTGGAACTAAGGAGCCTGAACCATGAAACCCAGACCATTATTCCTCCTCCACCAAACTTTACAGTGGGCACTATGCATTTGGGCAGATATCGTTCTCTTAGCATCCGCCAAACCCAGATTAGTCCGTCAGACTGCCAAATGGTGAAGTGTGATTCATCATTCCAGAGAACGCATTTCCACTGCTTCAGAGTCCAATGGCGGCAAGCTTTACATCACTCAAGCCGACGCTTGGCATTGCGCATGGTGATCTTAGGCTTGTGTGTGGCTGCTCGACCATGGAAACCCATTTCATGAAGCTCCCGACGAACAGTTATTGTGCTGACGTTGCTTCCAGAGGAACTCGGTAGTGAGTGTTGCAACCGAGGACAGATGATTTTTATGCGCTATGCACTTCAGCACTCGGCAGTCCCGTTCTGTGAGCTTGTGTGGCCTACCACTTCGCGGCTGAGCCTTTATTACTCCTAGACATTTCCACTTCACAATAACAATAACAGCACTTATAGTTGACCGTGGCAGCTCTAGCAGGGCAGAAATTTGACGAACTGACTTGTTGGAAAGGTGGCATCCTATGACGGTGCCACGTTGAAAGTTACTGAGCTCTTCAGTAAGGCCATTCTACTGCCAATGTTTGTCTATGGAGATTGCATGGCTGTGTGTTCGATTTTATACACCTGTCAACAACGGGTGTGGCTGAAATAGCCGTATCCACATACTTTTGTATATATAGAGCACTTATGCTGTACTTATTTCAGGTCATTTCTAGTTATGCATGTTTCATGTTTCTTTTCAGTTGCTAGTCCTGACTACGATATGGAGGGAACCAACATTGCCATCGCCGTTCTGATTCCTGCTGCGGTTGTGTTGGTAGTCATCCTAGGGATTTACCTCTACTTTGCAAAGTGAGTATGAGAATGAGAGATAGGGAAGTAACTACATAACACTCATCAATTGCTAATTTAGTTAAATGCCTCAGAGCAGTTGAGACTCTGTACAAGAGTGCTTGTGTGTCTCTCTGTCCCTCTCAGACTTCAGGGGAAGACCATCAGAATGCCAACATCATCCTTGCCACCGTATGACAACATGACAGAGGAGTCAGCCTTCAACAACCCAATCTATGATACAGGAGTAAGTACGGATGTCATGCACATGAATCTCCGAGATGTGGACTCCCAGAATACCATTGTCCTGTCCTGATCCATCTCATCGCCATCTGCCTGCCTGTCATCTCATGTCTTACCAGCAGAGGGCACCATCTCCCACCCTAGCCACCAGAGCTGAGCCTCTCAATTTGTGGTCTTGTGTTGAATGCAGACAAGCACAAGTACCAACCATCTGGCTCTCGAGGTCTACTACTTAGCTTTGAAGTTTGGAAGCTCTACAGTCTACTTAGTTTTAAAGCTCTAAAATATGTGTTTTTGCATGAGTATCACATCCATTTTCAGTGGATCAATAGGACTGCAAAAGCACTCCATCAGTGGACTGGATAGGGGGCAGATGTAGTACACAGATGCGTTTACATTTGTGATGACCTTACATTTGCAATTTTGAGCTTGACAAAGTGCTTCTGTTCTGACTATGTTCCAGGAGAGATGATGAATGTAATATTGTATGAAGGGGGTGAAAAATATTTATGTTAAAATCCTTAATATCAGTGTCAGCTTCAAAGACACTTTAAAGCTCATCCATCATTGTGTCATTATCATGTCATTCACATGTGATTAAGTTGTGCAGTCATTGAGTCTGAACAAAAATATAAACGCAACATGCAACAATTTCAAAGGTTTTACTGAGTTACAGTTCATATAAGAAATCAGTTAAATGAAATAAATGCATCAGGCCCTAATCTATGGATTTCACATGACTGGGAATACAGATATGCATCTGTTGGTCACAGATACCTTCTTTTTTTTTAAGTAGGCACATTGATCAGAAAACCATTCAGTATCTGGTGTGACCAGCATTTGCCTCATGCAGCATAACACATCTGATTCTCATAGAGTTGACCAGGCTGTTGATTGTGGCCTGTGGAATGTTGTCCCACTCCTTTTCAATGGCTGTGCGAAGCTGCTGGATATTGTCTGGAACTGAAATACGCTGTTGTACACGTCAATCCAGAGCATCCCAAACATGCTCAACGGGTGACATGTCTGGTATGCAGACCATGGAAGAACTGGGACATTTTTAGCTTCCAGGAATTGTGTACAGATCCTTGCGACATGGGGCCGTGCATTATCATGCTGAAGCATGAGGTGATGGCGGCGGATGAATGGCACGACAATGGGCATCAGGATCTCGTCATGGTATTCAAATTGCCATCGACAAAATGCAATTGTGTTCGTTTTCTGTAGCTTATGCCTGCCCATACCATAACCACACCGCCACCATGGCACACTCTGTTCACAAAGTTGACATCAGCAAACCGCTTGCCCACATGACGCCATACACGATGTCTGCCATCTGCCCGGTACAGTTGAAACTGCGATTAATCCGTGAAGAGCACACTTGACGGATGCCAGTGGCCATCGATGGTGAGCATTTGCCCACTGCAGTAGGTCAAGACCCTGGTGAGGACGACGAGCACGCAGATGAGCTTCCCTGAGAAGGTTTATGACAGTTTTTGTAGAAATTCTTCGGTTGTGCAAACCCACAGTTTCATCGGCTGTCCGGATGGCTTGTCTCAGACGATCCCGCAGGTGAAGAAGCCGGATGTGGAGGTCCTGGGCTGGCATGGTTGCACATTATCTGCGGTTGTGAGGCCGGTTGGACGTACTGCCAAATTCTCTAAAATGACGTTGGATGCGGCTTCTGGTAGAGAAATGAACATTAAATTCTCTGGCAACATCTCTGGTGGACGTTCCTGCAGTCAGCATGCCAACTGCACGCTCCCTCAAAACTTGAAACATCTGTGGCATTGTGTTGTGTGAGAAAACTACACATTTTAGAGTGGCCTTTTATTGTCCCCAGGACAAGGTGCACCTGTGTAATGATCATGCTGTTTATTCAGCTTCTTGATATGTTCTCCTGTCAGTTGGATGGATTGTCTTGGCAAAGGTGAAATGCTCACTAACAGGGATGTAAACAAATGTGTGCACAACATTTTAGAGAAATCAGCTTTTTGTGCATATGCAACATTTCTGGGATATTTTATTTCAGCTCATGAAACATGGGACCAACACTTTACATGTTGCGTTTATATTTTTGTTCAGTATAGTTTGAATTTCTTTTGAAATGTATACACATATGGACCCTTTTATGAATAATGGGTATTAAATCACATGGGCTATAACAAATGACAATGTGCAATAATAGACAGTATTTATATTTACACTTAGTATTTACATTACTTTTATGTTCTGCACTTGAGAACATTATCAGAGCACTTCAAATACCAACTAAAAACCCTTAGATTTGACATTGAGTCTCAATAATTATTGTACTTGGTTTACACATTTCTTTGTTCATGAGTCCTTCATATCTACATCATTTTGTGTACAAATATGTTTTTTATTTGGTCAGTTAAACGTATTTGCTTTATTTGATGTAAGTGTTGGATTTGTTGTGAAATGTCACAGGCACAATGTGTAATAAACATGATGCCACCATATCTATCATTGTGTTATGTTAATCTATTCATCAACTCTGTTACAAATGTAACAGTGATGCATATCATGCTCTTAAAAACGATCTCCCTTGATTCAAAATATTGTGTGGGGGGAATGTCCTATTAGTTAAGCAGGTGTTCAGACTGGGCTGTGTGACGTGAGCGGATGCTGTTCCGGACTTCATTTTGACTGGACCATACTCTCCTCGCCCTCCTCTTCCTCCCATGAGCCCTGGCAGGTGTTCTGTGATTACTAATGACTGTCTGTCTGTCTGTCTGTCTGTCTGTCCCTCCTTGGCTGCCTGCAAAAGAACAATGAGGTGAGGCCTTCTTCTGATGCCGACTGTCCATCTTAAAGAGCACACCTCATATCCACCTCACCCACTGTATCACCTGTCACTGCACCCACTGTACCAAACTGGTGTCAACATTTCAGTCAGCACTTTGTGGGGTTAATGGGTTACTCACCACTGAGCTCCCTGACCCACACTAACTTCATTGCTCTCTCTTTTTCTCTTTCTCTCTCTCGCTCTCTCTCTCTCAAATAGTTACTATTAACATTAATTAGGAAAGAAAATACCTTTACATAACATCTCACTGTTGATAATGAAAGTAAAGTATGGGGTGGCAGTGAAATGACTGAGGAACTGAAGTGTTATGACACAGAGTAAGAACTTTTGCCCAGTAAGAACCTTTGATGAGTGTGTTTGTCTGGTCTTCACAGGAAAAAATAGATTATGAGGTGACCATTTAGAGACCTTACAGCGAGGGGAATTCAACCGTTGCTTTTTGGGACCTCTAATCTTCCCTGCGATGACTTCAGCTCCTATTCCTCACTCCTCTTCATTCCCTCCTTTTTGTGGGCTTTTTGTAAATATCCATCTTTCCAGAGGACTTCTACCAGAGCTGCAAAGTTTGTGTAAAGGTGGTGGATCAACATGGTGTTATTTTTGTAGAGCTTCAACACAGATGGCCTTTCTTTAGTGTTTGTACACTGTTTATTTCATAAGCCCAGGACTGGTTACATTATGGGGGAGAGGGATACGTTACGTTTAATTGGTTAAGGTTTTGAAGTTGTACATGATAAATCTGAAGAACGAATGTACCGCTAATGAGTTGGCAAAGGTCTTGAAATATACAATATACATGACAAATACATTATGACCCGCAGTTGACTGAACATTGTCCAAATATCAATTTCACATTTACCCTAAGTGAATTTTTTTTTTTTGCTACTATAATATCACCAACCATGTCTATAGCTATATGTTTTTTTTTTTTATAATTTCGTAAATAAACTGCCTGTCTAATATGAGGGCGTCTGAGACTTGAGGAACCAAATTAGCGTTCTGTTCAAATTTGACTCACTGTTTTGTTGAGACATGTCCTGTGCTAAAACAACTATAAAATACATCAGAGAAATGTATAGGCCACAGTGTTAAGCTCCCCTTCATGGCCGATATAGAGTGGGTAAATACTCCACTATCTCCTTGGTTAAACTAATGTCAAATCCCAACAGCTTTCTCTTGAGAGTATGCATCAATTTAATGAAAAGGAGGCCATGAAGACATGTCCTGTGCTAAAATGCCATCTAAAATCCCATCTTCTACAAAGTGCTGTTCTGTAATGTACACAAACTTCATGTACATAAGAATGCTCATGGGCCACTCTCTACCAGCCCTTGTTAGTGCTCTCATTAGTTTCTGTCTCTCCACACAAGAAATTGACTGCTTAAAGTATTGAACTGTAACCACAACACTTGTTGACATCAAAGAGCATGTCAGATATTCAAACTATGTGTACTTTTCTTCTCTTTGTAAAATAAACATTCCATCCAGTCCAATCTGAGTTTGCAAGTTACAACAGGTTTTATTTTGACTGTTTATCTTTGTCGTTGTCTCTATAAATGTTAAATTTACTCACATCTTTGGTTTCATTATGTCTCTTCTCTTATGTCTCTCTATATAGTACAAACTGATGATTGCCCAAAAAATTGTACATTCAGAGTAAGTTGTAAGGCGGGTGTATATTTTATTACTCAAAATCTGAATTAAAAGAACTGCATTACTGTGAAATATTCCCCCGAGAGTTAGACTACAGTGCATTCGGAAAGTATTCAGACCCCATGACTTTTTCCGCATTTTGTTACATTACAGCCTTATTCTAAAATGGATGAAATTGTTTTTTCCCCTCATCAATCTACAAACAATACCCCATAATGACAAAGCAAAAACTGTTTTTTATTTTTGCACATGTATAAAAAAAAAAAAACTGTAATAGAACATTTACATAAGTATTCAGACCCTTTACTCAGTACTTTGTTGAAGCACCTTTGGCAGCGATTACAGCCTCAAGTCTTCTTGGGTATGACGCTACAAGCTTGGCACACCTGTATTTGGGGAGTTTCTCCCATTCTTCTCTGCAGATCCTCTCAAAATCTGTCAGGTTGGATGGGGAGCGTCGCTGCACAGCTCTTTTCAGGTCTCTCCAGAGATGTTCCATCGGGTTCAAGTCCGGGCTCTGGCTAGGCCACTCAAGGACATTCAGATACTTGTCCTGAAGCCACTCCTGCATTGTCTTGGCTGTGTGCTTAGGGTCGTTGTCCTGTTGGAAGGTGAACCATCGCCCCAGTCTGAGGTCCCGAGTGCTCTGGAGCAGGTTGTCATCAAGGATCTCTCTGTACTTTGCTCCGTTCATCTTTCCCTCGATCCTAACTAGTCTCCCAGTCCCTGCCGCTGAAAAACATCCCCACAGCATGATGCTACCACCACCATGCTTCACCGTAGGTACGGTACAAGGTTTCCTCCAGACAGGACGCTTGGCATTCAGGCCAAATAGTTAAATCTTGGTTTCATCAGACCAGAGAATCTTGTTTCTCATGGTCTGAGAGTCCTTTAGTGCATTTTACTGAGGAGTGGCTTCCGTCTGGCCACTCTACCTTAAAAGCCTGATTGGTGGAGTGCTGCAGAGATGGTTCTCCTTCTGGAAGGTTCTCCCATCTCCACAGAGGAACTCCGGAGCTCTGTCAGAGTAACCATCGGGTTCTTGGTCACCTCCCTGACCAAGGCCCTTCTTCCCCGATTGCTCAGTTTGGCTGGGCGGCCAGCTCTAGGAAAAGTGTAGGTGTTCCACACTTCTTCCATTTAAGAATGATGGAGGCCACTGTGTTCTTGGGGACCTTCAATGAAGCTGCAGACTTTTTTTGGTACCCTTCCCCAGAGCTGTGCCTCGACACAATCCTGTCTCGGAGCTCTTTGGACAATTCCTTCAACCTCATGACTTGGTTTTTGCTCTGACACGCACCGTCAACTGTGGGACCTTATATAGACAGGTGTGTGCCTTTCCAAATCATGTCCAATCAATTGAATTTCCCACAGGTGGACTCCAGTCAAGTTGTAGAAACATCTCAAGGATGATCAATGGAAAAAGGACGCACCTGAGCTCAATTTCGAGTCTCATAGCCAAGGGTGTTTTTTATTTTTTATAAATCTGCAAAACATTTCTAACAACCTGTTTTTGCTTTGTCATTATGGGGTATTGTGTGTAGATTGATGAGGAAAACAATTAATTTAATCAATTTTAGAATAAGGCTGTAACATAACAAAATGTGGAAAATGTCAAGGGATCTGAATACTTTCCGAATGCACTTTGTGTAAAAAGGATTGCAAGAAATTGACCACCTTTATCTGACAGAACTGTCATATCCTGCTGAAATGTGCATTGATTGTCCAAAACAAATGTGAAATGCATCTTCAGATGAGTAAATCAGTCAATTCCCACATGAAAAAATACTACAGTTTACTATAGAATACTACATTACCTACTATAGAATTATGTAGTAAACTGTAGTATACTGTGGAATTATATACTACACACTGTAGTGTCCCTATAACGTGTAGTACTTACTATAGAATGTTGTAGTATACTGTAGAATATAGTAAATACTACAGCATTATTCGCAAAATACTACAGTAATGTCCGCAATATCACTACAGTATTTAATTTCCATATACCCAGCCCATTCCCCTCACTATATCCCAATTTGTGCCACCGATAAGTGAGAAACCTACATGCCAAGTATAGACCATATTATTGTGTTCCTTACAGGTTATAGAAAAGAGCAGAAGCTATGAACTATCTGTTCAGACCCCAGTCCTACCTACCTACAGGTTATGGAAAATGTGCTCTTTTAATATTTCTCCAGCAGATTTCCTCAAAGAGAAAGTTTCACCTTCTATGTCAAAGATAATAAAACAAAAATACTATAGTAAATACTACAGTAATGTCCGCAGAAACACTACAATCTGCAAAAACACTATAGTAAATACTACAGTATACCACAGTCCGCA
Source organism: Coregonus clupeaformis (assembly GCF_020615455.1). Classification (NCBI taxonomy): domain Eukaryota; kingdom Metazoa; phylum Chordata; class Actinopteri; order Salmoniformes; family Salmonidae; genus Coregonus; species Coregonus clupeaformis. The sequence continues at coordinate 31,757,943 of NC_059200.1, forward strand.
AAAACACTACAGTAAATACTACAGTATACTACAATCCACAAAAACACAAAATTCATTACTATAATATATACTATAGCTAACTGTAAATACTACAGTATATTACAGTTAATACTACAATATTCACTGTAGTTTTTTTGCTGACTTGAGTCTGTAAAAACACTACAGTGAATACTATAGTATTTATGTGGTCCTCTGTAGCTCAGCTGGTAGAGCACGGCGCTTGTAACGCCAAGGTAGTGGGTTCGATCCCCGGGACCACCCATACACAAAAATGTATGCACGCACGACTGTAAGTCGCTTTGGATAAAAGCGTCTGCTAAATGGCATATTATTATTATTATTATTATTATACCATAGTATCCTATATCATTTTTTCATGTGTTTTCTTTGGGTACGGAAAAGAGAATAATAAATGAAACATGAAATAAAGTTTGCAAGATATCTATTTACCTATGTGTTTGTTTTTAATTTCTTGTGAATTAGCTGTAATTGACACCATGAACAGATACTAAATCAATTTCATAACAAAGTTATCCACAGTTTTTCACTCTGACACAGCCATTTTTAAACAGGAATAAATAAAGCAGAAGGTTATTGTGGGTGCCACAAGTTTGCCTTTGAGGGAGTTTCCATTGTACATTTTATCACACTTTCCAGTTTTTACAATTATATTTATACACTCACACACATTCCACTCTAGCCATTACAATGAGGCCGTTCTCCTATAGCTCCTCCCTCCAGCCACCACTGATTGATAAATAACAATTGTTTGCAGCCTCAGTACTCATGCACAACCTTGGCTATTTGCGTTTCAAAACTCCCATAATTAACCATATATGGTCAAAATCGTACCTTTAAAGTTGCAATAAGTAACTTTTTGGGTAACCCTACCAAATTCACATAGAAATGTGTTATATACTGTCATTCTCATTGAAAGCAAGTCTAAGAAGCGGTAGATCTGTTATGTGCGCTATTGCTATGCTTCCCTTTCCTAAGTTTCGTTTTAGTCTCTTTTACTTTAGGTTTTGTACACCAGCTTCAAACAGCTGAAAATACATTTTTGGGGGGTTTATGGAAAATATATTTCACAGCGGTATACAATGATTCTCTACACCCCTCAAACTTAACTCTGGACCTCGAAGCCAGTTCCACTGGATTTTTTCATTGATCGCCTCTAATTAGGGATTTAGACCTGGGTCAACAGGTGTGTGTAATGAATTATCAGGTAGAACAGAAAACCAGCAGGCTCCGGACCTCGTAGGGTAAGAGTTGAGTACCTCTGCTCTACACTATACTTGCCAGTTTTGTCACAAAATGAAATGAGGTGAACTATTACAATATTTGCAACCAGGAAATGGCGGAGCGATTTCTACAAAGGGAATATACCACCCTGTACCGTGAAATACAAAGGCGCAACCAAAAAAATATCAGAAAAAAACTTTTACGAGACTGAAATAGAGATGTTAGTGTCAGGTTGGTTGAGTACAAACAAAATGTTTTATTTGGCTCACTCAGTTGTGGCTTGACCAGTAAAAAGAAAAACATAGCTACAAAGAAAAGACCATGACAATTCAAGTTGTTTTAGCAATGGCAAATATACTTAAAATGAGTAGGCAACACATAGCAATAAGCCTTTCATTCTCAATAGGCCCTTTTCACGTGACGTCAGACAACTTCCGTTCTGCCGCGATGCAGGTTATGTTTACATCCGGTGTCGCTTAGGAACGCTTAGCTAGTAGCACATCATTATGGAGTTCACCCAGTCCCTTTCACATCTGCCACCAATACGACTTAACGACGTAGAACGACTTGCTGACAAGTGGTCCCTTACTTCAAGATCGAAGCTTGATAAAGGCTACAAGTTCTTCGTTGAAGGTTACCTGTTTGATTATGAAGGTACGTGTTTATCTTTATTTAGCTTAAATTAGCCCTATGCTAGCGAAGGTTATGAGCTGACGAGTTTCTGTTTTGCAGCCTCTTTTTAATATTACTGCTGTTTGTATCGACCGTAAGATAAGAGTCAGTAATGTATTAATGGCTAATGCTGCGCCCTTTCTCCCAATCACTGTATTGAAACAGTCTCAAGTGTAGTTAACGGTGAGGTGACAGTGAGAGGGCGATGTTACAGGTCCATGAAGAAAAATGAGGAGGCTCATCGGCTTCAGGTTTCTCAGATAAACAGTTCTCTAACATTATGATAAGATAGGTTAAGATAGATAAGTTTTCTTTTTGTTGTGTTTTGCTGCGGTTGCAGATTTAATAAGAATGATTCCACAATGTTCCACTGTGGATCAGTTTGTTTCTCAGTCTGAGCTCTGATTTTGTATCATTAAACTTAATACACAACGAAATTCTAACAAACCGATGTGGGTTGTTGACGGCAATAAAGACTGGGAAAGATTCTGTGATAACTCAAAATGTTCAAATTTTCGATAAGTGTTGGCACTACTTGTCAAAGGTTTCAGAACAGCCAATTTTTCTTAATTAAAAAAAGAAATTGGGTTTTGAAAATTGTGTACAGTAGTTTATAATGAAACGCATGAAAAAATGTTTTGTAAGTACAGCACTAATTGTTATGTCTCTATGAACAGGTTACACTAGACTCTGCAGAGGTTCCTGTGGTACTCAATCACATGTCATGTTCCTGCTCTGCTGGGAAAGCACTATGTAATCACATAGTAGCACTTCTTTTCAAAGTGCTCACTATGTTACCATGGGCTTTAAGACAGTGCCATTGCCTCTGTCATGCACCAGCGCACTGCAGACCTGGCACCGGCCTAGGACACAGGTCAGACATTATTTGTTACACTGATGCAGAACTTTGCAGTTTGTATTGACTTTTGACAATGTATTGTTCATCATTATTATATCACAGGGAATTGTACCAGAGGCCACCAATGATATGGCGGTGTGTAAACCAGCGGCTAAGAAAAAAACAAGTGTCAGAGCTGGTGTGAAGTGCACACTGTACCGAGCCTATGATGGTGAGTCTGAATGAATCCCCGCCTGTACTAGAGCACAAAGACTTTAGTGCATTTCTAAAATAATACAAACATAAAAGTGATTATTATTTGTTACTTTTTATATAGACTTTCAGTGGATATTTTTTTATTTGTATTAGAAGCATGTACGAGACTGGATGAGTGTGGTTGTCTTTTTTAGTGAAAAAGATAAGGTGGCATTTAATGAAATCTAAACTTGACATATCTCACTTTCATGCCAGGGCCTATTCCGGATCCTCACGTCATGGCCAGTGCTGAGAAACTGAAAGACATCCGTCCACAACCAGGGATTTGCAAATTGCTGCACGGGCTTGAGGGCCTTAATTTGGTGGACTCTAAATTTGGCCCTGTGCCATTTGGGTCTGTGCTTTCTTACCAGTGCCCTCTAGAATTAAGTAGAGATATTATTAAACACCCTGGTGCCAGTGAGTTTCCTCAGTTGCCTATTGAAGGTTACAACTTTAAATTTCCCATTGATTTTGAGCCCAACTACATACAACAATGTCATTTGGACAGCCTGATTGTGTCAGAGGAGATGTCTGCTGCTATTGAAGCAGAAACAAGAATGCAGTCAGAATGCCAGCTGTGGAGCCAGGTACGCAAACCCCGACTGACAGCCAGCAGATTCCGTGAAATATGCCATGTTCGTGGGGAGTTGTCTGCCAAGGCTTTGGCAACCCGCATTCTGAGAGGAACTCCTCAGACAGCTGCTATGAGAAGAGGGTTGGATCTGGAACCTGAGATACTGAGGCAATATTCTGATTTTTGTGATGTCTCTCTGAAACAATGCGGGGGTCATCATCCACCCTGATTCACCTCACCTTGCAGCCAGCCCGGATGCTAAAGTCTTCTGCCCAACAGAAGCACCACCATTTGGTCTTGCTGAGGTTAAGAGTTGCGATGTTGAAAATGTTACCCAAGTTAAACACCTGATCACAGTTAAAGGCCAGGCCTGCCTTAAGAAGAGCCACAAATACTACTATCAGGTTCAAGGCCAACTCGCCTTAAGCGGACTTCAGTGGTGTGACTTCATTACAGATACCCGCACTGACTTCACAGTTGAGAGAATCTTTAGGGATGAGGAGATTATCCACTCAATGCGACAGAAGCTTGATCATTTCTATTATAACATCTACATGGATGTCTTCTTAAGTTATAAAACATAAGGCAGAATTTTATGTGTAAATAGTGTTAAGGTAAATGTGGAAGGTGAACCTTTGACATTTTTTTCTTTAACTGCAAATTAACTTGTCATATACTGTATATCTCCTATGTACTGAAACACACATTTTGAAAAGGATTGTGATGTAAATGTCGACATGTTTTTCTTTAACTGCAAATGAACTTAATTGTGTTATATACTGTATATCTATGTATTGAAATACAAATTTTGAAAAGGATTGCGATGTTGTAAATGCTCTTACCAAAATCAAAAGGATTGGAAGCAGTTGCTTGCAAACATATATTTAATAGTTCCATCAGTGCCATGACACATAAGCACATAACATGGTTAATAGTTGGATATTTTTACAATATATCACATTAGGTTCATTAATAGCTATGAAAAAGTTATTACCCTTAACAAAAACATACAGTATAACATTAGATCAATTAAATTACCAACAAAGTTAATTCATATTTACATTTTTTTGTACATACAATACAGTAATATAAAAGTACTTCTATTTACAGCCCATCTAGCTTACTCAGGAAATATACAACTTCCAGTTGACAAAAACATCAGACTGGTTTGTCTCCTTTAATGTCAAGAGGTCCCTGATAGTTCGACATGAGGCAGCAGATGGCCCACAGCTGATTCACTGAACCCACTGTGGAAAGAGGAACAAGCCCATCCCAGATATGGTACTCCTTCACCCTCCGTATGGCCCTCTCGACTAAAATCCTCAGCCGGGCGATGGCCTGGGTCTTAAGAGTGTCCTCCTGCTGAGCTGAGGAGATTTTTACGGGAAGATACGGGAATTTCTGTTTGTTGTTTGAACAAAATGGTACACTGCAATAGCATCTTCTCGAAGATTGTGCCATGCTTCGGTGTTGGATGGGATACTGTTGCGATACAGACACCGGGAGAAAAGAAACAGCTAAATTAACATTCAGCTTTGACCAGGAATCAATATTTATCTAGCTATCATGCACAACAGTATTTGAATAGGTGAGTTACTATACATTCATGAATAAACTAACTGCCTAACAAAGGGTTAGATAGCTAGCTAAGTAAACTTGTTACATTACAGCCAGGCAGCAATGTAACGCTACCTTTAACGTTATCGGTATCTGGTACTAAGTTGTTGTTAGCTAACGTTAGCCCACTTTTAAGTAACTAAGGCAGTGAACAATTATGAATTAACAATAACGTTAGCAAGTTACAAACCATTGCATATACGTAAACATTATTACTCTTAACTTTACTAATTTAACTTAAACGTACCTCAGAAGAGAAGTCTCAGGTTACGGGCGAACGGAAGTGAAGTTAACCTGCTACGCGGAAAGGCGGAAGTTAGATGACGTCATCGTGAAAAGGGCCTATAGTTCCCTGCTGGCTTGGCTTATAGGCCAACAATGCTGAACGAGTCACGCGTTCCACATGGCCACCACATTCAGTAGGGGCTTTTGCGCGTCACATAACATTTTATGGCGATGTTGGTGCCGTCTATTGCGCCGTTCGTATTTAAGACAAAGAAACCCCTTTTGACTTCACTGTTGTGCGATGGTGTATGGAAATGGTATGTTAGCCTACTGTTCATTTTGCTGATGATTGCATCCAAAACATTGGCTCATCGAGGACTGTGAGATGCCGATCGGCAAGCTACCGCTGAAAATCGCCCATTGCTAAAAACCGGAGGGTGGATAGCACTTGGATGTGCACCCTAATGGCATCGTTGACACGTGTTTGCCTTCATCTTCTTCGATGAGGTTTAACGGCGGTTGGCATCCAATAAATGTTGCATTACCGCCACCTACTAGACTGGAGTATAACTTCCTTACACTTTGCTTGAAAAAGGAAATAAAAACAAATACCCTACCATCTAACACTACACTCGCAAAAATTAATAATATATAATATATATATACACAATACTCCAGTATTTAGTCCTACTTCAGGCCAACAGCCTGAAAGGATGGGACACCACCACTTAACACACCCTGTAACTCTTCTGATGTCAAGTCTCGCACACCAAAATACCTCTCTGCAGCTGCCACCACAACCTCTTTTCTGCGATTTACGTTCCATCCCTGCAGTACAGTTGATAACCATTGCTATAAATGCCAATCTTACTGAAACATATATCACTTGTTGATTTATCCCTCTGGCTGGTACAGGTCGGCCCAGTGTAGCTCAGTTGGTAGAGCATGGCGTTTGCAACGCCAGGGTTGTGGGTTCGATTCCCACGGGGGCCAGTATGAAAAAAAATGTATGCACTCACTAACTGTAAGTCGCTCTGGATAAGAGCATCTGCTAAATGACTAAAATGTAAATGTACTACACACACCACTCCTCTCAGGATCCCTCCCCCTTGACCCATCTTCTGCTACTTTCTTCACTGCCTCAGCATATGACAACTTCTGCACTACTCTAACCCTGGAAACCTCAGCCTGCCTCTTTCGCACGGGACATTTCTGATCCCCAGCTCCATGGGCACCATTACAATTAACACATACCACTACTTTCCCCAATGCTACACATTCCTTGGTCTCATGCCCTTCTGCACACTTCTCACACCTAGGAACCTCCCTCCTACACACTGCTGCCACATGCCCATAAGCGTGACACCTGTAACAATGTAATGTATTCAGCACAAAAGCTCATACCGGATAACTTATATATCCTAACATCACCTCGTCGGGCAAAGACTCAACATCAAAACTCTAAAGAACAGACAATGACTTCTGTTTCACCACTCACGCCACCCTGTCTGCATCGCACCAAACAACGAGCATCACAAACACAGGGAATCTTCTCCTTCAGTTGGTCAGCGTTCACATTTACCGCTACCTCACATCTCTTGCCCCCATTCGTTTAACACGGAGCGCCTGCTCCCTCTGACTAGCAGACAGTTTCTACCATTCTTCTTTAACAAACCATCTCCCTTTCTTCTGCCATTTTTAACCGACTCAAGCTCACCCTCTTCCTCCCTCTCTCTCTTAGACCTCCTCTGTATCTCTTTTCCCCTCCATTCCTCCTCCGTAGTCCAAGTATAAGTCTCCTATGATAATACTGCACTTCACCTGACATACATCTTGTTCTTGCCTTGTCAAGAGAAGCCATTTAACTAGCTGTCACAATCTCCGTACAATCAGCACCAGATTAAATTTAGATGAAAACTTCGGGTTTTAAACTAGCTAGCTAAGTATCAACTGCTGAAATAAATCTGTCTACTGCTTGACCAAACAACTAGCCACACAAAATGCTAAGAGCCTACACATGTGTTTGCCTTTCTAAAGTAGATCTTAAATACTTGCATAAATCATAGAAGATTGGTTTTTGGAAACGATATCTGATGAGCCAATCTGTACATTCTGCTCAAATGTCCCATATGTCTCTAAAAACATGCTCTCTGCGAAATGCAGCATATGCCAAATCTTACAACAGAGCAATATCAGCCATCCTCTCATTTGATTTCCCATTATCTCAGTCTTTTATAGTATTTCAACAATGTTTTCACTTCCACACATGCCTCTAATTTAACAAATTACTGTACTTTATATGGATTATTACCGTAACAAACACACCTATGAGGTCACATTTTAGCCTGTCAAGATCTGTTGCATGAATTCAGAATGGAAATACAATTAAATCGAAAAATGACTTAATTATTACTCTCACAATTTCAACATATATTTTCCCCATGGACTAGGCCAGTGGTTCCCAACCTTTGTCGGTTACTGTGCCACCAACTGAATTTTGCTCTTCCCAGAGGACCCCTGAAGTACCGCCTCACGTGCATTTTACCAGCATGCTCATAGTCTGAGTCTTCTCAAGTACTCCCTGTGGATAGGCCAAGTACCCCTAGAGGTCCTAGTACCTCGGGTTGGGAACCATTGGTCTAGGTAGGCTATGCTTGACAAGCAGTTAGTCAGGACGATTGACTGGAATTTGTACTGGGCCTAGGCTACTCATCGGAGGACAAATAGAAGGATTACTATTGAAACTATAGGGACGAGGCAGCGAGGAGAAGTTTGTTTTCTGGACAGTTTAGTAAAAGCAATAAGCAAACATGCAATCGGTGTTCACCCTAGCAGAACAACCAAATTCCTGATATGATGTATGACAACTATTTCCCACGGATGACAATGTTACTTTATATTCTATCGTATTCTTTGTATCCAAAGCTCAAGCTTTATTCGAAACGCCCATTTTTGCCTCAACCAAGATGAGAGCAAGCGGTCGTAGAGCGCATGCTCAAAACGTCGTTCTACGCAAATTTGCGCCAACTCCATGGTGAGGATGAAGCTAGCACAGTTAGGGCTGATGCTTAGCTAGCATTTATTCATAACAACAATAACCAGCTACAGTTTCGGCGCTGTTTTTCCCGATATACAAGGAGAATACTTAATATATTTGCAATTATATGTCAGGTATGTGAGATATAGGTAAGATTTTATTATTTTATTATGGAAGGGAACAAATATGCCTCTGTAAACAGCATCATAGGTAACGTTAGCTTCAACCACAGGCGTAGAGACAAGCACCATGTACAAAGCTAGGCCTCAGTAAGGACTAAGGCCAAACGCCGAATATATTTTCTCCAATTTGGCAACAAGAGGAGTACTTTGTCTTTTTGCATTACACGGTTGGGACAACGTGGAAGATAAACTATTCAAGGCTAACTAAGCTAAGGATTTCATGAAGAAAGGACTATTCGTCTTTGAACTGTGAAGGGAGGCATTTTATTAAATCTACCTCGGATGGGTTCTCCAAAAACCATTAACTAGCTAACTAATAGGAACTTGTTTATTTCCACAAGACGTTTTAGGAAATAATCTGCTGACAGTGAGGATATAACCTATTGTCAGACATTGCTTGAAGGATTTGTTAAAAACGGAGCTCTGATTGTTTGCTCACTTCGGCTGTTTGAATGTGGGATAAAATGGAGACCCCAACGATTGTCTACGATCTTGACACCTCTGGTGGTCTTATGCAGGTAAAGCCTTTACTGTTACTATCATGATGACAAAATGGCTATAGCAGGGTTGTGTTTTTGTTCTCTTTGTTGTTTATAAGTAGTAACTACCTAGCTAACTCACTACTAGCTGGTATAGGGCGAAGTGGCAGTGCAATGTTTGTAGCTAACTACTACTAGCTAGCTAAGCTCTCTAACGTCGTTAGCTAACTGCTGGACGCCATTGCTTTTTCTAGCTAACCTCTGGCAGAAGTCATGTTACCAAAAAGTATCAAGTCAAACCATTGACTGAAATTGTTACATTGTAGCTCATTAAATGTGGTTTGTTGTTGTATGGCAGACTTGCCACTACAGTAGATACTGTGCAACAATGTAGGTAGCTAACCAGATCTATCACTGCACTATTTCCCCTGATACTTTAGCAAATACAAGCATTGCTCGCGCCTCCCAAGTCTGAAGACGGAGAAAAAAGAAGTCGGAAACCAGATAAAAATGCCCGGAGAGCAGGGAGAGCCACGAATCACGACACTTGTGACAGTTGCAGAGAGGGAGGCGACCTCCTCTGTTGTGATCATTGTCCCGCCGCCTTTCATTTACAGTGCTGGTATGTTTATGATATCGTTACATTTACAGTAATAACTTCCCGGTGTTGCTACCATTCTTGCAAGGAAGGCAGCATTTGTGGTTGCCAAGTACATATACTCCTCCATGGAGTTGAGCGCAGACAATCGTAAAAAAAATAAAAAAGAGCCTTCAATACTTAAAACATTTCTTAAACGCTTACCATGTACCTATGTTTGTCCTCTGTTGCGAGACATTTTGGTTTGTTTGTTGAAATCCATACTTTTTAATAAAACGTTAATCAAATACAAACTATGGATTTCAGCAAACAAAAAGGCACGCAACAACAGAGGACAAACATAGGTATGTGGTAAGGGTTTAAGAATTTACACTTTTTGAAGTATGAGTCAGAGGTTAGTTTAAGAAACTCTAGTCTGCACTCAAATCCGTGAAGTAGTTGAGGTACTTGGCTACATTTGTGGTTGTCTAACAACTCTGTGGGTAGCTGACTACTGACAGACAATCTCCTGGTAGCTCTGGTTGGCTAAACTAATGCACATTCTTTGCCAAATTGTGGGGCTGTAGCTCATCAAACTGTTCAACATTGCAGGTAAAAAAAAATATTCTGCCACCCTATTGTTTAGACCTACGTGTTAAAACTCTGTGGCTTTGTACATGTTAAACCTCTGTAGCGTTGTACTTGTATATAACTACTGTAACTTGTGTTGTTGACCATTTCTCTGTAGACAGGTCTGCACTCAGTTCTGCACTTAGCTACTTTGCCGTGCTTCAGCTACTTCACCATGTTTCTCTTCAGTCAAGGATGACAGATTTTTTGCATGCATTTAGCTCATTCTCTTGTCTACACCACTTACTCCTCTCCTAACAGACATTTCCAGTATTTAATGAGCTTGCAGATGTTGGTGAGGTTTAGTCGAGGATTTCTGCTGAAGCAGTGAGGAGCTCTGGGAACCTGGCAGTGCAGCATCACTGACGATATGAATAATCATTAACCATGGCATGTGCTGCTGGGAGCTAAGTAGACCAGAGCTGCTGTCTCCTCATAGCCTGCACTACAGTATATCAATTTTGCCTATGAGTTCTGTAGGGTTATTTTTTATGTATTTTTTGCTCATTGTTAAGACTTCTTCTAGGAAAGTGTTATCAGTGCCCTTCAGCTGTTGCCACAATGGTTTCATAGATCATGAAAGGTTTTTGCTGAGGAAAGTAGATTGTTTATTTAATCTTGTGGTGCTCCTTTTTTTGTGGTGCTCATCACTGCAGTCTTTGACTTTCTTGGAAAGCTTGAATGAATCCATGTTGGTTTTGGACCAGCAGCCATTTCAATAGATTCAGGCACAGAATTGTGAGACTGTGCCCAGGGGCCTTGGCACTCTGCCTAAAAAGAGCCTTTTGAATTCATTCCCTCTCACCTGGCTTTCATCAGCTACAGGTCTCTAGCGTTTTCAGTCATTTCAATTGAGAAAAATGGCCTTGGAAAAACGCCATACCTCTGGAAATTGTTAACTAGGCTACATTGTGAGGGCATTGGACGTTATGAATTGCTGATTTGCATTGAACTTCCTTGCCAGCTGTTTTTCGCTAATGTTTAAGTTGTGGTGAACCTGCAGCAACCCACCCCTGAGTAAGGAGATGCTGCCCCCTGGAGACTGGATGTGTCATCGCTGCATGGTGCGCAGAAAGGTGAGTCAAGTCTCTGATGAAACGTGGAGAAATAACCATTTTGTTTGCAAAGTGTTATCTTGACTGCTTCATTCATCTGGGTAGGTTGGTGAGACTAGTGTAACCAGGGCTGTTCAGACTGTTTACGTGTTTTTCTTGTGTCATAGAAGCGGGAGCTGAAGAAGGAGCAGATTAATGGTCTGCTGGAGCGCCAGCTGCCTAAGCAGTCTTCCTCCCCTGCAGCAGAGTTAGAGCTGGCCCCAGGCACCCTGAGGCTGGACCCCACGGCAGCAGTAGGAGGCACCACAGGGCTGAGGGCTACAGCTGTGGCCCAGGTCCGTCTCCTGGAGAGGAGGCCCAGCAGCAGACCCAACACCCCCACCTCCACCGCCTCCACAGACACCCCCACGCCCTCGGAGCAGAATGACATGGATGACGACATGCTAGACGTGGAGGACGACGCCCAGGGCTCGGAGCCCGAGAGCTTCTCCCCACACCTCAAGAGGCCCTTTGACCTTCTGATAGCTGCTGCCATGGAGAGGAACCCCACGCAGTTCCAGCTCCCCAATGAGCTCACCTGCACAACCGCACTTCCAGGAACCAGTAAAAAGAGGAGAAGAGATGAGATGACAGGAAAGAATGTGAAGCGACCGCAGCATGAGCTGGACCACAATGGGCTGGTCCCACTGCCAGTGAAGGTCTGCTATCCCTGTGGCAGGTATGGACAACAGCAAGGCCAATGTTTTAATGACAAAATATTGCCTTTCTTCTATTGAACTTAATTTTTGTGTAGGCTAACTGGGATTTTTTGGGCACCAGATGTTACATTCTTACTAGGCTTTGAGAACAAATCCAGAAAGAAGATATCTTATCCAATTATATGCAGATCACACACTATTTCAGCTGTTTCTACACTCATAAAAAATGCATATAAATAATTGCGTGGTTTACTATGAAAATATACAATATGCCATTTATTATTTTGAACGCAGCGCCATCTTCTCTGGCTGGGCTAAGTAAAGCATTCAGAAGAGCAAACAGTGGACCATTATAGGAGTCCCAACTGCCTGTGGAAAGAGGAGCCATAATTACTAGTAAAATAGTACAGTCTCCAAGTGAAGAGGGAGAGAGCAGGGAAACGACAGAAGGAGACATAACATTATGCAGACTATCATCTTTCAGAAAGCATGGCTTAGTCTTAAATGAGAGGCAGGCACCCCATTGGAACAGCATCTTGGATTCAATAGCAGTACACATCATCTGTTCAGCAGATGTTTTTGTTTGAAGGCATTCCTGAATGCCAAAAAGAGAGTTTGTGTTGTCAACTTGTTTTGTTGTTCGTTAATTTGTTTTTACTGCAGTCTACTAGAATCATGATATAAAGTAATATTTGCAGGTGTTTTTATTTTATTTTTGCTTACATTTTCCCTGGTATTGGGTTGTGAGGCTGAGAATCTTAAAGCCAGTTAGTTATTTGATCAGGGTTGCCGGGGGAGATATGTTCAACAACTGCATGACTGACTGGCTACCCCATTTTTTTTGTATTCGTTAGAGGAGTTGTAGAGTTTGTCCTGACATGTTTTCATGGGACCATAATGCTACTCTGTAGTTATGTTGCTATGTGTTATTTACTACCCTCTTTAGTGCCTCTATGGGCTGGCGTCAGAGCCTTGGCTATGTCAGGAATACCACAGAATGCAGAACCACATGGCTGGCCAGAGAGAAGGGGGAATTCAAACTATCTCACTGAGCATTTTATATATTCTGGAATGATGAGCCTTGGGGCTTGGCTTGGGGTCTCTACTACAGATACACAGCCAGGATTCCAGACAGTATGTTGGAAATCCATTCATCTCTTGCCCTCAAGTGATCCCCTCCTCTTTCACTAAACTATTAGGGCAAACTAACCCTAGCTCTATTTTGAGGTTATTTTTTTTTTTTTTTAAGTCATTTAGCAGACGCTCTTATCCAGAGCGACTTACTAGTGAGTGCATACATTATATATATATATATATATATATTATATATATATATATTATATATATATATATATATATTATATATATATATTATATATATATATATATATATATATATATATATATATATATATATTATATGTTGTTTTTTTCATACTGGCCCCCCGTGGGAATCAAACCCACAACCCTGGCATTGCAAACGCCATGCTCTACTAGCATCCCTGCCGGCCATTCCCTCCCCTACCCTGGACGACGCTGGGCCAATTGTGCGCCGCCCCATGGGTCTCCCGGTCGCAGCCGGCCTCGACAGAGCCTGGATTTGAACCAGGATCTCTAGTGGCACAGCTAGCACTGCGATGCAGTGCCTTAGACCACTGTGCCACTCGGGAGGATATTTTGCAGTCTACTTGTTTGATATCAGTCGTATATCTAACCCATCAGGTTTTAGTGAATCTCCTCTGTTTGTGTTGTAGGAGCTGCAGGTTGGCACCATTAATCCAGTGTGACTATTGCCCCCTTCTGTTCCACATGGACTGTCTGGACCCCCCACTTACTGCCATGCCCGTGGGCAAGTGGATGTGTCCCAATCACATAGAGCACATGGTGGTAAGTAAGCTCATGGTCACACACATCCACGTATTGAAACATGTTGTTTTAATGGTATTGACCTGATTGTGCCCCTCTCTCCCAGCTGAAGCAGAGGAGCCTGACGTTGAGCGGCCGCTGCCAGCTGTTTGACCAGTTTCAGGACAGGATGTCCCAACACGCCATCAAGGTGGATTTCCTGCAGCGGGTGCATCGTCTCAACCCCCCCGTTCGCCGAGGAGCCCACACACACCTGAAGAAGACCCTCAAGGTCAGCCTACTAGTCTCTGTGACATATAACACACCACCACTGTGTTCACTGTTGTCACATCCTGTAACTCAATCTATCGTGTGTGTATCTTGACAGGTCCCTGATGCTATAAAGTCCCAATATAAGTGTCCCCCGGCCATGATAGCCCAGGCTGGGATCCGCAACGGGGAGCTGATCTGTAACGGCAGTCCAGAATCCTCCCACCAGCACCTTACACCCTCTCAGCACTTAACCAGCGAGGACGAGCAACAGGAGGTAGGACACACTGGAGTGTTATGCAGCAGTGATATACAATGTCTCATGATAGTAAACAAATCCAATGTCTTTAATACTGATTTAATGCATTTTGTTTTCCTGTAATGTCTCCCAGTGGCTCCGTGACGTCATCACACTCCAGTGCAGCATAGTGAGACATCTATCGGCCAAGCAGAAGGAGAAGCTATCGTCTGAGTGGGACTCTGAGCAAATGGACAAGGCCAACATCAAACCTTGTGTAACAGCAGAGGAGGGCAGTGCAGTGTGCACTTCTAACAGGACAGCGTTGCTAGCCTCCAAGCCTAAGGCTGACAGTACAGCATTTTGCCCCCAGGGGGCGCCTGCACTCAAAGAAGGCAAGTGTAGCATGTGTACAGAGAAGCCTTGTCATAACTGTGGGCCCAGTAATGTTAACAGTCCCCTGGAGCAGCTGGCTCGGACCAATGGGAGTTCAGAGGCCTGCAGACAGGATGACCTCCACAAACTGAGAGAGCCCTCGGGTCCTGATAGGCCCGTTCCTCAGACACCAGCAGCCTCTGGCCCAGAGTTACCCAACCACACTGGAAGAGCTGTGGTCAAGACTGAGAAAACCCTATTAAGACCCTGTGCAGGGACAGCATCCCCATGCACCAGTCCCTTCAAACCAGACCCCAGAGGCCCCTCTCCACCTCACAGACCCTCCCAAGGCACAGAGGGCCCTGCTCTGACCAGTATCAGCAGCACTGCAGCGACCCGTGCCCTCACCCCACCTAGAACACCATACCAGATCAAGGGAACAACCAAGCTGGGCTCCACCGCCCCACCAGCAGGTGGAAAAGTCAGTCTTGATGCTGTGACCCCCAGGAGTGGTTCTCTGCTCCCCAGCTCTTTCTCTATGGGAGACCTGTCCAGCTGTCTGAAGGCTGTGGCGGACAGCCACGGTGGTAAGTCTTACCTGACATAATAAGACCGACATTTTGATTGGTTTCACTTGTGAATAATTGGTGAGGAGAAGTTAGATCCACACTACCTGAATTCACTATATCTATTTAACTTTTTGATTATTTTCCAGAGATTCAGATGAGTAGTCTAGATGAGAAGTTTATTAAACTCCTGGCCTGGCAAAGGATCCAGCAGCTGTTTGGCCCTAAAGCTCCTTCCCCTCCACAGAGCAGCTGTATCAGCCTACCTCTTGTGCCACAACCCCAGCCTACGGAAGGTAAGAAACCCTTGTTCATTATCAAGACCACCACCACCCAGTGTTCCCTATATCTCTACCTCACTCTGACTCACTGGCCATTCCCTCACTAACCCTACCTCACCATATTCACGCTGATTATTCTGGCCATTTCTATTGACGTCCATTGCTTCTATCCCCCTTTCATCATCATGTTTGTAAATTCATCCTTCGTGAGAAATAGTTTGTCCTGTATCGTTACCTTTTGAGTGTTCTGTATAAAGCATCATTTTGAGGAAGTTAATGTGTGTTATTCTCTTTCTCAGCACAAAACAAGGATATCCAGGCCAGGGCTGTGTTTTATCCTTTGACTGGGAAAGGAGGAGCTGTCAGTATGTGCTACAGAAGCCTGTACATAGGATCTGGTAAAATTCACTCTCAGTCCCAGATAACACAACATGACCCAATAGCAGGAACTCCTATTCATGTAATGGTGTCTTCCATCCCTGGCAGATTTAGCTGACTTGAAGCTGTGTCTTGTTGTTTGCAGGTGCTGACATGAACGTGTGCCTTACAAACTATGGTCATTGTAATTATGTGTCAGGCAAACATGCATGCATCTTCTATGATGAGGTGGGTGGATCATTTATTTCACATTCAAACATGTACTTATTATTGGAAACAGTTTTACGATAAATTGTGACCTGTACAGAAATAAAGTATAAATATGTTTCAGATATATATTTTCTTGCTTGAGGGATTATTTTATTAGCTGCTCTGTAAATTAAATATGTTATTATGTAATTGCTCTTGCCTTGATCAGAACACCAAGCAGTATGAGCTGCTCAACTACAGTGAACACGGGACCACGGTAGACAATGTGCTGTACTCCTGTGACTTCTCTGAGAAGACTGGCCCCAGCCCCTCCAGCAGCCTGGTCTCCAAAGTGCAGAACATTATCAGTGAGTGGAGCTCCTCTGTCATAGCCTCCTATAGAAACAGGAAGGAAGTAGTTAACCTTTACCTTTTAGTAATGACCATGATGTTATGTTTCCTAATGTTGTTAAAGCAGACGGATGATGGTGTTTGTTAAAGGTCTGATTGTTTGTAATGTCTTTTACCCACAGAGCGCTGCAAGAGGAGGAAACAGGAAGAGGAAGGGGAGCCCATGGTGCTAGAGGAGAGGGTGATGAGCCAGTGTCAGGGAACTTCCAGATCCTGCTGCGACTGCAAGGCCAGCAGCTCCAGTCTGATCGGGGGCAGTGGGGCAGGCTGGGAGGGCACTGCCCTGCTCCACCACGGCAGCTTCGTCAAGCTGGGCTGCATGCAGTTTGTCTTCAGTATTACAGAGTTTGCCTGCAAGCAGCCCAAAGAGGAAACTATGACTACCCCAAACACCACCTCCACTGCCACCCTCCAGAGCCAGGAGGGAACAGAACCCTCTGACAAGCACATCTCCCAGCTCCACCAAGTGCCAGTGATACAACCTAACCCTGTCCCCTAGCCCTATGTCCCCACATCAACAAGAACCAGGCTCAGCAGCTGTACTTGTATACTGTATAAAAAAAGGAAAGGGTTCTTATTTTATGTTCATACATTTGCATGAAATTAAGTATTTTTCAGGCTCATATTTTGTGGGCAAGTTGCACATAGAATTTATATTTTTCATTTTTTGTAAATGGACAACTTTGGCATTGAAAAAAGGGATGGTTTATCGTAGACATGCGAAAAAACAAGCAATGTCACTTGTAAAGTACTCAACTTGTTGTATTTTGTGCCAGTAATGATAGCATAAACATGCTTCTTTCTCTGAAAATGCTACTTTTATTTGCTCTTTATCATTTTAGTTTGTGTACTGTATTTGAAAATGTAGTTGTTCAAATGTTTGTTTTGCTATTGCACTACAGGCAGCAGCTATATATTCAAACTTATGTGTACACATCCATGCTTATACATAGGTGTGTGTGTTTTGAAATATCCACACAAATGTACATGATTAAGAATCCCTTTTCAACATAGAACAAGGGGAGCATAGGATTCTGTATGCAAACTCAAATTATGGCCATTTTGGCATAAATCTATACAGTGCTTCATGTGAATTTTGTGCAGTAGTTTTCATAATTGTTAGTCCAGTTTTTTTCAATACTGTGTCAATATTGTAAATGGTCTGTTTTTAGAAATAATTCATCAGAAAATGTTTATGTACTCTGTAAATACAAAGCAACTTTGACTTGGTTTCTTGTCTGTCATAATGTAAATACCTAAAGATTTTTAAGAACAAGCATCAGTGAACACCTCGGCTTCAGTCATTTCATTCGTTGCTAATAACCAATTGTAGATGTAGGCTACATAGTACGTACTGTAGCGACCCTTGCCTAGGTAAGCTAGTTACGATCTCCCTTTAACGGGTTAACCTTATTGGAGCGGTGGTTAGTAAGCTTGCCTATGGGCTGGGAGACCCACAAAGGGACATTGCATGTCATTGTTTGCTACATTGGTGTCAGGAGTGGGATGGTGCCTGTTAGGCCATTGGATAGGTGTGTACATGTGAGGGACTTTGTAAAGTGAAGAGTGGGGACACACTCCCAAACTGAGGGGATAGTGTAGCAACCTTTGTTTAGGTAAGATAGTTTGTGTAGACTGGGGTTCAAGACCGGAAAGGTGTTATGCATGGTCTCTGTTCTCTACAATACATACAGTATACATGCCCCAGTAAATACACACATTTCTGCCCACATTGGGTATCGTTTTACCATTGTCTGTGAGTAGCTTGTAACTCAATGTTTGTTAAAATGTAACGTTGCGCTTAGCTATGTTTGTTACAGTGTAGCTTTGAACTCTGTAGTGTAGTTTTGAGGCCAACTAGGATGTTTGTTAGTGTACGACGAAGTTATTGTTTATAACCACTAGGTGGCACGAAAATGTACTTTTGCCAAATTCTTGAACCATAATCTACTTGTTGCTTAACTTCTTTATTTTATTTAGAGTGAGTGCCACGACAGAACACGAGGACACATACAGTACTTGCCAAAGGGCGCGTTCATTGCCTAACGCAACAGCTACATCGATTTCCATTCCACTGTAGTTCATACTTATGTACAGTCAGAGAAAAAGTACTGTACGAAGATGTTCACACTGCTTCTTGTCGGCGCTGGACTCATCGCACTTTATGTACTTCTTAATTGGCATCTCAAACAACCAATATGCAAAAGCAATGCCAAGTTACATAGAAAAACTGTAATCGTGACTGGTGAGTTCGTACATTATAAAACAATGTGACACTAATGGTGGGCAATTATTCCTCGTTTTGTACAGTCGGGAAGTGACCGTTATCTAATGTTATGTACCGTTATTATTGGTGGTCACATGGGATTGATTCCGCATTTCTTTGCTTAATTTATTTTCGTGGGATGTAATTTACTTTTATTGCATATTGTAAATAGTTGAGGAATTGTATTTTAAACATTTTGCGCTGGACATGAACTCGACGTCTGTGTGGGTCTGTCCTAATGGTGTGTCTCTCCAGGATCTAACACAGGCATTGGGAAAACAACAGCAATAGATCTGTCCAGAAGAGGTGCGAGGGTTATAATGCCTGCCGAGATAAGCAGAGGGCAGAAGCTGTCATCAGTGACATCAAGAAGGTAAGAGAGGTGTCAGAATCCATATCTCACTCCAGCTGTCTGGTAAACAGTGGAAGCTTGCTGTAGTTACATGTCTTTGACTGAGGGGGTGCCAGTGGATCATACATGGACGATATTACTGTAGTTCCCCCTCAGTCATGTTCACACCTCACACACTGTCCCTCTCATTCACATTTTACAGATAGTTGTGCTCTGGTCACTTTAGCTGATTAATTTGTTGATGGTTTGGTTTATTAGTCTCTATAAAGTGAGGGTCACAGAGCATCTGACTGGCCATTCTTACTTTCTCAGGAGACTGGGAACAATGAGGTTGTGTTCATGGAGCTGGACCTTGCAAGCCTACAGTCTGTGCGATCTTTTGATGAGACCTTCCTTAAGTCTGAATTTAGACTCAATATTCTTATCAACAATGCTGGTGAGTCATGCATTGCTGCCATGGGTCCAGTATTGAGTGTGATATTTCACATTGTGTTATATTGTGTTATAGTCAAATTTGTTACATGTTGCATCCTCTCTCAAGCAAACCAAATGTCAATGGATTATATGGCTGGTTGGTTTCTTAATATACAGCAAACCTGCATTAACAAAGGAGTGAAAGTGTATTTCTTTTGAAAACATTGGTCCTCTTTATGCAGGGCTTGTGAATGGTGGCAAGACAAAGGACGGCGTGGGAATGAGCTTCGGCGTTAATCACCTCGGCCACTTCCTGTTACCCGTGCAGCTGCTGGACCGTCTGAAAGAATGCGGTCCGAGTCGAGTGGTGACTGTCGCCTCCATAGCTCATGAGTTTCGCAAAGTCGATTTTAACTGCCTGAGTACCCACAAAGACCTGGCTATTGGAGAATCTGACTGGGCTTTGTTTCAGAAGTACAGTCATAGCAAGCTGTGTAATATGCTCTTCACACACGAGCTTGCCAAAAGACTGGAGGGCACAAATGTCACCTGCTACAGCTTGCACCCAGGTCAGTGCTTCAACACTTTATAGCATGTAAGCAAGGCCGGATGGTATGTACTGTAACTGTGCAGAAATATACAGTATGCTTACTAATACTGTTATTTTTCTGTCACAGGAGGAGTGAAGACAGAAATAGTCCAGTATTCAGGCGCATGATGTTGGCACCTTTCATCTCGCTGTTCGCTGTGGACGCAGAATCCGGGGCCCAGACTACACTCTACTGTGCCCTCCAGGAGGGTATAGAGCCTCTGAGTGGATGCTACTTCTCCTGCTGTGCAGTACAGAAGGTGAATGCCAACGCCAAAGATGATGCTGTGGCCAAGAAGTTGTGGGAAGTCAGTGAGACACTTTGTGGCATGTCTTAATGCAAACACCGAGACCCTGCTTTTCACTGCATTTATTAGGGCCAAAACACTAGTGGGCAGCAGCCATCAGCAGGGATATTAGATTTTATGATTTGAGATTAGGTGGATGATGGGATATATCTCTGGGGAAGTGTCTCTGTCCCACCACAAGCAAGTTCAAAAGGCAGAGCCACTGGTAATAAAGGGAATTAAAAAACACACCATACCATCTTTGCCTCTCTTATTGTATTGTCTACACAACCTTTTTTATAGGCTATGTCACTGTTTAATGCAATCAGACATAGGTCAACTATTGCTAAAATAAAGTAATACAGTTACCTTGGGAAGAATGGCAGTTTAGAGATGCTTTGGCAGGTATACTAGTAGCCTAAAATGTAGGCCTGAGTATGATGAAAAAGCTATACAAGGTTTCACACAGCGCTCTCTAAGATTACTGTTCATTATCTAAACATTAGGTGAGATACATAATACCCTGTCTGAGTTCGAGTAGATTACAAAACCAAGGACTACTTCATTTATTATGTTTTGCTAATGCATGTAGACTCCAGACTGAGGAAAAATATGGAGAAATCCACACAATGCATCCCTGACCACCTCCTGGGTCAGCCTGCCAGATCTGAACACAATGGCTGCGTTTACACAGGGAGCCCAATTATAATTTTTTTCTTCACTAATTGGTCTTTTGATCAATCAGATCAGCTCTGAAAAAGATCTGATGTGAAAAGATCTGATATGATTGGTCAAAAGACCCATTTTAGTGGTGGAAAAAGTACTCAATTGTCATACTTGAGTAAAAGTAAAGATACCTTAATAGAAAATGACTCACGTAAAAGTGAAAGTCACCCAGTAAAATAATACTTTAGTAAAAGTCTAAAAGTATTTGGTTTTAAATATACTTAAGTATCAAAAGTAAATGTAATTGCTAAAATATACTTAAGTATCAAAAGTAAAAGTATAAATCATTTCAAATTCCTTATATTAAGCAAACCAGCCGGCACCATTTTTATTTTATTTTTTATTTACGGATAGCCAGAGGAACACTCCAACACTCAGACATAATTTACAAACGAAGCATGTGTTCAGTGAGTCTGCCTGATCAGAGGCAGTAGGGATGACCAGAGATGTTCTATTGATAAGTGTGTGAATTTCAAAATGTTCCTGTCCTGCTAAGCATTCAAAATGTAACGAGTACTTTTGGGTGTTAAGGAAAATGTATGGAGTAAAAAGTACATTCTTTAGGAATGTAGTGAAGTAAATGTTGTCAAAAATATAAATAGTAAAGTAAAGTACAGATACCTCAAAAAACTACTTACAGTGAGGGAAAAAAGTATTTGATCCCCTGCTGATTTTGTACGTTTGCCCACTGACAAAGACATGATCAGTCTATAATTGTAATGGTAGGTTTATTTGAACAGTGAGAGACAGAATAACAACAAAACAATCCAGAAGAACGCATGTCAAAAATGTTATAAATTGATTTGCATTTTATGAGGGAAATAAGTATTTGACCCCTCTGCAAAACATTACTTAGTACTTGGTGGAAAAACCCTTGTTGGCAATCACAGAGGTCAGACGTTTCTTGTAGTTGGCCACCAGGTTTGCACACATCTCAGGAGGGATTTTGTCCCACTCCTCTTTGCAGATCTTCTCCAAGTCAGTAAGGTTTCGAGGCTGACGTTTGGCAACTCGAACCTTCAGCTCCCTCCACAGATTTCCTATGGGATTAAGGTCTGGAGACTGGCTTGGCCACTCCAGGACCTTAATGTGCTTCTTCTTGAGCCACTCCTTTATTGCCATGCTGGAATACCCATCCCCGACCCATTTTCAATGCCCTGGCTGAGGGAAGGAGGTTCTCACCCAAGATTTGATGGTACATGGCGCCGTCCATCGTCCCTTTGATGCGGTGAAGTTGTCCTGTCCCCTTAGCAGAAAAACACCCCCAAAGCATAATGTTTCCACCTCCATGTTTGACGGTGGGGATGGTGTTCTTGTGGTCATAGGCAGCATTCCTCCTCCTCCAAACACGGCGAGTTGAGTTGATGCCAAAGAGCTCGATTTTGGTCTCATCTGACCACAACACTTTCACCCAGTTCTCCTCTGAATCATTCAGATGTTAATTGGCAAACTTCAGACGGGCCTGTATATGTGCTTTCTTGAGCAGGGGGGACCTTGCGGGCGCTGCAGGATTTCAGTCCTTCACGGCGTAGTGTGTTACCAATTGTTTTCTTGGTGACTATGGTCCCAGCTGCCTTGAGATCATTGACAAGATCCTCCCGTGTAGTTCTGGGCTGATTCCTCACCATTCTCATGATCATTGCAACTCCACGAGGTGAGATCTTGCATGGAGCCCCAGGCCGAGGGAGATTGACAGTTCGTTTGTGTTTCTTCCATTTGCGAATAATCGCACCAACTGTTGTCACCTTCTCACCAAGCTGCTTGGCGATGGTCTTGTAGCCCATTCCAGCCTTGTGTAGGTCTACAATCTTGTCCCTGACATCCTTGGAGAGCTCTTTGGTCTTGGCCATGGTGGAGAGTTTGGAATCTGATTGATTGATTGCTTCTGTGGACAGGTGTCTTTTATACAGGTAACAAGCTGAGATTAGGAGCACTCCCTTTAAGAGTGTGCTCCTAATCTCAGCTCGTGTCACGAGAATTTCTATCTCTAATTCAACCTAAGCTTGAATCATTACCAGAGGTTGTAAGGCTCTGGTTTTAATCATAAATGATTCAAGGTCCACAACCAGCAAGAATGATCTGTATTTTTATTCATGGAGAGCTCTGGCGCCAAAACCCATACACTCCTGTTTTATACCCCTTGACACACAAAGGCACTTTGCTCCGCCCACCTTTAGGAGGCTTTTTTTAACCCGTTTTCTCAGTCCCCTTCACCCTGGAATGTTTAGTCCCGCCCCCCTCTGTTAGTGGGTTGCCACTACATTTTAACTCTAACACCGTTCACACATTTATACTGTATTTGGGGTGAAATCCTTTAGTCATTATTCTTAAAATACAAATTAATCTAACAATCCACCCCTTTGACTAAATGTTTTCACATTCAGGATAAATGTATTTTACAAGCATGATTAATCTCAGAGATTACGTCAGAACTAATAAACATTTCATCCAATTGCGGTCTTTCAGGTTCCAAATCCTCGTCATCCACCAAGCCTGGAGGATCGTTTTTCACATTCCCCTGGTCAGAGTCCGGAGTCAGTCCATCTCTCATCATTGATTAGATACAGCATTTCACCAACGCCTGACTCACCAATCCTCGGACACAGGGAACAAGACAACAACCACATAATACAAGAATACCCATACAAACACTGACCGCTCCTAAGATGGTGGCTGCTATGGTTTTCCATTTACCAAACATTTCATCAAACCACCCTATCCACGATGTACTAACTTCTGAGTTCTCAGTTCATTCTTCACTTAGTGCAGTTAATTCTTTAAGAGCTCTGGTGACTGTCCCATCCAGTGTGGTGTTGTTAGGGATAAATGTGCAACAATGGCTTATCATTCTATAGACACCGGCCCTTTCTGCCTGATCTAGAACCAACCTCTACTAAGTTATGAGCGGGATGGCGGATAATTGCTCGAAGATCCCCTTTACTGCATCTCTAGTCGGGTTAATAAATCGTTGTTGGTTGTAATAGATATAATGTATCCAATCCACATTCTTGTTTATTGTCACCCACCAGGAAAATGTTGTGGTAAAACCCTCCCATATTTGATTCATAGCTTTTCTATTCATCTGGAACACCCCTGGGGATGCCTATACCATCTATCCAAATTGGGCTATTTCCTTCCTGACCTATATTTCTCCTCCTCCTGATTATTATTCCTGTCACTGGTCTTTGATTACTAATTCTTACAGGTTTGGACCAACAATACTGGTGCACAAGTACCCACCCATCCCTCTGGTAATGTCTGTCGAATGCTCCCTTTGTTAGTACATGCCCACCACCCTTCCTTATCTAAATCAGTCACATTAATTATCTCCTTACAGCCATCAAAATCACCCAAGTTACGGGTGCCATTTCTATGTCTGCAACACTGGTATTCGCCAGGAGTTAAAGTGAATCTAGGTGGGCTGGCCGAGTAAGTCAACTTTGCCAGCCCAATCCCTGTGCAATTGGGCTCTTTTTGATTGGACCCCAGGTCTAATACACAGGGAAACATTGCCTTTGGCATTGGGGCGGTCAACATTGTCGGTCGCCCAATGGAGCATGCATAACAATTGGTCTCCCCCAAGGCCCTAGCGGTGTACTTCATCCACTTTAACCAGAGATTCTCATCAGGGACCCCCTCCACCTCCCCTTGGTTCCATTCTTGGAGGAGAAAATCTTTCATAGTGGACGGGTTAGTCGAATTGACTCCGTCATCCCTTGACTGATCTACTCGGTCTATTGCTATTAATGGATTAATGACAGTACCTGTGCCCTCCATATCTTTCGACTCCATCAAATGTAATCTTAGACAAGTATCCAGTCCGTATTCGTCCGCACAAGCCCAGTAAGTTATTTTCATGTCCTCTTTAGTGACCTTTACTATTGTTACTACCATCTCCGTGGGGATTTCGTTATACCTTCTTATCCTCCATCTGGACGTCCAGCCCCCCCCCCGTCTCATCTCTCCGTCCCCCAGTATGTCTAAATACCTGAGCCCAGGAACAATCCGCAGAGGGAGCTGAACATAAATACAATGGGATCTTATAATCCCACGTTGCTTGCTTATCCGTCGTGATAAGATCCCTAAACCTAATTTTGAATCTTACTCCCCACCCTTCTCTGACTCCTATTTTGTAGATCACTCGTCCTTGACGGTCAGTATGTCGGGTCGCTTCCCTTTTATTTCTTAATAATGGTAAGGCCATAGCGTAATTGGTGCGAGGTGGTGGTGAATCTTGACATACCAAGACTATTGCCGAGACTATGATGCAGCTCAGGGACACCCATATTCCCAAAAACCGCCAACCCTCTCCTGCCTTTAGTCCTTCTGCTTGGTACCACCCCATACGCACACCCTAAGAACACACTACAGTGATGATAGGTCGGGGTAGGAGATCTTCGTTAACAGAGGTGATCCCCGGACCTTATTGGTTCAGTTCTGCTCTCCAACTCTCTGTGTGTTTCAGTGGTGCTTGTATGTGGTCTTACCCTCTTGCAGTGGGTAACATGGACCCAGGTTACTCTCTCTGCTATTCTAATGGCCAAGGCAGTGACCAATATAACCTGATAGGGCTCTTCCCAACAGGCCTGCTTCCAGTTTTTCTTCTTTAGGGACTGGATGCTCACCAGTCACCTGGTTAGATAGAGTGGGTCACCTTCTCCTTTAGTTCACCTGTGGGGCACAAAACCTCTGACATATGGGTGTGGTTAATAAACTATCTTCACACATGTTCAGATTAATCTAACAATTTCTGACTGCATTCTCTTTCTAGACTGTATCTAAAAAAAAATGTTTTTCTTTCTTTCTTTCTTTTAAAAAAAAAAAGTATTTTGTCCTCTCCTTCGTATATTATTTAATCCTACCATTAGCCTCTTCCCCCCTCTTGACACATAGTTCTGCTCATGTGTCAATATTACCACCTACCTAAACAATCACTTAGGTAATTTATCAACCAATTGCCATGCCTTTCATTTTTGAGACTGTCTTTTGCTTCTTTATTGCTCCTCCCACTTCCTTTGTCTTTATGGCGGCTAAATTCGACTTTCATTCAGTTCAGAATCAATTAGTAATCCAATCAATCAATCTCTTATCTTGTAAAAACACTTATGTTTAGTTCAAACTCTGTTCTACCCCGGCTCTCCCGGGCTTGACCTGAAGACTGATTGTTGGACATGACAAGTCCATATTTAAATATTTCAAACCTAACACAACCCCCCCTCCTGCTGTAATCAATCAAGAAGATAGCAAAGGAGAGACAGGTTTTAGCCTGAACTCTGCTTAATCCTGGTGCCGCTCCCTTCACAATGTTTGAAGAGAGACAAAAGACAGCCATGGATTGAAGTAAGAGCAAGCACTTCGACCCTAGGTCACCTAAGTCTTCTGCCTAGCAACAAAGAATGAAAACCTCTATGTTCGTGATTAACCCAGTTATATCTAATAGCCCACCAAAAAAAAACCATGATCTTTAAATCACGACCAATGTCATATCCCTCTTTACTCTCTACCATTTGGGTAACATCCCTGATATATGTATGAAAAGCTAAGACTGTTTGGGAAGAGAGCAACAACATAAACTGTTCTTCCTCCTCAGAGTTCCAAATGATTTTACCATGGGCTGCCATTGCCTTCCCATAGATAAGATCACAAACCATTCCATCCCACAGCATAGCAAACACCACCCATGAACTGCTGAAAATCCCCTAAATTCAACATAACAACCCTTTATGAACATCATACTGGGTGTGTTGTTTTTTTATTTGAAAAACCCAATTGAAAAACAACAATCAAAGATAGCCAGGCTCAACTTAATTTGGTAGCTCACTTTTATGACCTAAATACTGCCTAACTTCACTACTGCTCCCCCTCGCCCTGAGCAATATTCCAATGAGATAAGCTAATCTCTTTCTCCTGGTTATACATTTTGTTAACCTTCAATTACCATCAGTAATCTAAAGATGGTAGTACACACAAAACATGATACAGATATCCCCAGTCCTAACCCATCAATAATGTTTGTATCAATCTACAGTGGGGAAAAAAGGATTTAGTCAGCCACCAATTGTGCAAGTTCTCCCACTTAAAAAGATGAGAGAGGCCTGTAATTTTCATCATAGGTACACGTCAACTATGACAGACAAATTGAGAAAAGAAATTCCAGAAAACAACATTGTAGGATTTTTAATGAATTTATTTGCAAATTATGGTGGAAAATAAGTATCTGGTCACCTACAAACAAGCAAGATTTCTGGCTCTCACAGACCTGTAACTTCTTCTTTAAGAGGCTCCTCTGTCCTCCACTCGTTACATGTATTAATGGCACCTGTTTGAACTTGTTATCAGTATAAAAGACACCTGTCCACAACCTCAAACAGTCACACTCCAAACTCCACTATGGCCAAGACCAAAGAGCTGTCAAAGGACACCAGAAACAAAATTGTAGACCTGCACCAGGCTGGGAAGACTGAATCTGCAATAGGTAAGCAGCTTGGTTTGAAGAAATCAACTGTGGGAGCAATTATTAGGAAATGGAAGACATACAAGACCACTGATAATCTCCCTCGATCTGGGGCTCCACGCAAGATCTCACCCTGTGGGGTCAAAATTATCACAAGAACGGTGAGCAAAAATCCCAGAACCACACGGGGGGACATAGTGAATGACCTGCAGAGAGCTGGGACCAAAGTAACAAAGCCTACCATCAGTAACACACTACGCCGCCAGGGACTCAAATCCTGCAGTGCAAGACGTGTCCCCCTGCTTAAGCCAGTACATGTCCAGGCCCGTCTGAAGTTTGCTAGAGTGCATTTGGATGATCCAGAAGAGGATTGGGAGAATGTCATATGGTCAGATGAAACCAAAATAGAACTTTTTGGTAAAAACTCAACTCGTCGTGTTTGGAGGACAAAGAATGCTGAGTTGCATCCAAAGAACACCATACCTACTGTGATGCATGGGGGTGGAAACATCATGCTTTGGGGCTGTTTTTCTGCAAAGGGACCAGGACGACTGATCCGTGTAAAGGAAAGAATGAATGGGGCCATGTATCGTGAGATTTTGAGTGAAAACCTCCTTCCATCAGCAAGGGCATTGAAGATGAAACGTGGCTGGGTCTTTCAGCATGACAATGATCCCAAACACACCGCCGGGCAACGAAGGAGTGGCTTTGTAAGAAGCATTTCAAGGTCCTGGAGTGGCCTAGCCAGTCTCCAGATCTCAACCCCATAGAAAATCTTTGGAGGGAGTTGAAAGTCTGTGTTGCCCAGCGACAGCCCCAAAACATCACTGCTCTAGAGGAGATCTGCATGGAGGAATGGGCCAAAATACCAGCAACAGTGTGTGAAAACCTTGTGAAGACTTACAGAAAACGTTTGACCTGTGTCATTGCCAACAAAGGGTATATAACAAAGTATTGAGAAACTTTTGTTATTGACCAAATACTTATTTTCCACCATAATTTGCAAATAAATTCATTAAAAATCCTATAATGTGATTTTCTGGATTTTTTTTTCTCATTTTGTCTGTCATAGTTCACGTGTACCTATGATGAAAATTACAGGCCTCTCTCATCTTTTTAAGTGGGAGAACTTGCACAATTGGTGGCTGACTAAATACTTTTTCCCCCACTGTAATTCCTCATAACTAATCCATAAAACCACTCAACATTCCTCGAGTATACAATGACTATTTAATTGATTACCCTAAATCTGCTACATGTGATCTCATTTCAAATGATCCATTATCAAATATTTGATCCACCCCCTAGGAAAATCTCTCTCCCCTTCTATTCTGGAGTTCTACCTTTACCAGCTATTTCCCCTAGAGTGGCCATTAAATACTCTGCTCCCTTCTGTTCTTTTCTTACTCTATCCTGTCTACTATTCTGCTCATGATGGATTGCATATCTCTTGACCTCGGCTAACGAAGTAGTTCCCCATCCCACTAAAGTCCTCTTAATATTTCTGCTTATTTCTGGTCTCATTCCACTAAGGAATGCTATTTTTAGCTGCTGATGGTACGGAGTATCATTTCCCTGCCCCTGGGAAGGCTCAGGTATGCCACTTTTTGCGTTAAATACATTTCTCAGTCTCTCTAAGTATTGGCTGATGGTCTCACTGTCTTCCTGTTTACTTTCATGTACTTTGGAGAAGTCTGCATGTCGATGGTAATGTTCCCTCAAATTATTATACAACTCAGTTATTTTCCCCTTTATCTCCCCAATTTACTATTCCTTTTCTCATTGCAACTTGTTGCATTGATGTTCTTAAAATGTAAACCTATTGTTTAATAACTTCATACTTATAACCAATGTTTTTTCAATCCATCATCCTAATAGTAAAAATGATATCCCATTGTTCACGTAACGAAACTAAATTATTTATTTTTTAGAATCCACCATTTATTTTCATACAATATAATAATAATAATATAATATAATATGCCATTTGAATTCATCAAAGCACTTCCTTTCAGTAAAGTCTTTATACCTCTACTTGAAATTTTCCAGCTCAATCTAACTGGCTGGACTGTCTCCATTTTTTTTTTCCCGCCAACCAGAGCCATAAATTATTCTCCTTTGTCCTCAACTCAATTTTCACAGCTCTATCGCCACTCCAGCTCGCCATTCAATATCTTTAACCATTCTCTCTGATTCGGCCCCAATCAATAAAACAAATACTTGATATCGTTGATAAGCATACACTTAATGACATTCCTACCATCTGAACTATGTACTGTCTCTCACCTCTCCCCCCCCCCCCTCCTGTACCTTCCTACATTATGGGGGATGCGCGGAGACTTTCCCTACAAATCTTCCTTCTTAGGAAATAATGTCATTCGTACTTGTAACATATTTTCATAGACCTATTGTCACGGTTTCGGCCGAGGCTGCCTCTCTTCCTTGCTCGGGCAGGCTTCGGCGTTCGTCGTCTCCGGAATACTAGCTGCCACCGTTGAATGTTTCTATGTTCGTTTGCTTTTGTCTGATTGTTGTACACCTGTTTCTCGTTTAGTGTAATTAGTGTCCTATAAGTTCTCGTTGTGTTTTGTCTAGTGTTGTGTGTTATTGTTTTCACTGTCGTGGTTGTTGCTAGATGTATTTTGCATTTTGCTCGGTTGAGCTGTTCCTCCATAGTTTGGAGTGTTTTAGTCGCACCTGTTTGTGCGCGCGTATTTGTTTCGCCTGCGTGCGGAGTTTCGCCTTCGGGCTATTTAGTGTTTGCACTGTGAGTATTCACTAAAGTCTTTGGAATATACTTCTGCGTCCTGCGCCTGATTCCACCACCACACCCACCTACTACATCCCTGACAGAATAACACACCTTCAAGTATGGAATCAGCAGGAGCCGCAGCAGCCCAGGCGACGCTGGAGGAAAAGGTCCGGGAACAGAGTGACCAGATCCTGCAGATGGGGTCCGCTCTGCAGGAGGTGATCACCACCATCCGAGGCTGGGGGACGCCTCCACCGCCATCCTCTCTGCCAGCACCATCGGCCAGTCAGCCCGTTCCCGCTCCGGAACCCAGGGGAGTTCGACTCTCGCTCCCGAGAGCCTACGACGGGACCGCGGCCGGGTGTCAGGGATTCCTTCTCCAGGTGGAGCTGTACCTGGCCACCGTGCATCCGGCGCCCTCGGGACATGAGAGCGTGTCCGCCCTGATCTCCTGCCTTTCCGGGAAGGCGTTGGAATGGGCCAACGCGGAGTGGAGGAGGATCGACGCGGACACCATCACCTACGACGAGTTCTCCCGCCGCTTCAGGGCGGTGTTTGACCATCCTCCGGAGGGGAAAGCGGCGGGGGAGCGTCTGGTCTTCCTCCGGCAGGGGAGGAGGAGTGCCCAGGAGTTCGCCCTTGAATTCCGTACTCTAGCGGCGGATGCAGGGTGGAATGAGCGGGCTCTCATCGATCACTACCGATGTAGTCTTCGCGAGGACGTCCGTCGGGAGCTGGCCTGTAGGGACACCAGCCTCTCGTTCGACCAGTTGGTCGACATGTCCATCAGGCTGGATAACCTACTAGCTACCCGCGGACGCTCCGAGGGGGTCCGTCCATTTCACCCTCCAGCGCCTCCGAGCCGTGCCCCATGGAGCTCGGGGGCGCTGGCGCTAGAGAGAGGAGGGGTCGGCTTACGAGGGGGTCCATCTCCTGCACCAACTGTGGTCGGGGAGGACACACCGCGGCTAGGTGCTGGGGATGGCCTCCTAGGGGGAGGACGACAGGTCCCGCACTGGGGATTCCTTCCAGGTGAGTAGGCGCCCCACTCACCCAGAGCTCTCTGTTGCACATTTCTGTATACCTGTGCGTTTTCCACAGGTAGCACCTCATTCCCAGCATAAGGCGCTGGTAGATTCAGGCGCAGCTGGGAACTTTATTGATAAGAAGTTTTGTTTAGCCTTAGGGATTCCCCTTCTCCCTGTTGATGTCCCTTTCCCGTTCATGCCCTAGATAGCCGTCCGTTGGGTGCGGGCTTGAT
This sequence comes from Coregonus clupeaformis, assembly GCF_020615455.1. NCBI lineage: Eukaryota > Metazoa > Chordata > Actinopteri > Salmoniformes > Salmonidae > Coregonus > Coregonus clupeaformis. Next base: position 31,789,681 of record NC_059200.1, read on the forward strand.
CAGGGAGGTCACTGTGCCACTTAGGATGTGTGCGCAGGGGGGTCATCAGGAGATGATTCAGTTATTTCTGATCGACTCGCCTGCGTATCCGGTGGTGCTGGGCATGCCCTGGTTAAGTACCCACAACCCATCTATTTCGTGGCGGGAGAGAGCTCTGATGGAATGGTCTGCCCAGTGTGTGGGTCGATGTTTGGGCGTTTCGTAGGGGCTACCTCGGTGGAGAGTCCAAACCAGGTGCCCGCATTGCACGTTCCTCCTGAGTATGGGGATTTGGCTATTGCATTTAGTAAGTCGAGGGCGACGCGGTTGCCACCCCATAGGCAGGGAGATTGTGCGATAGACCTCCAGGCAGGAGCTGCGCTCCCACGGAGCCATGTGTATCCTCTGTCTCAGGAGGAGAAGAAAGCTATGGAGACTTACATAGACGAATCTCTGAGACAAGGATACATACGGCCTTCCACTTCCCCTGCGTCCTCGAGTTTCTTTTTTGTGAAGAAAAAAGGATGGTGGTTTACGCCCGTGCATCGATTATCGTGGTCTCAATCAGATTACGGTGAAGTACAGTTATCCACTCCCGCTGATTGCGACCATGACTGAGTCATTGCATGGGGCGCGTTTCTTCACTAAATTAGATCTCAGGAGCGCGTACAACTTGGTGCGCATCAGGGAGGGCGATGAATGGAAGACAGCCTTTAGTACCACCTCGGGCCATTACGAGTATCTGGTCATGCCATACGGGTTGATGAACGCTCCGTCAGTTTTCCAATCATTCGTGGATGAGATCTTCAGGGACATGCAGGGGCAGGGGGTGGTTGTGTACATAGATGACATTCTCGTGTACTCGCCTACCCGTGTCGAGCATGTGGCCCTGGTGCGCAGAGTGTTGCGGAGGCTGGTGGAGCACGACCTGTATGTTAAGGCAGAGAAGTGTCTGTTTTTCCAGGAGTCGGTCTCCTTTTTGGGGTATCAGTTGTCTGCGTCAGGGGTGAAGATGGAGGTAGACCGGGTGTCAGCCGTGCGTAATTGGCAAACACCAACCACTGTGAAGGAGGTGCAGCAGTTTTTGGGGTTTGCGAATTACTACCGGAGGTTTATCCGGGGTTTTGGACAGGTGGCAGCTCCCATCACGTCTCTTTTGAAGGGGGGTCCGGTGCGTCTGCAGTGGTCGGCCGAGGCGGACAGGGCGTTTGGGAGGCTGAAGGACCTGTTTACCTCGGCCCCGGTGCTGGCGCATCCGGATCCCTCTTTGCCGTTCCAGGTAGAGGTGGACGCAAAAGAGGCCGGTATAGGAGCCGTGCTTTCACAACGGTCTGGCGCGCCACCTAAACTCCGCCCCTGTGCCTTTTATTCTAAGAAGCTCAGTCCGGCGGAGCGGAACTATGACGTAGGGGACAGGGAGCTGTTAGCCGTGGTACAGGCCCTAAAGGTGTGGAGGCACTGGCTTGAGGGGGCTCAACACCCTTTCCTCATTTTGACAGACCACCGTAACCTGGAGTATATCCGGGCAGCGAGGAGGCTGAACCCTCGCCAGGCAAGATGGAATATGTTCTTGACCCGGTTTACATTTAAGATCACGTACATCCCTGGGTCGCAGAACGGTAAGGCAGATGTGCTGTCTCGGCGGTATGACACGGAGGAGAGGTCCGTGGAGCCCACTCCCATACTGCCGGAGTCGTGTCTGGTGGCACCGGTAGTGTGGGAGGTCGATGCTGAACTCGAGCGGGCGTTACGCACCGACCCTAGTCCACCGCAATGCCCTGAGGGTCGGAGGTACGTTCCGCTCGAGGTTCGGGATCGATTGATCTATTGGGCTCACACGTCACCCTCCTCTGGACACCCTGGTATCGGCCGGACAGTGCACTGTCTTAGTGCCAAGTACTGGTGGCCCACGTTGCGAGGGATGTGAGGGTTTATGTTTCCTCCTGCTCGGTGTGCGCCCAGTGTAAGGTGCCTAGACATCTGCCTAGGGGTAAGTTACTACCCCTGCCCGTTCCACAACGACCATGGTCTCACCTCTCGGTGGATTTCCTTACTGACCTTCCTCCTTCACAGGGGAACACCACTATACTGGTCGTTGTGGACCGGTTTTCTAAGGCCTGTCGTTTGCTCCCCATGCCGGGTCTTCCTACTGCCCTGCAAACCGCCGAAGCACTATTCACCCATGTGTTCCGGCACTACGGGGGTACCCGAGGATATTGTGTCTGATCGGGTCCCCAATTTACCTCCAGGGTCTGGAGAGCCTTTATGGAGCGGTTGGGGGTCTCGGTGAGCCTCACCTCGGGTTACCACCCGGAGAGTAATGGGCAGGTGGAACGCGTGAACCAGGATGTGGGTAGGTTTCTTAGAACATACTGCCAGGACCGGCCGGAGGATTGGGCAAGGTACGTTCCCTGGGCCGAGATGGCCCAGAATTCCCTACGCCATTCTTCCACTAACCTAACCCCTTTTCAATGTGTGCTAGGTTACCAGCCGGTTCTGGCACCTTGGCAGCAGAGCCAGATCGAGGCTCCTGCGGTGGATGAGTGGGCGCGGCACTCGGAGGAGACATGGAACGCTGCACACGTCCACCTGCAGCGGGCCCTCCGACGTCAGAAGGCGAGCGCCGATCTCCACCGCAGTGAGGACCGGTGTACGCACCTGGTGATCGAGTCTGGCTCTCTACCAGAAACCTGCCCCTCCGCCTGCCCTGTCGGAAACTGGGTCGGCGGTTTGTAGGGCCATTTAAAGTCCTGAGAAGGTTGAACGAGGTGTGTTACAAATTACAACTACCCGTTGAATATAAAAGTATTAACCCCTCGTTCCATGTGTCTCTTCTCAGGCCGGTGGTAGCTGGCCCACTCCAGGAAAGTGAGATCAGGGAGACTCCTCCGCCCCCATTGGACATCGAGGGGGCACCGGCGTACTCCGTGAAGTCCATCTTGGATTCGAGACGTCGGATGGGGGGTCTCCAATATCTAGTGGAGTGGGAGGGGTACGGTCCGGAGGAACGGTGCTGGGTGCCGAGGAGAGACGTTTTGGACCCGTCTCTCCTGACGGAATTCCATCGTGGGCACCCGACACGCCCTGCTCCGCGTCCTCCTGGTCGTCCCCGAGGCCGGAGTCGGCGCACGTCTGGAGCCGCGTCAAGGGGGGGTACTGTCACGGTTTCGGCCGAGGCTGCCTCTCTTCCTTGCTCGGGCAGGCTTCGGCGTTCGTCGTCTCCGGAATACTAGCTGCCACCGTTGAATGTTTCTATGTTCGTTTGCTTTTGTCTGATTGTTGTACACCTGTTTCTCGTTTAGTGTAATTAGTGTCCTATAAGTTCTCGTTGTGTTTTGTCTAGTGTTGTGTGTTATTGTTTTCACTGTCGTGGTTGTTGCTAGACGTATTTTGCATTTTGCTCGGTTGAGCTGTTCCTCCATAGTTTGGAGTGTTTTAGTCGCACCTGTTTGTGCGCGCGTATTTGTTTCGCCTGCGTGCGGAGTTTCGCCTTCGGGCTATTTAGTGTTTGCACTGTGAGTATTCACTAAAGTCTTTGGAATATACTTCTGCGTCCTGCGCCTGATTCCACCACCACACCCACCTACTACATCCCTGACACCTATCTAGAATACTACTAAAGCTATCTAATGCAACTTTTAATACACGTAAAAACTCTCTCTCCCTACACCCATTCCCCATTGAATAAGTGCGTCTTCCTAGTTACCCCCCAACCACGCCTCAAATCTTCCATTCAGCATTAACCAACCAAATACTAAGTAGTATCCGGTTATCATTCATACCAGCCGTTGAATTCCCTCATGCACACAGATTTCACCTTATGCCATTCAAATGCCCAACAAAACATAATAGTTCAATGGAACCCTCTATTGGCTCTCTACTATTTATACATTACTTCTATAACCACTTTAGTTATGGTCCGATTACCCATTAAACCTTATCACATAACCTTATCACCTAATCAAACAACGGCACAACCTTAAACTCATATCGGCCGGCTGGTAGCCCAGTAACCAAGAGCACCGTGTCAGCAACCGAGAGGTCGCCGGCTCCAACTCCCGAGCCGACCAGGCGAAAAAATCTGACGATGTGCCCCCGAGCAAGGCACCCAACCCCCACTGCTCCTGCAAGTCGCTCTGGACCAGAGCGTCTGCCAAATGACCAAAAATGCAAATGTAAATATTCTCTACTTTCTCACTCATGATGTACGTCTACGTTTGGGTGAGAAAGTTAATACGTATATATCGTTGGAATTTTATAGGTACCTCTCAAATAATCGCTTCGTGGTGTTTTTAGCCAATTCTTAATCGACACGAATCATTTCTTCAAACATTTTACCCGTTGAACCAAAAAATAGACTGTCCTATCTCCTACACTGCCCTTTCCTTTACCCCTGCAGTCACGATGGTTATGACCTGTTCTGTTACAGTATTTACACGGGGCCTTACACTCCCTTGCCAAATATTCCTCTTTGTTACAGTTAAAGCACTTCCTCTCTCCTTCGCGCTTCAAAAAGACCCTCGCTGTCTCTAGCCCCTCCCCTCGCTGTTTTTTCAAATCCGTTCCACAGTTTACATGCACCTTCTTAATCATAACTTCTAACTTTTCCACATCGAGATGCCCAATAAATCCATACCTCTTCTCCCAAATGGATCCATAAAACATATTTCTTAGATCTCTTCCTAACATATATCTTTCATCCCCCGTTAATTCTCGGACCTCTTTATAATATTTATTTCCCATGGTGGGAAAATAAGAAATCCCCCCGTTTAGTAATAATTCAATCCAGAATTATTTTCCTAGGAGTTATTATTTAATGCGTCTCTTGAGCCAATGTTATGATCTGCTTTTGTAATTAACCATTTAAATTATCTAACCCGTAACCCAGAGTTCTTTTTAAAACTCCGGTTTCATGAAAAGGGTCAGATAACCATTTTTTCTCACGCGATCTAATTCAGTCCCTCCTTGAAACAATTATCACGGATTTTGATGGATCATCAAGTCTCACACGTATACAACATTATACGATCATTTTCTAACACTATCCGTAACCTAGAGGTCGTAACTGCTCCAGTTTCATGAAACAGACAGAGTTAGAGCAAATCCCCAGTTGTTTACGCGACTTTTGACCTGTTTAATGTATCTATCGCACACGACGAAAATTATCCCCCTTCCTGTTTATGTTGTAAAGACTGTATCTCGTACAATCTCAATATTAACTAGATTATTTTGGTAATAGCTATTTACCTAGGGTCAATTACGGACCCTCCTTCCTTCCATCATAATAATAATTATTTCCTTTGAGATTTTGGTAACTATTCTCTGCCCTTCACAAGAATTACTATTCTTATACAAGTTCAAATCAATTAACCAAATCCATGAATAAAAATTACTGACCTTTTCCTTGTAGTTTGTATTTAAATGCTTTTTCAAACTCGTTAACGTCTTTATCGTTCATAAGAGTAATCACCGGCCTGTTTATAACCTTAACGTCGAAGGCCAGGACTATTCTCCACGGATGCAATCACCCGCCCGTGCACGGTTTCGGTGTCCTTAGAACGACAAAGACGTATTTAAGCTCCGCTCGAAGGACCACTTGTCACGAGAATTTCTATCTCTAATTCAACCTAAGCTTGAATCATTACCAGAGGTTGTAAGGCTCTGGTTTTAATCATAAATGATTCAAGGTCCACAACCAGCAAGAATGATCTGTATTTTTATTAATGGAGAGCTCTGGCGCCAAAACCCATACACTCCTGTTTTATACCCCTTGACACACAAAGGCACTTTGCTCCGCCCACCTTTAGGAGGCTTTTTTTTACCCGTTTTCTCAGTCCCCTTCACCCTGGAATGTTTAGTCCCGCCCCCCTCTGTTAGTGGGTTGCCACTACATTATAACTCTAACACCGTTCACACATTTATACTGTATTTGGGGTGAAATCCTTTAGTCATTATTCTTAAAATACAAATTAATCTAACAGCTCGTTACCTGTATAAAAGACACCTGGGAGCCAGAAATCTTTCTGATTGAGAGGGGGTCAAATACTTATTTCCCTCATTAAAATGCAAATCAATTGATAACATTTTTGACAAGCATTTTTCTGGATTTTGTTGTTGTTATTCTGTCTCTCACTGTTCAAATAAACCTACCATTAAAATTATAGACTGATCATGTCTTTGTCAGTGGGCAAACGTACAAAATCAGCAGGGGATCAAATACTTTTTTCCCTCACTGTACGAAGTACTTTAAAGTAATTTTACTTAAGTACTGTACACCTCTACCAATTAGTGGAAAAAATATCATAATTGTGCTGCCTGTCTAAATGCAGCCATTAATGTGGCTTGTGCATCTAGACCTGAGGCTATGTCTACACTTGACAGTTCATGCAGCTTGTATTCTGATTGTAGAGTTTTTAAAATATGTTACCCCTTTTTTCTCCCCAATTTGTGATCTTGTCTCATCGCTGCAACTTCCCAACGGGCTTGGGAGAGGCGAAGGTCAAGTCATGCGTCCTTCGAAACATGACCCGCCAAGCCGCGCTTCTTAACACCCGCTTGCTTAACCCGGAAGTCAGCTGCACCAATGTGTCGGAGGAAACACTGTTCAACTGATGACCGAAGTCAGCCTGCAGGCGCCCGGCCCGCCACAATGAGTCGCTAGAGCGCGATGAGCCAAGTAAAGCCCCCCCGGCCAAACCCTCCCCTAACCCGGACGACACTGGGCCAATTGTGCGCCTCCATATGGGACTCCCGGTCATGCCCGGTTGTTACACAGCTTGGGATCAAACCCCAGGCTGTAGTGACACCGCAACACTGCAATGCAGTGCCTTAGACCGCTGTGCCACTCGGGAGGCCCTGATCATTGAGTTCTGATCACTGAATTCCTAACACGTCATGCGTCTACACCTACATTTAAATGTGTCTACCGTGTCCACGTTGTGTCTGGATTCCATTTTCCCGTGCTATATTGAAATGCCAGTATGCATTCTGCAAATGGTGGAACAGGCTAAATCTGATAATAACACAACGACTACTGTAGCCAACTACTGTAGCTAGCTAGCCAACAAACCTCTGACAAGCCAGCTAGCGAGCAAAGCTAAAGGGATTGCAAACAGGTTAGCATAACTCTTGCCAAACAATAAATCGTTTTCCTAATAATGCTGGCTAGTATTTATGAAGCCAGCAAACACTTTCCTCACATGCTAGGAACGTATTTCCTCCAACGTTTAATGCAAAAATGCAATTTCAGAATGTGGGGGGGACATGCCCCCACCCCTGTCCCCCCCGCCGTCCCCCGTGAAAGTTGCGCCCCTGCTAAAATCTAATTAGAATGAGGAGGTGTTTTTTGGTGCAACAGTAACATTAGCCTATAGGCCTTCTCTGCTATGCTATTATATTCGATTTTGTTATGTAAAATACTAATTCATCGTTATGTGATCTTGCGAGACATTGATTCAGCTTTGATCTAACTTTACTGAACGAGCACCTTTATGGGAAGTGTTAATCTTCTATTTGTAATAATAATAATAGTAATAACTGATGAGTAGGACTTTTAGACGTAGGCAACAGATCTCGATGAGTGTTATTGTAAATGATTGGAGTGCCCTTCATGGTTCTGAAAGGACAGCGCTAAATAAACTTTGATTTGATTTGCTTGAACACATGGTTACAATACACCCTATTACAGAATAAAATAAAATAGAGGTGTGAACTACAGTGGGGGAAAAAAGTATTTAGTCAGCCACCAATTGTGCAAGTTCTCCCACTTAAAAAGATGAGAGGCCTGTAATTTTCATCATACGTACACGTCAACTATGACAGACAAAATGAGAATAAAAAATCCAGAAAATCACATTGTAGGATTTTAATGAATTTATTTGCAAATTATGGTGGAAAATAAGTATTTGGTCAATAACAAAAGTTTCTCAATAGTTTGTTATATACCCTTTGTTGGCAATGACACAGGTCAAACGTTTTCTGTAAGTCTTCACAAGGTTTTCACACACTGTTGCTGGTATTTTGGCCCATTCCTCCATGCAGATCTCCTCTAGAGCAGTGATGTTTTGGGGCTGTCGCTGGGCAACACGGACTTTCAACTCCCTCCAAAGATTTTCTATGGGGTTGAGATCTGGAGACTGGCTAGGCCACTCCAGGACCTTGAAATGCTTCTTACGAAGCCACTCCTTCGTTGCCCGGGCGGTGTGTTTGGGATCATTGTCATGCTGAAAGACCCAGCCACGTTTCATCTTCAATGCCCTTGCTGATGGAAGGAGGTCTTCACTCAAAATCTCACGATACATGGCCCCATTCATTCTTTCCTTTACACGGATCAGTCGTCCTGGTCCCTTTGCAGAAACACAGCCCCAAAGCATGATGTTTCCACCCCCCATGCTTCACAGTAGGTATGGTGTTCTTTGGATGCAACTCAGCATTCTTTGTCCTCCAAACACGATGAGTTGAGTTTTTACCAAAAAAGTTCTATTTTGGTTTCATCTGACCATATGACATTCTCCCAATCCTCTTCTGGATCATCCAAATGCACTCTAGCAAACTTCAGACGGGCCTGGACATGTACTGGCTTAAGCAGGGGGACACGTCTGGCACTGCAGGATTTGAGTCCCTGGCGGCGTAGTGTGTTACTGATGGTAGGCTTTGTTACTTTGGTCCCAGCTCTCTGCAGGTCATTCACTAGGTCCCCCCGTGTGGTTCTGGGATTTTTGCTCACCGTTCTTGTGATCATTTTGACCCCACGGGGTGAGATCTTGCGTGGAGCCCCAGATCGAGGGAGATTATCAGTGGTCTTGTATGTCGTCCATTTCCTAATAATTGCTCCCACAGTTGATTTCTTCAAACCAAGCTGCTTACCTATTGCAGATTCAGTCTTCCCAGCCTGCTGCAGGTCTACAATTTTGTTTCTGGTGTCCTTTGACAGCTCTTTGGTCTTGGCCATAGTGGAGTTTGGAGTGTGACTGTTTGAGGTTGTGGACAGATGTCTTTTATACTGATAACAAGTTCAAACAGGTGCCATTAATACAGGTAATGAGTGGAGGACAGAGGAGCCTCTTAAAGAAGAAGTTACAGGTCTGTGAGAGCCAGAAATCTTGCTTGTTTGTAGGTGACCAAATACTTATTTTCCACCATAATTTGCAAATAAATTCATAAAAAATCCTACAATGTGATTTTCTGGATTTCTTTTTCTCAATTTGTCTGTCATAGTTGACGTGTACCTATGATGAAAATTACAGGCCTCTCTCATCTTTTTAAGTGGGAGAACTTGCACAATTGGTGGCTGACCAGGGGCGGTGTGTTCATTAGGGCGATATGGGCGACGCACTGCCAAACGGGAAAAGGAAGAGATTTTTTTCTAATCAATTATATCACGGCAACAGTAGTTATCAGTGTTCTAATCTAGACGTCTGATCTGCCACTAAATGTCCAATCAGGCTAAAGTCGTGCTTCAAATGGCCCCGCCCCTTTTGGGGCGATTTCAGTCAGGTTGAAAATCGCCCCAGAAGTCTCTCATAGACTCTCATGTAAAATCTTTTTTTTTCAAATATCAGAGCTTTCAATACAATCTCTATGGGTTCCGGGAGGGCTTGCACTTACGTGCTTTCGTCATACGTAACATAACCATGAACGTAACTAAGAAAAGAGCGGGTAGCAGCGTCAATCAATTCACGTACTACTGTCAAGATGGCTAGCGTTCAGTGCAACTCGATTGTCTCTTTGAAAGAAGTTCCTTTTTGTCGGCGAACAAATCAAGATAAATTGGCAACGAAACAATTAGGACCTCCCAGACCAAATTTAATAATTCAACAGGTTTCTACTAAAGGGGGAAAGTCCTACACCCGAGGATTTTCCAAAAATTGGTACGAACGAAAAACCTGGCTAGCAGGCTGCGATGTAGCTAATGCAGTCTTCTGCTACCCCTGCTTACTCTTTCACCCTGAAGGCGGCACGGCAGACAGCACCGCTTGGACAGCGACTGGTGTAACGGACATGCACCATCTTTCAGAAAAGATTAAGAAACATGAGCTGTCAAAGACCCACATGGATAGCTGTTTGAGATTGTCTGCTTTGGGGAGAGTGAACATTGCCACTCAACTGGATGAGGGATACAGGCTAGCTGTCCGCCGCCACAACGATGAGGTTAGCAAGAACCGCCACATCCTCAGCCGGCTAATCCAGTGTGTGAAGTTTTGCGGAGTGTTTGAGTTAGCTTTGCGAGGCAAAGATGAAACTGAGGGCTCCACCAACCCTGGTATTTTTCTTGGACTTGTCAACTTTGTGGCACAATTAGATGAGGTGTTTTATGGAAATGCATATTGTTTATGCAGTGTTGAGGAATGTGAAAGAACACCCTTGATTATTTTTACTGTGATAACTTATTTTGCTTTTGTAAGCCAACACTTTTGAGATCAGTCAATAAATGCTTCTGGTATTGACTTATATGCTGCCCCTGTCTTCATGTTGTTGCTGGACATATCTTTTTTAAAATGTGTGTAGGTCACCTAAATCATCAGAAAAATTGCCCCCCCCGAGAATTTTTTCAGGAGCCGCCACTGTGGCTGACTAAATACTTTTTTTCCCCATTGTATCAATTCATTAAATTTATTTGCATAGATTTAATCAATAAATCTATTGACCAAGTAGTGAACATAAATTATTACTATATAGAATTGCAGGAAATTCGTTTTAAAACAGCCATAAAATCAAGCTTTTGGTGTGGTGTATTCATGCATCTCAATAAACTATAACCTAAATGCATTAGTACCTCCAACTTCGCCTAATTTACATGAGCATTTTCCCACCCCAATATTTTTCTTCAGTTTTATGAACATAAACGCAGACACGGTTCATTTAGATATTTTTTTCAACCTTCTGATGTTCTTAACTTGTCAAGCCTCCAAAGGGCCTCTGCAGTTCTCCTTGTTGAAATATTTTAAAAAGCTCCAAATGTAAAGGCAATGCAGTGATGGCAGGGAAGATTGTAATAATAACAGGTCAGTTTGAAAAGATTTTGTCCTTTAAAAATGACCTTTTTAAATTGAATTATAGCTTGCCTATACTAAAATTGTTGGACATTTTCTTAAAGTGGCTGCTATCAGCAGTAGAAACAATAGCAAAGTGTTTTACCCATGTTTCGGTAAAAAGCTGAGGGATGGGGATGGAGAAATATAAACACTCAAATTCATAGACAGGGCTATCCATGATATCACAATTATAGTTTTAACCATGTTTTGAGACTATATAGTGTTTGTTTACATTTACTTTGTTTACAAACAGGGGAGTAAAACAAGCTTATATTTTGGGTTCTGATGCGGTGCGACAGTTGAACTAAGCTCATGAGGCATTTATAAGTTATATTCTTCAAGAATACTTGGGTACATACAATACCTTCAAATTAGTGGATAGGCTATTTCAGCCACACCTGTTGCTGACAGGTGTATAAAATCGAGCACACAGCCGTCCAATCTCCATAGACAAACATTAGCAGTAGAATGGCCTGTACTGAAGAGCTCAGTGACTTTCAACGTGGCACCATCATAGGATGCCACTTTTCCAACAAGTCAGTTCATCAAATTTCTGCCCTACTAGAGCTGCCCCGGTCAACTGTAAGTGCTGTTATTGTGAAGTGGAAATGTCTAAAAGTAACAGCGGCTCAGCCGCGAAGTGGTAGACCACACAAGCTCACAGAACGGGACCGCCAATTGCTGAAGCATTTAAAAATCGTCTGTCCTAGGTTGCAACCCTCACTAACGAATTCCAAACTGCCTCTGGAAGTAACGTCAGCACTGTTTGTCGGGAGCTTTATGACGTGTAGCCAAACACAAGCCTAAGATCACCATGTGCAATGCGAAGCGTCGGCTGGAGTGGTGTAAAGCTCGCCGCCATTGGACTCTGGAGCAGTGGAAATTCTCCCCGTTCTCTGGAGTGATGAATCACACTTCACTGTCTGGCAGTCCAGCAAACAAATCTGGGTTTGGTGGATGCCAGGAGAACGCTACCTGCCCCAATGCATAGGGCCAACTGTAAAGTTTGGTGGAGGAGGAATAATGGTCTGGGGCTGTTTTCCATGGTTCGGGCTAGGCCCCTTAGTTCCAGTAAAGGGAAATGTTAACGCTACAGCATACAATGACATTCTAGATGATTCTGTGCAAAAGTTTGGGGAAAGCCCTTTCCTGTTTCAGCATGACAATGCCCCCGTGTACAAAGCGAGGTCCATACAGAAATGGTTTGTCGAGATTGGTGTGCAAGAACTTGACTGGCCTGCACAGAGCCCTGACCTCAACCCCATCGAACACCTTTGGGATGAATTGGAACGCCGACTGCGAGCCAGGCCTAAATGCCCAACATCAGTGCCCGACCAGCAAAGCGGGGACCAACTCCATATTAATGCTCATGATTTTGGAATGAGATGTTCGACATACTTTTGGCCATGTAGTGTATCATTAATTTTTAAGTCCAAAGTAGCAACTGCTGATTGCCCCTTTAATCAAATAGAAGGAACTGTTTTAAATGGCGGCAGGTAGCCTAGCGGTTAAGAGCGTTGTGCCAGTAATCGAAAGGCTGCTGGTTCTAATACCTGAGATGACTATGTGAAAAATTGGTGTGCCCTTGAGCAAGGCACTTATCCCTTATTGCTCCTGTAAGTCGCTCTGGATAAGAGCGTCTGCTAAATGTAGAAATGTGGTGTCATCTGTGTTGCTGTCTCATGCATCCTTTAGTAGGCGATACTATTGTACCTCAGTGCTTGAATCAAGTTTTAATCAGGTTTGTTTTGCACTTCTGGAACTGTCCATGTCTTGTTCTCTCTATAAGTGGCAACACTGGCATTGGAAAGCCACTGCTATGGAGCTTGCCAGGAGGGGTGCAAGAGTAATCCTGGCATGCCGCAACCAAAAGAAAGCTGAACTTGCTATAAGTGATATAAAAAGGGTATGAGAATCTTATGAAAATCAATTATTCCTAATTTGTTTTAGAATATCAATTAGTTAGATGTATCATTTGAAATAATTGTGTGCCTGTAAATATAGGCCTAACAAATTGTGATTTGTATTTCAGGAGATGGGCAGCACTGATGTGGTGTACATGCAGTTAGACCTGGGGAGCCTCCAGGCAGTGCATTCTTTCACTGAGACCTTCCTGAAGACAGAGACTGGATCTGCTCATTAACAATGCTGGTTAGTGGTCATATTCTTTTTTTCTCTTAATTGTATTAAAAAGAAGACATGAGTGGAAAAGGGCTATTGGACTGTATTGCACCATCTGTGATCTCTCCCTCAGGTCTGGTGGCGGATGGGCGCACTGCTGATGGCTTTGGTATTGAGGTCAACCACCTTGGCCACTTCCTGCTGACCTGTCTGTTGCTGGACCACCTGAAGGAGGGCACTGGGAGCCGTGTAGTCACACTAGGCTCCATGGCCTGTCGCTGGGGAAACATTGACTTTGATGCCCTTGTCACTAATAAACACCTGGGCACCGGGAGGTAGAGCTGGCAGTTCTTCCACACTTACTGCAACAGCAAACTGTGCAATGTTCTCTTCAACCACAAGCTGGCCAAGAGGTTGAAGGGGACCAATGTCACTTGCTACAGTGTTCACCCAGGTTGGTAATTTCCTTCAAGATGATTAAATGGTAGATCTGTCACTATGAACAACAATGAGTCCCTCCCATACTACCTCGCCTCACTTCTAAATTAGAAATCTAGTAACTATTTTTTATTTTTTATTTCACCTTTATTTAACCAGGTAAGCCAGTTGAGAACAGGTTCTCATTTACAACTGCGACCTGGCCAAGATAAAGCATAGTAGTGCAATAAAACAACAACACAGAGTTACATATGGGGTAAAAAACATAAAGTCAGAAATACAACAGAAAATATATATACAGTGTGTGCAAATGTAGCAAGTTATGGAGGTAAGGCAATAAATAGGCTATAGTGCAGAATAATTACAATAGTATTAACACTGGAATGCTAGATGTGCAAGAGATTATGTGCAAATAGAGATACTGGGGTGCAAATGAGCAAAATAAATAACAATATAGGGATGAGGTAATTGGGTGGGCTAATTTCAGATGGGCTGTGTACAGGTGCAGTGATCGGTAAGGTGCTCTGACAACTGATGCTTAAAGTTATTGAGGGGAGATAAGAGTCTCCAGCTTCAGAGATTTTTGCAATTCGTTCCAGTCATTGGCAGCAGAGAACTGGAAGGAATGGCGGCCAAAGGAGGTGTTGGCTTTGGGAATGACCAGTGAGATATACCTGCTGGAGCGCAGACTACGGGTGGGTGCTGCTATGGTGACCAATGAGCTAAGATAAGGCGGGGATTTGCCTAGCAGTGATTTATAGATGGCCTGGAGCCAGTGGGTTTGACGACGAACATGTAGTGAGGACCAGCCAACAAGAGCGTACAGGTCACAGTGGTGGGTAGTGTATGGGGCTTTGGAGACAAAACGGATGGCACTGTGATAGACTACATCCAATTTGCTGAGTAGAGTGTAGAGTCGCTCTCAAGACTGGTTGCCACTAGAGGTTCCACGGGTCTCCTCTGAGTTAGGGAAGGCTGCTTTCAGTTACTATGGCCCTCAGTCCTGGAATGGCCTACAGGTCACTCTAAAACTTGATTATTTGGTCCCAAAATGTGAATTTAAGGCTCTGTAAAAAAATGTGACCAATGAAAACTGCACTTGTTTTGATTGATTGTATATATTTGTTTTTACTGCCCTTTTGAATGTAACATAATTTATTTGAAATGTTGTAACTGTAATTTTGTAGTGATCATGCTTGAATTGTTGCTCACATAGCTTGAACTGTTGTTCTCAGGGCACCTTTGGAAATGAGACCCTGGTCTCAATGGGTTCCCTTGGTTAAATAAAAGTGAATAAAATACACTCTACAAGTCATGGGTTACAGGCTAATGGTGTGCATTTTACTGTGTTGGATAGTTATCAGTTCAACTGTATTCTTTCCATTAACCCACATCTCTATTATGTTTGGCCCCTGTAGGAGTAGTGAAAACTGAGCTATCCTGAAACTGCAGCTTGTGGCAGAAATTCATCATCGAGCCAATAGCCAGACTGTTGTTCCTGGATCCAGAATCCGGTGCCCAGACTACACTCTACTGTGCCCTCCAGGAGGGCATCGAGCCCCTGAGCGGACGCTACTTCTTCTGCTGTGCAGCACAGGACGTGGTTGCCAAAGGCAAAGACGACGCTGTCGCAAAGAAGTTGTGGGAAGTTAGTGAAAGGCTGAGTGGCCTGTTTTAAGGTAAAGGGGACACTTTTACATACTGCTACAAGACTTAACCATTCACTTATGGACAATTAATTTTAGCAATTTGCCCTTTTATTCTTTTTCTTTTTTTAAATATTTTGTATTCACAGAAAATTGAATACATAACATTGTATTGTTCATTTTCCCTCTTTTTGTCCCCCCAGAATACCTTCAAACACATTATAAAAGGAAAGGAAATACATTCAAATTAAGTTGCATATAAAAAAACTAAAGCAAAAAGTATTGCCCTTTTTTTATTCTGTTGTATTATGGTGCCTTTTCATACAATTACGATCTGAGGCTTTTGGTATTGTTCAGTCAGTGCTGAGAAATAAATTAACAATATTTGGTGGTTTACAGATCTGGGGGAAAATGCTCCTTGTATGACTCTATTGATTAATGTGACAAGAAGAAACTGCTCACACTACACCATTGATGTTGGTGACATTGATATCCACCTTTTTGTGGCGTGTCTTGTATTGACGATGATGAGTGTGCAGTAAGTGTGCCTAGGACAGGTCCAAAGACTTATGTAGCTCTTGTAGAAATGGTTTGACTTATTATAATAAAAATGATACAAGGGATTGATTTCCCTAGGCGTTGCCTTATTGTTGCCATCACCTGTAATTTCAAATAGAATAGAGCTCTATCGGATATAACACAGTGACTAAATCCAGCATGTTACCTACCGCACTAGCAGTGTTGGAAGCTACTCTGAAAATATATAGTTTAACAAGCTACCAATTACTTCACACTGGAAGAAGTTAAGCTACACCAAAGCTACCCTTAAGGAAAATATAGTTTACTTAACTAAAGTTTCTTAGAAAAAAATTATTCAATACTTTGTGAAAAAACATCCGAAATGTCATAGACTACAAATTGCAAGAACAGATCACTGTAGTCAGATGTTAACAGAATGTGTGATTTAGCCTACTGAACACAAAGTGAGAATTAGGCAGGTCTGATGCTGAAAAATAAAGGAAATTCTTCCCTATTTCACCCGTATTTTATTTTAGAAAAAAAAGTAGTGTGTAGTTCCAGTAGTTATCAATGCCACTACATGGCAAAACAGTTATTAACTACTGAAATCACTACTAATATTTGAATTTAGTTAAACAAGCTACTGCAACATGTAATTTAGTTACTAGTTGAATTACATGTAGTTCACTTCTCCCCAACACTGCGCTAGTGAATGTAATGGGCATATGCATGTAGTGTAATTAAACTGCATACTCAAACAGATTAGCTACCTTGTATACAGTGCATTTGGAAAGTATTCAGACCCCTTGACTTTTTCCACATTTTGTTACTTTACAGACTTATTCTAAAATGGATTCAATAAAAAAAAAATCCTCAATCTACACACAATACCCCATAATGACAAAGCGAAAACAGGTTTTTAGATATGTTTGCAAATGTATTACAAATAAAAAAACAGATACTGTTTACATAAGTATTCAGACCCTTTGCTATGAGACTCGAAATTGAGCTCAGGTGCATCCTGTTTCCATTGATCATCCTTGAGATGTTTCTACAACTTGATTGGAGTCCACCTGTGGCTTCAATGCCATACAACACTCCTTCAGTAGCCTCCAACTGCTCTTAAACACTAGTAAAACTAAATGCATGCTCTTCAATCGAACGCTGCTGGCACCCGCCCACCCGACTAGAATCACCACTCTCGACGGGTCTGACCTAGAGTATGTGGACAACTACAAATACCTAGGTGTCTGGTTAAACTGTAAACTCTCCTTCCAGACTCACATTAAGAATCTCCAATCCAAAGTTAAATCTAGAATCGGCTTCCTATTTCGCAACAAAGCCTCCTTCACTCATGCTGCCAAACATGCCCTCGTAAAACTGACTATCCTACCGATCCTTGACTTTGGCGATGTCATTTACAAAATAGCCTCCAACACTCTACTCATCAAATTGGATGTAGTCTATCACAGTGCCATCCGTTTTGTCTCCAAAGCCCCATATACTACCCACCACTGTGACCTGTACGCTCTTGTTGGCTGGTCCTCACTACACGTTCGTCGTCAAACCCACTGGCTCCAGGCCATCTATAAATCACTGCTAGGCAAATCCCCGCCTTATCTTAGCTCATTGGTCACCATAGCAGCACCCACCCGTAGTCTGCGCTCCAGCAGGTATATCTCACTGGTCATTCCCAAAGCCAACACCTCCTTTGGCCGCCATTCCTTCCAGTTCTCTGCTGCCAATGACTGTAACGAATTGCAAAAATCTCTGAAGCTGGAGACTCTTATCTCCCTCACTAACTTTAAGCATCAGTTGTCAGAGCACCTTACCGATCACTGCACCTGTACACAGCCCATCTGAAATTAGCCCACCCAACTACCTCATCCCTATATTGTTATTTATTTTGCTCTTTTGCACCCCAGTATCTCTATTTGCACATAATCTCTTGCACATCTAGCATTCCAGTGTTAATACTAATTGTAATTATTTTGCACTATAGCCTATTTATTGCCTTACCTCCATAACTTGCTACATTTGCACACACTGTATATATATTTTCTGTTGTATTTTTTGACTTTATGTTTTTTTTACCCCATATGTAACTCTGTGTTGTTGTTTTTATCGCACTACTATGCTTTATCTTGGCCAGGTCGCAGTTGTAAATGAGAACTTGTTCTCAACTGGCTTACCTGGTTAAATAAAGGTGAAATAAATAAATAAATAAAATAAATATCCCTGTTAGTAAGCATTTCTCCTTTGCCAAGATAATCCATCCACCTGACAGGTGTGGCATATCAAGAAGCTGATTAAATAGTATGATCATTACACAGGTGCATCTTGTGCTGGGGTCAATAAAATAACACTCTAAAATGTGGAGTTTTGTCACACAACACAATGCCACAGATGTCTCAAGTTTTGAGGGAGTGGGCAGTTGGCATGCTGACTGCAGGAATGTCCACCAGAGCTGTTGCCAGAGAATTTTGTCTTTTTAGGCCTGTGGGCATCCTAGAGCACAACAACCAACATGTTCGTGAGAGTCTCACCTTTCCACAGAAAAGTGTGTAGCCCAAACTGTTTGGATGCTACAGACCGAAGTTGGCAGATCAGATGTACCAACTTCAGACTAGTCCCAAGACGCTTGTGAGGGGTCATAGAGCAAAACAGAGAACACCATCGTGTTCATCTTTCCATAGAGGGGTCATAAACTCTACAGACGATTTTGTGAGAAGACCGATTTTCGGGATGTTTTACGGTCTGACAAACATGCTCTAGCTCTGTCACCTTTCAACACAGATGCGGAAGTGCGACATCAGCTGATTCAGTGGATTAAGACGCATCCAATGCAAAAAATACCCATATTTTTTAGTTTAAATGGATACATTTTTAAAGGGATTTTTTGTATTATGCTATTTAGATTTCGGGGGTGGGGCGAGGGAATAGACTCTAGGGGTTTTTAATGCATTCATCTCGGTTTTCATTTGAAGCATATTTTTAAACATTACTTGTTTGTTTCATTTGCAAAGACATTGGCAACTTTTTATTTCTAGTCAACTTTGTTCTCAAGTTATCGGTGGTCACAGAGAGACGGATAAACCATGTGATTCAATGTTTAGCGGAGATCTTCTGTGTATAAAGTGACGCTGGAGGGCAAAAAAAAGCATCCAACGATGCACTTAAACTGTTCTGTGAGTGGTCTGGGGCAGGCATTAGATTATGAGCGTTTAAGTGCAACGTTAATAACGATGGTTTTGGGAAACAGCTCGGAGGTTTAATGATGCGAAGGTTCTAACGATTAATTTAGCCTTAAGAAGCTTTTGGGAAACCGGGCCCTTAACTTTTGCTTAGTCTCGGAGTGCTCTCATAACTTAAAAACTACTCAACAATGTTGTTGCAACAGCTAGGGCCTGCCTTTGTCTGTGTGAATGGGTGAGCTGGGATCTTGTCAAATATTTTCACTCTCAATCATTCTATTGAAAGATTAAATAAGATTATCTTATGTGAGGCACACTTACCCCAAAGTATAATAATACAACTCAAAAACATAGATGGATATAAATTTAACCAAAACTACAATTTAAAAATCCTGTTTCATGACATGCAATATCAAATATGAACACTAGAGTGTAGTGTTGATTCTCGTACTTGGTATTTTGACCTTCTGAAGGGTGAAGAAAAAATATAGTTTACTTCCTGGAGGAGGCGGAGTCTTGAAACAGATCTGGCTAGCAAATGGAGTAGGTGTTGAACGATATTGGTCTGGATTTTTCGAAAAGCACAAACAGAAACGTAGCTACATATCGAAACGAGTTAGCGTAATATGTAGTTTTAATTCAGGTAATCTTATATGTTAAAGCTTTGTTTTTACAACGTGGTGTCCAGTCTGCGTACCCTTTAACAAGCTGGCTAGCTACGTTAGCTAGCTTGCCGTGCTGGATGCTGAAGGACATCTGCGTGACTGATGCTGGTAGGCTCTCGTTTATTTAATTGTCATCTTCCAGTTTCCTCAAAGTTGACAATCCAGTCACAGTAGCTATAGATCCATTCATGTCTTTTCATTTTAAGAACATGGGGACTTGGAATTTGGTTTGTCAGTGTTCCAGGATGTTTGTCAACAGTAGACTGTTGAATTTGGTATCAGAGTCAGACATGAGAGTGGGTTCTCACTTTGCGTCCTACCATTGCACTAGTGCTCTCCTCTGGCCTAAGGACAGCAGAGCCAATCCAGCAGAGAGGTGGAAACACAGTGTTATAACCAGCTCTGGTCTGCGACATAGGCCTGGTGTGTCTGAAGTAGGACAGTACAAAGCCAATGGTCAGTCTGAAGACATACAGGATGACCCAGAGACTCCAGCCTCCAGAAAGGTCTGGAGGAAAGAGACCGCAGTATCCCGGAAGAGGAAGCCCAATGCAGACAGCAGAGTATCATCTGAGTTCCAGAGAGATCCCCCAATCCACTGGGAGAGGAAGCCCAATGCAGACAGCAGAGTATTATCTGAGTTCCGGAGAGATCCCCCAATCCACCGGGAGAGGAAGCCCAATGCAGACAGCAGAGTATCATCTGAGTTCCGGAGAGATCCCCCAATCCACCGGGAGAGGAAGCCCAATGCAGACAGCAGAGTATCATCTGAGTTCCAGAGAGATCCCCCAATCCACCGGGAGAGGAAACCAAATACAGACAGCAGGGTGTCATCTGAGCTCCGGAAGCTCAGCCTGGATGACTTTCCAGAGGAGTGTGAGAGGCTAGTAAAGGACTCCAGAGAAAGACTGTCCAAAGAAGAACACATGAATTATGAGACATTGTTTGGCGTGTCTCCCTGTCTCCTGGCTCTCACCCAGGGCAGAAGGAATGCACACCGGTTGTTTGTGAAGGAGGGTGAGGCCTCTCGTAGGGCCTCCGTACGACAGGTGTGTGAGGAGGCCCATAGACGGGGTGTGCCGATCCAGAGGGTTAGTAAGCAGGACCTGAACAAGATGTGCTCAGGAGGGGTTCACCAGGGCTTATGCCTGCAGGCCAGTTGTCTGGGTTACCTCACAGAGGACAAGACCTCCAAGCCCCCCAGCGACAGCAGTCACGTCCCCCTCTGGCTAGTCCTAGATGGAGTGCAGGATCCAATGAACCTTGGAGCCATCCTGCGTTCTGCATATTTTCTTGGGGTGGACAGAGTTGCTAGCAGTCTTCGTAACAGGTAGCCAGACCTAATATTCAAGATCTAACTTTATTGTTTTGTAAGAATAACTTTATTGTTTATGGCTGGAATATGTCGTCTCTTTGCTTCTAGCTGTCCTTTGACACCAGTCGTGAGTAAGGCCAGCTCCGGTGTAATGGAGGTCGTGAGAGTGTATGGCTATGACAAGCTCTCAGATATGCTGAAGGTACTGTACCTGTCTTAATGCATTTTAGCCTGGCCATGCACTGGTCAGCTTACTTTCAGAATCTCACTGTTTGGCTTGAGTATTTTCTGTATGTTATGAGTGAGCAAATGTTTTTAATTTTGTCTTTACTCTTCGCTGTTTTGACCTACAGGTAACTGCCAAAATACAGGAAACACTTGAGTAAATGAGGGATGCAAAGTACAGTACCTTCAGAAAGTATTCACACCCCTTGACTTTTTCCACATTTTGTTGTCAAGTAGACTGAATTTAAAATTGATTTAAATTTAGTTTTTTTGTCACTGGCCTACACACTACCCCATAATGTCGAAGTGGAATTATGTTATTTAACCCCTTTTGTTATGGCAAGCCTAAATTAGTTCAGGAGTAAAAATGTGCTTAAAAAATCACATAAGTTGGAGTTGCTTACCAAGAAGACAGTGAATGTTCCTGAGTGGCCAAGTTAAAGTTTTGACTTAAATCTCCTTGAAAATCTATGGCAAGACTTGAAAATGGTTGTCTAGCAATGATCAACAAATATTTTTTTTAAAGAATCATGGACAAATATTGTACAATCCAGGTGTGCAAAGCTCTTAGAGACTTAGCCAGAAAGACTCACAGCTGTAATCGCTGCCAAAGGTGATTTTTACATGTATTGGCTCAGGGGTGTGAATACTTACATAAATGAGATATCTCTATTTCATTTTCAATACATTTGCAAACATTTCTAAAAACATGTTTTCACTTTGTCATTATGGGGTATTGTGTGTAGATTGGTGGGGGGAAAAAACACATGTAATCCATTTTGAATTCAGGCTGTAATGCAACAAAATGTGGAATAAGTCAAGGGGTATGAATACTTTCTGAAGGCACTGTATATTGAAAGCAGGTGCCTCCACACAGGTGTGATTCCTACGTTAATTAAGCAATTAACATCCCATCATGCTTAGGGTTATGTATAAAAATGCCCAGTTGCCCATTATTTTGGCTACCATGGCTAGAAGAAGAGATCTCAGTGACTTTGAAAGAGGGTCTCAATGGAGCATAGTGGGGTTTAAAGGGTGTGTGTGTCACCAGATCTCAACCCAATTGAACACTTATGGGAGATTCTGGAGCGGTGCCAGAGAAAGCGTTTTCCACCGCCATCAACAAAACACCAAATGATTAATTCTCATGGTAGAATGGTGTTGCATCCCTCCAATAGAGTTACAGACACTTATAGAATCTATGCCAAGGCGCATTGATACTGTTCTGGCGGCTCGTGGTGTCCTAACGCCCTTTTAACACACTATGTTGGTGTTTCCTTTATTTTGGAAGTTACCTGTATATGGAGCCAACTGTAAACATCAACTGTTAGGGGTTGTTGCTGTTTGATAGTCCTCACTAGCTGATGACCATGGTCTGTTCTGTGCAGGTGAAGGTGGCACAAGGCTGGCAGGTTATTGGCACAGTGGGAGCTGAAGCAGAGAACTCCCATGTTCCTGTCATGAAATGTTCCAAATTCCAGATGACCAAACCTACGCTTCTGCTGATGGGTAAGTATGTCCTGTGTGTGTGTGTGCGCCTGTGGACCATGCGTGTGAGTTTTATTTGCTTGAGCTTTCCTAACTCCACCCTGCTGTGTCCTCCCTCAGGTGGTGAAGGGGAAGGCTTGTCCCGGGAGCTGCGTCTGCAGTGTGAGGCCCTGCTCACCATCCCACCCCGCAGAGATCTGCACCCTGGGGTCGAGTCCCTCAATGTCTCTGTGGCTACAGGTACAGTACACCACTAGACCCTCTGCATTCATTGTCTCTGAAAAAGAAAAGAGATGGAATACTTCATGTATGCTCTCATTCAGTGTGATTTAACCATCCCATTTCTTCCTCTCACCCCCTCTGTTCTCCAGGCATCCTGCTGCACACTCTGTTGTCATCCCGTAGAGGTGGCCATTGATGACCGACTTGACTACACAACTCGATGTGTTTACTTTGGAGGCCCTCGCAGGGCTTAATGACTGGACTTACTTCATCAATTAGCAATCAGGGTCTCTGAGAAGCCTGGATGGCTGATTTGATTGTGATGGGGCAGCTGATGTGCCCTGGCTGTGCTGCTCTGCACTGCTCTGGACCTTCATGCTAGCTAATTGTCTGAATGTAAACATAGTATTAAGTAATGAAATTAAATAAAACCTTGTCTACTCAGTCATTGGATTCTTTGCAACTTTCTAATGTTAGCTGCTTGGGTTTTTAAGACTTTTGCACATGTGGATGTTGAATCCATAAAAATACAAATGTTTATGAGAATGTGGTGCCTGGCGAAAGAGCTACTGTTGTGCAGTTATCAGAATGGGTCAGTGGCTTCGGTTCAGCTAAATTGATTGCAAATGCTGGTTTTGAATTGAAAGGGAGGGGAATGGCCACATGCTCTGGGCTATTGCTTCTGGTCAGTGGCTATTGATAGGCAACATTTGCCCTTTTATCACTGGGGGCTCATTTATAATTAATGTACACACATCCATTTGTGTGTGTATAGTTTGAACATTATATCTTCAGGATTTATCAGAAGTTTAATTGTTAGGACTTGTTTTTTATTGGGCATATATTTAGCAATTGCCTCAGACCATACATATGCTTATGAATTAGATTGAATGGTTTGACATATTTATCTGTTTTTGCTTGCTTACATCCATTGAAAAAAATATTTGTGGGAATGTAATTATCTCTCTACAGAGTAAATCTTCGAACATTACAGTGGTAGCTGATGAATCATTCAATATATGAATAGCTTTATAACCAGACCTATTTGTTATTTCCCATTGTGCTGTAGTGCTTGGCCATACAACCAGGGCGGAGGAGGGGCTGTGAATTGGCCTGAGGTACTTGGTTAAATTTATACTGAACAAAAAATATAAAACGCAACAAACAAAAGATTCCAGAAACTTTCTATACGTACAACAAGCTTATTTCTCTCAAATTTTGTGCACAAATTTGTTTACATCCCTGTTAGTAAGCATTTCTACTTTGCCAAGATAATCCAACCATCTGATGGGTGTTGCATATAATGAAGTTGATTAAACAGCATGATCATTACACGGGTGCACCTTGTGCTGGGGACAATAAAAGGCAACTCTAAAATGTGCAGTTTTGTCACAACACAATGCCACTGATGTCTTAAGTTCTGAGGGAGCGCGCAATTGCCATGCTGACTGCAGGAATGTCCACCAGAGCTGTTGCTAGATAATTTAATGTTCAGTTATCTACCATAATCCACCTCCAACGTCATTTTAGAGAATTTGGAAGTATGTCCAACAGGCCTCACAACCGCAGACCACGTTTAACCACACCAGCCCAGGACCTCCACACTTGGCTTCTTCACCTACAGGATTGTCTGAGACCAGCCCCCGGGACAGCTGATGAAACTGAGGAGTATTTCTGTCTGTAATAAATCCTTTTTGTTGGGAAAAATGTATTCTGAATGCTGGGCCTGGCTCCCAATTGGGTGGGCCTATGGCCTACCAGGCTTACCCATGGCTGCATCTTTGCCCAGTCGTGAAATCCATAGATTTGGGCGTAATTTATTTATTTCAATTGACTGATTTCCTTATAAGAACTGTAACTCAATAAAATTGTTGAAATTGTTGCATGTTTAGTTTATATTTTTGTTCAGCATAATTATGAAAAACAGGAGCCATTGTCTCTCTTAGCACTAGAGTTTTGATAAGCTCTGCACACTCGTCAACATGCACACAGTAAATTGGTATTGATTGCTTTTGGCATGTTCAATAGTTATCGATCAAGGGGAAGCAGAGTCCTTCAGCTGACTGCTCGCCTGGAGCTGACACTATTCTTGGGGTAAGTCAAATGTCTACTTGACATCTGGCAGTGGATTTCATTGGGTTATTGCTCTCGTAGTGTTTGCTGCTAGGGCATTGAGATATTATGAAGTGGTAACTAATCCACATGCAAATTAAAGTAAACTGTTAACATAACATTTTGTTTGGGTGTAAAGGGAAATGTAATTGGCTGCTGCTATTCCCTCTACTGTGAACTCTATACTTTCTGTTTCAGGGAAGGCAAGAATAGCTTCCTATGCCATTCCATCTCCAGGCCAAAGTTTTACGAGCTCCTGACCAATTATGCAAAACACATTTTTGCGCTGATAGTACCTTTTTTTGTACGTAATGTTTCCGCCATCGTTTCCTATGATCGAAAATAGCTTCTGGACATCAGAACAGCAATCACTAACCTTGATTTGAATGAATAATTCTACTTCAATGACTCGGCCGCACTGGACATATTGCTCACCCAGGACCAGGTCCTAATCCCCGACACACTGCTCACCCAGGACCAGGTCCTAATCCCCGACACACTGCTCACCCAGGACCAGGTCCTAATCCCAGACACACTGCTCACCCAGGACCAGGTCCTAATCCCAGACACACTGCTCACCCAGGACCAGGTCCTAATCCCAGACACACTGCTCACCCAGGACCAGGTCCTAATCCCAGACACACTGCTCACCCAGGACCAGGTCCTAATCCCAGACACTGAAAACCTCACAAAATGTTGTTCAGTGGCGGTCAGTGCTGTTTAAGATGAGGGAGGACGGGTTTTTTTTCATGAGCATGGCCTTATTTCTATTACAGCATATTGGATGACTGTCATTCATATTTATTTCACCCAGTTCAATGTAACAGCGATAGGTTTAGGCTACTACATGATACTCTAATTTTCCCTATACCCATCATGACGTTGCTACAACCTAGCCTATGAATGAAAGTTTACAACGTAGGTGCACACAGGTTGAGAGACACATTTGAGGTGACAAACAGTGACATTCAATACCGCCTTGCACACTCTTGCCTGCATCTAGCTGATATAGGGTGTAATCATTAGTCCAACAGTTCAGTGGTGACATGTCAATGTTGGTGGGGCAAACAAAACAAAAAAAGTGGGATGCATGCCAGCAAAGCCACTACACAACACAACACTAAACAATGCATTAATTGTACTTTAACGCTGATAAACGGTGCCCACAAACTGTTAGGGCCTACATAAAGCTGTCCCAACAGCAGTCCCAACAGCAGTCCCAACATCTTACCACTGCTACACCTGGCTATCAGCGGAGCCTTGTCTGGCAGTGAAACAGTTAATTCAGCCTAATTTACTGCCTTTAAAAAACATAGCTGATATGACTGACTTGCTTAAACAAATGTGTTTTCTAATGACAATTGAGATGCACAAACTATGGCATAAGGGGACGACAAGCGGATAAGAGGCAATCCGTAATTTCGATTAAGACAATGAGTGAGCTAGGACAGACGTAGTCAATATAACTATTTGTTTAGCACTTTTGAAATGTACAGCGACAGAATTCAGAACATGGGCCGTTCTTACAGTGTTCTCCCTGTACACCAAGTCAGAACTGTAGGATAAATAAAGGGGGCATATAAGCAGACAATGAAAGCTCTTACAATATTCGATGATGACATTTCTCTAAAACAGGTTATTGGCTACATACTGAGTCAGAACAGTAGGCGAAATTAAGAGAGGTAAAAATAGACCAGATTATTAGGGTCAGGCACATGGGCTACTAACAGCTTACTACACAACATACACCTAGTATTACTTTCTTAGCTACAGTATACATATTTCCCTGGCATATTACATATTTTATGCAGCAGCATACAATACATTTTTGGACTCACCTTGTTGTGCTGTGCTCACTTGAACAGGAAGGTGGCATGGCGGTCCTTCATGGGCAAATTTTGTCATCAAAGTCTGGCATTCTCTGGATTTATGGTGCTTTCAAGACAACTGGGAACTTGGAAAAAAACAAGGTCGAATCATGATGACGTCATTGATCTTCAGGTCGTAGCTCTAGAAAGAGGCCCGAGTTCCGGATGTACAATTTCGAGTTGGATGACCGTTGAAAACGTATTTTCCCAGTCGGAGCTCGTTTTTCCATAGTTGCTAGTTGTCTTGAACTCACCGAAGTCAGATTTCGGAGTTCCGAGTTAACATGCTTCATTGACAGCATGGCCAATGTTGAATGTTTATCATTTTAAACTTGGAAAAGATACCCTTAATCCCAGATTTGGGACCACACAGCCACTCCACTGAATAGCAGGCTAGTGAATGCTTTGCAATGCTTGCAGTTAGCCACTGATTCCTTCCAAACCACTCATTGTTGAATTAGCGATTTCCAACTTGTTGTGTAATGTTTATATCCAATGGCCAATGAGCACGGATACGTTTTTATCTATAATTTCTCTTCATTATTTCTCTTCATATGACAAGGATTAAAAAGGATTTGTCAGTAGATTGTCGACTTGATTCATGATGATGACTGCTAGCTAAGAATTTGAAAGTATGATGTTGACATGATCAGTCCAATCAAAGCTACTGTAGATATAACATGATTTGACGTCATTTTATCTGTGGCCAATGACCTTGAGCCTTCTTGGATGAGCACTTCTAATGTAACTCTATGGCAGCACCCTAGGGGCTTGAATTGTCGAGCTCTACCCTTAGACTTGGCGGTGACGTACTGTCCCCACGAGTGACAGAACACTGAGCTAATCACGGCGCAACTAGAGAACATTACCAACACCTACTCTCCATATTTTCCACTGTCTGCCCCACCACCACAGAAAGCACTGAGCTAGGCTGAAACACCTGCATTTTGGAGCTGCCTTACTCAAGAAAGTAAAAAATAAACCATGTTTGTATGCAGCTTTATTAACTCAAAGATTTAAAATTTTTATTTTACATTGTTTGCAAACTGATATGTGACATGTATTAATGCCAAAATAACATGAAAAACAGGCAAGCCAAAAAGAATGTGGGGCTCAAAACAGGGTCACCACTGCAACAGTTGCAAACAAGAGTTTCTGTTGGACAAATTCAGGTATGTTTATCCCCGTTTTGTTCCGTTTGCTTCCGTTTAATAAATGTTTTTCAACACAGTTGGCGGAATGAATACACCCCTGATCACGCGTAAACACAGTTCACTTTCACAGCAGCCATGTTGTATTCCTTCTCGCATCTATGCGCTCTCCTCCTCTTACCTTGTACCTTCGCTTGTGGACTTCAATGCACAACACATCAGCTGTATGTGACCAGAGGAAAGAAACGTTCCAAGCCAAACCGCTACACACAGCTTACATCGTTGTCACCATATTAGCTAAAGTAACGTCATAATCAGCATAGCTAATAGAACTAAGGCCTTAGTAAACCTGCTACAATCACGCAGTAACGTAACAGTGTACAGTCAGTAAGCAGTTACACCGGTGGGCCCCGGTGGCACTAAATGAGTAAAACCAAAAGCTTACCTTGACTTGGAAGAGTTCCAGTGTTGTGTTGAAAAATCATAGCCAGCTAGCTAACATAACATCCCTCTGTTTGAGCAGGGTGTTTCAGTAGGCTAAACTAGCTAGCTGCATTTGCTAGCTAAGTAAGTGAAACTGAAAGTGAAAAAAAAGACAATCTCTCTCTCTCTCTCTCTCTATTTCTCTCTTGCTTCTTCATTTTGGAATAAATTAATTTGTTAAACTCTTCAACTACTGTCTTTCTCTCTCTTTGAGTCAACTACTCACCTTATTTTATGCTCTGCTGTGCTAGCTAGCTGTAGCTTATACATTTTAGTCATTTAGCAGACGCTCTTATCCAGAGCGACTTACAGGAGCAATTAGGGTTACGTGCCTTGCTCAAGGGCACATCGACAGATCTTTCACCTAGTCGGCTCAGGGATTAGAACCAGCGACCTTTCGGTTACTGGCACAACGCTCTTAACCACTAAGCTACCTGCCGCTTATATTTCAATAAATGTTCTGATCCTTTGATTGGGTGGACAACATGTCAGTTCATGCTGCAAGAGCTCTGATAGGTTGGAGGACATTCTCTGAAAGTTGTCATAATTACTGTCTAAGTCTATGGAAGGGGGTGAGAACCATGAGCCTCCTAGGTTTTGTATTGAAGTCAATTTACCCAGAGGAGGACGGAAGCTAGCTCTCTTACGGCTACACAATGGTGCTACCCTACAGAGTGCTGTTGAGGCTAATGTAGACCTTCTTTGCAAAATAGTGTGTTTTAATCAATTATTTGGTGCAATACACTACCAGTCAAAAGTTTGGACACACCTACTCAGTCAAAGGTTTTTCTTTATTTTTACATTGTATAATAATAGTGAAGCCATCAAAACTATGAAATAACACATATGAAATCATGTAGTAACCAAATAAGTGTTAAACAAATCAAAATATATTTGAGATTTGATATTCTTCAAATAGCCACTCTTTGCCTTGATGACAGCTTGGCACACTCTTGGCATTCTCTCGACCAGCTTCAGGAGGTAGTCACCTGGAATGCATTTCAATTAACAGGCCTGGAATGCATTTCAATTAACAGGTGTGCCTTCTTAAAATATAATTTTTGGAATTTCTTTCCTTCTTAATGCGTTTGAGCCAATCAGTTGTGTTGTGACAAGGTAGAGGGGGTATAGAGAAGATAGCCCTATTTGGTAAAAGACCAAGTCCATATTATGGCAAGAACAGCTCAAATAAGTGAAGAGAAATAACAGTCCATCCTTATTTTAAGACATGAAGGTCAGTCAATACGAAACATTTCAAGAACTTTGAAAGTTTCTTCAAGTGCAGTCACAAAAACCATCAAGCGCTATGATGAAACTGGCTCTCATGAGGACCGCCACAGGAATGGAAGACCCAGAGTTACCTCTGCTGCAGAGAATAAGTTCATTAGAGTTATCAGCCTCAGAAATTGCAGCCCAAATAAATGCTTCACAGAGTTCAAGTCACAGACACATCTCAACATCAACTGTTCAGAGGGGACTGTGTGAATCAGGCCTTCATGGTCGAATTGCTGCAAAAAAAACACTACTAAAGGACACCAATAAGAAGAAGAGACCTGCTTTGGCCAAGAAGCATGAGCAATGGACATTAGACCGGTGGAAATGTGTCCTTTGATCTGGAGCCCAAATTTGAGATTTCTGGTTCCAACCGCCGTGTCTTTGTGAGACGCAGTGTGGGTGAACGGATGATCTCCGCATGTGTAGTTCCCACCGTAAAGCATGGAGGAGGAAGTGTTGTGGTGTGGGGGTGCTTTGCTGGTGACACTGTCTGTGATTTATTTAGAATTCAAGGCACACTTAGCCAGCATTGCTACCACAGCATTCTACAGCGATATGCCATCCCATCTGGTTTGGGCTTAGTGGGACTATGATTTGTTTTTCAACAGGACAATAACCCAACACACCTCCAGGCTGTGTAAGGGCTATTTTACCAAGAAAGAGAGTGATGGACTGCTGCATCAGATGACCTGGCCCCCACAATCCCCCGACTTCAACCCAATTGAGATGGTTTGGGATGAGTCGGACGGCAGAGTGAAGGAAAAGCAGCCAACAAGTGCTCAGCATATGTGGGAACTCCTTCAAGACTGTTG
The DNA here is from genome assembly GCF_020615455.1 of Coregonus clupeaformis. Lineage (NCBI taxonomy): Eukaryota > Metazoa > Chordata > Actinopteri > Salmoniformes > Salmonidae > Coregonus > Coregonus clupeaformis. Next base: position 31,820,227 of record NC_059200.1, read on the forward strand.
GAAAAGCATTCCAGGTGAAGCTGGTTGAGAGAATGCCAAGAGTGTGGAAAGCTGTCATCAAGGCAAAGGGTGGCTATTTGAAGAATCTCAAATATAAAATATATTTTGATTTGTTTAACACTTTGTTGGTTATTTCATAGTTTTGATGTTTTCACTATAATTCTACAATTTAGAAAATAGTAAAAATAAAGAAAAAGCCTTGAATGAGTAGGTGTGTCCAAACATTTCACTGTTACTGTGTAAGGGTTGGTGTGAGGTGTGACCCAGGTGCGGTGCAGGTTAGACAGTAGGCAGTAGGCAGAGATGGTGAAACAAGGAACTTTACTGATTGTCCCGAAGCCAGGATACAAAAGAAATGACTTTACACGAAAAAGAAAGGCAGAGCAAATAAGACTAAAAAAAAACAGGCAGACAGCCAAAAATACGAAATACTAACTATGACTAAAATAATATATAAACAGGGAGAACACTTTTCACGTACATGTCCATACGTCCCGCGATCAGACACTGATTAGTACTGCTTGGCATAGTGAAACTAGCAGAGAAAACTGAGCAAGGGAACACAGGGAAGTGAGGGCATAAATACACAGGTGAATCAGATAGACACCAATAGGAAGATGATTAGTCCCAACTGTGAGTGAGGAGGTGCCTAAGGTTGTCGGAGGATGACACCTAGTGGGTCGCTCCGGAACTGTGACCCACTCCTGTAACAGTACTGTATATATTTAGTATAGTTATATCTAAAAAATATAACTTTTTAAATGTTTTAACATTTTTATTTTTATAAAATGTATTGAGGAGGATGGTCCTCCCCTTCCTCCTCTGAGGAGCATCCACTGATGTAGTTATAATATATGCACAAACTGTTCCAAACTGTTTCGGATGGGAAGCTTGCAGACACCTTTAAACCTTCCACATGCTTCGGTTCGGCGGGTGCCTAGACGAACTCAGCTAGGCGAACCGAACGACTGTGCTCGCATACTCCCTTAAAAGACCTTTGCTTGAAAAACGAGAAACTAGTGGCAATAATACTGTTTGTCCATCTTCAGACGCAGTAGTCAGTATACACTTCCTCAAAATAGTAACAATTAATCGAAGATATCCTCCTGATTCCTGCTTACAAGCAAAAACTCAAATAGGACGTACCAGTGACACGCTCAATTCGGAAGTGGTCCGATGATTCGGATGCTAGGCTACAGGACTGTTTTGCTAACATACACTGGAATATGTTCTGGGATTCATCCAGTGGCATTGAGGAGTTTACCACATCAGTCACCGGATTCATTATTAATTGCATCTACGACGTCATTCCCACAGTGACCGTACGTACATATCCCAACCAGAAGCTATGAATTACACGCAACATCCGCACTGAACTAAAGGCTAGAGCTGCCACTTTCAAGGAGCGGGACACTAACCCGGATGCTTATAAAAAATCCCACTACGCCCTCCGACGAACCATCAAACAGGCAAAGCGTCAGTACAGGACTAAGATCGAATCCTACTACACCGGCTCTGATGCTCTTCGGTTGTGGCAGGGCTTGCAAATTATCATGGATTACAAAGGGAAACCCAGCCACGAGCTGCCCAGTGACACAAGCCTACCAGATGAGTTAAATGCCTTCTATGCTTACTTCGAGGCAAGCAACACTGAACTATGTGTGAGAGCACCAGCTGTTCCGGATGACTGTGTGATCACGCTCTCCGTAGCCGATGTGAGTAAGACCTTTAAACAGGTTAACATTCACAAGGCCGCAGGGCCAGATGGATTACCAGGACGAGTACTCAAAGCATGCGCTGACCAGCTGGCAAGTGTCTTCACTGACCCAGTCTGTAATACCTACATATTTCAAGCAGACCACCATAGTCCCTGTGCCCAAGAACGCCAAGGTAATCTGTCTAAATGACTATCGCCCTGTAGCACTCACATCTGTAGCCATGAAATTCTTTGAAAGGCTGGTCATGGCTCACATCAACAACATCATCCCAGACACCCTGGACCCACTCCAATTTGCATACTGCCCCAACAGATCCACAGATGACGCAATCTCTATTGCACTCCACACTGCCCTTTCCCACTTGGACGGAAGGAACACTTGAGAATGCTGTTCATTGACTACAGCTCAGCATTCAACACCATAATGCCCTCGAAGCTCATCACCAAGCTAAGGTCCCTGGGACGGAACACCTCCCTCTGCAACTGGATCCTGGACTTCCTGAGACTCTAGCCACCTAAGCCACATACTGTTCTCTCTGCTACCGCACGGCAAGCATTACCAATGCACCAAGTCTGGAACCAGCAGGACCTTGAACAGCTTCTACCCCCAAGCCATAAGAATTCTAAGCAAGACCGCTAAATAGTTAAATATTTGGCTACCCAGACTACCTGCATTCACCCTTACTTAGTTATCTCAATTACCTCGTACCCCTGTACATCGACTCGGTACTGGCACTCCCTGTATATAGCCATGTTATTTTCTACTCCCTGTATATAGCCATGTTATTTTCTACTCCCTGTATATAGCCATGTTATTTTTACTCATTATTATTCATTATTCACTATTTGTATTTCTGCATTGTTGGAAAAGCACCCGTAAGTAAGCATTTCACTGTTAGTCTACACCTGTTGTCTACGAAGCATGTGACAAATAAAATCTGATATGATACCTGGCCTTTGTGTTGTAGTTGGATGTTGATAAGGTGTTCTGAGCATAGTATGAGCTTAACATCTGGCACTGATGCTGTAGGTGTTATATTGTATAACACACATTTTATCAGGTCATTATAACAAAGACACTAATAAGGAGAGATTTCTAAAGTGTTTGAACTGTCTTATGTCTTAGCACGCTTTGTGCCTGTCTGTGGTCCTGTTCTGATATGAGATGTGCATTGTCTAGTGGGGTTGCTCTGAACACTCAGGGAGCGGTCACCTGCTGTTTTCGGCTGAGCTTGCATACTGATGCAGAGGCACCAAGCAGCTCTACCTATTAAAATGTAAATTCCCTATGGACTCAGTGGGACCAGACTGTGGAGGAGGAGAGAGGGGATCTGCTCAAGGGTTTCGGGGATGTGTCAGCTTGTCCCCTTCACTTCACATGTTAATCACAGACAGACAGGCCCATATGTCTGCTGCCACTGACCTGGAGGAGATGTGTGGAGCACAAAAAAGCAATTAGAAAAAAATGTAGCTGCTGCTGATTTATAACTGCAATTTCTCAGAATTACCCTGGTCTTTTAAGACATTACTATTCTGTTTTTGACTTGGATGTTTATGAAGGAATTTGAATTGGAAGGCCCATGTAGTGGCTTATGTAGTAGCCATGGTAGTTGTGTAATTAACAGTGATACATTTTTTCAGAAGTTATTTGGTAAATTATTTTACTTACCACACATCTGCTGTGCACTTGCTCATCATGTTCTGAAGAAAAGTGGGTGATCACACAATCAAATAGGGGGAGTTTTTTTGTGGGGTAGTGGAGTTTTTTTTATAGCTTTTTGAACCAAGGGGTCAAATATCATCATTACAACTTCTCTCTTTGCTCTTGTCAACAAATACTGTTATTATTTCTGATTGGAAATAACACAAGGACTCTTATAAAGGCACTGAACCTCTCTGAGCTGCAATTGTGTAAGACAACATTTGTACAAGAGCGGCAATGGAGTGCATAATATTGTTTTTTTCCAAATCTAGGCACACCATTTTTTTATCCTCAATAACATGGACCTCTGAGCCACAGCAATTTGAGGTGGAATGAAATGGTCAGTGGTCACAAAATGACTTTGTTCTCTGAAGGCCCTGAATTTATAATCATTTTACGCTGAAATGACTCCTGGAAGATGAGCTCTGTGGATTGAAAGGAACACTTCACCATGGCAGTAGTGTTGGTCAGAAATTTGATTCATCCATCTGTTGATCTTACAAAGTTGGTGACATTTAAGCATTGATACAAACACAGTTTTGTATTTAGCACAAAATAACATGAGTAGGACGAAGCCCTCTATAATGAACTGGTGTGTTGTGTTCTACTGAGTATAGGGTGATGGTAGCAGGATGGGACTGTAGTGAACAATTACTGTAGGGTCCTCCAGTTCTCTATTGAACATGGGCTGCTCTACACTACACTCAGTCTCACTGCTGCCTCCCCTCTTATCATGACGGATCCCTAAGTGGCCCTGCTTGCTGCTGTTTGATTGCAGTCACAGGGTTGGTTGGCTACGCCATGTTCTCCAGTTGAGAGACGGACATCTCTTGTGCTCTTCTCGAGGTTGAGCATTTGGTTGGTTTTTAGTGTAACCTAAGTTCTACGTTTTGTCTATGTAACCTTGTTTTGCTCAATCAAACACATGTATTAAATGCCCAAAACCCACAACCCACATTTAATTGAACGGCACAATAATTATGGTTCTGTCTAGCACCCACTGACCCCTGCTGGTCTGTCACAGCCATGAGGTTGCCCAGGCTTGCCTGTCTTTTGATGGTGATGGTGAAAATGTAGAGGTAGCCAGAGGGAAGGCCAGTGCAGGCCCATGGAGGATGAAGCTGATATGAAAATGTAAATGCAGGTTTGAGCATTCTTCCTGCTGCTTGTTTCAATACTCGGTCGGGCTCCTGTGGTCATGGCAGTCAAGAGCAGCGCACCTGGCTCTGTATTTCAATTGATGCCCCCTCAATAGGAAGTGCATGGACTCACATGGAGCCCTGGCCTCTGTGACAGCTCTGTCTCACTACAGCCAACAGCGATAGAAAGGTCAGTGTCACATATCAGATAGTTCATTTTCAGCACAGGGGAGAACATAGACTTACTGTTTCTGACAAAGTCGTCAAGCTCGTCATTTTTGAGGTTTTTCAATTCATAACTATTTCAGTGCCTGTGTACTGTCCACAATGATTATTTGTTGCAACAGGGTCATATTAATTTTTTCTATGGGCGTAGTTATTTTTCTTTCTTAACCATGTTCCATATTTCTATGACCCATGTGATTTAGTAAACATGTGGTCTTTACTGTAGTTTGGTATGTGTTGCTAAATGTGTAGTGTCTTACCCATTAGGCTACCTATCCCCACCAGGCTCACCCTAACAGATGGAGACAGCTTCTGTAATTCTGAGTCCAGCCCCACCATTCTCAGATAAGGGTGTCACTTCCACCTAGGCTGATTGCCACTTTCTCTCTGTGTCGCTGGGGAGTTCAATACAAGGTGGAAAAGGTCATAAGCCAGTTTTTATCCCTGCTTCTCCCTCTCCCAAATGACTTGTCTGCCTCTGAGGAGAATGAGAAGGGACAGCGGGGGCGAACGGGGGCGAGCGGGGGGGATAATCCCCTGGACGCTGGAGAGGAATGCCAAAGAGGGAGTGGCACATGGGAGAGAGGAGCAGGGGGAGTGGCAGTGGTAGAGTTCTGAATTAGATGAGTCTTGAACAAATGATAATGAATTAGTGGGAGCACAGTAGAGGGGATGTGAGAGGAACAGAGGTAGAGGAGACTGCTGAAGGACTGGACAAAGAGGGGAATGGGGAGATGAAGGACAGCATCAAGAGTTTTGTCAGAATTGGTGTCTGTGTCCAAAGCACCCAAGGCCGATAGCCAAGACATCATCTGAACATATATGATATTGCAGGTCGAAGACTGATCACTTTTAGGCTATCTTTGAATTGTGTGCTTCTGTACGTCAGTGAGAACAGGTAGAGTGAGAGCCAGCAGGTGGTGCTCTCAGTCAGTACACCAGGGTGATGAAGGACACCTCTGACACTTAATCCAGCTCCATGCACCAGTGACTGGCTGCTTAGTGGGCGTTATGGAACTGGGCGGTTCACAATTAAACTAAAACGGGCTCCACTCGCAATCCAACGGAGACCACGACAGGACAATTAACCCGCTAATACAGTAGGCCATTAGACCTCCATTTCTGTGCTGGGAGCCCCAGGGCATGGGCCTGGCATGGCACTGGGGGATATTAGAAGAGATGGTTTAATGTAATGACCCATTCTATGATTTTTAGTGCAGAGAATGATTTATAGTGCTGTGTAAGTTTCTACATTATGTATCTCATGATCCAGCTTTACTCCTCAGTGCAGTGCAGTCTGTGTCCTTGGAATGCTTCAATCTCTTTGTTGTATACAATGGGGTTCCACCGTAAACAGTGCATTTTACTGGGCTGATATTTGAATGTCTGTATAGACATTTGTTGCAAAAACTATTTCTATAGATGAATCGATATCAATAGGCCAAGATCTTGGCTTGAAGACCAGTGTAGGTACACGTCAGGTGCGTTCGCAGTAGTTACTGTGAGAGAATATGAGAGAATTTTCTTGATACATTTTGCTCAGCCATTCCCCTCCATTGATCTCACTGTATGGTGGCTTAGGTAGGTTCTCACTCAACTAGTGGCGATAATAAATATTTACTATCTGTCTGTTTTCCACCTGCGCTGCATGTGAGATTTAACTCTGTTTTATCAGCTCTGACGGTTCAGCCAGGGGCTTCTTTCATTTTCTGCTTTTGTGTTTTTAGCTGAGATTGACAAGCCGCTCTCTCTCCCTCCCTGGAGCGGAGAGCAGCCCTGTTCTATTAATCTGTTTAATATGCCAGGGAAACAGTGGAGCGGGAGAACTGGCAGCTCGCTAATGGAATCTGGGCAGGTTAGAGCGGCCTTGCATATCAGACAACGCAGCGGCACAAGGTGGAGGCCAAATGAATGGCTTGCTGTGCACCGGTGTCGCATCGCCCTGGGAGACGGAGGGGGTCACGTCTCTCTCATCACCCTGCATTGTGACCCTCACCCTGGTGACTTTTCCTCAGAAAGACTTCCACACTCGTCCATTCTGTAAGAGAGTTACCTCCATTCTGTGGGGGTTTGGGGTACAGACTGGAGCACTGTCTACCTGTCTGGATTGGCTAGTTTGTCTGAAAACATGGGTAGACATCTTTCTGAGCTCAGGAGTTCACCCCCCAGTACCATTTGAATGATATTGAAGTAATGCAATAACATGCTATCCAAATCAAATCCATCTGTTACTGTTATAAATGTCAGTCCTCTTTGTCTATAGATGAGCATTGCATCTCCATCTCCTTTTCAAGACCGTTTAGAGCTCTATGCCATTTGCAGTGATGTCTCAATATGATTTCATAAATGTCAGCGGATGAACAGATGATGCCTGGCAGTCTGGGTTGCAGCAGGCTGTAGGATGCTCTTTACTCGGTTCTAGCCATATAATTAGTAGTCACTGGTCAGTACCATAGGCTCATAGAGGTGTTTGAAGAGTAGGATATAGACATATCCCCTCCCTACCACGTACCAGTCCTGCTGCTAAATGACCACACTCATTTCAACAAAGGAAAATGAGAAAGCCCTCATACATTTTACATGGCAATGTTTTAGTTCATTATGGGTAGTGAGTTATTAGCTAATTTGCTCTGTGAAATTCACAGTCACATTTACTGAGCTGGAATGTCATAAAGGAGCTGAATGTAGAGTGTGTTATAGATGGTGACCAGGAGGATGGGAGAGGTAGGAGATACAGTTAAACCCAGGTGTTGGAGCTGTGCAGACTGAGGAGACATTGTCAATTAATCAATTTAATACCAGTACAATACTAATTAAAGGTGTTACATATTGTTATAAAGGTGTTTATGTTTTTTAAAACCTACCTTTACTGAGAGTTTATAGTCTCAGGGCCCAGTGTGTGTAGCTTCCATTGAATGTAAAGTGATTTTCAACCTCCCTGTTCTATGATAATTTTGCATTAAAGTCTACTGTACAGTATATTCATTGTCATCAGATAAATTCCCAGAAGCCAAAAAAGTTAATTATTTATAATCACTTTGATAGCTTCATTTTATTTATCTTCATTTTTTCCCATGACTGCTGTGAAATCAGGGATTTTAGGGTTTGTCTCCCCCTGTCCTCTCCTCTCCTCCTTCCCTCCTTCACTCTCTGACCCTGTGCCAGGGACATCCATCCTCCAATTTTCATATGTGCAGCTCACCCAGCGGGCGGCTGTGCTGTCGCCTGTCAAGGCAGGCAGCCATGTCATACCACAACACTGTAGTTGTTGTTGAAAATTGCAGCCTCAGAAATCCATTTGGCACAAAACAAAGAGTGAACCCAGGCAGCATGCTAGTTCCTCTGGCATGGTGGTGTGTGTGTGTGTGTGTGTGTGTGCCCAGTTTCTCACTCTCCGTTGTCCACAGGGGGCCGGGGCTTCCCTAATGCCTCAAATTACTGAGACACATGTAAACAAATACCCTCTTAAATTAGCCCCTGGTCTCTGAGCCAGGCCTACCACTGGCATGGGTAATCCAACTGCTTTTTCATCACTTCTCCTCATCTGCATGGCACACAGAAATATACTGAACAAAATTATAAACCCAACATGCAACAATTTCAATGACACTCTAGATTGCCTTGGAATAAACACTTCTTTATTACAGCGATTTTTTTCAAATAGTGTCTGAGTGTATACAGTCTTTATCAAGTGTAATGTTACTAATAGCTTCTCAGTGTTTGATGCTCGTTGTAGCTAGGTTGCCAGCCTTATGAAATTACCATGATCCAGCATGTGCTGTCCGGTACATGGACTAGAATTATCAGTTGTCTGTGCATTAACCCACACTCATGCAAAATGTCTCAAGCAAGAATCAAGTCCAGTAAAGTATTATTTTTAACATTATCAAAGTATGTTGTAGGCCTAAAGAATTGCTCAAAATGTACACTACAAGTCAAAGGTTTTAGAATACCTACTCATTCAAGGGTTTTTCTTTATTTTTACTATTTTCTACATTGTAGAATAATAGTGGAGACATCAAAACTATGAAATAATACATATGGAATCATGTAGTAACCAAAAAAGTGTTAAACAAATCAAAATATATTTGAGATTTGAGATTCTTCAAATAGCCACCCTTTACCTTGATGACAGCTTTGCACACTCTTGGCATTCTCTCAACCAGCTTCATGAGGTAGTCACCTGGAATGCATTTCAATTAACAGGTGTGTCTTGTCAAAAGTTAATTTGTGGAATGTCTTTCCTTCTTAATGCATTTGAGCCAATCAGTTGTGTTGTGACAAGGAAGGGGGGGAATACAGAAGATAGCCCTATTTGGTAAAAGACCAAGTCCATATTATGGCAAGAACAGCTCAAATAAGCAAAGATAAAGAACAGTCCATCATTACTTTACGACATGAAGGTCAATCAACACGGAACATTTCAAGAATTTTGAAAGTTTCTTAAAGTGCAGTCGCAAAAACCATCAAGCGCTATGATGAAACTGGCTCTCATGAGGACCGCCACAGGAATGGAAGACCCAGAGTTACCTCTGCTGCAGTGGATACGTTCATTAGAATTATCAGCCTCAGAAATTCAAGAGTTCAAGTAACAGACATCTCAACATCAACTTTTCAGAGGACACTGTGTGAATCAGGCCTTCATGGTCGAATTTCTGCAAAGAAACCACTACTAAAGGACACCAATTAGAAGAAGAGACTTTCTTTTGCCAAGAAACATTAGCAATGGACATTAGACCTGTGGAAATCTGTCCTTTGGTCTGATGAGTCCAAATGTGAGATTTTTGGTTCCAACTGCTGTGTCTTTGTGAGACGCGGTGTGGGTGAACAGATGATCTCCGCATGGGTAGTTCCCACTGTAAAGCATGGAGGAGGAGGTGTTATGGTGTGGGGGTGCTTTGCTGGTGACACTGTCTGTGATTTATTTAGAATTCAAGGCACACTTAACCAGCATGGCTACCACAGCATTCTGCAGCAATACGCCATCCCATCTGATTTGGGCTTAGTGGGACTATCATTTGTTTTTCAACAGGACAATGACCCAACACACCTCCAGGCTGTCTAAGGGATATTTTACCAAGAAGGAGAGTGATGGAGTGCTGCATCAGATGACCTGGCCTCCACAATCCCCTGACCTCAACCAAACTGAGGTGGTTTGGGATGAGTTGGACCGCAGAGTGAAGGAAAAGCAGCCAACAAGTGCTCAGCATATGTGGGAACTCCTTCAAGACTGCTGGAAAAGCATTCCAGGTGAAGCTGGTTGAGAGAATGCCAAGAGTGTGCAAAGCTGTCATCAAGGCAAAGGGTGGCTATTTAAAGAATCTCAAATATAAAATATATTTTGATTTGTTTTACACTTTTTGGTTATTACATGATTCCATATTTGTTATTTCAAAGTTTCGATGTCTTCACTATTATTGTACAATGTAGGAAATAGTAAAAAAAATAAAAACCCTTGAATGAGTAGGTGTTCTAAAACTTTTGACTGGTAGAGTATGGTTTAAAAAGGAAGTTTGAGAGGAGCAATGATGTTTGTCTGTGTGCTTTCTCACAGGGTGCTGGGAGTGGGGTGTGAGGAGTTGGGGGGGAGGGGACGGTTCGTGGTGCGGGGGAGGGGGGAGTGGATGAGCCGGCCAGATGATAATGCAGCATGACACCTCTGAAATGAGACCCTGGTTGCCATGGCAAAGATGCAGGAGGGGACAGTCTCTCAAGAGGCTGAAATAAAACAAGCTGTAAATGATGTTTGATTAGTATTTAGATCATGTAGCTGCTCAGGACAGACCTTTTGTCAGCTGCTTGCACGTCCATGCCTCTGCAATTGTTTTCCACTAGACTGACTCTCATCTTTATTTATCATCTTCTCTGTCCCCCCATAGTTCTCTTCTCCATCCACTCTCTTAGTTTATCCGCTTAGTTTTCAAACGGACATGATTAACAATACGTGCATATTGCTAGACTTAAATCCCCATAGCAAGAGCTTTATTTATATTCACACTTTATATAAATTCATGTCAGTTTTCTTCACCTTTATGTCTATTTCCTTCTCTCTAATTTTCCTTCCGTCTCTTTCCCTCTCTCATGGTGCATGACCGCCGGTTTCAGATATATAATACAAACCAGTAATAGGGGAGGGTGGGGTAAGTTTTACATTTAGCTTCACTCCATCAAGGGAAATATTGTGTTCTTTCTAGCAAAGATATTTACATATATTTCAGGATGTTGTGTGTCCCTGGAAATAATCAGAATTCATGTAAACATTACAGTTTTGAAAACATAGCTTGTCCAAGAAATGTGATCTCTTGGCACAACTTACCCAGGGTATGGGATAAGTTTAGCCATGGGACAGGGTAAGTTAAGCCGCTTACAAATGTCTGTACTGAATGGAATATTACCACTACCTTTTTAAAACAATGATTATCTTTATTTCCCAAACACAATTCAAGACAATCACAATCGCCTTTTTGTCTTTAAATAATTTTAAGCATCTTTACACTTAAGAAACAGTTTGTACTTAAAAAAACTATCACTTTTAACATAGGCCAAACCCTGTTGTTACCACATATCCCAGTGATAATGCCTTGCATTATGCCTGGGAAGAAAACACTTCAATTTGCTCAACCATTAGCTCAACTTACCCCATGGTTATTGGCTTAACTTACCCAAAGGCAAACATTTTGACTATATTAGCCCACACAGCTACAAGGATGCACTTTCATGCTATGTTTAGGACCTCATATTGAAGCTTATAGAGACCCCAACAGATGTACAGAACAATTATCTACTTTGGTTTAGATACAAGCATCATGTGAAACCGCTAACACAATAAATGAATTTGTCTTGGTGAAAAACCTTTTTGGGGACCTAACTTAATACCACTTTTTCCATGTGGTTTCTTCCTTCACAGACTCCATGAAATATTTGGTCAAATGATACATTTTGTATATGGTTTCCTAGAAACAAGGGTAGCTCAAGTTACCCCTTTGGCTCAATTTACCCCACTCTCCCCTACTGGTATGTTGCCTCAATGCTGTTTTTATTGTAACTTCCCTATACAGTACATCAAGGTCCATGATTATGCACACAGCTGTATTCCATCCAGACTACCCAATGTTCAGCCATCCCAACTCTATGGTCATGGTCATGGTGTGTATGGGGGATCAATGGGGTGCAGGTCCACCATGCATCATGCCTAATGCATTTTATATTCTATATGCACATGGCTGTTGTGAGCCGTTCTGTTTACTCAGGGCTTAGAAGCAGGGAAGTATCTGTGTGGCTGGGATGAGGTGGTGTTGAAGGAGTCAGGCGCAGGAGGGTAAATCACAGAATAACAGGCTTTAATCCGTAAAATACAGGTTTACGCAGAAATGCGTCAAACACACTCCAGGACATAAAACAGGCGCACTGGAAATTACAAGGCACACGGGAAAATACTCCCGTCGATACAAAATACACAAGCACCACCGAGCTTCACAAACCTCCACAATAAACAATCACCCACACAGACAAGGAAGCAGAGGGAACACTTATACAATGACCAATGAGGGAATAAGGACCAGGTGTGTGTGATTGAAGACAAGACAAATGGAGTGATGATAAATGGATCGGCAGTAGCTAGTAAGCCAGTGACACCGAACGCCGAAACCTGCCCGAACAAGGAGGGGAGGCAGCCTCGGCGGAAGTCATGACAGCGGCACGTTTGTAAATATAGGAGAAAAGCCTGATCTCTCTGCCACAGTCCTATTTGCTCATGCACCCGAGCATGTTAAGTAGGCTTTATTCTAGCTTTTTATCAAGCACCCACCTCCATACACAAAACATATGGAGCCCTTTTAGGTTGTGAACCCTCAGAATGTATTTAATTGTATTATACACTGACGACTTGCCTGCAGACACACATGTTCATGCTTTACTAGGTATTTTCTCCTGCTGTCTTAGTGACTATCCCTTGTCCAAGTTTACATTTATAGGGTTGATGAGTTTCCCTTAGAAACGGGAATTGAAATTGAAAATGGGGTCAGGTGTAAGAATAGTGAGAAGCTTATTAACTGAATCATGTGTGGAGTATCACACTGTTATCCTGTTTATTAGTTTATTTGTGGCTGGGGGAAAGCAGCATGATGGAAACACCTGCTGTTCATCATGAGCGAATGCAGTATGTATCATCATTGCTTGCTTGATACAGAATGGAAAATAAATTATAATGTGATGATGGATATCTTTTTTCTTCTGGACCAACAGCTTCCCCAGTCCCTTTCTGCTGCTGCTTTAGCACTTCTGTTTTCTTCTGTCAGCTTTGTCATTAATGGACTGCTTACCAAGCCAGAACTAATCACCTCTGATTGCTATCTGTCTCTGTCAATTACACACTAGCTGCCTCATGCCCTTCTGCCACCTCAAAGGGGTGAAATACACATATTCCCCACGCATACAGTACCCCACATCTATCACCTTCTGAGGTTTCCCTCAATTTTATGTTTAGACACATTGCTATATATTACATATCTTATTTTACCAAGTAAGTTGACACAGAAACAGCAGACTTGCTGACACATTAGCTGTTAGTTATTAGAAAATATCAGGTTATGGAAACAGAAGTAACAAAGCAGATATTAGATAAGGCGCTGGTAGAGGTAGGTGTGGATGGCAATAGGGTGTTGAAGGCATCAGTGTTACTGCTTCTAGAAGTGAAGGCGTCCACATTTCTTTCCAGGAGCCCTGCTACAACAACCACCTTTAAAGGCAACTCAATGGTTAAAACAGTCAATATGATATATCAGAAAGATACATGTACAGTCAAGTTCCCTCAGAAAGATGTGTGATGTGTGTATTAATGTGACATCAGTGTGTCTGGGAGTGTTTGGCTAATCGATGGCAGATATCATCTGTAATCACAACAGTATTGCCCAGAGAGTTGTCCAGCACACTGCTACTCAGCCTGGTTACTGTTACAGGTTTACTGATGCTAGGTCTGATTGACAGTGAGTCTGAATAAAATAAAATAATGTAAGGTGATAGAAGGCAATCGTTTAAAGGTTTGAGTCATCTTTTCTGTTGGATTCTCATCTGTAAAATGTAGGCAACATTATAGGTCATTGTGTGTGTTTTTCTTCAGGTGTCGGCAACTTTGCATATTTCCAAAGTATTATATGGAGCTTCTCTCTCCTTTATTCTCATTCAAGGTATTAATTGAGAACATTCATGTTAAACTGAGTGGAGCTGCTGTTATCTGGAATCAATTCCCCTTGCCTCTAATGATGGTCTACATTAAAATCCATCAGCCCCACTTCATTGTGAAACCATATTTTAATTGGCAGTTACATTCTGGTTAATAGTATGATGATTGGAAACCTCTAATAGAGGCTCCATTGGGAGCTGCTGGGCTGTTATTCTGCGGACGAACAGTTACGTCTCTTTTGTGTTTCCCAGCTTTCAGAATTAAATCGCTGCAACATTGTGAAGAGGTATATTGGTTGTAGGAGATAAAAAAACGGGAGTGCATTTTCCTCCTCAATGCTTCATTTTTATCTCCATCTCGTATATTTGATCTTCTCCCTTCCCCTATCTCACCCATTTCTCTCCTTCATCTCCCTCTCTCTGTTTCTCACTGTCTACTTGGTGTTACATGGACAGAGATGGCTGGCAGAGACAGATTGCTCAGCCCCAGCTTAAAGGTGACTGCCTCGTTCCTTCTGCCTCACAGCGCTGGATCATGAGAATCCATCATGGACACCGCGCTCTGCTCAGACTCATCACATGGGATGGAGAACAACAGAACAGGAGGCACAACAGAGATGAGAGTATATCTGATGAGGAAAAGAAGGATGACAATAGAGAACCAGGAAAGACTGGGCTACATGGAGGATTGTCTAGATACAGAGAGGGGTGTGTAGGGGTTTGTCTTCCCCGGGAGGAGTGGAGGAGACAGAGGTAGGAGCTGGGCGGGTGGGCATGTGAGTGGGGGGCATTCATCATTATTGGCGCTCACCTCCATCCGTTGCTCACCCTGACGTCCCCTCCACTGCTGACATAAATCATGATTTCCCCATAATAGATCCCCTCTCTGCCATGCAGGGGAAGAGTGTACCGCTCATATATCGATTTCACCCTCTCCTCCCTTTGCTTTCCCCCTCGGCTCTATTCCCACGACGCAAAATCATTATGAAACATCACTGATTTGAAATTCATGGAATACTAAATTAAGTAACTTTTTTTGATGCATGAGAAGCAAAGGGAGAGTAAATGAGAAGTAACAATATTTAGATTACAGAGCGCGTACAATGCCATTATCCTCCTATTGATTTGGGTTCTAGCACATGTAATGAGAGCCAGTGGAGGGAATCATAAACAAACATTGACAGAGAGGGAGCGAGAGGACTGGATGGACCGCAGGACAGGAGAGGGGCTGGTGGACATCCTGAGCATACCCTATAGTTGGCATTTTAGATGGGTCTTACATCATGACCAGGTTAACTCCAGGTTGACCCCAGGTTGACCCTGTGAGAACTTGATGAATCAGATGACCCACTATATTTGGTTAAACTTGTATGTGAGGTTATGACAATCTTCCACCTCACATTCTGTACTGTAGATAGATATAGGATAGGTGTTGTTCTAAAATACTGGCTGCGTTTTTATCAGCAGCCCAATTCAGCCCACACATTTTCAGAGCTGATCTGATTGGTCAAAAGACCAATAAGTGAAAAAAAGATCAGAATTGGGCTGCCTGTCTAAATGCAGCCACTGTGATTTATATATCACACATTCACGTTGATGTCCTTGGGTTTTTATTCCTAATTCCAGTTTAAATTGACTGATCAATTGGTTAGGAAAGGTACAGTGCGTTTGGAAAGTATTCAGACCACTTCACGTTTTCCACATTTTATTATGTTACAGCCTTATTCTAAAATTGATTAAATAAAAATCTATCTACACATAATACCCCATAATGAAAAAGCAAAAACAGGTTTTAGAAATGTTTGCAAATGTATAAAAAATAAATAAATGAAATACCTTATTTACATAACTATTCAGACCCTTTGCTATGAGACTCGAAATTGAGCTCAGGTGCATCCGGTTTCCATTGATCATCCTTGAGATGTTTCTACAACTTTGATTGGAGTCCACCTGTGGTAAATTCAATTGATTGGACGTGATTTAGAAAGGCACACACCTGTCTATATAAGGTCCCACAGTTGACAGTGCATGTCAGAACAAAAACCAAGCCATGAGGTCGAATTAATTGTCCGTAGAGCTCCGAGACAGGATTGTACCAAAAAATGTCTGCAGCATTGAAGGTCCCCAAGAACACAGTGGCCTCCATCATTCTTAAATGGAAGAAGTTTGGAACCACCAAGACTCGTCCTAGAGCTGGCCGCCCAGCCAAACTGAGCAATCGGGGAAGAAAGGCCTTGGTTAGGTAAGGTGACCAAGAACTCCAGAGTTCCTCTGTGGAGATGGGAGAACCTTCTAGAAGTACAACCATCTCTGCAGCACTCCACCAATCAGTGGCCAGACGGAAGCCACTCCTCAGTAAAAGGCACATGACAGCCCGCTTGGAGTTTGCCAAAAGGCACCTAAAGGACTCTAAGACCATGAGAAATAAGATTCTCTGGTCTGATGAAACCAAGATTGAACTCTTTGGCCTGAATGCCAAGCGTCACGTCTGGAGGAAACCAGGCACAGCTCATCACCTGGCCAATACCATCCCTACGGTGAAGCATGGTGGTGGCAGCATCATGCTGTGGGGATGTTTTTAAGCGGCAGGGACTGAGAGACTAGTCAGGATTGAGGGAAAGATGAACAGAGGAAAGTACAGAGAGATCCTTGATGAAAACCTGCTCCAGAGTGCTCAAGACCTCAGACTGGGGCGAAGGTTCACCTTCCAACAGGACAACGACCCAAAGCACACAGCCAAGACAACACAGGAGTGGCTTGGGACAAGTCTCTGAATGTCCTTGAGTGGCCCAGCCAGAGCCTAGACTTGAACCTGATCGAACATCTCTGGAGAGACCTGAAAATAGCTGTGCAGCGACACTCCCCATCCAACCTGACAGAGCTTGAGAGGATCTGCAGAGAAGAATGGGAGAAACTCCCCAAATACAGGTG
The DNA here is from genome assembly GCF_020615455.1 of Coregonus clupeaformis. Lineage (NCBI taxonomy): Eukaryota > Metazoa > Chordata > Actinopteri > Salmoniformes > Salmonidae > Coregonus > Coregonus clupeaformis. The sequence continues at coordinate 31,837,121 of NC_059200.1, forward strand.
TGCCAAGCTTGTAGCGCCATACCTAAGAAGACTCGAGGCTGTAATCACTGCCAAAGGTACTTCAACAAAGTACTGCGTAAAGGGTCTGAATACTTATGTAAATGTGATATTTCCGTTTTTTATTTCTAAAATCCTGTTTTTGCTTCGTCATTATGGGGTATTGTGTGTAGTTAGATGAGGAAAAAAACAATTTAATCAATTTTAGAATAAGGCTGTAATGTAACAAAATGTGAAAAAAGTCAAGGGGTCTGAATACTTTCCGAATGCACTGTATGTTTTCTTTGTTATTAAGATGGGTTTGCATACCGATAGGAATTAATACTTATGTAATATAGGAACACTATATACAAGGATAATTCATGCTGATATTAAATGGTGAGATACGTGATGCATTTAAAAAGGTTCAAAGGTTTGTCATAGCTTTTATTTCATAGTGTCCATTTAAAAAGAGGGATAATAAAAAAGGATGAATTGAGCCATTGTAATGTAGAAATGAGACAATACTGGTTTACTGAACTATTTTAACAGCTATGTAATTTGAGATATTTTGTGCATTTGTGAAACATTCTATTTTGGATGTAAATGGTTGACAATTTTATATGAAAAACACTCATTACAAGTGACTTGAAGCCAAAGCTACATCTGTGTGATTTATTCTATACAGACACTGGCCGCAGACTGCCGCACCACCGCCCCAATTATAGAGCCATATTGGCTCCCAGCATGTCCACAGCCACTGCAGCAGTCTGCTGGGTGAGAATACTGTGTGAAATCACTAATGGAGTCAGAGGTCATGGTGAGGCAGGGAGGGGATAGGGCTTGCTGCTATAAGGATATTAGTGTGGGATGAGGGTTTACATTCGGAGTAATGCATAAACTTGCACTTTTATCTGAGTAGACTACAAAGGTAGACTTTTTTTAACGTACATTACATAACCAAAAGTATGTGGACATCTGCTCGTCGAACATCTCATTCCATTAATATGGAGTTGGTCCCCCCTTTTCTGCTATAACAGCTTCCACTCTTCTGGGAAGGCTTTCCACTAGATGTTGGAACATTGCTGTGGGGACTTGCTTCCATTCAGCCACAAGAGCATTAGTGAGGTTGGGCACTGATGGGCGATTAGGCCTGGCTCACAGTCGGCGTTCCAATTCAGCCCAAAGGTGTTTGATGGGGATGAGGTCAGGGCTCTGTTCAGGCAAGTCAAGTTCTTCCACACCGATCTCGACAAACCATTTCTGTATTGACCTGGCTTTGTGCATGGGGGCATTGTCATGTTGAAACCGGAAAGGGCCTTTGCCAAACTGTTGCCACAAAGTTGGAAGCACAGAATCGTCTAGAATGTCATTGTATGCTGTAGCGTTAAGATTTTCCTTCACTGGAACTAAGGGGCCTGAACCATGAAAAACAGCCCCAGACCATTATTCCTCCTCCATCAAAATGTACAGTTGGCACTATGCATTCGGGCAGGTTGCGTTCTCCTGGCATCCCCCAAACCCAGATTTGTCCGTCGGACTGCCAGATGGTGAAGCGTGATTCATCACTCCAGAGAATGCATTTCCACTACCCCAGAGTCCAATGGCAGCGAGCTTACACCACTCCAGCCTACGCTTGGCATTGCGCATGGTGACCTTAGGCTTGTGTGCAGCTGCTCGGCCATGGAAACCCATTTCATGAAGCTCCCGACGAACAGTTCTTGTTCTGACGCTGCTTCAAGAGGCAGTGTGGAACTCAGTAGTGAGTGTTGCAACCGAGGACAGTCCATTTTTACACGCTGCACGCTTAAGCACTTGGTGGTCCCGTTCTGCGAGCTTGTGTGTCCTACCACTTCGCGGCTGAGCCATTGTTGCTCCTAGACATTTCCACTTCACATTAACAGCACATAACACTTGACCAGGGCAGCTCTAGCAGGGCAGAAATATGCGATTTGATTTGTGACCTTTGTTTTTCAAATTCAGCTATGGAAACAACATTAGCACTACAAATGAGTCTCCAAATTAGTAGCTGAATTATTAAAAGTTGTAAATATTTAATTTCATGCCTTGCTATAATTTGATCTGAAAATGTAATATGATAACCAGATGTCAAAACTAGGCTGTTTTACTAATGTCTTGATTAATTACTCACTGGCAAATGCATATATTTTCAATTGGCATTGTAATGTATTTCCTCATCTTGCTATTGTGGCTAAAGATAAATTACTAACGGATGAGGAAGTAGCTCTTGGATTGCAAATTCATTTTCCTTCGCCTATGGTGTACGGTTGTTAGTTTTTATTTCAATCAATGTCAGGGGTTAGCTGAATAGAGCTGTTGGATCTAAAGTGGGGCTGTGGGTAAAAGCAATTGACCACAGACAGGAGTGTCCTTTTGAAATGGACCTACATACTGTATATTGATATTAGGGAACTTTTCCTAGTGCAGTGAAAACATTAGGAGAGCTTTTTCATTCTTTTCTAGAGAAGCAGGAGTTCTGTATTTCTTCGGAGGAAGCTTTAGTCCAGGTCAAAGAGCCGTGGAGCAGTTTGGGCTTAGCCAGCTCCCAGAGCACCTTGCCTTGTGTGATTCGGCCATTTTCTTCCCTGGTCTGGTGCCATGCTGCATACTCTAATGTGACTGATGTTTCCCCTCAAAGTCCTAAGTAATCAATGGAGTGCCATTTTGCACCGTGGCAAAGCCAGGCCTCCGTATTGATTAACTCTCATCATTGACTCTCTCCTACTTCCCTGATTTATGAGCCTCTGTTATTTTTACATTAGCCATCAGATTAATCTCCTGGACTGGCTAGGGCTGGGCAGTGTATGAGGCTAATTCTCCTTAAATTTTTTACATTTGAGTCATTTAGCAGAAGCTCTTATCCAGAGCGACTTACAGTTAGTCAGTGCATACATTTTTCATACTGGCCCCCCGTGGGAATCGAACCCACAACCCTGGCGTTGCAAGCGCCATGCTCTACCAACTGAGCTACAGGAGGCCTTGAATGGGCTGCCGCTGGCTCTCATTCTCTGTTTGCATGTGGTGTTTATTGGTCTGGGCTATGTGAAGGCACATTATGTTGCTACCTTTTATATCATACTGCAGATATAGTACAGGACACTCCAGCTGTGCACTAACTGTATATTCAAATGTACACTGAAGTGTACTGTATGTATAGTGGTCATTGGTAAGCAGTTAAAAACGAATATTCTTGCATTGCCTGCATGAATTGAAACATGGTGGTTACGTTAGATCTACCATCTCTGTTCTATGTCGTCTGGCATGATGAGCAGGTCAAGGTGTATGGGTCTTCCAATGCTAACCTAACTGCAGGCAAGCTAGATTGGTTTAAGTGGAAAGAGTGATGAGAGAAAACAAGTGGTTGACTGGCTGACTGGAACAAAGGAGTGCAGGCGCTGTGGTATAGTAGAGGATCAGTGATCCAGAGGTTCTACATCAGGTTCATTTATCAGGCATCAGGTGCCCGGGTGCCACTCCCCTCCCTTCCCTCCCCTCCCCACTGACTGGGCTAGTTAATGATGCCGTGTGTTGAGCTGTGTGTTGAGCTGTGTGTTGAGCTGTTTGTTGAGCTGTGTGTTGTGCTGTGTGTTGTGCTGTGTGTTGAGCTGTGCTGTGTGGAACATAAAGTATTGTATTTTTTATTTTTTTCACCCTTATTTAACCAGGTAAGCCAGTTGAGAACAAGTTCTCATTTACAACTGCGACCTGGCCAAGATAAAGCAAAGCAGTGCGATAAAAACAACAACAACAAAGAGTTACATATAGAATAAACAAAACGTACTGTCAATAACACAATAGAAAATATATATACAGTGTGTGCAAATGTAGTAAGTTTGCAGAAGACAAATGTTAGCTGGCGTCGGGTAAGTTTGGCGTTTGGCTTTGTCGAGTAAGGCTTAATTATGTATTTAGATTGTAGTTAGGTATTGTAGATAGGCCCGCAGCACGAAGCTAGCTAGCTAGCCGTTTTTTCAAACAAAGTCAACACAGTAGCCATTGCTAGCTAGCCAACACGACCAGCTAACTGTACTGCAGTAGCTAAATACAATATATTTGTGCTAGCTAGCCAACGTTTAATTTTTGCTGCGTTATGAAAGGAACTAGACACGGACACGAATTATCTGTTTAGTGTGTTAACACACTATTGGTAGTTTGTTGTAACCAAGTATTGGTGCTAAACTGTGTGTTATTGGATGCTAGCATGCTAGTTAGCTATGGCGTCATAGTTAGGCATCGTGGGCTGTTGTGGGTAGTTATTGTAGGTTAGCATTGTTTTCGGCGGTGCCGGGTGTAGCACGAAGCTAGCTAGCTAGCCGTTTTCAAACAAAGTCAACACAGTAGCCATTGCTAGCTAGCCAACACGACTAGCTAACTGTAATGTAGTAGCTAAATACAATATACTTGTGCTAGCTAGCCAACGTTTAATTATTGCTGCGTTATGAAAGGAACTAGACACGGACACGAATTATCTGTTTAGTGTGTTAACACACTATTGGTAGTTTGTTGTAACCAAGTATTGGTGCTAAACTGTGTGTTATTGGATGCTAGCATGCTAGTTAGCTATGGTGTCATAGTTAGGCATCTTGGGCTGTTGTGGGTAGTTATTGTAGGTTAGCATTGTTTTCGGCGGTGCGGGTGTAGCCTGAAGCTAGCTAGCTAGCCGTTTTTCGAACAGAGTCAACACAGTAGCCATTGTGTGCTGTACTGTGGCAGCTAAATACAATATATTTGTGCTAGCTAGCCAACGTTTAATTATTGCTGCGTTATGAAAGGAACTAGACACGGACACGAATTATCTGTTTAGTGTGTTAACACACTATTGGTAGTTTGTTGTAACCAAGTATTGGTGCTAAACTGTGTGTTATTGGATGCTAGCATGCTAGTTAGCTATGGCGTCATAGTTAGGCATCGTGGGCTGTTGTGGGTAGTTATTGTAGGTTAGCATTGTTTTTCGGCGGTGCCGGTGTATACGAAGCTAGCTAGCTAGCCGTTTTCAAACAAAGTCAACACAGTAGCCATTGCTAGCTAGCCAACACGACTAGCTAACTGTAATGTAGTAGCTAAATACAATATACTTGTGCTAGCTAGCCAACGTTTAATTATTGCTGCGTTATGAAAGGAACTAGACACGGACACGAATTATCTGTTTAGTGTGTTAACACACTATTGGTAGTTTGTTGTAACCAAGTATTGGTGCTAAACTGTGTGTTATTGGATGCTAGCATGCTAGTTAGCTATGGTGTCATAGTTAGGCATCTTGGGCTGTTGTGGGTAGTTATTGTAGGTTAGCATTGTTTTCGGCGGTGCCGGGTGTAGCAAGCTAGCTAGCTAGCCGTTTTTCGAACAGAGTCAACACAGTAGCCATTGTGTGCTGTACTGTGGCAGCTAAATACAATTTATTTGTGCTAGCTAGCCAACGTTTAATTATTGCTGCGTTATGAAAGGAACTAGACACGGACACGAATTATCTGTTTAGTGTGTTAACACACTATTGGTGGTTTGTTGTGACCAAGTGTTGGTGCTAAACTGTGTGTTATTGGATGCTAGCATGCTAGTTAGTTATGGTGTCATAGTTAGCTAGCTAAATAAAGTGGGTTGAGTCTATTCCTTGAAACATTGAACCGCTGTGGTTCACAACAATTCTGATTTCTAAAGGTGGAAGTTGGGAGAGTTTTTGTTCGGGTGGTTCAGTGAAACAATTATAGTTTCTGAGGTGGAAGTTTTGGTGAGGGAGGCCCTGCTCTCTCCTCTCCCAGATGTTTAGTTCATTTCATTCCGATCTCCTCTGCATTATTGTAGCCATTTGCTACAGCCTGTCAACTATGCCTCTGCCTATCCCTGTTCTCTCCTCTCTGCACAGGCTACACAAACGCCTCACACCGCGTGGCTGCTGCCTCTCTAACCTGGTGGTCCCTGCACGCACCCCACACCTGGAGTTCCAGGTCTCAGGTAGCCTCTGGAACTGCCGTTCTGCTGCCAACAAAGCTGACTTCATCCCAGCCTATGCTAACCTCCAGTCCCTCGACTTCCTGGCGCTGACGGAAACATGGATTACCACTGAAAACACTGCTACTCCTACTGCTCTCTCCTCGTCTGACCATGTGTTCTCGCATACCCCAAGAGCATCTGGTCAGAGGGGTGGTGGCACAGGAATCCTCATCTCTCCCAAGTGGACATTCTCAATTTTTCCCCTAACCCATCTGTCTATCTCCTCATTTGAATTCCATGCTGTCACAGTCACTAGCCCATTTAATCTTAATATCCTTGTCATCTATCGCCCTCCAGGTTCCCTTGGAGAGTTCATCAATGAGCTTGACGCCTTGATAAGTTCCTTTCCTGAGGATGGCTCACCCCTCACAGTTTTGGGGGATTTCAACCTCCCTACGTCCACATTTGACTCATTTCTCTCTGCCTCCTTCTTTCCACTCCTCTCCTCTTTTGACCTCACCCTCTCACCGTCCCCCTACTCACAAGGCAGGCAATACGCTTGACCTCATCTTTACTAGATGCTGCTCTTCTACTAATCTCACTGCAACTCCCCTCCATGTCTCCGACCACTACTTTGTTTCCTTTTCTCTCTCGCTCTCCTCCAACACTACTCACTCTGCCCCTACACAGATGGTAATGCGCCGCCGCAACCTTCGCTCTCTCTCTCCCACTACTCTCTCCTCTTCCATCCTATCATCTCTTCCCTCTGCTCAATCCTTCTCCCTTCAATCTCCTGATTCTGCCTCCTCAACCCTCCTCTCCTCCCTTTCTGCATCCTTTGACTCTCTGTGTCCCCTATCCTCCCGGCCGGCTCGGTCCTCCCCTCCAGCTCCGTGGCTTGATGACTCATTGCGAGCTCACAGAACAGAGCTCCGGGCAGCGGAGCGGAAATGGAAGAAAACTAAACTCCCCTGCCGACCTGGCATCTTTTCACTCCCTCCTCTCTACATTTTCTTCATCTGTTTCTGCTGCTAAGGCCACTTTCTACCACTCTAAATTCCAAGCATCTGCCTCTAACCCTAGGGAAGCTCTTTGCCACATTTTCCTCCCTGCTGAATCCTCCCCCCCCCCTCCTCTCTCTGTGGATGACTTCGTCAACCACTTTGAAAAGAAGGTTGACGACATCCGATCCTCGTTTGTTAAGTGTAATGACACTGCTGGTCCTACTCACACTGCCCTACCCTATGCTTTGACTTCTTTCCCCCCTCTCTCTCCAGATAAAATCCTGCGACTTGTGACGCTAGGCCGCCCAACAACCTGCCCGCTTGACCCCATCCCCTCCTCTCTTCTCCAGACCATCTCCGGTGACCTTCTCCCCTACCTCACCTCGCTGATCAAGTCATCCTTGACCGCTGGCCATGTCCCTTCCGTCTTCAAGAGAGCGAGAGTTGCACCCCTTCTCAAAAAACCAACACTCGATCCCACTGATGTCAACAACTACAGACCAGTATCCCTTCTTTCTTTTCTTTCCAAAACTATTGAGCGTGCCGTCTTTAGCCAACTCTCTTGCTATCTCTCTCAGAATGACCTTCTTGATCCAAACCAGTCAGGTTTCAGGACTGGTCATTCAACTGAGACTGCTCTTCTCTGTGTCACGGAGGCTCTCCGCACTGCTAAAGCTAACTCTCTCTCCTCTGCTCTTGTCCTTCTAGACCTGTCTGCTGACTTTGATACTGTGAACCATCAGATCCTCCTCTCCACCCTCTCCGAGCTGGGCATCTCCGGCGCGGCTCACTCCTGGATTGCGTCCTACCTGACCGGTCGCTCCTACCAAGTGGCGTGGCGAGAAGCTGTCTCCGCACCACGTGCTCTCACCACTGGTGTCCCCCAGGGCTCAGTTCTAGGCCCTCTCCTATTCTCCCTATACACCAAGTCACTTGGCTCAGTCATATCCTCACATGGCCTCTCCTATCATTGCTACGCTGACGATACACAACTAATCTTCTCCTTTCCCCCTTCTGATAACCAGGTGGCGAATCGCATCTCTGCATGTCTGGCAGACATATCAGTATGGATGACGGATCACCACCTCAAGCTGAACCCTGGCAAGACGGAGCTGCTCTTCCATCGGGGAAGGACTGCCCGTTCCATGATCTCGCCATCACGGTTGACAACTCCGTTGTGTCCTCCTCCCAGAGTGCGAAGAGCCTTGGCGTGACCCTGGACAACACCCTGTCATTCTCCGCTAACATCAAGGCGGTGACCCGATCCTGCAGGTTCATGCTCTACAACATTCGGAGAGTACGACCCTGCCTTACACAGGAAGCGGCACAGGTCCTAATCCAGGCACTTGTCATCTCCCGTCTGGATTACTGCAACTCGCTGTTGGCTGGCCTCCCTGCCTGTGCCATTAAACCCCTACAACTCATCCAGAATGCCGCAGCCCGTCTGGTGTTCAACCTTCCCAAGTTCTCTCACGTCACCCCCCTCCTCCGCACACTCCACTGGCTTCCAGTTGAAGCTCGCATCCGTTACAAGACCATGGTGCTTGCCTATGGAGCAGTGAGGGGAACGGCACCTTCGTACCTTCGGGCTCTGATCAGTCCCTACACCCAAACGAGGGCATTGCGTTCATCCACCTCTGGCCTGCTGGCTCCCTTCCTCTGCGGAAGCATAGTTCCCGCTCAGCCCAGTCAAAACTGTTCGCTGCTCTGGCACCCCAATGGTGGAACAAGCTCCCTCACGACGCCAGGACAGCGGAGTCACTCACCACCTTCCGGAGACATTTGAAACCGCACCTCTTTAAGGAATACCTGGGATAGGATAAAGTAATCCTTCTACCCCCCCCACTGGCTATAGGGTGAATGCACCAATTTGTAAGTCGCTCTGGATAAGAGCGTCTGCTAAATGACGTAAATGTGCCCTTGAGCAAGGCACTTAACCCTAATTGCTCCTGTAAGTCGCTCTGGATAAGAGCGTCTGCTAAATGACTAAAATGTAAAATGTAAAATGTAGGTAAGGCAATAAATAGGCCATAGTGCAAAATAATTACAATTTAGTATTAACACTGGAGTGATAGATGTGCAGAAGATGATGTGCAAATAGAGATACTGGGGTGCAAATGAGCAAAATAAATAACAATGTAAATAACAATATGGGGATGAGGTAGTTGGGTGGACTAATTACAGATGGGCTGTTTACAGGTGCAGTGATCGGTGAGCTGCTCTGACAACTGATGCTTAAAGTTAGTGCGGGAGATAAGAGTCTCCAGCTTCAGAGATTTTTGCAGTTCGTTCCAGTCATTTGCAGCAGAGAACTGGAAGGAATGGCGGCCAAAGGAGGTGTTGGCTTTGGGGATGACCAGTGAGATATACCTGCTGGAACGCAAACTACGGGTGGGTGTTGCTTTGGTGACCAATGAGCTAAGATAAGGCAGGGATTTGCCTAGAAGTGATTTATAGATGACCTGGAGCCAGTGGGTTTGGCGACGAATATGTAGTGAGGGCCAGCCAATGAGAGCGTACAGGTCACAATGGTGGGTAGTATATGGGCCTTTGGTGACAAAACGGATGGCACTGTGATAGACAACATCCAATTTGCTGAGTAGAGTGTTGGAGGCTATTTTGTAAATGACATTGCCGAAGTCAAGGATCGGTAGGATAGTCAGTTTTATGAGGGCATGTTTAGCAGCATGAGTGAAGGAGGCTTTGTTGCAAAATAGGAAGCCGATTCTAGATTGAACTTTGGATTGGAGATGCTTAATGTGAGTCTGGAAGGAGAGTTTACGGTCTAACCAGACACCTAGGTATTTGTAGTTGTCCACATATTCTAAGTCAGACCCGCCGAGAGTAGTGATTGGGCGGTGCAAGCAGTGTTCGATTGAAGAGCATGCATTTAGTTTTACTGGCGTTTAAGAGCAGTTCAAGGCTATGGAATGAGTGTTGTATGGCATTGAAGCTTGTTTGGAGGTTTGTTAACACAGTGTCCAATGAAGGGCCAGATGTATACAAAATTATGTTGTCTGCTTAGATGTGGATCTGAGAGTCACCAGCAGCAAGAGCGACATCATTGATATAAACAGAGAATAGTCGGCCTGAGAATTGAACCCTGTGGCACCCCATAGAGACTGCCAGAGGTCCAAACAACAGGCCCTCCGATTTGACACATTGAACGCAATCTGAGAAGTAGTTGGTGAACCAGGCGAGGCAGTCATTTGAGAAACCAAGGCTATTTAGTCTGCCAATAAGAATGCAGTGATTGACAGAGTCGAAAGCCTTGGCCAGGTCGATGAATACAGCTGCACAGTACTGTCTTTTATCGATCGTGGATATTATATCGTTTAGGATCTTGAGCGTTGCTGAGGTGCACCCATGACCAGCTCGGAAACCAGATTGCATAGCGGAAAAGGTACGGTGGAATTCGAAATGGTCGGTGATCTGTTTGTTAACTTGGCTTTCAAATACTTTCGAAAGGCAGGGCAGGATGGATATAGGTCTGTAACAGTTTGGATCTAGAGTGTCACACCCTTTGAAGAGGGGGATGACCGTGGCAGCTTTCCAATCTCTGGGGATCTCAGACGATACGAAAGAGAGGTTGAACAGGCTAGTAATAGGGGTTGCGACAATTTCGGCGGCTAATATTAGAAAGAAAGGGTCCAGATTGTCTAGCCCAGCTGTTTTGTAGGGGTCCAGATTTTTCAGCTCTTTCAGGACATCAGCTATCTGAATTTGGGTGAAGGAGAAGCGGGGGAGGCATGGGCAAGTCGGAGGGTGCAGAGCTGGTGGCCGGTGTAGGGGTAGCCAGGTGGAAAGCATGGCCAGCCGTAGCAAAATGCTTATTGAAATTCTCGATCATCGTAGATTTATCGGTGTTGACAGTGTTTCCTAGCCTCAGTGCAGTGGGTAGCTGGGAGGAGGTGCTCTTATTCTCCATGGACTTTACAGTGTCCCAAATTTTTTTGGAGTTAGTGCTACAGGATGCAAATTTCTGTTTGAAAAAGCTAGCCTTTGCTTTCCTAACTGATTGTGTATATTGGTTCCTGACTTCCCTGAAAAGTTGCATATCGCGGGGGCTGTTCGATGCTAATGCAGTACGCCACAGGATGTTTTTGTGCTGGTCAAGGGCAGTCAAGTCTGGGGTGAACCAGGGGCTATATTTGTTCTTAGTTCTGAATTTTTTGAATCGGGCATGCTTATTTAAGATGGAGAGGAAAGCACGTTTAAAGAACATACAGGCATCCTCTACTGACGGAATGAGGTCAATATCCATCCAGGATACCCGGGCCAGGTCAATTAGAAAGGCCTGCTCGCTGAAGTGTTTTAGGGAGCGTTTGACAGTGATGAGGGGGTGGTCGTTTGACCGTGGACCCATTACGGACGCAGGCAATGAGGCAGTGATCGCTGAGATCCTGGTTGTAGACAGCGGAGTTGTATTTAGAGGGTAAATTAGTCAGGATGATATCTATGAGGGTGCCCATGTTTACGGACTTAGGGTCGTACCTGGTAGGTTCCTTGATAATTTGTGTGAGATTGAGGGCATCTAGTTTAGATTGTAGGACGGCCGGGGTGTTAAGCATATCCCAGTTTAGGTCACCAAGCAGTACGAACTCTGAGGATAGATTGGGGGGCAAGCAGTTCACATATGGTGTCGTGGGCACAACTGGGGGCTGAGGGGGGTCTGTAGCAAGTGGCAACAGTGAGAGACTTATTTCTGAAAATTTGGATTTTTAGAAGTAGAAGCTCAAACTGTTTGGGCACAGACCTGGATAGTATGATAGAGCTCTGCAGGCTATCTCTACAGTAGATTGCAACTCCGCCCCCTTTTGCAGTTCTATCTAGACGGAAAATGTTGTAGTTCGGGATGGAAATGTCCGAATTTTTGGTGGCCTTCCTAAGCCAAGATTCAGACACTTCTAGAACATCAGGGTTGGCAGAGTGTGCTAACGCAGTGAATAACTCAAACTTAGGGAGGAGGCTTCTGAAACCAAGGCTTTTACAGTTACAGAAGTCAACAAATGATAGCGCCTGGGGAGTAGGAGTGATAATGGAGCTACAGGGCCTGGGTTAACCTCTACATCACCAGAGGAACAGAGGAGGAATATAATAAGGATACGACTAAAGGCTTTAAGAACTGGTACTCTAGTGCGTTGGGTACAGAGAATAAAAGGGGGCAGATTCTGGGCATTATATACAGACAAGGATATGGAAGGATATGAGTACAGTGGAGGTAAACCTAAGCATTGTGTAACGATGAAAGAGATAGCATCACTGGAGGCACCGATTGAGCCGGTCTCCGCGTGTATGGGGGGTGGGACAAAGGAGCTATCTGAGGCAGGTTGAGCTGGACTGGGGGCTCTACAGTGAAATAGTACAATAAGAATTAACCCAAACAGCAATAGGCATGGCATATTGACATGGGAGAGAGGCATGACGCAATCACAGATGTTATTCGAGAGGGCTAAGACAACAACTGGTAATGGCGACGAAAGTTTGGGCTGAGGCTAAACAGATAAACAGGATGGGGTACCGTATAAAGTAACAGTCCAGCAGGCATCAGCTGTGTAGCTGAGTGATCATAAGGTCCAGTGAACAGCAATAGGTGAGTCCGGGAGCAGTTCGTAGGCTGCTACAGCAAAGGCGAGCAGGAGGCACGGCTGTTTATTGCGTGTGCTAGCGGACCGGGGCTAGCAGATGGATCTTCATGGTCGTCGCAACGGGAAGCCTGTTGAAACCACATCAGAGGATTACGTCGGCAGACCAGTCGTGATGGATCGGCGGGGCTCCGTGTCAACACTAGGAGGTCCCGTCCGGTTGACAGAGAGGTAGATAGCCGGGAGATGGGCCTGGCTCGAGGCTAGCTCAAGGCTAACTGGTGTGTGTATCGGACAGTCGTGATTAGCCAGCAACGACAACAGCCATTCGGTTGCAGCTAGCTAGTTGCGATGATCCGGTGTTAAGGTCCAGTGATTCAGTGATTCCGGCAGAAAATCCTATATGCTCTGGGTCGATAGCACGCTGTGCAGACTGGCCGATAATTGTCTTGGAATGGGTGGTGGCCACCCCAGATAAGCACAACCTAAATAAATGATTGGAGGGGTAATTGCACTGTGACATGCAGGCTTTGTTAATAGAGATAACTGTACTAATGAGAGTGGGTGAGTGGAGCATCTCTCTTTCTCTGAAGTACCTCTTTCCCTCCCTCTGTCTGTCTGTCTCTGTTTGTCTCTGTCTGTGTTTTTCTCTCGCTATCTCTCTCTCTCTCTCTCTTGCTGCCTCATTGGTCTCCTCTCATTTTGTGTGGAAATCTTCTTCACACTCCCTTGATTATCTCTGCTCTCTCCAAGATAACCTAATTAGACCAAACAGGCACTAATGAGCTCTTCAGCAGAATTATAAGATCACTTTAATAACACTCTCTTACTAGGAATATTTTCATTTGGGGGAGGAGAGGTGAAATAGCATGATGTCCTTTGGGTAACAGGGTCTCCATCAAATCAAATCAAATCAAATCAAATGTTATTGGTCACATGCGCCAAATACAACAGGTGCAGACATTACAGTGAAATGCTTACTTACAGCCCTTAACCAACAGTGCATTTATTTTAAACAAAAAAAGTAAAAATAAAACAACAACAAAAAAAGTGTTGAAAAAAAAAAGAGCAGAAGTAAAATAAAATAACAGTAGGGAGGCTATATATACAGGGGGGTACCGTTGCAGAGTCAATGTGCGGGGGCACCGGCTAGTTGAGGTAGTTGAGGTAATATGTACATGTGGGTGGAGTTAAAGTGACTATGCATAAATAATTAACAGAGTAGCAGCAGCGTAAAAAAGGATGGGGTGGGGGGGGCAGTGCAAATAGTCCGGGTAGCCATGATTAGCTGTTCAGGAGTCTTATGGCTTGGGGGTAGAAGCTGTTGAGAAGTCTTTTGGACCTAGACTTGGCACTCCGGTACCGCTTGCCGTGCGGTAGCAGAGAGCACAGTCTATGACTAGGGTGGCTGGAGTCTTTGACAATTTTGAGGGCCTTCCTCTGACACCGCCTGGTATAGAGGTCCTGGATGGCAGGAAGCTTGGCCCCAGTGATGTACTGGGCCGTACGCACTACCCTCTGTAGTGCCTTGTGGTCGGAGGCCAAGCAGTTGCCATACCAGGCGGTGATGCAACCAGTCAGGATGCACTCGATGGTGCAGCTGTAGAATTTTTTGAGGATCTGAGGACCCATGCCAAATCTTTTCAGTCTCCTGAGGGGGAATAGGCTTTGTCGTGCCCTCTTCACGACTGTCTTGGTGTGTTTGGACCATGATAGTTCGTTGGTGATGTGGACACCAAGGAACTTGAAGCTCTCAACCTGTTCCACTACAGCCCCGTCGATGAGAATGGGGGCGTGCTCAGTCCTCTTTTTTTTCCTGTAGTCCACAATCATCTCCTTTGTCTTGGTCACGTTGAGGGAGAGGTTGTTGTCCTGGCACCACACGGCCAGGTCTCTGACCTCCTCCCTATAGGCTGTCTCATCGTTGTTGGTGATCAGGCCTACCACTGTTGTGTCGTCGGCAAACTTAATGATGGTGTTGGAGTCGTGCCTGGCCATGCAGTCATGGGTGAACAGAGAGTACAGGAGGGGACTGAGCACGCACCCCTGAGGGGCCCCCGTGTTGAGGATCAGTGTGGCAGATGTGTTGTTACCTACCCTTACCACCTGGGGGTGGCCCGTCAGGAAGTCCAGGATCCAGTTGCAGAGGGAGGTGTTTAGTCCCAGGATCCTTAGCTTAGTGATGAGCTTAGAGGGCACTATGGTGTTGAATGCTGAGCTGTAGTCAATGAATAGCATTCTCACGTAGGTGTTCCTCTTGTCCAGGTGGGAAAGGGCAGTGTGGAGTGCAATAGAGATAGCATCATCTGTTGATCTGTTGGGGCGGTATGCAAATTGGAGTGGGTCTAGGGTTTCTGGGATAATGCTGTTGATGTGAGCCATGACCAGCCTTTCAAAGCACTTCATGGCTACAGACGTCAGTGCTACGGGTCGGTAGTCATTTAGGCAGGTTATCTTAGAGTCCTTGGGTACGGGGACTATGGTGGTCTGCTTGAAACATGTTGGTATTACAGACTCAGTCAGGGACATGTTGAAAATGTCAGTGAAGACACTTGCCAGTTGGTCAGCACATGCTCGGAGTACACGTCCTGGTAATCCGTCTGGCCCTGCGGCCTTGTGAATGTTGACCTGCTTAAAAGTCTTACTCACATCGGCTACGGAGAGCGTGATCACATAGTCATCCGGAACAGCTGGTGCTCTCATGCATGCTTCAGTGTTGCTTGCCTCGAAGCGAGCATAGAAGTGGTTTAGCTCGTCTGGTAGGCTTGTGTCACTGGGCAGCTCGCGGCTGTGCTTCCCTTTGTAGTCTGTAATAGTTTTCAAGCCCTGCCACATCCGACGAGCGTCAGAGCCAGTGTAATACGATTCAATCTTAGTCCTGTATTGACTCTTTGCCTGTTTGATGGTTCGTCGGAGGGCATAGCGATCTTAGTACTTTATCTGTGTCTTGGATGATACTGTATCTTGATTGTATTAGCTTGTGCAGAAGAGACTAGAGGAAGAAGGAAAGCTAACGACTCTGTGACTTTAAACGTATACGGGCAACATAGTATTATTGTGCTGTAAAGCCTTTTACATTGAAGCCCTGATCGACAGTGGCACTTTTACTTGCTTCTTCCCTGGAGTTTAAATGGCTGATATTTACATGGTAGCCATTTACCAGATCAGAGTGGCCAAGCGTTCTGCAGAGAATGGTTGGGATGGCGTGATGATTTTAACAGAGGATAACAGAGGGAGAAGAGCCTAGTTATGGGCCTCCTGAGGATACCTGTTCCTCCATCCATGTCAGTGCATCCTTTAATAGCCAATGAGTGTCTTTGAGGGGGACATGGGGAGATGTTTCACTACTTAGCCTCCTGGAAGTGCAATTGAGCTTATTAAACTGCTATTAGTCAATAATTTCAATGAAATGTGGTCGTGGAGCGCTGATCCAATAGAAAACCTGTTCTCACTCCCTACTTCCTACTTTCTGTCTTTCTCACTCATCTATTATCTCTATCACATTCTTTACCTCATCAGAATATTGGTCTAATATACAGTACAGTTAGATGAGAGTATTATTTTTAACGTTTGAATTACTACTGCCTCAGATTGGTATTTTATTTGCACTTGATTGTATTCTACATGATAGATTGTTCCTGTTCATTTACTTCACTACCCAATAGCACTTGCTACAGTATTTGAATTGTAAATCGTGTCTACTGACATTTGTGTCACATTTAAATGCTAACGGTACAGAATTTAATTTACTGAATATAGGGTCAATTGCTGGAGAAAATGCTTTTGTCTGCAGGCCAGACTTTAGTTATTTCTCTGATAGGGGTAACATGTACAGTTGAAGTCGGAAGTTTACATACACCTTAGCCAAATACATTTCAACTCAGTTTTTCACAATTCCTGACATTTAATCCTAGTAAAGATTCCCTGTCTTAGGTCAGTTAGGATCACCACTTTATTTTAAGAATGTGAAATGTCAGAATAATAGTAGAAAGAATGATTTATTTCAGCTTTTATTTCTTTCATCACATTCCCAGTGAGTCAGAAGTTTACATACACTCAATTACTATTTGGTAGCATTGCCTTTAAATTGTTTAACGTGGGTCAAACGTTTCTGGTAGCCTTCCACAAGCTTCCCACAATAAGTTGGGTGAATTTTGGCCCATTCCTCCTGACAGAGTTGGTGTAACTGAGTCAGGTTTGTAGGCTTCCTTGCTCACGCTTTTTCAGTTCTGCCCACACATTTTCTAAAGGATTGAGGTCAGGGCTTTGTGATGGCCACTCCAATACCTTGACTTTGTTGTCCTTAAGCCATTTTGCCACAGCTTTAAAAGTATGCTTGGGGTCATTGTCCATTTGGAAGACCATTTGTGACCAAGCTTTAACGTCCTGACTGATGTCTTGAGATGTTGCTTCAATATATCCACATAATTTTCCTTCCTCATGATGCCATCTATTTTGTGAAGTGCACCAGTCCCTCCTGCAGCAAAGCACCCCCACAGCATGATGCTGCCACCCCCGTGCTTTACGGTTGGGATGGTGTTCTTCGGCTTGCAAGCAACCCCCTTTTTCCTCCAAACATATCAATGGTCATTATGGCCAAACAGTTCTATTTTTGTTTCATCAGACCAGAGGACATTTCTCCAAAAAGTACAATCTTTGTCCCCATGTGCAGTTGCAAACCGTAGTCTGGCTTTTTAATGGCGGTTTTGGAGCAGTGGCTTCTTCCTTGCTGAGTGGCCTTTCAGGTTATGTCGTTTTACTGTGGATATAGATACTTTTGTACCTGTTTCCTCCATCATCTTCACAATGTCCTTTGCTGTTGTTCTGGGATTGATTTGCACTTTTCACACCAAAGTACGTTCATCTCTAGGAGACAGAACGCGTCTCCTTCCTGAGCGGTATGACGGCTGCGTGGTCCAATGGTGTTTATACTTGCGTACTATTGTTTGTACAGATGAACGTGGTACCTTCAGGCATTTGGAAATTGCTCCCAAGGATGACCCAGACTTGTGGAGGTCTACAATTTTCTTTCTGAGGTCTTGGCTGATTTCTTTTGATTTTCCCATGATGTCAAGCAAAGAGGTACTGAGTTTGAAGGTAGGCCTTGAAATACATCCACAGGTACACCTCCAATTGACTAAAATGATGTCAATTAGCCTATCAGAAGCTTCTAAAGCCATGACATCATTTTCTGGAATTTTCCAAGCTGTTTAAAGGCACAGTCAACTTAGTGTATGTAAACTTCTGACCCACTGGAATTGTGATACAGTGAATTATAAGTGAAATAATCTGTCTGTAAACAATTGTTGGAAAGATTACTTGTGTCATGCACAAAGTAGATGTCCTAACCGACTTGCCAAAACTATAGTTTGTTAACAATACATTTGTGGAGTGGTTGAACAACAAGTTTTAATGAGTCCAACCTAAGTGTATGTAAACTTCCGACTTCAACCGTAGCCTAATGAAGAGGTCTATTGAACAGGCTACCCCGGGTCACTATTCCTGCGTAAACAATTGGGGAAGTCAATATTGTGTTTTGTGTGAATGGATGTACTGTCACCTCCAAAATTATTGGCACCTTTGATAAAGATGAGCAAAAAATACTTAAAAATAAAAATAAATAATACAAATACTGAGCTATATTGTATGCAAAAAAAATGGGAAATTATATTATTTCATACTTTATATTGTTCAGAGAAAGAAAATGTATCTGCATTAATATTCTACTTTTTAAAATAAATCTCAGCTTAAGGAACTGTATTGTGGCCTTCCCTGGCTTCCTGCTTCACTGGGGTATAAACAATTGGTACTGCGCATGCTAAATCCCTTTGTCATCCATCACCATGGAAAAATACAAAGAAAAGAGACAAATGGTTGTTGACCTTCATAAATCAGGCAATGGGTACAAAAACAAATATACCACTATTAGGAAAACAATTAAGAAGTTTAAAACCACTGGAACAGTGAGGAATATGTTTCTGGAGGAAAAGAAAAATCCAAGGGCCAAAATTTGAGAATTACAGAATTTGGTTGTCACGATCGCTTACAGACGGGACGGACCAAGGCGCAGCGTGATATGCATACATGTTTATTTTTCTGAATAAACACAATGACAAAACAACAAATGAAACGAAACGTGAAGTCCAAGGTAGACAAACAACATACCTCACACGGAACAAGATCCCACAACCCACTAGTGCCAATAGGCTGCCTAAGTATGGTCCCCAATCAGAGACAACGAGCGACAGCTGCCTCTGATTGGGAACCACACCGGCCAACATAGATCTAGAAATACTAGACTCACAACATAGAACAAAACACAGCAAGGAAAATATACACCCTGACTCAACATACAAGCGTCCTCTGAGTCAGGGTGTGACAGTACCCCCCCCCCCCAAAAGTGCGGACTCCGACCGCACAACATAAACATAACAGGGTAGGGGCCGGGTGGGCATTCCGCCTCTGAGGCGGATCCAGCTCCGGGCGTGACGACCTCTTACTCTCCGCCTCCCTGTTACGCCCCTGGTCTGGTCTGGACCTCGGCGCGCTGCTTCCCCTCTCCTTCCTCCCACGAAGTACCAAGCCCTGTCTGGACCCTGGTGTGGGAGACCCCGAACCTGGAGAGGGTCTGACGTCTGGGTCTGGACTGGAGCCGCTGACCGGAGCTGGACCGGGCACCGGTGGAGCGGACTGCACAGGCTCCGGAGTGGAGCCGCTGACCGGATCTGGACTCGACCCCGGTGGAGCGGACTGCTCTGGCTCCGGAGTGGAGCCGCTGACCGGATCTGGACTGGGCACCGGTCGAGCGGACTGCACAGGCTCCGGACTGGAGCCGCTGACCGGAGCTGGACTGGACCCCGGTGAAGCGGATTGCTCTGGCTCCGGAGTGGAGCAGCTGACCGGAGCTGAACTGGGCACCGGTGGAGCAGACTGCTCTGGCTCCGGAGTGGAGCAGCTGACCGGTGCCGGACCAGGCACCAGTGGAACAGGCCGGACCGGGCTGGCGACGCGCACCACTGGCTTGGTGCGAGGGGCAGGAACAGGCCTGAACGGGCTGGCGACTCGCACCACTGGCTTGGTGCGAGGGGCAGGAACAGGCCGGGCCGGGCTGGCGACGCGCACCACTGTCTTGGTGCGAGGAGCAGGAACAGGCCGGGCTGGCAACGTGCACCACTGGCTTGGTGCGAGGGGCAGGAACAGGCCGGGCCGGGCTGGCGACGCGCACCACTGGCTTGGTGCAAGGGGCAGGAACAGGCCGGACCGGGCTGGCGACGCGCACCACTGGATTGGTGCGAGGAGCAGGAACAGGCCGGACCGGGCTGGCGACGCGCACCACTGGCTTGGTGCGAGGGGCAGGAATAGGCCGGGCCGGGCTGGCGACGCATACCACTGGCTTGGTGCGAGGGGCAGGAACAAGCCGGGCCGGGCTGGCGACGCGCACCACTGGCTTGGTGCGAGGGACAGGAACAGGCCGGACCGGGCTGGCGACGCGCACCACTGGCTTGGTGTGAGGGGCAGGAACAGGCCGGGCCGGGCTGGCGACGCGCACCACTGGCTTGGTGCGAGGGACAGGAACAGGCCGGACCGTACTGGGAACACGCACCACTGGCTTAGTGCGGGAAGCAGGAACAGGACGGGCCGTACTGGGAACACGCACCACTGGCTTAGTGCGGGAAGCAGGAACGGGCCGGACCGGACTGGCGACACGCACCACTTGCTTGGTGCGAGGAGCGGGACTGGGTTCCTTTATTAACCCCTGCTCCTTCTGCTGCCTAACCAGCTCCTCTCGCCGTGCCTCTACACTTTCCTTCTCCCTTATAGCCTCATGTAGCGCCTCCCTCTGACCGTATAACTCCTGCTCCCTCTGAACCAATAGCCCCCGTAACATGGTGGCCTCCTCTCCTAACCTGCAGATCCACCCTGTCGCGGCCTCCTGCTGCCTCGTCGTCCACACCGTGTGCCCCCCCAATTTTTTTTTCTTGGGGTTGCCTCTCGGGTCTCCGTCGTCGGCACTCCTCTTCCTGTGAGGACTCCCCCACGAGTTAGGGAACAGAACCTCGTCGTCGTCGTCATCCTCCGACTCCTCAGTATAATACTGTTCCCACTCCTCTTCCCATGGTCGTAGGGCCCCAATCTGAAAACCGACCGGGTGCAGTGGTCGGGGCTCCTTTCTCTCGCTCCCCGACCACCCCTTTAGCCCCCCCAAAAAAAAATACACACCATGACTCAACATACAAGAGTCAGGGCATGATATTGGTAGTATTTTCAGTCATCAAGTCTCAAAATCTACAATTAGACGCCACCTCCGTGCCAACAGTCTCTTTGGAAGGGTTAACAGAAAAAAAGCCTTTATTGAGAGCAACTAAAACATGTACAGTGGCTTGCGAAGGTATCCACCCCCCTTGGCATTTTTCCAATTTTGTTGCCTTACAACCTGAAATTAAAATAGATTTTGGGGGGGTTTGTATCATTTGATTTACACAACATGCCTACCACTTTGAAGATGCAAAATATTTTTTGGGGTGAAACAAACAAGAAATAAGACACAAAAAAAAACAGAAAAATTGAGCGTGCATAACTATTCACCCCCACAAAGTCAATACATTGTAGAGCCACCTTTAGCAGCAATTAGAGCTGCAAGTCTCTATAAGGTTGGCACATCTAGCCACTGGGATTTACAGTGAGGGAAAAAAGTATTTGATCCCCTGCTGATTTTGTACGTTTGCCCACTGACAAAGAAATGATCAGTCTATAATTTTAATGGTAGGTTTATTTGAACAGTGAGAGACAGAATAACAACAAAAAAATCCAGAAAAACGCATATAATTTTTTAAATAAATTGATTTTCATTTTAATGTGGGAAATAAGTATTTGACACCTCTGCAAAACATGACTTAGTACTTGGTGGCAAAACCCTTGTTGGCAATCACAGAGGTCAGATGTTTCTTGTAGTTGGCCACCAGGTTTGCACACATCTCAGGAGGGATTTTGTCCCACTCCTCTTTGCAGATCTTCTCCAAGTCATTAAGGTTACGAGGCTGACGTTTGGCAACTCGAACCTTCAGCTCCCTCCACAGATTTTCTATGGGATTAAGGTCTGGAGACTGGCTAGGCCACTCCAGGACCTTAATGTGCTTCTTCTTGAGCCACTCCTTTGTTGCCTTGGCCGTGTGTTTTGGGTCATTGTCATGCTGGAATACCCATCCACTACCCATTTTCAATGCCCTGGCTGAGGGAAGGAGGTTCTCACCCAAGATTTGACGATACATGGCCCCGTCCATCGTCCCTTTGATGCGGTGAAGTTGTCCTGTCCCCTTAGCAGAAAAATACCCCCAAAGCATAATGTTTCCACCTCCATGTTTGACGGTGGGGATGGTGATCTTGGGGTCATAGGCAGCATTCCTCCTCCTCCAAACACGCCGAGTTGAGTTGATGCCAAAGAGCTCGATTTTGGTCTCATCTGACCACAACACTTTCACCCAGTTCTCCTCTGAATCATTCAGATGTTCATTGGCAAACTTCAGACGGGCATGTATATGTGCTTTCTTGAGCAGGGGGACCTTGCGGGAGCTGCAGGATTTCAGTCCTTCACGGCGTAGTGTGTTACCAATTGTTTTCTTGGTGACTATGGTCCCAGCTGCCTTGAGATCATTGACAAGATCCTGCCGTGTTGTTCTGGGCTGATTCCTCACCGTTCTCATGATCATTGCAACTCCACGAGGTGAGATCTTGCATGGAGCCCCAGGCCGAGGGAGATTGACAGTTCTTTTGTGTTTCTTCCATTTGCGAATAATCACACCAACTGTTGTCACCTTCTCACAAAGCTGCTTGGCGATGGTCTTGTAGCCCATCCCAGCCTTGTGTAGGTCTACAATCTTGTCCCTGACATCCTTGGAGAGCTCTTTGGTCTTGGCCATGGTGGAGAGTTTGGAATCTGATTGATTGATTGCTTCTGTGGACAGGTGTCTTTTATACAGGTAACAAGCTGAGATTAGGAGCACTCCCTTTAAGAGTGTGCTCCTAATCTCAGCTCGTTACCTGTATAAAAGACACCTGGGAGCCAGAAATCTTTCTGATTGAGAGGGGGTCAAATACTTATTTCCCTCATTAAAATGCAAATCAATTTATAACATTTTTGACATGCGTTTTTCTGGATTTTTTTGTTGTTATTCTGTCTCTCACTGACACCGGATTGTGTCGAGGCACAGATCTGGGGAAGGGTACCAAAAAATGTCTGCAGCATTGAAGGTCCCCAAGAACACAGTGGCCTCCATCATTCTTAAATGTAAGAAGTTTTGAACCACCAAGATTCTTCCTAGAGCTTTCCGCCCGGCCAAATTGAGCAATCAGGGGAGAAGGACCTTGGTCAGGGAGGTGACCAAGAACCTGATAGTCACTCTAACAGAGCTCCAGAGTTCCTCTGTGGAGATGGGAGGAACTTCCAGAAGGACAACCATCTCTGCAGCACTCCACCAATCAGGCCTTTATGGTAGAGCGGCCAAACAGAAGCCACTCCTCAGTAAAAGGTGCATGACAGTCCGCTTGGAGTTTGCCAAAAGGCACCTAAAGGACTCTCAAACCACGAGAAACACTATTCTCTGGTCTGATGAAACCAAGATTGAACTCTTTGGCCTGAATGCCAAGTCACGTCTGGAGGAAACCTGGCACCATCCCTACGGTGAAGCATGGCGGTGGCAGCATCATGCTGTCGGGATGTTTTCAGCGGCAGGGACTGGGAGACTTGTCAGGATTGAGGGAAAGATGAACGGAGCAAAGTACAGAGAGTTCCTTGATGAAAACCTGCTCCAGAGCGCTCAGGACCTCAGACTCGGGCGAAGATTCACCTTCCAACAGGACAACGACCCTAAGCATACAGCCAAGACAATGCAGGTGTGGCTTCGGGACAAGTCTCTGAATGTCCTTGAGTGGCCCAGCCAGAGCCCGGACTTGAACCCAATCGAACATCTCTGGAGAGACCTGAAAATAGCTGTGCAGTGACGCTCCCCATCCAACCTGACAGAGCTTGAGAGGATCTGCAGAGAAGAATGGGAGAAAGTCCCCAAATACTGGTGTGCCAAGCTTGTAACGTCATACCCAAGAAGACTCGTTGCTGTAATTGCTGCCAAAGGTACTTCAACAAAGTAAATGGTCTGAAATCTTATGTAAATGTGATATTTAAGTTTGTAATTTTTTATACATTTGCAAAAATTTCTAAAAAACAGTTTTTGATTTTTAATTATGGGGTATTGTGTGTGGAGGGGAAAAAACAATTTAATCAATTTTAGAATAAGGCTCTAACGTAACAATATGTGGAAAAAGTCAAGGGGTCTCAATGCTTTCTGTATGCACTGTATATTTTTATATAGTCGTTTTTGCTTATCTTTATCAAGGGTGACAATAATTTTGAAGGTTACTGTATAGACGTCAGAATCAGTGTATTTTTGTGTGATTATTACTGTCCAAGAAATTACAATGAAATAGTAATTCCTCAATTATCAATGGAGTGAGCATACATCAATCAGTCCAATACAGAATGGTATTTCAAATACTGACTACAATTATAATCCAGCTCACTTCATAGAATTACATGTAATAGTGATATATAGTGTCCATATATACTGTGTGCAGTGGAGCCTAGAAGCCTCCTGTTCCTGAGCCCTGCCTGTCCTTCACACAAAACCAAGAGGAGGGCCATCGTCATCAGCCTGGCAGGTGGTGCTTTTATATCCCCTGAATTCACCAGGAAATATGGCTACCGTCTATGACAAAGGCCACAGAGGAAGCAGCAGAATTATGAGCGCTTTTATATGACAGGCCAGAGAAGGGGGATGCAGGATTATTGATGCTCGGCAGGCAGGAAGGCAGGCTGTGTCCCTCTTACCTCTGCACTGGGGAGTGAGGATGACAAGGGGTCTCTGTATAACTATTTGTCATGCGTCTAATATATTAATTAGCCAGTAAACACACCCCAGGGAATGCTACAGACTGACAGCTCCTGAATGAAACTCCTCTGCTGGCCCCATCAAACAGCAATGTATTCCGTAGGTAAAGTTGGCCCAGGGTTAATTTAACTCTTTATGCACGGATTTCTCATCGGATGCAAGGCAGCTGAATAATGAGTTGTATGGGAACAAGGGGAACTGAGGGGAGCTTTTCTTTGTTCCATCTCTTCATCAGATTTCTTGACATCATTCTCATTTTAGACATGAGAATGAGTTTGGTCATACAGTATTACAAGTCTAATATTGCTATGGAATATTAATTGCTTATGGAGGACAAAGGAAATGTTATATGTACCCAACTTTCTGTAGTTGTTTTGCTTTTTGTTTAGATCAATATCTTTGTCTCTGAGAGTAGTTGCATTGGTTTCTAGTATTTTAGCTTTTCACTTTATCACTGTGTCATTTTGACATTTTAGTCATTTAGCAGACTTATCCAGAGCGACTTACAATTAGTGAGTGCATACATTTTTCATACTGGCCACCCGTGTCCTACAATCTTCTGGACTAACTGTAAACGTTGATACACCAGAAAATGACTATTGATAGCTGTGTCCATAAGGGCAGGCAGGCACAAGTAATCCATACTTGGAGAGTGTACTGTTGAATTTGATTCTAATAATTTACTGTTGCAATTATTATTTCTAGCTAAACCGAAGTCTAACATTTTCACTTTCCCACATTAAATATTGTCTTTATGTCTCAGACTCACATGAACAGCCTTTGTAGGGAACCCCACCCAATGATTTACTGAGGTGGGGGTGCTTGTCGTGGCCTGCTCTGCACCGCTACCCATGAACCCCACTCCCCGGCCAGCCCGACTGGTCACACCCCCATCCTATGTCTGTGTTTGTAAGCACCATTAGCCTGACGGAGCCTCTCCTTGGTCAATTACGGGCAATGTCATAAAGCTGCTTGAGTTTGGAATGAGCGTTTCACAGTAATAGAGGTCTGTAGGTCCACATCAACACAGTGGCGCCTTCATTCATATGTGGTTTGGTGCAGCTGGTGCTGCAGCATGGTCCTGTGAAGGTGGTGTGCTATAGCTACAGTATGTTAGTGATCTTTGATAGTGGCTCTGTTGTCGTTGAGCTCCACTGTCTATTATATTTTATTTTTTTATTTTACTAACAACGTTTTTCATTTCTACCGTGTCCTCCACCATGTCTTCTTGCTCAGTATGAGATGTCAAGGTGGAGTAGATCATGGCTATTTACATCAATTGAGTAATGTATAGTTTGACGGTTGTCCTTCTGCCGCTCCTGACCCGCATAAGCCATTCTACTACAGTCTCATCATGATGGCTATGATGTGAAGTGGGGCCAGTCATCAGCTGGAGAGTCAATATTACAGCTACAGTGCTGAGGGCCACTGCCTAGGCCCCTATATGTAATTTATCTAATTGTAGTAAGTTAGAGAGGAGTTGCGTCATCGTGTCAATGAGAAGCTCTGTATAGAAGGGCCCTTAATGTTTAATTAGGCAGAATTGAATTGAATTGAATGGCCACTATACGTGCATGTCGTCGTCGTCCCCCCCTCACCCCCTCACCCCCACCCTTGGAGCAAGAGTGTGCAGCAACACCTATTGTGAGTGGTTAAAGTTGGTATTGTGAGTGGTTAAAGTTGTTGAACGACGGAAATCGTTGAATTATCCCCTCTTCATTGGCACTGGATGTGTCCCTTATAGCATAATGTGTCCCAAATTTGGGCAGGGTGAAAAGTGCCACAACAAAAGCAACACAGACAGATGGACAAAGGCAACCAACATAGATGGGAAAAGTGAGTTGTCAACAAAGACAGCTGGTGTAACTGAGTTAGGTTTGTAGGCCTCCTTGCTCACACACACTTTTTCAGTTCTCCCCACAAATGTTCTATAGGATTGAGGTCAGGGCTTTGTGATGGCCACTCCAATACCTTGACTTTGTTGTCCTTAAGCCATTTTGCCACAGCTTTGAAAGTATGCTTGGGGTCATTGTCCATTTGGAAGACCATTTGCGACCAAGCTTTAACTTCCTGACTGATGTCTTGAGATGTTGCTTCAATATATCCACATAATTTTCCTTCCTCATGATGCCATCTATTTTGTGAAGTGCACCAGTCCCTCCTGCAGCAAAGCACCCCCCCACAGCATGATGCTGCCACCCCCGTGCTTCACGGTTGGGATGGTGTTCTTCGGCTTGCAAGCGTCCCCGTTTTTCCTCCAAACATAACGATGGTCATTATGGCCAAACAGTTCTATTTTTGTTTCATCAGACCAGAGGACATTTCTCCAAAAAGTACGATCTTTGTCCCCATGTGCAGTTGCAAACCGTTGTCTGGCTTTTTAATAGCAGTTTTGGAGCAGTGGCTTCTTCCTTGCTGAGCGGCCTTTCAGGTTATGTCGATATAGGACTCATTTCACTGTGGATATAGATACTTTTGTACCTGTTTCCTCCAGCATCTTCACAAGGTCCTTTGCTGTTGTTCTGGGATTGATTTGCACTTTTCGCACCAAAGTACGTTCATCTCTAGGAGACAGAACGCGTCTCCTTCCTGAGCGGTATGATGGCTGCGTGTTCCCATGGTGTTTATACTTGCGTACTATTGTTTGTGCAGATGAACGTGATACCTTCAGACGTTTGGAAATTGCTCCCAAGGATAAACCAGACTTGTGGAGGTCTACAATTTTCTGGAATTTCCAAGCTGTTTAAATGCACAGTCAACTTAGTGAATGTAAACTTCTGACCCACTGGAATTGTGATACGGTGAATTAGAAGTGAAATAATCTGTCTGTAAACAATTGTTGGAAAAATTACTTGTGTCATGCACAAAGTAGATGTCCTAACCAAGTTGCCAAAACTATAGTTTGGTAACAATAAATGTGTGGAGTGGTTGAAAAACAAGTTTTAATGACTCCAACCTAAGTGTATGTAAACTTCCGACTTCAACTGTACATGTAGTAGACACAAATCCAGAGAGTATCATGTTGCTCTAAACTATTATCCGCACATTTGTTGTCATCAATTGATCAGCTGTGCTGAGTCATGATGAATGCTTTCTGAATCATTGCGAACACTGAGAATGCTCTATAAATTGATATTATAAATGTATATTCTCTTCATGGCTTCATTCTGATGTTGATGGAATTATTATATGCGCTTACATTTGTGGAAATTCTGCGTGGATTGTTGACCATTCAGTTCATTGAATCATCATGTACGCTTCCAGGTATGCTCCTGTCACAGGTGTTAAGATTGGTTGATTGATTAATGGATTTTTTGAATAATTGATCCATGCACGAGAGGATGAAGAAAAATGTCTGTACTGTATCTTCTCACACCTCAAACTACAGCTGCCTCCATCAGTAAAATAAGACCTGTTGTAGACAAGGGGTTAAAACTGCCCCAGTCTCTTTGTGCTTTAACATGGTCCCTCTCAGCAGGAGTTGGTCACAGTGGAACAGCAGTATGCTCCAGTACAGTAGCATGGTGGAGTCACTGGAGGCAGACCTGTTTCTCATTCACAGCATGAAACCACTCGCTCTCTAATAATGGATAAACAAACAAGCGTGACGACTCTGATGTGTATCAGTTCATAATTTAATTACATTTTGATAGTGAGCACTGTGGGCGTTTGAATAACCGAGGGGGGTAGGTCTCTGTAGACCCGGTACTCTGCTGGATACAATGTTTAGCATACTGCACAAATCGAAATGGCTTTCCATGAAATAAATCACTTTTTATTTCTTGGTCATGTTTAATAATCGTCACCATGGCTGTCTCAAGCCCCTGTACATTATTTTCCACTGAAATAATGTACAAAAAATTATGTTTGAGGATATTGTATAACAGTTCCAAGTTACTTTTGTGTCAGGATTCTTCAGTTGGCCAGGGGCGGTTTGTTACATACAAAGCAAACATCCCACCACAAAAGGATTTGTTTGTCAAAAGTGCAATATGTGTATCTATCATTACTTTTATTATTACGTGTTTTACTTTTCTATTATTTCTCTATTTTATTTCTCTCTGTATTGTTGGGAAGGGCCCGTAAGTAAGCATTTCACTGTTAGTCCACACCTGTTGTTTACGAAGCATTTCACAAATAATATTTGATTTGATTTGACTCATTGACAATTATGAAACAGAGAAACTGCAGCGGTAGCCATTCCTCCTGCCCTTTTTTGTATGCATCTGTCTGTGTCGTGTGGTGGGTGACCTTTGATCTGTGAATAGGGCTGCGGCGTACTCCCTGTGTGCTCCCTGGTGTGAATGGACAATCCTTGTGCACTCTGGCAGACATGTTCCTGATAAACCACTGATCTCCCATGGCACTTCAAATGAGCCTGGCTTCATTTGCATGATATGATTTGGCATAATGTGTGTGTGAGCGTGTTGGGGCTAGACAAGCTAGCTAGCGCACTGTGGCATTAGATGGAAGTCAGTTACCATGGGGAGGGCGAGGGTAGACACCGAGGGATGCAGATAGTGTGGATGGCGTTCATGTTTCTCAATCCTCTTATCTGAGAGGAGAAGATCAGCATACTGAGGGCTCAACCAGGGTGTCTTCAAAAGACAGCACTCTGACAGAGATACAATGCTGAGAGATGAATGGTAGATATGAGTGAATGCATGGTATTAACATGAAACTAATCTCTCGTGGAAAGATTCTGTGTGTAAACCGAGAGAATCCGTCGGGACTGAATGAGATGGGTAGGATAATGAGGAGCAGTAGTTCCGGTGTTAGTTTTTTTCGTCACTGGTTATTTGGATACAATTTTGCGGGTGTTAGCATCTTTAAAATTTTGTAAGGGGAGGGGACATTCGGCCCGTAACTTGCAAAGAGAGACGGTGGAGCTCTCGTTCCGGTTCCGCTCCTCGTTCTAGCATTTTTTGATCTCTTCTCTTAACATGTATGGACCCAGAACTTAATGGAGCAGCTGACCAATCACATGAGCTATTAGTTCTGGGTTAACAGAGATTAACAGGAAACTAGACTATGAATGAAACTAGATTCAAAAGCAATGTGTATGGTGAGCATTTGTAGCGAAGTGTATGTTATGCATATACCTATATGGCAGATATATGACTCAATGTATACATTTATGGACCATGTAGAACATATATAAAGTGATGAATCGATTGACCTACTACCAGTAGGTACTGTATACTGTATAGCCTGTGTGGCTGGTTACTTTCATGATGAGAGTGTGGTTACTCTGTGGAAAGCAGGTGCTATACTTTCGACTAGCCCTTTACCTCAGATCTCTGTCAGAGCTCCCAGCAGGTTAGGCTGTACCACACTCTCCCCCATGCAATTTACAAGGAGAAAAGAGGTGCTAATTTCTAGTTTACTGCTGGGACTGCTGATTAGGCTTGGAGAGGTAGACATTGGAGGAGCCAGCCCAAAGTGATCCATATGG
Source organism: Coregonus clupeaformis (assembly GCF_020615455.1). Taxonomy (NCBI): domain Eukaryota; kingdom Metazoa; phylum Chordata; class Actinopteri; order Salmoniformes; family Salmonidae; genus Coregonus; species Coregonus clupeaformis. Next base: position 31,867,032 of record NC_059200.1, read on the forward strand.
GGCTAACTGGCTGCCGGGAAGGGGAGTGTTACGAGGGCAGCCAGGGCAAGGCAACACACACACACACACACACACACACACACACAGAGTGAGACACACAGAGAGAGAGACACACAGTCTGAGGTTTGAACTCAGGGCCAGGTGGCCATCATCACTGAGGACCAACAGAAGGGATGCACATCCTGTAAAAGTATAAACCATCATTAACACCCAGCCAGCACAGCAACACTGTGTGATGACAACAGAATTTGGCAGGGTCTGCAAACTTCTAATAAACCATCCCTTCTCCTCTATGGTGAAATGGGTTCATTGTGGTGGTCCTGTCAAAACTACAAGAAAAGGAATCGAAGTGTTGATTTTTTTTAAATGACTTCATTAGATTCACATAGAGCATATGTGGATCCTGCTTTCAATAATTTGAAGATTCAGTACATGCATCTGTGTCTCCAAGCTGTACTGCAGGTGTGCATTGCCGGAGGCAAATTGGGTCTCACACAATGAATCCCAATCATAAACACTCACTGACTGTTGCACCATATGGTACATTCATAACCGTGATAATACAAAGGCTGATTGCTTACTCTGTTTCACATCAAATTGATTGGTCTTGAAGAATACAGTACATTAGGCCAGTGTTGCCGTTTAGTAGATTGTCGTTACTGTAATTTATTTTCGCTCCGATCCTGATGGGTCAAAACAAAACTCCAAAACCTGTAAGTGGGTCACAATACAAAAAAGTTTGTGAACCACTTCAGTAGGCTCATAAATTTATCCACTCGCCTACCTCCCTCTCTCTCTTTCTGCACTCCCTCTCTCTCTCTCTGCACTCTCTCTCTCTCTCTCTCTCTCTCTCTCTCTCTCTCTCTCTCTCTCTCTCTCTCTCTCTCTCTCTCTCTCTCTCTCTCTCTCTCTCTCTCTCTCTCTCTCTCTCTCTCTCTCTCTCTCTCTCTCTCTCTCTCTCTCTCTCTCTCTCTCTCTCTCTCTCTCTCTCTCTCTCTCTCTCTCAGGCAGATGCCAAATATCAGTGACACATAAAGCCCCCAACCCTCTCTGTGTAGTGTTGGAGGGAGAGAGAAATCTGCTCTCAAATCATATCCTCTCTCTACCCTACCTGGCAGCTCTTCCTGTCCCATCCTAATGCAGTAGCACTTGGGCATGGCCAGGGCTGCTCTTCATTTTCACTCCCCCTAGGGAACAAAAGGGACAAGTAACACAAATTACCTTTAATAGTATTGTCTGGCAGCGCTGTAAATGAACGTAATTATCACTTATACTGTATAATGGGAGTCCCATTCTTAACTTAGAGATTGGAGAGAAAAAAAAGTCAAATCCCCCAGCTTCATCTAAATGGAAATGGGATGATTTCCACTTTATTACTTGAACCACATGGAGCAGCACAGTGCACTGAAAGCATTGAGGTGTCTGTATTGGAGCAAGAGTGTGCCAGGGCTCTGGTTGTTTGTAAACGTTAGTATTTAAAGCACTAACAGAGTTAATTTTTTGGACAGCCTCAATCAGGTGTATATTGTGTTTCTCTGTAACAAATACTTTTGCTCTTGATCGATAGAGTGAATTGAGAGGATTTAAACATCCCTGTGTATAGATGTGAATAGATATTGTTTGGTACCTTGCTCCCTTTGCTAGACTAGTAAAGTTTCAGACCAAATCCCTTGGGTAGAGTATTGACCAATTTAGAGATATGATGTCCCAAAGTCAGCCGGTCAGTCTGTCAGATCACCAGTTCAGAGAAAACTGTTGTTTCCAATTAGTCCTTGGTGTCTAAACATTGATTAGCCTATAAACATGTACATGATTCTCACCCTGGCCTTGCCCCATGAGCCAGGCTCTGTGTGTAGGCTGGAGAGGAGAAGAGAGGGTGCTGCCAGGCTGAGGAACAAAAGGGGGCTGTACCTCAGGCCTGTCACCAGGCAGCCAGCTCAGAGCCTGGGAGGCTTGGGAGCCCATCGCTCCTTCATGGAGAGGAGGGGGGGTGACGGATGGACTCCTTCGACCCCCTCCCTCCCCCATCCCCAGCTCCACCATGGGAGCAGGATTAACCCCCGAGCCCCACAATGGGGACACATGTCCCCCTAGCTACCAACCCATTCAGACCTGCGTTACTTACACTCTAATAAGGATTAGGCTTAATGAGCTTCAAGGAGTTAACAATGAATGAAGAAGTCCTTAAGCAGCCACTAATTCTATTCTGCTCGGTGTCACTTTTCATCCCCGTCCATTCAGCCCACTGTGTTTGAACACAAGGTGTAATCCTCTTGAATATCAAAGGTGAGCAGATCATATTAATTTAGACATCACCTCTCTTGGTCTGGGGGCACATAAATCACACAAGGAGCCCCCAACCTCACCATCTGCTCCCCCTCTCTTCACCTGCTACTGACATCCCCCCTCTTCACCTCTACTCATTCTCTCCATTTCTCCATCTTTCACTTTCTCCCACACTCTCCTCTATTTAATCCCCTTTCTCCTTTGCATACTGTCCCTTGAGTACTGTTTGAATCTATTCATCGAAAATATGGGAGAGAACATTTCAATCAATGAGATTCTGAGTACCTCTATGTGTCCTGGAGCTTTTTCTCATGATAATGTGTTGCGTTACACGTGCACAAGCCACAGTACCAACAAAAGTACTTTACTTTACTGGGATTTACTTAACTGTGATATAGGGACTGATAACTAAAGAGTATGACTGCTACTCAAACGCCAAACAAGTAATATTAGATAATCTACTTGTGATGTTAGTTTTTTTATGGGAAGCTAATGGTCCATCTATCTTTCACTGCATTTCTCTGCTATGTCATTATCTTCATCTTGCCCATCATTTTCTCCCTCGCTATTCACAGGTAGCCTACTTCTGAACTCATACAACAGACAGTGATTATGGCGCTTGTGGTGCAATTCCCCCATGTTCTTTACTTAGTATCTGTCTCTCCTAATGATCCAAGCACACTCTCTGGATGTTGATGTGTGCAAGAATAGGGAGACTGTTTTTATCAGATATCATCTACCCATATCACCTTCCTCTCATCTTTCTCCCCTCACATCTCACCTCTATTCTTATTTTTTCAATTAATTTGCTTTTTTGTGACAGAATTGTAACAGATTTGTCAGGTTATTAAACCTTAATAAGTCTTATTGGATTATGTTTATAAAGTGATGTGCCCTCCAAAGGCATAGTGAGTGACCATAATGACCCCTCACAGCACTGTAATGATCTTAGCATGTTTATCCAGCCTGTTAGGGAATGGGATCACCTAGCAGGACAATGGATAATGTTCTGCACTTGAAGGGTTTCCCTCTGTCTACCAGAGCTGTGTTACGTCTTCATGTAGAAATGAATTATCCAGTGAGTGTCAGCACTGTGTCCAAAGTGTTAAACAGCTAGTTGATGGGCTCGAGGGGAAAGGTATTGATGATTATACCTGTTGAAAGTCTTACATTTACAATATTGTATTTCCCCTTTCAACCTATTGCCTACCCGGCGAGACAAATTGCAATTTATGGCGAGCTTATTAAACTGAATATAGAAAGGTTATTAGAACAAGTCAGCTTACAGATTTCCTTGACACAATTCAATTACCTGACTAGCTAGAGGGAACCTGGCAAGAAGAATTGGTCATATTTCTTGAAAAACAAGTAATAACATTTGCATGGTTTTAGGTGGAGACCACTGAGCGACAGTGGAATGCTTACACAGGGGAGAAGTAGAGAGTGCTGCCCTTTGAGATATGAACCATACATGTCAAAAAAATGTAATAATTAAGAAGTTAATAACTATGTTGACTGTCTAGCGTTTTATTTTATTTTTTACTGTGCTCACTTTCAAAAAGTATTGTTAATCGTGAGATTAGATTTTATGTCAGATTTGATATTTTACTATTGTCTTCCTTTGACCTGTGATAATATGTTCAGTTTGTGTCATGAGCTTTCCCTTGCCTCTGAATTCAAACACACACATTGTATAACCAAGATTATCTCTATTGAACCTATACAGGGAAGGAAGGATGACATCAATACAATCTCCAAATGATGTCAGGGATTGCTCAGGGAAGCTTTTGAATGACAAACACAAACGAATCCACACACAAGCGCAGGCGTGTGCACGCACACGCATGCACGTGTTCACACAACAGCCTTTTTCTAGACCAGATGAATTGAGCAATGGAACACTATTGATTTTTTCTTACCTTCATAAATAGAGGCTCAGACAAACGGAGAAGCTGCAGCTTTTTTGAAAGCAATATTGTGGCGAAAACGCTTCCCAGGGTTTTAAAAAGATTGGAGAGGATATTACATCCCACATGAGATCCAAGTAGAAGGACTGACACACAAAGATGTTGTGCCGGGTCACACCTCTCTCTCTCTCCCTCTCTGCAGCCTCTCTGTGTAATCTGCAGACAGAGGCGATGCCGGCCTGCATGCCCACTGTCAAGCCCAACTTTCTGTGGCTCCAAACAAAGCCAGCTAGTCTCAGCATGAGATGAGCTGAGGAGACCGATAAGTCCACTCCTATAGGCCTTTGTATAGACCTCTCTTATTATTGTGCACAGTGGGAAAAAGAATCAAAGCCACATATTAATTCTCAACATGAATTCTCAAATATGGGTCTCTGCTCTTGTGCAAGCCAACATTTAGGTCCATGAAGAAAAGAAAAAGGGAAAATGAATGACGAATTAGGTGAAGCTGACATGAGAGATACATATATATTACTATTTGCTGGAATTCTTGGTATTTTCTCTCCCCTTGTCAAATCAAATCAAATGTTATTTGTCACATACACGTGTTTAGCAGATGTTATTGCGGGTGTAGCAAAATGCTTGTGCTTCTAGCTCCGACGGTGCAGTAATATCTAACAAGTAATAGCTAACAATTTCACAACATATACCCAATACACACAAATCTAGTAAGGAATGGAATTGAAGAATATATACATATATGGACAAGCAATGACAGAGCGGCATGGACTAAGGTACAGTAGAATATTATAGAATAGAATACAGTATATACATATGAGATGAGTAGTGCAAGATATGTGAACATTATTAAAGTGACTAGTGTTCCATTTCTTGTGTACTGACTTTGGTTTCAGTGTCAAAGTGGTGAAGACTTGGCCCTGACTTATGTGCTCTATGTCACCTCCGGGTCCGCATGGCAAATGGCCCAAGACAATACCCAGGGGCCAGTCAGCCCTTCCCCCTGTTGAGAGAAAAAAGAAATCTCTCTTTCTCGCTCTCTGATGCCACTTTGATGCTATCTATATGGATTTATGAGCTCTATGGTAACTTGTATCTACAGTGGGGAAAAAAAGTATTTAGTCAGCCACCAATTGTGCAAGTTCTCCCACTTAAAAAGATGAGAGAGGCCTGTAATTTTCATCATAGGTACACGTCAACTATGACAGACAAAATGAGGAAAAGAAATCCAGAAAATCACATTGTAGGATTTTTAATGAATTTATTTGCAAATTATGGTGGAAAATAAGTATTTGGTCAATAACAAAAGTTTCTCAATACTTTGTTATATACCCTTTGTTGGCAATGACACAGGTCAAACGTTTTCTGTAAGTCTTCACAAGGTTTTCACACACTGTTGCTGGTATTTTGGCCCATTCCTCCATGCAGATCTCCTCTAGAGCAGTGATGTTTTGGGGCTGTCGCTGGGCAACACGGACTTTCAACTCCCTCCAAAGATTTTCTATGGGGTTGAGATCTGGAGACTGGCTAGGCCACTCCAGGACCTTGAAATGCTTCTTACGAAGCCACTCCTTTGTTGCCCGGGCGGTGTGTTTTGGATCATTGTCATGCTGAAAGACCCAGCCACCTTTCATCTTCAATGCCCTTGCTGATGGAAGGTGGTTTTCACTCAAAATCTCACGATACATGGCCCCATTCATTCTTTCCTTTACACGGATCAGTCGTCCTGGTCCCTTTGCAGAAAAACAGCCCCAAAGCATGATGTTTCCACCCCCATGCTTCACAGTAGGTATGGTGTTCTTTGGATGCAACTCAGCATTCTTTGTCCTCCAAACACGACGAGTTGAGTTTTTACCAAAAAGTTCTATTTTGGTTTCATCTGACCATATGCCATTCTCCCAATCCTCTTCTGGATCATCCAAATACACTCTAGCAAACTTCAGATGGGCCTGGACATGTACTGGCTTAAGCAGGGGGACACGTCTGGCACTGCAGGATTTGAGTCCCTGGCGGCGTAGTGTGTTACTGATGGTAGGCTTTGTTACTTTGGTCCCAGCTCTCTGCAGGTCATTCACTAGGTCCCCCCGTGTGGTTCTGGGATTTTTGCTCACCGTTCTTGTGATCATTTTGATCCCACGGGGTGAGATCTTGCGTGGAGCCTCAGATCGAGGGAGATTATCAGTGGTCTTGTATGTCTTCCATTTCCTAATAATTGCTCCCACAGTTGATTTCTTCAAACCAAGCTGCTTACCTATTGCAGATTCAGTCTTCCCAGCCTGGTGCAGATCTACAATTTTGTTTCTGGTGTCCTTTGACAGCTCTTTGGTCTTGGCCATAGTGGAGTTTGGAGTGTGACTGTTTGAGGCTGTGGACAGGTGTCTTTTATACTGATAACAAGTTCAAACAGGTGCCATTAATACAGGTAACGGGTGGAGGACAGAGGAGCCTCTTAAAGAAGAAGTTACAGGTCTGTGAGAGCCAGAAATCTTGCTTGTTTGTAGGTGACCAAATACTTACTTTCCACCATAATTTGCAAATAAATTCATAAAAAATCCTACAATGTGATCTTCTGGATTTATTTTTCTCAATTTGTCTGTCATAGTTGACGTGTACCTATGATGAAAATTACAGGCCTCTCTCATCTTTTTAAGTGGGAGAACATGCACAATTGGTGGCTGACTAAATACTTTTTTTCCCCACTGTATCTGTACACAACCTGGACTCAGGGGTAGACGTAATATAGTAAATGTAAATCCGGGACACTCCAATTAGTATGATATGATACGTTTTATTACATTTACGTTACATTACATTTTCGTCATTTAGCAGACGCTCTTATCCAGAGCGACTTACAAATTGGTGCATTCACCTTATGATAGCCAGTGGGACAACCACTTTACAATATATATTTTTTTTGGGGGGGGGGTGGGGTAAGGGGGAGTAGAAGGATTACTTTATCCTATCCCAGGTATTCCTTAAAGAGGTGGGGTTTCAAGTGTCTCCGGAAGGTGGTGAGTGACTCCGCTGTCCTGGCGTCGTGAGGGAGCTTGTTCCACCATTGGGGTGCCAGAGCAGCGAACAGTTTTGACTGGGTTGAGCGGGAACTGTGCTTCCGCAGAGGTAGGGGGGCCAGCAGGCCAGAGGTGGATGAACGCAATGCCCTCGTTTGGGTGTAGGGACTGATCAGAGCCTGAAGGTACGGAGGTGCCGTTCCCCTCACAGCTCCGTAGGAAAGCACCATGGTCTTGTAGCAGATGCGAGCTTCAACTGGAAGCCAGTGGAGTGTGCGGAGGAGCGGGGTGACGTGAGATAACTTGGGAAGGTTAAACACCAGACGGGCTGCGGCGTTCTGGATGAGTTGTAGAGGTTTAATGGCACAGGCAGGGAGCCCAGCCAACAGCGAGTTGCAGTAATCCAGACGGGAGATGACAAGTGCCTGGATTCAGACCTGTGCCGCTTCCTGTGTAAGGCAGGGTCGTACTCTGAGAATATTGTACAGCATGAACCTACAGGATCGGGTTACCGCCTTGATGTTAGCGGAGAACGACAGGGTGTTGTCCAGGGTCACGCCAAGGCTCTTTGCACTCTGGGAGGAAGACACAACGGAGTTGTCAACCGTGATGGCGAGATCATGGAACGGGCAGTCCTTCCCCGGGAGGAAGAGCAGCTCCGTCTTGCCGAGGTTCAGCTTGAGGTGGTGATCCGTCATCCACACTGATATGTCTGCCAGACATGCAGAGATGCGATTCGCCACCTGGTTATCAGAAGGGGGAAAGGAGAAGATTAATTGTGTGTCGTCTGCGTAGCAATGATAGGAGAGGCCATGTGAGGATATGACAGAGCCAAGTGACTTGGTGTATAGCGAGAATAGGAGAGGGCCTAGAACTGAGCCCTGGGGGACATCAGTGGTGAGAGCACGTGGTGCGGAGACAGATTCCTGCCACGCCACCTGGTAGGAGCGACCTGTGAGGTAGGACGCAATCCAAGAGTGAGCCGCGCCGGAGATGCCCAACTCGGAGAGTGTGGAGAGGAGGATCTGATGGTTCACAGTATCAAAGGCAGCAGATAGGTCTAGAAGGACGAGAACAGAGGAGAAAGAGTTAGCTTTAGCAGTGCGGAGAGCCTCCGTGACACAGAGAAGAGCAGTCTCAGTTGAATGACCAGTCTTGAAACCTGACTGGTTTGGATCAAGAAGGTCATTCTGAGAGAGATAGCAAGAGAGTTGGCTAAAGACGGCACGCTCAAGAGTTTTGGAGAGAAAAGAAAGAAGGGATACTGGTCTGTAGTTGTTGACATCGGAGGGATCGAGTGTAGGTTTTTTGAGAAGGGGTGCAACTCTCGCTCTCTTGAAGACGGAAGGGACATATCCAGCGGTCAAGGATGAGTTGATGAGCGAGGTGAGGTAAGGGAGAAGGTCTCCGGAAATGGTCTGGAGAAGAGAGGAGGGGATAGGGTCAAGCGGGCAGGTTGTTGGGCGGCCGGCCGTCACAAGTCGCAAGATTTCATCTGGAGAGAGAGGGGAGAAAGAAGTCAAAGCATAGGGTAGGGCAGTGTGAGCAGGACCAGCAGTGTCATTTGACTTAACAAACGAGGATCGGATGTCGTCAACCTTCTTTTCAAAATGGTTGACGAAGTCATCCACAGAGAGGGAGAGGGGGAGGGGGATTCTCCAGGGAGGAGAAGGTGGCAAAGAGCTTCCTAGGGTTAGAGGCAGATGCTTGGAATTTAGAGTGGTAGAAAGTGGCTTTAGCAGCAGAAACAGAGGAAGAAAATGTAGAGAGGAGGGAGTGAAAAGATGCAAGGTCCGCAGGGAGTCTAGTTTTCCTCCATTTCCGCTCGGCTGCAAAGTAGTGGTCGGAGACTTGGAGGGGAGTTTCAGTGAGATTAGTAGAAGAACAGCATCTAGTAAAGATGAGGTCAAGCGTATTGCCTGCCTTGTGAGTAGGGGGGGACGGTGAGAGGGTGAGGTCAAAAGAGGAGAGGAGTGGAAAGAAGGAGGCAGAGAGAAATGAGTCAAAGGTAGATGTAGGGAGGTTAAAGTCACCCAGAACTGTGAGGGGTGAGCCATCCTCAGGAAAGGAACTTGTCAAGCTCATTGATGAACTCTCCAAGGGAACCTGGAGGGCGATAAATGATAAGGATGTTAAGCTTGAATGGGCTAGTGACTGTGACAGCATGGAATTCAAATGAGGAGATAGACAGATGGGTCAGGGGAGAAAGAGAGAATGTCCACTTGGGAGAGATGAGGATTCCTGTGCCACCACCCCGCTGACCAGATGCTCTCGGGGTATGCGAGAACACATGGTCAGACGAGGAGAGAGCAGTAGGAGTAGCAGTGTTTTCTGTGGTAATCCATGTTTCCGTCAGCGCCAAGAAGTCGAGGGACTGGAGGGTAGCATAGGCTGAGATGAACTCTGTCTTGTTGGCCGTAGAACGGCAGTTCCAGAGGCTGCCGGAGACCTGGAACTCCACGTGGGTCGTGCGTGCAGGGACCACCAGGTTAGAGTGGCAGCAGCCACGCAGTGTGAGGCGTTTGTATAGCCTGTGCGGAGAGGAGAGAACAGGGATAGACAGACACATAGTTGACAGGCTACAGAAAATGGCTACAATAATGCAAAGGTGATCGGAATGAAATGAACTAAACATCTGGGAAAGCGAGAGAGCGGAGCCTCCCTCACTTACGTTTCACTGAAACACTCAAATATAACTCTCCCAACTTCCACTTTAGAAATTATAATTGTTGTAAACTACAGCGGTTCAATGTTTTCTAGGAATAGACTAACTTAGTTTATTCAGGAAGCTAACTTGGTACAGTATTCTTCCGTGAAAACCGTCCAGGGCACGAATCCTATGACGCCATAGCCAACTAGCATGCCAGGCTCCAATAACACGGTTTAGCACCAATACTCGGTTACAACAAACCACCAGTGTGTTAACACGCCAAGCAGATCATTCAAATCAAATCAAATCAAATCAAATCAAATTTTATTGGTCACATGCGCCGAATACAACAGGTGCAGACATTACAGTGAAATGCTTACTTACAGCCCTTAACCAACAGTGCATTTATTTTAAACAAAAAAAGTAAAAATAAAACAACAACAACAAAAAAAAGTGTTGAGAAAAAAAAGAGCAGAAGTAAAATAAAGTGACAGTAGGGAGGCTATATATACAGGGGGGTACCGTTGCAGAGTCAATGTGCGGGGGCACCGGCTAGTTGAGGTAGTTGAGGTAATATGTACATGTGGGTAGAGTTAAAGTGACTATGCATAAATACTTAACAGAGTAGCAGCAGCGTAAAAAGGATGGGGTGGGGGGGCAGTGCAAATAGTCCGGGTAGCCATGATTAGCTGTTCAGGAGTCTTATGGCTTGGGGGTAGAAGCTGTTGAGAAGTCTTTTGGACCTAGACTTGGCACTCCGGTACCGCTTGCCGTGCGGTAGCAGAGAGAACAGTCTATGACTAGGGTGGCTGGAGTCTTTGACAATTTTGAGGGCCTTCCTCTGACACCGCCTGGTATAGAGGTCCTGGATGGCAGGAAGCTTTGCCCCAGTGATGTACTGGGCCGTACGCACTACCCTCTGTAGTGCCTTGCGGTCGGAGGCCAAGCAGTTGCCATACCAGGCGGTGATGCAACCAGTCAGGATGCTCTCGATGGTGCAGCTGTAGAATTTTTTGAGGATCTGAGGACCCATGCCAAATCTTTTCAGTCTCCTGAGGGGGAATAGGCTTTGTCGTGCCCTCTTCACTACTGTCTTGGTGTGTTTGGACCATGATAGTTCGTTGGTGATGTGGACACCAAGGAACTTGAAGCTCTCAACCTGTTCCACTACAGCCCCGTCGATGAGAATGGGGGCGTGCTCAGTCCTCTTTTTTTTCCTGCAGTCCACCATCATCCATTCGTGTCCGTTTCTAACGTTGTGTAAAGTTTTAGGTTGATCATGTTACTCTAACTTGGTGTGTCTGATTGGTCAATGGTGGTTGGTTTTGGTTTTAAAAAGTCACACCTTCAAATGTTATAAATGGAATGCAATGTCTTTGCCTTTGTTTGTGCCTCTTGTCTTGCTATCCACTCTACGGAAAGGTTGTATGAGAAATTGTCATTTCCTAGGCTTCTAGGCCTCTGGCCAAATAGGCATCTCTTTGTTCATGCTTTGTCTTATAAGATTTTTTGCCTAGATTGTTAATGCATGCATAATGCCTTGTAACTTACTCTTAAGTCTGTATATGAATTAATTCATTTTACAATGTAATTAAATCTATTTGCCTTTGATAGACAATTCTCTGACCTTTCTTGATAGTCAATTCCTGTAACTCAACTATAGTCCTGCTTGCACACTGCTACTAAAATGTAAAAATGTAAATGCTACTTATCTTATGGAGTCAGATAAAAAATGTAATAGACTTTATTCATATTCATTGTATAGTCATATCACGGGTCGCATGTGAGGTATACACTATACAGTATATATAGCATATACTCTCTATATATGTATATACATTATATGATCAATATTACTTCACTACAGAGGATACCCCAACCAATGTGTATTCAATACCACAACAATAAGTTTACAAATCTACAAACCTTTTGGCATTTGGAAATAGGGTTAATTGAGGGAAATATCAAAAAGAGCAAAAAGAGAGAGCGAGTAGGTTATATAGTGTTGGAGGGCAAGGATGTCAGCCAAGGGATACACTGAGAGAGGCAGAGAGCATTAGGGACACGAGCCCATTTCTCCTCACCATTGTTGTGCCTATCCTCTGGTGCATCCAACTTCATTTCCACTTCAATTTTATCAACCTTCTGCTAGCCTCTCAAGGAGATAGGATACACGCTCTGACATGAATTAGCCCCAGATTGACTGATACTGCCTGGCCCAGGGGGATTCATGGCTAGAAGAGCCCCTGGCTTTTCTCGTCCTTTGCTCTCTTTTTCCCCCTCCCCTCCTCTTTTCACTCCTCTCCTTCTGTCGTGTTCCCTCCTGGCTCGTCCTTGTCACTCACCTGTCTGTGTGACATCACCCTTCCCTCCGGCGTGACGGACAGGCGCCGGCAGCATCTGACGGAGTAATTTGCCACGAATTTACAAAACACGGCGCTTCAGAGGGATGTCAGCTGAGGTGGTGGAGAAGGCTGTAGCACTGAGGAGGGAGCTGAGAGGTCCATTTCCATGTATCACCACCACTGACAGATGGTCCCTCGTCTCATTTCCTCTCTCTCTCCCTTTCTCTGACTCCCTCTGACTATCTGACTCTTTCATTCCTTCTCTCTCTTTAACCCCTCTCTCTCTCGCTCTCTCTCAAGGTGTCTACAGAGAGGAGGCACCACTACACAACTACCTGCTCCTCTCTTGCTACTAGACCTGGCCAGTGGGCACACACAGCACTTTTAGGTCATGAATGACATACTGTAATATGTAAAAAGAGGACTTATCTTTTTACCTCCCTCCACGCCCAGTACAAACCTCCCCAATACTTTCATCATATCAACACTGTGCACAAATCCTTAAATCAGAGCAAAGTTCAGAGTTGAATCATGGCAGCGATTTGACATAATATCGTATTAATGAACACTCTAAATTCAAAGTCAGTTGCTCATTTCTCGCCTTGGTCGCTGATTTCAAGGGGAAGAAAGTGACCTTCTTAAAAAATGCACTGATAGATTCGTGCGGCCAGTGGCCCCAGGGCAAGCCACTTGTTTCATATTTTTTTCAATCAATTAATTATATGATTCTGCGATTTTGGGGCAAGATGGTTGTCACGACTTCCGCCGAGGCTGCCTCCGCTCCTTGTTCGGGCAGGCTTCGGCGTTCGTCGTCACCGGCTTACTAGCCACTGCCGCTCCATTATTCATCATTCCATTTGTCTTGTCTTGTCAATCACACACACCTGGTTCTTATCCCCTCAGTAGTCCACGTATAAGTGTTCCCTCTGCCCCTGTCACGACTGTCTGTGAGATACGGTAAACGAAGTCAGGCGCAGGACACAGAACTCTCGGATACGTACTTTTAATACGAATAGGATCCAAAAGGACACAGAAAATAACTCCACGCAGGGAGGAAATAACCCGCTCACAAAATAGACAACCGTGAAGGGGAAAACAATCACACACAAAGTACAGATGAGAGACAGGGGTAATTATAAGGGAAACAATTAACATAATGACGAACAGGTGTAAACAATACAGACAAAACTAAACAAACACCGATAACATCGAACGGCAGTAGCTAGTACTCGGGGGACGCCGAACGCCGAAGCCTGCCCGAGCAAGGAGGAGGAGCAGCCTCGGCAGAATCCGTGACAGTACCCCCCCCTTGGCGCGGCTCCAGCCGTGCGCCGACCCGGCCTCGGGGACGGCCAGGAGGACGCGGAGCAGGGCGAGTTGGGTGACTCCGGTGGAACTCTGTCAACAGGGAGGGATCTAGGATGTCCCTCCTAGGGACCCAGCACCGTTCCTCCGGACCGTACCCCTCCCACTCCACGAGATACTGCAGACCCCCATCCGACGCCTCGAATCCACGATGGAACGGACTGAGTACGCCGGAGCCCCTTCGATGTCTAGTGGGGCGGAGGGGCCTCTCGTACCTCATTCTCCTGGAGTGGACCAGCTACCACCGGCCTGAGGAGAGACACATGGAACGAGGGGTTAATGCGATAATTAACAGGCAGCTGTAACCTATAACATACCTCGTTCAATCTCCTCAGGACTTTAAATGGCCCCACAAACCGCCGGCCCAGCTTCCGGCAGGGCAGATGAAGGGGCAGGTTTCTGGTCGAGAGCCAGACCCGATCTCCCGGTGCATACACCGGACCCTCACTGCGGTGGCGATCGGCGCTCGCCTTTTGCCGTCTGATGCCCCGCTGCAGATGGACGTGCGCAGCGTTCCATGTCTCCTCCGAGCGCCGAAACCATTCATCCACCGCAGGAGCCTCGATCTGGCTCTGATGCCAGGGTGCCAGAACCGGCTGATAGCCCAACACACACTGGAAAGGAGTGAGATTAGTGGAGGAGTGGCGGAGTGAGTTTTGGGCTATCTCTGCCCAGGGAATATACCACGACCACTCCTTCTGCCGGTCCTGGCAGTAGGACCTCAGAAACCTACCCACATCTTGGTTTACTCTCTCCACCTGCCCATTACTCTCAGGGTGAAAACCCGAGGTAAAGCTGATCGAGACCCTCAAACGTTCCATAAACGCCCTCCACACTCTAGAGGTGAACTGGGGACCCCGATCAGACACTATATCCTCAGGCACCCCGTAGTGCCGGAAAACGTGAGTAAACAGGGCTTCGGCCGTTTGCAGGGCTGTAGGAAGACCTGGCATAGGGATGAGACGGCAGGCCTTAGAAAACCGATCCACAACGACCAAAGATCGTGGTATTCCCCTGGGAGGGGGGAAGGTCCGTGACAAAATCCACCGACAGGTGAGACCACGGCCGTTGTGGAACGGGGAGAGGTTGTAACTTCCCCCTGGGCAGGTGTCTAGGCGCCTTACACTGGGCGCACACCGAGCAGGAAGAAACGTAAACTCTCACGTCCTTAGCTAAGGTGGGCCACCAGTACTTCCCGCTAAGACAGTGCACCGTCCGACCAATACCAGGAGGACTAGAGGAGGGTGACGTGTGAGCCCAATAAATCAGTCGGTCACGGACCTCGAGCGGCACGTACCTCCGTCCCTCTGGACACTCTGGGGGAGAAGGGTCGGTACGTAACGCCCGCTCGATTTCCGTGGCGACCTCCCACACCACCGGTGCCACGAGACAAGACTCCGGTAGTATGGGAGTGGGCTTAATGGACCTCTCCTCTGTGTCATATCATCGGGACAGGGCGTCTGCCTTAACGTTCTGTGACCCGGGGATATACGTGAGCTTAAAGACAAACCGGGCCAGAAACATGGCCCACCTAGCCTGACGAGGGTTCCGTCTCTTCACTGCCCGGATGTACTCCAGGTTACGATGGTCAGTCAGAATGAGAAAAGGGTGGTTAGCCCCCTCAAGCCAATGTCTCCACACCTTCAGGGCCTGGACCACAGCCAGCAGCTCCCTGTCCCCCACGTCATAATTGCGCTCCGCCGGACTGAGCTTCTTAGAATAGAAAGCACAGGGGCGGAGTTTTGGAGGCGTGCCCGAGCGCTGAGACAGTATAGCACCGATCCCCGCTTCGGACGCATCCACCTCGACTTGGAACGCCAAAGAGGGATCCAGATGTGCCAGCACCGGAGCTGAGGTGAACAGGTCCTTCAAATGACTAAACGCCCTGTCCGCCTCAGCCGACCACTGCAAACGCACCGGGGCCCCCTTTAGCAGGGAGGTAATGGGAGCCGCTACCTGTCCAAAACCCCGGATAAACCTCCGGTAGTAATTGGCAAAACCCAAAAACCGCTGCACCTCCTTTACTGTAGTTGGAGTCTGCCAATTACGCACGGCTGAAACGCAGTCAATCTCCATCTCCACCCCTGACGCAGACAACCGGTGTCCCAGGAAGGAGATGGACTCCTGGAAAAACAGACATTTCTCTGCCTTCACATACAGATCATGCTCCAACAGTCTACCCAGCACCCGACGTACCAGGGACACATGCTCGGTACGGGTAGCGGAGTATATCAGAATGTCATCAATATACACCACTACCCCTTGTCCATGCAAATCCCGGAAAATCTCGTCTACAAATGATTGGAAGACTGAAGGAGCATTCATTAGACCGTATGGCATGACGAGGTACTCATAGTGACCCGAGGTGGTACTGAAGGCTGTTTTCCACTCATCTCCCTCCCGAATGCGCACCAGGTTGTAAGCGCTCCTGAGATCCAATTTTATGAAGAAGCGCGCCCCGTGTAATGACTCCGTCATACTAGCAATCAGAGGGAGAGGATAGCTGTATTTAATAGTGATCTGATTGAGACCACGGTAATCAATACACGGGCGTAGACCCCCATCCTTTTTCTTCACAAAAAAGAAACTTGAGGACGCAGGAGAAGTGGAAGGCCGTATGTATCCCTGTCTCAAGGATTCGGCGACGTATGTCTCCATAGCAGCCGTCTCCTCCTGAGACAGAGGATACACATGGCTGCGAGGGAGCGCCGCGCCAACCTGGAGGTCTATCGCACAATCCCCCTGTCGATGAGGTGGTAATTGAGTCGCCTTCTTCTTACAGAAGGCGCTTGCCAAATCGGCATACTCAGGAGGAATGTGCATTGTGGGCATTTGGTTTGGACTCTCCACCGTCGTTGCCCCTACGGAAACACCTACACACCGCCCCACACACTGATCAGACCATCCCTTGAGAGCCCTCTGTTGCCATGAAATGTTGGGGTCATGAGATATTAACCAGGGAAGTCCCAACACCACTGGAAACGCAGGAGAGTCAATTAAATACAACTGTATAGTCTCCTCATGACCCTTCTGCGTTTTCATCTTCAGTGGTGCTGCGACCTCCCTCATCAATCCCGACCCCAAAGGCCGGCTATCTAGGGCATGGATAGGGAAGGGCACATCGACTGGTAATATAGGGATCCCTAACTTATATGAGAAATGGCGATCGATAAAATTCCCAGCTGCGCCTGAATCGACTAGCACCTTATGCTGGGAGTAAGAATAAACTTCTGGAAACATCACTTGGATACACATATGAACAGCAGAGAGCTCTGTGTGAGTTGGGACCTTACTCACCGGGAATGACTCATCAGTGCGCTGCCTGCTGCCTCGAATCCGAGGAGACCCTCCCCAGCACCGAACCGCTGTGTGTCCTCGGCGGCCACAGTTGGTGCAGGGGACAGCCACCTTCCTGGCCTCCTTACTACCAGCACCCCCGAGCTCCATAGGGCTCGGCTCGGAGGTGCTGGGGGATGGAATGGACGGCCCCAGCGCTGGACGTCCGCGGGTAGCCAACAGGGTATCCAAGCGAATCGACATGTCCACCAGCTGATCGAAGCTTAGGTTGGTGTCCCTGCAGGCCAGCTCTCGACGAACGTCCTCCCTCAGGCTGCATCTGTAGTGGTCGATGAGGGCCCTCTCATTCCATCCCGAATTGGCAGCCAGAGTCCGGGAGTCCAGTGCGAATTCCTGCGCGCTCCTCCTCCCCTGTCTGAGGTGGAATAGACGCTCACCCGCCGCCTTCCCCTCCGGGGGATGATCGAACACTGCCCTGAAGCGGCGGGTGAACTCTGCATAGTTCACAGTAGTGGCGTCTATCCCTCCCCACTCGGCGTTGGCCCACTCCAGTGCGTTGCCGGACAGACAGGAGATGAGGGCGGACACGCTCTCATATCCCGAGGGTGCCAGGTGAATGGTTGCCAGGTAACGTTCCACCTGGAGCAGGAAACCCTGACACCCGGCTGCGGTGCCATCATAAGCCCTCGGGAGCGAGAGCCGAATCCCACTGGACTCCGGATGTGAGACGATAGGAGTAGCCGATGGTGGTGGTATCGTTGGAGGAGGTGTGGGCAAACCTCCTCTCTCCCATCGTCCCAAAGTGTTCATAACGTTATCCATTGCGGCACCAAGATTTTGGAGCATCGCTGCCTGTTGTAGGACGCGCTCCTCGAGTGATCCAGTCGGTGCCGTCGCTCCTGCTGACTCCATGGTAAGGTGTGTGATTCTGTCACGACTGTCTGTGAGATGCGGTAAACGAAGTCAGGCGCAGGACACAGAACTCTCGGATACGTACTTTTAATACGAAAAGGATCCAAAAGAACACCGAAAATAACCCGCTCACAAAATAGACAACTGTGAAGGGGAAAACAATCACACACAAAGTACAGATGAGAGACAGGGGTAATTATAAGGGAAACAATTAACATAATGACGAACAGGTGTAAACAATACAGACAAAACTAAACAAACACCGATAACATCGAACGGCAGTAGCTAGTACTCGGGGGACGACGAACGCCGAAGCCTGCCCGAGCAAGGAGGAGGAGCAGCCTCGGCAGAATCCGTGACAGCCCCCCTTGTCTTGTGGGTGATTGTTTATTTGTGAGAGTAGTGTAGCTCGGTGGAGCTACTCGTACCTTGTATTGCCAGGGTAGATTTTCCCCTGTGCCTGTTTCGTTTGTCGCTATCCAGCGCTATTTGTGTAAGACAGAATAAACTCTGCATTTCGTGATTACCCTCCTGCGCCTGACTCCTTCTATCACACTCATCACAGAATCATCCACCCGCTATGGAGTCAGCGGGAGAAGAGCACATGCCTGGAGTCGTGGCACGGGTCCAGGAGCATTCCACGATGCTGGCCAGCTTGGGGGAAGCGATGGATCGGGTTCCTCAGGTCGTCCAACGCCTGGAGAGGAGAGGACCCGATCTGTCGAGACCAGCTGGCCAACCGGATCCAGCCAACTACACCCCAGCACCCGGAGGGATCCAGATATCCCGACCATGGGCATTCGACGGCACGGCGGCACTTTGCCAAGGATTCCTCCTCCAACTGGAGCTTTACTTCTCCAGCATCAGGCCGGCACCATCGGAGCGGGAGAAGGTGTACGTCCTTGTTTCCTGCCTCTCGGGGAAAGCCCTGGAGTGGGCCAACGCGGTTTGGAACGAAGGAGGAGCCACGTTGGAGGACCACGGGGAGTTCGCTCGCCTCTTTCGGGCGGTCTTCGATCACCCGCCCGAGGGTCGAGAGGCGGGCGAGCGGCTGGTCCACCTGAGGCAGGGGACGAGGACCGCACAGGACTTTGCATTGGAGTTTCGGACTCTGGCAGCGGGGTCCTGGTGGAACGAGCGGGCCCTGATCGACCATTTCCGGTGCCATCTGCGGGAGGACGTCTGACGGGAGCTAACCTGCCAGGACACCATGTTGTCTTTCATGAAACTGGTGGACATGGCCATCCGTTTGGACAACCGGCTGGCAGCCAGAGGACGTCCTGGTAGGGGTCTGCCTGTTTCCACCCCCGGACGACTCGGATCCAGAGCTGATGGAGCTGGGTGGAGCCGCCGTCCGAGAGAGCGGAGGACGACAGCGACAGTGCCACTCTGGTGGCATGAAGGGACAGTACACCACACGTCGTAGTCAACACTCTTTTGGGCCTGGAGGCAGCAGGCAGGGCACTCTCGCATCATCCCAGGTATCGAACACCCACACTCGTTCAGAGCTCTCTGCTGCACACTGTACCCTACCTATCCACTTTCCCGATCACATGGTAATTCCCCAGTGTAAGGCGCTAGTCGATTCAGGCACAGCTGGGAACTTTATGGATAGGGGATTCTCACGCCGTCAAGGCATTTAATTGGTTCCCCTATCTATTCCACTCCCTATCAGAGCACTTGATAGTCGACCATTAGGGTCCGGGTTTGTAAAGGCAGTCACTGTACCAGTCACCACGATCACCCAGGAGACTCATTGTGAGGGGGTTACTTTTTCGATTATTGAGTCTCCCACTTTCCATTTACATTTAAGTCATTTAGCAGACGCTCTTATCCAGAGCGACTTACAAATTGGTGCATTCAACTTAGGATCAAATGGGCAGAGTCAAATGGGCAGGTAGAACAGGTAAATCAGGATGTGGGTAGGTTCCTGCGGTCCTATTGCCAGGACCGGCCGGGGGAGTGGTCGGTGTTCTTGGTCGGTGTTCTTGTGTTTTAGGTTACCAACCGGTTCTGGCACCGTGGCACCAGAGCCAGACCGAGGCTCCTGCGGTGGATGACTGGTTTCGGCGTGCGAAGGAGACGTGGGACGCTGCCCACGTTCACCTCCAGCGCGCTGTGCGTCGTCAGAAGGCCAACGCTGACCGTCACCACAGTGAGGCCCCGGTCTTGTACCGGGGGATTGGGTCTGGCTCTCGACCCGGAATCTGCCCCTCCGCCTGCCCTGCCGGAAGCTGAGCCCGCATTTTGTGGGGCCGTTCAAAGTCCTGAGGAGAATCAACGAGGTCACTTATAGGTTATTACTTCCCCCTGATTACCGTATTAACCCCTCGTTTCATGTGTCTCTCCTCAGGCCGGTGGTGGTTGGTCCGCTCCAGGAGTCTGAGGTGCGGGAGGTTCCTCCACCTCCTCTGGACATCGAGGGGGCCCCGGCGTACTCTGTCCGTTCCATCCTGGATTCGAGGCGTCGGGTGGGGGGCCTTCAGTACCTCGTGGAGTGGGAGGGGTATGGTCCGGAGGAACGGTGCTGGGTCCCGTTGAGAGATATCCTCGATCCCTCCCTGTTGCGGGATTTCTACCGTCGCCATCCGGCTCGCCCTGCTCCGCGTCCTCCTGGCCGTCCACGAGGCCGGGGTCGGCGTGCTGTTGTAGCTGCGCGTCAAGGGGGGGCTACTGTCACGACTTCCGCCGAGGCTGCCTCCCCTCCTTATTCGGGCAGGCTTCGGCGTTCGTCGTCACCGGCTTACTAGCCACTGCCGCTCCATTATTCATCATTCCATTTGTCTTGTCTTGTCAATCACACACACCTGGTTCTTATCCCCTCATTAGTCCGTGTATTAGTGTTCCCTCTGCCCCCCTTGTCCTTGTGTGTGATTGTTTATTTGTGAGAGTAGTGGAGCTCGGTGGAGCTACTCATACCTTGTTATTGCCGGGGTAGGTATTTCCCCTGTGCCTGTAATTGTTGGAGCTACCGTTACCTTGTTATTGCCAGGGTAGATTTTCCCCTGTACCTGTTTCGTTTGTCGTTATCCAGTGCTATTTGTGTACGACGGAATAAACTCTGCATTCGGTGAATACCCTCCTGCGCCTGACTCCTTCTATCACACTCATCACAATGGTGGGTTTACCTATTGGCTCTAAAATAAATAGGAAATAAAAATATGTAGCATTTAAAGTTGGTGAAATGTTTCTCTGACCCTCAGTGTCTGTGGACTCTCATGTTGGCCAGATCTGGTCCTTGGTCCAAGGCCACACTAACACAGTGGTCCCAGGCACTTCTGTGGTCAAGGGTGTTGGAGCTGGAGATGGAGTAACGCTAGACATTGGTATGCCACTCAGGCCATAGAGTCTCATCATAGAGTCTGGTTGAAATATGCCAATGGTTGCAATAAAGCATCATGACAATATTAGACAAAATACTGCCGAAATGTACACTGAACTATTCAACATGTTTACACTTTAGAGATGCTACTATGACAAATACACGCAATGTCATGCCAATAATGGATTATCTAAACTTCAATCAAACGAGGAATGAAGAAAATAGATCAAGAAAATGAAAAAATGAAACAGTGTATTGAGTGATTAGTTTAGTGTGGAGGCAAAGGTATATCAAATCACAAGAGAGTTAACAACAAATAGCAGAACAAAGGCCTGCTAATCCTGGGATTGAAACACAGTATTTAGAAACACTACTGTTGCTTTTCGGGGATTAAACTGGAAAATAAAAGCCAGGTCTGATGTCTTTTTCATCTCCTACAGACAGCCTTGTTTCTGTCGACTTTCTTTCAGTCGATGTTTCTCAATATTGAAGACAAATATAGATTATCGCTTGAATGTCAGCTTGGATCTGTTCCATGGATGTACATTAACTAAAACGTATTATGTTATCATGAGAAACAGTAAAAAAAAAAATATATATATATATATATATATATATATATATATATATATATATATATATACACTGAGTGTACAAAACATTAGGAATACCTGCTCTTTCCATGACAGACTGACCAGGTGAATCCAGGTGAAAGCTATGATCCCTTATTGAAATAGTGTAGATGAAGGGGAAGAGACAGGTTAAAGAAGGTTTTTAAAGCCTTGAGACAATTAAGACATGGATTGTGTATGTGCACCATTCAGAGGGTGAATGGGCAAGACAAAAGATTTAAGTGACTTTGAACAGGGTATCGTAGTAGGTGTCAAGTGCACCGGTTTGTGTGTGTCAAGAACTGCAACGCTGCTGGGTTTTTCACGCTCAACTTTTTCCCGTGTGTATCAAGAATGGTCCACCACCCAAAGGACATCCAGCCAACTTGACACAACTGTGGAAAGCATTGGAGTCAACATGGGCCAGCATCCCTGTGGAACGCTTTCGACACCTTGTAGAGTCCATGCCTTGACGAATTGAGGCTGTTCTGAGGGCAAAAGGAGGTGCAACTCAATATTAGGAAGGTGTTCCAAGTGTTTTGTACACTCAGTGTATAGTACTGTATATATATATATATATACATATATATATATATATATATATATATATATATATATATATATATATATATATATAGAGAGAGAGAGAGATATAGATATAGATATAGATATAGATATATACAGTGGGGAAAAAACGTATTTAGTCAGCCACAAATTGTGCAAGTTCTCCCACTTAAAAAGATGAGAGAGGCCTGTTATTCATCATAGGTACACGTCAACTATGACAGACAAAATGAGATTTTTTTTCTCCAGAAAATCACATTGTAGGATTTTTAATGAATTTATTTGCAAATTATGGTGGAAAATAAGTATTTGGTCAATAACAAAAGTTTCTCAATACTTTGTTATATAACCTTTGTTGGCAATGACACAGGTCAAACGTTTTCTGTAAGTCTTCACATGGTTTTCACACACTGTTGCTGGTATTTTGGCCCATTCCTCCATGCAGATCTCCTCTAGAGCAGTGATGTTTTGGGGCTGTCGCTGGGTAACACAGACTTTCAACTCCCTCCAAAGATTTTCTATGGGGTTGAGATCTGGAGACTGGCTAGGCCACTCCAGGACCTTGAAATGCTTCTTACGAAGCCACTCCTTCGTTGCCCGGGCGGTGAGTTTGGGATCATTGTCATGCTGAAAGACCCAGCAACGTTTCATCTTCAATGCCCTTGCTGATGGAAGGAGGTTTTCACTCAAAATCTCATGATACATGGCCCCATTCATTCTTTCCTTTACACGGATCAGTCGTCCTGGTCCCTTTGCAGAAAAACAGCCCCAAAGCATGATGTTTCCACCCCCATGCTTCACAGTAGGTATGGTGTTCTTTGGATGCAACTCAGCATTCTTTGTCCTCCAAACACGACGAGTTGAGTTTTTACCATAAAGTTATATTTTGGTTTCATCTGACCATATGACATTCTCCCAATCCTCTTCTGGATCATCCAAATGCACTCTAGCAAACTTCAGACAGGCCTGGACATGTACTGGCTTAAGCAGGGGGACACGTCTGGCACTGCAGGATTTGAGTCCCTGGCGGCGTAGTGTGTTACTGATGGTAGGCTTTGTTACTTTGGTCCCAGCTCTCTGCAGGTCATTCACTAGGTCCCCCCGTGTGGTTCTGGGATTTTTGCTCACCGTTCTTGTGATCATTTTGATCCCACGGGGTGAGATCTTGCGTGGAGCCCCAGATCGAGGGAGATTATCAGTGGTCTTGTATGTCTTCCATTTCCTAATAATTGCTCCCACAGTTGATTTCTTCAAACCAAGCTGCTTACCTAGACAGGTGTCTTTTATACTGATAACAAGTTCAAACAGGTGCCATTAATAATAATGAGTGGAGGACAGAGGAGCCTCTTAAAGAAGAAGTTACAGGTCTGTGAGAGCCAGAAATCTTGCTTGTTTGTAGGTGACCAAATACTTATTTTCCACCATAATTTGCAAATAAATTCATTAAAAATCCTACAATGTGATTTTCTGGATTTTATTTTCTCAATTTGTCTGTCATAGTTGACGTGTACCTATGATGAAAATTACAGGCCTCTCTCATCTTTTTAAGTGGGAGAACTTGCACAATTGGTGGCTGACTAAATACTTTTTTCCCCCACTGTATACTGTATAAACTGAACAAAAGTATAAACGCAACATGCAACAATTTCAACTATTTTACTGAGTTAAAGTTCATATAAGGAAATCAGTCAACTTAAATAAATAAATTAGGCCCTAATCTATGGATTTCACATGACTGGGCAGGGGTGCAGCCATGGGTTGGCCTGGGAGGGCATAGGCCCACCCACTTGGGAGCCAGGCCCACCCACTGAGGAGCCAGGCCCAGCCAAACAGAATGACTTTTTCCCAACAAAAGGGTTTTATTACAGACAGAAATACTCCACAGTTTCATCAACTGTCTGGGTGGCTGGTCTCAGATGATCCCGCAGGTGAAGAAGCCGGATGTGGAGGTCCTGGGCTGGCGTGGTTACACATGGTTGGCGTTTGTGAGGCCGGTTGGACGTACTGCCAAATTCTCTAAAACAACATTGGTAGAGAAATGAATATTATGGTAGAGAAATGAATATTAAATTATCTGGCAACAGATCTGGTGGACATTCCTGAAGTCAGCATGCCAATTGCATGCTCCCTTGAAACTTGAGACATCTGTGGCATTGTGTTTTGTGACAAAACTGCACATTTAAGAGTGGCCTTTTACTGTCCCCAGCACAAGGTGCACCTGTGTAATGATCATGCTGTTTAATCAGCTTCTTGATATGCCACACCTGTCAGGTGGATGGATTATCTTGGCAAAGGAGAAATGCTCACTAACAGGGATGTAAACACATTTGTGCCCAAAATAAGAGAGAAATAAGCTTTTTGTGCATATGGAACATTTCTGGGATCTTTTATTTCAGCTCATGAAACATGGGACCAACACTACGTGTTGCATTTATATTTGCGTTTATATTTTTGTTCAGTGTATGAGAAGACAATAGATCAAGAAAATGAAATAATGAAACAGTGTATTGAGTGATTAGTTTAGTGTGGAGGCAAAGGTATATCAAATCACAAGAGAGTTAACAACAAATAGCAGAACAAAGGCCTGCTAATCCTGGGATTGAAACACAGTATTTAGAAACACCACTGTTGCTGTTGGGGGATTAATATATTTATATACAGTGGGGAGAATAAGTATTTGATACACTGCCGATTTTGCAGGTTTTCCTACTTACAAAGCATGTAGAGGGCTGTAATTTTTATCATAGGTACACTTCAACTGTGAGAGACGGAATCTAAAACAAAAATCCAGAAAATCACATTGTATGATTTTTAAGTAATTCATTTGCATTTTATTGCATGACATAAGTATTTGATCACCTACCAACCAGTAAGAATTCCGTCTCTCATAGACCTGTTAGTTTTTCTTTAAGAAGCCCTCCTGTTCTCCACTCATTACCTGTATTAACTACACCTGTTTGATATATTATATTTGATATTCTTCAAAGTAGCCACCCTTTGTCTTGATGACAGCTTTGCCCACTCTTGGCATTCTCTCAACTAGCTTCATGAGGAATGCTTTTCCAACAGTCTTGAAGGAGTTCCCACATATGCTGAGCACTTGTTGGCTGCTTTTCCTTCATTCTGTGGTCCAACTCATCCCAAACCTTCTCATTTGGGTTGAGGTCGAGTGATTGTGGAGGCCAGGTCATCTGATGCAACACTCCATCACTCTACTTGGTAAATTGCCCTTACACAGCCTGGAGGTGTGTTTTGGGTCATTGTCCTGTTGAAAAACAAATGATAGTCCCATTAAGCACAAACCAGATTGGATAGCATATTGCTGCTGAATGCTGTGGTAGCCATGCTTGTTAAGTGTGCCTTGAATTCTAAATAAATCACTGACAGTGTCACCAGCAAAGCACCCCCACACCATCACACCTCCTCCTCCATGCTTCACGGTGGGAACCACACATGCGGAGATCATCCGTTCACCAACTCTGAGTCTCACAAAGACACAGCAGTTGGAACAAAAAATCTCACATTTGGACTCATCAGACCAAAGGACAGATTTCCACAGGTCTAATGTCCATTGCTAATGTTTCTTGGCCCAAGCAAGTCTCTTCTTCTTATTGGTGTCCTTTAGTAGTGGTTTCTTTGCAGCAATTCGACCATGAAGGCCTGATTTACCTAGTCTCCTCTGAACAGTTAATTTTGAGATGTGTCTGTTACTTGAACTCTGTGAAGCATTTATTTGGGCTGTAATCTGAGGTGCAGTTAACTCTAATGAATTTATCCTCTGCAGAAGAGGTAACTCAGGGTCATCCTTTCCTGTGGTGGTCCTCATGAGAGCCAGTTTCATCATTGCGCTTGATGGTTTTTGCGACTACACTTGAAATGTTATGGATTGACTGACCTTCATGTCTTAAAATAATGATGGACTTTCGTTTCTCTTTGCTTAATAATAATATAATATGCCATTTAGCAGACGCTTTTATCCAAAGCGACTTACAGTCATGCGTGCATACATTTTTGTGTATGGGTGGTCCCGGGGATCGAACCCACTACCTTGGCGTTACAAGCGCCGTGCTCTACCAGCTGAGCTACAGAGGACCACAGATCTCACCCCGCTTAGTTGAGCTGTTCTTGCCATAATATGGACTTGGTCTTTAACCAAATAGGGCTATCTTCTGTCTACCACCCTTACCTTGTCACAACACAGCTGATTGGCTGAAACGCATTAAGAAGGAAATAAATTCCACAAATAACATTTTAACAAGGCACACCTGTTAATTGAAATGAATTCCAGGTGACTACCTCATGAAGCTGGTTGAGAGAATACCAAGAGTGTGCAAAGCTGTCATCAAGGCAAAGGGTGGCTACTTTGAAGAATCTCAACTCTAAAATATATTTTGATTTGTTTAACACTTTTTTGGTTACTACATAATTCCATATGTGTTATTTTAATAGTTTTGATGTCTTCACTATTATTCTACAATGTATAAAATAGTAAAAATAAAGAAAAACCCTTGAATGAGGAGGTATGTCCAAACTTTTGACTCGGACTGTATATATATACAGTGCGTTCGGAAAGTATTCAGACCCCTTGACTTTTTCCACATTTTGTTACTTTGCAGCTTTATTCTAAAATGGATTAAATAAAACATTTTCCTCAGCAATCTACACACAATACCCCATAATGACAAAGTGAAAACAGGCTTTATAAATTTTTGCAAATGTATTAAAAAAAGAAAACAGAAATACTGTATTTATGTAAGTATTAAGACCCTTTGCTATGAGACTCGAAATTGAGCTCAGATGCACCCTTTCCATTGATTACCCTTGAGATGTTTCTATAACTTAATTGGAGTCCACCTGGGGTAAATTCAATTGATTGGACATTATTTGGAAAGACATACACCTGTCTACATAAGGTCCCACAGTTGACAGTGCATGTCAGAGCAAAAAGCAAGCCATGAGGTCAAATAAATTGTCTGTAGAGCTCAGAGACAGGACTGTGTCGAGGCACAGATCTAGAGAAGGGTACCAAAATATTTCTGCAGCATTGAAGATCCCCAAGAACACAGTTGCCTCCATCATTCTTAAATGGAAGAAGTTTGGCACTACCAAGACTCTTCCTAGAGCTGGCCGCCCAACCAAATTGAGCAATCGGGGGAGAAGGACCTTGGTCAGGGAGTTGACCAAGAACCCGATGGTTACTCTAACAGAGCTCTAGAGTTCCTCTGTGGAGATAGGAGAACCTTCCAGAAGGACAACCATCTCTGCAGCACTCCACCAATCAGGCCTTTATGGTAGAGTGGCCAGTTGGAAGCCACTCCTCAGTAAAAAGCACATGACAGCCCGCTTGGAGTTTGCCAAAAGGCACCTAAAGACTCTCAGACCATGAGAAACAAGATTTTCTGGTCTGATGAAACCAAGATTGAACTCTTTGGCCTGAATGCCAAGCATCACATCTGGAGGAAACCTGGCACCATCCCTACGGTGAACTATGGCGGTGGCAGCATTATGCTGTGGGGATGTTTTTAAGCGGCAGGGACTGGGAGACTAGTCAGGATCGAGGGAAAGATGAACGGAGTAAAGTACAGAAAGATCCTTCATGAAAACCTGCTCCAGAGCGCTCAGGACTTCAGACTGGGGCGAAGGTTCACCTTCCAACAGGACAACGACCCTAAGCACACAGCCAAGACAGCACAGGAGTGGCTTCGGGACAAGTCTCTGAATGTCCTTGAGTGGCCCAGCCAGAGCCCGGACTTGAACCCGATCAAATGTCTCTGGAGAGACCTGAAAATAGCTGTGCAGCAACACTCCCCATCCAACCTGACAGAGCTTGAGAGGATCTGCTGCGAAGAATGGGCGAAACTCCCCAAATACAGGTGTGCCAAGCTTGTAGCGTCATACCCAAGAAGACTCAATGCTGTAATCACTGCCAAAGGTGCTTCAACAAAGTACTGAGTAAAGGGTCTGAATACTTATGTAAATTTGATATATATTTTTTAAATAAATCAGCAAAAATGTCTAAAAATAGTTTTTGCTTTGTCATTATGGGGTATTGTGTGTAGATTGATGAGGGGGAAAAAACAATTAAATACATTTTAGAATAAGGCTGTAATGTAACAAAATGTGGAAAAGGTCAAGGGGTATGAATACTTTCCGAAGGCACTGTATATATATATTCTGGACTCTGACTTTGCTCATTCTAATATTTCTTTATTTCTTTCTTAATTTTGGGTGGATTTGTGTGTATTGTTTTGTATTGTTAGGTATTACTGTTGAAGCTAGAAACATAAGCATTTTGCTGCACCTGCGATAACGTCTGTAAAATACAGTATGTGTACGTGACCAATAGAATTTGATTTGATTTAAAGGCCAGTAGTATTTTCTTGGTGTCAGGACCAAGGCCCTCAATGCTATTTATGTTAATAGTTAATTCATCAATGTTTACACTGTCTCTTCTATCTGCTCTGTCGATATTCATTTTCCATCCCCAATCATCTTTTCATGGCTTTGACAATTGCTGTGGAGGGCCACAAGATTAACTTGGACTGCATTTCACAACGCAAATCAGCAAATGTCGAGAATCATATCAGCAAATGTTGAATTTGTCACCCCTGAATAATATTTCATGAATTCATTAATTGGTTTTTCTGATACAGACAGTGTTTAATATTTTGGTGCATCTTCAGCGCACTAACAAATTATCTACGCTTTGTGAATTTGATATGGGGCTCATTCTGGTCAAGCATTATTCTAAATGGCATTTTATTATTCATTTGCTATTATGTTGACGGAGCATGTAGCCACTGCTTTGTTTATGAAATGATAGACTGAATGCATTTCAATTGCTACTGCTCTCTCTTTTTTTGTCCCTCCCTCCACCCACCGCTCTGCCTGACGAAAGTTGGAGTATCCATAGTGAAATCAGAGGGCTACATTTGTTTGAGTAACTTCCCTCACACCCCATCAGTGTATAGTGCAAATGTCATTGCTACATGGCAGACATTCCACCACTACTCAATCAGTCCACCAATTACTGCTGTGAGGAATTATTTGAGAAGTTATGGCGCTTGTGGCTGAGTTTAGGGGACTTTAATCAGTAATAAAGAATTGGGCTTTATAAAACTCATTGTGATCTGTCGTGCATAACCTATTATTCCTCACAATGCAATCAACTGTTCCAATTTAATGTGTTGTGCTACAATATGACTTAGGGCTCTATTCAATCTATCACTGAAGCGTTACAGATTGCTCAATAGAAATGTAAAGGTAATTTCCGATTGGGCCGACATATGCAGCGTTTACAGTGAATGCAGTCTCCGCTAACGCGGGAACATTGCCTTTAAATTTCACTCACGCTGTAACAGTGCATTTCAACATAACACAATAATTTGGATAGCCACGCTAGCTTTGCCCTCATGTGGTGCTAGCAAGCAGCCTAGGTAGTGCTAGGTATCAACAGCCGATCCAGTAGGGGCTGGAAGCTATAGTGAGCTTCGATTGGTCAATAGCGTTGCAATATCGCAGAGTATTTGCATAGAGTTCAGCTTTCCCCAACTTTGGTCCCGCCATGTTCACGTCCCTCGCCCATGCTCACATCGCCCGACGGTCCCCCGCCCACTTCGCTTCTCTTCCATTGGAAATTAATGGTTTCCGTAGTTTCATCACCCACATCATCTTCAGTTATGAGGCACTGTAACGCTGAACTTCCGTGATACGGATTGAATAGAGCCCTTAAGCTAGTCTGGCATGGCCAATAACACTATAGCGCTGTAGTGTTCATCAGAGTCATCACATTTGTTTGTTAACAATTGAACATACTGTTTATTCTCATCTTACATTGTTGGAGCTAGAAACACAAGCATTTAGCTGCACCTGCGATAACATCTGCAAACCTGTGTATGTGACCAATAAACTTTGATTTGATTTGACATTGTAAATCACTGTACTAGAACCACAACAGCACTAATAGCTTAACAGTCTATTCATAGACTCATTTCTAGTTTAAATTCTAGTCTAGTTTTTAAAATATTTTTTATTAACCTCAATTAATTAAGCACGTCACAGGTATTACATTGGGAGAATTAGCAAGTCATGAAATTGCTTGGAGTCTCAGTATTATGTGAAGCCCCCCCAGGCTATTTCTTTCATTTGAAAAGACAATACATCATGATGGCGCTTTACAACGCAGCCAATGGTTTCTTCACTGTTGTGTTTTATTTCCACATCTTGAAACACTTATGCACTGTTGCATTATATTGTTTTAGGGCAATTTAACCAGTACCATGACTCTGGAGCACCATGAAGATTTAGCAATTTACACATATGCGCTTGTAAACATGGTGTGCTAAAAAAAGAGAGCCCTACCATTTAACACTTTGCACAATTCTCCAACTCATAAAATTCTCAGTGCCTATGAGCTTTATGGAAGTGGTCAATACACCCTTAGAAAACAGGGTTCCAAAAGGGTTCTGTGGCTGTCCCCATAGGAAAAACTATTTTGGTTTCAGGTAGAACCCTTTTTGTTTCCAGGTAGAACTCTTTTGTGTTCCATGTAGAACCCTCTGTAGAAAGGGTTCAACATGACACCTAAAAGGGTTCTACTTGTAACCAAAAGGGTTATACCTGGAACCAAAAGGGGTTCTTCAAAGGGTTCTTCTATGGGGCCAGCCGAATAACCATTTTTGGTTCTAGATACAGTGGCTTGCGAAAGTATTCGACCCCCTTGGCATTTTTCCTATTTTGTTGCCTTACAACATGGAATTAAAATGTATTTTGGGGGGGTTTCTATCATTTCATTTACACAACATGCCTACCACTTTGAAGATGCAAAATATTTTTTCTTCTGAAACAAACAAGAAATAACACTAAAAAACGGAAACCTTGAGCGTGCATAACTATTCACCCCCCCCAAAGTCAATACTTTGTAGAGCCACCTTTTGCAGCAATTACAGCTGCAAGTCTCTTGGGGTATGTCTCTATAAGCTTGGCACATCTAGCCACTGGGATGTTTGCCCATTCATCAAGGCAAAACTGCTCCAGCTCCTTCAAGTTGGATGGGTTCCACTGGTGTACAGCAATCTTTAAGTCATACCGGTCAAACGACCACCCCTCACCACTGTCAAACGCTCACTAAAACACTTTAGCAAGCAGGCCTTCCTAATTGACCTGGCCCAGGTATCCTGGATGGATATCGATCTCATTCCGTCAGTAGAGGATGCCTGGTTGTTCTTTAAAAGTGCTTTCCTCTCAATCTTAAATAAGCATGCCCCATTCAAAAATTCAGAACTAAGAACAGATATAGCCCCTGGTTCTCCTCAGACTTGACTGCCCTTGACCAGCACAAAAACATCCTGTGGCGTACTGCATTCGCATCGAATAGCCCCCGCGATATGCAACTTTTCAGGGAAATTAGGAACCAATATACACAAGCAGCTAGGAAAGCGAAGGCTAGCTTTTTCAAACAGAAATTTGCATCCTGTAGCACTAACTCCAAAAAGTTTGGGACACTGTAAAGTCCATGGAGAATAAGAGCACCTCCTCCCAGCTGCCCACTGCACTGAAGCTAGGAAACACTGTCACCACCGATAAATCTACAATAATCGAGAATTTCAACAAGCATTTTGCTACGGCTGGCCATGCTTTCCACCTGGCTACCACTACCCCGGCCACCAGCTCTGCACCCTCCGCTGCAACTTGCCCATGCCCCCCCCCTTCTCCTTCACACAAATTCAGACAGCTGATGTTCTGAAAGAGCTGCAAAATCTGGACCCCTACAAATCATCTGGGCTAGACAATCTGGACCCTTTCTTTCTAAAATTAGCCGCCAAAATTGTCGCAACCCCTATTACTAGCCTGTTCAACCTCTCTTTCGTAACGTCTGAGATCCCCAGAGATTTGGAAAACTGCCACAGTCATCCCCCTCTTCAAAGGAGGTGACACTCTAGATCCAAACTGTTACAGACCTATATCCATCCTGCCCTGCCTTTCTAAAGTTTTTGAAAGCCAAGTTAACAAACAGATCACCGACCATTTCGAATCCCACCGTACCTTCTCCGCTATGCAATCCGGTTTCCGAGCTGGTCATGGGTGCACCTCAGCCACGCTCAAGGTCCTAAACAATATTATAACCGCGATCGATAATAGACAGTACTGTGCAGCCGTCTTCATCGACCTGGCCAAGGCTTTCGACTCTGTCAACCAGCACATTCTTATTGGCAGACTAAATAGCCTTGGTTTCTCAAATGACTGCCTCGCCTGGTTCACCAACTACTTCTCATAGAGTTCAATGTGTCAAATCGGAGGGCCTGTTGTCTGGACCTATGGCAGTCTCTATGGGGGTGCCACAGGGTTCAATTCTTGGGCCGACTCTTTTCTCTGTGTATATCAGTGATGTCGCTCTTGCTGCTGGTGACTCTCAGATCCACCTCTCGCAAGACGACACCATTTTGTATACATCTGGCCCTTCATTGGACACTGTGTTAACAAACCTCCAAACGAGCTTCAATGCCATACAACACTCCTTCCGTAGCCTCCAATTGCTCTTAAACTCTAGTAAAACTAAATGCATGTTCTTCAATCGAACGCTGTGACGTTCCCCTCACAGCTCCATAGGCAAGCACCATGGTCTTGTAACAGATGCGAGCTTCAACTGGAAGCCAGTGGAGTGTGCGGAGGAGGGGGGTGACATGAGAGAACTTGGGAAGGTTGAACACCAGACGGGCTGCGGCATTCTGGATGAGTTGTAGGGGTTTAATGGCACAGGCAGGGAGCCCAGCCAACAGCGAGTTGCAGTAATCCAGACGGGAGATGACAAGTGCCTGGATTAGGACCTGTGCCGCTTCCTGTGTAAGGCAGGGTCGTACTCTCCGAATGTTGTAGAGCAGGAACCTACAGGATCGGGTCACCGCCTTGATGTTAGCGGATCACGCCAAGGCTCTTCGCACTCTGGGAGGAGGACACAACGGAGTTGCGTTTTCCTTGATGGCCAAAAAGCTTAATTTTAGTCTCATCTGACCAGAGTACCTTCTTCCATATGTTTGGGGAGTCTCCCACATGCCTTTTGGTGAACACCAAACGTGTTTGCTTATTTTTTTCTGGCCACACTTCCGTAAAGCCCAGCTCTGTGGAGTGTACGGCTTAAAGTGGTCCTATGGACAGATACTCCAATCTCCGCTGTGGAGCTTTGCAGCTCCTTCAGGGTTATCTTTGTTCTCTTTGTTGCCTCTCTGATTAATGCCCTCCTTGCCTGGTCCATGAGTTTTGGTGGGCGGCCCTCTCTTGGCAGGTTTGTTGTGGTGCCATATTCTTTCAATGTTTTAATAATGGATTTAATGGTGCTCCGTGGGATGTTCAACTTTGTTCCGGACCTGTTTGGAGAGCTCCTTGGTCTTCATGGTGCCCCTTTCTTCGTTGTGCCCCTTGCTTTGTGGTGTTGCAGACTCTGTGGCCTTTCAGAACAGGTGTATATATACTGAGATCATGTGACAGATCATGTGACACTTAGATTGCACACGTGGACTTTAGTTAACAAATTCTGTGTCTTCTGAAGGTAATTGGTTGCACCAGATCTTATTTAGGGGCTTCATAGTAAAGGGGGGGAATACATATGCACGCAACACTTTTCCGTTATTTATTTTGAAGTATATTTTGAAGCAAGTTATTTTTTTCATTTCACTTCACCAATTTGGACTATTTTGTGTATGTCCATTACATGAAATCCAAATAAAAATCCATTTAAATTACAGGTTGTAATGCAACAAAATAGGAAAAACACCAAGGGGGATGAATACGTTTGCAAGGCAATGTAGAAAAAAAGGTGCTAAGAGTGTATTGTCAGAAGTAAGGGATGGGCCGGTCGTTGCCACTGTATACAGTGGGGAGAACAAGTATTTGATACACTGCCGATTCTGCAGGTTTTCCTGCTTACAAAGCATGTCGAGGTCTTTAATTTTTATCATAGATACACTTCAACTGTGAGAGACGGAATCTAAAACAAACATCCAGAAAATCACATTGTATGATTTTTAAGTAATTAATGTGCATTTTATTGCATGACATAAGTATTTGATACGTCAGAAAAGCAGAACTTAATATTTGGTGCAGAAATCTTTGTTTGCAATTACAGAGATCATACGTTTCCTGTAGGTCTTGACCAGGTTTGCACACACTGCAGCAGGGATTTTGGCCCACTCCTCCATACAGACCTTCTCCAGATCCTTCAGGTTTCGGGGCTGTCGCTGGGCAATACGGACTTTCAGCTTCCTCCAAATATTTTCTATTGGGTTCAGGTCTGGAGACTGGCTAGGCCACTCCAGGACCTTGAGATGCTTCTTACGGAGCCACTCCTTAGTTGCCCTGGCTGTGTGTTTCGGGTCATTGTCATGCTGGAAGACCCAGCCACGACCCATCTTCAATGCTCTTACTGAGGGAAGGAGGTTGTTGGCCAAGATCTCGCGATACATGGCCCCATCCATCCTCCCCTCAATACGGTGCAGTCATCCTGTCCCCTTTGCAGAAAAGCATCCCCAAAGAATGATGTTTCCACCTCCATGCTTCACGGTTGGGATGGTGTTCTTGGGGTTGTACTCATCCTTCTTCTTCCTCCAAACACGGCGAGTGGAGTTTAGTCCAAAGAGCTCTATTTTTGTCTCATCAGACCACATGATTTTCTCCCATTCCTCCTCTGGATCATCCAGATGGTCATTGGCAAACTTCAGACGGGCCTGGACATGCGCTGGCTTGAGCAGGGGGACCTTGCGTGCGCTGCAGGATTTTTATCCATGACAGCGTAGTGTTTTACTAATGGTTTTCTTTGAGACTGTGGTCCCAGCTCTCTTCAGGTCATTGACCAGGTCCTGCCGTGTAGTTCTGGGCTGATACCTCACCTTTCTCATGATCATTGATACCCCACGAGGTGAGATCTTGCATGGAGCCCCAGACCGAGGGTGATTGACCGTCATCTTGAACTTCTTCCATTTTCTAATAATTGCGCCAACAGTTGTTGCCTTCTCACCAAGCTGCTTGCCTATTGTCCTGTAGCCCATCCCAGCCTTGTGCAGGTCTACAATTTTATCCCTGATGTCCTTACACAGCTCTCTGGTCTTGGCCATTGTGGAGAGGTTGGAGTCTGTTTGATTGAGTGTGTGTGCAGGTGTGTTTTATACAGGTAACGAGTTCAAACAGGTGCAGTTAATACAGGTAATGAGTGGAGAACAGGAGGGCTTCTTAAAGAAAAATTAACAGGTCTGTGAGAGCCGGAATTCTTACTGGTTGGTAGTTGATCAAATACTTATGTCATGCAATAAAATGCAAATTAATTACTTAAAAATCATACAATGTGATTTTCTGGATTTTTGTTTTAGATTCCGTCTCTCACAGTTGAAGTGTACCTATGATAAAAATTACAGACCTCTACATGCTTTGTAAGTAGGAAAACCTGCAAAATCGGCAGTGTATCAAATACTTGTTCTCCCCACTGTATGTGATCCACCATAAGAAGGCAGAGAGACTGAGAGGTCAAATGTATTTACTCCTCAGAGTCTCATCCAATCATCTAGTGAAAGCAAATTAGAATCCATGCAGTCCTGAGTTGCCTCCTGTCTCTATGTGTGAAAGAGCACAGTGGTTCATGTAGTCACCCAGGGTGAGATAAATCAATAGGAGCCTTAATACAGGAGGATGTGTGCAGCACAAGCACCTCATCTAAAGGCCCTCCCCCAAAGTCTGCTCTGACCCTGAAATAACCATATTCCATTATGTACCTTCATCTCCATCAAGGGGATAATTGATTACGTCTTCACAGATTGGAGATAGCCATTGATTTTCTCCCTTTCTCTAAAAAATTGACGCTTTGTTCAGCTGACAGAGCTGTCTTCCTTTTCTAGCCAGAAAGAGAAACAGCAATGAGCATCCTGAGGAGAGAAGACATTGACTCTGGGAATATTCAGTTTGATCACGCTGCACCTTAAGACTTAGTAGTCAGAACAGGATTAGAAAGGAAACACTACTACACCACATTCAGGGTGAAGGCCAACTTGTTGACATCTAGTCAGGTCATCTGAGTTTAGCATTTTGTAGAGGATTTCGGCTCTGTGGTCTTCGTCCATTGAGGGGTTAGAGCCTACATAGAATCACACCCCCACTGTACCCCATTCCCTCCCTGCAGAACCCCTCTCTCCCCCTGTGTGTTGGATGGGGATATCAGGCCAGCCAGGCAGGCAGGGCCAGTGTTATCAGGCTCTATCTCCAGGGAGCAGCAGCAGCAGTGCTGTGGAGCAGGCCATGCAGAGACACAGGAGTGGTTATCACAAGGCCACTGATACTATCTGGGGTTGGCGAATCAGAGCTTCCTCACTCACTCCCTCTGGCTCTCTGGCTCTCTCAGGAGCCCCCCGTGGAAACCAAGGGCCTGCAGCTGATCAATGCACTGCAAATAGCTTTATTGACATGACAAATGTTACATCTGCATTGACAGAGCTGTGTGGACAAACAGTGTGCATTAAGACAGAAGAGCAGAATATGCAGAGGAAAAGGCTGTCAAATGCAACAACAACAAGCTGTTCAAAAACAGAGGGGTGTACATTTGGTTGACAACAGCCATCCATTTGAGTTTCTCCTTTAGATGTGCTGTAAGCAGTCTTGAGAGATAGTCTTGGCAATATGTGATATAATCTGTTTCACCCTAAAAGATATCAGTGATCAGTTCAACTCTCATATTCATCTGATGAACCAGTCTTCATCACGTTCCCATAAACCACCCAGATACTTTTAAGAACCCTGACCCCTCCACAAATATATTTCAGTTATAAATACAGTGGGGGAAAAAAGTATTTAGTCAGCCACCAATTGTGCAAGTTCTCCCACTTAAAAAGATGAGAGAGGCCTGTAATTTTCATCATAGGTACATGTCAACTATGACAGACAAATTGAGAGAAAAAAAATCCAGAAAATCACATTGTAGGATTTTTAATGAATTTATTTGCAAATTATGGTGGAAAATAAGTATTTGGTCACCTACAAACAAGCAAGATTTCTGGCTCTCACAGACCTGTAACTTCTTCTTTAAGAGGCTCCTCTGTCCTCCACTCGTTACCTGTATTAATGGCACCTGGTTGAACTTGTTATCAGTATAAAAGACACCTGTCCACAACCTCAAACAGTCACACTCCAAACTCCACTATGGCCAAGACCAAAGAGCTGTCAAAGGACAGAAACAAAATTGTAGACCTGCACCAGGCTGGGAAGACTGAATCTGCAATAGGTAAGCAGCTTGGTTTGAAGAAATCAACTGTGGGAGCAATTATTAGGAAATGGAAGACATACAAGACCACTGATAATCTCCCTCGATCTGGGGCTCCACGCAAGATCTCACCCCGTGGGGTCAAAATGATCACAAGAACGGTGAGCAAAAATCCCAGAACCACACGGGGGGACCTAGTGAATGACCTGCAGAGAGCTGGGACCAAAGTAACAAAGCCTACCATCAGTAACACACTACGCCGCCAGGAACTCAAATCCTGCAGTGCAAGACGTGTCCCCCTGCTTAAGCCCGTACATGTCCAGGCCCGTCTGAAGTTTGCTAGAGTGCATTTGGATGATCCAGAAGAGGATTGGGAGAATGTCATATGGTCAGATGAAACCAAAATAGAACTTTTTGGTAAAAACTCAACTCGTCGTGTTTGGAGGACAAAGAATGCTGAGTTGCATCCAAAGAACACCATACCTACTGTGAAGCATGGGGGTGGAAACATCATGCTTTGGGGCTGTTTTTCTGCAAAGGGACCAGGACGACTGATCCGTGTAAAGGAAATAATGAATGGCGCCATGTATCATGAGATTTTGAGTGAAAACCTCCTTCCATCAGCAAGGGCATTGAAGATGAAACGTGGCTGGGTCTTTCAGCATGACAATGATCCCAAACACACCGCCCGGGCAACGAAGGAGAGGCTTCGTAAGAAGCATTTCAAGGTCCTGGAGTGGCCTAGCCAGTCTCCAGATCTCAACCCCATAGAAAATCTTTGGAGGGAGTTGAAAGTCCGTGTTGCCCAGCGACAGCCCCAAAACATCACTGCTCTAGAGGAGATCTGCTTGGAGGAATGGGCCAAAATACCAGCAACAGTGTGTGAAAACCTTGTGAAGACTTACAGAAAACATTTGACCTGTGTCATTGCCAACAAAGGATATATAACAAAGTATTGAGAAACTTTTGTTATTGACCAAATACTTATTTTCCACCATAATTTGCAAATAAATTCATAAAAAATCCTACAATGTGATTTTCTGGATTCTTTTTTCTCATTTTGTCTGTCATAGTTGACGTGTACCTATGATGAAAATTACAGGCCTCTCTCATCTTTTTAAGTGGGAGAACTTGCACAATTGGTGGCTGACTAAATACTTTTTTCCCCCACTGTATATGTCATCATGTCTCACTATCCAAAGGACTCTGATGGCCTGGAATAATTAAATTAAGAAGACCATCTATATTTGATTAAGATTTTAATAATTGCCAGCCAGCACTAGATAACGCTTGATAAGTACCATCCCATAGAATATAATTTACTTTTAAAAGTACCGTAATTATACTTTTTTTTCTATTGGATCTGTTGCGATGGACTTCTACTACTCAAGCAATTTGTACAATATTTAATGTGAAGTTATTTTGTAATTTGTAAATTAACCTGCCCCTCAAGCAGATGAATGGTCACTTAATTACGACACTAATAACTTCGAACATGTCAGTTCATTAATATATGAATGAGTAAAGATGTCTTTCTTGATACTTCTTCAAGAGTTGAATAGGAGCTGAAACTGGACATATTTCTATGCAGAGAGACTGGTAGTGTGATTTAGATCTATACACAATGGAAATCATCAGATAAAAACATTAGATTATTATATTTTCTGTAGAAATATAGGACGGACATATTTGTATGTTGAAAGCAAAAAAATGGAACCATGTTCTCATGTGTCAGCTTTTGTATTTGGCTCCATATCTCAGTGTTGTTGAAGGGGTGTGATCCATGCTGCACAGTGCAGTTGTATGCCCTGCTCAAGCAGCCATCCCCAGGCAGGGTAGTGGTGTGAGGGCTCTGGCCTGCCCACTGCCCCCATCCTGATGGATGATGTATTGACCGGGAGGGCTGCATTCGTCTGCATGGGGATGGGGGGGCAGGCAATAGGGCTGCAGGAGGCTTGAATAGGGAGCAGAGAGGGCCCCAGAGCTGGATGTGAGATGGATTTTGTCATGAGCATATGTCTTACTCACAAGGCGTAGAACAAACCCAGAGCGCCAGGCCAGGCCAGGCGACGTTGGCAGGGTCTCAGTGCTGTGATCAGCTGTTCTTCTGCTTAGCTCCATTAGCACTTCCCACGCTCCCCCGCTCTCTCCCCCGTTCTAGCTATCGCTCGGTCTCTCCCTGTCTTTCTTTCTCTCTTCCTCTCAGCCCTTGGCACCACCCTCTGCCCATCACACACTTGCTCTCAGACAGGGGGAAGACCCAATGGTCAATGAATGACGCCACATAACGCACATCTGTCATGTTTACTATTATTTTTTATTGATATCCAGGAGTTAACTACAAAGATGGTTTTCATTGATGATACTGTATGCTGAAACCAAAAGTATTATGTCTTTATTTGAATTTTTGTGAAGACCAAATATCCTTCATATCTTCTTGTAGTAGATGATTGTCTGTATAGTGGAGCGATATCATTTTTCAGAGGCAGACACAAGGCGTGACAGTGACTGCCTTAAGGGAATGGGTATAAATTGCATATATAAACTGAACGCAAATATTTTGCGCAACATGTCAAGTGTTGGTCCCATATTTCATGAACTGAAATAAAAGATTGCAGAAATGTTTCATACGCACAAAAAACTTATTTCTCTCAAATTCTGGGCACACATTTGTTTACATCCCTGTTAGTGACCATTTCTCCTTTGCCAAGATAATCCATCCACCTGACAGGTGTGGCATATCAAGAAGCTGATTAAACAGCATGATCATTACACAGGTGCACCTTGTGATGGGGACAATAAAAGGCCACTCTAAAATGTGCAGTTTTGTCACACAACACAATGCCACAGATTTTTATTTTTTTATTATGTCTCAAGTTTTGAGGGAGAGTGCAATTGGCATGCTGACTGCAGAAATGTTCACCAAAGCTGTTTCCAGAGAATTTAATGTTCATTTCTCTACCATAAGCCACCTCGTTTTAGAGAATTTGGCAATAGGTCCAACTGGCCTCGCAACCGCAGACCACGTGTATGGCATAGTCTGGGTGAGTGGTTTGTTGATGTCTACGTTGTGAACAGAGTGGTGGCAGTGGGGTTATAGTATGGGCAGGCATAAGCTACGGACAATGAACACAATTGCATTTTATTGATGGCAATTTGAATGCACAGAGATACCGTCACGAGATCCTGAGGCCAATTGTCGTGCCATTCATCCACCGCCAACACCTCATGTTTCAGCATGATAATGCACAGCCCCATGTCGCAAGGACCTGTACACAATTCATGGAAGCTGAAAATGTCATACTCACCAGACATTTCACCCATTGAGCATGTTTGGGATGCTCTGGATCAATGTGTACGACATCATGTTCTAGTTCCCGCCAATATCCAGCAACTTCGCACAGCCATTGAAGAGGAGTGGGATAACATTCCAAAGGCCACAATCAGCTCTCTGCGAAGGAGATGTGTCGCGCTGCATGAGGCAAATGGTGGTCACACCAGATACTGACTGGTTTTCTGATCCAAGCCCCTACCTTTTTTTTAAGGTATCTGTGACCAACACATGCATATCTGTATTCCCAGTCATGTGAAATCCATAGATTATGGCTTAATTTATTTATTTCAATTGACTGATTTCCTTATGTGAACTGTAACTGTAAATTGTTGCATGTCGCATTTATATTTTTGTTCAGTACACATGGTCATGATGAAAGTGTACATTGTCTATCAGTTTACTGTCCCTGTCCGTATAGTGTGACCAATTAACCAATTTAAGTAAAGGACAATTTCGTAGGCCTCACACATGACTATAGATAGCCGCGGGGCACGCTGGAGAAAACAGATTAGCACATTAGCTTAGTGGGGGCTGAAGGGGGACCTCTGGCTCAGGCTGTGCTGCCTCCAGGCTGAGGCTCTGCTGCCTGCCTGGGTATCAGAGCATCCGCCAATCACTGACATCACTCTGCCTGTGATGGAGGAGTTTTAGAGGCTTTAAATAATCAACCACTCCTCCTCCCTCTCTCTTTCCCTTTCGCCCTCCCTCTTCTTCTGCCTCTACATTCACACCTCTCTTTCTACAAATGCATGTTTGTATCGCAGATTTGGGCTGCAAGCATGCACCGTTTTTATTTGTTATTTTATTTTTTGTTGTTGTTATGAATGCACCATGGTCAAGTGTATTATATTTCACATTATTTAAAAAGTGAAATATCTACAGAACCAGTCAAATGTTTGGACACACCTACTCACTCAAGGGTTGGTCTTTATTTTTTACTATTTTCTACATTGTAGGGTTGGTATAAAGAAGATAGCCCTATTTGGTTAAAGACCAAGTCCATATTATGGCAAGAACAGCTCAAATAAGCAAAGAGAAACGACAGTCCATCATTACTTTAAGACATGAAGGTCAGTCAATACGGAACATTTCAAGAACTTTGTGCAGTCGCAAATACCATCAAGCGCTATGATGAAACTGGCTCTCATGAGGACCGCAACAGGAAAGGAAGACCCAGAGTTACCTCTGCTGCAGAGGATAAGTTCATTAGACTTACCAGGCTCAGAAATTGCAGCCCAAATAAATGCTTCACATACTTCAAGTAACAGACACATCTCAACATCAACTGTTCAGAGGAGACTTCGTGAATCAGGCCTTCATGGTCGAATTGCTGCAAAGAAACCACTACTAAAAGACACCAATAAGAAGAAGAGACTTGCTTGGGCCAAGAAACACCAGCAATGGACATTAGACTGGTGGAAATCTGTCCTTTGGTCTGATTAGTCCAAAATTGAGATTTTTGGTTCCAACCGCCGTGTCTTTGTGAAACGCAGAGTAGGTGAACGGATGATCTCCGCATGTGTGGTTCCCACCGTGAAGCATGGAGGAGGAGGTGTGATGGTGTGGTGGTGCTTTGCTGGTGACACTGTCTGTGATTTATTTAGAATTCAAGGCACACTTAACCAGCATGGCTACCACAGCATTCTGCAGTGATACGCCATCCCATCTGGTTTGCGCTTAGTGGCACTATCATTTGTTTTTCAACAGGCCAATGACCCAAAACACACCTCCAGGCTGAGTAAGGGCTATTTTACCAAGAAGAAGAGTGATGGAGTGCTGCATCAGATGACCTGGCCTCCACAATCCCCCGACCTCAACCCATTTGAGATGGTTTGGGATGAGCTGGACCGCAGAGTGAAGGAAAAGCAGCCAACAAGTGCTCAGCATATGTGGGAACTCCTTCAAGACTGTTGGAAAAGCATTCCAGGTGAAGCTGGTTGAGAGAATGCCAAGTGTGTGCAAAGATGTCATTAAGGCAAAGGGTGGCTACTTTGAAGAATCTAAAATCTCAAAGATATTTTGATTTGTTTAACACTTTTTTGGTTACTACATGATTCCATATGTGTTATTTCATAGTTTTGATGTCTTCACTATTATTGAACAATGTAGAAAATAGTAAAAAATTAAGAAAAACCCTTGAATGAGTAGGTGTGTCCAAACTTTTGACTGGTACTGTATGTCCAATCAGACTACACACAGAAAAGCTTTGGAACAGTTGAATGACTTCATTGACCTACACACACTGAGCATGCGTTCCGGGTTCATTCACTAAATCCCCTAGTACCTGCTGCCTGCTTCCCTCTCAGTCTGGAGTTGTGAGGGTTAACTGGAAGAACTTCTCCCATCGTCTTCCTCTCCTCAAGCCCCTTTGGCCCTACATGCAGGCGCGAATGAGAACCGGAAAAATCTGTACTGCATCTTTAGAAGAAACAACCCTCTCCCTCCACTGTGATTTTGACCCTGTCAGTGAAGTTCTGGTTCAGTGGTCGGGTGCCTCGCTGCTCGGCAGAGGTGTGGGACTGTGGGAGGAGAGATATGGCCCTGTCTGGAACCCAGGTGTGCTGAAGGAAGCTGTTAAATTTGGTCATTACTCCTGTAATAGTGCTTTTACGGTCAGCACCGAGAGGTCGTGTGTGCTACAGTCCCATTGGTCCAGGGAGAGCAGGACTGGAGCGAGGGACCCAGGCATCACTTGACAGGTTGACGTGAGGATGATATAAAAACAACGTCCATCGTAGTGGATAAGGCTGGTGATGGATGGCCGGACCGACGTCCACACATCCAGCTGAAGGCTTGAAGGATTTGAGAGATCACTGAGTGTAATGAGGAAAAATTGGCAAAATAAATACCCCCCAAAAAAAAAGGGGGGAAATAATGGGCCACTAGGAAGGAGGAAGGA
This sequence comes from Coregonus clupeaformis, assembly GCF_020615455.1. Taxonomy (NCBI): domain Eukaryota; kingdom Metazoa; phylum Chordata; class Actinopteri; order Salmoniformes; family Salmonidae; genus Coregonus; species Coregonus clupeaformis. Next base: position 31,910,788 of record NC_059200.1, read on the forward strand.
TGATGGAAAGGGATAAGACATATATAAAGTGTCTTGTCTTGTGTCTGTTGTTGGAGTATCTGACTCTCTGTATGTGTTGTTTGTTCGAGTGTGTCTGCATTCATCTATTGGTGTTCATGTACCTGAGTGTGCATGAGTGTGTTCGCCTACATATGTGTGTATGCATGTGTTGATTGGTATGTGTTGACATGGCTGGAGGGAGGATCGGGGGGAGGAGAGAGCAGTCCTAACGGCTTTTTGAATTAGATAAATGGCTTACAGATGGCCCACTCAATATATTCTAATGAGACATGCAAAACAGGGGTGGGGTGAGACAATGCTGGGACCGTCTCATTTCCCTGTCTGTCTGTGATCGCAGACGCTGCTCACTCCGGACCAGCCTAGTGGCACTACACGCCAATATGTCACACCATTGAGACGGACGATTACACCGTAAGCTAGAGTAGGTTTAAGGAATAACAGTCATACAATCTTTCCTCAAGATCTGTTCATAGCATCTAGGTTTGACAACCTGTTTTTCTTCATTAAAGATAACTACACAGTTATTGGAGGCTATGGATATACAGTGGCTTGCAAAAGTATTCACCTTCCTTGGCATTTTTCCTATTTTGTTGCCTTACAACCTGGAATTAAAATTGATTTTGGGGGGGTTTCCATCATTTGGTTTACACAACATGCCTACCACTTTGAAGATGTAAAATAAAAAATTTTGTGAAACAAACAAGAAATAAGACAAAAAAAACAGAATACTTGAGCATGCATTCACCGCCCCAAAGTCAATATTTTGTAGAGCCACCTTTTGCAGCAATTACAGCTGCAAGTCTCTTGGGGTATGTATCTATAAGCTTGGCACATCTAGTCACTGGGATGTTTGCCCATTCTTCAAGGCAAAACTGCTCCAGCTCCTTCAAGTTGGATGGGTTCCGCTGGTGTACAGCAATCTTTAAGTCATACCACAGATTCTCAATTGGATTGAGGTCTGGGCTTTGACTAGGCCATTCCAAGACATTTAAATGTTTCCCCTTAAACCACTCGAGTGTTGCTTTAGCAGTATGCTTAGGGTCATTGTCCTGCTGGAAGGTGAACCTCCATCCCAGTCTCAAATCTCTGGAAGACTGAAACAGGTTTCCCTCAAGAATTTCCCTGTATTTAGCGCCATCCAACATTCCTTCAATTCTGAACAGTTTCCCAGTCCCTGCCGATGAAAAACATCCCCAGAGCATTATGCTGCCTCCACCATGCTTCACTGTGGGGATGGTGTTCTCGGGGTGATGAGAGTTGTTGGGTTTGCGCCAGACGTAGCATTTTCCTTGATGGCCAAAAAGCTCAATTTTAGTCTCATCTGACCAGAGTACCTTCTTCCATATGTTTGGGGAGTCTCCCACATGCCTTTTGGCGAACACCAAACGTGTTTGCCTATTTATTTCTTTAAGCAATGGCTTTTTTCTGGCCACTCTTCCATAAAGCCCAGCTCTGTGGAGTGTACGGCTTAAAGTGGTCCTATGGACAGATACTCCAATCTCCGCAGTGGAGCTTTGCAGCTCCTTCAGGGTTATCTTTGGTCTCTTTGTTGCCTCTCTGATTAATGCCCTCCTTGCCTGGTCCGTGAGTTTTGGTGGGTGGCCCTCTCTTGGCAGGTTTGTTGTGGTGCCATATTCTTTAAATTTTTTAATAATGGATTTAATGGTGCTCCGTGGGATGTTCAAAGGTTTTGATATTTTTTTATAACCCAACCCTGATCTGTACTTCTCCACAACTTTGTCCCGGACCTGTTTGGAGAGCTCCTTGGTCTTCATGGTGCTGCTTGCTTGGTGGTGCCCCTTGCTTAGTGGTGTTGCAGACTCTGGGGCCTTTCAGAACAGGTGTATATATACTGAGATCATGTGACAGATCATGTGACACTTAGATTGCACACAGGTGGACTTTATTTAACTCTTTCTGTGACTTCTGACGGTAATTGGTTGCACAAGATCTTATTTAGGCGTTTCATAGCAAAGGGGGTGAATACATATGCACGCACCACTTTTCCGTTATTTATTTTGTATAATTTTTTTTAACACGTTCATTTTTTCATTTCACTTCACCAATTTGGACTATTTTGTGTATGTCCATTACATGAAATCCAAATAAAAATCCATAAAATTACAGGTTGTAATGAAACAAAATAGGAAAAAACGCCAATGGGGATGAATACTTTTGCAAGGCACTGTATTTTACTCCATTTGATTTAACCAGGTAAGTGAATTAAGAACATTCTTACATATAATAAAGACATGCAAAGCCGTTTCTCACTGATCTCTGGTAGTTTACAAAGGTTTATTGTTCTGACATCTACAATCCAGAGAGTAGAACCATATCTAATACCATCAGAATTAAATACATAATCGTATATAAAAAATTGCCTCCCTCTCTATCTTATACTGCCTTTGGTGACGCTTTAGAAATGTTTGACTAGGTAACATACACATAAACTCTGGGCTGCATATGGTAGAAATAATCCCCAATACTGTTTTTTTTAGATCAGTGTGTACAGACAGCTAGCGTCCTGAAGCCAAGATTTGTCAACACATTCATACTACCTATATACAGTCGTGGCTGATATTCAATCAATGATAGATTGTATTTACCCATGGCACACCTTTCACATTGGGCGAGGAAAAAATCCCCAATGCGATTATGCACCTGAAGAATTCATCCGGAGATGACCACAGGGTAATGTATGGTAATTATCCGACAGGATATTCTTACACAGCGATTAGCATATTTTGAAGCCCAGACAGACAGGGACGGGAGGGCAGTGGGAGAAATGAAAGGACAGTGGCTGCTGATAAGAAACTGGCTTGTTTTTTGTGTCGAAGAAAAATGTGGATAGGATGACTAAGGGCGCTGTTTTGACACACACACACACTTGCAGATCCACGTGCACACACACACACACACACACACACACACACACACACACACACACACACACACACACACAAACACAGAGAGAAGACACTCCATCAGGGATCATGGAGAAAGACAGGGAAAGGGAGACACATGAAAGCCTGAACACATCAGAAAACACAATCGTCATTGTGGATAAGGTTTCTTTAGGTAGACAGATGATTCTAGTCATGCAGCTGCATGTGCAGTGTACACTATATATACAAAAGTATGTGGACACCCCTTCAAATTAGTGGATTCGGCTATTTCAGCCACACCCGTTTCTGACAGGTGTATACAATCGAGCGCACAGCCATGCAATCTCCATATTCAAACATTGGCAGTAGAATGGCCTTACTGAAGAGCTCAGTGACTTTCAACGTGGCACCTTCATAGGATGCCACCTTTCCAACAAGTCAGTTCGTAAAATTTCTGGCCTGCTAGAGCTGCCCCGGTCAACTGTAAGTGCTGTTATTGTGAAGTGGAAACATCTAGGAGCAACAACGGCTCAGCCGCGAAGTGTTAGGCCACACAAGCTCACAGAAAGGGACCGCCAAAATTGTCTGTCCTCAGTTGCAACACTCACTACCGAGTTCCAAACTGCCTCTGGAAACAACATCAACACAAGAAACATTTCTTCAAGAGCTTCATTAAGTGGGTTTTCATGGCCGAGCAGCTGCACACAATCCTAAGATCACCATGCGCAATGCCAAGCGTCGTCTGGAGTGGTGTAAAGCTCGCAGCCATTGGACTCTGGAGCAGTGGAAACACGTTCTATGGAGTGATGAACCACGCTACACTATCTGGCAGTCCTACAGATAAATATAGGTTTGGTGGATGCTAGGAGAACGCTACCTGCCCCATTGCATAGTGCCGACTGTAAAGTTTGGTGGAGGAGGAATAATGGACTGGGGCTGTTTTTCATGGTTCGGGCTAGGCCCCTTAGTTCCATTGAACAGAAATTTTAATGCTACAGCATACAATGACATTCTAGATGATTCTGTGCTTCCAACTTTGTGGCAACAGTTTGACGAAGGCCCTATCCTGTTTCAGCATGAATGGAGGTCCATACAGAAATGCTTTGTCGAGATCAGTGTGGAAGAACTTGACTGGCCTGCACAGAGCCCTGACCTCAACCCCATCGAACACCTTTGGGATGAATTGTAACGCCGACTGCGAGCCAGGCCTAATCGCCCAACATCAGTGCCTGACCTCTCTAATGCTCTTGTGGCTGAATGGAAGCAATTCCCGCAGCAATGTTCCAACATGTAATTGAAAGCCTTTCGCAGAAGAGTGGAGGCAGTTATAGCAGCAAAGGGTGGACCAACTCCATATTAATGCCCTTGATTTTGGAATAAGATGTTCGACGAGCAGCTGTCCACATATTTTTGGTTATGTAGTGTATATCCAAGGACCATGGCTAAATACGCTGTTACCCCAACCGCCCGCTCTCTCTCTCTCTCTCTCTCTCTCTCTCTCTCTCTCCCTCTGTCTCTCTGTCTCTCTCTCTCTATCTATCTATCTCTCTCTCTCTCTTTCTCTCTCTCTCTCTCTCTCTCTCTCTCTCTCTCTCTCCCTCTGTCTCTCTGTCTCTCTTTCTCTCTCTCTCTTTCTCTCCCTCTGTCTCTCTCTCTTTCTCTCTCTCTTTCCCTCCATCTCTCTCTCTGTCCCTCTGTCTCTTTCTCTCCCTCTCTTTCCCTCTCTTCTCTCTCTCTCAATTCAATTTCAATTTAAGGGGTTTTATTGGCATGGGAAACATATGTTTACATTGCCAAAGCAAGTGAAATAGGTAATAAACAAAAGTGAAATAAACAAGAAAAAATTAACAGTTAACATTACACTCACAAATGTTCCAAAAGAATAAAGACATTTCAAATGTCATATTATGTCTATATACAGTGTTGTAATGATGTGCAAATAGTTAAAGTACAAAAGGGAAAATAAATCAACATATATATAGGTTGTATTTACAATGGTGTTTGTTCTTCACTGGTTGCCCTTTTCTTGTGGCAACAGGTCACAAATCTTGCTGCTGTGATTGCACACTGTGGTATTTCACCCAATGGATATGGGAGTTTATCAAAATGAGATTTGTTTTCAAATTCTTTGTGGGTCTGTGTAATCTGAGGGAAATATGTGTCTCTAAAATGGTCATACATTTGGCAGGAAGTTAGGAAGTGCAGCTCAGTTTCCAGCTCATTTTGTGGGCAGTTTGCACACAGACTGTCTTCTGTTGAGAGCCAGGTCTGCCTTCGGCTGCCTTTCTCAATAGCAAGGCTATGCTCACTGAGTCTGTACATAGTCAAAGATTTCCTTAATTTTGGGTCAGTCTTTGGTTGGGTCTAATTGTGTTGCTGTCCTGGGGCGCTGTGGGGTCTGTTTGTGTTTGTGAACAGATCCCCAGGACCAGCTTTCTTAGGGGACTCTTCTCCAGGTTCATCTCTCTGTAGGTGATGGCTTTGTTATGGAAGGTTTGGGAATCACTTCCTTTTAGGTGGTTGTAGAATTAAATGGCTCTTTTCTGGATTTTGATAATTAGCGGGTATCGGCCTAATTCTGCACACACTTGCAGATCCACGCGCACACACACACACACACACACACACACACACACACACACACACACACACACACACACACACACACACACACACACACACACACACACACACACACACACACACACACACACACACATAACACACACACACACACACACACACAAACACAGAGAGAAGACACTCCATCAGGGATCATGGAGAAAGACAGGGAAAGGGAGACACATGAAAGCCTGAACACATCAGAAAACACAATCGTCATTGTGGATAAGGTTTCTTTAGGTAGACAGATGATTCTAGTCATGCAGCTGCATGTGCAGTGTACACTATATATACAAAAGTATGTGGACACCTCTTCAAATTAGTGGATTCGGCTATTTCAGCCACACCCGTTTCTGACAGGTGTATACAATCGAGCGCACAGCCATGCAATCTCCATATTCAAACATTGGCAGTAGAATGGCCTTACTGAAGAGCTCAATGACTTTCAACGTGGCACCTTCATAGGATGCCACCTTTCCAACAAGTCAGTTCGTAAAATTTCTGGCCTGCTAGAGCTGCCCCGGTCAACTGTAAGTGCTGTTATTGTGAAGTGGAAACATCTAGGAGCAACAACGGCTCAGCCACGAAGTGTTAGGCCACACAAGCTCACAGAACGGGACCGCCAAAATTGTCTGTCCTCAGTTGCAACACTCACTACCGAGTTCCAAACTGCCTCTGGAAACAACATCAACACAAGAAACGTTTCTTCAAGAGCTTCATTAAGTGGGTTTTCATGGCCGAGCAGCTGCACACAATCCTAAGATCACCATGCGCAATGCCAAGTGTCGTCTGGAGTGGTGTAAAGCTCGCAGCCATTGGACTCTGGAGCAGTGGAAACACGTTCTATGGAGTGATGAACCACTATCTGGCAGTCCTACAGACAAATATGGGTTTGGTGGATGCTAGGAGAACGCTACCTGCCCCATTGCATAGTGCCGACTGTAAAGTTTGGTGGAGGAGGAATAATGGACTGGGGCTGTTTTTCATGGTTCATGATTTTGATAATTAGCGGGTATCGGCCTAATTCTGCTCTGCATGCATTATTTGGTGTTTTACGTGTACACAGAGGATATTTTTGCAGAATTCTGCAAAAATTGGTGACCCCAGACCTCACAACCATAAAGGGAAATGGATTCTATAACTGAGTCCAGTGTTTTTAGCCAGATCCTAAATGGTATGTCAAATTTTATGTTCCCTTTGATGGCGTAGAAGGCCCTTCTTGACTTGTCTCTCAGATCGTTCACAGCTTTGTGGAAGTTACCTGTGGCACTGATGTTTAGGCCGAGGTACATATCGTTTTTTGGGCAACAGTGTCTAGATGGAATTTGTATTTGTGGTCCTGGCAACTGGACCTTTTTAGGAACATTATTCTTGTCTTACTGAGATTTACTTTCAGGGACCAGGTCTGACAGAATCTGTGCAGAAGATCTAGGTGCTGCTGTAGGCCCTCCTTGGTTGGGGACAGAAGCACCAGATCAACAGGAAACAGTAGATATTTGACTTCAGATTCTAGTAGGGTGAGGCCGGGTGCTGCAGACTGTTCTAGTGCCCTTGCCAATTCGTTGATATATATGTTGAAGAGGGTGGGGTTCAAGCTGCATCCCTGTCTCACCCCATGGCCCTGTGGAAAAAACGTTTGTATTTTTTGCCAATTTTAACCGCACACTTGTTGTTTGTGTACATGGATTTTCATAATGTCTTATTTTTTCCCCCAACACCACTTTCCATCAATTTATATAGCAGACCCTCATGCCAAATTGAGTCAAAAGCTTTTTCACTGAGGAAATGTACGAATCTGCTGTTAATGATAATGCAGAGGATTTTCCCAAGGCTGCTGTAGATGCATATTGTCAGGGCGTGCTGTAGGTGCAATGGTGGAATCAAACGCAGGACTCAGAACGATATTCCAAAGGCTTGTATTACTGCCCAAACTAAGGCAAAAGGACAACTTTGCCCGAAGGCGAAAAATACGCACGAAGGCGAAAAGTAACAGCGCACAAACAGGTGCGACAATGGTAACTGCGCACAAACAGTATTCCCTTGGGAGAGGGGAAGGTCTGTTATAAAGTCCACTGAGAGGTGGGACCATGGTCGTTGTGGAACGGGCAGGGGTAGCAACTTACCCCTAGGTAGATGTCTAGGCGCCTTACACTGGGCGCACACCGAGCAGGAGGAAACATAAACCCTCACATCCCTTGCCAACGTGGGCCACCAGTACTTGGCACTAAGACAGTGCACTGTCCGGCCGATACCGGATGTCCAGAGGAGGGTGACGTGTGAGCCCAATAGATCAATCGATCCCGAACCTCGAGCGGAACGTACTTCCGACCCTCCGGGCACTGTGGTGGACTAGGGTCGGTGCGTACTGCCCGCTCGAGTTCAGCATCGACCTCCCACACTACCGGTGCCACCAGACACGACTCAGGCAGTATGGGAGTGGGCTCCACGGACCTCTCCTCCGTGTCATACCGCCGAGACAGCGCATCTGCCTTGCCATTCTGTGACCCAGGGATGTACGTGATCTTAAAAGTAAACCTGGTCAAGAACATACTCCATCTTGCCTGGCGAGGGTTCAGCCTCCTCGCCGCCCGGATGTACTCCAGGTTACAGTGGTCCGTCAAAATGAGGAAAGGGTGTTGAGCCCCCTCAAGCCAGTGCCTCCACACCTTTAGAGCCTGTACCACGGCTAACAGCTCCCTGTCCCCTACGTCATAGTTCCGCTCCGCCGGACTGAGCTTCTTGGAATAAAAAGCACAGGGGCGGAGTTTAGGTGGCGCGCCAGACCGTTGTGAAAGCACGGCTCCTAAACCGGCCTCCACCTCTACCTGGAACGGCAAAGAGGGATCCGGATGCGCCAGCACCGGGGCCGAGGTAAACAGGTCCTTCAGCCTCCCAAACGCCCTGTCCGCCTCGGCCGACCACTGCAGACGCACCGGACCCCCCTTCAACAGAGACGTGATGGGAGCTGCCACCTGTCCAAAACCCCGGATAAACCTCCTGTAGTAATTTGCAAACCCCAAAAACTGCTGCACCTCCTTCACAGTGGTTGGTGTTTGCCAATTACGCACGGCCGACACCCGGTCTACCTCCATCTTCACCCCTGACGCAGACAACTGATAACCCAAAAAGGAGACCGACTCCTGGAAAAACAGACACTTCTCTGCCTTCACATACAGGTCGTGCTCCACCAGCCTCCGCAACACTCTACGCACCAGGGCCACATGCTCGACACGGGTAGGCGAGTACACGAGAATGTCATCAATGTACACCACCACCCCCTGCCCCTGCATGTCCCTGAAGATCTCATCCACGAATGATTGGAAAACTGACGGAGCGTTCATCAACCCGTATGGCATGACCAGATACTCGTAATGGCCCGAGGTGGTACTAAAGGCTGTTTTCCATTCATCACCCTCCCTGATGCGCACCAAGTTGTGCGCGCTCCTGAGATCTAATTTCGTGAAGAAACGCGCCCCATGCAACGACTCAGTCATGGTCGCAATCAGCGGGAGTGGATAACTATACTTCACCGTAATCTGATTGAGACCACGGTAATCGATGCACGGGCGCAAACCCCCATCCTTTTTCTTCACAAAAAAGAAACTCGAGGACGCAGGGGAAGTGGAAGGCCGTATGTATCCTTGTCTCAGAGATTCGTCTATGTAAATCTCCATAGCTTTCTTCTCCTCCTGAGACAGAGGATACACATGGCTCCGTGGGAGCGCAGCTCCTGCCTGGAGGTCTATCGCACAATCCCCCTGCCTATGGGGTGGCAACCGCGTCGCCCTCGCCTTACTAAACGCAATAGCCAAATCCCCATACTCAGGTGGAACGTGCAATGCGGGCACCTGGTTTGGACTCTCCACCGAGGTAGCCCCTACGGAAACGCCCAAACATCTACCCACACACTGAGCAGACCACTCCATCAGAGCCCTCTCCTGCCACGAAATAGCTGGGTTATGGGTACTCAACCAGGGCATGCCCAGCACCACCGGATACGCAGGAGAGTCAATCAGGAACAGCTGAATCATCTCCTGATGATCCCCCTGCGCACACATCCTAAGTGGCGCCGTGACTTCCCTGATTAAGCCCGTACCCAACGGACGACTATCTAGGGCATGAACGGGGAAAGGAACATCAACAGGCATAAGGGGAATCCCTAACGCTAAACAAAACTTTTTATCAATAAAATTCCCAGCCGCGCCTGAATCTACCAGCGCCTTATGCTGGGAATGAGGTGCTACCTGTGGAAAACTGACAGGCATACAAAAATGGGCAACAGTGAGCTCTGGGTGAGTGGGGCGCCTACTCACCTGGAGGGAATCCCCAGTGCGGGACCTGTCGTCATCTCCCCTAGGAGGCCATCCCCAGCACCTAGCCGCGGTGTGTCCTCCCGACCACAGTTGGTGCAGTGGATGGACCCCCTAGCCTGCCGACTCCTCCTCTCTCTAGCGCCAGCGCCCCCGAGCTCCATAGGACACGGCTCGGAGGCGCTGGAGGGTGAAATGGACGGACCCTCCGCAGGACGTCCGCGGGTAGCCAGTAGGTTATCCAGCCTGATGGACATGTCGACCAGCTGGTCGAAAGAGAGGCTGGTGTCCCTACAAGCCAGCTCCCGACGGACGTCCTCTCGTAGGCTACATCTGTATAGATCGATGAGGGCCCGATCATTCCACCCTGCATCTGCCGCTAGAGTACGGAATTCGAGAGCGAATTCCTGGGCACTCCTCCTCCCCTGCCGGAGGAAGACCAGACGCTCCCCCGCCGCTTTCCCCTCCGGGGGATGGTCAAACACCGCCCTGAAGCGGCGGGAGAACTCGTCGTAGGTAATCGTCGTGGCGTCGATCTTCCTCCACTCCGCGTTGGCCCACTCCAACGCTTTTCCGGCCAGGCAGGAGATCAGGGCGGACACGCTCTCATGCCCCGAAGGTGCCGGGTGCACTGTGGCCAGGTATAGCTCCACCTGGAGTAGGAATCCCTGACACCCAGCCGCGGTTCCGTCGTAGGCCCTCGGGAGAGATAGTCGGACTCCTCGAGGTTCCGGCGCTGGAATGGGCGGGCTGGCCGATGGTGCTGGCAGGGAGGGAGGCGGTGGAGGCGTACCCCAGCCTCGGAGGGTGGAAATCACCTCCTGCAGGGCGGTCCCCATCTGCAGGATCTGATCTCGTTGGTCCCGAACCTGGGCCTCCAGTCTCGTCTGGGCTGCTTCGGCTCCTGCTGATTCCATTGATGGTGTGTAATTCTGTCAGGGCGTGCTGTAGGTGCAATGGTGGAATCAAACGCAGGACTCAGAACGATATTCCAAAGGCTTGTATTACTGCCCAAACTAAGGCAAAGGACAACTTTGCCCGAAGGCGAAAAATACGCACGAAGGCGAAAAGTAACAGCGCACAAACAGGTGCGACAATGGTAACTGCGCACAAACAGGTGCGAAAATACTCCAGCGTAGTGGAGAGAAGCTCAACCGAGCAATACACACAACTGACGGAAAATAATTACACACAACACTAGACAAACACAACGAGAAACTTATAGGACACTAATTACGCCAAAACAGAAACAGGTGTGGAAACAAACAGACAAAAGCAAACGAACATGAAACATACAGCGGTGGCAGCTAGAATTCCGGAGACGACGAACGCCGAAACCTGCCCGAACAAGGGAGAGAGGCAGCCTCGACCGAAACCGTGACACATATCCCACGTTAGTTAATGGGGTTACATTTGTCTCCACTTTTGTGGATTGGGGTGATCAGTCCTTGGTTCCAAATATTGGGGAAGATGCCAGAGCTGAGGATGATGTTAAAAAGTTTAAGTATAGCCAATTGGAATTTGTGGTCTGTATATTTTATCATTTCATTTAGGATACCATCAACACCACAGGCCTTTTTGGGTTGGAGGGTTTGTATTTTGTCCTGTAGTTCATTCAATGTAATTGGAGAATCCAGTGGGTTCTGGTAGTCTTTAATAGTTGATTCTAAGATTTGTATTTGATCATGTATATGTTTTTGCTGTTTGTTATTTGATATAGAGCCAAAAAGATTGGAGAAGTGGTTTATCCATACATCTCCGTTTTGAATAGATAACTCTTCGTGTTGTTGTTTGTTTAGTGTGTTCCAATTTTCCCAGAAGTGGTTGGATTCTAGGGATTCTTCAATTACATTGAGCTGATTTCTGATGTGCTGTTCCTTCTTTTTCCGTGGTGTATTTCTGTATTGTTTTAGTGATTCACCTTAGTGAAGGCGTAGGCTCAGGTTTTCTGGGTCTCTATATCTCTCTATCTCTCTCTCTCTCTCTCTCCCTCTGTCTCTTTCTCCATCTCTATCTCTCTCTATATATACAGTTGAGGTCGGAAGTTTACATACACTTAGGTTGGAGTCATTAAAACTTGTTTTTCAAACACTCCACAAATTTCTTGTTAACAAACTATAGTTTTGGCAAGTCGGTTAGGACATCTACTTTGTGCATCACACAAGTAATTTTTCCAACAATTGTTTACAGACAGATTATTTCACTTCTAATTCACTGTATCACAATTCCAGTGGGTCAGAAGTTTACATACATTAAGTTGACTGTGCCTTTAAACAGCTTGGAAAATTCCAGAAAATGATGTCATGGCTTTAGAAGCTTCTGATAGGCTAATTGACATCATTTGAGTCAATTCAAGGTGTACCTGTGGATGTATTTCAAGGCCTACCTTCAAACTCAGTGCCTCTTTGCTTGACATCATGGGAAAATCTAAAGAAATCAGCCAAGACCTCAGAATTTTTTTTGTAGAACTCCACAAGTCTGGTTCATCCTTGGGAACAATTTCCAAACGCCTGAAGGTACCACGTTCATCTGTACAAACAATAGTATGCAAGTATAAACACCATTGGGCCACGCAGCCATCATACCACTCAGGAAGGAGACGTGTTCTGTCTCCTAGAGATGCAAGGAAGAAGCCACTGCTCCAAAACCACCATAAAAAAGCCAGACTACGGTTTGCAACTGTACATGGGGACCAAGATCGTACTTTTTGGAGAAATGTCCTCTGGTCTGATGAAACACAAATAGAGCTGTTTGGCCATAATGACCATCTTTATGTTTGGAGGAAAAAGGGGGTTGCTTGCAAGCCGAAGAACAGCATCATGCTGTGGGGGTGGTTTGCTGCAGGAGGGACTGGTGCACTTCACAAAATGGATGGCATCATGAGGAAGGAAAATTATGTGGATATATTGAAGCAACATTTCAAGACATCAGTCAGGAAATTAAAACTTGGTCGCAAATGGGTCTTCCAAATGCACAATGACCCCAAGCATACTTCCAAAGTTGTGGCAAAATGGCTTAAGGACAACAAAGTCAAGGTATTGGAGTGGCCATCACAAATCCCTGACCTCAACCCTATAGAAAATCTGTGGGCAGAACTGAAAAAGCATGTGCGATCAAGGAGGCCTACAAACCTGACTCAGTTACACCAGCTCTGTCAGGAGGAATGGGCCAAAATTCACCCAACTTATTGTGGGAAGCTTGTGGAAGGCTACCCGAAACGTTTGACCCAAGTTAAACAATTTAAAGGCAATGCTACCAAATACTAATTGAGTGTATGTAAACTTCTGACCCACTGGGAAGGTGATGAAAGAAATGAAAGCTGAAATAAATCATTCTCTCTACTATTATTCTGACATTTGACATTCTTAAAATAAAGTGGTGATCCTAACTGACCTAAGACAGGGAATTTTTACTAGGATTAAATGTCAGGAATTGTGAAAAACTGACTTTAAATGTATTTGGCTAAGGTGTATGTAAACTTCTGACTTCAACTGTATATACTGTATATCTCTTTCTCTCTCTCTCTTGCTCTCGCTCTCACTCTCTCACTCTCTCTATCTCTCTCTCTCTCTCTCTCTCTCTCTCTCTCTCTCCCTCTGTCTCTCTCCCTCTGTCGCTCTCCCTCTCTCTCTCTCTCTCTCTCTCTCTCACCTACATCTAATCATACTTCATGGTTTATTTTGCCTTTATCTGCTTCCTCCCTGTCAGTATCCACTATCGCTTCATGCACGCTTGGCTGGTGTTTACAGCATTTTAGATACAATCACTATATTAACTGGGTAATACACTATTCTGGAGATGCAGAAGCAACACTGAAGTGTGGAGGTGGGGTGGCCCTTCATGTGAAACATAATTCTATGCCATTCCTTTACAGCAATGTATTTAAAGGTGATACATTTCGTAATACCCAAGGTACAACAGTGTATTTATGCAACCTCATCCGCTGCCCTATATCATGATCTGGTCCCACCTAAAATGATGAATGTTGTGGAGTACTGTTGTGTTGAAAGGAAATAAAGGAATTGTTAGATACAGTTGGATAAAAATACAGTTAATGTATTTTCATTGATTTAATATGATTAATGTTGTTCATTCTCATTCATTTTTTATTCTTCTGTATGTTCTCTTGGTCTCACAGTATATCCAGGTTTTTTTCTCCTCAGAGAACATACTGTGATATTCTCCTAAAAGGAAAGTCTCCCTCCTCTGAATTCTCCATGGTCGCCTGGCAGCATATAAATCCATGGAGTGCATACAAATGTGGCTGCTGTCATGCCTAACCTGAACACTGCCTCCAAACGCAGCCCTAGAGAACAAGACACACAGGTTCACCAGAGTGTCATTTTCTCCCTCCACGCGTGCAGCACTATAACAGCAGAGAGGAAAATGGCTTTCTAACTACCTTTTGCTTTTTTGTTCTCCGTGCCCTATGCACAAACAAAGTCCCCACGAGCCACTGTATCAATTCTAACTTTGGTATTGGGGTGTAATCGGGCGTGTAGGACACCAGCTTGCTGAAGCGCGGGAGCCTTTGTGAGGTGCCCATCTGTTTGGTGCACGGGAACGGTCTGGTTCCCACTGAGAGGACTGGATGAAAGGGCGAGTGTGAGAGGGGCCAGCTGAAAACACAAGGGTGGGCGGCTGCCTCGGGACGCCAGTCTGTGGAGCTCCTTCCTCCCCGTGTGTCACGGTGCTCTCTTATTCTAATGGAGAATCCTGGACTACCCCTCACGCATACAACTCAGAGATCAGAGACTGCTGCTAGACACACACAGGGAATCACACAGAAGCTGTGTGTGTGTGCGCGCCTGTGCATATGTGTGTGGTGGTAGTACAAGCCTAGATGTGTGCATGCATGTGTGTGCGCGCCAAGATTGCGTCTGTATTTTTCCCACCTCCTTTCCATCTCCAGGCACAGCAGTTTGGCCAATATGTTCTTATTGACTTGCCAATGTACAGTGAGGGAAAAAAGTATTTGATCCCCTGCTGATTTTGTACGTTTGCCCACTGACAAAGAAATTATCAGTCTATAATTTTAATGGTAGGTTTATTTGAACAGTGAGAGACAGAATAACAACAACAAAATCCAGAAAAACGCATTTCAATAATGTTATAAATTGATTTGCATTTTAATGAGGGAAATAAGTATTTGACCCCCTCTCAATCAGAAAGATGTATGGCTCCCAGGTGTCTTTTATACAGGTAACGAGCTGAGATTAGGAGCACACTCTTAAAGGGAGTGCTCCTAATCTCAGCTTGTTACCTATATAAAAGACACCTGTCCACAGAAGCAATCAATCAATCAATCAGATTCCAAACTCTCCACCATGGCCAAGACCAAAGAGCTCTCCAAGGATGTCAGGGACAAGATTGTAGATGTACACAAGGCTGGAATGGGCTACAAGACCATCACCAAGCAGCTTGGTGAGAAGGTGACAACAGTTGGTGCAATTATTCGCAAATGGAAGAAACACAAAAGAACTGTCAATCTCCCTTGGCCTGGGGCTCCATGCAAGATCTCACCTCGTGGAGTTGCAATGATCATGAGAACGGTGAGGAATCAGCCCAGAACTACACGGGAGGATATTGTCAATGATCTCAAGGCAGCTGGGACCATAGTCACCAAGAAAACAATTGGTAACACACTACGCCATGAAGGACTGAAATCCTGCAGCGCCCGCAAGGTCCCTCTGCTCAAGAAAGCACATATACAGGGCCGTCTGAAGTTTGCCAATGAACATCTGAATGATTCAGAGGACAACTGGGTGAAAGTGTTGTGGCCAGATGAGACCAAAATCGAGCTCTTTGGCATCAAATCAACTCGCCGTGTTTGGAGGAGGAGGAATGCTGCCTATGACCCCAAGAACACCATCCCCACCGTCGAAAATGGAGGTGAAAACATTATGCTTTGGGGGTGTTTTTCTGCTAAGGGGACAGGACAACTTCACCGCATCAAAGGGACGATGGACGGGGCCATGTACCGTCAAATCTTGGGTGAGAACCTCCTTCCCTCAGCCAGGGCATTGAAAATGGGTCGTGGATGGGTATTCCAGCATGACAATGACCCAAAGTACACGGCCAAGGCAACAAAGGAGTGGCTCAAGAAGAAGCACATTAAGGTCCTGGAGTGGCCTAGCCAGTCTCCAGACCTTATTCCCATAGAAAATCTGTGGAGGGAGCTGAAGGTTCGAGTTGCCAAACGTCAGCCTCGAAACCTTAATGACTTGGAGACGATCTGCAAAGAGGAGTGGAACAAAATCCCTCCTGAGATGTGTGCAAACCTGGTGGCCAACTACAAGAAACGTCTGACCTCTGTGATTCCCAACAAGGGTTTTGCCACCAAGTACTAAGTCATGTTTTGCAGAGGGGTCAAATTCTTATTTCCCTCATTAAAATACAAATC
This sequence comes from Coregonus clupeaformis, assembly GCF_020615455.1. Taxonomy (NCBI): domain Eukaryota; kingdom Metazoa; phylum Chordata; class Actinopteri; order Salmoniformes; family Salmonidae; genus Coregonus; species Coregonus clupeaformis. The sequence goes on from NC_059200.1 coordinate 31,927,029, forward strand.
AATTTATAACATTTTTGACATGCGTTTTCTAGATTTTTTTGTTGTTATTCTGTCTCTCGCTGTTCAAATAAACCTACCATTAAAATGATAGACTGATCATGTCTTTGTCAGTGGGCAAACGTACAAAATCAGCAGGGGATGAAATACTTTTTTCCCTCACTGTACATATTACCCAGACTCGGTGACCCCTGAAAAGCACATTTCTGTGTGAGCACAGATCGATTCATACAGTGGCCTTCCTCCCTGTTGTCTGTAGTGAGAGGATGGGGAGGTGTGGGTGTAGATGATAAGCTGCAGCAGGCCAGTCATATCACTCAGCTAAGAGTCGTGACCCCCATGCAAACCTGCCTAATTACAGCTCCTTCATGGACCACCCATTGTTACTGGCTCTCTGTTCTTAGTGGCACATCATACTATCCCTTGCAACATATCCTCACAACAAACAACATGGAGGAACCCATTAACATGGTAGAAACCAATAGATCACACATTACGTTAGGGCAGGGGTCTCCAACAGGTCAATCGTGAGCTACCAGTAGCTCGCAGCCCATCTGTGAGTAGCTCGCCAAACAATTCTGAAAGTGCATGCAATTTTCACGTGTTCCACCGCAAACTGTCATAAACAAATCTCACAAGTATCAGACACCACAAGCTCCCATCTACTATCTAATCAAGCAACATTGACATTATCCCACCCCTGGTTAGCCACTATTGGCTTAAAAAGCCAAACCTAACACAATATCTGCCAATGAATTTCCAGCAATATTGCCCCTGTCTGTCTGTGTGGTGCGCACATTTGTCTATCACTCGTGTGTAGCCAGTTCATGTGATAACCATCTTGTGGGTTGACAGAAATGCTTTCCCCAAAACCTTCTCAATTAAATGTTAACTGCAAAGTAGGCTTACCTGGCAGAAGTATATCATGAGTAATTATACCATTTGTATTGATTATTTGTTATTGGAAACTTTGCCATGAAATAAGCAGCAGCAGTATAGAACCATGCTCGATTAAAGGGCCAGATGTGTAATTAAAGGGGGATTACACTCAAAAATCTAAATGTGTTCATTTTCTTCCAGACCTAAAAACAATTGTCTTCTGATGTGATTTAAGCATTGACATGGACTCAGAACATCCAACTTCGTTGTTTCTCTATGAACAATTGCAATTTTTAGAGTGAAAAATAAAACTGAGAACATAATTTGGGACTAAAATAAAATACAACTATATTGAATATTTTATAGGACCCCCCTTAAAGTTGGTTATTAACCATTCTTTTAACAGGTATATTGACAGAAAACATGTGCGCTCCTTTCTCTTGGGGAAGAGTTGCAGGGGAGATGAGAAGAGAAGAATGTGCCTATTTGAAAGCTAGAAAGAAATTAGTAGCTTGAGACATGTAAAATATCTTTGAAGTAGCTCTCATTCTAGAAAAGGTTGGAAACCCCTGCGTTAGAGTAAGGATAGCTGTTAAGTGTTTGTGATTTTTCATGTCAAGCCCTATTTAATATGTCATACTCGTCACCCATCAGATCATTAAATGTCAATGACAATTTTATGTAATATGGAAAAATAGACATGGGGTTTGCTTGATCCTGGTTATGGAGAAAAATCATAGATTGCAGTGAGGCTATAGCCAGAACTTACAGCCATATTGTAATTTTCATAACAGAACGCTAAATCATATATAGAAATCCAATGATATAAAAGAGAGAAAACATAATGATTGGATATGGAATTAGTGCAATTAGTAATGAAAGCATTCTAAATCATTTTGTCAAAATGAAAACTTACCTAATGAAGGTAATACTTTGAGTGATATTTTACATGATGTCTGTGTAGCTGATCTGAGAGAAGCATTAAACCCAGACAGGTTGGGGATATGGGGTAGGTGATTTGCTTGTGTGAGAGTTGGCATGTGTTCTGGACAGGAACACACCACAGGTCCCTCTTACTCCAGGTCCTGTTGGCCAGGCTCCATATGCCCTCCAGCTTCATCAAGCCCCCATACCGCCCTCCACTACCCCCATACACCCCTCCACTACCCCCATCACACACCCCCAGTATCTGGCCATGGCTGCTTAAATGAGCACAAAGCATGGGGCAGGGCAGCTCAGCTGGCCTCCACTCCCCACTTGACACAAGTTTGACCTTTGCTGTGTGAGTGTCCTCCCTGTAGGCTGCACCTCCACCCCGACACAGGCTGTCTCTCTATCTCCTCTCCCCACACACGCTGCTCCCAGTCAGGGAAGCCATCCAGGGCCTGTGTTCGTCCTCAGGTCACACGGGTCAATTAAATTCAAATTGAGGATAAATGATCTGCAAATGATCTACAAATAAGAGAGTAATTCGAGGGAAGTTCTTCTTTTTGGTTTACAAAAGCTGAGACTTTACTCATATTGTCTGGGTTATTGTGTTTATGGATTCATGGAGCTGAGAGGAAATGCCTGACTGATATTGGCATATTGACTGTGTTTACGGATGACAAAGGATATAACTCAAAACATGGCAGAATTCCAATTAGCTAAATGTATTGCTGTTTTACTGAGTGTTACCCTACTATGATGTCGTAAAGATTTTAAATACTTCCTCAACATCTCTCTCTCTCTCACATACACACACATACACAGAGAGTGAGGCAGCATGGCATGCATCACAGACGTGGCCAGTGTGAGTGTGAGTGAAAGGCATGTAACAGCTCCTCTCCCTGAGGGGTTGATGACACTAAAGAGACCAAACAGAAGCCGCAGCGTGAGCGCGACAGAGTGGGGAGGGGAGGGCCCTCTGCCATTCTGCTCTTTTACAACTTTACAAAATAGCCTTTTAATTTGCCTGAGCGTCTGGGGTGTCTGAGTTGTGCCTGTATCAATCACCATCATCACTGGGCTCCAGGCACATTGTCCCTAAGGCTCTCTCACTGCAAGGCCCCCAGGCATCCTCTCCCCCTGGGGGAGCCCCTCTCCTACTCTCCCCTGTCCCTTGTCCTCTACCTAACCCTCTCTCCTCCACCCTCTCTCATCATCACTCACACAACTCTGTCACACTGCCTGGTTCCTCCCTCATATTAATGTCTCTCTCTTTTCCCTAACATTATTGCATTTGTTAAATTGCTTTATGTTTTACAATCTTATCAAAAAATTCACACATTTACCATCTAGTAAGAAAAAAGAAAATAGTTGAGGTTTCAAATTATGTTGCCTGTCTTGAACAAATGTTTTATATAAATTACTACTCATGACCCAATATTGCCTTATATTGGATGGTAAGTTATTGTATGAACATGTCACATAGCCTGGAAGCCTGCGAAGCCTAACAGTTGCTCAATGTAATCTTCAGGGTCAGCTGAGAAATCCCTCATGATTTTTAATGTCTACAGTGCCTTGAAAAAGTATTCATCCCCCTTGGCGTTTTTCCTATTTTGTTGCATTACAACCTGTAATTTAAATTGATTTTTATTTGGATTTCATGTAATGGACATACACAAAATAGTCCAAATTGGTGAAGTGAAATGAAAAATATAACTTGTTTCAAAGAATTGTAAAAAATAAATGACGGAAAAGTGGTGCATGCATATGTATTCACCCCCTTTGCTATGAGGCCCCTAAATACGATCTGGTGTAACCAATTACCTTCAGAAGTCACATAATTAGTTAAGTAAAATATATACAAAAATTATTTCTATGTTTTTATGAATATCTCTAGAAACAACCGAATAAACACATTTTGAATTACAGTAGAAAATAGGATAATATCTTATTTCTAATGATGTCAATTTTATTTCCTAATATTGAGCAAATTACACTCATTGGAGCCAATTACACTTAATGAAGTATCTGACATACAGTGAGGGAAAAAGGTATTTGATCCCCTGCTGATTTTGTACGTTTGCCCACTGACAAAGATGGTAGGTTTATTTGAACAGTGAGAGACAGAATAACAACAACAAAATCCAGAAAAATGTTATAAATTGATTTGCATTTTAGTGAGGGAAATAGGTATTTGACCCCCTCCCAATCAGAAAGATTTCTGGCTCCCAGGTGTCTTTTATACAGGTAACGAGCTGAGATTAGGAGCACACTCTTAAAGGGAGTGCTCCTAATCTCAGCTTGTTACCTGTATAAAAGACACCTGTCCACAGAAGCAATCAATCAATCAGATTCCAAACTCTCCACCACGGCCAAGACCAAAGAGCTGTCCAAGGATGTCAGGGACAAGATTGTAGAGGTACAGAAGGCTGGAATGGGTTACAAGACCATCGCCAAGCAGCTTGGTGAGAAGGTGACAACAGTTGGTGCGATTATTCGCAAATGGAAGAAACACAAAATTACTGTCAATCTCCCTCGGTCTGGGGCTCCATGCAAGATCTCACCTCGTGGAGTTGCAATTATCATCAGAACGGTGAGGAATCAGCCCAGAACTGAAATCCTGCAGCGCCCGCAAGGTCCCTCTGCTCAAGAAAGCACATAAACAGGCCCGTCTGAAGTTTGCAAATGAACATCTGAATGATTCAGAGGAGAACTGGGTGAAAGTGTTGTGGTCAGATGAGACCAAAATCGAGCTCTTTGGCATCAAATCAACTCACCGTGTTTGGAGGAGGAGGAATGCTGCCTATGACCCCAAGAACACCATCCCCAACGTCAAACATGGAGGTGGAAACATTATGCTTTGGGGGTGTTTTTCTGCTAAGGGGACAGGACAACTTCACCGCGTCAAAGGGACGATGGACGGGGCCATGTACCGTCAAATCTTGGGTGAGAACCTCCTTCCCTCAGCCAGGGCATTGAAAATGGGTCGTGGATGGGTATTCCAGCATGACAATGACCCAAAGTACACAGCCAAGGCAACAAAGGAGTGGCTCAAGAAGAAGCACATTAAGGTCCTGGAGTGGCCTAGCCAGTCTCCAGACCTTATTCCCATAGAAAATATGTGGAGGGAGCTGAAGGTTCGAGTTGCCAAACGTCAGCCTCGAAACCTTAATGACTTGGAGAAGATCTGCAAACAACAAAATCCCTCCTGAGATGTGTGCAAACCTGGTGGCCAACTACAAGAAACATCTGACCTCTGTGATTGCCAACAAGGGTTTTGCAACCAAGTACTAAGTCATGTTTTGCAGAGGGGTCAAATACTTATTTCCCTCATTAAAATGCTAATCAATTTATAAAATGTTTACATGCTTTTTTCTAGATTTTTTTGTTGTTATTCTGTCTCTCGCTGTTCAAATAAACCTACCATTAAAATTATAGACTGATCATGTCTTTGTCAGTGGGCAAACGTACAAAATCAGCAGGGGATCAAATACTTTTTTCCCTCACTGTACGTTTTTAAAAAGCACCCGCGAATAGGCTACCAGTGCAGCAAGTGCCGCTGGCTGCTGGTAAGCTTTCTTGACTTGGACATTATTGTTTTGCCAACACATGGCTAACCTTTGTTTAACAGCTGCTCTTAGCGAAAATGTTTTTGGAGTTACCTTTCCAGCTAATAGGCTTAGAGTTTACACTTCCTCTTCCAGTTATAATGTGGGGAGGTCAAAATAATGAAAAGTTATCTACCGGAGGGCAGGCTGGCCGACGACCCAATGAGTGTGCAGAACGCCTTCCAGAACCGGGACGAGAACTGAGGACCCCGGTTGGAGACCATGTCCACTGGGAGTCCATGGATCCAGAAGACATGCTGCAAATTAGGTGAATCCCAGGAAACATTGCAGCTGCACTCTGGACGTAGGCTGGGGCCAATCCACCACCGCTCTCACCTTCCCGGGATCCATCTGTACACTCCCTGCAGCGATGATGTAGCCCAGGAAGGGGATGGTGGAGCGATGGAATTCGCATTTCTCCGCTTTCACAAAAAGCTGGTTCTCCGGGAGGCGTAGGAGGACCTGTCGGACGTGGAGCATGTGTTCTTGGGCAGAGTGGGAGAAGACGAGGATGTCGTCGAGAGAGACGAAGATGAACCGGTTCAACATGTCGCAGAGAATATCATTAACCAGGGCCTGGAACACAGCTGGAGCATTGGTAAGGCCACATGGCATGACCAGATACTCGTAGTGACCACTGGCCATGTTGAAGGCAGTCTTCCACTCGTCCCCCTCCCGTATCCGCACCAGGTGGTAGGCATTCCGTAGGTCCAGCTTGGAGAACACATTGGCCCCCTGGAGCGTCTCGAAGGCCGAGGAGATGAGTGGTAGCGGGTAGTGGTTCTTCACCGTGATGTTGTTGAGGCCCCGGTACTCGATGCACAGGCACAGGGTTTTGTCCTTCTTCTCCACAAAGAAGAACCCTGCGCCGGCATGGGAGGCAGAAGGATAGATGAACCCGGCAGCTAGGGAGTCCTCAATGTAGGTCTCCATAGCCTTGGTCTCTGGACCCGACATTGAGTACAGTCGTCCCCGGGGCGGAGTGATGCCTGGGAGAAGGTCGATTCCGCAGTTGTAGGGTCGTTGCGGCGGAAGCGAAGTGGCCCGGGCCTTACTGAACACCTCCAGGAGGTCCTGGTACTCCGCGGGAACGGCGGAGAGGTCCGAGGAAACTTCTGAGCACCCAGAAAGACGTCCCGGGGTAGGCTGCGCTGACTTCAGGCAATGAGCGTGGCAGAAAGTGCTCCAGCCCAGGATGGCACCAGTAGACCAGTCAATAAAGGGGTTGTGTCGCTGGAGCCAAAAGAAACCCAATACAAAGGGAACCTGAGGAGACTTAATTAGCAGGAATTGGATTTTCTCGCTGTGGTTCCCTGATACTCGTAGGTCGATGGGGGTGGTATTGTGGGTGACCCGGCCTATAGAGTGGTGCAGTGGTCTAAGGAACTGCATCTCAGTGCTTGAGGCGTCACTACAGACCCCCTGATTCGATTCCAGGCTGTATCACAACCGGCCGTGATTGGGAGTCCCATAGGGTGGCGCACAATTGGCCCAGCGTCATCCGGGTTTGGCCGGTGTAGGCCGTCATTGTAAATAACAATTTGTTCTTAACTGACTTGCCTAGTTAAATAAAGGTAAAATAAAAAATAAAATAAAAATAGAGCACCCGTCCAGCGCTCTAACGTCCATGGGAATGGAGAGGGGCTGAGTGGGGATGCCCAGCTCGGATGCAAGTGTAGCGTCCATAAAGCTCTCATCGGCCCCAGAGTTGATGAGTACCCGGAGAGATTTCGACTGGTTCCCCCACAGCAAGATGGCATGAAAGGGGGTGCGAGTAAGGGGAGAGGAAACGTTATCCGTATGACCCACCAGAGTACTCGATCCTACCGGTGAGCCTGGTCTTTTAGTGGACAGGTGGAAACAAAATGACCAGTAGTCCCGCAATACAGGCAACTCTTCGTGTGAAGCCTGTATTGCCGATCGGCTGGAGACAGCCTGGCTCTGCCTAGTTGCATCGGCTCAGGAAGAGGTGAATCGGCAGACTTCGGAGACTCAGGGAAACTCGGGTAGCCTCGGGTTCTCTAGACAACAGAGCTATCGGGGACTTCCGGGATGCCTCGGAGGCGCGGTGGAATCCGTCCTCTCCTTCCGTTGTTCTCATAGTCTCCCATCGATCCGAATGGTCAAGGCGATGAGCGAGTCGAGATCCGTCGGTAGTTCCCGGGCTGCAAGCTCGTCCTTTACTTCCTCCGATACTCCGTGCAGGAACGTGTCGAATAGCGCTTCCGGGTTCCAGGCACACTCAGCGGCCAACGTGCGGAAATCCACTGCATAGTCTGCCACACTGCGGGAGTCTTGCCGAAGCTGGAGTAACATCCGGGCAGCCTCTCTCCCGGACAATGGAGCATCGAAAACCTTCTTTACATCCTGCATGAACTCCTCCAGACTGAAGCATATGGCCAACAGTTTTTCCCACACTGCTGTAGCCCAGGCGAGAGCCCTCCCGGACATCAGCGTGATGAGGTACGCTATCTTAGAGCGGTCCGAGGGGAAGGAGGAGGGCTGCAGCTCGATGATGAGCAAACACTGAGCGAGAAATGCCCGACAGGTTCCTGACTCTCCAGCGAAGCGTTCCGGTGGAGGTAAGCGGGGTTCTCGGGAAACCGGGATGGCTGGGGAGGCCGCGCTGCTAACAGCCAGGTTACTGAGGGGCTGGGAGATTACCATCATGGTAGGCTGCCTAACAGTCAACCCGCGGAATTGCTCCAGCAATGTATTAAACGCTCGGTCATGGCGTTCGGTCATTGTCTGAAACCCTTCCATGAGACCACGAAGCAACTCCTCGTGCCTTCAAATGGTGGCTCCTTGGGAGGAGATGGCGTTGCGGAGCTGGTCCGAGTCTGCTGGGTCAGTCATGGCCAGTTCGTACTATCACATTTCAGGAGAAGACCTGCATGAGCCTCTGGATCCAGGGCGGCGAAGCTGTTTCTAGTCTGTGTCCGGTCCGGGCTTAACATCTCTAAGGAGGCCCCAGTTGCCAGAGGACGTGGTTTTTGATTTCCACGAAGAGTGACATATCTCGATGGCTGGTTGGTAGGATCGAGAACAGAAACATCCACGAAGTCACCCGGGAGCATCCCACCAACTCCATCCTCTAGGGAAAGGGGAGGCCCCTTCTGGGAGGGATCCCTGCAGAGTACCGGCCAGTCGGCTGTGGAGAGCCGACACGGCGGCAACACTTCCACCAGGCCAGAGCGGCGTCCGGCTACTGGGGTGAAAGAGAAAGAAAAAGTAGGCGGCCGTGGATTCCCCAGTAGCTTGTGTAGCCACTTACCCCTGTAGTCCTCTGCAAGCAAACAGTTGCTACAGTTTAGAAATTATTTGTGAATATGTTCCAGCCCCCCGAAAATCCGCTCAAGAAAAAATCGCCCCCCGGCTGAATCTAGTTGATGATCCCTGCTGTAAACCTATCAGTGATCTCCATTCACTCAGTCCCCCATTTGAAATGCAACAAACACCAATATGAGAAATATCACAATGAAAGAAATCTGTTGCAACACGTCAATGGAAAGTGAAAATGATTTGCTTGGTGGTATTGAATGCTGCTGTGCGGTGGGGCTGGGCGCCTCCAGCTAGGTTTGTCTTCGTTCCTCTTTGAGAGCGAGGTGTTGATTGGAAGCCTGGCCCAGTGCACTGGTCCCCAGCACCACTCCAACACACAAGAGGTCTGAACAGCTCTGGAATCAGGCAGGGTGCACGTTGTTTGTTTTGGACTCAGAAAGCATCTCATTAGTGCATGTTAATTGCAGCTAATTGTCTCTAACGAGATGAAAAGGCAACCCGGTGGGATCATTCATACAAATATTTGTAGGAAAAAATTTAATTACTAGATGCTAATTGCAGCCAATTATCGCTGATTAAGCAATACTGCAATGTGGAAGTAATAGATACAAATATTTAATAGCAAAGAAGCTGAAAATACACTGCATATAATAACAGCCTAGTGCTACCTGACCATCTGAAACAAACTGATCCTCACCTGCATGTACAGCACTTCACCAGCTGTAGTTGATCTAACAAGCAAACTCCTGTTGCTCTCTCTTTCAGATGATTAATCAGAGACTCTCCTACAGTGTCAATCACACTTCACCAGAGCTGTATCCATTCATCAACCACCACTGTTCTGAAATACAGAACGGCTTCACTGTAACATTGCAAAATTGAGGGCTCCATTCTGCATCACCTCAAAAAATGGGGAGTGATGTGTATAGAAAGAGAGAGAAGAGGAGTGAGCGGGTGAGACTATATCCTCACACTTGTTGCAGAAACAGGGCTGGGTGAGGGGGCAGATGGTTCGGTCTTTGTTGTGGGCATTTGTTAATGCTGATTGTCGAGGTCGCAGGAATCCCATGGCAACTGGCTCTCAGATAGGGGCTTGTGGCTCAGCCGGCCCTGCTATTCCCAAAGAGGTGACAAATAAAGGTATGAACACTTAATAAAACAAAGACATGCCACTCGTAGTGAGTGCATAGAGTGTAGGCTATTCATAAAGAGGCAGTTAGTTCTATGATCATGGGATAGCTGACAGGCTCTGCTGAGACAGAATGTGAAATCAGCACCACCACTATGTGGACAGCTCCATTACTGTGTCCAATGTTGTAAGAAGGCTCTGTTCTGACTAATTCAGACTCAAAGTGGTTGAGAACACAAATACTACTAATACTAATCAATGAAATCATTGAAATAATTTAACCCCATAAAAGTAAGACAAACTGGAATTTTCTTAATTGGAATTAACTCAACATTCTTGGTACTGTTATGTAATAATGTCAATTGAAAGTTTTAAAAAATTGATACCATTGTCTGATTTTTAGTTAGGGCAGAAGCAGGGTAAATAACACAGGAGGTACCAGAAGGCTTTCTTGAGAGTGTTAAGCAAGGTTTAAGCATCCTGACACCACAACACCTGCACCTCCTGTCCTCTCAGCAAGCAGCGCCGAAGGCCATTGAGAAATGACACACTTCAGCAGTTTTTCAGGGCAGGGAAGTGGGGCAGCACACAGCACATAGAGTGCTCAGCAATACACAACAGTCCTTGAAGACCTTACATATATGCACAACACCTATAGCTAGGTGAAATATATGCACATTGTTTTGCTGTGTTTCCATTCCCTATCATCTACTGAGGTCTTCATCTTATCCAGTTGACTAGTGATTGAGCTGGCAGTGGTTGGTCTATGTGTGCCAGCACATTGTGACTGGGGAGGGCAGGGATAGGAGTGGTGAACCTCTCAGGTATAACACTGTTCATCACCCTGCCAGCTATGGCACATACCCAACCCCACAGAGCAGGGGCTTCTGGGAGAGCCCATCAATGCCAGGGCCAACAGCCACAAAGAGGAGAGGTTTAGCTGTAATCCGTATCGACCGCCTTTCCCCTTGTCTGCCAATTCATATCATGGATTTGTCTCGCTCAATGATGTGCCTTCATCAAGACACCCCCTGTTAGTCCATACCATTGATAGTCCTCAATGTCACCATCATCATTTAGGACTCTGCCAAAACTACCACAGAGGGAGAGGGAATGGTGCAGACAAATACACATTTACATACCAAAACCACCCAGGGAGAGGACAGCACATTAGGTTAATGAAGCAGTCTTCAGTGTCTCTAATCAAACAGCTCTGCTCAGTATGGTGGGGAATCATTCACACAGATCATGGTGCAGTTTTATTCACCCCCCTTGGCATTTTTCCTATTTTGTTTCCTTACAACCTGGAATTTAAATGGATTTTTTTGGGTTGTATCATTTGATTTACACAACATGCCTACCACGTTGAAGATGCAAAATATTTTTTCTTGTGAAACAAACATGAAATAAGACAAAAAAACAGAATACTTGAGCGTGCATAACTATTCACCCCCCCCAAAGTCAATACTTTGTAGAGCCACCCTTTGCAGCAATTACAGCTGCAAGTCTCTTGGGGTATGTCTCTATAAGCTTGGCATATCTAGCCACTGGGATTTTTGCCCATTCTTCAAGGCAAAACTGCTCCAGCTCCTTCAAGTTGGATGGGTTCCGCTGGTGTACAGCAATCTTTAAGTCATACCACAGATTCTCAATTGGATTGAGGTCTGGGCTTTGACTAGGCCATTCCAAGACATTTAAATGTTTCCCCTTAAACCACTCAAGTGTTGCTTTAGCAGTATGCTTAGGGTCATTGTCCTGCTGGAAGTTGAACCTCCGTCCCAGTCTCAAATCTCTGGAAGACTGAAACAGGTTTCCCTCAAGAATTTCCCTGTATTTAGCGCCATTCATCATTCCTTCAATTCTGACCAGTTTCCCAGTCCCTGCCGATGAAAAACATCCCCACAGAATGATGTTGCCACCACCATGCTTCACTGTGGGGATGGTGTTCTCGGGGTGATGAGAGGTGTTGGGTTTGCACCAGACATGGCGTTTTCCTTGATGGCCAAAAAGCTCGATTTTAGTCTCATCTGACCAGATTACCTTCTTCCATATGTTTGGGGAGTCTCCCACATGCCTTTTTGTTAGGCCTACTGCTGCTAGGTAGCTCTCTCTGCTCTCTCCCTCCCCTCTGTCTGTCCTTGATTGCAGGAGTGAAGTCTGGTGTGCGGGAGTCAGGGTTCCAGCTGCAGCTCATTCACCATAATCACCTCAGCCTTTAAGACCCGGTCAAACTTACCACTCATCGTCAGATCATAGTCAAGACGACCATGTTAGTCTCGCTGCCGACTCAACCTGGTTATTTTTGCTCTTTGTGTTTTTGGTCTGTTCTATTTACTTTTTCTCCTGTGCCACAGATATTTGGAACCTGACTCCTGCCTCCGCTTCACTCCTGCCACCACCATCCTGCTCTCCAATACCGGACCTCTCTTTTGGACTCATCACGGACACTAGGACATTACGGTACCACACCTGCCCTGATCTGGATCTGTTACCCTCCCTGTAACCTGGACTTGCTCTTCCCATTTATTTGGAAACCTGGACTTTGAACATTGTAAATAAACCTGTTAAAACTTATATGGCTTCGTGTACTTGTCTGCATTTGGGTTCTTATCCAGTTAAATCATAACACTTTTGGCAAACACCAAACGTGTTTGCTTATTTTTTTCTTTAAGCAATGACTTTTCTGGCCACTCTTCCATAAAGCCCAGCTCTGTGGAGTGTACGGCTTAAAGTGGTCCTATGGACAGATACTCCAATCTCCGCTGTGGAGCTTTGCAGCTCCTTCATTAGGAACACCTTCCTAATGTTGAGTTTTGTCTTGCCCATTCACCCTCTGAATGGCACACATACACAATCCATATCTCAATTGTCTCAAGGCTTAAAAATCGTTCTTTAACCTCTATGGGATCGGTGTCCCGTATAAGGGACGGTTGAACTAACGTGCGCTAATGTGATTAGCATGACTGTTGTAAGTAACAGCAAACTTTCCAGGACATAGACATGTCTTATGTGGGCAGAAAGCTTAAATTCTTGTTAATCCAACTGCACTGTCCAATTTACAGTAGCTATTACAGTGAAAAAATACCATGCTATTGTTTGAGGAGAGTGCATAATAACAAAAAACTTATCACGGCAACTGGTTTGATACATTCACCTCTGAAGGTAAATATTGTACTTACATTCAGTAATATTGCTCTGATTTGTCATCCTAAGGGTCCCAGATATAAAATGTAGCATAATTTTGTTTGATAAAATCCATTTTTATATAAATGTAGGAACTGGGTTCTACAGTTTGAACCCCTGCTGTCTCTGGCTCCACACCCACCCCGCCCGCCCGGCCATCTAGATTTGTGAAAGTTAGTGTATAAGCTAATGATCTATCATGTATGACATTCCTGGGAGTGTGTAAACTTACATTTTGTATTACCATATCATTTTTGTATGTTCTCTATAGTTATGTACTTGAAAATGTATAAATTGACCAATTCTGCACATTTGGGCAGACTTGATACAAAATAGTCCAGTATTGCAATGCTTCACTGGATCAATCTGAAACTTTGCACACACACTGCTGCCATCTAGTTGCCAAAATCTGAATTGCACCTAAACTGCAATATTATATTGTGGCCTTTCTCTTGTATTTCAAAGATGACGGAAAAAATAAAAAATATAAAACGCATGTTTTTTGTTTGTATTATGTTTTACCAGATCTAATGTGTTATATTCTCCTACATTAATTTCACATTTCCACAAACTTCAAAGTGTTTCCTTTCAAATGGTATCAAGAATATGCATATCCTTGCTCCAGGTCCTGAGCTACAGGCAGTTAGATTTGGGTATGTCATTTTAGGCAAAAATTTGAAAAAAAGGTTCCGATCCTTAACCTGTCTCCTCCCCTTCATCTACACTGATTGAAGTGGATTTAACAAGTGACATCAATAAGGGATCATAGCTTTCACCTGGATTCACCTGGTCATTCTATGTCATGGAAAGAACAGGTGTTCTTAATGTTTTGTACACCCAGTGTATGTCTTAGTATATACTTGACATTTAGCCTTTTATTTTTGACGTTATGTTTTCATCAACAGATCATTTGTGGGATGAATAATATCGCATTTGAAAGCATATAAGAACTGCATGCATTGCACACATATTGTGTTTTGGGACTTAAAGCAGGTCTGACAGCCAGGTCTTTCCAATCACCCTCTGCTCAGGTCTGTTCTCTGCCTGCATCTCACATGCATCTATTAAAATATTAAGTAACCAGGGGAACAACAATGTGTTTGAAATGATGGGGCCTATGTGTACTGTGTTTTGGGTGATTTGCAGATTCTCACATTCTCTGGGTATAGGATAGAGGTAGACTTCAGCACTCAGTCATCCATCAGCTACAACCACAGTCATTTGAATAGACGCTGTGTGTGTGGGATTGATTGGTCTAAAAATAGGAAACATAAATTAACCCAATGGTTTTATTATTATGGTTTTATTATTAGGGCTAAGTTAACCTGAGACTGCAAGAAAAAGTATTTCCTTGAGTCCCAGAAATCACGTGTGCATGAAAATAGTTATCTGAAACGTCTATTTTAATTTTAGACTATTAAATATTGACTGCTGAATGTGTAAACCCTGTTGTGTATTCAAAATTAGGCCTATTTTATATATTTTTTTGAATGGTGTGTGTGTCTATGTGTGTGTGCGTGCGTGTGCGTGAGAATTACACTATCAATTTACATCCTTGAGTTCAAAATGCATGGGCCTCGCACATGCATGGTAAGGACCCTAAATCCTTACCAGACGCTATCTCAATGTGCGCGGTGCAGGGACTACCGAGTTTTGCTTATAAATTAGCCATTATTTTCATCTGCTTGACATATCCCCAACATAAAACCGTAAGGCGATGGTGAAGTATCTCTCTCCTGGCGAAAGTAAAGCGTTGCCTCTCTCCTGATCTGTGGGCTATAAAATTAAGCCCGTCCTCCGGTGGTGGCTCTATCTTCAACAAGAGCTGCAATTGCGCACACAAAAGGCTATGAAGACAACCAGACGAATGGAACAGATTGTGGTGATTCTCATGCGCGAGCCACCCTATTATCTACTCTACTGAAATCAGTTCTCTTGTGCCTCTATTTTTTTTCTGAAGACTCAGTGGCTGCTATGCAAATACAAACAGGTTTTTTCCCTCACGGATTTAATTAATCTCTTAATGCAAAAGATTAGTACTTTCAGCTTGTTTTCCTACATGATTTTTTTTCAGTGTTATAATAAGCTGTATTTGATCAATTTAAAGGCCCAGTGCAGTCAAAAACGATTTTCCTGTGGTTTTTTAAAATATATTTCACACTATGAGGTTGAAATAATAGTGTGAAATTGTGAAAATTATGATAATGCCCTTTTAGTGTAAGAGCTGTTTGAAAAGACCACCTGAAATTTCAGCCTGTTTTGGTGGGATGGAGTTTTGGCCTGCCTGGTGTCATCACCAGGTGGTAAATTAGTTAATAGACCAATAAGAAAGAAAGTTCCAAACCCCAGACAGCCCTAGCAAAACGCTTGCTTTAGAAATTGCTCTTTTTGACCATTTTATTTGAAAACAATCACAGTAAGGTATTACTTAATTGTTAACCAGAAATTATTTGATATTGAGATAAAAATGGCTGAATTGGACCTTTAATAGCCCACCATAGCCTGTAAAGCCACTGGGCACACACTGGTTGAATCAACGTTGTTTCCACGTCATTTCAATGAAATTATGTTGAACCAACGTGGAATCGAAGTTGAATTGACGTCTGTGCCCAGTGGGAAGCTTTGCACATATACAAATAAATAAAACATATGAGGAGCTAGGCCTAGAAGAATAGACCTGGATTTAAATTTCAGAGTCAGAATGGGACTATATCACAACAGTTTCAGTCATCCACACTGTTGATTGTTTATACATTTCCCCGGGCAACACATATCAGCAGCATGCAGAGCTGTGGCTGGTGGGAGCCTGGGCATGAAAATCCGCTATCGCCCTGTTCCCAGCCCCGCAGACTGTCCCAAGTGCATTGCCCACTGCGCGATAATATCTTTCAGGGAGCACCTATCGCTAGACATGATATTATAATGATGATCCTTGCCCTTTCACTCAAAATGTAGAATAAGGGCAGGGAAACATTAATCTATGTAGAAAGCTTGTATTCAGACTCCCCAGAGCCCTTCCCTCCCCTCATCTGCAGAGGATGAAGTCATGATGATTTGTCATTTCTGTCACGGCTCCACTGTTTTATTCTCAGGCCTACTCTTTCGCTATGTCGCTTTAATACAGTATTATAAATATACTTTGGAAAACAATGTAGGCTAATAAAATGTAGACCTTTAGACCAGAGTAGGCCTAAATACTGAATAATAATTTACTATAATAATTGACAAATTGTTATAGTCGTTTATAAGGTTATAACAATTATGTTACTTAAACTCTAGTTAGCGAAAATGTAGGCTACTCTAAATTGTTAAGACATCAAAACACAGTCATCAACGACCATGTACATTTCTGGAGGTTGAAATTAGTTTTAATCTATGAAAAACATTCAGTTTCAAGTTTTTAATGTCACATGCACAAGTACAAGGAAATGCCTTTCTTGCCAACTCAGAACCCAACAATACAATAATCAATAACAATGTAATACTAGAAAAAACACACAAGAAATATGAGAACACAATAAGTAAGTAAGTAAGTAAGTAAGCATACCATATACAGGGCCAGATACTATTACACAGGCATATTGTCCTGTTTGAAATTAAGAGCCATAGAGTGAAACATAAATTAAGACAATTCATTAAAACATATTTTTGTGAGTTTTTAATGTCTGTCAAAGACATCCAAACGAATTCTTCATGTGCATGGGGATTAATTGCCCACTTTAGTAATGATAAAATATATGTAATCTTCATCGACATCATTATCGTCCAAGTCTGACAACACAAACTTCATAAAACGCTATAATTGCAAGTTAACCTAACTCTGTCGTTTTGCATTGCCCTTCTTCCACATTTGAGGTGGGTGGTTTCCTTTCAAATAAAGTGAGAAGTCTGTCACATATGTTGGGTGTTTTTCTGTACTTTTCTGATTGAACAATCTAAATACCCATGCATGTGTCAGAGATGCATTTCCGTTTGATTAATCGATATGTGAACTGTTGTGCGTCCGTGTCATTCACTTTCTCTCATCTCTAAAGACCTGCAAACAAATGATATAGGAAGGCCCATCCATAATGATAGCCTTCTAAATTATATTTCCAATTTCAGATAAATACTGTTAGATGTAAACGAACTTAGTTTCCTCTGCCAAAAATGACTATAAGCTACAATAAAAGCTGTTGTTTTCATGAAATACTGTACCTTATTAAATGTATCTTATCCGGAGACCCTAGCTGCGCTTCGACCTGGAATATGCTTTATGCCTGCTTTATCGAGTGGGAATTTACGCCTTTAGTCCTTAATGGGTCCGTCCGGCAAATTTAGCAGGCATAGTAATTGCCACTCCAATAGCAAGCTGCTGATAGGTGTCGATTCAACATGACGTCAGGAGGCTCGTAATAAGGCTAGCTCGTGCGCTTTCAGAGGGAAGCATAGTGAAGCTTGGACTAAAGAGTGCATCATACTCGAAGAATAGAAGGATTATGACAGAATCGACAAGAAATGTAACAGATTTGATCATATTTGTGTTCACTTTCGGCTTTGGCAATAATTATTCGGCTGTGTGGCAGTTATGTATTCGTGCGTAATTGTAGTGATGCCTTGTTCAGATTCACTGAATCATTAGCCTACTATCGCACCTCTTGGCTCATCTTGATGGACAAGGGGAGGCCTTGCTGCTCTCAAGTTTGCATTCTTGCTTGTGAAATGTATCCTCTTTGTTAAGTTATTTGTTCGTTTTCGTTTTTATTGATACAATTTTTTTATATCCTATTTTTGTTCTGTGCATGCGAGAGGAATGCAAAAATACTTGAGCTCAAGGGATATGATGATGCTAACTCATTGTTGAGAGATTCGTTTGGATGAGATGCATCCTCTGGATTGTTGAAGGAGTGGAATAGAGCAGGGCATTCTCCAAATCAACAAAGCGACCAAGGAGACAGACACATCGCTTTGGTTTGGGACAAAAAAGAAAGACATTCACTTGGAATAGCTGGAATTATCCAAATATGGTTCACTGTGCCGGCTGTGAAAGACCTATTCTGGACAGGTTTCTACTCAATGTTCTGGACAGACCATGGCACATTAAGTGCGTACAGTGCTGTGACTGTAAATGCAATTTGACAGAAAAATGTTTTTCACGGGAAGGGAGACTGTACTGCAAAAACGACTTTTTTAGGTAAGCACACCTGGGCACATGGCTTTCAATATTGTGCGGAAGAGCTTTTGCTTCTACTGGGTATTCAATTAAGCAGAACTATGCAAATGAACAACAGATGATGTGAAATGCAAGTTTTATAATTACAAAATTATACTGCAAGATTGTTTTTTTGCAACAGGGGTATATGCCTAGTGTCAATCTTGTTTAATCTATTCTCATGAGCGACATAAATTGAACAAACCAGAGGCAGGATACCCAGATTATGAGTGGTGATCCACCAAAAGCTGATACATTATAAGCATATATCACCATGTTCTGTGACGGATTAAAGAAAAGCGTCCTTTGTTTACAAGGAAAGGCTGTCAGACAAGCCGCAGGGATGAGAATTATGCCAGGATTCTTGACGGAAGTGTATCCCGCGTTCAATCAGTCGGCGCACACCCGTTTGTATGCTGAGATTCCAGTGAAAATGTGATAAGTGGATTTGAATAATAAATCATCTTGAGAAAACCCACACTGCAATCACAGACCTCCAGTCCACACGCGTTTGTTAACTATTTAAATACACATCTATTTACATAAATATAGGCTTCATTGCAACATTGAACAGTTAACTGTGGCTTTGTTATTTTCGAGCATTAAATAGGATGTATTTCAATAATGGACAGTTTTTTTGAATGCATGTTTGACTTATCTCCAGTCGATAGCCTAATAATAAACGGCGTGGCCTTTCTTGAATTATAGTTTTAGGTAGAACTAATAATAGTTCTACAACACGTAGGCCTAGGCATAAATATAAGATAAATATATATTTATTTATAAACAATTTATTTAGCCTAAAAACGTAATATCTTATATTCATGGTTGTTAAATAACTTATCTGTATGAAATAGGCCCACGTAAAATTAATATAGTGGCCGGGAAGCTACTGCAGGCTCAACATCAGTGTAGCCTGTAATTTCCGGATTCAAAAGCAAACTTGAAAAGAAAAGGCATACGAAATTGATATATAGTTATATTCACTCATCAAAAATATAGTAAGCATCAAAATACTGAAAATAAAATAGTTTGCGTCATGAAAAACGCATATCCCTTCGTGTAAATCTATAATGTTGCCAGTAATGTTGTCATGTTATTGGTAATCTGATGTGAATATTTTCTGTGGCTATTTGCTGCTGCTTTGTTTAATCAATGATGGTATTTCTTTTTTTGCTTTCTTTCTTTTAGGAGATTTGGCACAAAGTGTGGAGGTTGCGCCCAGGGAATCTCGCCCAACGATTTGGTTCGAAGAGCAAAGAGCAAAGTGTTTCACCTGAACTGTTTCACGTGCATGATGTGTAACAAACAGCTATCCACTGGAGAGGAAATGTACATTCTAGATGAATTTAAGTTTGTTTGTAAAGAGGACTATCTAAGCAACAGCAACGGAAAGGACACAACCCTCCTCTCAGGTATGGAACATGACTTGAACCAAATCACAATTTTCAGCCGTAAAGCGTTTATATATGTATATATTCCATATAATTATATAGCCTCTTGTAAATCATTACTTTCGTCTTTTTGCTATTGCTTTATATTCCATTCATAAAAAATACATTTTTTGGGGGCGAAAATAATTTTGATAACAGTATCCTGATAGGCTTAATAACAGTAAAATTCTAAACAATGACGTTGATGACGATGAAACATCTCAAATCTAAAATATTATTATAATGATTATCATTTATTGTTCATTCATGTTACCATCACCAATAATAATATGACAAAAATTAGTTGGCTAATATGTCTAATGCATAATACTAATAATAGCAATATTAATAGGCCTAATAATAGCCTAATAATACCCTAATTATATGGTATTCTTGTCATTTATTTTTTGTATATTTGTTAATGAATAGGCTATAAAGACATACGAATACATTTAAAGTAATTTCATTTCGTGTTTCTTTCATCTCACAGTCAGGACTTGCAGTGACCCAAGTCTATCTCCAGATTCCCAAGACCCACAGGATGATGGTAAAGATTCGGAAATCGGGCATTTATCCGATAAAGAGGTGGGCAGCAATGAAAACGATGAGCAGAACGTAGGGGGGAAACGACGTGGGCCGCGAACCACTATCAAAGCCAAGCAACTGGAGGTCCTCAAAGCTGCTTTCACGGCCACGCCAAAACCCACAAGACACATTCGAGAACAGCTGGCCCAGGAGACAGGTCTCAACATGAGAGTGATCCAGGTAGGAGTCCATTTCCCTTTAGCCTGTATCGCATGAACAATCACAAAGATGCCTATTTTCAGTATTCTTATACGGGCCTGTGAGAAAGTATTTTCATTTCAATGGCACCTAGGTCAATAATGGAAGGTGGCAAGATATGCAGATTGCTTACCACGAAAGTGGTGCAGATGCACATATTGTCATGACTTCACAACGTTTTCCCCCCATTAACTCTAGGGTATCTATAGCCTATACAAATCAAAGCAAAGGTCTTTGTTTTCTCATTTGGAAATTAGCCTATTCATTAGCATTGGGCGATATGTTGGACTATTAGCTGGTCTTAAGTCCCTGGTATTCACGAAACATACGATAAACTGTGTTAAAGATCATTAAACAGTTGACAGTTGAGCCAAGGACCCATTTAGAGGTATAGGCCTATAGGCTAATCACGTCGTCATGGTTATTAAAAGGGCATCTCACAACATGTCATCAGACCTGGGACCTCGAGAAGCTGCACACATTTTTAATGCACAAAATAAATATTTGGCTGGCGTTGAAAACTCAATTTCAATCAGCTCTTTCCATGTAATTTGTGTTGTGCAGGTTTGGTTCCAAAACCGGCGGTCTAAAGAGCGGCGCATGAAGCAGCTGAGTGCACTGGGGGCGAGAAGGCACTCGTTCTTCCGCAGTCCAAGGAGAATGAGAACTCTGGTGGACCGACTCGAACCCGGGGAGCTGATTCCCAACGGTCATTTCTCATACTATGGAGGTAAGGTATTTTATATTCACCATGGTCCACCCAAATAACACATTTGTGTTTAAAGATCATCAGAAATGCATTTTGACTATGAGAGCCATGCACAGGCCTTTACCTTATTTAGATTCCTAATATCACTCATAATTCACAGGTGTTTTAATGTATTTTAAAAAACAATTGGGCAATAGGTCTATGCTTAATGTATGAATTACATTTAAACATTCTTGGGGTGAAAAAAATAAGGGAAAATAATTGGCAATAGTTGTCATTGTTTTAAGTCTAGTTACAATATTGTCATCCTCCAAATCACTATTATGGGAAATTAACCTTAACTACTGGAAATGTAATAGTTGTACTTTTTTTTGTAATTTAAATGGCATTCCTATAGTTGCATTTTACCAGTACAGTACATATTGTTATTGTTTTTATTTTCACCACACAAGCATTTCCCATAATAATTCTGGTGTATATGTTTGTAGATTATCAGAGTGAATACTATGGACCTGGAGGACATTTTGAGTACTACACCCAAGGCCCCCCATTGTTGCAGGCCCAGACTCCAGTGGACCTAGGCTTCTCCTCTGGCCCCGCTGGCACCCCTTTAGGGGGCATGGACCATCACCTAGCTGGGCACCACCCATGTGGCGAGGTGCAGTGCTTCACTGACATCATATCTCACCATCCAGCGGACTCGCCTAGCCCAGAACCCAACGGACCTGGGTCAATGCACAGCATCTCAAGTGAGATGTGTGGCGTCAGCACACCCTTCACCTCACTGTCCCTCAACGGCAGTGGATACAGCAACCAATTGTCACACCCCTCCTCAGAGATGAGCGAAGGCACTGTCTGGTAGCCCACAGGACATTATGAAGCCAAGGCTAACTATTGACTTAGGAGGCAAATTAAGTCCTGAGCGAGTATCCCCTTTTATTTATATTATTTACTTATTCATCAATTAATGTAATTATATATATGTATTTAATTTATTACTTGTCTCTAACTACCTTTACTGCTGTTTTGATGTTGCAGATTTATTTAAGAATACACACAGTAACAGTGCAGACTCCAATGCAGTCATATAATGGTGAATACTGTATTCACCATTCAGCAGAACTTTTGTTTTTAGAGGGTCTACCATATCAGATAAAAATTATTTTTGACCAAAAGCTTTTATGATGGCTTTGGTTATCGTGCTTATTTCTCGATTTGTTTTTGTTTCTCTGTATATTTATGTGTTTTGCCAAATCCTAGAGAGTTTGCCTTCAAAAGGAAAACTTAAAAAAGTTGTATTACCTTTTATTTAATATAAAAATATTTTAGAAGTCAACCTTCTAAAAATTAGTGGACAATGGTTTGAGGTGGACATACAGTAGAACAGTCAACTGTTTACGTATATATTTACAGTACTTCAGGGGTTTGAATATGAGCATTGTTTGAAACCTCTTGATTCAGATGCGAACATCTTTCAAGCAACAAACCAAACTTTTGTATTTATTCTATTTATATTATGGTCATGGTTCCTCACTGTGCTAGTTTGTATTATTGTGTTTACTTCGAAGAACATTTAAAAACACAAATAGACAGTTGCCAAATAAGGATAAAAGCACAATTCAATTGCTGCATCATCAATTGCTGAACATACTACAAGAAACAAAGTAGCACTTTTTAACAGAATGTGTTAAATTCTAGTTAATTATATAATGAGGTTGTCTATTGTGGAAAGACTTCATGCAGATCACTGAATTGAACAACCATAGTCCAAAAGGCTTTATTTTGTGTCTTTACATGAAAGTCCAAATGATTAAACATTGATGGTCAAATATGCTACCTGCAGCTGCTATATTCTTGAAATATCAACTCTCATATGATTATGTGACCTCTAGTGCATATTAGACCATTCACTGTATAATAAAACATGTACAAAAAAAATGGCAAGCTTTTTTAACGATAGGGGGGGGGGGCGTTTTTAGGTTGAAAATATGGACGCTGCTGTTCTTTCTTCACTCACTTCTAACACACCTTCTGCACACTTGATTGATTTCTAAAACAGTAGACCTAAAGTACAGTTTACCCAATTGCACCTAGGCCCTAGTGTTATGTTATTTTAATCCCTGACATTGGGGGTGTCTGATGTACAGGATCCACTCACTGACTAGACTACAGTACACAGAGGGCCACATCCACGTCTACAATGCTGCTCAACTCTCCATCACCAGATTAATTGACACCAGGCTGTCTGAGAAGGTACAAGCCTCTCCTATATGGGGATTAGAGTTGGGAAAGAGGAAAATATAGGCTATAAATTAAGAAAATGTGATATACCGGTAGGCCTACATATTTCTCAAATGCACACAAAAAAAAATGTTTTAACATGATAATGAGATCCTACATGTATGAATTGGCAGCAAACATTTGCGGTCAAATGTTTGCTGTCCTGAGTGGCGCAGTGGTCTAAGGCACTGCATCGCAGTGTTAACTGTGCCACTAGAGATCCTGGTTCGAATCCAGGCTCTGTCGCAGCCGGCCGCGACCGGGAGACTCATGGGCGGCACACAATTGGCTCAGCGTCGTCCAGGGTAGGGGAGGGAATGGCCGGCAGGGATGTAGCTCAGTTGATAGAGCATGGCGTTTGCAACGCCAGGGTTGTGGGTTTGATTCCCACGGGGGGCCAGTATAAAAAAAAAAGATGTATTCACTAACTGTAAGTCGCTCTGGATAAGAGCGTCTGCTAAATGACTTAAATGTAAACAACCCGGTGGCACTGTAATTATAGAAGTAGGCCTACAACATACAGAAAGTATATTATTTATTTACTATATATTATAGCCCACTTTACCTGCAGGTTTTACGGTGTATTATGCTGAACTACAATTAAGTCGGATAGTAGTCGTCCACCCAACATTATCTGGTTTAATTATTTTAATAATCCAAATTAAATAGGCTGAACAACAACCTCCGCTTGCTTGAAGTTAAACTGTAGCAGATCTATTTCGTACCTATTGTTATATTTCTATCTTTGAGTCGCCTCTTGATGACGTGGGTATAACATGTGTGAGTTGTGAGCGCATGAAGCGATGGCTGGCCACATATCACAACAGCTCGAGGATTTATTAAATCCTTTGCCCAAGTTCACGGATCCAGAGGATGATCAAGATGAAGGTATACACTGTTTGTAATGTTTTATAGGTACATTTTGCTTTCGATTTGAGGACAATGTTTCCGTTTTCATGTATCAACTCGTTACATACACGCCGGGTAGCATGCAAAGCTAACGTTAAGCTAGCCAGTTAGCTAACAGGTTAGTAGTACACTGAAAGCACGAAACACCTCCATAAACTGTTTTGATGCCCAAAAATGACCACCCTTTTAGCCAAAAGTTATCAACAGTACTGGCAACCAGCCACATAGACATGTGTTTGTTGTGAGGTTTTCAAACTGATCACAGTGTAGGATGGACAGCCACTGCACCAGTTCTAATAACAGTTGATTCTGCTACTGGTGCTGCTAGCTATATTGACCATTTAAATATTTTCACGAGATGTTGGATGTTACTAACTAGCTAGTATTCGTATCTTTCCAAACCTCTTATATGCATTGTCATTGCTAGCAAGTCGGCTCGATGCTGTATTCCCACTCTGCTGAAGATACAAATCAACATTTACATGACCTTATGGAGAGGGGCAATATCCTGTCAGTTATTCCACTTGATTTGTCTTTCTCTTGAAGAATTCTTCTGATTTATTTGTAACATTCTGACCCTGAACAGTAAGCTATTATTGCCAGCCACTTTGTTTATTGATCAGATATGAATATAAACTTGCAGTTTTCAATCATTCAAACTCACCGTTTTGATTCCTCCCAGAGACGAAAGCCAAGGTGGTAGAGGCGTTTGATGAGGGTGGTGGTGATGATGATGATGTGGTTGCCTTGAGTGGGCTCTGGAAGAAAGCTATAACTCTGCTGGAAGAGACAGACAAACGCTATCTGGGCAAGGCAACCTCCCGTAAAGACCTGCTAAAGGAGATCGCAGGTTCTGGTGAGTTGGAACATGAATGTGTCATTTATAATAATGTTAAACGTATATGTTGGATAATCAATGCAACTGACCACAGGGAAAAGGAAATAAGGAACCTGTCAAGAAAGTTGGATGAGAGCTGATAGTTTGGATTCAAGTACTTGAAATTTATAATTTTTTTATTTCTGTCGCTGGAATTGATCTGACAAGGTTGGATTGGTGAAACGATAAGGTAGTAACCTTGATTTTACTTATTCAATCAGATACATGATTACCCTTAGGACGGGAGGAAGGAAGGATGTATTTCAAAAGCAATTTCATCAATGCACTGCATTTGTTATTTGTGGAATTCTGCCCTCTTGTGGTTTTGCAAGGGGCACCTGTACATTAAAGGAACTGTCTATCGTTCAGTTCAAAAGAAACTACAAATAAATGTGCCTCTCATGCCACACTGGACTCTCTTATAATATTGTTAATGTCTCCTATAATTATTACCATAAGACACATTGCTGGTGAACAAGATACCATAGCTTTAATGGATGTATGTTCCTTATTTCCAATTTAATATATGCTCAGCTGTGTATCGTCATATCATGTGTAGACATTTAATTATAATAAGCATGTAACATAGAATAGCTTAGGCCTACATCTTCAAGTGGGCAGTTTTTTTTGGCTATTAAATGGAGAAATTGCATTGTTGTTAATCAAGCTAATCCCTTTTTATCCAAACATAATGCCTTGACTAAGGCAAAGATTTGCAAGTCAAACACGGGCCATGCAGCTAATCAATTTAAACTTAGAAGACAACTGATTACAGCATTAAGCTGTTGTGTACACGGCATCACTACTGCTATTCAGGTGCTGAGTGGAAGGCCATCTACAGCCTTAACTGCCTGCATTAGTTAGAATTGCTTCATTGGATTGCTGTATGGTTATTAATGAACATCCATTTGTTTTTTTCAAATGTAATATTGAATCCTGGTCTTATCATTCAATTGCAATGTGGGTTTTTAGGAGAGGATGATGACGAGGACAATGATGATGAAAAGGAGGAGGAGGAAGCAGAATATGATAATGTTGATGATGCTGATCTGGAGGATGGAGATGAAGATGATGATGAAGAGATTGAGAGTGACACCGCTAAGATGAAAAGCTTGGTGTCTAAGTGGAAGGAGACTGACATCACACTTCCCTCAGAAACAGGCTTACATAAGCTAACAGAGGGGATGGATCACCTTGGAGAGAGCGAAGAGGAGGAGGAGGAGGATGATGATGAAGAAAGTGGTGATGAGGATGGCGAGGAAGATGAGGATGAAGAGAGTGTGGAGGAAGAGATGGAGGATGAAGCTGACGATGTGGGAGCTGTGATGACATTCTCTAAAGAGAAAGTGGATGAAGAGGTGGAGAAAGGGAAAGCTGTGAAAGATCAACTTGGTATGTATTTTGATAGACCTGCTATGTGTAGTATATGTTCTTCACTATTATGAACCTACTTAAGCACATATTATCACCTCTTTTTCTCAGTAGACAACCTTGTCATTATTTTTATTGAATCTCCACAGCTCTTTGGGACCAGCTACTTGAGGGTCGAATTAAAATGCAGAAAGCTCTTCTGACAGCCAATAAGCTGCCACAACCACATACCTTCCCAGAGTTCAAGAAGAGGGGTGGAGCAGAGTTTGCTGGAGCGTTGAAGAAGAGTGAGTGCTTTGTTTCTGGTTATATTTTAAACAGTACATTTTATTTTACAGCTACCAAGAATATGAAATTAATTTAACTTTGTTGATCCCCAGGGGGAAATTGGGAAAAAATGGAAATGTCAAAGAATTACACAAAAACACACATTACAAAGTTTACAACCCAGTAAATTATGTGGTCATAATACTGAATGTTTTGTCTAGACATGTTATCTCCCAGACACAGATTTAGAAAATGTGTATTGCTTGCCTGCATATGCAATGATCATTAGTGCGTAAAATAAGTTACTTTAAACGCATTGGCATTTGAAACATGAATTTTTAATCTTGGTGGACAAGGCTGGCGCTAGTGTTATGGTTTAGTATTTGGTGGGTAGAAAATAATTCAAACTATGTGACTAGAATCTGAAGTAGGCTTGGCTGGTGGTAAAAACATCACTACAGGAAGATTGTCATAACCAAATAATATTTTCTGTCTTTTCTTATAAGAATATCTTCATCCTTGTGGTTTCCACAGTGGAATCATATGTGAAACGTTAGTTTGACTTTCTCTCATTATTGTTTAAACCTGACCGATTTGTCCTGATTCTTCTAATACTATTTTTCTCAAGGCGTGGTGGTAGTCCACCTCCCTCATGAAAATCACTCACACTTTTATAATCAATGCCCACAGTAATAGGATTCCTCTGGCTATGGGCAATTAATACAGTTTTTCCCTTTTTTTCTCCCTGCGCTGATCTCAAAGCTACGAGACACTTGCTTCTCCTCATTTGCATATTTATTGCATTGGACTCAAATCTGGCGAGTGATTGATGTGGAGCCTGCCTCCTGAATTTTTAGCTGCCCATTATTATGAAAGGGAGGGAGGGGGCTCCGGCGTGCCAGTGTACTTTTGATTAAAGTTGAAGAGGATGGAATCATAAGTGTTCCCCACCTCCTTTCTTTTTCTACGCCCTGTGATTTGGAGGGCAAAGTCTCAAGAATTTGTGGCATGTTTTAATGGATGTTGACAAGATGTGGACTAACAAAAGCCGAGGCGGATCTGCTCCAAAAGATTTGAATCAGTCATGCTTGGGGGGAATACTTGCTGTAGAAGTGAAGTTATGAGGCATATTTTCTATTGTTATGCGGCATAACGTTGTTTTATTATTTTCCCTGTTCCATCCAGCTAATATTGAGGAATTGACTTGCACATTTATGCCACTTACACTCATACTCCCCCTAATTCATACAAAATGTGTAATCATATTTACTACTAATCGTCATTTCAGAGTTTGACAAAGACCAATGTTAAGTTTACTTTAGACAACACCATATTCATAGCATGTTTCCCTCAATCTTTACCCTCTTGGTTCCCATATCTCTCTGTTAGTATATTACATCCTGACAGCATGTTCTCTCTATGATGTTCTGTAAGGTCACAAAGCCCTGAAGGCTCTCCAGAGGTCTCTACTGGAGCTACAGGACCAGCTGCTCCATCAGAACCCAGACACCAGGCCCATCTCCCTGGGCAACACCTGGGGCGCACACAGGTCAGCACTGCCTCTCGTCCACACCCACAGACAACACATGTAGTGCTCTGCTACATGGACCACTCTCCTGATTAACAAGAATGGGATGCAATATTTTTCTTAAATGCCCTGCAATTCAACCTACCTTTAAAGGCCCAGTGCAGTCAAAATTCTGTTTTCCTGTGTTTTGTATCATATTGTACAACAACTGATGAAACTAACACTGTAAAAGTGTGAATACATTTGCTGTGTTATTTCCTGTTAGGGCTTGCATGGTGACATCACCAGGCGGTATAAGTTGATATAGACCAGTAACAAAGAGAGTTCAAAACTTCTCTGCCATTAACAGCTAGTTTTCAGATTACAGTGGGGGGGAAAAGTATTTAGTCAGCCACCAATTGTGCAAGTTCTCCCACTTAAAAAGATGAGAGGCCTGTAATTTTCATCATAGGTACACGTCAGCTATGACAGACAAAATTAGATTTTTTTTCTCCAGAGAATCACATTGTAGGATTTTTAATGAATTTATTTGCAAATTATGGTGGAAAATAAGTATTTGGTCAATAACAAAAGTTTCTCAATACTTTGTTATATACCCTTTGTTGGCAATGACACAGGTCAAATGTTTTCTGTAAGTCTTCACAAGGTTTTCACACACACTTGCTGGTATTTTGTCCCATTCCTCCATGCAGATCTCCTCTAGAGCAGTGATGTTTTGGGGCTGTCGCTGGGCAACACGGACTTTCAACTCCCTCCAAAGATTTTCTATGGGGTTGAGATCTGGAGACTGGCTAGGCCACTCCAGGACCTTGAAATGCTTCTTACGAAGCCACTCCTTTGTTGCCCAGACGGTGTGTTTGGGATCATTGTCATGCTGAAAGACCCAGCCACGTTTCATCTTCAATGCCCTTGCTGATGGAAGGAGGTTTTCACTCAAAATCTCACGATACATGGCCCCATTCATTCTTTCCTTTACACGGATCAGTCGTCCTGGTCCCTTTGCAGAAAAACAGCCCCAAAGCATGATGTTTCCACCCCCATGCTTCACAGTAGGTATGGTGTTCTTTGGATACAACTCAGCATTCTTTGTCCTCCAAACACGACGAGTTGAGTTTTTACCAAAAAGTTCTATTTTGGTTTCATCTGACCATATGACATTCTCCCAAACCTCTTCTGGATCATCCAAATGCACTCTAGCAAACTTCAGACGGGCCTGGACATGTACTGGCTTAAGCAGGGGGACACGTCTGGCACTGCAGGATTTGAGTCCCTGGCGGCGTAGTGTGTTACTGATGGTAGGCTTTGTTACTTTGGTCCCAGCTCTCTGCAGGTCATTCACTAGGTCCCCCCGTGTGGTTCTGGGATTTTTGCTCACCGTTCTTGTGATCATTTTGACCCCACGGGGTGAGATCTTGCGTGGAGCCCCAGATCGAGGGAGATTATCAGTGGTCTTGTATGTCTTCCATTTCCTAATAATTGCTCCCACAGTTGATTTCTTCAAACCAAGCTGCTTACCTATTGCAGATTCAGTCTTCCCAGCCTGGTGCAGGTCTACAATTTTGTTTCTGGTGTCCTTTGACAGCTCTTTGGTCTTGGCCATAGTGGAGTTTGGATTGTGACTGTTTGAGGTTGTGGACAGGTGTCTTTTATACTGATAACAAGTTCAAACAGGTGCCATTAATACAGGTAACGAGTGGAGGACAGAGGAGCCTCTTAAAGAAGAAGTTACAGGTCTGTGAGAGCCAGAAATCTTGCTTGTTTGTAGGTGACCAAATACTTATTTTCCACCATAATTTGCAAATATATTCATTAAAAATCCTACAATGTGATTTTCTGGATATTTTTTTCTCAAATTGTCTGTCATAGTTGACGTGTACCTATGATGAAAATTACAGGCCTCTCTCATCTTTTTAAGTGGGAGAACTTGCACAATTGGTGGCTGACTAAATACTTTTTCCCCCACTGTACATTTCCCTCCCCCTCCCCACTAAGAACACTCCCAGACAGTCCTAGTAAAATTCTTGCTAAAAAGCTATTTTTGTTTCTCTTTGACCATTTGAATTTAAAACTATTATAGTAAGGTTCTTGTTAATTGTTTCCTATAAATGTATGATATTGAGATAAAAATGGCTGTATTGGGCCTTTAAAATAGTGTTGAGTACTATTTTGTTCTTTATCCATAATATAGTGAGGAGGATGAGGAGATTCACAGTGACGAGGAAGATGAAATTAAGGAAGCAGTGGAACCGGCTGTGGAGACAGGTCCTCCCAAACGGAAGCTGGAGATGGCTGAGTACCCAGACTTCATGGCCAAGCGCTTCGCTGCCTTCCAGCCGTACCGCGATGCCACGCTGCAGAAATGGCACGACAAGACCCAGCTGACCATGGGGAAGAGCAGCAAGGTCAGGAGGACTTGCATACATCACCAACCCCCACCACCCCCCAGCTCTCATCATCTAACCAGTCTGCACTGCAGTGTGTGTGTTCTCCATCAGCAAGTACTGTGCATAATGCCACCATCTGTCCCTAAAGCACACCTCTGCTGCCCTTCAATCACATTTAATAGCGCTCATAAACCATGGGCTAACATGCCAATTATACTGTAAACTATCTTTATTGTTCCAGGGTTGAGGTACTTTTTTCACTGGACATACTGCATTAGGAATAATCTTATGGTACTGATGCTGTAACTGAGTTAAGGTATTGTTTCTGACTGTTTATCTCTTCTCTCAGGGTTTTGGGGCGTTTGACAGAAACATCCTGACCCAGGTGGAACAGGTGCTGATGGACAAGGAGAGGCTGCTGAGACGCACCCAGACCAGACGCTCAGAGTACAGAGTCCTTGGCAAGCTAGAGGCCACGGCCCCCCTACCTGAGACCACCACTGCAGAGGGAGAGGTGAGACTGGAGGGTTATGTAGGATAGGTAACATGTTGCGAAAGCAGCCTGAGAGTGTTTGTAGTGACGTGTCCTCCTTTTGACTGTAAGCAGAGCTCGACATTGACGCTTGTCCGCGGCAAGTAAAATCACAATATCAAACAATTACTCTGATCAGAATTGGATCATTGTCCTCTGGATGTGATGTATTGCTGTTATCCCAATTTCTGCACAGTGCATCGAGTAGGATTGTATTGCACTGACAGCGACCTTTCAATCATCCCTGGTTGTGAGCTTTTCAGATCAAAGCATGTAGCCACGTGTGCTCATTTGTTGATATTCCTTGCTAATTAGTGAGTTATTTCCACAGTTATAGCAACTTCTTGGTCAGCAAACAGGGTTTGTACAGTCCCATGCTCTCAATAGATTTACCCTGAAACCGGAATATTCTAGAATATGTTTATACATAAACATGCCTTAGTTACCTTGCTTTGAAGTAGCCTACTTTAGCCATTTGATTCCTGATTCATTGTCAATCTATTTTTTATAAAGGTTGTACTTGTAAGCTAATGTTGAAATATTTTATAGGCTATGAAGGGTGGCCAACCATCCTCCAGGAGAGCCTTAAATGGGCAGTGTTGTATTTTGAGACAGGCTTGAATATACAAAGAAGCCAATAGGCAGAGGGTAGCTTACATTTTTGTTTGATTCTCTGTATGGTAATAGGCCTAATAATTGTATTTTGCAAAGTGGTTCCTTGCATTATACAACACAGTTTTCAGTTACCTTTTTGGCCCATTTTTTATATATATTTCCACGCTATGAGATTGGAATAATATTGTGACAATGTAAAAAGTATGATGATGCCCTTTTAGTGTAAGAGCTGTTTGAAAAGACCACCAGAAATGTCAGCCTGTTTTGGTGGAATGGAGTTTTGGCCTGCCTGGTGACATCACCAGGTGGTAAAATGAGTTAATAGATCAATAATAAAGAGCGTTCCAAACCTCTCTGCCAAAAGCAGCTAGTTTTCCCTTCACCACTCAGACCATTCCCAGAAAGTCCTAGCAAAATTCTTGCTTGAAAAATTGCTATTTGCTTAGAAGCGAAAAACTCACCAGAAGCGGGCGGGTAGAGCAAGCAGAGCGAGGCAGGTGGAAAGGACATTGACAGGCAGAGCAGAGACTGTATGCTAGCAGGATAGTCCATATCGCCAATCATGTTTGCTGATAGCGATGTGTTTCCATAAGTGGATGAATTGGTCTAATTTAGCATGTATGCTAAAGCCTCAACCCTTAGCTACCTCTTCCAATTCAAATGAGTAATAATAAAACAAATGGAATAATGACAACATACAAAAGAAAAGTGTGTGACTGCAGCGCCAGCTATAAAATGCAAAAATAGAGACACGTTCTAATTGAGCGAGATGTCAAAGCGGACAACCCGCCCGGCTTCGGTAAGGTCATTATAATTCAAAACAATGCATTCTAAAATAAATCACACACACACCTCACACGCTTGCCTTTCGTGAGTTTAGGCCATAAGGTACTTCATTGTTACGCAGAAATTATTTGATATTGAGATTAAAACGGCTGCATTGGACCTTTAGGAGTGTATCTTTAGTTGGTGGGAGCTGTCACCATAAAACCCCCTCTTCAGTCAGATTCCTTCTAGTTTGTTAAGCATTAATCTGTTACAACATTAACTGAGTGAGATGCATTAAGCTCTGTATCTTAACTTAATCTAGTCAGAAACTGCAGCATCTGAACTGTATTAACCTGAAATGTAGGCGATGTTACGGCCCAAAATGATTCCAACCTTTTTGCTCCCGAGTGGCGCAGCGGTCTAAGGCACTGCATCTCAGTGCTTGAGACGTCACTACAGACCCCCTGGTTCGATTCCAGGCTGTATCACAACCGGCCGTGATTGGGAGTCCCATAGGGCGGCGCACAATTGGCCCAGCGTCGTCTGGGTTTGGCCGGTGTAGGCCGTCATTGTAAATAAGAATTTGTTCTTAACTGACTTGCCTAGTTAAATAAAGGTTAAAAAAAAAAAAGGTTGGTAAATAAATACATTATGGGAGATAGAGGAGAGTGGGGTTGTTTCAGCAGTTTTAGATTAGGGTCCCGCGCGGCTCAGCCATCCCTCTTCCTCCTCCAGAGGTGCCACTTTATCTGGAGAGCAGCCTGTTTATCTGGGGTGTTACATCTGGAGTTTATGGCTTTACCTCCTGCATCGCTACATGACGGAGAGCTTTCCCTCGTTCTCACCCCTCGCTTCCCCCCTCTCCCCTCCTCTTCCTCTCTCTCTTCTCTCTCAGGGGACAGAGCAGCTGCTGAAAGCTAACACACATCTGAAAGACCTGGACGAGGAAATCTTTGATGATGATGATTTCTATCACCAGGTAAATATCAACCTATCTGCATGAAACAATCATCACACAAGGACTGAACCATTCCTAAAAATATATATTGTTTGATACCACACTTCCATTTTCTTACAAAATTGGACACATAATAATGGACAAAAGACAGGCAGCATATCAGCAATAAGGGATGCTGTGATCTTGGGAATGGTGCCTCAACCTCTACACATGGTGATGTGAGTCTAGGTCTGGCTTAACACAATAATCCTGGATCTACATTGTGTCGCGTGAAGTACCAGGACTGCCCTTGTTATTATAGTTGGTCCTTTAGAGGACACCGTCCTGTCATCCCAGTCTGAGGGCTCCGGAAGTGCAGCTCAGAGCCGTTCCCTGTGGGACTAAGCCCTCTATGCTCCAGTAATACTCCAGTAATACATGCGTTTTAATGTGGCTAACCTCTCACAGCAGGCCAGAGCTGGACTGATGTTTGCATTCACCGAAACCTTTTTAGTCAGCAACTCTGTGCATGCCATAAATCACTGTTGTGTGTTTGTGATGCTGACTCCTATACTACTATCTTCACACTGCTCAGTACAGCTGAGGCGTAGTCATTAACCATGTCTGTGAACAGAGCAATCACTCCCACACTGGATTAAAGTAATTATGTAGCACCAATGGAGCTTTAACAGTTACATTCACTAAGGAACTGCAAGATATGCACATTCCTAACCTACGTCCTAACCAAGGATGAGGAAAGCTATGGGGAGGGGGTGATTCATTTCTTCCCACTGTAGTGTGCATGTTGTGTTGCTGGTGCCCATTCTCACTATCTTTCCCTGTCTCAGAGCCTGGAAACTGGCCATACAGAGAGAGAGCCCCATAGAGGGAGAGCCAGAGGGGTTAATTGGGGACATTAATGAAGATTCTCTCTCTCCTGATAGGGGTCAGGGAGAGGGCTGCATGGTGGCCGATTAAAACAAAATGGTCCGGTCAGTCAAGACAAGACGTTATTATCTCTGGGGGGAACACAAAGGAACAGGGCTGAGTAATGAAACTACTGCCTGTAATGTGGGGCTGTGTGGGGTTATGTGTAGTCGGTGTCAATTGTGTGAATGGAGTGTGAATGAGAACTGTCCTCATTAAGATGTTGTACTGTGAGGTCCAGTGCTGATGATGCTCTGGGGTCCTGGGACGGTGTTACTCCTCTAACCGAGGCTGATGGCCAGCGGTGGTTCATTCTGGCAGAGCCTGGGTGGCCTGGGCCTATGTTCTGTGGTTGGCTGCTGGGTTGACGCTGATGAAGAGGTCCAGGTTAAGTGAATGGATTTGCTGCTAGGGCAGAGAGGAGGGGGGGAGAGAGAGCTCTGTACTTTGGTGATTGAGCAGGGGTGATAAAGACGTCTTCTCACACAGACACACACACACACAGAGGAAACACCTGAAACAAAATGGTGTTTCGAAACACCAAACTAAGTCTCCCCTTTTGCTCTCTATCCCTCCTCTCACCTTACTCTGTTCAAAACAGCTTCTGCGGGAGCTTATTGAACGCAAGACAAGTGCTGCAGACCCCAACGACCAGGTGGCTATGGGCAGGTGAGTGATGTGTGTGTGCATGCGTCTGTGTGTGTGGTGCTAGGATCTGGGGTTACCCCTCTAGGCTTTGTCTGATAGGGGCCCTCACATCCTCTCCTCTCCTACTCTTCCAGACAATGGCTAGCCATTCAGAAGCTCCGCAGTAAGATAAAAAAGAAAGTGGACACCAAGGCCAGCAAGGGCCGCAAAGTCAGGTGAGTGGAGGGAACAGCGAAGGTATAATGTGAGGAAATATTGATTCACTAGAATATTTCCTTTTCTCCACATTTAAAACTCTCAGAATAATTTAGTGCCCTTGTTTCCTGGTACGTCTTGTTCCATTTATGTCAGTTAGCAGTATTAGGTGTATTAGGTCTGTTTTTAACATCCACTGCAGAACAATCTGTGTTTCTCTGTCCATGGAGGCCCCAATGACAGCATTTATTCCCCATGGTTCATTTATGAAAAAACTAATAGATTTCACTTCCTCTAATGCTGGTTTATATGCTGGTTTATCTATAGTCCTTTCAGTTATTTAAATTATATTTTTATAGAAAATGTACCCGTCTGTTAATGTAAATTACATTTCCATGTGGTCTGATTAAATATTTGAGGACTCAAATTGATAATTTGTATTTATATATATATACAGTATAAAACTATTTTCCAGTGGAAAAAGTGCAATTACGCTATTTGTTTTCTTCAGGTATTCCAAGTGGAAAGGCCAACCTTTTATTTGGCGCCTTTTGTGCCCATTGTATTTCTCTCTGTTTATCTTATACACGCAGGCACACTGAACTAACACATGGACTCAAACACTCACACTCATAATGGACAAACCACAGTTACACACATGTACATTACATTAACATTTTAGTCATTTAGCAGACATTCTTATCCAGAGTGACTTACAACATAATAGAACGTGTGTGTATTCCCTATTTCTGATGATGTTTGTTTTTGTGTGTGTGTTTTTGTGTGTGCGCTTGCATATGTGTCTGTCTAGGTTCCACATCCACAGTAAGTTGGTGAACTTCATGGCCCCCATCGACCACAGCTCCATGAATGACGACGCACGGTGAGTTGATTATTATTGGTGCATTACAGGAGTAAAGGCAGCACACTTCACTGACATGCCAATATTGACCTGTTCTTCAACCTATCACCACCTCCTCCTCTATCTTGGGGCTGTAAGTCACAGAGCTCAGTGTTCCGCTGTCCTGTCCTCCTGTCACAGCCATACATCTGACACACTCACTACAGCCTCACTCACAAACCTGAAATGACTGTCCTCATTACGGCTACCCTCCCATAAATCCCTGTGTGCTGCTTCACTCACTTGCTCTCCTGCACTCACAAGACTTTTAGTCTGTGATGCCATCTTCTGTAGTTGGTCAGTGTTGATGTGATTTCAAAATTAGATTAACAGGTTCTTCAGTTGTAATGTATAGACTGCTGATTGTCCTATTATATGTGAGTTTACAAAGGCCATAGAAGGAGTGTTGTAGTTTTCCATATGCTAGTGAGACCATACTGATTCCCAGCACACACTGGAGACAGAGAGGACAGTAGCTGGCTAGTCCTCTGACTGTCCTCCTTATCTGTCCTCGTCCAGTACATACTGTAGGTAGGGTAGTGCAGGCTGAGGTTGTGTTTACTGTGAGATGACAGGTTTTCTAAACACGGTAATAACTGCTCAATGGCCTGACCTTCCCCAGCCCTGCCGTGTGTACAGCCCACCTCATTTCCATAGCAATCAATGGCCTACAGTAATAATGGTGATGTATGGCCGTTGCATCAGGCTGGCCGCTGACCTTTCCCAGAGAGCCACACTGGGTGACCTTTGGGAATGAATGCCCCGGCACAGCGCTCCTCACCCTCTATATCACCCTCCCTCCTGGCCCTCTTATCTCTCTCCCCCACCGCCATATCTCAACGCTGCGCTGGCTTCATGGACGCAGCCCGCAATGCTCCACTAGCTCCATGAATGTTAATGGGAGGGGGGAGGGGGCTGTCACAGACAGGACCCACATACAATGCAGGATCTAAACGTAGTTTGTTTATTAACAAAGGTACGTGGTGGAGATTATGAGTGTGCTCTTTCTTTTATACTGTCTTGTTCTTACCCTGCACTCCACTAAAGGATGTGCGTTTGATCACACTTGACACCCACATGCAAGTATCATACATACTTTACATTTTGTGGTCCTCTGTAGCTCAATTGGTAGAGCATGGCGCTTGTAACGCCAGGGTAGTGGGTTCGATCCCCGGGACCACACATATGTAAAAATGTATGCACACATGACTGTAAGTCGCTTTGGATAAAAGCGTCAGTTAAATGGCATATTATTATTATTTATTATTACATGCACATTGCACACCTGTGCACATTTAATTCCTCTAGAAGGTATTTAGACATTCATCATGGCACATTTCTGCATGTGACATATATGATATGCAATTTGAGGCAGGCTGCACCTCCAACATCCACTTCAGCTCCCCTGTTCCTCGTCTCTTGTCTTCTCTCAATCGCACACACAGAGACACAGTCAGTCAGTCCTATTTTATGCTGGGTTCTGAGCCTCTCCTCTCCTCTCCTCCTCCCCTGTCTTCCCGGCGCTCCTCAGTATTCCCCAGCCAATGTTTACCGAGCTCAGGCGGAATGAGAATTTATGCATTATGTGGTGATGATCAGTGTATTGTAATCCTTGACCCTGGTGGCGCATTTCAAATTAGGATTGGGGATTAAGGCCCTGTGGCTGTCTGACAGACAGGCTGGCTCCCTGCTCCCTGAGAGCAACACAACACATTACACAGATACAGTGACTGGGACCCTGCACTGACTGGTTATGCCGTAGTGGATACACAGATTTGTAATAGATTATAATCTGTATATGCTATTGTAGGAGTGGTTAATTCTCTACCCTGGCCAACAGAATGTATAGGTTGTTTGATACCACTGCAGTAAATAGCAGTGCAGTGTGGGAGAAATGGTTGTCCTGTTCATGTTCTGCAGTGATGTTTCAGGGACTACCTCTAGGCTACCTATAGTTGGTCGCGTCCTTTGCCTTTTCCCATGGAAGTGGACCCACAGCAGTCCTGGCATGACTGGCTGCATTCAGATCAGACCAGCACAGGTCAACTGGCTGCACCAGACCAGCACAGGTCAACTGGCTCCCTTGATTCTCTAATAGTCTCAACACAATTAACGGAGACATGTCACTTCTGGTGACATTACATACTGCCATCTAGTGTCTATTCCATATGCAGAGAGACGCACACAGGCTTCACATGCTGTGCATTTGCATGTATATGCTGAACATTATGTTTTATGGATGTAGAAAAAAATAATTGTGATCTATGTGCAGACAGTCGTACACAAACAAAACCAGCCCTGTCTCAAAATTAGACTATCGGTCTATCTTTCTGAGTAGAGACACTTTGTCTGGAACATTTGACTGATTGAAATGACTGAGCTGGTCAGGGAAGGAGGAGGCAGCCCAGCCAAGCGAGATGGAGATTGAGCGCAGCTGGGACCTTTCCCTGATTCCCTCCCGCCCTGCCTGGCTGTGTGTTGGTCTGCTTTTTGTCATGGACAGGCAAGACAGTGACAGACACTTGTGTTCAGGCCATAATCATATGGCCCTGGCCTCCGTAAAGACCCTGCTCTGTCTCTCCTCTCATCTGGCCTATTGCATATACCCAGTAATTGGAATCCTGCAACTGGGTCACTGGCATTGTCTCTCAAGTGCTGTCAAGTCATTGAGACGCATGAATGTGGAATTATTCCTGCTCCCGATGCATGATTGAGACCTCTCCTTCTTTTCTGTCTCATCCCTCTGTCACCCACTGATTACCTATTCTGTCACATTGAAATGTTACGCCTGTGGCGAAAGCCAGGTTTGATCATAATTTTGCCATGATGCTTGTTCTTGAAAAAAGTTATGTTTAACATTTGTTTTTCTCCTTGATGGTGTAGGACTGAGTTGTATCGCTCACTATTCGGGAAGAACTCGTTCGCTTAAGGTGCAGTGCGGGAGTGACATGCTCTGAGCTAGCAGGAGAGATGGACAGCACAGCACAGCAGAACAGAAGGCAGAACCCAGGACATAAACGCATACCTCTTCCTGTGGTCTGGCCCTGCTCCTCTAAAGACTTATGAACAGCACCAGTCTAGATGTTAGTTCAGAATGGACCTGACTGGTTTGGCTTGAAGAGACTATTTTCTTCATTAGGTTTAAAGATGTGATTTTGAGACTGTCAGAAAAAAACACAATTTTGGCAACTTGTTTCTATTAGCCCCTTTGTATGTCTGTCACTTTCTGTGAATAAATACAAAGGTGATTTGTCTGCTAACCAATGGAGGGAAATTAACCCACCCCAGAGTTGGTTGGTGATTAAATGTATTTTATTATAGTGGAGTTTGTGTTGTTTTTAAATGTATTATGGAAGAAAAAAAACACTTACAACCTAACAAGCAGCCATGCCAAACCTAACAAAGCAATTCCTCGTAACTTTCTCCAAACAATCCCGTTCTCTCCGCTCCAGTAGAAGAATAGGAGGAAGGGCCTGATGCTGCAGTTTGTCAGTGATTAGTGCTGGAATTAGCCAGCCTAGCGTGCCTCTACAAATGAGCAAAGCCCTCTGGGAGACCGGAGAGAGGCCAGGCAAGGCGCATTTCCAATTATACCACCAAATGACTCATTTTCTTATTGGGCCTCCCATAATTGTGATGGGTATTGGGTGTATGCAACTCAATTTGTCTTACATATTTGTTGGTAGGATGGTAATAGAGTTGACGGAGCCAAGGGGACGATATGAAAGTGAGACAGGAAAAAAGCTAAAGGGATGAGATGGATTCCTCACTATTTGTTCGATTCGTCTCATCCCTCTTAAGACGATTGAAGTTTAAAAGCCTTAAAAAAAAAAAAAATGGCACTGATCATCTGTGGGTTGAGGCATGAGAAGAGAACATCATTTCAGAGTAATCAGAATGCCTCTCCCCAAGTATTATACTTCTCACTGCATTTGGCAGAATTACTGAAGTATGATGGTGGTGTGATAATCTATCATGGATTATCTATTTCTTCAGTGGCTAGGCCACCATCACTTTGCCATGAATATATTTTTTATGTGGATTGTAATACACTGAACAAAAATATACAGTCAACACAACATGTAAAGTGTTGGTCAAATGTTTCATGAGCTGAAATAAAAGATTCTAGAAATGTTCCATACGCACAAAAAGCTTATTTCTGTCAAATTTTCTGAACAAATTCGTTTACATCCCTGTTAGTGAGCATTTCTCCTTTGCCAAGATAATCCATCCACCTGACAGGCGCTGTCATATCAAGAAGCTGATTAAACAGCATGATCATTACACAGGTGCACCTTGTGCTGAGGACAATAAAAGGCCACACTAAAATGTGCAGTTTTGTCACAAAACACAATGCCACAGATGTCTCAAGTTTTGAGGGAGCGTGCAATTGGCATGCTGACTGCAGGAATGTCCATCAAAGCTGTTGCCAGAGAATTTTATGTTCATTTCTCTATCATAAGCCGCCTCCAACATCATTTTAGAGAAGCTGGCAGTACGTCCAACCAGTCTCACAAAACTGCAGACCACGTGTGTGGTGTGGGCGAGCGGTTTGCTGATGTCAACGTTGTGAACAAAGTGCTCCATGGTGGCGGTGGGGTATGGGCAGGCATAAGCTAAGGACAATGAACACAATTGCATTTTATCGATGGCAATTTAAATGCACAGAGATACCATTACGAGATCCTGAGGCCCATTGTTGTGCCATTCATCCGCCGCCATCACCTCATGCTGGTTGCATCACTGCCTGGTATGGCAACTGCTCAGCCACCGTCCGCAAGGCACTACAGAGGGTAGTGCGTACGGCCCAGTACATCACTGGGGCCAAGCTTCCTGCCATCCAGGACCTCTATACCAGGCGGTGTCAGAGGAAGGCCCTAAAAATTGTCAAAGACTCCAGCCACCCTAGTCATAGACTGTTCTCTCTGCTACCGCACGGCAAGCGGTACCGGAGCGCCAAGTCTAGGTCCAAAAGGCTTCTTAACAGCTTCTACCCCCAAGCCATAAGACTCCTGAACAACTAATCAAATGGCTACCCGGACTATTTGCATTGCCCCCCCCCCCCTTTACGCTGCTTCTACTCTCTGTTTATTATCTATGTATAGTCACTTTAACTCTACCTACATGTACATATTACCTCAATTACCTCGACTAACCGGTACCCCCTGTATATAGCCTCTCTACTGTTATTTTTACTGTTATTTTACTGCTTTTATTTTTTATGCATCCATTGTTTACTTAACACTGCATTGTTGGTTAAGGGCTTGTAAGTAAGCATTTCACTGTAAGGTCAACACCTGTTGTATTCGCCGATTGTGACAAATAAAATTTGATTTGATTTGATGTGTCAGCATGATAAGGCACTGCCCCATGTCACAAGGATCTGTACACAATTCCTGGAAGATGAAAATGTCCCAGTTCTTCCTTGCTTCCTCCCAGTTCTTCCATGGCCTGGATACTCACTGGCCTCCCGAATGGCACAGTGGTCTAAGGCACTGCATCGCAGTGCTAGCTGTGCCACTAGAGACCCTGGTTCGAATCCAGGCTCTGTCGTAGCCGGCCGCGACCAGGAGACCCATGGGGCGGTGCATAATTGGCCCTGCGTCGTCCAGGGTAGGGGAGGGAATGGCCGGCAGGGATGTAGCTCAGTTGGTAGAGCATGGCGTGGGTTCATTTCCCACGGGGGGCCAGTATGAAAAATTAAATAATGTATGCACTCACTAACTGTAAGTCGCTCTGGATAAGAGCGTCTGCTAAATGACTAAAATGTAAATGTAATGTCACACGTTGAGCATGTTTGGGATGCTCTGGATTGACGTGCATGACAGCATGTTCCAGTTCCCACCAATATCCAGCAGCTTCACACATCCTTTGAAGAGGAGTGGGACAACATTCCACAGGCCACAATCAACAGCCTGATCAACTCTATGCGAAGGAGATGTATTGCGCTGCATGAGGCAAATGGTGGTTACTCCAGATACTGACTGGTTTGCAATCCACGCCCCTACCTTTTTTTAAGGTATCTGTGACCAACAGATGCATATCTGTATTCCCAGTAATGTGAAATCCATAGATTAGGACCTAATTTATTTATTTCAATTGACTGATTTCCTTATATGAACTGTTACTCAGTAAAATCTTAGAAATTGTTGTATGTTGAGTTTATATTTTTGTTCACTATGAATTGACATATTTGTAGGGGGTAGATGTATTTTTTGTTAGGGATTTATTTACATTTTGTATCAATGGTTTTATATGTTGAAGGCAAGCAATAGGTAGAATAAATGTTTTTGGTTACCTCAGTGCCCGTGTGGTCTTGCGGTTACTGCCACTGACCCCAGCACACAACTCAAAGGTTAACAGTTAAGGAATTTCCGAGTCCTTAAGGTTAGTGCTATGGTTTGGGAAGGTCTAAATCAAAATGATAAAAAAAACGACGTGCCTATGTATCTATTATTTTAGTGCTTGCTAGAGAGCATTGTGAACTGCCAAGCCTCATGAGTGCTGGGCGATCTAGTGACCAGCCCAGTGGCGTCAGTTCAGCAAACCCTATTATCGGTTTTCACACCTTTCATTATGTGACATTGGGTGTATGCAACTCAATTTGTCTTACATATTTGTTGGTAGGATGGTAATAGAGTTGACGGAGCCAAGGGGACGACATTGGATAAGCTAACAGGTAGCCTACAGAGCCTATTGGAATATAATCAAATAACAATGGGGCTATTTCAACCATCGATTACATTTACATTTTAGTCATTTAGCAGACGCTCTTATCCAGAGCGACTTACAGGCGCAATTAGGGTTAAGTGCCTTGCTCAAGGGCTCATCGACAGATTTTTCACCTAGTCGGCTCGGGGATTAGAACCAGCGACCTTTCGGTTACTGGCACAATGCTCTTAACCACTAAACTACCTGCCGCACAGATTATCGCCAGTTGATGTCATTCAACCATACATAGGCCTACATGCTAAATTCACCTGCACAGCTGAACTCCAGTTGCAACCATTATTGGTCACCTCATTACCGCTCCCTAAAATATGTGTGTGACCTTAATGTTAGTCCTGCTTGCAACCAAAGTATTTCAAGATTTCGCCCTCTGGTTGGTATTATAATCGGAACAATTTAGTGTCCTTTTTGAACAGACTAAGGGCTCTATTCAATCCGCATCGCAGAAGTTCAGCTTTACAGCATGACTGAAATTTAAAGGCAATGTTCCCGCTTTAGCAGAGACTGCATTCATGATAAACGCCGGCTCAATCGGAAATTACCTTTACATTTCTATCTCGGAATCTGTAACGCTTCAGTTTGAATAGATTGAGCCCTAAAGGGGATTTAATTTTTACAAGCATTCCGTACAATATAAATAAAGTACAGTATTTCCTCATTTACCACGGCAAATCTACTGTGGCAATTCACCCGACACTTTGTATGAATGAAAACTAATA
The DNA here is from genome assembly GCF_020615455.1 of Coregonus clupeaformis. Classification (NCBI taxonomy): domain Eukaryota; kingdom Metazoa; phylum Chordata; class Actinopteri; order Salmoniformes; family Salmonidae; genus Coregonus; species Coregonus clupeaformis. Next base: position 31,970,737 of record NC_059200.1, read on the forward strand.
TTTGTGTAACCTAATATTATTTGATTAATTTCCTATTTGGGTGATTCTGCAACTTCGGGCACTTTGGCACTGCAAGCTTTCATAAATAAAAACTTACTGAAACACCATTTTACCAGTATTATAATTGTATTTGATTTGTGAAGAAACAATATCTGATTATGGCTGCGATTGTACTATTCTGGAATTTATATATTTTTGTCATCTTTCCCAGACAGCCATAGACAAAAGTAATTTCCATCACGTCATTAAACATCCATTTTAGTTGAAAATGAAATATCATACAATTTATTTATAACACATTTCTTATAAATTTGACATTATACATTAACTTGTATCGTTTAAGTAATTATTTTCCTAATATTAATAATTCAACATGACGCCTGAATGTATAAACTTGCCTTGGTGACAGCTGAAAACATTTATTTCTCATGAAAAATAAGATATTTCCACCCAAGCTTTTTGTGAGATTATGATATATGATAACAACCATATGATTTCCCTATCTAAAACAAATCAATCAATGTAAATTATACATAATATACTCATTTACCAAAAAAATATGGGTCGTAATGGAAATGACAAGGTTGTCATGATTTAACTGGATTAGAACCCAAATGCAGACAAGTACACCAAGCCAGAGAAGGTTTAACAGGTTTATTTACAATGTTCAAAAAGTCCAGGTTTCCAATAATAGGGGAAGAGCAAGTCCGGGTAACAGATCCAGGTCAGGGCAGGTGTGGTACCGTAATGTCCTCGTGTCCGTGGTGAGTCCAAAAGGGAGGTCCGGTAGTGGGGAGCAGGATGGTGGTGGCAGGAGTGAAGCGGAGGCAGAAGTCAGGTTCCCATAATCTGTGGCACAGGAGAAAAGTAAATAGAACAGGCCAAAAACACAAAGAGCGAAAACAAACAGGTTGAGTCGGCAGCGAGACTAACATGGTCGTCTTGACTATGATCTGACGATGAGTGGAAAGTTTGACCGGGTCTTAAATGCTGAGGTGATTATGGTGAATGAGCTGCAGCTGGAACCCTGACTCCCGCACACCAGACTTCACTCCTGCAATCAAGGACAGACAGAGGGGAGGGGGAGAGCAGAGAGAGAGCTACCTAGCAGCAGTAGGCCTAACAGTACCCCCCCCTCTACGGACGCCACCTGGCGACCGACAGGGTTTATCAGGATGTAACCTATGAAACTCACGGACCAGAGCAGGATCCACAATGAAGCGCCTGGGCACCCAGGAACGTTCCTCAGGACCATAACCCTCCCAATCCACCAGGTACTGGAAACCACGACCCCGGCGGCGAACATCCAGAAGTCGCCGGACAGTGTAGACCGGACCCCCACCCACGATCCTGGGCGGAGGAGGGGGACGAGAGGGCGGGCACAGAGGGCTAACCGACACAGGCTTAATCTGGGAAACATGAAAGGTGGAATGAACCCGTAGGGAGGCAGGAAGCTGTAGCTTAACCGCGCAGGGGTTAACAATAGACTGTATCTTGAACGGTCCTATAAAACGAGGCGCCATCTTCTTAGACTCCACTTTCAATGGAAGGTCACGTGACTTAAGCCATACCTCTTGACCAGGAGAGTAACCGGGAGCCTGGGACCGGTGACGGTTGGCTTGCCTCTGCATGTACGCCGAAGCTCGGGACAGAGCTACCCTGGCCTTCCTCCAGACCTTGAAGCAGCGGCGCATGTGGGACTGCACCGAGGGTACCGCCAGTTCCCTCTCTTGAGAAGGGAACAGGGGAGGTTGATAACCCAGAGCACACAGAAAGGGAGACAAACCAGAGGAAGCGTTAGTCAAGGTGTTATGAGCATATTCCACCCAGGGGAGCATGGAGCTCCACGACCCAGGGTTAGACCCTGTGACACAGCGGAGAGCTGTCTCCATCTCCTGGTTCGCTCTCTCGGCTTGCCCGTTGGTCTGGGGGTGATATCCAGAGGACAGGCTGGATGTAATCCCAAAGCTTTACAGAAAGCCTTCCAAACCTGGGAGACAAACTGGGGACCCCTGTCAGAGACAATATCCGTGGGTAGACCATGAGAGCGGAACACATGTTCAACCAAAATATCAGCCGTTTCTCTGGCAGTGGGCAGTTTAGGTAGGGCCAAAAAATGAGCAAACTTAGAAAAACGATCAATCACAGTAAGAATGACAGTCTTTCCAGACGAGGGGGGAAGTCCAGTGACAAAATCCAAGGCAATGTGGGACCAGGGCCGGCTGGGTATTGGCAGAGGTCTTAGATGACCAGCGCTGGCCTGGGTGGAGTTCTTACTACGTGTACATACCGTACAAGCAGCAATGAAGGCTCGAGTGTCTGCCTCCATCCTGGGCCACCAGAACTTCCGTCGCACAAAGTCAAGGGTCCGAGTAACTCCAGGGTGACAGGTAAGGGGAGACGAGTGAGCCCACTGAAGTACCTGGGAGCGAACAGACTCAGGGACAAACAACCGGTTAGGAGGACCGCTCCCAGGGTCAGCTTGATGATGTTGAGCCTGTCTAACAATCCCTTCGATGTCACATGTAATGGCCGCAATACTGCAGGTAGGAGGCAAGAGCGGTTCAGGGTTACTACCAGTATCAACAGCAGAAAAAACACGAGACAGGGCGTCAGGTTTGACGTTGCGTGACCCAGGACGGTAAGACAGAGAAAAATTGAATCTACCAAAAAATAGTGCCCACCTGGCTTGACGGGGGTTGAGCTGCTTCGCTGACTGGATGTATGCCAGATTCTTATGATCCGTCCAAACGATGAAGGGTTGTTCCGCCCCCTCCAGCCAATGCCGCCACTCTTCGAGAGCCAGCTTCACGGCGAGCAGTTCACGATTGCCAACATCATAATTCCTCTCTGCCTGAGAAAGTTTCCGTGAAAGGAAAGCACAGGGATGCAGTTTGTTATCTTCCGGTGAACGTTGTGACAACACCGCACCTACCCCAGTGTCGGATGCATCCACCTCCACGACAAACTGGCGGTCGGGGTCCGGCTGCATCAGAATGGGAGCCGAGGCGAAGCGATGTTTCAGTTCTTCAAACGCTGCTTCGGCCCCTTCATTCCAAGCGAACGGTCGTGCGATGGAGGTGAGAGCGGTGAGTGGCGCCGCAATGCGGCTGTAGTCCTTGATGAACCTCCTGTAGAAATTCGCAAACCCCAGGAATCGTTGAAGTTGTTTGCGGGTGGAGGGGGCTGGCCAGTCCGTGACAGCAGAGATCTTAGCTGGGTCCATCCGCAACTCCCCCTGAGCTATTATGTAACCCAAAAAAAGAGGTCTCAGACACATGAAATTCACATTTCTCCATCTTCACAAACAGTTTGTTCTCCAACAACCTTTGCAACACCTGGCGCACATGCAGTTCGTGTTCCTGGGAGGACTCTGAAAAAAATCAGGATATCATCCAGATAGACAAAAACAAACCGATTCAACATGTCCCGAAGGACATCATTGACTAGTGCCTGAAAAACGGCAGGGGCATTGGACAACCCAAAAGCCATAACCAGGTACTCAAAATGTCCCAAAGGTGTGTTGAAGGCAGTCTTCCATTCATCACCTTTACGAATGCGCACCAGGTGATACGCATTTCGTAGATCCAGTTTAGTGAAGATAGTTGCACCATGAAGGAGGGGAAAAGCAGAGTTAATTAAAGGCAGAGAATATTTGTTCTTAATGGTGATGTTGTTAAGTCCACGGAAATCAATACAGGGTCTGAGGGTCTTATCCTTCTTAGCAACAAAAAAGAATCCCGCTCCTACAGGTGACGAGGAAGGACGAATAATACCTGCCGCCAAGGAGTCCCGAATGTAGTTCTCCATAGCCTCCGTCTCCGGGCGGGAGAGATTGTACAGGCGACTGCTGGGGAGAGGGGCTCCTGGCTGGAGGTCAATGGCGCAGTCGTAAGGCCGGTGAGGAGGAAGAGAAGTAGCTCTGTGTTTGCAGAAAACGGATGCCAGGTCATGATACACGTCAGGGACAGCAGAAAGATCCATGGACTCCAGTGGAGGTTGAGGCACAGTGCTGGCAGGGGTCTGAGCAGAACAAACAATTCACATGACAAAATGTGCTCCATGAAACAATTATACCGGTCACCCAATCAATGTGTGGATTGTGTCTTATGAGCCAGGGGATACCAAGGACCAGGGGGGTCTGTGGGCAGTCAATTATATGGAATTGAATGTTCTCCTGATGATTACCCGACACTCTGAGACAAACAGGAACAGTCTGATGAGTAATACGGGTCAACAATTGTCCATTTAGACCCTTAGCCTGCAGCGGACAGTCCATAGGAACAGTCTCTAACTCCATTTGTTGAGCCAACTCTCGATCCAAAAAGCTTTCATCGGCACCAGAGTCAACCAGCGCACTAACAGAGAAATTCTGGGACTGCCACTGGAGGGATGCCTGGAGCAGAATGCGGGGAGAAGAGGAAGAATCCGCTGCTCGGCTCACCAAAACTTCTCCCAATAATGATGAGCCGGCCCTTTTCCCGGACGAACTGGGCAGGAAGGAACGAAATGACCAGCTTCTCCACAATACAGGCAGACCCGAGCCTGAATACGACGTGCACGCTCCTCTGAGGACAACCGTGCACGACCCACCTCCATGGCTTCGGGTTCAGTGCTCCTCGTATCGACTCGGGAAGACTCGGCTTTCTCCGTAGGGAAGATGCGGGGAGGAGTTTGTTGACGACAGACCAGTTGCTTGGAACTAACACTCCTCTCCCGGCGGCGCTCCCGAATCCGATTATCCAACCTGATGGTGAGTGAAATAAGATTATCCAGCGTAGGCGATACATCATATGACACCAACTCATCTTTTAAAGTCTCAGACAAAGCATTGATGAACACTCCTTGTAATGCCTTGTAATGCCTGCCATCTCCGCCACACTGCGAACCCCCTGCCGAAGAGACAACAACCGTTTCGCAGCCAACTTGCCCCGTACGGGGTGGTCAAAAACCTTCCTCATCTCAGTGGAGAAGGCCACGTAAGCGTTGCAAATGTCCGACTGACTCTCCCAGACCGCGGATCCCCAGGCACGAGCGGAACCGCTAGTAGAGTTGATAAGGTAGGCAATACGGGCTCTTTCTGAGGCGTAGGTGAGGGGCTGTTGTTCAAACACTAACGAGCATTGAGTCAAAAATTCACCACAGGTTCCCATGTTCCCATCATAGCGCTCTGGAGCAGGAACAAAAGGCTCTCTGATCTGGGCTGGAGGGCCAGGAAAAACAGGTGGAGCAGGAGAAGGGGCAGTTTGTATGCCATGCCCGAGGGTTGCATTATTAACTTGGGTAGTAAGGACAGACACCTGATTGGTGAGTAATTGAACCTGATTAAACAGCACCTGACTGTTCAGCAATAGTCTTAAACAGGTTATCATGTTGGCCAAGTAAAATGTCCTGATTGGCTATAGCAGTCCGAATTTGAGTGCACTCTGGGGTGGTATCCAAGCTACTGTCTGCTGGGTTCATGTTGGTCAGATCATACTGTCATGATTTAACTGGATTAGAACCCAAATGCAGACAAGTACACCAAGCCAGAGAAGGTTTAACAGGTTTATTTACAATGTTCAAAAAGTCCAGGTTTCCAATAATAGGGGAAGAGCAAGTCCAGGTTACAGGGAGGGTAACAGATCCAGGTCAGGGCAGGTGTGGTACCGTAATGTCCTAGTGTCCGTGGTGAGTCCAAAAGGGAGGTCCGGTAGTGGGGAGCAGGATGGTGGTGGCAGGAGTGAAGCGGAGGCAGAAGTCAGGTTCCCATAATCTGTGGCACAGGAGAAAAGTAAATAGAACAGGCCAAAAACACAAAGAGCGAAAACAAACAGGTTGAGTCGGCAGCGAGACTAACATGGTCGTCTTGACTATGATCTGACGATGAGTGGAAAGTTTGACCGGGTCTTAAAGGCTGAGGTGATTATGGTGAATGAGCTGCAGCTGGAACCCTGACTCCCGCACACCAGACTTCACTCCTGCAATCAAGGACAGACAGAGGGGAGGGGGAGAGCAGAGAGAGAGCTACCTAGCAGCAGTAGGCCTAACAAAGGTGTGGTGGAAATGAAATCTATGTATAAAAAAAACGTATGAAAAAAATATTATATTGCAAACATTTTGAACAACAACCATTGTTAAACATTTAATGAATATAAGACAAAGTAAGATTCCAAAACACTGGAACATGACCTTTTCAACATGAGAATAATGTTTTGTCATTGACTACACTTCGATTTAACAACTAGAACTAGCACCTACAGTTGAAGTCGGAAGTTTACATACACCTTAGCCAAATACATTTAAACTCAGTTTTTCACAATTCCTGACATTTAATCCTAGTAACAATTCACTGTTTTAGGTCAGTTAGGATCACCACTTTATTTTAAGAATGTGAAATGTCAGAATAATAGTAGAGAAAATTATTTATTTAAGCTTTTATTTCTTTCATCACATTCCCAGTGGGTCAGAAGTTTACATACACTCAATTAGTATTTGGTAGCGTTGCCTTTAAATTGTTTAACTTGGGTCAAACGTTTCGGGTAGCCGTCCACAAGCTTCCCACAATAAGTTGGGTGAATTTTGGCCCATTCCTCCTGACAGAGCTGGTGTAACTGAGTCAGGTTTGTAGGCCTCCTTGCTCGCACACGCCTTTTCAGTTCTGCCCACAAATGTTATATAGGATTGAGGTCAGGGCTTTGTGATGGCCACTCCAATACCTTGACTTTGTCGTCCTTAAGCCATTTTGCCACAACTTTGGAAGTATGCTTGGGGTCATTGTCCATTTGGAAGACCCATTTGCGACCAAGCTTTAACTTCCTGACTGATGTCTTGAGATGTTGCTTCAATATATCCACATCATTTTCCTTCCTCATGATGCCATCTATTTTGTGAAGTGCACCAGTCCCTCCTGCAGCAAAGCACCCCCACAGCATGATGCTGCCACCCCATTCTTCACGGTTGGGATGGTGTTCTTCAGCTTGCAAGCGACCTCCTTTTTCCTCCAAACATAAAGATGGTCATTATGGCCAAACAGTTATATTTTTGTTTCATCAGACCAGAGGACATTTCTACAAAAAGTACCATCTTTGTCCCCATGTGCAGTTGCAAACTGTAGTCTGGCTTTTTTATGGCGGTTTTGGAGCAGTGGCTTTAATACGTGTCACATATCAGTCTGCAAACAATGAAAAAATAAATAATAATCCTTGTCTTATTGTGCTCTAGCGACTCCTTGTGGCGGGCCGGTCGGTCGACTTCGGTCGTTAGTTCAACAGTGTTTCCTCCGACACATTGTTGCGGATGGCTTCCGGGTTGAGCGAGCAGTGTGTGAAGAAGCCAATAGCCTGTTTTAGAGAAATGTAATAATCGAATATTGTAACAGCTTTCATTGTCTGTGTATATGCCCACTTTATTTATCCTACGGTTCTGAGTTGGTGTACAGGGAGAATACTGTAAGAATGGCCCATGTTCTGAATTCTGTCGGCCTACATTTCAAAAGTGCTGAACAAATAGTTATATTGACTACGTCCGTCCTAGCTCGCTCATTGTTTTAATTGAAATTACGGATTGCCTCTTATCCGCTCGTCATCCCCTTATGCCATAGTTTGTACATCTCAATTGTCAGTAGAAACCACATTTGTTTAAGCAAGTCAGCCATGTTTATTTTATGAAAGGTAGTAAATGAGGCTGAATGAACTGTTTCGCTGCCAGACAAGGCTTCGCTGATAGTCAGGTGTAGTGGTAAGGTGTTGGGACAGCTTTATGTAGGCCCTAACAGTTTGTCGGCACCGTTTGTCACCATTATAGTGCAATTCATGTATTGTTTAGTGTTATGTAGTGGCTTTGCTGGCATGCATCCATTTTTTTTTTTGGGGGGGGGGGTTTGCCCCACCAATATTTCCATGCTAAAATTGCTACTGAATGATAGCGTAGTCTAGTGATACATAGTGTAGTGATAATATGTAATGATAGCATAGTCTAGTGACACACAGTGTAGTGATAATATGTAATGATAGCATAGTCTAGTGATACATAGTGTAGTGATAATATGTTTGTATAACAAATGTGGGATTTGACATAAAATAACCCACAACTATTACCTGGTGTATCTTCAGTGTCCTTTTCCGCTGTTGTTGCTCTACTGTTGTCATCACGTTCATAGGATCTAGTGATTTTATCTTCTGTGGCTGTGCCAATTGTGCTTTTTCCTGGAGTATTGAAGACATGTTGGCCTGTTTTCATTTGCCCTCATTGCTTTTGCTGAAAATCCAGCTTTGACCAGGCCATACTTTCTCAGGATGTTGCCTCTGAGCATTTTTGAAGCCATTGTTTGTCCTTGGCACTGTGCATTTTTTGATACTTTTGCTTTAACTCTGCAATGATGGCATTTTGAAACAATAAAATGAGTTCCCTTCATTTGCTGTTTTGTCTTTGCGGAATCTTGCCTCTCCATTTTCTTTGTCAGTCGATCATACCTTTTTTTGTACTCTCTTTCCGTAAAGCATTATCAAGTTTGACATTTGTCATGCAAAGATCTCTGTAGTTTTTTTGAACTACCTATTCCAACCTTTTTCCTTCCAGCAAGTATTCAACTTCTCATTCCTGTTGCAGACGATGAGGAAGGGGTATCAGGGGTTGCATCATGGGCAGGTAAATTAGGGGCAGGTATGTTGGCCTCATGTTCTGGCTGCAAATCATCTGGTGACTGAGGTGGTGTGTTGCCTGATAGGTAGGTCTCCATTGCAACTGTTCTCTTTAAAGACTGTCTTCTATTCCATTGGTTGGATTTCCATTGCCTTCTCTTGCTTCTTTGTTCTCAGAGATAGATTTCACTTCTCTTTTTTCTTCCAGTATCTCTCCCTGTTTTTTTGCAGATGTTCCTGGTATCATAACAAAGAACAATACTACTTGGTTTTCAACTTGTGTACACCTTGGAGCATTTTCTAGATTAAATTAATTTGAAACATGATTAAATAAGCCTAAAGTAAAAAAATAAAAAGTAACAACTAAAACTAATAAGATAATGGATTTTTTTCATGTCCACCAGTTAAGTTTGTGATGGAATTGACTGTGATGGAAATGACGCTTCTACAGTCTTTTGAGAAAAATGACAGGCTGCTTAGCATGCTTTGGTTAGTATTAAAGCTAGCATATAGCTTACACTAAATACATAAAATATCTAACTTTTTTCAAAATTCTACCACAAATTAAAGAAATGATAGCCTGTTTGGAAATGACTGACAATAGAAATATTCTCTACACAAGTAATATTTACCTAGATTTTTCTTCAACTTCTGGACATCACATCTGGAACAACAGTCTGCTGCAGCCATGTGCTTCAGTGTCACAATAAGTTTCCATGGTAACTAAATTAACATTCTCTTGAAAAAACGTTTTGTCCTCAGTGGTGGAATTGACACCACTACCAAAGGACAGGTATATTTTGTGTAAAAACCAATATAAAGGGCATACAAAAAAATATTGATATAGATTTTATTTCATTGACTCTTTCTCCAGTAGATAACATTATATAATGTGTAATTATTGTTTTCTCATAGAAAAACATAGTAGAAGCTCAAAAGTCTGGGTCAGGGACAAGGGCAAAACAGTGAAATTGAGGTATAAAATGCACCTGAAAAGTAGCCAAAATACTTGATAGAGAGGTGTTAAAAAAGTCTGGGGTGATTGTAGTGTGAACTTAATGAATAAAAAAAATTTTTTTTGACCCTGAGGACATAAAAGTGCCGTAGTTGCAGAATCACCCATTTATGTTATCCAAAAGTGTCTGGTATGGTCATTTCTTATCAAGATCGGGGGTCCGATATCCCTTGACTGTCCATATTTAAAATATGTAAATAAATATAGTAAAATCGGGGGGATTTCGTTATTTGTGCCTGAAGGTCGTGGGCCAGAATCGAACTCACGCCAACATGGTAGGCCTATATGTGTGTGCTGAAGCCAGTGGCCCTAACAGCTAGACCACAATTGGACTCAAGTTTGACCTTAGTATACACTTGACACGTCTGTCAAAGCGTAGCGGAGACCAATATCTATCTTGTGTTATTAACAGTGGTGGGAAAAAGTACCCAATTGTAATACTTGAGTAAAAGTAAAGATACCTTAATAGAAAATTACTCAAGTAAAAGTGAGTCGCCCAGTAAAATATTACTTGAGTTAAAGTCTGGTTAAAAAAAAAGTCTGCTTTTAAATATACTTACATATAAAACGTCAATGTAATTGCTAAAATATACTGAAATATCAAAAGTAAAAGTATAAATAATTTCAAATTACTTATATTAAGCAAACCAGACAGCACAGTTTTATTTTTTATTTAAGGATAGCCAGGGGCACAATCCAACACTCAGACATCATTTACAAACAAAGCATGTGTTTAGTGAGTCCACCAGATCAGAGGCAGTAGAGATGACCAGGGATGTTCTCTTGATAAGTACATGAATTGGACCATTTTCCTGTCCTGCTAAGCATCCAAAATGTAATAAGGACTTTTGGGTGTCAGGGAAAATGGAAGAAAAGTACATTATTTTCATTAGGAATGTAGTGATGTAAAAGTTGTCAAAAATATAAATAGTAAAGTACAGATACCCAAAAAAAACAGCTTAAGTAGTACTTTAAAGTATTTTTACTTAAGTACTTTACACTACTCGTTATTAAACTAGATAAAACGACAGTTGTTGATGTGTATGGCTGCATTTCAGATACATTTTTGTACATTTGAATGTTGCAGTAATAGGACCTAGGCCTAGCATTTGAGTGAGCGAGCGAAAATTATTTTTATAGCAAGTCCCGATCCCAATGACTCGACTGCCTCCGCATGGAGAGAAAGACAACTGCTGGTCCGACATCTGTACCAACATAATAAACTCTAAATTACAGTGAACATTTAAAAAAGCACACCTGCATGTATAACTCCAGTGTACAGTACCTAGTTCTCTTTAACATGATTGCCATTTAATAAATGAGTCACCTAAATGTTTTACATTATTTTCAACAACAAAAAAGAAGTGAAAAATAACACATATTTTGAACCAGTTTTTTTGGTGGGAATAAACCACAATAATTGGCAAAAACATACCACATGGGAGAAAACTATTCATTCTTAACCATTATGGCAACAATTACCATTGATGAGTTTGCTTGTGTGTCAGACTTTTAGTATACTATAGAGCAAACTGCTGAACTAAAGCCTAGTGTAAGTAATAGAACAGTAAGGTCCATTCAAAGCAATGTGTGTGTGAGGTGACAACTGCTCGTCTATCTGCTTCAGCATGTGTGTCTGCCTGCCCATGGCTCACCCCAGGGCCAGTGTGGGGTGGTTGGTCTGAATTGGCCTCTCCTTCTGCTGGGCTCTTCTCTCCAGCACTACAGGCCCAGGGCAGATCGGCCAACTCTCCCCATCACAATGCCCCGGTAGCGCCACGCAACACTCACTACCCTGGGTTTTATCAGTAATTAAGTGCTCCCACCAAAGGTGTGCTAACCCCCCACCCTCGTGAACCCTCCCAGCAATCTGCTGGCATTTAAATTTTCAAGATCACCATCAAAACACTTCAAAATCTAATGTAAGTTTTCCTGTCCAATAGGACAGAGGCTCTTTATGATTGCTAATGGATGAAGAGCTGCTTCCACTTCGGTCAATTGAGTAGTCCCTAAGCTTGGCCTCATTCATGTTAGTTATACAAGTATATCATTTCTGGTCTTTGCTTTGTTGACAATTTTTCAATTGCACTTACACATATAGATACAATGAGCGTACAAAACATTAAGAACACCTGCTCTTTCCATGACAGACTGACCAGGTGAATGCTACAGTATCATCCCTTATTGATATTACTTGTTAAATCCACTTCAAATCAGTGTAGATGAAGGGTAGGAAACAGGTTAAAGAATGATTTTTAAGCCTTGAGACAATTGAGACATGGATTGTGTATGTGTGCCATTCAGAGGGTGAATGGGCAAGACAAAAGATTTAAGTGCCTTTGAATGGGGTATGGTAGTAGGTGCCAGGCGCACCGGTTTGTGTCAAGAACTGCAACGCTGCTGGGTTTTTCACACTCAACAGTTTCCCGTGTGTCAAGAATGGTCCACCACCCAAAGGACATCCAGCCAACTTGACAACTGTTGCAAGCATTGGAGTCAACATGGGCCAGCTTCCCTGTGGAACACCTTGTAGAGTCCATGCCCCGACGAATTGAGGCAAAAGGGGTTGCAACTCAATATTAGGAAGGAGTTTCTAATGTTTTGTACACTCAGTGTATATCAACACTAACACACATTCTGTAAGACTTGTGTAAATTCATTACCCTGGATATCAGTCCATGTGTGTCTCAGCTCTTCCCCCTCCCTCCAGAATCAGTGCCAACAGTTTCATCAGTAACAGCACAAACTCCATCGGCTGCCATGTTGGCTCCTCCAGCCCCAGTTTCCAGCACAGTTCCTCCACAGGGACAGTGCCAGGGTGCAGTGCACCGGAGACAGTGGGGCCAGGCTGGGGAGAGAGGAGAGGCCCTCTAGAGTCTGGTTTATAACTGGTGCTAACGTGCGTCCTTTGTCCAGATCTTATCCACATTCTGATTGTGTCCACATTGCATCTGATGAATATTTGCATTGACCCCCTTTTTTTGTTGTTGCACTGACTCTTTTGCACACTCACTAGACTCTACCCACATGCTGCTGATACTCTGTTTATTACCTATCCTGATTGCCTAGTCACTTTTACCCCTACCTACATGTACATATTACCCCAATTACTTCAACTACCTCATACCCCTGCACATTGACTCGGTACCGGTACTCCTTTTATATAGCCTTGTTATTGTTAATTGATTGTGTTACTATTTCCTTGTTTTAATTTAGCAAATGTTTCTTACTTTTAAATTCTGCATTGCTGGGAAAGGGCTCGTAAGTAAGCATTTCACAGTAAAGTCTACAGCTGTTGTATTCGGCGCATGTGATTTTTATTTATTTGATCTACACATGGTAGTAAAATGTCTCCCTTATCCACCGTCCACTGTGTCCAAATTGTGACCAGATTTCCTGGAGCCTCCCTGTATGCAAATTATGTGAGATATTCTTTCGAAATAATATGAACTTATTTATTTTAAGACAATTATTGATGCCATAAGTCAATGGTGCTACCTACCTGTCAATGATTTTAGAGACCGTTATGTTTTTTTAAATGGATTGACCATCCAGACCTATTAACAATTGATTGATATCCAAATACAATGGGTCCCTGACTACCTCCGGAGCTGGTCAGGAAGATCTGATCAATCATCTACACCTGTCTGTGGACAAGATCAGAATGTGGACATTTTAAGACAAAGGATGCATGTTAGAACCAGGTATAAAATGGGGCTTAGGTGGCGGCCGGGGCGGCATCCATGGTAGACAGGATGCGGACCACCTCAGCACGCTGTGTAGGGGAGATGTGTTGGGTCATGTGCACGATGGAATCCATGGCAACCTCAGGGTTGGCTTGGACCAGGCTAAAAAAAAAAAAAAGAGGAGATGAGAGATTGTGAGTGAGATTAAGGAGATGCACAGTCACAGGTAAACAAAGGGTTAATGGAATAAATTGATTCTGTGGGAATCAGTAACATTGCACTTTCCTGACACCAGGAAATATCCCACTGCATAAACAGAGATGGTACTATACAAGGCTTTGAACTGACTGCTACCGGACATCTAAAGGCCAGTAGGTTTGCAGTGATCTGCCTGTTAAACAGGCTGTCTGTCTCACCTACGGATCTGCTTAAGGATGTGGTCCCTGCGGATGTACTTGATGTTCTCGTCGACGATAGACCTGGCCCCCTCCTCCTCCTTCAGCTGCTTCTCCAGCCACTCCACTACCTCCTCATTGCTGTCCCACAGATACGCCTGCGCACACACAGAGACAGAGCGAGAGCGAGACGAAGAGAGAGGAAGATTTACTCAATAACAGATTCTTTTTTTGGGGCCTTAAGTTTACCCATATTACTGGAAAAACATCCCCGTCCGAACCCATGTTTGTTTCGAGCTGGAGAGTACTACAATAATTTTCTCATAGCCATGCTTGTTTGAACTAGCAAACCAAAAAAGTGGAAAAATAATAATAATAGTATCCTATCAGAAGTGAAAGAAGTGCGAGAGCTACAAAGCAGACCACTGATGCCTTTTTGACTGGACCTGATAGAGAAATCCATATTCATGAGTGCAGCCAGTCTCTGATCCCAAACAAAGGCAGACGGGGGGCTTAGGCAGATTGGGAGGGCGTGACCTCACGCCGTTTTAAGAGTGCTCCTGCTTGTAGTCCGCAAGAACCTTTAATGCCATTAATCATTTTTTATCCGTTTGCTTTTAATTAAGAAACAGCGTGTCGCTCTCCTATCTGCACGTGCCAGGGCTCAGATTAATTGTAGCTTAAGATAGCCGGCCCTGATTGGAGTAATGTATTAAGCTAACAAGACGACCGCTTCTAAAGATACTCTCAGTCTACCTCAGGAGCTGGGCTTTTTCTAGTCACCCCTGAAGGCAGAAGTCTGGGCTGAGAGGGACATCTCTTCTCTAACCATCACTTCTAGTTATTTCTACCTAGCCATATCCAAGACACCACAATTCCTGGTTTGAAACTGAACTGAATGTATTTTTTTTTTAAATGACTCAAACCAGACTTCTAATTATGAGACTGTGAAGGAAGGTATAGATGTATAATCTGCAGCCTCTAGTTGACAGTGACTGTCAGTGTCTTTGTGCTGTGGTGGGCTGGTTTGAGGAAAGTAGAGGAGCAGGTAGTGGACAGTCACCTTGACGGTCCCCTCAGCCTCTACGAACCAGCGTCTCAGCATGGCCTGGATCTGTCCATCGGTCAGCTCGCTGTTGGCGACCTGGATCTTCATCTTGACCGTGTCCTCCAGCAGCAGACGCCTCAGACGCCAGTAGAAGAAGTGACGTGACGTCCGCCACTCCAGGATGTCCTGGGAAACCATAAACACAGCAGAGCTTCAGAGAGGAGATATCTCACCAACTTCTTCCTGACAAGCCATACTGACTGACACTGTAATTTTAACATTTAAATTAATCGTATATTGTGTAGTTATTCGCCAAAACATTTTCTAATATCTGACATTACTTAGTTTACATACATGTTTTATTATTTTGAACTGAATAAAATATCTTTGTACATTATGATATGAGAACTTATGAGTGCAAGAGAGACTCCAGAGACTAGAGGAATCCATCGGTCCTTGGTATTCTACTGGGAACCTGTGTGTCTTTCAATCACAGATTATTGTGCGGTTGCATTTGCAGGCATTCATCAAATAATATTTTGCTGATACATTTGCATGCATCTTGAGAGTGTCAGATAGATTGTCATCTCTTATACAGAAATGCCCTAGCAGTCTTCTCTCATGAAATAACCCATTGTGCATACACGGGTGTGTGTGTCTGTGTGTTGCTAGAGTGTGTGTTTCAAGTGTGTGAGTTTGTGTGTGATGGAGAGAGCCTGGAATCCTGCCTGGGGCTGTTCTGTGCTTGCTGAGGTGATGGGCCGGGTCATCAGCAGGTAATTATAAAGACACGTCTCACAGCCAGAGAGATTGGAACACTCTATTCCCTCGGGCCTCTACTGAACACTCTATTCCCTAGGCCTCTACTGAACACTATTCCCTAGGCCTCTACTGAACACTATTCCCTAGGCCTCTACTGAACACTATTCCCTAGGCCTCTACTGAACACTATTCCCTAGGCCTCTACTGAACACTATTCCCTAGGCCTCTACTGAACACTATTCCCTAGGCCTCTACTGAACACTATTCCCTAGGCCTCTACTGAACACTATTCCCTAGGCCTCTCATCAACTGCACCAGGCTACTGCATCCTGGGTAATACAGGCTTGGTTACTCACATACTGCATAGATACAGCTCTGTGTGTATGGAGTTAGATTATATCAAAGAAAAACTTTATGTAACATTTCTTCACATATATAGTACCAGTCAAAAGTTTTTTTTTTTGTGTACTATTTCTACCTTGTAGAATAATAGTGAAGACATCAAAACAATGAAATAACAAATATGGAATCATGTAGCAACCAATATATTTTAGATTGTTCAAAGTATTCACCTTTTGCCTTGATGACAGCTTTGCACACTCTTGACATTCTCTCAACCAGCTTCACCTGGAATGATTTTCCAACAGTCTTGAAGGAGTTCCCACATATGCTGAGCACTTGTTGGCTGCTTTTCCTTTACTCCAAGATCCAACTCATCCCAAACCATCTCAATTGGTTAGAGGTCAGGGGATTGTGGAGGCCAGGTCATCTGATGCAGCACTCCATCACTCTCCTTCTTGGTAAAATAGCCCTTACAAAGCCTGGAGGTGTGTTGGGTCATTGTCCTGTTGAAAAACAAATCAGATGGGATGGCGTATCGCTGCAGAATGCTGTGGTAGCCATGCTGGTTAAGTGTGCCTTGAATTCTAAATAAATCACAGACAGTGTCACCAGCAAAGCAGCCCCACACCATAACACCACCTCCTCCATGCTTTACGGTGGGAACGACACATGCGGCGATCATCCGTTCACCCACACCGCATCTCACAAAGACACGGCGGTTGGAACCAAAAATCTCAAATTTGGACTACAGACCAAAAGGACACATTTCCACCGGTCTAATGTCCATTGCTCATGTTTCTTGGCCCAAGCAAGTCTCTTCTTATTGGTGTCCTTTAGTAGTGGTTTCTTTGCAGCAATTCGACAATGAAGGCCTGATTCACACAGTCCCCTCTGAACAGTTGATGTTGAGATGTGTCTGTTACTTGAACTCTGTGAAGCATTTATTTGGGCTGCAATTTCTGAGGCTGGTAACTCTAATGAACTTATCCTCTGCAGCAGAGGTAACTCTGTGTCTTCCATTCCTGTGCGGTCCTCATGAGAGCCAGTTTCATCATAGCGCTTGATGGTTTTTGCGACTGCACTTGAAGAAACTTTCAAAGTTCTTGACATTTTCCGGATTGACTGACCTTCATGTCTTAAAGTAATGATTGACTGTCATTTCTCTTTGCTTATTTGAACTGTTCTTGCCATAATATGGACTTGGTCTTTTACCAAATAGGGCGATCTTCTGTATACCCCCCTACCTTGTCACAACACAACTGATTGTCTCAAACACATTAAGCGGGAAAGAAATTCCACAAATTAACTTTTTACAAGGCACACCTGTTAATTGAAATGCATTCCATGAAGCTGCTTGAGAGAATGCCAAGAGTGTGCAAAGCTGTCATCAAGGCAAAGGGTGGCTACTTTGAAGAACCTCAAATATAAAATATATTTTGATTTGTTTAACACTTTTTTGGTTACTACATGATTCTATATGTGTTATTTCATAGTTATCCTACAATGTAGAAAATAGTAAAAAGAAAGAAAAACCCTTGAATGAGTAGGTGTGTCTAAACTTTTGACTGGTAGTGTAGCTATGGGGGACCCTATTGCACCCTTCATTTCCATAGTGTTCTGATACAATCTCTGTTGTGATCACGTTTGCGTTCAGCGTGACTTTGTGACAGTGTAGTCTCACCGTAATGACGCCCTTCTCCTGCATGCGTCCTGGGGTGTCGTGGAGGTCGGCGAACTGCACGGCCACCTGGTGGTAGATGGGTAACAGGAACTCCTCCCGCTCCTTCAGTTTGGTCTCCAGTTCCTTCCTCTCTGGCGGGCCCAGCTCTGGGGTACCTGGGGAGGGGGACCAAAATGACCAGGAGGGTTCCAACACAAACCATACTGAGTAGGTTATGGTGAGGCAGGGATTATTCACGGAGGTCTGATTCAAGCCAGCTGCATGCGGAGAACATTTATGTAATATCAGAAACGAACATTCCAAGGACATTGTGTCAATGGACAGTGTGAACGTTTGGGATGGGCTACACTTCCTTATTCACTGTATTGGTATGACAACATGAGTGTTTAGGGTAAGAAGCTACACTCCCATTAGCATGGTGTTGGTTTTATGCAATAGTGTGTAAGCGCCACTCTTATTATCCCTGCGTTGGTTGGTTCTTTATGACTGTACAGTGCAGGCTCAGCTCAGCTCTCCGTTTCACTGTCTGTTTTGGTTAGGTATTCTCCAGAACCTCCGGCTGCTGTGCTGCCTGTCAGCGGAGATTGATTTCTGTCAGAGCCAATCGGTCAGTCTCCCCACCACAGCCCCTAGAGGCCTGGCGCTGGCCCATTGCTCAATGGCTCCATGGTGCTCCTGTGAGCCCAGAGGAAGATCAATAAGCCCGGGTTGGGTGGGGTGACTGGGCAGGAGGGACAGAGCAGGCCCTGCTGATTGATCTGGCCCTGCCGTGATTGACACATCTCCCCAGGGAACAGAGCAGGGACGATACGATCACCCTCAGATAAAGAACAAGAGTGACAGGGAATTACAGCACACACACACACAGCTAGATATTACCATCCCTCCCTCCAGAGAGAGAGATACAGAGGGAGAGAATGAGAAACAGAGCGAGTGAGAAAGAGAGGGCGCAAAGGAGAAACCGAAAAAGAGAGCGAAAGAGAGAAGGAGGAAGAGCAGTTGTGAAAGAGTTGATTATTAGCAAGAGAGAACAGCAGAAGTAGAACGACATTGTGATTGAGAGAAAGTTGGAGTATTTTACTCACCCAATCTCTCTGCCAGGCCCATGTAGACCGGGTCCACCCTCCTCATAGTCTTCACCAGGTCCTTCTTCCTAAACTTGATCTCTACCGTTCCCTCTGGCTCCAACACTCCACCACTGTAAAACAGACAGAGGATATCGTCAACACAGCACCCAAACATCACTGACTGAACACTATTACAGTAGTAGAAGCATAGTCGGTCTGGAAAGTGCTTTGCTAAATGGGTTATGTTCAGAGAAACTCACCGACTGTCCTTGTCAGCGTACATCTCCATGTGGCGGGGGTTGATGGTGGGGTCTATGACCACCCAGGACCCTCCTCTGAGCTCTGCCTGGGGAGGGATGTACACCAGAACTGGCTGGCGGTACTCCCTCAGCCCATCCACGATGTAGGCCCCAAACTTCAGCACCTGGTCATACATGTCTGAGGGAGGCACAGGAGTGGGATTTTATATCAGACTGAAAACGCACAGACACAGGTATAACTAAGAGATATACAAACATATGTTATCTGTTACCTTTCATGCCTCCAGAGAAACCCCTCCAATTGGCGAACACCATGAGAGGGAGGCCCTCGCGGTTCAGGTCCTTGATGGCCTGTGCCGTCTTAAACGCAGAGTCAGGGAACCACACCTGGCCTGCCTGCTGGATGATCTGAGGACAGGACAACAGAGGGTTACAGTATGTGTGTGTGTATTTCTCTGTGTTCATGGGTGCAAAAAATGTGAATTAGGACAGAACATATTGTAGGTATTGAAAGGATGTTACCTTGGCTTCAGAGTCCAGGTTGGCTGGATCGGCTGGGATTGACAGCTCCACTGATCTAGTTTCCACAGCAACCACTCCAGTAGGTATGCCACCTAGCCTGTGTGAGAGAAGAGGGTCACATAAGGACAGGACACACAACTATGACACCCTGAGGGCTGATAGGAGGGTCGTTTGACCAAATGTCCCCTCATTTGAACATTCTGTTCAACTTTTTTTTTTAAAGCATAAATTACCTGGCTCTGCCCACCACCACACTCTGAGCCCACGGCTGCATGATCTCCATGAATGAGCCATGGTCAAAGAACCCACTTTGCCATGGGCCCTTTGGAGCTGCAGAAAGACAGAGAGAGAGAGAGAGAAAAAGAGAGAGCGACAGAGTTTAAATATTTGATTATTACAAAGTAAACATTTGTAAATTAGAAATACCATTTGCCCTTATTTGGCAGAATAATACATTTTTCCCTCCAGATGCTGACCATACACTCATGTCATATCCATGCGGCCAAAAGCAGAGTTCTTTCTTTTGAAAACAAATCTCTAATCTTCAGACGGATGAGGCTGTAAAGAGCCTTGCTCAGCTCTCCTGTTCCTGGTAGAGTGAGAGCGACAGGGCTAGTCCAAGAGGTTACCATTCAATTAAGCGTCCCCACTCATCACAGCTAAAGACATGGACTGGTCTCCCTCGCGCAATGCACCGCCCCTCAATCTCTTCCTCTGCCCAAAGTTGTAATTACACTGATATGGAATCTGCTCGGGCCTGATCCTGCATGTAAAACCTAAGCCATCCATTCCCCTGCTATCTCCATCTCTTCATCCACCCAGCGAGCCCAGGGTTCACAGTGTCTCTCACCGTGTCTGGATGAGGAATATCCCCCCTACAGCAAGCCTTTAACCCTCTAACAGTCAGGAATTAGTTTAACCCCTGACCTCAAAGACTCCAGCCACCCTAGTCATAGACTGTTCTCTCTGCTACCGCACGGCAAGCGGTACCGGAGTGCCAAGTCTAGGTCCAAAAGACTTCTCAACAGCTTCTACCCCCAAGCCATAAGACTCCTGAACAGCTAATCATGGCTACCCGGACTATTTGCACTGCCCCCCCACCCCATCCTTTTTACGCTGCTGCTACTCTGTTAATTATTTATGCATAGTCACTTTAACTCTACCCACATGTACATATTACCTCAACTAGCCGGTGCCCCCGCACATTGACTCTGCAACGGTACCCCCCTGTATATATAGCCTCCCTACTGTTATTTTATTTCACTTCTGCTCTTTTTTTTCTCAACACTTTTTTTGTTGTTGTTTTATTTTTACTTTCTTTGTTAAAAATAAATGCACTGTTGGTTAAGGGCTGTAAGTAAGCATTTCACTGTGATGTCTGCACCTGTTGTATTCGGCGCATGTGACCAATAACATTTGATTTGATTTGATTTGATCTGCCTGAAATGATCGCAGCGCAAATCGCATGTCAACCTTTAAATTACAATCAGACTAAATTGATGTATGATGAGCCACCTTTTTACACCTGCTGAGGCAGCACTAGTGAGACTGGAAGAGAGGATGAATGACTACAAGTGAGTGATTCTTTTTTATAGAAGGAGAAAATTATAGGATCCTTTATTGCACAGCGATGGAAAGATTAGATAGAGGTGATGAGTGAGGTACAGAGTATACAATATGTTGTATGTGCACAATATGGTGAATTAAAAGTAGTTATTTCTCGTTTGTGGGGTACTGTAAAATGTTTTTGAAGAAATATTCATCTCTGTAGAAGAAGGGGGGTTACTCACTCTGGCCGGGGCGTCCTGCCAGCATCCAACGGGGGTCATAGGGGGCCTTGGTGGGCATAAACTCCACCAGCCGGTCTATGGGGTCCTTGGCATTGATGATGGGCACAGGACTAGATCGGTCCTATGGGGGACAAACATTCAGAAACTCATGGAAAAAATTTTAACATTGCCTCTGAATTTAACACAGCTTCCCTGTGAGTAGCTAACAGCATAAAGGTACATTTGCATGGGTTAAGCCTAAATTAATGGACATTGGAATAAATGTTGATAGTAAGAGCTGATGCTTACCTTGGGCATGTAGGAGAGCCAGTGCAGTAGCATGTGGACTCCCTCAAAGTCATCACACACAGTGCTGTGGGTCACACCGTTGTTGTGCATGATCTGAATCCCACCCAGCTGGTTGTTGGAGGTGTACACCTCTCTACCCAGCACCTACGGGAAAGAACAAGATGGGGGTGATGTCATATTCTGTTTAGCAATCGCTAATTCTTCCTTGAGTGTCAAACCATGTAAGCCGATTTCCCTACAAACTACAAACCGAGAGACCTCCAACCATATGTAGACACTAGATATACAATAATGGGTATTTTATGTCGTGATACACCCATTCTTCTCCCTACAGGGCATAGTGAACCAACCCCTTTGAGGCTTAGGGCTGAGGATAAAGGGTGGTGTCACCAAGGCTCTGGTCCCTGGGGCTGTGGATCAATAGAATCACACACACACACACTTGCCAGGGGACAGGGACCCTCCTGCTCCCTACCGTGGCACCACACAGCCTCGTCAATACTGTCGATCGGTGGCTAGGGATCACTGCATCACGGCGGTCACGGGGGGCCGCTAGTGTCCGGCGCGCTCCCTCCCAGGGGTTATTTGTAACCTCCAGAGTGAATTAATACCCAATGTTTCTCCTCCCCGACACAATTCACCCACACTATCGACAGGAGCTGTGACAAAGAGCTGCCCGCTCGCACCGCACACTACCTCGCAGCCTGTTTATGAGCACGCACACACACACATACACAAAAACACACACGCGTGCACAGTGAATAGCGTGTATGAGACAGCCTGTATGTGTGCGAGTATACTCCCGGTGTGAGAGGCTAATGAAGGATGGCATAGACCCATTAACCTACACTCCTCGCCACACACACGCAGGGGCGGGCAGCCGCGCAGGGGACACAGTTCCGTAAAAAAACACAGAGGTGCTCGTTGATCACTCAGCTCTCACCTCTTCACCAGCATTTACTTTCTCTGTTCCCATTAATGGTTATGTCCCTGGCTACAAATCCTGGGCACTCTCCTAAAGCTGTCAGGCCAGCCCGTGGCCCCGGGAAGCATTGCATTCACCTTGACAGGCAGACGCAGAGCCTCTGCGCCACCGGGCTGGGCCTGGGTTCATTAAGATTCCACAGCAGAGGGAGAAAAGAGGTAGGGTGGAGGCGCGAGCGAGCGGAGAGAGGATGGAGGAGGGCCATAGGCTCTTCTAGTGGCCCACTGGGATATTTGTACCAGTAGCTACTATCCAGTCACCATACAAATAGGAGAAAGATGTCCATCAGTGAATGAAATGAGTGTCTTTAGATGACACACTGTGTGTACCTCCTCCTCATACTGTTTTGGTGAACCAGGTAGTCTATGGGGATATAATATGAATGCAAGGTTATAGTGAATGTCTAGCTACATTTTCCTGCCATATTACTGTTGAATGGACGATCCATCATTGTGAATGGACACATTCAAATGTGACATCCATTTGATAACATGTTATAGTACATTTTTAAATAGGAAAACTATAGATTTACTGCTGCACTGGTAGATGTATACATTTCAGTAAATCTAGTTTTCCTATTTTAAATTTACTTGAACATATCAAATTGAGATGTCACAATTTTTCAAATGTATTGTAGCACATACTGTAACACAACCTCCTGACGTTTCTCTAGCATCCGAACACACACACACACACACACACACACACACAAGAGCTTGCAGCAAAACCTGCAAATGGAAATGCGCATGTAGTTGTGTTTTGTCATGCGGCAATTTGTCATGTAATTTGGAATAGACTCATGTTAATGCAGAGACTGAGGAGAGATGAAGGGAAGAGAGACGGAGGGAGAGAGAGAGGGATGGGGGAAGCAGTGGGTAGTCAGTCCTAGTGGAGCTCTGAGAGAGAAAACAATCTGCCTCAGCAAAACTTTTCATTCTGATTGGAAACAAATTATATGGGTGTCCTTCCCTCAGCAGCAGCCTCAGGCATCACGCTGCTATTTCTATGCAAATAACAACTTCACGCTTCTCTTTCTATTATTCCACCAGGAGCTGCAGCAGTATGACTGGGGAGACAGAGGAGGAGAAGGGGGGGGGGTTCAACCACAGAACAAGGGCGAAAAAGGCCTGATCACTGAGGTGGAAAACTGCACACTGAGTGAGAGAATAATACGGGATCAGAAAACACCATTATAATTTTTTATTCTTAGATTGAGACGTGATGCAGTCTTCCTGCCTCCATCCTAATTCAGAGGGAGCAGTCTGTTGTATTGTTCACTCTTAGGGGATATATCCTATCTATCCAATGGCCAAAGCTCTATCCTTACAGTATACAGTAACAAAAATACACACACACCTCTTTTTCCTCTTCCTCAAATTAACTGCAAAATAAGTGGCATGACGACTAATACATATTAATAGTGAAATTCCATAGTTCATGCAATTAACGCATCTGCATTTTAATAAGGAACAATCTTTGTGCGTCACAGACGACGGAGCACAGTGCATAAGCACACATTAACATCTCGCCTATTGTCTTTAAAAAAAATACAGGACAATTAAAAGAGTATAAAATGACCGTCACGGTATCTGTTTTATAAATGGTTCATTTAATCATGTGTAGTCTTGTTGTTAGTGATGCATGGTGAGTGCTAAAGCTGAATATACCTTTTATGCTTCAGACAAAGAACCAATGTCCCTATGCAGAGGCTGCACTGCAACACTGCATCCTAGCAGAATATCTCTCACTATTTCAGTTGTGTGCCATGAGGTGCAGCTAGGACAGGGGGAGTGATGCTGGCCCTTACCTTGTTGAGAGCTCCAGCCCCAGTGAGGATGATGTGGGAGTTCTCGACCTGTATGGTCCTCTGACCCAGCCTAACCAGGTAGGCTCCGATCCCTATAGCGCGACAAGTCACCTGGAGAGAGAAGCACACACAGCCTGGTTAGGAAACCACTGGTCAAGTGCATGTCAGTGGTCAGGGTAAACCAATTCTTAGATTTGCTATCCTCTGCCAAAAGTAGCACTTAGAGATTCTCCGGTACTTTTGTATACTTTTTAGCCAGTAGTTCTGAAAGTAGCGGTCACGAGCAAAAAGTGGCCCCTGAAATATATCTGCAGATATACAGTTGAAGTCGGAAGTTTACATACACCTTAGCCAAATACATTTAAACTCAGTATTTCACAATTCCTGACATTTAATCCTAGTAAAAAAAAAAAAAAGTCCCTCCTGCAGCAAAGCACCCCCACAGCATGATGCTGCCACCCCCGTGCTTCACGGTTGGGATGGTGTTCTTCGGCTTGAAAGCATCCCCCTTTTTCCTCCAAACACAATGATGGTTATTATGGCCAAACATGTATATTTTTGTTTAATCAGACAAGAGGACATTTCTCCAAATAGTACGATCTTTGTCCCCATGTGCAGTTGCAAACCGTAGTCTGGCTTTTTTAATGGCGGTTTTGGCGCAGTGGCTTCTTCCTTGCTGAGCAGCCTTTCAGGTTATGTCGATATAGGACTCATTTTACTGTGGATATAGATACTTTTGTACCTGTTTCCTCCAGCATCTTCATAAGGTCCTTTGCTGTTGTTCTGGGATTGATTTGCACTTTTCGCACCAAAGTACGTTCATCTCTAGGAGACAGAACGCGTGTCCTTCCTGAGCGGTATGACGGCTTCGTGGTCCCATGGTGTTTATACTTGCGTACTATTGTTTGTACAGATGAACGTGGTACCTTCAGGCGTTTGGAAATTGCTCCCAAGAATGAACCAGACTTGTGGAGGTCTACACATTTATTTTTCTGAGGTCTTGGCTGATTTCTTTAGATTTTCCCATGATGTCAAGCAAAGAGGCACTGAGTTTGTAGGTAGGCCTTGAAATACATCCACAGGTACACCTGCAATTGACTCAAATGATGTCAATTAGCCTCTCAGAAGCTTCTAAAGCCATGACATCATTTTCTGGAATTTTCCAAGCTGTTTAAAGGCACAGTCAACTTAGTGTATGTAAACTTTAGACCCACTGGAATTGTGATACAGTGAGTTATAAGTGAAATAATCTGTCTGTAAACAATTGTTTGAAAAATTACTTGTGTCATGCACAAAGTAGATGTCCTAACCGACTTGCCAAAACTATAGTTTGTTAACAAGAAATTTGTGGAGTGGTTGAAATACAAGTTTTAATGACTCCAACCTAAGTATATGTAAACTTCCGACTTCAACTGTATGTGCACCACGTCATTGCTCTCTCTCTCGCTCTGCTGTGTGTGCATCTTGCTAGCTGTCACTCAAATGGCGAGGGACTGAAGCTCATTGGCTAGAACTGGAATTGCTACGGGGGTGGCCCACGTGGGGGAAAATGGCACATCACAGCTTCCAGAAAACAGCCGCTTTTAATATAGGGATTTCTTTGCTAACTGATGTAAGACAGTAATTCTGCTCCTAGATTCTACATGTATGAACTACACATTGACACATCCAGCCCAAAGAAGGACGTTTAAAAATATACTTAGTAGTTGCCAAAGTCCCGGAGTATGTCTATAAGTAGTAACTTAGACATGAAAGACAGTTTTGCATTAAAGAGGTGTTAAGTCCACCATTCCTATAAGTGCTGTGCGTAGGCCCGTGTGTGTGTAGACGTGCGTGTGTGTTGGTACATCCAGTGTGTCGGTGCGTACCAGGTTCATGGTGATGACCTCATCGTAGGCCAGTGAGGACTCTCCAGCGATCATCCCGGAGCCCTTCAGGTTCTCCACCCCCAGACCCTCCTCCTTCCCGATGATGTCAGTGATCTTGTACCTTAACAAGGAAAGGCTCAGTCAGACACATCACGCCTCTCTCAGTGGCCCTCATCACTTCATCCTTTTCCTTATTCCACTTCTCCCATTGTGCAAGGGGCTTTTCATGTGTATTCATGCACAGTCCATTGACTCTCTTAATTTGTAGATGTACAGTTTCTCCGCTGGCCTAAGCCAGTGAGCTGGATGTATTATCTGTATTGATTAGGTTGACGGTGAATAATAATATGGCTGAGGGGTAATGCCTGGACTCACCTGGACTCTCCCTCATCCTCTATGTGTTCACAGTGAACAGAATTCAGGGCTGACACCTTCTTGTAGTCCTGAGGGGTCAGGTACAGGTACTTGAAGCCCTGGAGAGAGAAACAAAGACTTTGAATTAGCACACTGCGAGGGGCATACATACTTGGGTAGATTGATTTGATTGATTTATTGGGAAAAAAAGATGCACCGAGTACAACCCAGGGGATTACACGTTAAAGCTAATATCACTTGTTTCCAACGTGGTCCCTAACGGAATACACCCAATACAGACAAAACACAAGAAAACAACAGTAATCCCTACAGTACAAAACAGCATCACAGTAGAACCATCTGCTAACAGAGAACTACACTACTAATCTCCAAATCAAAATAGAGTTTAAATTCTTCAATAGAAGGTCTACGCCCCCATGCTCCCCTTCTGCCAGCTGACCTTGTAGGGGTCTGCCGTGTCCTGCCAGGCTACATGGAACATGTGTCTGATCTCCTCTGCCAGGCCGATGCGGGCACCGCTGTTGGCAGAGATGTAGATGCGAGGGATGCCACTCTCCCTGGACATCTCTGACGCCTGCAGGAACAGCAGGTCCTCCTGCGGGCCAAACGAACCAATCTTGTGTGTGATGTCATTACTGATCAATATGATCTCACGCCCTGCCGGGTACTCTGGGGTCCTGAGGGTCATCCGCCAGGCCACCATGCCAATCTAGAGGGACACACACACAGGTACACATATTCATTTATGTAGTAGAGACATTACTGTTGTATGCATTTTCAAAAAGACAATACCCATGCAATACAATAACCTGGCAAACAGCTACTGAACAATCCTGCCAAAGAAACACAGAGACACCTACAGATCAGAACTGGAACAGCAACTTTATAGGAGTGACTCCTCACCTCGTTCCCTCCTGGTAGACGGTTCATCTGCACCAGCTGTCCCTGTGGGTCCAGGACCAGCTCAGTGAAGGTGAGCAGCTCAGAGGGCAGAGGGCATTTGGGCAGGTGGGCGAAGGCTTTGGTGGACTGCCACAGCTTCTTTAGAGCCTGGAGGAAAGAGGAGCCAGGTAGACGAGGGACTGCTGCTCACTCTTAGTATAACAAACTTACTGGAAAGTGATAACATGCAGGGTTGAAGTCAATTCCATTTAAATTCAGGGGAGACGTTTTAATTAATCAAATTTGACATTTCCCATTATTTTACTATGTGAGATCTTCATTTCATGCATTAGATTTCAATTAACTTCCTGAACTGACCGAGTTTAAATGCAATTGACCCCAAACATGATAGTATGTTTTTATGTACACCATCAACGGAGACCACTGTGGGCCGTTGTGTCACGGTCTGTACCTGTCTGACCATCTCAGGGAAGTCATAGACGTAGGTGGTTCCCAGGGACTGGGCCTGGAAGCGTTTGGACTGCAGCAGGTCCTTGGTCACATAGGGGGTGTTGATGAGCATGCCATGTAGAGGACCCTGCTTGTCCCCATATGCCTGGAACATGATCTGGAGGAGAGAAGACACAGAGTCACTCACCACACACAGATACTAGCTGCCCTTTGCAACACACACATCTACAAAAACAACACAGAACACAGTACCCAATATGTAATGTAATGAGGACAGACATCAGACATGGAGCATATTCCAAGATAAACATGAAACGGTGAGAATGGTGTTCAGAGCTGTGGATTCAGTTACAGTGCCTTGTAAAAGTATTCAGCCCCCTTAAGTGTTTTTCCTATTTTGTTGCACTACAACCTGTAATTTATATGGATTTTTATTTGGATTTCATGTAATGGACATAAACAAAATAGTCCAAATTGGTGAAGTGAAATGAAAAAAACTACTTGTTTCAAAAAATTATAAAAAATTAATAACGGAAAAGTGATGCGTGCGTATGTATTCACCCCCTTTGCTATGAAGCCCCTAAATAAGATCTGGTGCAACCAATTACCTTCAGAAGTCACATAATTAGTTAAATAAAGTCCACCTGTGTGCAATCTAAGTGTCACATGATCTGTCACATGCTCTCAGTATATATACACACATCTGTTCTGAAAGGCCCAAGAGTCTGCAACACCATTAAGCAAGTGGCACCATGAAGACCAAGGAGCTCTCCAAACAGGTCAGGGACAAAGTTGTGGAGAAGTACAGATCAGGGTTGGGTTATAAAAAAATATCAGAAACTTTGAACATCCCACCGAGCACCATTAAATCCATTATTAGAAAATGGAAAGAATATGGCACCACAACAAACCTGCTAAGAGAGGGCCGCCCACCAAAACTCACAGACCAGGCAAGGAGGGCATTAATCAGAGAGGCAACAAAGAGACCAAAGATAACCCTGAAACCTGTTTCAGTCTTCCAGAGATTTGAGACTGGGACAGAGGTTCACATTCCAGCAGGACAATGACCCTTAGCATACTGCTAAAGCAACACTCGGGTGGTTTAAGGGGAAACATTTAAATGTCTTGGAATGGCCTAGTCAAAGCCCAGACCTCAATCCAATTGAGAATCTGAGGTATGACTTAAAGATTGCTGTACACCAGCGGAACCCATCCAACTTGAAGGAGCTGGAGCAGTTTTGCCTTGAAGAATGGGCAGAAATCCCAGTGGATAGATGTGTCAAGCTTATAGAGACATACCCCAAGAGACTTGCAGCTGTAATTGCTGCAAAAGGTGGCTCTACAAAGTATGCACGCTCAATAATTGTTTTTTTTCTTATTTCTTGTTTGTTTCACAAAAAAATAATATTTTGCATCTTCAAAGTGGTAGGCATGTTGTGTAAATCAAAATGATACAACCCCCCCAAAAATCCATTTTAATTCCAGGTTGTAAGGTAACAAAAATAGGAAAAATGCCAAGGGGGGGTGAATACTTTCGCAAGCCACTGTATATCTACATCTGCAATAGGAGACCATGTTTTTTAACATCCCAATCAGCTGTGCACATCGCATATCTGTCTGATTAGGTCCTTTGACCAGACCTGGCAACCTGAGCGGTCATTTCACATTAGAGACAGGAGCATATCGACTCCTCAGAATGAGAACACAATAGAAGTCATTTTGGAAGAAAAGAGGAGTGCATCTAACACATCTGGCTATTGAGACATGTTAGGTCCATGAGAACAAGGTAAGAATAGGTCTGATGTCACCTGTGCTTAAGTGTTAATGAATAAGGCTGAGCACAATGCACCGGATCCTCACTCAACTCAGCGCCATCTACCACCTCCAAAATAGAACCCAGATTGAACTCCTCTTTCAGAGTCAATGTCATAAAACAAATAAAGGCACCTGCCCAGAAAACAAATGGGAAGCGTTACATTTCATTATTTCTCACTCAACTATGGTTCACACACTGTAGTAGTGGGGGCATCATTTTTCTTAACCACTCTAAGCTGCTGCATATGCTCTCTGCCAATGACTGTTTGATTTATGGGTCATTTCCCCTGGTATTGCAATGGAATGGGATGACATATAGATGACTCTAACTTACCTGTTCTCCTATATAAAATAAAAATATAATGATCACTGTTAGTCTTGTCCAACAGGCTAGAGGCTGGCCAGACCACTTATAGAACCCTCAGCTCCACTTTACACAGTAGACTGACTGATCCACAGTTGGCATGTCATTTATTTCTTAACTAAACTTGAAAATACTTGAGCAAGAACCAAGAGTGGCCCATTAAGGTGCATTCTGGGAGCTGAAGATTCTATATGAAGCTGCTTCCCCTGCCTGTGATTGGATGGGAGTGTCGGGCGTGAGGGATGAGTGACGTGCGAGTGCCCCACCTGTCGATCTTTGGGCCCCAATTGTCCCGTACGGGAGTCAGTGACCTCCTTGTACAGGCTGATGTCCAGGTAGTAGCCTGACTCGTTGGTGAGGAAAAGGCGGATGGGGATCTGTTTGCCTGTGGGCGTCAGCCGGATGTTGATCTTTAGCTCAGCCTGGAGGACCCGGAGCTTCCACAGCCTACTGCCGTAACGCATCACCATGGAGCGCACTGACTCCTCAATCTGAACATGGTTACATAGAGAGAAGTTCGTAATAAACAATACAATACCAAAACACATCACTAAATGTACAGTGTACAAACATGTACAAACAATGTACATGTGTGAACACAGTGTATGTACAGGTCTTGGGTGTGCTGCCACTGACCTTGGAGGGGTCCATGATGACGGTGGGGACAAAGTTGAGGAAGATGTGGTTGCAGTCGGTGCGTACGGTGGTGTTGTTGAAGGCCACCTCCAGCTCGTCCATGGCCTCCAACAGCAGACGCTCTGCCTCGTTGTGGAGGTACTCAAAAGACGCCTCCTGGAGATAAGACACAGGACAGGAGCAGAGGTCAGAGGGGGGTGTAACAATCAAAACACACACACAAAGTGGCATGTAAGCATTGTGTCATTATTGCTCTCACCTTGGTGACCAGGTCTGAGTGACGGATGATGGCCCGGACAAAGAAGCGGTAGTCTGTGACCTCTGTGCCCACCTCCACGCGGGCAGCGCCTAGATATAGGTGCATCTTGTGGTTGGCACAGGGGATGGCAGTCAGGGCAAAGTTACGCATGCGGTTCAGCTCCAGCTGGAAGGCCAGCGCAGGCTCCAAGTGACGGTAGATCCTGTCCTCCTCAAACTGGAGACGCAGGGGGACAGTCAGTTACACAGCAAGGCAGTCACACAAGAAGACACAGTCACAGACAGCAGGACACAGCCATCCACAGCAAGATACTGTCACACCAACCAATTGAGGGTTCAAGGGATGGGAATGATCTTTCCTCAAGGCCTAGAAATGACTTTACCAGTTAGGCTGCCCTACCATCATCCCCAATATTAATAGGGGCAGAAGAAGGGGAAATTGGCTGTTTCAGGAGCATTGGGTTTGTATAAGAGTAGAGGGTGCCCGCCAGCCATACACTGCATTAAGTAAATGAAATCAAAAGGCAATCTCAGCCTGCTAATGGGTGTAATTTCTCTTAAATGGGGACATCATTAAATAGTTTGTTACGGTAATGAGTTTTGGTGGTGCCATTGTAGTGAGACTATCAGGGGCTTAGGCAGGGGATGAGCCATCATTGATCATGATGGAGAGCCTTTCAGTGCCAACGAAGGGATGAGCAAGGACAGCAGGAAGGTACTTCTGCAACCATCTCATTCAAATTGCCTCACCTCAATTGTAGCCATCATGTGAAATTGACACTTGCCTAGTTGAAACTGGCTTAGCTCTTCCACTGTAACTCTAGTCTACACATTGAGAAACGTGGCGATTTGGGCTCATCTTTCATCTCAGTATTATATTCAGTCTGTGTGTTTGCACTTCAAATATGAATCCCCTTATATTTTTGGGATGGATTCAACCCATTTGTTGACCACTACCACTGAGCAGACTATTCCCAAATTATTTTATGGTAGCCCATAAAGCCAGTGTTCATATTGATAGACAGTGTGAAGACACTCACCTTGTCTCTGGACCGGAAGGTGAAGAACTTGGGGAACTCTCTCTGTGTGAGAGACAGACAGGTGAGGAGAGAGTACAGTTACACAAACAGATTCACATGTTGTGAAGAACACGCGTTGTCAACCTACCAGTTCTACTGGTTAATACAGGCTAAGAATGAGAGTTAGGGCTTTGAGTCCAGGAATTCAAGGATCCCTGCTATGCTGCAACTAAGGGTGTTTTCACATATAGTCCTCTTTAGTGTTTTCACACTTGGTCCCTTTCAGCCAATTTTTGTGAACTCAGTGTGGTTTGCTTAATTTTTTGTCCAGTGGGAACAATCCAATGGAACTCTGACCCCTCGAAAGAGCCCCCGAAGTGAACCGAACTGAGACCATCGAGAGGTGGTCTGAGTTCGGTTCGCTTGAAATCCTTGGTCCAGTTCCCTTTTTTAGGGTTCGCTTGTCATTATTCCCACACCACACACTAGACTACCGCAGCACCGTTTCCCCTGCCATAACCCTTCACACTAGACTACCACAACACCGTTTCCCCTGCCATAACCCCTCACACTAGACTACCGCAGCACCGTTTCCCCTGCCATAACCCCTCACACTAGACTACCACAACACCGTTTCCCCTGCCATAACCCCTCACACTAGACTACCGCAGCACCGTTTCCCCTGCCAAAACCCCTCAAACTAGACTACCGCAGCACCGTTTCCCCTGCCAAAACCCCTCACACTAGACTACCGCAGCACCGTTTCCCCTGCCATAACCCCTCACACTAGACTACCACAACACCGTTTCCCCTGCCATAACCCCTCACACTAGACTACCACAGCACCGTTTCCCCTGCCATAACCCCTCACATTGGTGCCACAAAAGAGAGAAGATGATGCTGTGCAGGTTCGCAGAAAAAAAAACCTGCTGTTTTTTTTTTGGATATTGATTAGCGATTGTTAAGGATGCACAGAAATTCCAAAATCTGTGGAGTTTTTAGTTCAGACAATTTTTTTGCAATATGTGATCTATAGGCTAAGAGAGCTTCATAAGCTGTTTATTCACTTGTGGGGTTTGAATAGTGTGAGAACATATTTGGTGAGAATCACAACATAGGGTACAAAATCAATTATAGTTCTTAAAGGGGCAGTAGCCTACATTGGGTGTACAATTGTCAATTAGAGCATTATTTAATCTGCAGTTATTCTTCTGCTATTTATTCTGTTACCAATAATATTTACATGTTAATAGTATCTTCTGATTAAAAGTATTATGTCTCATCTTTTAACTAAATGCAGCTAAAAGCTTCCAGAATTTGCTTCCAAAATGTAAGTAGGTATATCTAGCTGTCTGATAACACGTTCTGATGGAATGGTTTTTCCTGCACATTGTAAAAACCCAGAGTGCATTGAGTGAATGTTGGAAAAAGATCTTTGTTCCTTTCTAAACGTAGCAATGTGAATGCAAAGAGGGCTCGGACCACAAAACAGGTAAAATGAACTGGCAAAAGAGTTGAGTCCTCATTCAAAGGCAAGGGCAGTGTAAATACAAAGATAACATTTATTTTGCTGTTTTTTTTTTACCCCAGAGTTCACTTTAAAGAGGAATGAGATCGGTTATTTTCAAGAGGACTATATGTGAAAACAC
This sequence comes from Coregonus clupeaformis, assembly GCF_020615455.1. NCBI lineage: Eukaryota > Metazoa > Chordata > Actinopteri > Salmoniformes > Salmonidae > Coregonus > Coregonus clupeaformis. Next base: position 32,004,343 of record NC_059200.1, read on the forward strand.
CCTCACTCTCCGTTCGGTTCGCGTCAGGGGGCTCTTTTGAGGGGTCTGAGTTCCTTTGGATTGTACACACCACAAAAAATTAAGTGAACCGCACTGAGTAAAAAAAAAAAACATGTCTGAAAGGGACCAAGTTTGAAAACACCCTAAAGTTACAGAACCATCTAGACTAAAAATAGACATGACATCTAGAGAACCCAATGACTGCAGGTGAAAATGACAGTGACATTCTAACAAGAGTAAGCAGGTACATTTCCTTCTAAGGTTCTACATTTCTCCCTTAATGAGCTGTGATGAGCGCTATCATGTGAATTGCTGTGAGCTTGAAGAGGAACACTATGGCATCAGTCTTTGATCAGCCACAGCCTGTTTAACATTCAACAGCCCTGATCTCGTCCTATTTGGCCTGGTGTCCGAGGGTGAAATTACAGTTTATCTTCCCAAAACGTCCTTTTTACATAATGACAGGGAGCAGTCACATCTGAACTAATGAATAAAACATTATCTTTCCAACAGGGAGTGATTTGTATTTCTGAATGCTCAAGCTAGAAGCCTGGTTGGCAGGTTTGGCTTTGGTGATCGTACCCCACTTGGCCAAACAATACTGGCCTAATTGCAAACACACTCATCAACTCAATGTGTACATGATGACAAGAGAGCTGTCAGAGAGCTGTGTTCTAGTATGCCCACTACAAGCCTGTATACAGGACTGACTTGACAACAACACAATGATGTTAGTACATCACATCCCCTATTCTCTCTATAACAGAGAATACAGGATTTAATATGTGTGAATACACTGGTCAGTGTAGTCTGTGAAGAGGGTAGGCTATTCAGAGGAACTGAGTATGTGTCTCCTGTATGAGACACAAACCCACATAATGAGGAGGGTCACACCAACGGCAGGGATTAGCTCTCATCAGCACCCGTTCTTCTCTTAAAGGGTTTCCACTAGAGAACACAGACACAAAGTCAGATTCCACAGCTACAAGGTCCAAATTGGCTACACAAATTTGCTTTTTGGTCTTAATTTAAAGTTAGGGTTAGGCATAAGGTTAGCAGTGAGGTTAAGGTTAGGTTTAAAATCAGATTTTAACAAGAGAAAATGTAGAAATGGGCGGGGTTTAGCCATTATTATGACTTTGTGGCTGTTTTAACTAGTGACGACCGAGTCAAAGGCCTGCAGTCACGGTGCGGGGAGAGAGAAGGGAACCTGGCATTTACCCACATTTCTTTAGTCTCAAATGCTGTCATTATCTCCCTGAATCCATCTAAAAGCTACTTGGAGTGCTTAAGGGAGAGTTGACGATACAGGAAGACAAACTGTACTGTTCCACAGTCATCATCCACATCCTCCCAGTCTACTCACATGAAACCTCTGGTCCACCTCATAGTTGACTGCCTTCCTGAAATCCTGTCAGCACAAACCCCACAGCAAAGGCAAGACATGGATACAGAGAGGGAAAAAAAAAGATAGAAGAGATCGAGAGCAAACAAAACAGCCAAATTTGAGATACAAATTAGTCAAATTACAGGCCATTCCAAATTAAACGTGTGACTCTCTCGTGCCGTCTGGATGTCTGTAGATTCAACCAGTATCATTGTGATTAAGATAAGATAGATTGATGGTGATTGGAAAATAGTTGCTTAGAAAACTGAGGGTAGAGTTGGGGAGTGGGAATCTTAGTCCTCACCTTCTGAGCTACCAGGAAGGTTAGCCTGCGGATGCCATGTTCAAACAGCAGGGATTTCTGGGGGATGAAGAAACAGGAAGAGAATGTGTGAGCGACCGGGAGGCAGGTAGCCTAGTGGTTAAGATCATTGGGCCAGTAACCGAAAGGTCGCTGGTTCGAATCCCCGAGCCGACTAGGTAATATATTTGTATGTGCCCTTGAGCAAGGCACTTAACCCTAATTGCTCCTGTAAATCGTTCTGGATAAGAGTGTCTGCTAAATGACTAAAATGTAAACGTGTCCAGTTGTACTTCCTGAAAAGCTCATCTGACCTCTGACTGGGTGAACTCCCGGAACATGGCAGCCAGGCCGTCGTCATCGATGTCACTGTCAGTCTTAATGGCCACATTGAGGATGTGAACAGGCTCATCTTGGATACTCTGCGTCACAAACACATGCAGACAAACATCAGTCATACAATTCAGAGAGAAAGTACAGTCACAACCAATCTTATTGGCACCCTTGATATTTGGCGCGTTCCTCTGCCTAGGCACTGCTGACACCTGCCAGATCTTACAATGCCTTGATAGGTATTTTATGTATCAGCTAACCACATCATATGTTATAGCAATCCGTCAGTCGATGACACAGTCGATGACATGGCATGCAACCAATGGTTGATGCATGCAACGCCTGAGCAGGGGGACGCGACCAAAGATAAACAAAAAATATGATATAAAATAAACAATACAAATATTGCGCTATATTGTATGTGCATTTTTTTGGGGGGAAATTATATTATTTTATACTAATACAATTGCTCCGACAAAGAGATTTTGTTTAACAAGTAATACTTTTTTTCTCTAAAAAAGACAGGGGTCAACATTTTTGGGACTGAGACTTTCTAAAATGTTTTATGAGATTGGAGAACACATTGGGAGGGATCTTAGGCCATTCCTCCATACAGAATCTTTCCAGATCCTTGATATCCTTAGTCTGCGCTTATGGACTGCCCTCTTCAATTCAAACCACAGGTTTTCAATGGGGTTCAAGTCCTGAGACTGAGATTTCTTTGTGGATTCTGAATGGAGAAATGATCTAAGTCAGATCCCTCCCAGTGTGATCTCATAAAACATTTGAGAAAAAGGCTCAGTCCCATTATCCTCGCAAGGGGAGGGTGCCGGAGTATTGAAAACAGGGGTGGCAATAATTTTGACCCCTATCTTTTTGAAAAAAAAATAAGATTACTTGTTAAACAAAATATTTTTCTCTGAGCAATTGTATGAATATAAAATAGTTTTACTCCAAATTTTTGCATCCAATATAACTCAGTATTTGTACTATTTATTTTATACAGTCTTTTTGCGCATCTTTATCAAGGGTGCCAATAATTTCAGTTGTGAATATTGCGACTAAGTGAAGAATAGCAAGGTCATTCTACTTTGTAGCATTAAACAAAGGGCTCTCTCAGTCACAATACTCTCTAGTGTTGCAATACACCTCAGAATCAGTACTAGCAGACAGTTCTGACCTTGATGTCTTCCTCTCCATAGAGCACAGGGTTCCCTCCCTCTGGGAAGGTAGGGCTGTGAGGAGGAGAGTCAGAGAAGCAGCTCATCACGTCTTTAATGTTCCTGAGGGAGAGGAAAGGACCACGGTTAGACACCACACACACTTAAGGTAATATCTCAGTATTACAGCTCCAATTCAATAACGCCATTTCCCAACGTGGGATAATAACAACATTATAATGTAATGATTTTGATAAGGTCAAAGAGCCCAGCCCTCACCTGGTGAACTCCTGGAAGGAGCGGAAGGAGACCATGGCTCCCATGCGCTGGCAGGGTGGGGTGAAGGAGGTGTCCAGGAGGACGTCACTCACGCTGCCCACGTGCACCATGCCGTAGTGGTTCAGGTTGGACGAGAACGTCATCCTGGGATCACAACACAGACAGCCGTTTGACCAGGGTCCTGCAGCAAACACATTCACTAACCCAGAGCAGGGATCAGGGAAGAGCCCATTTATGGCCCAAAGAGAGTCACCTTAAAGAGCCCCTCACCAGCCAGTTCTATCACACAGCAGTATTTATTATCTCTGTGATAAGCTGCTGGGACAGAAGGAACATTGTGACTCCTCATTCACTTCCATTCTAACACTAATATAGCACAGTGTTCTCACAGAGAACAGTGAATGAGGATCTGACTATAAGAACCATATATGCCTCTTCTAGATCTGGATGTAATACTCATGGAACAACACAGCAGCAGTGTTCAAATGCTAAGAGGTAGATTAAGTGAAAGAAGAGCACATCTGTATAAATGTTAGTGGACATGGAAGCATAGTAGATTATCCCTCAGCCAAACATAGTAGAAAGACCTCAAATTCTTCTAGGTGTTTTTAGTATTCAGAGGTCCTTCCCTCCCCTCCACACAGAGGCCAAGTCCCCTTTTAGCGAGGTTAGGCCCAGAAGTTAGCTCACAGAATGATATGATATATACATGTAGCTCAGCTGGTAGAGCACGGCGCTTGTAACGCCAAGGTAGTGGGTTCGATCCCCGGGACCACCCATACACAAAAATGTATGCACGCATGACTAAGTCGCTTTGGATAAAAGCGTCTGCTAAATGGCATATTATTATTATTATTATTATTATATAGCCTAGAGGCTGCTATTGGGCCCAACCTGTCCAAAGAGTCATCCGTATCTGGAGGTTTATTCTCCTCCGTTTTAGCATCATCCTTTGTTTTATCATCCTGTGCTTTAGTGTCCTGTATTTTACTGTCCACAGACACAGGCTTAAGAAGATGCAGGGGCAGGGCAGCCAGTTTCCTGAGAGGACAGGACAGCAGCAGGAAGCACATTCAGAACATAGCTAGCACAACGCGAAACAGGACATCTGATCTCACTCAGCAATATTTGATAACATTCTGTTACAGAATATTACACAGTTAATGTACATGTAGCCTACAACATCTTTTGACTCCCCATTTCACCGGAACAAGATCCATGCTTTGTATACAGACAATATAGCATACAGTACATACACACCTACAATACAACCCACAGAAATAGACAGACAGAGACTCTTTGTCTTCCCAGTATGCTGCATTATGCCATGCTGTTGCCATTGACTTCATAAACGACCCATGATCAACCAGATTCAGCTCCAATTGTAAAAATCTGATACATTTTTGGGATAATTTGTAACACAGAACAAGCAGTATAGCCAAACATTTAAATAATGCCAAACGTTATCTTGTCTTGCCACAAGATGCACTAATATATGTATATGTATGTGTGTGTGTGTGTATATATATATATATATATATATATATATATATATATATATATATATACACACACACATACACACATGTACACACACACTGCTCAAAAAAATTAAGGGAACACTAAAATAACACATCCTAGATCTGAATGAATGAAATAATCTTATTAAATACTTTTTTCTTTACATAGTTGAATGTGCTGACAACAAAATCACACAAAAATTATCAATGGAAATCAGATTTATCAACCCATGGAGGTCTGGATTTGAAGTCACCCTCAAAATTAAAGTGGAAAACCACACTACAGGCTGATCCAACTTTGATGTAATGTCCTTAAAACAAGTCAAAATTAGGCTCAGTAGTGTGTGTGGCCTCCACGTGCCTGTATGACCTCCCTACAACGCCTGGGCATGCTCCTGATGAGGTGGCGGATGGTCTCCTGAGGGATCTCCTCCCAGACCTGGACTAAAGCATCCGCCAACTCCTGGACAGTCTGTGGTGCAACGTGGCGTTGGTGGATGGAGCGAGACATGATGTCCCAGATGTGCTCAATTGGATTCAGGTCTGGGGAACGGGCGGGCCAGTCCACAGCATCAATGCCTTCCTCTTGCAGGAACTGCTGACACACTCCAGCCACATGAGGTCTAGCATTGTCTTGCATTAGGAGGAACCCAGGGCCAACCGCACCAGCATATGGTCTCACAAGGGGTCTGAGGATCTCATCTCGGTACCTAATGGCAGTCAGGCTACCTCTGGCGAGCACATGGAGGGCTGTGCGGCCCCCCAAAGAAATGCCACCCCACACCATGACTGACCCACCGCCAAACCGGTCATGCTGGAGGATGTTGCAGGCAGCAGAACGTTCTCCATGGCGTCTCCAGACTCTGTCACGTGCTCAGTGTGAACCTGCTTTCATCTGTGAAGAGCACAGGGCGCCAGTGGCGAATTTGCCAATCTTGGTGTTCTCTGGCAAATGCCAAACGTCCTGCACGGTGTTGGGCTGTAAGCACAACCCCCACCTGTGGACGTCGGGCCCTCATACCACCCTCATGGAGTCTGTTTCTGACCGTTTGAGCAGACACATGCACATTTGTGGCCTGCTGGAGGTCATTTTGCAGGGGTCTGGCAGTGCTCCTCCTGCTCCTCCTTGCACAAAGGCGGAGGTAGCAGTCCTGCTGCTGGGTTGTTGCCCTCCTACGGCCTCCTCCACGTCTCCTGATGTACTGGCCTGTCTCCTGGTAGCGCCTCCATGCTCTGGACACTACGCTGACAGACACAGAAAACCGTCTTGCCACAGCTCGCATTGATGTGCCATCCTGGATGAGCTGCACTACCTGAGCCACTTGTGTGGATTGTAGACTCCGTTTCATGCTACCACTAGAGTGAAAGCACCGCCAGCATTCAAAAGTGACCAAAACATCAGCCAGGAAGCATAGGAACTGAGAAGTGGTCTGTGGTCACCACCTGCAAAACCAGTCCTTTATTGGGGGTGTCTTGCTAATTGCCTATAATTTCCACCTGTTGTCTATTCCATTTGCACAACAGCATGTGACATTTATTGTCAATCAGTGTTGCTTCCTAAGTGGACAGTTTGATATCACAGAAGTGTGATTGACTTGGAGTTACATTGTGTTGTTTAAGTGTTCCCTTTATTTTTTTGAGCAGTATATATATATATATATCACATATATATATATACACACACACACACACACATATATACAGTATCTCACAAAAGTGAGTACACCCCTCACATTTTTTTAAATATTTGAGTATATCTTTTCATGTGACAACACAGAAGAAATTACACTTTGCTACAATGTAAAGTAGTGAGTGTACAGCTTGTATAACAGTGTACATTTGCTGTCCCCTCAAAATAACTCACACAGCCATTAATGTCTAAACCGCTGGCAATGCTTTCCAACAGTCTTGAAGAACGTTCTTGACATTTTACGGATTGACTGACCATGTCTTAAAGTAATGATGGACTGTCGTTTCTCTTTTCTTATTTGAGCTGTTATTGCCATAATATGGACATTGGTCTTTTACCAAATAGGGCTATCTTCTGTATACCACCCCTACTTTATCACAGCACAACTGATTGGCTCAAACACATTAAGAAGTAAAGAAGTTCCACAAATTCACTTTTAACAAGGCACACCTGTTAATTGAAATGCATTCCAGGTGACTACCTCATGAAGCTGGTTGAGAGAATGCCAAGAGTGTACAAAGCTGTCATCGAGGCAAAGGGTGGCTACTTTGAAGAATCTCAAATATAAAATATATTTTGATTTGTTTAACACTTTGTTGGTACAACATGATTCAATGTGTTTTTTCATAGTTTATGTCTTCACTATTATTTTACAATGTAGTAAAAATAAAGAAAAACCCTGGAATGAGTAGGTGTGTCCAAACTTTTGACTGGTACTGATATATATATATATATATATATATATATATATATATATATATATATATATATATATATATATATATATATATATATATATATATATATATATATGAGAGAGAGAGAAAAAATAAAACGCAACATGCATCAACTTCAAAGACTTTACTAAGTTACAGTTCATACAAGGATGTAAACAAATTTGTGCACAAAATTGGAGAGAAATAAGCTTTTTGTGTGTATGGGAAATATCAGTGCTCTTTTATTTCTGCTCATGAAACATGGGAGCAACACTTTACATGTTGCATTTATATTTTTGTTTAGTGTAGATCGTGAAATTACAATTTGATTAAATTCTAAATGTTGCAGGCATTACGGCTTTTAGCCACATTTCTCTGCAGATGATTGTTTGACCATGCTGCTTTCTAGTCTAGAGCTTCTACAGGTCTACCAGATGAGGCTGGTGGGAGGAGCTATAGAGGACGGGCTCATTGTAATAGCTGGAATATAATAAATGGAACGGAGTCAAACGTGGTTTCCATATGTTTGATACTGTTCCACTGTTTCAATTCCAGCCATTACAATGAGCCCGCCCTCCTACAGCTCCTCCCATCAGCCTCCACTAAGTTCTACATATTGGTTGCAATAAGAAGAATGTGTACTATACCTGTTTAGAGTTGGGATGTTCCCTCTGCAATCAAACAACACTGATTGGTTAGTTAGGCAGGCAGGCATCAGTAGGAGGATGCAGTCAGGGCTCAGAGAAGTGTGTGTGAATCATACAAGTGTGAGACTACGTGTTATGGATTTGGTTAGCGTGTCATATGGTACATTTTGAACATGGTGTTACCCCTGACAACCTAACATATTATAACAATCTTTATCATAAGGTAGGCCTTATTGTTGACTTCTCAAGGGCTTCATGAACTAACAATGTATTACAAGTGACAGCACATGGGCTGGATGTTCAGCGGTGTCAGAGCCTGTCCCTTTTATAACAAGACATCAATGTGACACCCTAGGGCACTGTCATACATCAAATATATTGTCTCATAAACACACACATTGCACTCTACAACTGATCCTCCAGAAATGCAACAATAGTCCTAAGCCTCCCTAGAGGCCTATTCTTTGGTCAGAGAGTATTGGTTCATTCCTGAGGTGGGAGACATGCATGTATGCAGCTAGCTTAGTTCCAATGAGGAAGCCAATCATGGTTGGTTAATGCAAATGGCTTAAACATTTAAAAAAAGGTTAAACCAGGTGCATGCAACAATCTGAGCACAGCAGTCAATGAGAGATGGTTACAGCATCTCATGTCTGAGGGATCAACACACTGGATCAAACAGTTATATATCAGCCATATCAAATTGTACATGGGCACAGCAGCAAGAAGCAAAGAGATCATCATCCACAACATTACACACAGAACATGGGTATGTATCTGGGATCCATAACAGGCAGTCGACACAAACGTCGAAAATGTACAGTACAAGTCCTGAGTCTCTCTGGTTGTGTGTCACTGAAATAGATGTGAGACATATCTTCAGAAAGTTTAAACAATCTTGCAGTCATCCAGTGGACAGACTGGAGAGATCAACAAAAGTGGGACTCTTATGCTGACAGGAGACTAGTTACAGTTTCCACTCACACATTCTTTGTAAACCAGAGAAAGTATTTGAGCTCTCACAAAATACTTGCTTTTGCACATGAGGAGCGTTTTTCAGGGGTTGAACACAGTGGAATGTGGGTAAAAGAAGCAAGGCACCATAGATGAGAACTGGACCCTTCTGGAGATGGTGAAAGACAGTACTCTCCTTATACAGACTCTGGTCTCTTTTAGTGCTCATCTCCCATATAGAACCACCTCCCATATACAGTGCATTCGGAAAGTATTCAGACCCCTTCACTATTTCCACATTTTGTTACGTTACAGCCTTATTCCAAAATTGATTAAATTGTTTTTCCCCCCCCCTCAATCTACACACAATACCCCATAATGACAAAGCAAAAACAGGTTTAGACATTTTTGAAAATGTATTAAAAATACAAAACTGAAATATCACATTTACATAAGTATTCAGACCCTTTACTCAGTACTTTGTTGAAGCACCTTTAGCAGCGATTACAGCTTTGAGTCTTCTTGGGTATGACGCTACAAGCATGGCACACTTGTATTTGGGGAGTTTCTCACATTCTTCTCTGCAGATCCTCTCAAACTCTGTCAGGTTGGATGGGGAGCGTCGCTGCACAACTATTTTCAGGTCTCTCCAGAGATGTTTGATCAGGTTCAAGTCCGGGCTCTGGCTGGGCCACTCAAGGACATTCAGAGACTTGTCCCGAAGCCACTCCTGCGTTGTCTTGGCTGTGTGCTTACGGTCGTTGTCCTGTTGGAAGGTGAACCGTCGCCCCAGTCCGAGGTCCTGAGAGCTCTGGAGCAGGTTTTCATCAAGGATCTCTGTACTTTGCTCCGTTTATCTTTCCCTCGATCATGACTAGTCTCCCAGTCCCTGCCTCTGAAAAACATCCCCACAGCATAATGCTGCCAACACGCTTCACCATAGTGATGGTGCCAGGTTTCCTCCAGACTTGACGCTTGGCATTCAGGCCAAAGAGTTCAATCTTGGTTTCATCAGACCAGAAAATCTTGTTTCTCATGGTCTGAGAGTCCTTTAGGTGCCTTTTGGCAAACTCCAAGCGGGCTGTCATGTGCCTTTTACTGAGGAGTGGCTTCCGTCTGGCCACGCTACCATAAAGGCCTGATTGGTGGAGTGCTGCAGAAATGGTTGTCCTTCTGGAAGGTACTCCTATCTCCACAGAGAAACTCCAGAGCGCTGTCAGAGTGACCATCGGGTTCTTGGTCACCTCCCTGACCAAGGCCCTTCTCCCCCGATTGCTCAATTTGGCCGGGCGGCCAGCTCTAGGAAGAGTCTTGGTGGTTCCAAACTTCTTCAATTTAAGAATGATGGAGGCCACTGTGTTCTTGGGGACCTTCAGTGCTGCAGACATTTTTGGGGTCACTTCCCCAGATCTGTGCCTCAACACAATCCTGTCTTGGAGTTCTACGGACAATTCCTTCGACCTCATGGCTTGGTTTTTGCTCTGACATGCACTGTCAACTGTGGGATCTTATATAGACAGGTGTGTGCCTTTCCAAATCATGTCCAATCAATTGAATTTACCCCAGGTGGACTCCAATCAAGTTGTAGAAACATCTCAAGGATGATCAATGGAAACAGCATGCACCGGAGCTCAATTTCAAGTCTCATACCAAAGGGTCTGAATACCTATGTAAATAAAGGCATTTCTGTTTTTAATTTACATTTGCAAAAATGTCTAAAAACCTGTTTTCACTTTGTCATTATGGGGTAGTGTGTAGATTGATGAGGAAAACAATTAATTTAATCCATTTTAGAAAAAGGCTGTAATGTAACAAAATGTGGAAAAAGTGAAGGGGTCTGAATACTTTTCGAATGCACTGTAGAACCACCTCCCATATAGAACCACGTCCCATATAGAACCATCTGGTGTGTGTGTGTGTACCTGTTGGGGTGGGAGGTAGGCAGCATGAACTGGAACTCTACGATGCAGGTGTTGTCCTTCAGCTGTCTGTGCTGGACGCTGTTGAGCTCGTAGGCGATGTAGGCTCTACGTACATACACCTGGGATGGGGAACACAGACACAAGAGAGTTAAGACAGTAGAGATCTGGCTACAGTGGAGGATCGTTACCTTTAATCCCCTGAAATGTCACTCTTAGTTCAGTGGCAAATACAGTTAAATTCCCTGGGCAACCAGCTATGGTGGCTTTGAATCCAAAAACCACGGTCTGCTTCCTCTCACCTCCAGAGCAGCCATCCGGACCACCTGGTTACTGTGGTAGAAGAAGTTGGGCAGCACATCAAAGATGGACGTCTCGGACAGGATCAGTTTCTACAAAGAACGAGAGAGAATTCAGAATCTTGAAAATGCTGTGAAAAAGTAACAAGGATCCTCAATCCACTGCCTTCAGCAATGTCAATAAAAAGTCAACAACGGCCATTGTCCCTACCTGCAGGTTCTCAATGCAGAACTGGTGTCCGTACATGTCGATGGCAGAGAGGAAGATGGACTCCACCTGGTTGTGGCGGAGCTCGTAGGAGGGGAGGTGGGAGGCGATCAGCACCTGAGGAGGGGGAAACAGAGGGGAGTGAGAAGATGACAACTCTTACCCTGATCAATCACAAAAACAGGAAGACCCCCTTCAGAGACAGGAAGTGATGAGTGCTGACCTGGCGGGCGCGCAGTGCCACCTTGGCGTTGGTGGTCTTGCTGAGCTGGGTGAGCTCTGTCAGAATGGCCATCAGCTCGTCAGTCAGGGTGGGGTCACGACCACACAGCTGGTCCTACAACACACACACAACTCTGGTCTTAAACAGACAGGACAACACACACAGTCAACTCTGTGTCTCACAAACACACTTATGAATTAATCATGACCAATATATTCATAAAGAGGGAAGGACTTACAATGAGCATGGTGACCAGGAGGTTCTTCTTGGTGACCTGGGCGTGCGAGAAGATGTAGTTTAACACGTTGGCCATGTCTCCCTTGTTCTCCTCACGCAGTGTGAACACACACTTGTCGTAGTGTCCTGGAATCACACACACACACACAGTATACAGGATGCAGAGGAAAAGGAAAATCAAACGGAACTCAAAGTAAGGCGCAAATGAAATGTGTGTTGTCTAACAGTGCCCTCACGTGGACAAATAGAGCAACTGCAGTCCTGAGAGAAGACCTTTGCATCCTATTTATAAATCAAAGACCTACAAGACTAAAAAGCAAAGGCTAATCCTTTCCTTTTCCTCTATACCAACCCAGGAACACTCATTGCTTAACATAGCCTGTTAATGTTCGCAGTAGAGTGTAATGTTCCTCACCATTCTGGAACTGGACCTCTACTTTAAGGTACTGTCTGAGCAGGTCCATCACCACAGCCTTCATGTGACCACGGATGCCACTGCGGTACCTGGGTACAAAGACAACATGGGCATGGTCTGGCACAGAGAATCAGCAATTAAAATTCCTGAAGCTGAGAGCAGGACTCACTTCTGCACCAGCTGTACAATGCTCTGAGTGTTCATGAAGAACACCTCTCTCTCCGACTTCCTGTTCAGAGTGGCAGCATGACTGTCCAGGATGTTGGCAATCTGGACCAAAGAACAGGCAAAATCAGTCAGGTGTATTCCCAATGCACTCTGCATATCAACAACTTAATATAACCATAAATAATGTAATAACAAACCTGAATAATACAATGTGTGTGTGTGTGTGTACCTGCTGGCTGGGAAACTGGCAGAGCACAGAGGTAATGTTGCTGGCGTACTGGGCCATCTCCTTCTTGATGCATTTCTCTACAGCGAGGGGGATCCGGCCTGACACACTGGTCATAATGTCCTGTAGCTCCAACAGCGGCAGGGAGGGGTCCCGAAGAGTCTTCATCAGCCTCTCCACCCACTCCTTGAGCTGGGAAAACAAACACACGCACACACAATATTACCAATTTATACGGATTAATGTTTGAACACAGAATATTGGCATCTTTTGTTTTTACATTTTTGCACGTATGCGAGTGTGTGTATGTATGCGTGCGAAAGTATTCACCCCCTTGGCATTTTTCGTATTTTTTTGCCTTACAACCTGGAATTAAAATGGATTTTTTGGGGGTTTGTATCATTTGATTTACACAACATGCCTACCACTATGAAGATGCAAAATATTTTTTTATGGTGAAAAAAAACAAGAAATAAGAAAAAAAACAATACTTGAGCGTGCATAACTATTCACCCCACCAAAGTCAATACTTTGTAGAGCCACCTTTTGCAGCAATTACAGCTGCAAGTCTCTTGGGGTATGTCTCTATAAGCTTGGCACATCTAGCCACTTGGATTTTTGCCCATTCTTCAAGGCAGAACTGCTCCAGCTCCTTCAAGTTGGATGGGTTCCGCTGGTGTACAGCAATCTTTGAGTCATACCTCAGATTCTCAATTGGATTGAGGTCTGGGCTTTGACTAGGCCATTCCAAGACATTTAAATGTTTCCCCTTAAACCACTCAAGTGTTGCTTTAGCAGTATGCTTAGGGTCATTGTCCTGCTGGAAGGTGAACCTCCGTCCCAGTCTCAAATCTCTGGAAGACTGAAACAGGTTTCCCTCAAGAATTTCCCTGTATTTAGCGCCATCCATCATTCCTTCAATTCTGACCAGTTTCCCAGTCCCTGCCGATGAAAAACATTCCCACAGTGTGATGCTGCCACCACCATGCTTCACTGTGGGGATGGTGTTCTCGGGGTGATGAGGTGTTGGGTTTGCGCCAGACATAGCGTTTTCCTTGATGGCCAAAAAGCTAAATTTGTCTCATCTGACCAGAGTACCTTCTTCCATATGTTTGGGGAGTCTCCCACATGCCTTTTGGCGAACACCAAACGTGCTTGGTTATTTTTTTCTTTAAGCAATGGTTTTTTTATGGCCACTCTTCCGTAAAGCCCAGCTCTGTGGAGTGTACGGCTTAAAGTGGTCCTATGAACAGATACTCCTGCAGGGTTATCTTTGGTCTCTTTGTTGCCTCTCTGATTAATGCCCTCCTTGCCTGGTCCGTGAGTTTTGGTAAGTGGCCCTCTCTTGGCAGGTTTGTTGTGCTGCCATATTCTTTCAATTTTTTAATAATGGATTTAATGATGCTCCGTGGGATGTTCAAAGTTTCAGATATTTTTTTATAACCCAACCCTGCTCTGTACTTCTCCACAACTTTGTCCCTGACCTGTTTGGAGAGCTCCTTGGTCTTCATGGTGCCGCTTGCTTGGTGGTGCCCCTTGCTTAGTGGTGTTGCAGACTCTGGAGCCTTTCAGAACAGGTGTATATATACTGAGATCATTTGACAGATCAAGTAACACTTAGATTGCACACAGGTGGACTTTTTAAAAACTAATTATGTGACTTCTGAAGGTATTTGGTTGCACCAGATCTTATTTAGGGGCTTCATATCAAAGGGGGTGAATACATATGCACGCACCACTTTTCCATTATTAATTATTTAGAATTTTTTGAAACAAGTTATTTTTTTCATTTCACTTCACCAATTTGGACTATTTTGTGTATGTCCATTACATGAAATCCAAATAAAAATCCATTTAAATTACAGGTTGTAATGCAACAAAATAGGAAAAACGCCAAGGGGGATGAATACTTTTGCAAGGCACTGTATGTATGTGCAGTAGTAGTGGACAACTACCTTTCCACTGAAAAAGGGTTCAGGCAGGCAGAAGCCACTCATGATGTGCACCAGGTGGTCCAGGGTGCTGTGGAAGACCCTGTGAAGCTTCTCTCCTCTCAACGCCACCGCCTGGATGATGGGCAGAGCCTCGTGGTGCAGCTCCGCCTGAGAGACACGCACGTTACAAAATACTTCTAAAGTCTCACATGGAACATTCAGTTTTGCTAATCCATATTTCCAGTACAAAATACAAGGAGCATATTTAGTTAAATATTGCTAAATTACCCAGTGTCAGACACATCCTGCCACACTGACCTGTTGTACCCTGCTAGGATCATCTAACTGCAGCTTGGCGATGACACAGCCAGGCTCCAGCACGGCACCAGCCCTCTTCACATAGTGGATACAGCCAGACTCCAGCGCAGTCAGCGTCATCACCATCTTCATCACCTGAAACAGGTGGAGTGTGTGCCGTTGGCCAAACCATATCTTACCTAAATAACCAAATCCCAACCAAACAACCATATGTTACACACCTCTATCTCAGCGTAACACTGGCCAGAGAACACGTGCCCCCCGTCCTCCACGGTGTACTGGATGAGTTTCCCTGCTGAGGGCGAGCGAAGCAGCGACGGGTCATTCTCCTTTTCAAACACACACGTCTTATTCCCAATGGTGATACGGTACCTGGGAAAAAGAATCTCTTTCAGTCTATTGCCCAATTCTAAATCAACCCCTAGCAATCCCCTCAAAATTCATTTTAATAAAGAATGCATGTAATCTTTCTTTCTTTCTTTCCATCCTACCTGTCCACCTCCTCCTTCATGTAGGTGGTGTAGCTGCTGCCATCGTAGGAGAGCAACAGGCCCCCGTCGCTGAGGCGATGGACGTCCACCTCTGCTGAGGTGCTGTTCATGATGACCACATAGGAGTTGGGGGACTGACGTGTCACCTTCAGACAATACTTAGTACCCTCATAGATCAACTCCACATCCACGGTGTTGAGAAGAGTGTGTGCGGGCAGCACCTGGCCTCTGTAGAGGGGGAGAGGGGAAGAGAGGAGGGTGAGATGGTGTGTAGAATTGTGTAGGGTCAAAATCAATAGTAATCCCAAAGTCACCGGAGCACTGCAGCTTCTCGCTGGACTGAAGTTGTAACATTCTTAAATGCTTAAAGTAGCGTTCACCTTTCTAGAGAGTGCAGAAAGTTGGAGACACTGTTCCTCAGGTTGACGTCAGCCACGTGTAGAGCCCCGCTCACTATGCCCAGGATGGTGTCAGGACGCTCCGCCTGCATCTTCTCTGAGATGAGCCTGTCCAGCCAGCCTGTGTCGATGGTGTTGTGCTGGAAGCTCTCCGTCTCCAGCAGCTTGATGAGGTACTCCACTGTGGTCCTAAAGTCTCCTCTGATAGACAGCTCCTTCAGGGCCACCACCATGTTACTGCGCACACACACACGAGAGGTGTTACCATACATCATTGGGTGTTACTGACTACAAACACAATGAACTTTACATGAGTATTTCTAATGTGTGTGTGTGTGTGTGTGTGTGTGTGTGTACTAACGAGATGGCCTCTTCTCGGTTCTCTCCCCAGGAGAAGCAGTGGCCAAACTGGGAGTCTGCAAACTCATGCAGGCCTCCGGCCGCTGCCACACTGAAGTATCCCCACACATTCTTGTTACTGCGGAAGTTCAGCTCCTGCACCGTGCCTGAGCTCGGCTTGAAACCCTCATCCGGGTTCTCACTGGTGATGCGGGCAGCGATGACGTGTCCACGTGGGGAGGGGGCCGTGGACAGACCCTCAAAGTCAATCATAGAGTCTCCCCAGGGCTGGACCCCATACATCATTCTGATGTCCTTAATACGGTGTAGGGGGATCCCCATGGAAATCTGAGGAGGAAGACCGTTATAGTCTGTTGTACAAATAATTTTTGGTCAAACAAATGGGTCTTTAAAAGAATGATAAATTCCATGTTTCTGCACATTAGCTTAGCTCGCTCTAACCTAGCCAGTTACCATGGAGACAGAGGCCCAGAATAAAACTCACTATCGAGAACAGTGAGGTGTGCCTACTCAACAGAGATGTACAACACAGACTGAACAGAAGCAGGGCAGGACACCACACACACACGTTTGTTTTGCTATCCTTGTGGGGACCAAACAATTGATTCCCATTCAAAATCCTATTTTCCCTGACCCCTAAACCTAACACCTAAGCCTAAAATACCCACTTGTCTAAATGTTCCTTGTTTTACTATCTTTCTGAAGACTTCTGGTCCCCACAAGGATAGTAAAACCAAACACACACACACACACAGACCTGCAGCTGTGCAGCAGGCAGGTTGACGTCGGCCACCATCTCAGTACAGGGGTGTTCCACCTGCAGACGAGGGTTGAGTTCTAGGAAGTAGAAGCTGCCATCTTGGCTGTAGAGATACTCCACTGTGCCAGCACTGACGTAGCCCACCATCTTAGCCAGCTTCACTGCACACTGAGGAGTGAGGAATAGACTGTCACAACCCGGCAACCTAACCACAGGTCAGCGAGTTCCTCTGGTCATAGTCTCTCTCAAATTACAACATATTGGCATAGCTCTTCTCATGGCAAAGTCCCCATCCAATAGCAAAAATTGTGCCATACCCTCTCCATGTCCTCAAACACATCTGAGGCGGCGATGGTGGCAGGCGCCTCCTCGATGATCTTCTGGTGTCGCCGCTGTACGGAGCAGTCTCTGCCGAACAGGGAGATGGCGTTGCCGTACTGGTCAGCCAGGAGCTGGACCTCCAGGTGACGAGCGTGTTTGGCCAGCTGCATCACGAAGATGGGTGAGCCTGGAACCTCTGTCTGGACCTGAGGAGCCAAGGAGAGGGGGCATGAGGGGTTAGTCAATCAAAATCATACACATACTGATAACGTCATTTAGATAATTATACACATACTGATCATGTATTTCAGCCCATCATAACCATATACTGATACTGGAATTAGACTGGACTTCTCACCTGTCTGAAGAGGTTGGGGAAGTCATCAGCACAGTTGACTTTGCGGATGCCCTTTCCTCCACCTCCCTCCGAGGCCTTCACCATCACAGGGTAGCCCACCACCTCTGCAGCCTTCAGTCCTGCCTCCACATCATGGATGCAGCCCAGCTCATACAGATCAGGTGGAACGTTGATGATCCTCTTCTTCTGGTCACTCTCTGTCCACTCTACTGTGAGTCCTGAGACACACACACACACACACACTAGGGTTGGGCGGTATCCAGATTTCCATACCAGTGTGTTCGGTATTACCGGCAGTGCACACAAGGGGCTCTATTCCTTTCACCCCCAAAAAAATATGCTAACAAATGCTAACAAAGTACTAGAGAATTCCCATAGCGGATGCTAGCTAGATGCTAACAAATGCAAGCGAACATAAACTAATTGCAAGGACAGAAAACACAAGTCATAAAGTTATTCAACTATCTCAAAGGTCTAGTCACACTTCATCCAGGAGGGGATTGATTGTCTCTTCTGTAACCAAGAAGCTTGACCTTGCAAGCTAGCCACCTATAGCTAGCAAGTTAGCAAAACAAATGCATAGCTGGAGCCCTAAGCTGGAAAACATTTATTTGGCACATCTTAGATAGTTAACTTATAGTTATAAGATATTTAGCTGGCAAACATTAGTAGCTAGTGAATTTCCAGTGTAACTTGATCACCTTTCTTGCGCTGCTCAACAGTGGTTCATCACATCACGAAACTTCTGTTTGCTCTGTGTGCTCTTTGAGACAAACATACCATGTGACTGGCTCAATTTAATTTTTGTGAAAACAATTATTCAATATAAATATATGCACCGTGGGTATTTCAAAATACCCCGATATACGGTACGGTATACCGCCCAAGCCTAACACACACACCACGGGAGCAGTCTAACAACACACTTACTTCTAAGACATCAGTAGTATTAAACGGTGCACGGACATACCTGCTCCGCTCCATGGCAGGGTTGGGATGCCAGCTGTCTGAGCCACGATGGATGAGGCGATTTTGTCCCCTAGTGCCCACATGGCCTGGCTAGGAGGACCTGGATGTGGGCACAGAACACAACATCTTACAGGCCAACTCAGGCACAGGACAGAGGGACTAAAAGCAGTATACATGGCTCTGTGTGTGGATGAAATAACTAGTCAGCTGAAAACACAGTCTTACCCATGAAGGCAATGCCATTCTTCATGAGCAGCTCTGGGAGTTTGGGATTCTCTGAGGCATGGCCCCACCCAGCCCATACAGCCTGGAGACACCACAAGCATTACAAACAACACAAGTTCAAACACAGATTACAAGAAAGTTCAATCACTATTTATATGAAGGTCTAATCTAGCCCTAAATAAATGAATGTCTAGCAGTACCTGCACAGGTATTCGCTTGGCAATGTCCAGAATGAGCTCCACGTTGGCATAGTTGTTGTTATTGGTCCCTCCTGGCACAGGCACATAGTGGTCGGCCATCTTTATGTACTCTGTTGAAGATAGTGGAGTGAAAACCATTTAGGTCTGCTCTGCACATAAGATAGCATGTATAACAGTCCAACATTTAATCTCATCTTTCGTCTCTCAATATTGGCTTGCTATCATCTCATCTAAACCTCACCACCAGTGCAAAACTATTTACACACGATAGCACTTTCAGAATGCACTGCCTTTCTACACCATCAGACAGAGCCTTTTCTTCTGAACTAGGGCATTCTTGGCTGTTCAGTGCCGTTCAAGACAAAACCAACAGACAGCCTGCTCTGGTCCATCCCTGGGAGCCTGGAGGGTCTGCTTGTTTAACTCTGCTTAACGGGTCATTAAGCAGAGTTAGGAGAGGCTGGGTAGACTACAGCGACACGGTTACTCTGCTGTTACTAGTGGTGATGCTACCTTGATGTAAAGCTCACCTGCATTGGCCTTCAGGTCCTCGGGGGTTACCATGACGACAAAGCGGATGGCGCGCTCGTTGCGGAACATCTCGTAAGCCCAGCGGCGGATGGAGCGCATGCACTTAACCGCCGCGATGCCATTGTTGGCAATGAGGACCTGAGACAGGAAGAGATGCGAGTGGGGGACTAGTCTCTGAAATACTCTGTCAATAATGTGGTAAAACTAGGCCACAGAAGCTAAAGAAGCCCTGGTCTTACCTTCTCGATGACCTTATTGCCTCCGAAGCGGGTGACGAACTCGGCGGGGGAGGCCACGGTGAAATCTCTCTGCAGGTCGATGCGACGGCGGTCTCGTCCCTGCTTGACCAGGTGCAGCCCAGACATGCTTGGTCTGTGTAAACGACTGACATTATTTCAGCATTAAGAGAACACCCTAGTGTACGGTTGGTGGGGTTCACCATTTCCCAGCATTTGTCATAAACATAACACAATCATAAAAATGTATATATTAAAAATACATGAAAGTAGGGCTAGCCTATATGACACAGCCAATATACACACAAGCATAATAGGATAACAACCAAACTACAGCAGACACATAACGTAAGTGTAGCGCAAGTGCTGGTGAAACAGTCTCACTGGGATCAATGAGAGATGCTACACTGGCTGCACAAGCAGCACGTGAGGGAAGTGCTCTTGCCCTGCTGAAGAGTCTATTTCAAGCGTAAGCCTTCCCCAGCCAGGAAAAAACACCAAACCAGATCTGTCGACCTTGTAGGCTGACAGCTGTGTTTTAACAACAGTTGCATTACATCACCATGGGATGATGTACAACACACCATCACCAACCAGTCGCAGGAGGAGCTCATTCCTGAAATGTTGTTTACAGGCTAGGGCAAGCGTTTCCTCTGAGGGAAAAATAAACTAGGCTCCACCCTCAGAGAGAGCCAGTGGGAGGATGAGGAGGAGGAGCAGGCATCCAGTCGCCCAGGAGGGTGTGGCAGAGGCAGAGCCCCCAGTCTGCGTTTGGCTGGCTGCTGTGGCCTGACACTGCACTGTTGCATCTTGAGGAGATTGGGGAGCTCTGTGCTCTGCTCTGCAGGCATGCTACATTCAGACAGGCAGACAGAGGCCTCTGAATGAAGCCCCCAGAGAATGGCACTTCCCATTACTGAGCTCAGCTGAGCTCCCCCTTGTCCTATAGGAGAGAGGGGTGGGGGAGGAGAGTCTCCTCTACCACTGTCCAGTAATTCCAGTTTCATCATCAACCCTCACACTCCCCCATCACATACTCCCCTGTCCCCTGAAGCCCAACCAGACAGGATAGGGCAGCTGTGGAGAGCTGTGAAACTAATCACTGAAATGTGAGGTGCTAAAAAAGGATCAACAACAAAAACATGCCTCCCTCTTTCTGTCAGACTGGCACATCATAATAACAGTCTGAAAGCTCAGTCAACACCATATAGACTGTAGATAAATACTTTGGCATGATGTTTAGTTAAACTTAACTTGATATCTGATGTACATTTCAATTGTTTTCTTTCTTTCCTCCCACCAAATGACTGCCACATAGGCTAATATAGGAGTGTGTACACTGCTATTGTCCAACCATGGCTATGGAATGTAGCCCCATGTGTGTGGAAAGAGTTAGGCCTAGGTGACAGGTGAACAACAGTGTGAATATTTACTTCTTCTTCCGTGTATTGGCCCACCACAAACACTAAAACCTTACTGCTAGAGTGACTGTAGGGTTGAATCTCACCAGTCTCTATTAGGGCTGGCACAATTACTGTATAACTGTGTAACCGATGGTTATGGATGAAAACCGCCATGAAAATAAATTAACCATCATAACCATTTACACATTTTTAAAAAAGCTGACTGAAGACTGGAGGTCCGGGCATTCGTGCGGTTGAGTCCGTTTCTGCTGTAACATGGACTCTACAAAAGGGTTCTCCAACTGGTGGCTTGCTGGCCAAATTCAGTGATTTTATTTGGCCCCTATGTTTTCTGGGACATAAAATATTTTAAAAACACCAGCAAATCAGCCCCAGGTGATTTTCATTTTAGAAATCTGTTCCAAAGTATTTCCACACATAATAGAGAGATAAAATGAACACTGAGTGTACAAAACATTAGGAACTCCTTCCTAATATTGAGTTGCATCCCCTTTTTCCCTCTGAACAGCCTCAATTCGTCAGGGCATGGACTCTACAAGGTGTCGAAAGCATTCCACAGGGATGCTGGCCCATGTTAACGCCAATGCGTCCCACAGTTGTGTCAAGTTGGCTGGAAGTCCTTTGGGTGGTGGACCATTCTTGAGACACACGGGAAACTGTTGAGTGTAAAAAAATCCAGCAGCGTTACTTTTCTTGACACACTCAAACCGGTGTGCCTGACACCTACTACCATACCCAATTCAAAGGCACTTAAATCTTTTGTCTTGCCCATTCACCCTCTGAATGGCACACATACACAATCCATGTTGTCGCAAGGCTTAAAAATCATTCTTTAACCTGTCTCCTCCCCTTCATTTACACTGATTGAAGTGGATTTTACAGGTGACATCAATAAGGGATCATAGCTTTCACCTGGTCAGTCTGTCACGGAAAGAGCATGTTCTAATGTTTTGTACACTCAGTGTATGTGACCGTACACAAACATAAGCATGATATGAAATTATTATGTTTTAGTCAAATAATTTGCATACTGCAAATTGACCGCAAGAAGGCCAAATCAATAAATACATTTTTATTGCGATCAATTTGCAGTATGCAAATTATTTGCAACTATGTTCCGGCCCCCTGACAATCCGCTCAAGAAAAAAATTAATAATAATAATAATATCGGCCTGCGGCTGAATCTAGTTGATGATCCCTGCTCTACAACGTGATGAAACTTTGTTGCTCCTTGTTGAAACAAGCAAGGTGTTGTAGCAAACACGTTTTTGGTTGCCTAGGCAACACCCCCCTCCCTGAAGCAGGAGCACATGCAGTCAGGCGCAGAGGATATATACAGTGGGGAAAAAAAGTATTTAGTCAGCCACCAATTGTGCATGTTCTCCCACTTAAAAAGATGAGAGAGGCCTGTAATTTTCATCATAGGTACACGTCAACTATGACAGACAAAATTAGGAAAATAAATCCAGAAAATCACATTATAGGATTTTTTATGAATTTATTTGCAAATTATGGTGGAAAATAAGTATTTGGTCAATAACAAAAGTTTCTCAATACTTTGTTATATACCCTTTGTTGGCAATGACACAGGTCAAACGTTTTCTGTAAGTCTTCACAAGGTTTTCACATACTGTTGCTGATATTTTGGCCCATTCCTCCATGCAGATCTCCTCTAGAGCAGTGATGTTTTGGGGCTGTCGCTGGGCAACACAGACTTTCAACTCCCTCCAAAGATTTTCTATGGGGTTGAGATCTGGAGACTGGCTAGGCCACTCCAGGACCTTGAAATGCTTCTTACGAAGCCACTCCTTCGTTGCCCGGGCGGTGTGTTTGGGATCATTGTCACGCTGAAAAGACCCAGCCACGTTTCATCTTCAATGCCCTTGCTGATGGAAGGAGGTTTTCACTCAAAATCTCACGATACATGGCCCCATTCATTCTTTCCTTTACACGGATAAGTCGTCCTGGTCCCTTTGCAGAAAAACAGCCCCAAAGCATGATGTTTCCACCCCCATGCTTCACAGTAGGAATGGTGTTCTTTGGATGCAACTCAGCATTCTTTGTCCTCCAAACATGACGAGTTGAGTTTTTACCAAAAAGTTCTATTTTGGTTTCATCTGACCATATGACATTCTCCCAATCCTCTTCTGGATCATCCAAATGCACTCTAGCGAACTTCAGACGGGCCTGGACATGTACTGGCTTAAGCAGGGGGACATGTCTGGCACTGCAGAATTTGAGTCCCTGGCGGCGTAGTGTGTTACTGATGGTAGGCTTTGTTACTTTGGTCCCAGCTCTCTGCAGGTCATTCACTAGGTCCCCCCGTGTGGTTCTGGGATTTTTGCTCACCGTTCTTGTGATCATTTTGACCCCACGGGGTGAGATCTTGCGTGGAGCCCCAGATCGAGGGAGATTATCAGTGGTCTTGTATGTCTTCCATTTCCTAATAATTGCTCCCACAGTTGATTTCTTCAAACCAAGCTGCTTACCTATTGCAGATTCAGTCTTCCCAGCCTGGTGCAGGTCTACAATTTTGTTTCTGGTGTCCTTTGACAGCTCTTTGGTCTTGGCCATAGTGGAGTTTGGAGTGTGACTGTTTGAGGTTGTGGACAGGTGTATTTTATACTGATAACAAGTTCAAACAGGTGCCATTAATACAGGTAACGAGTGGAGGACAGAGGAGCCTCTTAAAGAAGAAGTTACGGGTCTGTGAGAGCCAGAAATCTTGCTTGTTTGTAGGTGACCAAATACTTATTTTCTACCATATTTTGCAAATAAATTCATTAAAAATCCTACAATGTGATTTTCTGGATTTTTTTTTCTCAATTTGTCTGTCATAGTTGACGTGTACCTATGATGAACATTACAGGCCTCTCATTTAAGTGGGAGAACTTGCACAATTGGTGGCTGACTAAATACTTTTTTTCCCCACTGTATAATACACTGACTAATAACTGCCATCTAAAATTCCGTGATTGACACTGCCTTAGTCTCTATTACAATGCTTCAATTCCAACAGCCCAGACCTGTGGCAGGCATATACTGTAGTTTAACCAAAACTCACTAGACCAAATAACCTACACACAAAACAGAGTTTGCAACAAGTAAGACAGTGAGAAACAAATCTGAACACCATTCTAAATAAATAGCCTACGCTTACTATGTGTACAAATGTAGCCTTATTCTTCTTGCCAGCACCATATCTGCTACTTAATCATACAAATCAAGTCTTATGTATGCCACACTCATTCACAATGTCCATTCTCTAAAGCCTAGTCCCAGTAGCTGTAAAAAGAGCCACTGAATATAAAGGAGAGCTGGTGAGGCCAGGCTCCAGGGAGAGCTTAGGGCTGAGGCTGTTGGCAGAAGGACAGCAGCAGCAGGGAGGCCAGTCCTCCCAGAACACACAGCTCCTCTATAGCAGGCAGGCAGGGTGTGAAGCTGGTCTGGCCAGGCCACATTTTTAAACACCCACACAGCAGAGAAGGGGGAGCCAGCCAGGGGGAGAGCACTGAACTGAACCCAGTGTTCTCCTGCTGCTGCCATTTCAGAATACTCCACTCCAGACTCGTCTGATGGAGACAGGTCTGTATTGGAGGTTTCTTCATCCCATATGACTGGGGCCAGATTGTTGCTGCAATCAAAACTAGTGCAGTACCATTTTGTATAATGTATTGAGATAACAGTAACCTCAGTAAAGATCATGCTATGATTAAAACACCTTTGTGTGGTTGCCATGCCTGGATAAACAAGACGAGCCAAACAGAGAGGCTCAGGTAACACAAACGAGAAAGAAAAGCCTGGGTTCTGACCTCATGTGGGGCCCATCGATATTGTCGAAGCCCATCTCGTAGCTGCTGTTCTCTGAACTGAGGCTAGAGGTGGGGGATATGGAGCGCTCCTTCTCTTCCAGGCCCAGCGTCAGGTCTGGCTTCCCCAGGAGCTCATCTTCAGAGTTCTCCTCCGACACAGAGCCGATGATAAAGTTGGAGTGCAGCACGGCCAGGTTCGGGGCAGCGGCCTTATTGGCAGGCGCGTCCTGCTGTGCCATGGCTGAAACGTCACCACGCTGGCAGGCTGCGAACACTGGAGGGAGAGGAGGGAGTCAAAACCACATGTATTTATAAAGCAGGCGATAGGACTGAGTCCTCAAGTAAGTCAGGCCCACAGCATGATGACACGGTCATCCTGGCATGGGCTGCTGTTAGATTGCATCAGTGAGTTGAGTTGCACAACAAATTATGCTGACCCTGCATTCATATTGCAAGATATTGCAAAAGAATGGTACAGAGTGCAATACATCCCAATCCTTCTTAAGTAAAGTGCTTACTGTAATATATCTCATATAGCTACAACAAACTCCAATCCAAAACCACATAGTCAACTACTGCTAGTTGACTGGTTTGAGAGGCATGGTCTGCCTTGATATTAGTCTTTGAGGGGGTATAATTTGTTGAAACTGCAACTGCGCATGAGCAGAGCAACCAGACCAAAACAGACACACCTTACCAGCAGCAGTTAGCTACTGGACCTGAAAAACAAGCAAGCATTGCAGACATAATGTAAGTGAACAGCACTGAACATATACATAGCTACCCAGCATGATAATAAATTATGTTTTACAACAGGGCTCTAACAGTCTGGTCTCATAGACTAGACATAACATTTGGTATGGTTACATAAGACAGAAGTTTACTTACGGCAAAAACTAAAGTAGGGTGGTTGTTCAGGGTGGATAGGTAGTTGCGTGTTCAAATCTCATCACAGACAACTTTAGTGTTTTAACAACAAGTACTTTTTAGGTACTTTGCAACTATAACATGAACTTCTAGCAACACAAAGGTTGCGTGTTCAATTCTCATCATGGACAACTTTAGCATTTTAGCTTGATTCCATCCAAAATACACAGTGAAATTATTGAATACTTTATTGTAGTGTTTTCACAATACCAGTATCGCAATACTCTGAAGTATCGTGGCAAGGAAACAAAATATGAAGCAGATTTTAATTTCTTGAGGAAAACAGTCCTAATGTTAGAAACAAACAGCATTTTGTTGTCACCTAAAGTCACAGTTGTTTATTTTGCAAGCTATACCACCAACAACTTTACATAAAGTAGGTTTTTATAGTACCAGATTTTTCACCCAGTCAGCTCAGAGATTCAAACAGCGACCTTTCGGTTACTGGCCCAACAATCTTAACCGCTAGGCTACCTGCCGCCCTTCTCTTGAGATTAAAGTATTTTAGTGCAAAATATGAATTGCCACAATTATGTTTGTTCTTCAAATTATGTATTTTATTAAAACAGAAAAATGAAGTAAATAGCAGAAATTATCTTTAAAAAATAAATGTAAGGTTAAATGCAAAATTAAACAGATTGTGTGATGGGCACTTTCACACTCTAAAATAAACAGAAGAGATGCTCAATTAAGTGTTTGGGTCCATACATGTTAAGAGAAAAGATAGAACAACATCAGTTAAATTATTGAAAGAATTTCAACAAGTGAACTGCAGTATGTAATTTATTCAAAAGAAAATACTAATTTTACAACTGACCCACACATTTCTTCTTAAAGAATTTCGTAAGAGTCTGCTGACTTCCACAGGCTTCAAACGTCCTTTTAAGAGGAATTTTCTCAGCTATCTGCAATACAGGTATGATTGAAGAATGAAGCAGGTGTTAATCATGGGCCTTGCTACACAGAAAGCAGCAGTTGACTAGTCCATTGTCAACACCTTGGTTAAATCAGTAGACCTATATCAATATCTTTGAAAATACCATAAGTATCATTAGCTTTTAAAACAACTAAATCTGTTTTATTTTATCATATTTTGGACCAGAGGAGGCTATTTATCCACTAACCTACATGTTGTTCCTGAAGTGAGGAGGACTCACCATCTTCATCGAATGTTTTTATAATTTATCTGCAGATAATCGCCAAAAAAACTACAAATTAGGGAGCCAAATGAAGGTCTCTCTTACCAGTGAGATTCGGTATGCTACTGACGAGTCACTCACTTGAACGTCACTGTCTGGAAAGTCCTGATGGACTTCATATCGAAAATACAAATAAGATCTTTAGTTCACTTGCCCCGTTGTGATACCATAGACATAACTACGTTGTATGATTTATGAATGGCAAGGATATAAGAGAGACTATTTAGTCAGTTCGACACCATTTATAAACTAGTCAAGTTTGCTGTTCGTCAATCAAATCACAGTAAACCTATGCGCCAGCATTTCGTGGCTGCATATGAAACACAAAAGAAAATAATGTGCCAGAAAACAATAACGCTAAGTGGATTTGGACTCATTGTTACCACATTATATGGGACGTGCAAATTGACTCACAGACGATGAAAGAGCATCATGCCCTCTCCATCCATGTAAAGGAATCTGAACGCAACCACAGCGTACACAACACACACACCCAGGTACCGTGAGGCGGGACAGACAGCAGACTGTCAAACCAGTAGTGTTTCCCTGTCAACACTCACTTTGTGACTGACAGGCGCCTGTCCTATCAATAGATCGCTAGAAGATGCATATCGTTCATTCTAGCGAGAGAGGGCTCAGCTTACTTTTTTTCAGACTTGCGAATTGTAAAAAAGTAGCCTGGCTAATTTAGGTGGGAAAAGTACCCGGCTGAAAAGTACCTGGCGCTAGTGGAAAACACTGCCAAACCCTAACCTTAACTCCTAGCCTAGCTAACGTTAGCCACAACAAATTGCAATTCGTAACATAGCGTACGAATTGAAATTCGTAACATAGGGTACGATTTGAAATTCGTAACATAGGGTACGAATTGAAATTAGTAACATAGCCTACGAATTGAAATTAGTAACATAGCATACGAATTGGATGATCATCCACAAATTAATACATACCATACGAAACAAAACAAAACATATCACACCAATTGGAGCGTTCCAGATTTACGTTTACTATGTTAGGTCTACCGCTGAGTCCATGTTGGCTCTAATGATGGGGGCAAAAAATGTCAAAACTGGTGAATCTTATGGATGGGAATCCTATGTCGAGCAAAGTAACGTTAGGTAGCTAGCTAGCTAGTAGCTACATCAAATCATGCTAGTAGCTAACGTTACTAATTTTGTGTCGCGTTATGGTTTAACTACCATAATCAAATACATTAAAAAAGCCTTCGTCTCAATACAACTCTGGTGGATGTGAATGAGTAGCGTATAAGAAAGTGTTAGATACTGGGTATCCAGCTAGCTAGACCGGCATCTTACTAACTAGCACAATGGCATGCAAGGTGTAGCTATGTACAGGCAGCAAGCGATTACTGTACACAGACAATTAGTGTACTCGTACTGAGCTTAAGATACTCACCGTGTGAAATAAACCGACAAGCAATCCTGAATATTTTATCCCAAAGGATGGGTGATTATTTATTCACTCTAATTTCAGGCATGTATTTCCAACCAAAAATCACACTATGATGACCTAATGCAACTACAAGAGACGCTTTTGACAGCAGCGAGTGGTGTGATGCGAAGATGGGTTACTTTTGGCCTCACGCTGCAACGGAGGACCAATCGGATTGCGCGACAAGATCAGGAGGAGGGCAGAAAGAGCCAAAACTGAAACTGACTGGGAGGAGGTGTGCCCAATGAGAAAACCTTTGTACTGTCCCACGTGTTTGGTCATGTATGGTCTGAGGGGTATACTTCAAAGTACATTTAATGAGTTTGCCAGCTAACTTTGATAAACAACGATAAATAACTTTTTTTTAGTTCATTAAGAAATCTAAACTTAGATATGGGTTTTTGATTGTTGAGTCAATTAGACCTTCCCATTTCAAGCTTATCTTTAAAAAAAAAAATGTAAGGTTATTACAGAATATTTTGGCAAATTAGCTGGATAAATCAGTGAACTTTCTTTGCAATATACCCCTCAGGTACCACACCTGCTATGTTAGGTTAAACCTGATCTGGATCTGAATCGGCTTCCTATTTCGCAACAAAGCCTCCTTCACTCATGCTGCCAAACATGCCCTCGTAAAACGGACTATCCTACCGATCCTTGACTTCGGCGATGTCATTTACAAAATAGCCTCCAACACTCTACTCAGCAAATTGGATGTAGTCAATCACAGTGCCATCCGTTTTGTCACCAAAGCCCCATATACTACCCACCACTGTGACCTGTACGCTCTTGATGGCTGGTCCTCACTACATATTCGTCGCCAAACCCACTGGCTCCAGGCCATCTATAAATCACTTCTAGGCAAATCCCCGCCTTATCTTAGCTCATTGGTCACCATAGCAACACCCACCCCTAGTATGCGCTCCAGCAGGTATATCTCACTGGTCATCCCCAAAGCCAACACCTCCTTTGGCCGCCATTCCTTCCAGTTCTCTGCTGCCAATGACTGGAACGAACTGCAAAAATCTCTGAAGCTTGAGACTCTTATCTCCCTCATTAACTTTAAGCATCAGTTGTCAGAGCAACTTACTGCACCTGTACACAGCCCATCTGAAATTAGCCCACCCAACTACCTCATCCCCATATTGTTATTTATTTTGCTCATTTGCACCCCAGTATCTCTATTTGCACATCATCTCTTGCACATCTATCATTCCAGTGTTAATACTAATTGTAATTATTTTGCACTATGGCCTATTTATTGCCTTACCTCCATAACTTGCTACATTTGCACACACTGTATATATATTTTCTGTTGTATTTTTGACTTTATGTTTTGTTTTACCCCATATGTAACTCTGTGTTGTTGTTTTTATCGCACTGCTTTGCTTTATCTTGGCCAGGTCGCAGTTGTAAATGAGAACGTGTTCTCAACTGGCTTACCTGGTTAAATAAAGGTGAAATAAAAATAAATAATAATATCCTCCCTGGCAGGCTTGCAGAGTAAATTCTGATCATACAGTAGTTTCCAGACTATTCTGATTTAACACAAGTAAAATAAAAAAACACAGGGTAGGATGTGTAATGTACCAGAAACCATACCAAGTGCCAGACATTGCACAGTAACATACATACTAGGTCCTGTCTTGGTGCTGGGACACAAGAGGACAGATCATTGATGAGACACATATCCTGCATATGCCTTCAAGTTAGATGGATACAGTACTTAGTTATTTATTAGATATGATTTATATGCAGTTTTTCCATTCCCCAATGAGCATGCATTCTAGCAACTGCTGAGCGTTTCGTCATTGTGTGAACTTTGAATCCAGACATTATTGTACTGAAACAGATTTTTCTCACAAAAGAACAACAGTCATTATGTGTTTCTTTTTCTTTTTAAATAACAAATCAAGCTCTAATTTAGGGTGGATTATTTTTGATAAAGGCCCAGTGCAGCTTGATTTTTCTATGTTTTGTATATATTTCCACACTATGAGGTTGGAATAATACTGTGAAGTGTGAATATCCGATAATGCCCTTTTAGTGTAATAGCTGTTTGAAAGATAGCCTGACATTTGAGCATGTTTTGGTGGGAGGGAGTTTTGGCCTTCCATGGTGACATCACCATGCGATAAATTAGTTAATACACAAATAAGAAAGAGTGATAAATGACAATCTTAACACTAATCTTATAGAAATAGCAGAGGGTGTGAACTTATTTTATGGTCATTTCTATAAATCATATTTCAATCTCGAGGATTGTGATACATTTATTGAACAGGTCATTTTTTTTATATATATATATTTTTTTATTTAACTAGGCAAGTCAGATAAGAACATATTCTTATTTACAATGACGCCTACCCCGGACAAACCCTCACGACGCTGGGCCAATTGTGCGTCACCCTATGGGACTCACGGCCAGATGTGATACAGCCCGGGATCAAACCAGGGTCTGTAGTGACGCCTCTAGCACTGAGATGCAGTGCCTTAGACCGCTGCGCCACTCGGGAGGTAAAGGGCTTTACGCCAACAATTTCAGAACAATTCAAATCAGACTGTGAGGTAGATATCTTGAGTTGTGAGATCTCTGAAGCAATTCAATGAAAAAAGGTAAATCTCCTGGTATTGACGGACATTCAGTTGAATTTTATGTTTGTTTCTGGAACATTATTGAAAGTCCTTTATCAGAAATGTTTAAAGATTGTATGGATAGAAAGGAAATGTCTACTACAATGAAACAAGGTTTGATTACTTTACTACCCAAACCAGATAAGGATAATTGATCTATTGGAAACTGGAGACCTATAACTGTTTTAAATGTAGATTACAAAGTAATCTCTCATGTGTATGCTAGATGTTTGAAAAAAGGTCTTAAGGAAATTATAAATGAGACTCAAACTGGCTTTATGGCCAATCGCCATATTCGTTGTAATATCAGGTTGATTTTGGACCTTTAAACTATTCAGACAATGTGGAATCTGATGCTCTTATTGTATTTCTTGACTTCTATGAGGCATTTAATACAATAGAACATCAATTCCTACTTCAGGCTCTTCATGTCTTTGGTTTCAGAGAAAATGATACATCTACTGTAGCAATATTTGATGAAGATGTTAATAGTGTCATTCTCTATCCAAATACTTCAAAAATATTTTCAGTACTGAGAGGTGTGCATCGAGTGTGTCCTATTTCTCAATTTCTTTTTTGGATTGTGGTTGAACTATTATCTTTGACTGTCCTAAATAATCCAGACATTCAAGGGTTATCAATATTCAACAGAGAAATAAGAATGACTCAACTGGCTGATGACACAACATTGTTTCTTAGAGACAAATTTCAAATTGAGCAGGTGGTGCAGTTGATCAATCATTTTTCTCTTGCATCGGGCCTTAAACTTAACTTGTCAAAGTCGGAAATGTTATCTTTATATGACACTGATTAAACTTTATTGTATGACATTCCAGTGAAAAACATTGTTAAATACCTTGGTGTTCATATTTCTAAGAATGATCTGGTTAGACAACAGCTTAATTTCTCCCCCAAAATTAAAAAGACCAAAACAATCTTGAATATGTGGCTTCAAAGAGATACAGTAGTGCTATTTTAGGAAGGTTTCTATTAATGAAGGCTGAGGGTGTATCTAGGTTTGTTTATCCAGCTCTATCTCTTTTTGTACATGAATCCACATGTATGTTTTTTTTCATGACTTTTCTCCTCATAAAGCTATTCTGTGGAAGGCAGAGGTCGGTAATCCAGAACAGTTTCACAAGGTACATAACAGCAGGCAGGCTCAGGGTCAGGACAGGCAGAATGGTCAAAACCGGGAAAACGGGCTAGAGCAAAATCAATCAATCAATCAATTTTATTTTATATAGCCCTTCGTACATCAGCTAATATCTCGAAGTGCTGTACAGAAACCCAGCCTAAAACCCCAAACAGCTAGTAATGCAGGTGTAGAAACCACGGTGGCTAGGAAAACTCCCTAGAAAGGCCAAAACCTAGGAAGAAACCTAGAGAGGAACCAGGCTGTGAGGTGGCCAGTCCTCTTCTGGCTGTGCGGGTGGAGATTATAACAGAACCATGCCAAGATGTTCAAAAATGTTCATAAGTGACAAGCATGGTCAAATAATAATCAGGAATAAATCTCAGTTGGCTTTTCATAGCGATCATTAAAAGTTGAAAACAGCAGGTCTGGGACAGGTAGGGGTTCCATAACCCAGGCAGAACAGTTGAAACTGAATAGCAGCAGGCCGGCGGACTGGGGACAGCAAGGAGTCACCACGGCGGTGGTGTCCGGCACGCATGGTCCTAGGCTCAGGTCTCTCAGTTGGCTTTTCATGCGTCATTAGAGTTGAAAACAGCAGGTCTGGGACAGGTAGGGGTTTCGTAACCGCAGGCAGAACAGTTGAAACTGGAATAGCAGCAAGGCCAGGCGGACTGGGGACAGCAAGGTGTCAGCATGCCCGGTAGTCCTGACGTATGGTCCTAGGGGCTCAGGTTCTCAGAGAGAAAGAGAGAGCAAAGAGAATTAGAGAGAGCATACTTAAATTACACAGGACACTGGATAAGACAGGAGAAGTACTCCAGGTATAACCAACTAACCCCAGCCCCCGACACATAAGCTACTGCAGCATAAACACTGGAGGCTGAGACAGGAGGCGGTCCGGAGACACTGTGGCCCCATCCCCGAAGAAACCCCGGACAGGGCCAAACAGGAAGGATATAACCCCACCCACTCTGCCAAAGCACAGCCCCGCACCACTAGAGGGATATCCTCAACCACCAACTTACAATCCTGAGACAAGGCCGAGTATAGCCCACAGAGGTCTCCACCACAGCACAAACCAAGGGGCCAACCCAGACAGGAAGATCACGTCAGTAACTCAACCCCACTCCAGTGACGCTCCCTCTAGGGACGGCATGAAAGAGCACCAGCAAGCCAGTGACTCAGCCCCTGTAACAGGGTTAGAGGCAGAGAACCCCAGTGGAGAGAGGGGACCGGCCTGGCAGAGACAGCAAGGGCTGTTCGTTGCTCCAGAGCCTTTCCGTTCACCTTCACACTCCTGGGCCAGACTACACTCAATCATATGACCTACTGAAGAGATAAGTCTTCATTAAAGACTTAAAGGTTGAGACCGAGTCTGCGTCTCTCACATGGGTAGGCAGACTGTTCCATAAAAATGGAGATCTATAGGAGAAAGCCCTGCCTCCCGCTGTTTGCTTAGAAATTCTAGGGACAATTAGGAGGCCTGCGTCTTGTGACCGTAGCGTGCGTATTGGTATGTGCGGCAGGACCAACTCGGAAAGATGGTAGGAGCAAGCCCATGTAACGCTTTATAGGTTAACAGTAAAACCTTGAAATCAGCCCCTTGCCTTAACAGGAAGCCAGTGTAGGGAAGCTAGCACTGGAGTAATATGATCAAATTTCTTGGTTCTAGTCAGGATTCTAGCAGACCGTATTTAGCACTAACTGAAGTTTATTTAGTGCTTTATCCGGTAGCCGGAAAGTAGAGCATTGCAGTAGTCTAACCTAGAAGTAACAAATGAATGGATTAATTTTTCTGCATCATTTTTGGACAGAAAATTTCTGATTTTTGCAATGTTACGTAGATGGAAAAAAAGCTGTCCTTGAAACAGTCTTGATATGTTCGTCAAAGATCAGGGTCAGATGTACGCCTGAGGTCCTTCACAGTTTTATTTGGGCGACTTTACAACCATCAAGATGAATTGTCAGATTTAACAGAAGATCTCTTTGTTTCTTGGACTAGAACAAGCATCTCTGTTTTTGTCGAGGTTTAAAAGTAGAAAGTTTTCAGCCATCCACTTCCTTATGTCTGAAACACAGGCTTCTAGCGAGGGGCAATTTTCGGGGCTTCACCATGTTTCATTGAAATGTACAGCTGTGTGTCATCCGCCTAGCAGTGAAAGTTAACATTATGTTTTTCGAATAACATCCCCAAGAGGTAAAATATATAGTGAAAACAATAGTGGTCCTAAAGCGGAACCTTAGGAACACCGAAATGTACAGTTGATTTGTCGGAGGACAGACCATTCACAGAGACAAACTGATATCTTTCCGACAGGTAAGATCTAAACAAGCAGAACTTTGTCCGTGTAGACCAATTTGGGTTTCCAGTCTCTCCAAAAGAATGTGGTGATCGATGGTGTCAAAGGCAGCACTAGGTCTAGTAGCACGAGGACAGATGCAGAGCCTCGGTCTGACGCCATTAAGGTCATTTACCACCTTCACGAGTGCGTCTCAGTGCTATGATGGGGTCTAAAACCAGACTGAAGCATTTCGTATACATTGTTTGTCTTCAGAAAGGCAGTGAGTTGCTGCGCAACAGCTTTCTAAAATTTTTGAGAGGAATGGAAGATTCGATATAGGACGATAGTTTTTATATTTTCCGGGTCAAGGTTTGGCTTTTTCAAGAAGCTTTATCACTGCCACTTTTAGTGAGTTTGGTCACATCCGGTGGATAGAGAGCTGTTTATTATGTTCAACATAGGAGGGCCAAGCACAGGGAAGCAGCTCCTTCAGCAGTTTAGTAGGAATAGGATCCCGTATGCAGCTTGAAGGTTTAGAGGCCATGATTATTTTCATCATTGTGTCAAGAGATATAGTACTAAAAACGCTCAAGTGTCTCTCTCCTGATCCCAGGCCCTCGCAAAATCTGCGCAGATCCAGGACAGCTAAGCCCTGGAGGAATACGCAGATTCAAAAAGGAGTCCGTAATTTGCTTTCTAATGGTCATGATCTTTTCCTCAAAGAGTTCATGAGTTTATTACTGCTGAAGTGAGAGCCATCCTCTCTTGGGAATGCTGCTTTTTAGTTAGCTTTGCAACAGTATCAAAAAGAAATTTTGGATTGTTCTTATTTTCCTCGATTAAGTTGGAAAGTAGGATGATCGAGCAGCAGTGGGGCTCTTGGTACTGCCCGGTACTGTCTTTCCAAGCTAGTGGCGGAAGACTTCCAGTTTGGTGTGGGCGCCATTTCCGTTCCAATTTCCTGGAAGCTTGCTTCAAGCTCGGGTATTTTCTGTATACCAGGGAGCTAGTTTCTTATGACAAATGTTTTTCGTTTTTAGGGGTGCAACTGCATCTGGGTTTGCGCATGAGTTAAGGTGAGTTCCTCAGTTAAGTGGTTAGCTGATTTTTGTCCTCTGGCGTCCTTGGGTAGGCAGAAGGAGTCTGGAAGGGCATCAAGGAATTTTTGTGTTGTCTGAGAATTTATAGCACGACCTTTTGATGCTCCTTGGTTGGGGTCTGAGCAGATTATTTGTTGCGATTGCAAACAGCGTAATAAAATGGTGGTCCGATAGTCCAGATTTTGTGGAAAAACATTAAGATCTACAACATTTTATTCCATGGGACAAAACTAGGTCCAGAGTATGATTGTGGCAGTGGTAGGTCCAGAGACATGTTGGACAAAACCCACTGAGTCGATGATGGCTCGAAAGACTTTTGGGTGGGTCTGTGGACTTCTCCATGTGAATATTAAAATCACCAAAAATGTAGAATATGATCTGCTATGACTACAAGGTCTGATGAGAATTCAGGAAACTCAGAAGGAGCGCTGTATATGGCCCAGGAGGCCTGTAAACAGTAGCTATAAAAGTGATTGAGTAGCTGCATAGATTTCATGACTAGAAGCTCAAAAGGCAAGCCACTTTTTTTTGTAGAATTGAAATTTGCTGTCAGTAAATGTTAGCAACACCTCCTGCCTTCGGGATGCGAGGGAATATGGTCACTGTGTAACCAGGAGGTGAGGCCTCATTTAACACAGCAAATTCATCAGGCTTTAACCATGTTTCAGTCAGGCCAATCACATCAAGATTATGATCAGTGATTAGTTCATTGACTATGACTGCCTTTGAAGTGAGGGATCTAACATTAAGTAACCCTATTTTGAGATGTGAGGTATCACGATCTCTTTCAATAATGGCAGGAATGGAGGAGGTCTTTATCCTAATAAGATTGCTAAGGCGAACACCGCCATGTTTAGTTTTGCCCAACCTAGGTCGGGGGCACAGACACAGTCTCAATGGGTGTGGCTGAGCTGACTACACTGACTGTGCTGTTGGCAGACTCCACTAAGCTGGCAGGTTGGCTAACAGCCTGCTGCCTGGCCTGACCCTATTTCATGTGGGGCTAGAGGAGTTAGAGCCCTATCTATGTTGGTAGATAGATGAGAGCACCCCTCCAGCTAGGATGGAGTCCGTCACTCCTCAACAGGTCAGGCTTGGTCCTGTTTGTGGGTGAGTCCCAGAAAGAGGGCCAAGTATCTACAAATTCTATCTTTTTGGGAGGGGCAGAAAACAGTTTTCAACCAGCGATTGAGTGCTGAGACTCTGCTGTAGAGCTCGTCACTCCCCCTAACTGGGAGGACCAGAGACAATTACTGCGGTGCCGACACATCTTTCTAGCTGGTTTACGCTGAAGCTATGTTGCACTTGGTGACCTCTGACTGTTTCATCCTAACATCGTTGGTGCGGCGTGGATAACAATATCTCTATACTCTCTACACTCTGCCGAGTTTTAGCTTTAGCCAGCACCATCTTTAGGTTAGCCTTAGCGTCGGTAGCCCTGCCCCCTGGTAAACAGTGTATGATCGCTGGGTGATTCGTTTTAGTCTAATGCTGCGGGTAATGGCGTCGCCAATGACTAGGGTTTTCAATTTGTCAGAGCTAATGGTGGGAGCCTTCGGCGTCTCCAGACCCACGTGCAGGGAAACGAAGACTCCAGACTCAGACTCCCGACTTCCGCTACATAATGGGAAAACCGGTTGAAAGTTTCTGTCGGCTGAATGGCGACACCGGTTGGCATTCCAACAGTATTTCCCTCCAGAAGCCATGAGAAAGTTGTCGGCTCGAGGGGACTGTGCGAGGGATTTATGCTAGCGTTGCTATCTGTCCTTACTGGTGGCACAGGCGCTGTTTCTTCCTTTCCCTACACTGAAATTACCTTGCCTGCGTTGCGTCTGAAGCTGGGCTTGTGCACAGCTATTCTGCTTCGTAAGGCGATCGTTCTCCTGTATATTATGAGTACAGCGACTGCAATTAGAAGACATCATGTTAATGTTACTACTTAGCTTCGGCTGTTAGAAGATGTTGACGAACCATGTCCAGATAAAGCGTCCGGAGGGAAAAAAGTTGAATGAGGAAAAAAGTTGCGATGGAAAAAAGGAAAATAAAGTAAAGTTGGCAGCAAAAACGCACAGGAAAATGACTCTTCTGTCTCGGGACATTCACTCCTTGGAGGAGAGCGCGCTTTTTCCCAGAATGCACCACAAAAGGGAGTTCCTTAGTACGTGGATGGGGCAGCAGGCTCTAAGGTGCAGGGATGCGTAACAGGAGTACGGAAAAAACGCTGGTAGGCTTGACGAGACAAGACGAACTGGAAACAGGAGAGACAGGGCTGTGAGACATAGGTTTAATCCTAGACACATTAAAAGTGGGATGCATATGGAGGGGATGGGGCAACAGAAGACGAACAGCAGAGGGGCTAAGAATCTTGGAGATGGGGAAAGGGACGATAAAATGGGGGGGAAATGTGCGGGACTTTACCCGGAGGGGCCGATCCAGAGTGGAAAGCCATATCTTTTACCGAGGCGTTAACGGGAGCCGGGGGTCCGGTGGCGGTCCGCCTGTCATCGATACCTGGAGGTGGTCTTGAGAAGAGCCGAATGGGCTCTTTTCCGATCGGCAATAGCGGTGGGCGAACATCTGGGCCGGGGTATGCTGACCTCTTCTTCTTGCTCGGGAAGAGCGGGGGCTGATATCCTAGGGAGCACTAAAAGGCGAGACCAGTGGCTGAGCAAGGGATGGTGTTGCGAGGCGTACTCTACCCACACGAGCTGCTGGCTCAGGTGGTGGGATTAGCGGAGACAAGGCAGCGAAGAGTAGTTCCAGGTCCTGATTGGCTCGCTCCGACTGGCCTTTAGATTGGGGGTGGAACCCGGAGGACAGGCTGGGCCACGACCCAATGAGCGTGCAGAACGCCTTCCAGAACTGGGACGAGAACTGACGACCCCAGTCGGAGACCATGTCCACCGGAAGTCCACGGATCCGGAAGATGTGCTGCACCATGAGCTGGGCCGTCTCCTTGGCTGAGGGTAGCTTGAGGAGAGGAATGAAATGGGCGGCTTTGGAAAACTGGTCCACCATGGTAAGGAAAACCGTGTTGCCATCAGATGGGGGGAGAACAGTGACAAAGTCCAGGGTTAGATATGACCAGGGATGGTGAGGGACAGGAAGTGGTTGAAGGAGGCCAGCCGGAGCTTGCCGAGGAGTCTTATTCTGGGCACACGCGGTGCAGGCAGCAACGAATGCGGAAACCTCAGGAACCAAGGTTGGCCACCAAAAACGTTGTCGTACAAAGGCCAGGGTCCGACAGGAGCCAGAATGGCAGGCCAGTCAAGAGGAATGAGCCCATCCCAGAACCGAGGAACGGGCAGAGTACAGGACAAATATCCGGTTAGCCAGCCCCCGGACCCGGTTCTCTATACCCCAGATGAGTGCAGCCGCGAGACTTCACATTCTTGGACCCCGGGCGGTAGGAGATGGTGAAGTTGAATCGGGTGAATAGCAGGTCCCATCGAGCTTGCCTGGAGTTGAGGCGCTTGGCAGTGCGGAGAAATTCCAGGTTCTTGTGATCTGTCCATACTATGAATGGGTGTTCCGCCATTTCAAACCAGTGCCTCCACTCCTCCAACGCCATCTTCACCACAAGTAGTTCTTGTTTACCCACATCGTAATTCCTTTCCATGGGGTTGAGATGATAGGAGAGGAAAGCGCAGGGATGCAGCTTTTGGTCTTGGACCGAACACTGGGACAGGACAGCCCCCACTCCGAAGTCGACCCCCACCACGAACTGCCGGGACAGATCCGGATGGATTAGGAGTTGGTGCTTGAGGTCCAGAAACGCTTGGTCTGCAGCTGGGACCATGTAAACAGGACCTTAGGAGAGGTGAGCCCTGACAGGGAGGAAGCCAGGGTGCTCTAGAGACGGATGAACCGGCGGTAGAAATTGACGAACCCCAGGAAGCGTTGCAGCTGCACTCTGGAGGTGGGTTGCGGCCAATCCACCACCGCTCTCACCTTTTCAGGATCCATCTGTATGTTGCCTGCAGCTATGATGTATCCAAGGAAGGAGATTGTGGAGCGATGGAATTCGCATTTCTCCGCTTTGACAGCTGGTTCTCCAGAAGATGCTGGAGGACTTGTCTGACATGGAGGACATGTTCTTGAGCGAGTGGGTAAACACGAGGATGTCATCAAAGGTAGCGAATATGAACCGGTTCAACATGTCCCGGAGAATGTTGTTTACCAGGGCCTGGAAACACAGCAGGAGCGTTGGTCAGTCCGAACGCCATCACCAGGTATTCGTAGTGCTCGCTAGCCATATTAAAGGCGGTCTTCCACTCATCCCCTTCCCGTATCCGTACCAGATGGTAGGCGTTCCGGAGGTCCAACCTGCAGAAGATGGTAGCCCCCTGGAGAGGCTTGAGGAAGCCCGCAGGAAGACGTCCCGGGGCAGACAGCGCCGACTTCAGGCAATGCGAATGGCAAAATGGGCTCCAACCCAAGATAGAACAGTAGCCCAGTCGATCAAAGGATTGTGCCTCTGGAGCCAGGAAAACCCCAAAACAACGGGTGCATGAGGGGATTCATTGGGCAAGAACTGCATAGACTCACTGTGATTACCCAACACTCTCAGGTTCATGGGAAACGTAGTGTGGGTGACTCTGCCAATAAAGCGTCCATCCCACGCTCTGACATCCATGGAAATGGAGAGAGGTTGTGTGGGGATTCCCAGCTCCGACACCAGGGTAGCGTCCATAAAACTCTCGTCGGCCCTAGAGTCAATGAGCACCCGGAGAGATTTGGACCGGTCACCCCACAACAGGGTAGCATGGAGAGGGGTACGAGAAATGGCAGATGGGAAACTCCCTGTACGGCTCACCGGCGAACTAGTACATACTTGATGAGCCTGGTTCTTTAATGGGCAGGTAGGTAAAGAAAATGTCCCGTAGCTCCACAATACAGACAGCTCTGGGTGTTTAGTCTGCATAAGCGCTCAGCAGGAGACAATCTAGGCCTGCCCAGTTGCGTGGGCTCCAGAGGAGACGACTCGACAGCCCTCGGTGACCTCCAAGAGAACTCAGGTGACATCGGATCCACTCGGAAATGTGGACTTCCGGGGTTCCAGGATTCCTCTGAGATGAGGTGGAAATTAACTCCCTCTCCCTCCTATGTTCCCGTAGCCGCCCATCGATCCGGATGGTCAAGGCTTGAGGGAGTTGAGGTCCAGGGGCAGCACCCGGGCTGCGAGCTCGTCTTGAATCACCTTCAATAATCCGTAAAGGAACGTGTCGAACAGGGCTTCCGGGTTCCAGGCACTCTCAGCTGCCAACATGCGAAAATCCACCACGTAGTCTGCTACGCTACGGGAATCCTGACGTAGTTGGAGCAGCTTACGAGCCGCCTCTCTCCCAGACAACGAAGAATCGAAAACTTTACCTGCCTCCGTCACAAACTCTCAGTCTGAGGCAAACAGTGGATTGTTGCTCCCACACCGCCTTAGCCTAGGCAAGAGACCTCCCGGACATCAGCGTTATCACGTACGCTATCCT
This sequence comes from Coregonus clupeaformis, assembly GCF_020615455.1. Classification (NCBI taxonomy): domain Eukaryota; kingdom Metazoa; phylum Chordata; class Actinopteri; order Salmoniformes; family Salmonidae; genus Coregonus; species Coregonus clupeaformis. The sequence goes on from NC_059200.1 coordinate 32,045,580, forward strand.
CGAACGATCAGAGGGAAATTAAGAGGGATGCAGCTCAAAGATGAGAGAACATTGGGAGAGAAATGCCTGGCAGGATCCGGGATCTCCAGCGTAGCGCTCCGGAGGACGTAGGCGGGGTTCTTGGGAAGCCAGGCTAGATTGGGGAGAAACGCCACTGGTAGCGGGGTAATTGACAGTCTGGGGGGTTAATGTAGTGGCGGGCTGCCTCACAGACAATCCGCGGAATTGCTCCAGCAATGTGGCGTTCTGCCAAGGTCTGGAATCCTTCCATAAGACCTTGAAGTAACTCCTCGTGTCTTCCAATGGTGGCTCCCTGGGAGGAGACGGCGTTGTGGAACTGGTCCGAGTCTGTTAGGTCAGTCATGGCCAGTTCAAACTATTACGACTCAGGATAAGACCCAGTTGCAGATAGTTCGAAACAGAAAAAGTTTACACTACTAATCAGAAATGTGGACACACCTACTCATTCAAGGGTTTTTCTTTATTTTTACTATTTTTTTACATTGTAGAATAATAGAGAAGACATAAAAACTATGAAATAACACATATGGAATCATGTAGTAACCAAAAAAGTGTTAAACAAATCAAAATATATTTGAGATTTGAGATTCTTCAAATAGCCACCCTTTGCCTTGATGACAGCTTTGCACACTCTTGGCAAACTGGGAAAACTAAGCTCGCGCAAAACAGGAGTATGGGAAATCCGCTGGTAGGCTTGCAGAGACTAGACGAACTGGCAACAGACAACACAGTTATAAATGCACATGGGATAATGGGGAAGATGGGCGACACCGGGAGGGGGGTGGAGACAAGCACAAAGACAGGTGAAAAGGATCAGGGTGTGACACAAAGTATATCGCTCTGTGGTTAATCTTATTTGCTCAGGTATTTCCCAGCTAATGAAAAGTCATATGTGTTTTCAAGATACACTTAGAATTTAACCTAGTCTATTAATGGTATTGATATCAAAAGTCCCAAGTGTACAAATAAACACATAAGATAATATTTTTATATCAAAAGAAAGGGAAACACTTTTTGAATTCACAACTATCAGACATTCAATGGCGAAAGTCTTGGCTTTGTCCCTTTTAATTGTGCATTTCTAATAAGATAAGAGAGGTGCGCCTAAAGATTTTGCACAATATGTACCCCTCCAACACAATGGTGTCAAGGTTTACAAACATTGATGACAAGTGTACCTTCTGCAATGATGGATCTGAAATGCTGATACATTTTTTTCTTTTTTTTTTACAGTTGTTTGTACACTATTAGATTTAGGAGAGGAGTACATAATGAGTAAAACTGGTCACTATTGATGTTAAATGCAATGATGTTATAACCTTTTTTGACAGTACTCTGAACTATTTCAAATGTATAACTAATGTCATGATTTTGGTTGGCACATTTTATATCCACAAAACTAAATTTTTTAAATCAACCCCTGCTTTAAAGTGTTTTTGATAGACTTTAAGTTTTTAATTGAGTCTCTGAAATTACTAAATAATACGAAAAGCTTGTCTACGGTCCAATATTATTTGTTGCATTACAACCTGTAATTTAAATGGATTTTTATTTGGATTTCATGTAATGGACAAACACAAAATAGTCCAAATTGATGAAGTGAAATGTAAAAAATAACTTGTTTCAAAAAATTATACCAAATAAATGGTGCGTGCATACAATGAGGGAAAAAAGTATTTGATCCCCTGCTGATTTTATACGTTTTCCCACTGACAAAGACATGATCAGTCTATAATTTAATGGTAGGTTTATTTGAACAGTGAGAGACAGAATAACAACAAAACAATCCAGAAAAACACATGTCAAAAATGTTATAAATTGATTAGCATTTTAATGAGGGAAATAAGTATTTAACCCCTCTGCAAAACATGACTTAGTACTTGGTGGCAAAACCCTTGTTGGCAATCACAGAGGTCAGACGTTTCTTGTAGTTGGCCACCAGGTTTGCACACATCTCAGGAGGGATTTTGTCCCACTCCTCTTTGCAGATCTTCTCCAAGTCATTAAGGTTTCGAGGCTGACGTTTGGCAACTCGAACCTTCTGCTCCCTCCACAGATTTACTATGGGATTAAGACTGGCTAGGACACTTCAGGACCTTAAAGTGCTTCTTCTTGAGCCACTCCTTTGTTGCCTTGGCCGTGTGTTTTGGGTCATTGTCATGCTGGAATACCCATCCACGACCCATTTTCAATGCCCTGGCTGACGGAAGGAGGTTCTCACCCAAGATTTGACGGTACATGGCCCCGTCCATCGTCCCTTTGATGCGGTGAATTTGTCCTGTCCCTAAGCCAGAAAAACACCCCCAAAGCATAATGTTTCCACCTCCATGTTTGACGGTGGGGATGGTATTCTTGGGGTCATAGGCAGCATTCCTCCTCCTCCAAACACGGCGAGTTGAGTTGATGCCAAAGAGCTCCAGTCTCGTCTGACCACAACACTTTCACCCAGTTCTCCTCTGAATCATTCAGATGTTCATTGGCAAACTTCAGACGGGCCTGTATATGTGCTTTCTTGAGCAGGGGGACCTTGCGGGCGCTGCAGGATTTCAGTCCTTCACGGCGTAGTGTGTTACCAATTGTTTCCTTGGTGACTATGGTCCCAGCTGCCTTGAGATCATTGACAAGATCCTCCCGTGTAGTTCTGGGCTGATTCCTCACCGTTCTCATGATCATTGCAACTCCAAGAGGTGAGATCTTGCATGGAGCCCCAGGCCAAGGGAGATTGACAGTTCTTTTGTGTTTCTTCCATTTGCGAATAATCGCACCAACTGTTGTCACCTTCTCACCAAGCTGCTTGTCGATGGTCTTGTAGCCCATTCCAGCCTTGTGTAGGTCTACAATCTTGCCCCTGACATCCTTGGAGAGCTCTTTGGTCTTGGCCATGGTGGAGAGTTTGGAATCTGATTGATTGATTGATTGCTTCTGTGGACAGGTGTATTTTATACAGGTAACAAGCTGAGATTAGGAGCACTCACTTTAAGAGTGTGCTCCTAATCTCAGCTTGTTATCTGTATAAAATACACCTGGGAGCCAGAAATCTTTCTGATTGAGAGAGGGTCAAATACTTATTTCCCTCATTAAAATACAAATCAATTTATAACATTTTTGACAAGCTTTTTTCTGGATTTTGTTGTTGTTATTCTGTCTCTCACTGTTCAAATAAACCTACCATTAATGTTATAGACTGATCATTTCTTTGTCAGTGGGCAAACGTACAAAATCAGCAGGGGATCAAATACTTTTTTCCCTCACTGTATTTATTCACCCCCTTTGCTATGAAGCCCCTAAATAAGATCTGGTGCAACCAATTACCAGTCCACCTATGTGCAATTTAAGTGTCACATGATCTCAGCAATATATATATATATATATATATATATATATATATATATATATATATATATATATATATATATATATATATATATGCTGAGATCATGTGTATATATATATATATATATATATATATATATATATATATATATATATATATATATATATATATATATATATATATACACACCTGTTCTGAAAGGCCCCAGAGTCTGCAACACCACTAAGCAAGGGGCACCACCAAGCAAGCGGCACCATGAAGACCAAGGAGCTCTCCAAACAGGTCAGGGACAAAGTTGTGGAAAAGTACTGATCAGGGTTGAGTTATAAAACAATATCCGAAACTTTGAACATCCCACGGAGCACCATTAAATCCATTATTAAAAAATGAAAAGAATATGGCACCACAACAAACCTGCTAATAGAGGGCCGCCCACCAAAACTCACGGACCAGGCAAGGAGGGCATTAATCAGAGAGGCAACAAAGAGACCAAAGATAACCCTGAAGGAGCTGCAAATGTACCCGAGGAAGGATGTAGTGTGGGCGTGAAATTCACACTTCTCGGCCTTCACAAACAGGCGGTCCTCCAACAATCGCTGCAGAACCTGCTTGACATGCTGGACGTGGCTGGAAAGCTCCTTAGAGAAGATAAGAATGTCATCCAGGTACACGAACACAAAAAGACCGATCATATCTCTCAGGACGTCATTCATCATACTCTGGAACACTGCTGGAGCAATGGTCAGTCCAAACGGCATCACCTGATACTCGAAATGACCCATCGGTGTATTGAAACCAGTCAACCACTCATCCCCCTCTCTGATCCGGACCAGATGATACGCATTGCGTAGATCCAGCTTGGTGAACACAGCAGCACCCTGTAAGGAGTCAAAAGCAGAGCTCATCAAGGGCAGGGGATACTTGTTCTTGACCGTAATATCATTCAAACCCCGATAATCAATACAAGGTCGAAGAGAGCCAACCCAGGGGTGATGACGAGGGACGAATGAGACCAGCAGCTAGAGACTCCTTTATGTAGGTCTCCAAAACTTCACGTTCAGGTCGAGAGATACTGTATAACCGTCCCTTGGGTTAGGCAGCTCCAGGGAACAGGTTAATGGCACAATTATATGGTCGGTGGGGAGGAAGTGACAGAGCCTTCTGCTTACTGAACACTTCCCCCAAATCGTGATATGTTTCAGGAACCAGGGACAAATCTGGGGGGGTAGACTCGATGACCTGACTGGGAACAGAATGGGAACAGGCAGTCTTAAGGCAGTTAGCATGACATTCAATGCTCCAACTAGTTACCTTGCCAGTCACCCAATCGAACGTGGGATTGTGTTCTCTCAGCCAGGGGTATCCAAGAACCAGAGGAACATGGGGAGAAGGCAGAATGAAGAAGGAGATAACCTCTGAATGATTCCCTGACAACAGCATCTTAACCGGTTCAGTCCTCACACTGATACGTGCCAGACTACTGCCGTTCAGAGTGGTAGCTTCAATGGCTTCCGGTAATCGCTCCTTGGAAAGCCCCCGCTGTTCCACCAAGTCGGCATCAATAAAGCTGCCATCGGTACCTGAATCGATGAAAGCGTTAATTGCTAAACTCTGATTCTTGTTCATGAGGGTAGCAGGAAAACAGGGTCTGACAGGGCTATTGAGAGGTTGAAACTGGCTCGCTAAAAGTCCTCCCAAACTTAGCGAGCCGGGCAGTTTAACGGGCGCTGGGGACAAGCGGAGATGTAATGTCCCGAGCTACCACAGTAGAGGCAGCTGTTGGTCTTACGTCTACGTTGGCGCTCCTCCTTGGTTAACCCGTGCCGCCCCACTTGCATGGTTTCAGGATCTGGAGGCAGGACCTCTCCACTAATCCCGTGTGGTGAACAATGATCGACTCGTTCTGGTCCACTTCCTGACCCGAATGGTAACCGAGTAGCTGATTGATTGGATGGGCCCCATTGCTTCTCCCTCCTTCTCTCTCGGACTCTGTTATCCACCCGAATAGATAAGGCTACCAAACTGTCCAGGTCACTAGGCTCCGGATGGGAGATCAGCTCATCTTTGAGTTTGCTCCGACAACCCCTGATAAAAAGCCGCTTGTAGTGACTCCTCATTCCACCCACTCTCCACAGCCAAGGTCCTGAATTCGATAACAAAGTCGGCCACACTGCGAGCTCCTTGGCGAAGAGAGAACAAACGCTTAGCTGTGTCCTTACCTCGGACTGGATGGTCAAAAAGCTTCCTCATCTCTGCCGCGAACTCCTGGTATGACGCCATGCATGTCACAAGTTGCTAAGCCAGAACCCAGAAGCAGACCAGGACAAGGTAAGTTGAAACGAAGGTGAGTGTTTATTACAAATTCAAGAGTGGTGCTGAATAATCCGGGGAACAGAGCGGGCGGCGTTGATTAGTTGTTGGGGGTGCAGTGGTTGATCCCATCCTGGGTCGGCGGCCGCCGACCACCAGGCAGAGGTTGGATGAAGGTTCCGGACGGGTGACTGCAGATGGAACAAAAGCGGGGTAAGTAAGCAACAACCCAACACGGTGCAAAAACAACAAAACTAACGCTAGGCTCAAAGACTGATACTCTGGTAAACCTACTGTTCATGGCTAACGATCCGGCAGGAACTGGATGTTAGGCCAGAGCCTAAGAAGGGTGATGATCAGGACCAGGTGTGCAGATTGCTGATGGGATGCAGGTGCGGAAATCAAGAGAGCTCCCCGGGCGTTCCCGAACCCTCGGGAAACTGGAGATCACGAACAGAAAAACTAGTCACCAGACAGGACCCGACTCAGACTGCCGGGATCGTTTACAGTACCCCCCTCCGACGAACGCCAGGGGCGGACTCCCGGAGCGCCAGGATGGAGGCGGTGAAGTCACTGATGAGGTCAGCATCTAGGACCTGTCGCCGGAATCCAACTCCTCTCTTCAGGACCATACCCCTCCCAGTCCACGAGATACTGAAACCCGGCCCCGCCGTCTGGAATCCATGATGCGGCGCACCGTGTGGCAGGACCACCTCCGATCATCCGAGGAGGAGGAGGAGGAGCGGAGGAGGCAGCAGAGGACTGAGGAAGACAGGCTTGAGGCAGGAGACATGAAAGGTGGGATGGACTCTGAGCGTCCTCGATAGTTTGAGTCGAACTGCCACTGGATTGATCACCTTCTCCACCGCAAACGGACCAATGAACTTCGGTAACAACTTCCTAGACTCAGTCCGTAACGGAAGATCCCGTGTGGCCAACCAAACCCTATCTCCGATGGTATAGGTGGGACGGGGATCCGGCGGCGGTCGCCTGGAGCTGATACCGGTCGAAACTCTAAGGAGTGCCTTTCTGGCCCGATGCCAGGTCCGGTGGCAACGAATATGGGCCTGAACAGAAGGCACTGAGAGCTCCTTCTCCTGAGAAGGGAACAGGGGAGGTTGGTAGCCATACAGGCACTGGAAGGGAGACATCCCAGTGGCAGATGTAGGAGAGTATTGTGGGCATACTCAACCCAAGGCAACTGAGAGACCCAGGAGGTGGGGTTGGAAGAGACCAGACAGCGTAGGCGTGGATTCCATCTTCTGGTTGGCTCTCTCCGCCTGACCATTGGATTGGGGGTGAAAACCAGATGTGAGACTGACTGTAGCTCCAATGGCCAAACAGAAGGACTTCCGGACAGCAGAGGTAAACTGAGGGCCACGGTCGGAAACGATATCACTGGGCAAACCGTGGACCCTGAAAACCTCCCTAACCAGGATCTCGGACGTCTCCGAGGCAGAGGGAAGCTTGGCAATTGGCACAAAGTGGGCGAACTTGCTGAATCTGTCCACGATAGTCAGAACGACCGTGTTCCCCTCAGAAGCGGGCAACCCTGGCGAAGTCCAGGGCCAGATGCGACCATGGTCGCGGGGAATAGGAGAAGGGGGTGAAGTAGTCCAGAGCTGGGCGATTGGTACTCTTATTCTGCGCACACACTGGACAGGCAGCAACAAAACCCCGAGTATCCTCGGCCATGGCAGGCCACCAAAAGCGTCTGCGAGGAAAAGCGCCATTGTCCGAGCCACGCCAGGTGACAAGCCATCTTGCTGGCGTGGGACCATTTGAGGACAGCAGGACGAACCGACTCAGGCACAAACAACCGACCGGGTGGACCGTTACGGGACGGGCTGAGTCCGAAGGGCCGCCAGCACCTCCTCCTCAATCTTCCACATAACTGCTCCACGACGCAGTTCGGGGAGAATTGTCTCGGTCTTGGACCCACTCTCCTCCCGTCTTGGAGAACATCCGGGACAGGCGTCACGCCTTGCCGTTCTTAGATCCAGGTCGGAACGTCAGGGAAAACTTGAATCGTCGAAAAACAACGCCCACCTGGCCTGACGGGGTTGAGGCGTTGCGATTGCACGTAAGCAAGATTCTTGTGGTCAGTCCAGACAATAAAGCGGTTGCTCCGCCCCCCCCAACCAGTGGCGCCACTCCTCCAAGAGCAAGTTTCACCGTGAAGCTCCGGTTACCCACATCGTAATTCCTCTCCGCAGGCGAAAGGCTGACGAGTAGTAGGCGCAGGGATGGAGTTTACTGTCCGTGGAGCATCGCTGCGACAGGATGGCGCCAACTCCCACATCAGAGCGCGTCCACTTCAGCGACGAACTGGCGGGCGTGTCCGGTTGAGAGAATCGGTGCGTTGGTGAATCGCCTCTTCAAATCCAGAACGCTCGATCCGCCTCCGGATTCCACTTGAAGGTCCTGATACTGGAAGTCAAGGCAGTTAACGGAGCGGCCACACGGCTGTAATCCCGGATGAATCTGCGGTAGAAATTCGCAAACCCCAAAAATCTCTGGAGCTGCAATCTCGTACCGGGCTGGGCCCATTCCAGAACCGCTCTAACCTTCTCCTGGTCCATCCTAATCTCTCCCCTGGAGATGATGTACCCGAGAAAGGATGTCGTGTGGGCGTGAAACTTCGCACTTCTCGGCCTTCCACGAACAGGCGATTCTCCAACAATCGCTGCAGAACCTGCCGGACATGCTGGACGTGGTCGGAAGGTTCCTTCGAGAAGATCAGAATGTCATCCAGGTAAACAAACACAAAGAGACCGATCATATCTCTCAGGGCGTCGTTCACCATACTCTGGAATACCGCTGGAGCATTGGTCAGTCCAAACGGCATCACCTGATACTCGAAGTGACCCATCGGTGTATTGAAACCCGTCAACCACTCGTCCCCCTCTCTGATCCGGACCATGTGATACGCATTGCGTAGGTCTAGCTTGGTGAACACCGTAGCACCCTGTAAGGAGTCGAAGGCAGAACTCATCAAGGGCAGGGATACTTGTTCTTGACCGTGATGTCATTCAACCCCGATAATCAATACACGGTCGAAAGAGAGCCATCCTTCTTACCCACAAAGAAGAATCCTCCCCAGGGGGTGATGACGAGGGACAAACGAGACCAGCAGCTAGGGACTCCTTGATGTAGGTCTCCAACGCCTCACGTTCAGGTCGGGAGATACTGTATAACCTTCCTTGGGGTAGACAGCTCCAGGGAACAGGTGATGGCACAATCATATGGTCGGTGGGGAGGGAGTGACAGAGCCTTCTGCTTACTGAAAACTTCCCCCAAATCGTGATATGTCTCGGGAACCAGGGGACAAATCTGGGGGTTTAGCCTCAATCACCTGACTGGGAACCGAATGGGGGCAGGCAGTCTTGAGACAGTTAGCATGACAATCAAGGCTCCAACTCGTTACCTTGCCCGTCACCCAATCGAACGTGGGATTGTGTTCCCTTCAGCCAGGGTATCCAAGGACCAGAGGAACATGGGAAGACGGCAGAATGAAGAGTGAAATCATCTCAGAATGATTCCCCGACAACCGCATCTTAACCGGTTCAGTCCTCATCGTGATACGTGCCAGACTACTGCCGTTCAGAGTGGTACGCTTCAATGGCTTCCCGGCAATTGCTCCTTGAAAGCCCCAGCTGTTCCACCAACTCGGCATCAAGAAAGCTTCCATCGGCACCTGAATCGATAAAAGCGTTAATCGCTAAGCTCTGATTCCTGTTCACAAGGGTAGCCGGGAAAGCGGGGTCTGACAGAGGTACTGAGAGGTTGAAACTGGCTCGCTAAAAGTCCTCCCAACTTTAGCGAGCCGGGCAGTTGACGACCGCCGGGAACAAGTGGAGATGTAATGTCCCGAGCTACCACAGTAGAGGCAGCAGTTGGTCTTACGTCTATGTTGACGCTCCTCCTTGGTTAACCCGTGCCGCCCCACTTGCATGGGTTCAGAATCGGGAGAGAGGACCGGTAGAAAGGTTCCGAACTGACAACGCGATCTCCTGTAGTACCGTGCTATGATGGCCCAACATCTTCTCCTGATGGATAATGGCATGGCGAACAGAGTCCAGGTCCGCTGGGTTCATTACTGGCCGGATCGTTCTGTCACAAGTTGCTAAGCCAGAACCCAGAAGCAGACCAGGACAAGGTAAGTTGAAACGAAGGTGAGTGTTTATTACAAATTCAAGAGTGGTGCTGAATAATCCGGGGAACAGAGCGGGCGGCGTTGATTAGTTGTTGGGGGTGCAGTGGTTGATCCCATCCTGGGTCGGCAGCCGCCCGACCACCAGGCAGAGGTTGGATGAAGGTTCCGGACGGGTGACTGCAGATGGAACAAAACGGGGGGTAAGTAAGCAACAACCCAACACGGTGCAAAAACAACAAAACTAACGCTAAGCTCAAAGACTGATACTCTGGTAAACCTACTGTTCATGGCTAACGATCCGGCAGGAACTGGATGTTAGGCCAGAGCCTAAGAAGGGTGATGATCAGGACCAGGTGTGCAGATTGCTGATGGGATGCAGGTGCTGGAAATCAAGAGAGCTCCCGGAGCGTTCCCGAACCCTCGGGAAACTGGAGATCACGAACAGAAAAACTAGTCACCAGACAGGACCCGACTCAGACTGCCGGGATCGTTACAATGCAGGTGTCCTGTCGTTCCCATACGGCTGAAGCCCACTCCAGAGCTCTTCTATGCAGCAGTTCAATAACAAAAGCTATCCTAGCCTTGTCTGTGGCGTAAGAGTGGGGCTGCAGATCAAACACTAATCCACACTGCATAAGAAATGAACGGCATCTTCCCAAATCCCCTTCGTACTTATCAGGCGTCGAACCTTGGGCTCACGGAAGGAAACAGCTCCAGAAGTGGCAAGTGAGAGGGGGTGAAGCAGGTGGTGGACGATCCGCCCGGCAAACTGAGCTGAGCCTGGATACTGCGTCAGACTAGCAGAAAAAGTTCTGAACAACGCTATCTCCTGTAGCGCCCGTGCTGTGTTGTCCCAACATCTTCTCCTGATGGGTAATGGCATGGCGAACGGAGTCCAGGTCCGCTGGGTTCATTCTTGGCCGGATCGTTCTGTCACGATTCTCTAAAGCGGAACCCAGAAGCAGACCAGGACAAGGTGAGTATTTATGCACGCTCAAGTTTTCTGTTTTTATGTCTTTTTTCTTGTTTGTTTCACAAGAAAAAAAAAATGGCATCTTCAAAGTGGTAGGCATGTTGGGTAAATCAAATAATACAAACCCCCAAAAAATCAATTTTAATTCCAGGTTGTAAGGCAACAAAATAGGAAAAATGCCAAGGTGGGGTGAATACTGTAACACATTTTTCTGTTTTTGTTTTGTTTGTCTTTTAGGTTCTTGTTAATTCTTGAATTAAATTATGTCTGATTGTCTGTTATATTTGATTTAAAAAATAAAACAATAAGTGTGAAAACAATTGTAAACCTCTCTGCCAATAACAGCTAATGTTCAGTTTTCCTCTCCCCACTCAAACCACTCCCAGACAGTCCTAGGAAAATTCTTGCTTGAGAAATTGCTCTTTGCTAAGAAGCTATTTTTGTTTATTTTTCTAACCATTTTAACTGAAAACAATCACAGTAAGGCAGTTAATTGTTACCCAGAAATGATTTGATAATGAGATAAAAATGCTGCATTGGACCTTTAAATAAACTCTCATTATCTCATTAGTTATGTGGTCCTCTGTAGCTCAGCTGGTAGAGCACGGCGCTTGTAACGCCAAGGTAGTGGGTTCGATCCCCGGGACCACCCATACACAAAAAAAAATGTATGCACGCATGACTATAAGTCGCTTTGGATAAAAGCGTCTGCTAAATGGCATATTATTATTATTATATTATTATTATCCCCCAATGATTAAAAAGGATTGTTGTTGCACCTAATGAGCAGCTATAGAAACTCATTGTCATTATTACACCACTCTATGTGGTTTAATAACTCTGTAATAAGCTAAGTGTGGTGCCCAAACCCAGTCCAGGGAGGGGAGGTGTTGGAAGTATTTGAGATGGTGGAAGCGGATGTTCTGTTTGAATCAGATGGAGCGTTGAGTGGAGATTAGAGTAAGAAGGATTACAGTGACGAATACAAAAGGAAATAAGAGAAGAAAAGTGATAGTGGAATCTAGTAAATCCAAGCAGTGCTGATAAGTTTTTGGACAGAGTGAATGTTTTGGATAGATGGAGTTACCTGGGAGATCCGTTGGAAGTCTCTATGAAAATAGTGGATGTGTTGGATGAGGTGGCATACGTGAGAGTAACGAGAAGTGGGCCTATTTTGGTTTCCTGTGTATCCGTAGAACAGAAGGAGTGTGCTCGGCGCCTCAAGCAGATATCGGATTGGAATGTGTCATGTGTGGCTCTTCGAAAAAGGGCGCCTATCAAGGGGGTTATCTCTGGGGTGGCGCACACCGACTGACCTGCATGGTCGATGGGGTGAGGAAGCCAAATCCATCCATTCTATTGTTTTTATAAGAAGAGTCTCTCCTTTCTCACGTGTATTTGGGTTTTGTGAGATACCCTGTAAGAGCCTTTGGGCCCAAACCCATGCAGTGTGATAAATACAAATGACAATATTTGGTCATGTGTCAAGTGTATGTAGACGGGAGGAGTATCGTATGCCAGCTGAGCCTAAATGCCTCAATTATGGTGGCGAACATGCGCCCAAATTCCTTAAGTGCCCTGTTAGGGTTAAGGAGAGAAGTGGCAAGAATAAAGTCTGTCCAGCATGTCTCCTATCCGGAGGCGTTGAGAAGAGTGGAAGAAAGGAGTGACATTGAAGAAATAATGGTAATAGGAGTAGAGACACCAGTGAATATTCCTTGTCAACAGAGGGACCCTGACACGTTGCACGTTAAGAAAGTGGACTTTTTATTGTACCGTTTATTGCATTGGTTATCAACTGCACAGTGCAAAGAGAGAGAATATCTGAGAAAGGCATTGTTGTGATTGCGGCTGAATGTTCTTTTGGGACTCAGGGATTTTACAGCAGAAGCATTACAAGGAATCCTGCCGATGAATGCTCCGTCCTCACAGGCCCCTGAGCCTTTGTAGGGATTTGATCTGAACTGTGACTGAAGGAGTGGGACGGTTTTTGATTGACTGATTTTTTGTATTTTGCATGATGTATGATTTTCTTTGTTTCACTACCCCGTACAGTAGGTGGTGGCAATACACCAATAGGTTGTAGTCTGCAATAAAACCTCCAAGAAGAAGAAGCCCAGTCCAGCATGAGTGTTTACCTTGCTGACACCTACAGTCCTCACACGGTAGTGCAACCATAGAAGACACCCAAGACCAATCAGCCTAAATGTCTAGATGAGTGAGTGAGTGAGTGAGTGAGTGAGTGAGTGAGTGATTGAGTGAATGGGAAGTGTGGAGTATTTGAAAGGCATTTCTGTTCAAAATGTGATGTTCTGTTCGAAATTGATGGTGGGTCGGGTGAAGATGAGAGTACATAGCGTGAGAACGAGTGAGTTACAGTTCTGAAAAAGAAAGGAAACAAAATAAGTGAAGTTGTGATGGAAACTAAGAAATTCCTAGATTTGTTTCTAGTGAGGGTTTTGGATCAATGTTACCTGGGGGATCTGTTCGAAGTCACAAGGAGTATCATGGAGTTGTTGGGTAAGGTGGCGTCGGTGAGAATCACAAGAGGTGTTTTTTTGTGTGTTCGCGGAACAGAAGAAGCATGCTTTGCACCTCAAAAATATATTTGACTGGAACATTTTGTGTATGGATTTCCGAAGCAGAGCGGCTGTCAAGGGGGCTATTTTTGGGGTTGCGCATGAATTGTAAGCAGAAGAAGTAGATGAAGTAATTGATGCACCTCAACTGTATTGTGGATCGAGTAAGGAAACCCGCTTCGTCCATATTATAGTTTTTTGATGAGTCTCTCCCTTCTCATATTAAGCTAGGCTTTATGAGATACCCTGTTAGAGCTTTTGTGCACAAGCCCCTCCAGTGTTATAAATGCAAAAGATTTGGGCATGTATCAAGTGTATGCAGACAGGGAAGAATAACGTATGCCAGCTGAGGTTATATGCTGCAACTGTGGTGACAAACATGTGCCATGGTCCCCAAATTGCCTTGTTAGGGTGAAGGAGGCAGGGGTGGTGAGAATAAGGGCTGTCCAGTGTGTCTCCTATCTTGAGGCAGTGAGAAGAGTGGAAGGAACAAGTGGCATTGAAGACCCAATGGTAATTGAGACTGCACTAGTGAATGTTTCTTGGCAATCAAGGGATCCTCCTGAGACCCAGCAATTCATTTTTGTCCATCAGTTCTTGGTCCGTATCTCTGAGGCCATACAAGCCACTGTTGTCCCTTTGAGAGTAAAGACCTTCTGGGCTTTTCAGTGATATCACGTGTGGGGGTGTGACCTTAACAACTTTATCTTCCTCGTAAAAAGAAAAAAAAGGCTGCCGTCAAAATTTGAAAATGTTATGGAAATTTGAAAAGAAGTGTGCAATTATTAATTATCATTTTTGTGAGTTTGATATTCAAATTGTTTATAGTAAGGGAATATCTCAGGAGTAGTTAAGTGAGTTGTCGGGACAGTGTAATAATTTTCTCACAATAAATAAGAGCTAAATAAGAGCTTATCAAGAAATGTCCTCTGTAATGGACACCCGGATGCCTTAACTATGTTTTTTCACCTGTAGAGGTACACAATAGTAGGTTTTGGTAGACAGAAGGTGCTCTTTGGTAAAAGGGGTAAATTGGTCATCAAAAAGAAAGGAGGACCAAGGCACTCTTCATATAATTAATTTAAATGCCTTCATTTGTAAACCTACACTCGAACCCTCCGATGTCAACAACTACAGACCAGTATCCCTTCTTTCTTTTCTCTCCAAAACTCTTGAGCCAACTCTCCTGCTATCTCTCTCAGAATTACCTTCTTGATCCAAACCAGTCAGGTTTCAAGACTGGTCATTCAACTGAGACTCTGTGTCACGGAGGCTCTCCGCACTGCTAAAGCTAACTCTCTCTCCTCTGCTCTTCTAGACCTATCTGCTGCCTTTGATACTGTGAACCATCAGATCCTCCTCTCCACCCTCTCCGAGTTGGGCATCTCCGGCGCTGCTCACTCTTGGATTGCGTCCTACCTGACAGGTCGCTCCTACCAGGTGGCGTGGTGAGAATCTGTCTCCGCACCACGTGCTCTCACCACTGGTGTCCCACAGGGCTCAGTTCTAGGCCCTCTCCTATTCTCTCTATACACCAAGTCACTTGGCTCTGTCATATCTTCACATGGTCTCTCCTATCATTGCTACGCAGATTACACACATTTCATTTTCTCCTTTCCCACTTCTGATAACCAGGTGGCGAATCGCATCTCTGCATGTCTGGCAGACATATCAGTGTGGATGTCGGATCACCACCTCAAGCTGAACCTCGGCAAGACGGAGCTGCTCTTCCTCCCGGGGAGGGAACTGCCCGCTCCATGATCTCGCCATCACGGTTGACAACTCCATTGTGTCCTCCTCCCAGAGTGCAAAGAACCTTGGCGTGACCCTGGACAACACCCTGTCGTTCTCCGCTAACATCAAAGCGGTGACCCGATCCTGCAGGTTCATGCTCTACAACATTCGCAGAGTACGACCCTACCTTACACAGATAGCGGCACAGGTCCTAATCCAGGCACTTGTCATCTCCCGTCTGGATTACTGCAACTCGCTGTTGGCTGGGCTCCCTGCCTGTGCCATTAAACCCCTACAACTTATCCAGAACGCTGCAGCCCGTCTGATGTTCAACCTTCCCAAGTTCTCTCATGTCACCCCGCTCCTCCGCACACTCCACTGGCTTCCAGTTGAAGCTCGCATCTACTACAAAACCATGGTGCTTGCCTACGGAGCTGTGAGGGGAACGGCACCTCCTTACCTTCAGGCTCTGATCAGACCCTACACCCAAACGAGGGCACTACGTTCATCCACCTCTGGCCTGCCAGCCCCCCTACCTCTATGGAAGCACAGTTCATGCTCAGCCCAGTCAAAGCTATTCGCTGCTCTGGCACCCCAATGGTGGAACAAGCTCCCCCACGACGCCAGGACAGCGGAGTCACTGACCACCTTCCGGAGACACTTGAAACCCTACCTCTTTAAGGAATACCTGGAATAGTCTAACAGTAATCATTCTACACCCCCCCTCCCCCAGTGGTGGTTGTTACTGTAATGTAAAAAAACAAAAACATATTTACATCCTAATGACCACTACAGAGGACAAGTGGTAACGGCGCGCCAAGCCTAGGTCCAAAAGGCTCTTTAACAGCTTCTACCCCCAAGGCATAAGACTGCTAAATAGTTAATCAAATGGCTACCCGGACTATTTACCTTGACCCCTTTTTTTATGCTGCTGCTACTCGCTGTTTATTATCTATGCATAGTCATTTTACCCCTACCTACATGTACATATTACCTCAATTCCTCGACTAACCTGTACCCCACACATTTACTCGGTACCAGTACCCCCTGTATCTAGCCTCGTTATTGTTATTTTATTGTATTACTTTTATTCTTACTTTAGTTTATTTTAATTAGATTTTTTAGCAAATATTTTCTTACTTACAATGTCAAGCGTCGGCTGGAGTGGTGTAAAGCTCGCCGCCATTGGACCCTGGAGCAGTGGAAACGCATTCTCTGGAGTGATGAATCACGCTTCACCATCTGGCAGTCCGACGGACGAATATGGGTTTGGCGGATGCTAGGAGAACGCTATCTGCCCAAATGCATAGTGCCAACTGTAAAGTTTGGTGGAGGAGGATTAATGGTCTGGGGCTGTTTGTCATGGTTTGGGCTAGGTCCCTTAGTTTCAGTGAAGGGAAATCTTAACGCTACAGCATACCATGACATTCTAGATTATTCTGTGCTTCCAACTTTGTGGCAATAGTTTGGGGAAGGCCCTTTCCTGTTTCAGCATGACAACGCCCCTGTGCACAAAGCGAGGTCCATACAGAAATGGTTTGTCGAGGTCGGTGTGGAAGAACTTGACTGGCCTGCACAGAGTCCTGACCTCAACCCCATCAAACACCTTTGGGATGAATTGGAACGCCTGCGAGCCAGGCCTAATCGCCCAACATCAGTGCCCGACCTCACTAATGCTCTTCAAATCAAATCAAATCAAATTGTATTGATCACATACACGTGTTTAGTAGATATAATTGCGGTTGTAGCGAAATGCTTGTGCTTCTAGCTCCGACAGTGCAGTAATATGTAACAAGTAATATCTAACAATTATTTCTAACAATTTCACAACATATATCCAATACACACAAATCTAAGTAAGGAATTAATTAAGAATATATACATATATGGATGAGCGATGTCACAGCGGCATGGACTAAGATACAATAGAATAGTATAGAATACAGTACATACGTAGATATGAGATAAGTAATGCCAGATATGCAAACATTATCGAAGTGGCTAGCATTCCATTTCTTAAAGTGGCCAGTGATTTCTAGTCTATGTCTATAGGCAGCAGCCTCTAATGTTCTATTGATGGCTGTTTAACAGTCTGATGGCCTTGAGATAGAAGCTGTTTTTCGGTCTCTCGGTCCCAGCTTTGATGCACCTGTACGGACCTCGCCTTCTGGATTGTAGCGGGGTGAACAGGCAGTGGCTCGGGTGGTTGATGTCCTTGATGATCTTTTTGGCCTTCCTGTAGGTGTCCTGGAGGGCGGATAGTTTGCCCCCGGTGATGCGTTGGGCAGACCGCACCACCCTATGGAGAGCCTTGCGTTTGCGGGCGGTGCAGTTGCTGTACCAGGCGGTGATACAGCCCGACAGGATGCTCTCAATTGTGCATCTGTAAAAGTTTGTGAGGGTTTTAGGTGCCAAGCCACATTTATTTAGCCTCCTGAGGTTGAAGAGGCTCCGTTGCGCCTTCTTCACCACACTGTCTGTGTGGATGGTCCATTTCAGTTTGTCAGTGATGTGTACGCCGAGGAACGTGAAGCTTTCCACCTTCTCCACTGCGATCCCGTCGATGTGGATAGGGGTGTGCACCCTCTGCTGTTTCCTGAAGTCCACGATCATCTCCTTTGTTTTGTTGACATTGAGTGAGAGGTTATTTTCCTGGCACCACACTCCCAGAGCCCTCACCTCCTCCCTGTAGGCTGTCTCATCATTGTTGGTAATCAAGCCTACTACTGTTGTGTCGTCTGCAAACTTGATGATTGAGTTGGAGGCGTACTTGGCCACGCAGTCACGGGTGAACAGGGAGTACAGGAATGGGCTGAGCACGCACCCTTGTCGGGCCCCAGTGTTGAGGATCAGCGAAGTGGCGGTGTTGTTTCCCACCTTCACTACCTGGAGGCGGCCCATCAGGATGTCCAGGACCCAGTTGCACAGGGCGGGGCTCAGACCCAGGGCCTCGAGCTTAATGATGAGCTTGGAGGGTACTATGGTGGTGAATGCTGAGCTATACTCAATGAACAGCATTCTTACGTAGGTATTCCTCTTGTCCAGATGGGATAGGGCAGTGTGCAGAGTGATGGCGATTGCATTGTCTGTGGATCTATTGGGGCGGTAAGCAAATTGAAGTGGGTCTAGGGTGGCAGGTAAGGTAGAGGTGATATGATCCTTGACTCGTCTCTCAAAGCACTTCATGATGACAGAGGTGAGTGCTACGGGGCGATAGTCATTTAGTTCAGTTACCTTTGCTTTCTTGGGTACAGGAACAATGGTGGCCATCTTGAAGCATGTGGGGACAGCAGACTGGGATAGGGAGAGATTGAATATGCCCGTGAACACACCAGCCAGCTGGTCTGCCCATGCTCTGAGGACGCGGCTAGGGATGCCGGCACACTGTTTGTATTCTGCCATATTCCTAGTCAACTTGCCATGGTTAAATGCAGGGTAGTTTTTAATAGTCACAGTGGGTACAACATCTCCTATACACTTCCTGATAAACTCAATTACCGTATCAGTGTATTCGTCTAAATTATTTTAGCAAGCTACCCGGAACATATCCCAGTCCGCGTGATCAAAACAATCCTGAAGCGTGGATTCCGATTGGTCAGACCAGCGTTGGATAGTCCTTAGCACGGGTACTTCCTGTTTGAGTTTCTGCCTATAGGAAGGGAGAAGCAAAATGGAGTTGTGTTCAGATTTGCCGAAAGGAGGGCGGGGGAGGGCCTTGTTCAAAAAACAGTGGTAGAGTGTTAGCAGCGCGAGTACTACAGTTGATATGTTGATAGAACTTCGGCATCCTAGTACTCAAATTTGCTTTGTTAAAATCCACAGCTACAATAAATGCAGCCTCATGATATGTGGTTTCCAGTTTTCATAAAGTCCAGTGAAGTTCTTTGAGGGCCGTCGTGGTATCGGCTTGAGGGGGGATATAAACGGCCGTGGCTATAACGGAGGAAAATTCTCTTGGGAGATAATATGGTCGGCATTTGATTGTGAGGTATTCTAGGTCGGGTGAACAAAAGGACTTGAGTTCCTGTATGTTACTACAATTACACCATGAGTCAATCATGAAACACACACCTCCGCCCTTCTGCTTCCCGGAGAGATATTTATTCCTCTCTGTGCGATGAACTGAGAATCCCTCTGGCTGGACCGATTTCGACAGAGTATCCAGAGAGAACAAAGTATGTTACAGGCCCTGATGTTACAGGAGTTGGTCGTAGTTCCGGAGCGACCCACTAGGTGTCATCCTCCGACAACCATAGGCACATCCTCACTCACAGTTGGGACTAATTATCTGCGTATTGATGTCACCTGTGGCTATCTGATTCACCTGTGTATTTATTCCCTCACTTCCCTGTGTTCCCTTGCTCAGTTTTCTCTACTAGTTCCTTGATGTCAAGTAGTACATATCAGTGTCGGATCACGTGATGGAGTTACAGGTACTCAAGAAGTGTTCTCCCTGTGTCATTGTGTTTTTTTCCAGTCAGAGTTAGTATTTCGTATTGTTTGTTGTCAGCCTGTTTTTTGGAGACCTATGTGCTCCTCATTTGTTTTTATGTATAGTCCTTTGTTTTGTATCCTGATTTTTGGACCACCAGTAAAGATCCTTGTTTCACCATCCTTGCCTACTGCCTACTGTCTATCCTGCACCACACCTGGGTCACACCTCACACCAACCCTTACAGAAAACGGAGCCATTATGGACCCAGCGGAGGCAGCACAGTATCATAGCGCATTGGCAGCGCAGGGAGCCATGCTGGATCAGCACGACCGCAGCCTGCAGCAGATCATTGAGAATCTCCGTATCTCTCCGGAGGTGGTAGGTGGAGCGGAAGCCGCTGCAGCGGCATCTCTAATCTCGCCTGCGATATCGCAGGAACCCCCTTCTACCACCTCCGGAGAGGTATGACGGACATCCAGAGGACTGCAGGGAATTCCTCACCCAGTGTTCCCTGATGTTCAGCCTGTAACCCTCCTCCTTCCCGACGGAGCAGGGCCGGCTGGCCTACATTATCACTCTATTGACAGGTCGGGCCCTTTCCTGGGCTACCGCGGAGTGGGAGAGCCAAACTCCGGCATGCTCCGACTCCTACCAATTCACCCGGGAGTTACGCAAGGTGTTCGACACCTCTCGGGTGGTGTCGGGGCACGAGGCCGGGAGGCGGCTCACGGCTTGTCGGCAGGGTGACCGTTCGGTGGCGGACAACTCCGTGGAGTACCGGAACCGGGCTCGAGAGGCAGGATGGGAGGAGGCCTCCCTGGTCGTCCTGTATGCGTCCTGGGGCTATTGGAGGGGATGAAGGAAGAACTCTCCTTCAGGGAGCAGCCTGAGAAACTGGACGGCCTCGTCGACCTCTCGTGCGGGTGGACAATCGGTGTCGTGACAGGGCGTACCAGAGAGGCATGACGCAAGGCTCGCCTCCGCGTCTCCCTATCAGCCCGGAGGCTTTCCACCGATTCAGGGAGGAGTTGCCTCAGGAGGAGGCTATGCAGATGGTTATGGCGCGCTTGTCCCGGAAGGAGAGGCAGAGGCGTCTGCCCCAGGGACGTTGCCAGTACTGCAGCCATGCAGGTCACCACTGCGACTCATGCCCGGAGAAGCCGGGAAAATGGGAGGGTTCGCTGGTATCGGGAGGGGTGCTAGCGAGCCGGAAGCGAAACCCCAACTCCAGAGACGCCCAGACTTTTCTCCTGTCAGGGTTCATTGGGCCCGCGCTGCACGTCGGGCGCATGCATTGGTGGATTCTGTGGCCGCGGGAAACCTGATGGACGCGGGGTTGGCCCAAGGGTGGAGCTTTCCGTTACTCTCTCTCTCCGAGCCGGTTCCGGTCATGGGCCTGGACGGCCGGCCGTTGTGGCAGGGGGGCTATGGGAGTATATCCAGTTTTTCATTGTGGACTCTCCGGAGTGTCCCCTCATCCTCGGACACCCCTGGCTGGCCGCCCACAACCCCCGGATAGACTGGTCCACGGGGCGGCTCATCCTGGAGGGAGGCTCCGTCCCCGTCCTGTTCCGGTCGTCAATAACCACTCATCAGCCTAAACCACCATCCCAGACCACCTACCAGTCCTCACCTCTTCCCCAGGAGTATTGGGATCTGGGGGAGGGGTTTAGTAAGAGGCGTGCCAAGGGCCTACCTCCTCACAGGCCTTATGACTACGCTATCGATCTCGTGCCGGGCGCCATGCCCACATGAGGGCGATGGCTTTCCTTGTCCCGGCCGGAGACGCTGGCCATGAGGGACGACCCTGTTATCCCCAACTCCCTGATGGCTGCCCCAGTTTCGTGGGGAATTGATAGGCTGGTCAGAGCAGTGCTACCGTGGGAGCCCGATCCGGACGGAGGTCCATCGGGGAGGATGTACGTACCCAAGGCTGCGCACTCGCGACCGCTTCAGTGGGCGCACGCATCTGACCTCACCAGCCATCCAGGGGGCGCCAGGACGTTGGAGTTCCTGCGTAGGCGGTTCTGGTGGCCATCTGTTGAGGGGGATAGGTGCGCCTTCGTGGCTGCTTGCCCGGTGTGCGCACGCACAAAGAGCTCACGTCAGCCCGTGGCAGAGCTGCTCCGACCCCTGCCTATCCCCCGAGCAAGAGAAGGAGGTGGCGGTCCCGTCTGGCCATTCAGAGTGGTCCGGTGAGTCAACCCACCCCCTGCAACTTCCCCCCATCATACGGGTGCATCCCACATTCCATGTGTCCCTCCTCTATCCCGTCGCCACCTGTCCCCTGGCTCCCCCTCCTCGTTCTGTTCCCCCTCTGCGCCTCATCGGAGGGCAGCTGGCTTTTACGGTGGAACGGATCCTGGACTTCCGGGGGGTGGGAAGGGGTCTCCTATTTCTGGTGAACTGGGAGGGTTATGGGCCGGTGGAGTGGTCCGGGGTGCCCAGGAGGGACATTCTGGACCCAGGGCTGATACAGCGCCGAGGGCACTGTTACAGGAGGGATTACAGTTCCGGAGCGACCCACTAGGTGTCATCCTCCGACAACCATAGGCACTTACTCACTCACAGTCGGGACTAGTTACAGTTGAAGTCGGAAGTTTACATACACCTTAGCCAAATACATTTAAACTCTTGACATTTAATCCTAGTAAAAATTCCCTGTCTTAGGTCAGTTAGCATCACCACTTTATTTTAAGAATGTGAAATGTCAGAATAATAGTAGAGAGAATGATTTATTTCAGCTTTTATTTCTTTCATCACATTCCCAGTGGGTCAGAAGTTTACATACACTCAATTAGTATTTGGTAGCATTGCCTTTAAATTGTTTAACTTGGGTCAAAGTTACGGGTAGCATTCCACAAGCTTCCCACAATAAGTTGGGTGAATTTTGGCCCATTACTCCTGACTGAGTCAGGTTCGTAGGCCTCCTTGCTCGCACACGCTTTTTCAGTTCTGCCCACAAATGTTCTATAGGATTGAGGTCAGGGCTTTGTCTTTGCCTCTCCTCTGCCGGCGATGTTTTGGGTCAGCCTCTTATGGCTGAATGGAAGCAAGTCTCCACAGCAATGTTCCAACATCTAGTGGAAAGCCTTTCCAGAAGAGTGGAGGCTGTTGAAGCAGTAAAGGGGGACCAACTCCATATTAATGCCCATGATTTTGGAATGAGATGTTCGACGAGCAGGGGTCCACCTACTTTGGTCATGAAGTGTAGCTACTAGAACTAACGCTTCAGTACAGTGTACAGTCAGAAAGCAGTTTAGCAGTTACACCGGAAGAGTTCCAGTGTTGGATAGCCAAAGCCAGCTAGCTAACATGGCATCCCTCTCTGTTTGAGCCGGGTGTTTGAGTAGGCTAAACTAGCTAGCTGCATTCAGCTAGCTAATTGAAAGTTTTAAAAAATACCAACATATATAGCTCTCTCTCTCTCTTTCTCTTGCTTCTCCTTAATTCTGGAATAAATTAATTTGTTCAAAACTGTTCAACTATTGTCTTTCTCACTCTTTGAATCAACTACTCGCCACATTTGATGCACTAGCTGTAGCTTATGCTTTCAGTACTAGATTCATTCTCTGATCCTTTGATTGGGTGGACAACATGTCAGTTCATGCTGCAAGAGCTCTGATAGGTTTGAGGACATCCTCCAGAAGTTGTCATAATTACTGTGCAAGTCCATGGAAGGGGGTGAGAACCAAGACCCTCCTAGGTTTTGTATTGAAGTCAATGTACCCAGAGGAGGACAGAAGCTAGATGTCCTCTGGCTATACCATGGTGCTACACTACAGAGTGCTGCTGAGGCTACTGTAGACCTAAATTGCAAAACAGTGAGTTTTAATCAATTATCATTATTTGGTGAATATACAGTGAGGGAAAAAGTATTTGATCCCCTGCTGATTTTGTACGTTTGCCCACTGACAAAGAAATGATCAGTCTATAATTTTAATGGTAGGTTTATTTGAACAGTGAGAGACAGAATAACAACAAAAAATCCAGAAAACGCATGTAAAAATTGTTATAAATTGATTTGCATTTTAATGAGGGAAATAAGTATTTGACCCCCTCTCAATCAGAAAGATTTCTGGCTCCCAGGTGACTTTTATACAGGTAATGGGCTGAGATTAGGAGCTCACTCTTAAAGGGAGTGCGCCTAATCTCAGCTTGTTACCTGTATAAAAGACACCTGTCCACAGAAGCAATCAATCAATCAGATTCCAAACTCTCCACCATGGCCAAGACCAAAGAGTTCTCCAAGGATGTCAGGGACAAGATTGTAGACCTACACAAGGCTGGAATGGGCTACAAGACCATCGCCAAGCAGCTTGGTGAGAAGGTGACAACAGTTGGTGCGATTATTCGCAAATGGAAGAAACACAAAAGAACTGTCAATCTCCCTCTGCCTGAGGCTCCATGCAAGATCTCACCTCTTGGAGTTGCAATGATCATGAGAACGGTGAGGAATCAGCCCAGAACTACACGGGAGGATCTTGTCAATGATCTCAAGGCAGCTGGGACCATAGTCACCAAGAAAACAATTGGTAACACACTACGCCGTGAAGGACTGAAATCCTGCAGCGCCTGCAAGGTCCCCCTGCTCAAGAAAGCACATATACAGGCCCGTCTGAAGTTTGCCAATGAACATCTGAATGATTCAGAGGAGAACTGGGTGAAAGTGTTGTGGTCAGATGAGACTGGAGCTCTTTGGCATCAACTCAACTCGCCATGTTTTGGAGGAGGAGGAATGCTGCCTATGACCCCAAGAACACCATCCCCACCGTCAAACATGGAGGTGGAAACATTATGCTTTGGGGGTGTTTTTCTGCTAAGGGGACAGGACAAATTCACCGCATCAAAGGGACGATGGATGGGGCCATGTACCGTCAAGTCTTGGGTGAGAACCTCCTTCCCTCAGCCAGGGCATTGAAAATGGGTCGTGGATGGGTATTCTAGCATGACAATGACCCAAAACACACGGCCAAGGCAACAAAGGAGTGGCTCAAGAAGAAGCACTTTAAGGTCCTGGAGTGTCCTAGCCAGTCTCCAGACCTTAATCCCATAGAAAATCTGTGGAGGGAGCTGAAGGTTCAAGTTGCCAAACATCAGCCTCGAAACCTTAATGACTTGGAGAAGATCTGCAAAGAGGAGTGGAACAAAATCCCTCCTGAGATGTGTGCAAACCTGGTGGCCAACTACAAGAAACGTCTGACCTCTGTGATTGCCAACAAAGGTTTTGCCACTAAGTCATGTTTTGCAGAGGGGTCAAATACTTAATTCCCTCATTAAAATGCAAATAAATTTATAACATTTTTGACATGCGTTTTTCTGGATTTTTTTGTTGTTATTCTGTCTCTCACTGTTCAAATAAACCTACCATTAAAATTATAGACTGATCATGTCTTTGTCAGTGGGCAAACGTACAAAATCAGCAGGGGATCAAATACTTTTTTCCCTCACTGTATATACAGTGGGGGAAAAAAGTATTTAGTCAGCCACCAATTGTGCAAGTTCTCCCACTTAAAAAGATGAGAGAGGCCTGTAATGTTCATCATAGGTACACGTCAGCTATGACAGACAAATTGAGAAAAAAAAATCCAGAAAATCACATTGTAGGATTTTTAATGAATTTATTTGCAAATTATGGTGGAAAATAAGTATTTGGTCACCTACAAACAAGCAAGATTTCTTGCTCTCACAGACCTGTAACTTCTTCTTTAAGAGGCTCCTCTGTCCTCCACTCGTTACCTGTATTAATGGCACCTGTTTGAACTTGTTATCAGTATAAAAGACACCTGTCCACAACCTCAAACAGTCACACCCCAAACTCCACTATGGCTAAGACCAAAGAGCTGTCAAAGGACACCAGAAACAAAATTGTAGACCTGCACCAGGCTGGGAAGACTGAATCTGCAATAGGTAAGCAGCTTGGTTTGAAGAAATCAACTGTGGGAGCAATTATTAGGAAATGGAAGACATACAAGACCACTGATAATCTCCCTCGATCTGGGGCTCCACGCAAGATCTCACCCCGTGGGGTCAAAATGATCACAAGAACGGTGAGCAAAAATCCCAGAACCACACGGGGGACCTAGTGAATGACCTGCAGAGAGCTGGGAACAAAGTAACAAAGCCTACCATCAGTAACACACTACACCGCCAGGGACTCAAATCCTGCAGTGCCAGATGTGTCCCCCTGCTTAAGCCAGTACATGTCCAGGCCCATCTGAAGTTTGCTAGAGTGCAATTGGATGATCCAGAAGAGGATTGGGAGAATGTCATATGGTCAGATGAAACCAAAATATAACTTTTTGGTAAAAACTCAACTCGTCGTGTTTGGAGGACAAAGAATGCTGAGTTGCATCCAAAGAACACCATACCTACTGTGAAGCATGGGGGTGGAAACATCATGCTTTGGGGCTGTTTTTCTGCAAAGGGACCAGAACGACTGATCCGTGTAAAGGAAAGAATGAATGGGGCCGTGTATCGTGAGATTTTGAGTGAAAACCTCCTTCCATCAGCAAGGGCATTGAAGATGAAACGTGGCTGGGTCTTTCAGCATGACAATGATCCCAAACACACCGCCCGGGCAACGAAGGAGTGGCTTCGTAAGAAGCATTTCAAGGTCCTGGAGTGGCCTAGCCAGTCTCCAGATCTCAACCCCATAGAAAATCTTTGGAGGGAGTTGAAAGTCTGTGTTGCCCAGCGACAGACCCAAAACATCACTGCTCTAGAGGAGATCTGCATGGAGGAATGGGCCAAAATAACAGCAACAGTGTGTGAAAACCTTGTGAAGACTTACAGAAAACGTTTGACCTGTGTCATTGCCAACAAAGGGTATATAACAAAGTATTGAGAAACTTTTGTTATTGACCAAATACTTATTTTCCACCATAATTTGCAAATAAATTCATTAAAAATCCTACAATGTGATTTTCTGGAAAAAAATGCTCATTTTGTCTGTCATAGTTGACGTGTACCTATGATGAAAATTACAGGACTCTCTCATCTTTTTAAGTGGGAGAACTTGCACAATTGGTGGCTGACTAAATACCTTTTTCCCCCACTGTAGTGTAGTTTTATCTAAAAATAATACAACTTTTAAAATGTTTTATGAAATTCACTGAGGAGAATGGTCCTCCCCTTCCTCCTCGGAAGAGCCTCCACTGGTATGGATGTGACTTGAATTGGAATGTGACTGAAGGAGTGGGATGTTAGGCTATAATTGTTTTTGTTTTTGTATTGTTTTTCTTTGTATGATGTCAGTTTTTCCTACAATGGATATTTTTTCTATAGTTTACCACTCGTACAGTAGGTGGTGTCATGCACCTCTAACGCTTGTTTGCTGTCCGCCATAAAGAAGAGCGAGGTAATGTGCTGCCGTGCTGGGGTTGTGTGTGTAGAGCTGCAGTTGAGGTACTGTATTTACATACATTTTCTCTGTCCCAACGTGTAAACACTTTGTAATGTGAATTAATCCAATGTTGTGTTTAGGGTATGCCAGGGAATCGTCCGATCGAGAACACGGCTGGACTCGGCCCTTAACTCATCCCGTAGCTCAAGCACAATAGGAGGGAGCTCAAGCCCAATAGGAGGGATGGTGAAAAGGGAGCCAGTCTAGGCGCATGTACAGGGCTTGCAAAATGTGTACCAATCACTATTTCCTTTAGAGTATTCATATATACACTGTAGTTAAACATTGTTCGATGTGTGATAGAATGGTGTACATTTTCAATGATCGAATGAACAGTGTTGCCCAGACAGCTGGCTTCAGGAGCAGCAACAAAGTACTGTTAGATTTAATCTATCACAGCTCTCTCACCTCTGCACTAATCTTGTGGATTGTCTGTTTCTCCCCCTCTAGTCGGCCACCATCCCACAGTTGATCTTGTGCGCACTGTGTCTTGGGAGGGCAAGCTGGGGTTATGTTCCCGCACTCCATTCACTGCTTCCATTTCTGTGTTTTGGTAGGGGATTTTGTCACAGGTGTTTTTGTAGTGATATGATTTTGTGCACATTCTAATATTTAAATGCTCTTTGCTTGTAGTATTTTTTTTTGGGGGGATTTACATGCTTCTTCCTTTTTGGTCTTCTGTGTGGTTTGCTGCAGGGACGACTGGGAACAAAAATGGGCCCTGACATTTCTAACACACCGGCCCATTTTTTTCCCTAGAGGCCCCCACATGGACCATTTTTTCCCCCTCTCTTGAGGCCCCTGTTATTAGCCAGATAATTCTAATTTTGCTCCAAAATGTTAGACAAGCCCATTAGGCTAAAAATGAACTAGCCCATCTGGCATTAGCCCGACATGCCAGATGGCCAGTCCGCCCCTGGTTTGCTGTGCTTTTCCTTCTCTCTCTTTTCCATGTCACTATTTCCCCTGCAGATGCCTGGGGCGGGGCGGGGGGGGACGACGCGTTGGGAGCAGGCTCCAGCTCCCCGGGGATGCAGTGCGGAGACGGTGTCTGGTGATCGGCTAGACGGGATTGAGTATTTTGAATATATAACCGTCACCCATTCCCTAACCCTTGTGAAACTATTTAAACTCTGTGATAAAATTGCCGTTTTGCTTTTTCGAAAACTGCCTCATCTGTTGATCTGTTGTGAACTGTGCAAGGAACATTCTAGGCCAGGCTTTAAGGTTAAGGTCCTTCCCCTTGTTAAACGAAGGTGATGTAGTCTAGTCTAAAAAGTGGACGATAGGGTTAGGTAACCACATAAGCATCACTTTTCTTTCCCTCTCGTAATTAATTGGAAAACAGAAATCGCAATGACACTTGCAGTCAAGACAAAGCAGGAAACAAATGAACATATTGCTTTGAGGCAGTACAACCCTGCCACCCAGTGGATATTTACTAACACTGCAAGTGTCTCCATCTTCTGGTTTAACATGTGTATGTGTGCTTTGTTGTCCCATGTCCAGAGTGCAGCAGAATCCAGACAGTATTTGCCCAGCAGTAATGTCCAGTCCTCTGGATATGTACAGAACCACATACACAGAACAAGGGAAATGGCTTGGAAATAGTCAAATCCAAATGTCAAATTACCAGGGGAGGGTGTGCTTTACCTTGTGAGTAAAGGTCTGGAGGGAAGAAAAAAAAAGCTGTATTTTTTTTCTGGCAGTGGAGTAATGTATCACATAGCCCTTTTCTACAACATTCAACAAGATGTCAACAAATTACCAGTAATCATGATTCATTTTGCTAGAAAAACATAGATCACATTTATTTTCACAATAAAGGGTCTAAAAGGTTGTGGAAAATGCTGTAATAAAAATACTCAAAAGACCAGTGGATGCCTATCATTGCTCTCTGTCCTTCTATGCCAGGAGCTGCTGAAAATCAAATGCATTGTAACAAACACCCTGGGTTTCTGGAGTCCTGCAGTGAAAAGATTCTGTGTTAATGTGCTCACCAATCACACAGAGGAACATATTGCTTACAATCGGTACAATGGGCTTGGGGTGACTTCAGTTACACGTTCCTGGAGACTGGCAGACTGTTACAATGGGCACCGGGGCCCTGGCCCCTTCATTGCCACGGCGAAGAGGAAAGTGGCCGGCTACGGTTTCACTCCATCCCTCTATCGCTGATTGACATCCTTGAATGCAGCTTTTGTGGCAAGCTCCAGTTTAATTAAAGCGTTTGCCCGGCTTCACAGTGATCTGAGAGCACCCGTGATAAATATTGAATGGAGTTCACCTGCTGGTTAGTGCATGACTCCCAGGATACAGGCAGATGCTTTGTGAGAGGGGCTCTCTTGAGAGCCCTACAGTGGGGTCTGGGGGAGACGAGACCAGGGGAACCAGAGAAGAGATGCTGGGGCCACTGTGAGGCTGTGCCAGCTCGGTTGAGCCAGAGGTCCCCTGGAGTGTCCGGCCGTGTGAGATTTCACACTGCCCAAACACCGTGGCCGTTCTCAGGTGTCTAAACAGCCGTGCTGGAGATGGAGGGAGAGAGAGGTCTCAGGCTCACACAGGTCGAGACACTTTCTCTCCTTTCTCTCCTCACAGCCCAGGAGCTACTGGGTATCAGGCTACTTCCGTCGAGTGAAAAGACAGACTGATAACCTGTTAACCAAGCCCTGTGTGTAAAGGACACTGGCAAATACCTTATCTCAGCCACATTAGCCTCCCTCAGATACACTTCTATGGATTGTGTAATCCAGCATGTCCTGAACATCTCATTATCACCTCAGATATTACCACAGTGCACAGTGCTTCCTATATTACCCTTTTAACCTTATGAGTTTATGAGATGAACAACAGCAGGTGGTATGATGATCTATGATGATCAGCTTAGTGTGGGTGCAGTAGTTTTGGGGATGGGAGGGGTCACTCTGATGTGGGGTTGTTGTCTACATTCCAGAGGAGACTCCTGGCTTGCTGTGGTGTCGGTGTGACAGAAGCTGAGACTGTGGCAGGCATTACCAAGGTGGAGGGTTGGGTTGGGCTGGGGGGGACTGGTGGGACGTGTAACAGACACTCTTGTGTCAGCTGTGTCCTCCGCTGCAGCTGACAAGGAGCCCCATTCACAACTCTCCCCTTCTTTGCCACCGTGATGAATAAGTAATTATTCCATCACGGAGGCTTGGCACTTGGAATGGACTATTTCATGTGGCAGCTGTAGGTAAAGTGATCCCCTGTCACGGGCAACTGGAGCCGAGTGTGTACCAATTCCAGCAGGGCCGTAACCCTACCTGCCACCGAGCGCTCTTTATTTGGCACATCAGCGTAGCCTTTCTCTCCCTGACTGACAGCTCGAAAAGGGGTCACATTCACCTCCACTCTATCATGCATTGTAATATTTAATGGCAAACAAGCTTGAGAAGGACAGCAGGTAACCGGAGTCTGTCCTTTCCACCGCAAAGGGAGGCTAAGGAGGCAGCTTGATCCCTGGTATTGTGGGGCAACACACGCCGTTGACTTACTATTTGTTTATAAGGAATATAGCCTTACTGATCGTAGTTTGAAAAGAGAAAGGATGAAAAAGGAGACGGCCGAATAGAGTTGAGGATTTGTTATTTGAGGACGTTACTGATAGTGGCTTCTCCTTGATGTAGTTCAGTAGTTGTGTTGCTTTTGTGTCTGAAGTGAGGGGGGTTATCGCTTTGATGTAAGAGGGCAAATTGAGCTCCCAATATAAAATAATAAGCTCAAATCTCTGATAGGTGTACTCTCTGGTTGAATTACACCACCTTCCATGCTGTTGAGTGTAGTGCTGTGAATTGCTTTCAGTACCAGAACACCTCTCTGAAGGAGACTCCAGATCCATAGAGCGGGGGTCTTTGATACACTGATGAATTGAATGTATGTAGTGAGTGATATGTGAGTGCCTGTGTACAGTATGTGTTTGGTGTTTCCACAGCAATACATTACTGGGATGTGGAACTGCTGCAGAGTAGGAGGACAGCTTCTGAGAACCAATTTAGACATTGCCCTGCACTTTACACAGAGATCAAGGGCTAAGGCTACCTGGTGCAATCACATCCACCTCTCACTCAGATAGCGGTTCCTCGCCCTGTGGCCACAGGATAGCCTTCTCTCGCAAGATACAAACCCCCCCCACAAAGATACTATTTCTCAATTAATTCCTCTTGGTTTGTCTTTCCTTTCTAAAAATCAGTTGCCTTGCTAATCCACTAGATGTCTACAGAGGCCATTGTTTGACACAACTCAGCTACCATGTTCGTTTGTACATTTCTGTAAAAATGTTGCCCTTACAATGCTGTCGTATTACTGTTAGGTTATGCATCCTATAATTCTTCATTGTGAATGTGGGTGTAGGTTTCAAAGCAGTGATAATAAGCAGCTAGCATGTATAATACATGACATCCAAAATCTCAGTTGACAATTCACATTGGACTTTCCTTTGTATCAGCTTACATTCTGTGTGTTTACCATAGGAGCCCCATTGATAAATATTTTTTGTCCACTTAGTTCTGTCCTGCTATTGAGATGAATAATTCATTGTCTTTCATGTTGTCTATCAGTGCTAATTGAGTGGACTACGACAGAGTAATAAAAAAAAGGGGGTGGTTGTCCCACTGGCTATCCTAAGTTGAATGCACCAATTTGTAAGTCGCTCTGGATAAGAGCGTCTGCTAAATGACTTAAATGTAAATGTAAATACAATATTGTTATGTAGACACTTTTGCCTAAAGTGTCTGACTTTGCCTGTCAGCTAGCCTAGCGGTTAGAGTGCTAGGCCAGTAACTGAAAGGTTGCTAGTTTGAATCCCTGAGCCAACAATGTGAAAAATCACTTAACCTCTTCGGGATCGGTGTCCCGTATACGGGACGGTTGAGCTAACGTGCGCTAATGTGATTAGCATGACTGTTGTAAGTAACAGCAAACTTTTCAGGACATATACATGTCTTATATGGGCAGAAAGCTTTAATCCTTGTTAATCTAACTGCACTGTCCAATTTACAGTAGCTATTACAGTGAAAAAATACCATGCTATGTTTGAGGAGAGTGCACAACAACAAAAAACTTATCATGGCAACTGGTTTGATGCATTCACCTCTGAAAGTTAATAATGTACTTACATTCAGTAATCTTGCTCTGATTTGTCATCCTAAGGGTCCCAGAGATAAAATGTAGCATAGTTTTGTTTGATAAGATACATTTTTATATTCAAATATAGGAACTGGGTTCTACAGTTTGAACCCCTGCTGTTCTGGCTCCACACCCACCCCGCCCCGCTATCTAGATGTGTGAAAGTTAGTGTTTAAGCTAATGATCCATCATGTATGACATTCCTGGGAGTGTGAAAACTTACATTTTGTATTACCATATCATTTTTGTATGTTCTCTATAGTTATGTACTTGAAAATGTATCAAATGACCAATTCGACACATTTGGGCAGACTTGATACAAAATAGTCCAGTATTGCAATGCTTCACTGGATCAATCTGAAACTTTGCACACACACTGCTGCCATCTAGTGGCCAAAATCTAAATTGCGCCTAAACTGCAATATTATATTGTGGCCTTTCTCTTGCATTTCAAAGATGATGGAACAAAAACATATTTTACCAGATCTAATGTGTTATATTCTCCTACATTCATTTCACATTTACACAAACTTCAAAGTGTTTCCTTTTAAATGATATCAAGAATATGCATATCCTTGCTTCAGGTCCTGAACTACAGGCAGTTAGTGTGATGAGGTGGTGTTGAAGGAGTCAGGCGCAGGAGGGTAAATCACAGAATAACAGGCTTTCATCCGCAAAATACAGGTTTACGCAGAACTCAGGATGGCATGGACAGAGTACGCCGGGGCCCCCTCGATGTCCAGAGGAGGTGGAGGAACCTCCCGCACCTCAGACTCCTGGAGCGGACCAACCACCGACGGCCTGAGGAGAGACACATGAAACGAGGGGTTAATACGGTAATCAGGGGGAAGTAACAACCTATACGTAACCTCGTTGATTCTCCTCAGGACTTTGAACGGCCCCACAAACCGTGGGCTCAGCTTCCGGCAGGGCAGGCGGAGGGGCAGATACCGGGTCGAGAGCCAGATCCGATCCCCCGGTACGAAAACTGGGGCCTCATTGCAGTGACGGTCAGCGTTGGCCTTCTGACGAAGCACGGTGCACTGGAGGTGAACGTGGGCAGCGACCCATGTCTCCTCGGCACGCCGAAACCAGTCATCCACCGCAGTAG
This sequence comes from Coregonus clupeaformis, assembly GCF_020615455.1. Taxonomy (NCBI): domain Eukaryota; kingdom Metazoa; phylum Chordata; class Actinopteri; order Salmoniformes; family Salmonidae; genus Coregonus; species Coregonus clupeaformis. The sequence continues at coordinate 32,078,783 of NC_059200.1, forward strand.
CCTTGGTCTGGCTCTGGTGCCACGGTGCCAGAACCGGTTGGTAACCTAAAACACATTGGAATGGTGTTAGGTTAGTAGAGGAGTGGCAGAGAGAGTTCTGGGCATATTCTGCCCATGGCAAGAACACCGGCCACTCCCCCGACTGGTCCTGGCAGTAGGACCGCAGGAACCTACCCACATCCTGATTTACTCGTTCCACCTGCCCATTTGACTCGGGGTGGAACCCAGAAGTCAGGCTGACAGAGACCCCCAGACGTTCCATGAACGCCTTCCAAACCTTGGACGTGAACTGGGGATCTCGGTCGGACACGATATCCTCTGGCATCCCGTATTGCCGGAAGACGTGAGTAAACAGGGCCTCCGCAGTCTGCAAGGCCGTGGGGAGACCGGGCAGAGGAAGGAGGCGGCAGGACTTGGAGAAGCGGTCCACAATGACCAAGATGGTGGTGTTACCTTGGGAGAGGGGAAGATCAGTCAGAAAATCAATACTAAGATGAGACCATGGTCGTTGTGGAACTGGTAATGGTTGTAGCTTACCCGTTGGGAGGTGCCTAGGTGCCTTACTCTGGGCGCACACCGAGCAGAGGGAGACGTACACCCTCACATCCTTACCCAAGGTAGGCCACCAGTACTTTCCGCTCAAGCAGCGCACTGTACGGCCGATACCTGAGTGACCAGAGGAGGGTGACGTGTGTGCCCAGAAGATCAGACGATCACGAATAAGAGCAGGCACGTACCGCAGCCCAGCTGGACACTGCGGTGGAGATGGATCTGTGCGTAATGCCTGCTCTATATCCGCGTCCATCGCCCATACTACCGGCGCCACAATGCTGGAGGATGGGAGTATGGGGGTGTTGTCTCTGGGCCTCTCCTCTGTGTCATACAGCCGGGACAGTGTGTCTGCCTTCACGTTCTTTGTACCCGGAATGTATGATAGTGTCAAATAAAACCGGGTGAAGAATAGGGCCCACCTGGCCTGGCGACGATTTAGCTTCCTTGCTGCCCGGATGTACTCCAGGTTATGGTGGTCCGTCCAGATGAGGAAAGGGTGTTTTGCCCCGTCGAGCCAATGCCTCCACACGGTCAAGGCTCGGACAACAGCCAACAGCTCCCGATCACCAACGTCGTAGTTCTACTCTGCCGGGCTGAGCTTCTTAGAGAAGAAGGCACAGGGGCGGAGCTTGGGTGGCGTACCCGAGCGTTGAGACAGGACAGCTCCTATCCCAACCTCGGACGCATCCATCTCCACTATGAATGGTAGTGATGAATCGGGATGGGCCAGTACTGGGGCTGAGGTGAACCCGCAGTTTGCTGAAGGCCAGGTCAGCCTCAGCAGAACAGCGGAGCCGGGACGACCCACCCTTCAACAGGGAGGTAATGGTAGCTGCGACCTTGCCAAAGCCCCAGATAAACCTCTGATAGTAGTTGGCAAAGCCAAGGAAGCGCTGCACCTCCTTAACCGTGGTTGGAGTCGGCCAATTACGCACGGCTGAAATGCGATCTCCCTCCATCTCCACACCTGACTTCTGGAAAAACATACACTTCTCTGCCTTAGCATAAAGGTCATTTTCCAACAGTCGGGCCAGCACCTTGCGAACCAGGGACACATGCTCTGCGCGCGTAGCGGAATACACCAGGATGTCATCGATGTAGACCACTACACCGTGACCAAGCATGTCCCGAAACACCTTGTTCACAAAGGACTGGAAAACTGAGGGAGCATTCATCAAACCATAGGGCATCACCAGGTATTCATAATGCCCTGTGGTTGTGCTGAATGCTGTCTTCCACCCATCTCCCTCTTGGATACGCACCTGGTTGTACGCACTCCTGAGAACTAATTTGGTGAAGAAGCGCGCTCCATGCATAGATTCAATCACCGAAGGAATGAGGGGGAGAGGATAACTAAATCTTATCGTCTCCCTGTTCAGTGGTCGATAATCAATGCACGGGCGCAGACCTCCGTCCTTCTTCTTCACAAAGAAGGAACTTGAGGAGGCGGGTGAAGTGGAACGTTGACTACGACGTGTAGTGTATTGTCCCTTCGTGCCACTAGAGTGGCACTGTCGCTGTCCTCCTGCTCTCTTGGCCGGCGGCTCCACCCAGCTCCATCAGCTCGGGATCCGAGTTGTCCGGGGTGGAAACGGGCAGACCCCTACCAGGACGTCCTCTGGCTGCCAGCAGGTTGTCCAAACGAATGGCCATGTCCACCAGTTTGTTGAAGGACAACATGGTGTCTCGGCAGGCTAGCTCCCGTCAGACGTCCTCCTGCAGATGGCACAGGAAATGGTCGATCAGGGCCCGCTCGTTCCACCCGGACCCCGCTGCCAGCGTCCGAAACTCCAACGCGAAGTCTTGCGCGGTCCTCGTCCCCTCAAACGCCCGTGGTCGGGATATCTGGATCCCTCCGGGTGCTGGGGTATAGGTTGCTGGATCCGGTTGACCAGCTGGTCTCGACAGATCGTGTTCTCTCCTCTCCAGGCGTTGGACGACCTGAAGAACCCGATCCATCGCTGCCCCCAAGCTGGCCAGCATCGTGGAATGCTCTTGGACCCGTGCCACGACTCCAGGCATGCGCTCTTCTCCCGCTGACTCCATATTCAGGTGGGTGATTCTGTGATGAGGTGGTGTTGAAGGAGTTAGGCGCAGGAGGGTAAATCACAGAATAACAGGCTTTAATCCGCAAAATACAGGTTTACGCAGAACTGCGTCAAACACACGCCAGGGCACAAAACAGGTGCACTGGAAAATACAAGGCACACAGGAAAACACTCCCGTCAAACTAAATACACAAGCTCCACCGAGCTTCACTAACCTTCACAATAAACAATCACCCACAACGACAAGGGGGCAGAGGGAACACAGACTAATTAAGGGATTAGAACCAGGTGTGTGTGATAACGAGACAAGACAATTGTGATGATGATTGGGGCGGCAGTGGTTAGTACTCCGGTGATGACGAACGCAGAAGCCTGCCCTAACAAAGAGGGGAGGCAGCCTCGGCCGAAGTCGTGACAGTTAGATTTGGGTATGTCATTTTAGGCGAAAATTGAAATCAAGGGTCCGATCCTTAAGAGGTTAACTCTAATTGCTCCAGGGTTGCTGTTGATAATGGCAGACCCTGGCCGTGGCCTCACTCTCCGAGGGTGTCTGAAGGGGAGTTGGGATATGCAAAAACCATACAGTGGGGAGAACAAGTATTTGATACACTGCCGACTTTGCAGGTTTTCCTACTTACAAAGCATGTAGAGGTCTGTAATTTTTATAATAGGTACACTTCAACTGTGAGAGACGGAATCCAAAAATCCAGAAAATCACATTGTATGATTTTTAAATAATTAATTTGCATTTTATTGCATGACATAAGTATTTGATCACCTACCAACCAGTAAGAATTCCGGCTCTCACAGACCTGTTAGTTTTTCTTTAAGAAGCCCTCCTGTTCTCCACTCATTACCTGTATTAACTGCACCTGTTTGAACTCGTTACCTGTATAAAAGACACCTGTCCACACACTCAATCAAACAGACTCCAACCTCTCTACAATGGCCAAGACCAGAGAGCTGTGTAAGGACATCAGGGATAAAATTGTAGACCTGCACAAGGCTGGGATGGGCTACAGGACAATAGGCAAGCAACTTGGTGAGAAGGCAACAACTGGCGCAATTATTAGAAAATGGAAGAAGTTCAAGATGACGGTCAATCACCCTCGGTCTGGGGCTCCATGCAAGATCTCACCTTGTGGGGCATCAATGATCATGAGGAAGGTGAGGGATCAGCCCAGAACTACACGGCAGGACCTGGTCAATAACCTGAAGAGAGCTGGGACCACAGCCTCAAAGAAAACCATTAGTAACACACTACGCCGTCATGGATTAAAATCCTGCAACGCACGCAAGGTCCCCCTGCTCAAGCCAGCGCATGTCCAGGCCCGTCTGAAATTTGCCAATTACCATTTGGATGATCCAGAGGAGGAATGGGAGAAGGTCATGTGGTCTGATGAGACAAAAATATAGCTTTTTGGTCTAAACGCCACTCGCCGTGTTTGGAGGAAGAAGAAGGATGAGTACAACCCCAAGAACACCATCCCAACCGTGAAGCATGGAGGTGGAAACATCATTCTTTGGGGATGCTTTTCTGCAAAGGGGACAGGACGACTGCACCGTATTGAGGGGAGGATGGATGGGGCCATGTATATCACGAGATTTTGGCCAACAACCTCCTTCCCTCAGTAAGAGCATTGAAGATGGGTCGTGGCTGGATCTTCCAGCATGACAACGACTCGAAACACACAGCCAGGGCAACTAAGGAGTGGCTCCGTAAGAAGCATCTCAAGGTCCTGGAGTGGCCTAGCCAGTCTCCAGACCTGAACCCAATAGAAAATCTTTGGAGGGAGCTGAAAGTCTGTATTGCCCAGCGACAGCCCCGAAACCTGAAGGATCTGGAGAAGGTCTGTATGGAGGAGTGGGCCAAAATCCCTGCTGCAGTGTGTGCAAACCTGGTCAAGAACTACAGGAAACGTATGATCTCTGTAATTGCAAACAAAGGTTTCTGTACCAAATATTAAGTTCTGCTTTTCTGATGTATCAAATACTTATATCATGCAATAAAATGCAAATTGTATTATTTTTAAAATCATACAATGTGATTTTCTCGATTTTCTTTTTAGATTCCGTCGGCAGTGTATCAAATACTTGTTCTCCCCACTGTATATAATACACACGTGTACATGAATACACACTGTGTGAAATAGGTCAAATATAAACACCCACCCAACTATTATTGGATGTGTGGTTGTACACAGAAGTGCCCCCTCCAACACTGATCTAGGGACATATTTACTCAGGAGGCAACATTGCAGATTGTTTGTCATTTGATGTTTATTGGTCAAATCATGTTGTAGTCCATAGGTTGTAACGAATGTAACATCATGCCACAACTCCCTTGTCCCAACATGGTAGGTAGTTGGGCCCTACCTACCATCCTTGGGGTGATCATGGCTGTGATGTACAGAGTGTGAATAATTCACATCTCAATGTGCGTCTTGTTATCTGGTGCCTCTGAAGGACTTCTTCTCCATGTTTCATTTATGTTGCCATGGTGCTGCTGACACCCTCCATTATTAAAGGGATGGAAAAAACAGCAATGCAACTTACGGCAGTCAGAGAGCTAAAGAAAAGGTAATGTCACAACCAGACCACACATTGTAATGTATATCCATAAGAAAGATACTTGATAAAATATTTGAGCAGTTTTGTTTGGTAAAGCCTGCACCTTGCTTGATGAATTGTACCACATTGAATTGCATTGCAAATACAATAATCTCTAGTTACAGTAGGCTCTGTTAATGGTATGTAGTGTTGTGACAGCAGTGTAGTCATGCATGCATTTGATATGGTTTTTCTGGTACATATTTTCCAAGCCCCGTCTCTCTCTGGTCTGTATACTATAAATGTCATAAAAATACACTAGGCAGTTTTATGTGTAACACATTGTAACTGGACCACTTATCTATTGTATGAAAATGTTGAGATATGCATTATTCACAGGCCTTCACTAAGTGTATTTCTCTGCCATCTGTTTTGTTGTAGGATTACGTGCTAAAGTTTAGACAAGCTGAAGTGACTGCAGTTATTATGATGAAAGAAAATTCTGTTTAATGAATACTTCAACACAGCGCTTAATGGAATTGGAGTGCACTTGTGAGGTAACACATTACATTCTTCTGGGGACCCCTGGCAAATGTTGACAAACAGGGTTTTTTGTCGCTTCTACATTACAGCATGCAAAGGATGATGTTTAATTAATAAGTAATATCGTAGTTTTCCTGTCGTCACCTTTACAGACCAGAGGAAGTATGGCCTCGCTTGATTTCACAATCCAGCTCAGGCGTGCAGAGTTCTGCTCTGTGTGCTAGTTCTCTCATTTATCCCTACTCCTCCTGCTTCCCCAGCCGCCTCGGCCCACAGCAGTAGATCGGTGAGGGTGAGAGGGAGGGAGAAAGAAAGAAAGAGAGAGAGTGAGAAAGAGAGAGAGAAAGAGAGGGCTCTGGCGCTGGGAAGAGAGCTCTTCTCGGCCCGCTGCTGCTGTCCCTCCTGATGCCAAGTCCTCCTCTTCCCTTCCTCCGACCACCATGCAGAACACTCTCACTGACCCTGCAGTAAGAAGTTTTCTGCTGACTGCAAGAACTTGTAGTTGACCTCTCCGCCACGTTTCCAAGCCAGTGGAGATGCTCTTTCAGTGTGAAGCCACGCTCAGCCGAGGAGAAAATCCACCCAGCGGATACATGAGTTTAAGAGGGCTTTTAGATCAATGCTCCTCCTTGGAGACCGCCTGCACCAGTTATAGTCAGCACACGGAGTGCAGGCAGGCAGCCACACTGATTTTATTACTATACTGGGGAGAGCTAAAACACACCAGCTCCTCTGCCAAGAGCTAGGGGGAAATAAAGAGCACATCATTAGTCCTGTGATAACTGATAAGAGACTTGTAGGATGAAAAGACAACTAAATTGTGTGTTGCAATCACAGAGTATCATGAAATGGTAACACTGTGGCTCTTTTAGAGAGGGCAGTATTTAAATGAAGAAAAAGAGGGTGATATGCACATTCCACACTTGAGAATACTGGTACTAGACTATAAACTAAAAACCCTTCAGACTTTTGGTATGAACTTGCACGTTCCTGTTGTATATTGACTGTGTGTTTTATTTCTATTTATTCTGCAGCTATTTGGTGATACATGATGAGAGGACAGGTCACAAGCAGATTGTTAATAGATAGCTTTATTAAACTAGGTAAATTAGCTGCATCAGTCAGACAGGGCCTCTCGCCAGCGTTTCTTGGGGGGGAGGACCAGCGTGCAGGGGTCTTCCTCGGGATCCGCATTGGCTGGCACCACTGGTAAGGACATCTTCACAACCAGGGTCAGCATGACAGGAGGACGGCTGCTGTCACTCGGATCAAAGAGAGCGCCACCAAGTGGTGGTGGACTCCGATAGAGGTGCCGGTTTAAAATATAGGTGTAACTGTCCCCGTATCCCGGTTAGAGAATGTAGAATAACCAGTAGGAGACAGAGATACAATTCATGCTTTTAATACCACACTCAAGACACACACACACACGACATTGAAACAGGAAGTAATGGTAAAAAAATGAAAAAATGTACTCCTGCTTACTATTTCCCGTTGTCGCTACGCCCAAGGTTATAAATTCCTCCCGCCAGCGGGCGAGTGGAGTTTGCCGCTCAAGATGTGATTTGCATCTCTGACACGTAGCCCCATTCAGAGGACCACTATAAGCCCTCGGCAGGCCGCTTTTGCATCTCTGGCGTTTAGCCTCCACTCAGAGGACCACTATACACCCTAGGCAAGCCATCTAGCCCTGAGTTAATTTGAAAGACATTAGCCAGGAGTTTCTCTAATCTCAAATTCGGCCTTCCACCTTCCAGCCAACCACAGCCAGACAGAGGCTGCAAGATATTTTTGTTGTGATCTATAAACCTTAGCCTACATTTTTTGTGACTTCAATTTGATTTGATTTATTTGCAACTTTAAAAACAAAACAACCACACACTAGGAACTAATGCATAAAAAATAATCAAAGTTGATACAAAAGTGACACACCTAATAATTGACAGGTTATAGCCAGTAGTAGGCAAAACATTTTTTCATTAGTTTTATATACTAGGCTATATTTTAGAGGCAATACCAACTGTTCCTAGCGACTGTTCCAGTTGCTTTGTTAAAGAGATGCCACCCCCTAAACCGTTTCAAATACTGTTGATCACTGTTACCTTGTCCTTAAGGGTAAAACTGTCTATGGTCATGATGCCAATTCGAGTCTATTGTGTTGACGCCATTAATACATAGCATACATTCCAATGTAAATTTAATTCTGTGGCCTGTTTTATTGCTTCAAACTATGTTCAAATCAAAGCCACAGTCAATGTTGCAACTTGCAATGTAAATTTCAATGAATAGCCTGCATTGCTAAACTTTAGTAATGTTATTTGCATCAGATACTGTATACATAGGCTGCTACAGTCTATGATATACTCTCCTACAACCTTGCCAAAAGAGAAATGCACACTACTTACAATAGGTGGCGGCACCTCTTAAACCCTCACAAAAGAAGCCAGAAAGACCAATGTCATCGACAGGAAGTTAGTAACCATCCTCCCTCGAATGTGGTAGTAGCTATAGAAAAATGGCGATGGTAGGCTTTTCGACCTAAAGAACAGTTTAATTGTTTGTATTTATCACCACCAAATGTTTTTAAATATCGAATATACACTAGTGGCACACTTTTAGTCAAAAGATAGATGGAGCACCAATTCGAAGGCCTGGATTTTGAATCATGGAGAGCAGTTCCATTGGAGGTCCTGAGCACTCTGCCGTTGCGAAATGATGTCGGTGCTGGTAACGTTATGTTATAGGGCATTCACTCACTGCTCTAGAATGTAGTGAAAGATGGGTGAATTCAAGAGGTTGCTACTAAATTAATGTCTGAACTTAGTTATCTTTATCATTATGAAACGCACACAATTAATCATTAGATTGTTCTCTGCAATATTACTTGTAGAATAGGCATAGCCCTGTTTGTTTCTTTTCGCCTCTCACAAGGTAAATATCTTAGTGTTTCACTGGGTATTGTGCGATTGTAGTGTAAATGATATATTTTGTTAATTGTAAGTGCTCTTTATTCTTAGTTGTCCTTCTTTCTCTCCTGTCTTTAGATCATGAAGTTTGCCGTAGTTCAGTTCCTGGATGAAAAGAACTAGCCATATGCAGTAGTTGTGATGAGTGTGATGGAAAGGAGTCAGGCGCAGTAGGGTAATCACCGAATACAGAGTTTATTCCTTCGTAGACACAAATGCGCTCAAATAGTGATCAACGAAACAGGCACAGGGGAAACACTCATCCCTGGCAAATACACTGGAACGGATGTGTATGGATCAAAGATTACATCTGTTATTGGCCACCACTCAGCCTCAGAAAAAAGAACAAAATAAACAATTTAGCCATCGAGTGTACGCCACCAGATAGCACCTGGGAAAGAAGTTGCTTTAAGTTCATGAAGGGAGCAGGTAATTTGGCTTAATTTATGTCTCTATATACCCTCATTTTAACTATTAGTGTAATTAACTTGCCTGATGTGCAAGTCAGTGTTTTGCGGGATAATTCATGCCTCTACCTTATTATTCACTGGTCTAGACAATTGGGAGACGGCACAGATGTAACGTGCAAACATTGAGGTGCCAGTGGACGGTAGACTTGGTGTGTTAAACGCTTCTCTTCCAGACGCACCTCCAGTCCCACCATCAGTAGTTTCTATCGTACCATGAAAACATTGCGGTGCCAGTGGACTTTAGAGCTGGTATGTAAAATATATTTTTTAAATGCTTGATAACATGCAAAGTTCCATTTCTGAACCATAATCGGCTTTCATGATCAATTTCCAAATGTTCTTACATATTTTTTTATATTTTTTATTAGTTTTCTCCTCTATAAGACGGACGCCACTTCAAGGGGCCAAGAGTCCGAATACAAGTACAGTTGAAGTCGGAAGTTTACATACACTTAGATTGGAGTCATTAAAACTCGTTTTTCAACCACTCCACACATTTCTTGTTAACAAACTATAGTTTTGGCAAATTGGTTAGGACATCTACTTTGTGCATGACACAAGTAATGTTTCCAACAATTGTTTACAGACAGATTATTTCACTTATAATTCACTGTATCACAATTCCAGCGGGTCAGAAGCAACATCTCATTTACATTTTAGTCATTTAGCAGACACACTTATCCAGAGCGACTTACAGTTAGTGAGTGCATACATTATTTATTTTTTATACTGGCCCCCCGTGGTAATCGAACCCACAACCCTGGCGTTTAAGGCACAGTCAACACTATGTTGACTGTGCCTTAAAACAGCTTGGAAAATTCCAGATAATTATGTCATGGCTTTAGAAGCTTCTGATAGGCTAATTTACATAATTTGAGTCAATTGGAGGTGTACCTGTGGATGTATTTCAAGGCCTACCTTCAAATTCAGTGCCTCTTTGCTTGACATCATTGGAAAATCAAAATAAATAAGCCAAGACCTCAGAAAAAAATGGTAGACCTCCACAAGTCTGGTTCATACTTGGAAGCAATTTCCAAACGCCTGAAGGTACCACGTTCATCTGTACAAACAACAGTACGCAAGTATAAACACCATGGGACAACGCAGCCGTCATACCGCTCAGGAAGGAGACGCGTTCTTTCTCCTAGAGATGAACGTACTTTGGTGCGAAAAGTGCAAATCAATCCCAGAACAACAGCAAAGGACCTTGTGAAGATGCTGGAGGAAACAGGTACAAAATATCTATATCCACAGTAAAACGAGTCCTATATCAACATAACCTGAAAGGCCGCTCAACAAGGAAGAAGACACTGCTCCAAAACCGCCATAAAAAAGCCAGACTACGGTTTGCAACTGCACATTGGGACAAAGATCGTACTTGTTGGAGAAATGTCCTCTGGTCTGATGAAACAAAAATAGAACTGCCATAATGACCATCGTTATGTTTGGAGGAAGAAGGGGGGTCACTTGCAAGCCGAAGAACACCATCCCAACCGTGAAGCACAGGGGTGGCAGCATCATGCTGTGGGGGTGCTTTGCTGCAGGAGGGACTGGTGCACTTCACAAAATAGAAGGCATCATGAGGAAGGAAAATTATGTGTATATATTGAAGCAACATCTCAAGACATCATTTACATTTTAGTCATTTAGCAGACGCTCTTATCCAGAGTGACTTACAGTTAGTGAGTGCATACATTTGTTTTATTTTTATACTGGCCCCCCGTGGTAATCGAACCCACAACCCTGGCGTTGCAAGCGCCATGCTCTACCAACTGAGCTACACGGGGCCCAGACATCAGTCAGGAAGTTAAAGCTTGGTCGCAAATGGGTCTTCCAAATGGACAATGACCCCAAGCATACTTCCAAAGTTGTGACAAAATGGCTTAAGGACAACAAAGTCAAGGTATTGGAGTGGCCATCACAAAGCCCTGACCTCAATCCTATAGAAAATCTGTGGGCAGAACTGAAAAAGCGTGTGCGAGCAAGGAGTCCTACAAACCTGACTCAGTTACACCAGCTCTGTCAGGAGGAATGGGCCAAAATTCACTTATTGTGGGAAGCTTGTGGAAGGCTACCCAAAACGTTTGACCCAAGATAAAGAATTTAAAGGCAATGCTACCAAATACTAATTGAGTGTATGTAAACTTCTGACCCACTGGGAATGTGATGAAAGAAATAAAAGCTGAAATAAATCACTCTCTACTATTATTCTGACATTTCACATTCTTAAAATGAAGTGGTGATCCTAACTGACCTAAGACAGGGATTTGTAAAAAACTGAGTTTAAATGTATTTGGCTAAGGTGTATGTAAACTTCTGACTTCAACTGTAAGTGAAGTATTATTCATGAAATCCATTAGACAATGTATTCTTTCCTGCTAAATACTGATGGAATTTCAAAGGAGAAACAAGCCCCTTTTTTCATGTAATGAGTCTTTCAATCAGGACAAGCGTCATATTCCCCAACATCATATTCACCACATCAGCATGTGGACAGCCATGGAGGTACACTCAAATAAATTGGGGTTCAACCAGGGTTCTTCTAAGATCCTCAAAGTTATTCGAAGAACCTTAGGGTTCTTGGCACTGAAGATTGCCCCCAAAAGGTTCTTCCAGGAACCCCATAGGAGGTGGGGTTCATCGAGGAACCTCCTTAGTTGGTGGGGGTTCTTGCAGGAACCTAACTGCCCAACTGAAACATTTGGATTTGAATTAGAAAGGTGCAGGCACTTAACTAAAACATTTAAAGATCTCCTCAATTTAAGGTAAGGTTTGTCCCTTGTATGATCTAAATTGATATTGTTTTATGATGATACCATCTATCTTTTCATATGTGTGCAAATCTTTCTAAAACAGAAAATTGACACAATTCAATGGATATCAATCAACAGAGGTAAAAATATGTAGGCTATTAGAATATGCTGTATTGGGTGCAGATGACTGAACTGCTCACTTTTGTGTCTGTGTCTGCAGGTACACAGACGAGGAGGCATACAAAAGGTCTATCGGTATTGGTATTTTATGCAGATCACATTTACCATCATCCTCCCTTACCTCTTCAATGAATATCCCATAGGCCTCTACGTTATGGGCAAGGTATGTGTATCAAAACAGGTTTTTTTCATTCACATTTACCACAAAAACCAAGGTATGAATACTGTCGTGTGCATGTTTTGTTAATCATCTGTATAATTACTATTTTTGGGATTCACAGACTTCACCCTCCCTACACCTCTGATGAATATAACAGGAAACCTGTTAGATCACCATGCACTGCAAAATAATTCTGGCTATGGATACGGAGAACATCAAGACATTAACATCAACACACCCGAGGATATACCCATGGGACTTGGGGTTCTGCTGGGCGTTTACCTCATATTTTGATTTTTCATTTCTGCTTTGCCACTAAAATCATAATAAACACTGACAACTAAAATATTGTGTTATTGTTATGCATTTTATTATTATTAACAATAATAGGGGTGGGGGGTAGTTCAAAAATGTACCCCAAAAGGTTATTCAAAAGGTTCTTCGAGGATCCATTAAAAGGGGTTCTTTGAAAAACGTATAGGGCTTCCCCCACAGTTTCAATTTGAAGAACCCCTAAAGGATACTCCAGGAAACTTTTCTTTTTAGAGTGTATGTAGTACATTCACTTTTGCCAGATGAGACTTTGCCTATCATTTCAATGTATTGTTTCAAAAAGTATTTCAGGTGTGCTGAGTTGCGGCTGACGATGGTGGGCGTGGCTTCGGTCCGGAGTCCTGGCAGCTGTGGTTGAGTGACTGATTGACTAGAGTATAAACTGTTTGTCATGTGAGCTCGAGACAGACAGAGACAGAGAGAGAGAGGGGGCACTTTTTGTTTGGCTGAGGATTTGGTTATTGGTTGCTTTGATTTATCTTTGTTTGTGTTCCAGCCTGTCCTCCTGCTGTGTTCCACCCTACCTGGGAATTGTAGGAGAGTGGATTTAGAGACTTTGGCAGACCATTACGATATCTCCTTGCCAAGGGGTTTTGTTAAGGCGGAGGTAAGGGCATTGGTGTTAGCGGCGCTGATTGAACAGCAGGTGTTGGTTTTGCCTCGGCCTGCGGTGGGAGAGGTGGTGGATGCTCCGGGTACCCCGTATAGGCCCGACGATGAGGTCGAGTATAAGGCCCCGGCCACCTTGACTCGATTTGACCCTGTCTCTCCTATGCCTATGCTGTACACTTGCAGCTGGAGGCAGAAGAGAGATCACAAATCCGAAAGGATGAGCTACATCTCAAGTTGCGCCGACTGGAGTTGGAAGCAGAAAGGGACATTAAGATAAGGCAGATGGACTTCGACATGCGCAAATTGGAATTAGAGGCAGAGACGGCGAGGCTGGTGTGTTTTCCACCCCAGGATCTGCCTCTACCTTTGACATTAACCGGCATATTGCTTTAGTTCCACAGTTCCGTGAGTCTGAGGTTGACTCTTACTTTGTGCATTTGAACGCATAGCAGTGGCTTTGAATTGGCCTAGGGATGTGTGGCCGCTGTTACTTCAGTATAAATTGTCCGGTAAAGCGCAGGAGGTGATGGGTACTCTCTCTCTCTGATAGTCTTAATTACGACATTGTTAAGGCTACTGTGCTCCGGGGGTATGAGCTTGTGCCGGAGGCTTATAGACAAAAGTTTAGAAAGCACTCTCTTTGACAAATGGTGCTCAGCGAGTAAAATCAATGACTTTGAAGGTCTTCGTGAATTAATGTTATTGGAAGAATTTAAAAACAGTCTCCCAGAGTGGTTGGTTGTATACATTAATGAACAGAAAGTGATAAAGTTATCTGAAGCCGCGGTGCTTGCAGATGAATTTGTGTTAACACATAAAACGGTGTTCCCCACACACCGTAGTGAGAATAGACCGGTTGTATCCTCTCCTGTCTACAATTCCCAGCCGTGTTGTCACGTTTGTTGAATGACGGGACAGACCAAGGCGCAGCGTGATATACGTACATGTTTATTAACGTAATAAACACTCGACAAAACAATAAACGAAACGTGAAGTCCAAGGTAGCACACACAACATAACTTACACGGAACAAGATCCCACAACTCAATAGTGCCAATAGGCTGCCTAAGTATGGTCCCCAATCAGAGACAACGAGCGACAGCTGCCTCTGATTGGGAACCACACCGGCCAACATAGAACTAAACATACTAGATCCCACATAGAAAATACTACATAAAAGAATATACACACCCTGACTCAACATATACGAGTCCCCTGAGTCAGGGCGTGACAGGGAGCAGGAACAGGCCGGGCCGGACTGGCGACGCGCACCACTGGCTTGGTGCGAGGAGCAGGAACAGGCCGGGCCGGACTGGCGATGCACACCACTGGCTTGGTGCGAGGAGCAGGAACAGGCCGGGCCAGACTGTGGAGGCGGACTGGAGGTCTAGAGCGGAGAGCTGGCACAGCCCGTCCTGGCTGGCTGCCCACTTTCGCATTACACGTGCGGGGTGCTGGCACAGGACGCACTGGGCTGTGCACGCGCACTGGCGATACAGTTCGTAGAACTGGCGCAGGATATGCGGGACCGAGGAGGCGTACTGGAGACCAGGAGCGTTGAGCCGGCACCCCCCGTCCTGGCTGGATGCCCATCTTCGCATGGCACATGCGTGGTGCAAGCACAGGACGTACAGGACTGTGCCGGCGCACTGGCAACACAGTACGTAGCTCCGCATAACACGGAGCTTGCCCAGTCATACGCCTCTTCGCGTGAGTACGGGGAGTTGGCTCTGCTCTAACCCTAGGCTCCGCCAACCACCCCGTGTGCCCCCCCCCTCACCAACATTTTCTTGGGGCTGCTTCTCGGGCTTCCTCCTCGACCGGCCTCCTCCGTGTTGCCGTTGCTCCTCTCCTGCCTGGGCATCTAACTTAGCCCATGGTCCTTTCCCCGCAAATTTCTCCTCCCATGACCACAATTTGGCCACCTGTGACATGGCCATCCGCTCTGCCTGGGCACGCTGCTTGGTCCTCGTTTGGTGGGATCTTCTGTCACGTTCGTTGAATGACGGGACAGACCAAGGCGCAGCGTGATATACGTACATGACTCGACAAAACAATAAACGAAACGAAACGTGAAGTCCAAGGTAGCACACACAACATACCTTACACGGAACAAGATCCCACAACTCAATAGTGCCAATAGGCTGCCTAAGTATGGTCCCCAATCAGAGACAACGAGCGACAGCTGCTTCTGATTGGGAACCACACCGGCCAACATAGAACTAAACATACTAGATCTCACATAGAAAATACTACATAACAAAGAATATACACACCCTGACTCAACATACACGAGTCCCCTGAGTCAGGGCATGACACGTGTACCTCCCATCAGGAGATACATGGCTGACTCCAAAGGAGGAACGCGCATGTTCTTACTGTCATAAAGTCGGACACGTAATTTCGGAATGTATGTCTTTAAAACGCAAGTCACCGCCTTCAACTCCTAAACCCCATAAAAGTGTGGGTTTGATTAAGGTAACCTCTAAGAGCTCTGTAAAGGAGAGTCCTGGGGATGTACTAAGTCGTCCAGATCCAACATACGACCCGTTCATATTTTAAGGCTTTGTTTCCCTAACAGGTGATTCAGGAGAACAAAAGCCAGTTTTGATATTGAGAGATACTGGTGCGGCTCAGTCTGTAATTCTCTCGAGTGTTCTGCCCTGGTCAGAGGAGTCTTATTGTGCCTCTAGTGTATTATTAAGGGGGATCGAAATGGGTTGTGTGTGTGTTCCGTTACATACTGTCCATTTGACTTCTGATCTAGTGAGTGGATGTTTCAGAATCGGTGTGCAGTCCGTGCTTCCCGTAAATGGGGTTGCTCTAATCATGGGTAACGATCTAGCAGGAGGCAAAGTTGTGCCTGTGTTAGAAGTACTAGACAAGCCTGATGCTCAGTCAAGTGCTGATGTTTTGGCCACTATGTTTCCCAAAGCATTTCCAGCGTGTGCCATTACGCGAGTGCAGTCGCGTCGCTTAGGTACCATGGTAGACTTAGCTGACTCTGTGCTTGCCCCTATGTTGAATGGGGAAGATATCCAGTGTTCTACTCCTGTGTTCCCAGTGAGTTCTGATTATGAAGATGGTAATAAAGACAAAACAATGGCTTCCTCGGTGGACTGGTTAAGGTTGCCAGTTACTCGGGAGAAGCTAATAGCTGCCCAGAAAGAGGATGTGGGCTTGGCCAAATGTTTTTCCTCCATGTTACCTTTGAGTGAGGCAAAAAGGAAAGGTGTGACGTATTTCCTTGAGAAGGGTCTTTTGATGAGAAAATTGACTCCCCGTGCTGACCTAGAAAATGATTGGAGTTCTGTTTTCCAGATTGTAGTTTCTGCCACGTTTCAGACGAAGGTGTTGTCCCTAGCTCATGATATTCCTTGGTCTGGTCATCTAGGGGTGACTAAAACCTACGATCGAATCCTCTGTCATTTCTTCTGGCCGGGAATGAAATGGGATGTGGCTCATTATTGCAGTACATGTAGTACGTACCAAGTGGTGGGGAAGCCTAACCAGGTAATTTCCCCGGCTCCTCTCTGTCCGGTCATGGGAGAGCCGTTTGAGAAAGTAATAATCAATTGTGTTGGTCCATTAACCAGGACTAAGTCGGGTAATCAATTCTTGTTAACGATAATGTGCACTGCTACAAGGTACCCAGAGGCGATTCCTATGCGTAAAATCACCAGTAAGGCAATTGTGAAGGCGTTGATTAAGTATTTCTCTACCTTTGGATTTCCAAAAATCGTACAGACGGATCAAGGCACTAATTTTACATCGAGATTGTTTGGAGGTGTGTTGAAGTCCTTGTCAGTGTCCCATCAGATGTCTAGCGCTTACCACCCGGAGAGTCAGGGTGCGCTGGAACATCAGACGCTAAAAGCCATGTTGCGTAAATACTGTATGGACACAGAAAAAGATTGGGATGAGGGGGTGCCGTACGTGCTGTTTGCTATTCGGGAGACCGTACAAGAGTCTCTTGGGTTTAGCCCAGCTGAGCTAATCTTTGGTCACAGTGAGAGGGCCTCTAAAGGTACCGAAATAACAAATTATGGCTGATGATTAAGTTGGGTCCTCTACTAATGTACTAAACTATGTTAGACAAGTCCGGGAGCGGTTGCATGACGCATGTGCTGTAGCCAGAGAAAATCTCTCTTCCACACAAAATAAAATGAAACGTCACTTTGATGTAAAAACTGTGTCTCGTTCTTTTCAAACAGGTGACCAAGTCTTGGTGTTGTTGCCGGTACCCGGCTCGTGTCTCTCTTCCAGTTTCTCTGGCCCATATATGGTGGAGCGAAAACTCAGTGATACTGATTATGTTTACAAAACGCCAGACCGTAGACGCCCATTTCGGGTATGTCACATGAACATGATTAAAGCCTATCATGTTAGAGTTGGTATCAAATCCCCCATTACCAGTGAAAATCCTGTTGTATCCTCTGTTGCTTCTGTGAGCATGGTTACTCACCCAGGAGTCAGCGTAAATGATGAGGACGGTTTGGTGATGCGAAATACACCTGAGCAGTGTGCTCGTTTATGTAATTTGGAGATGGTAGCGTCTCTCCAATCCCATTTGTTGCACTTGAATGATCAGCAGAGGGCTGATATTGGATTACTAATCACTGATTTTCCGAGTCTCTTTAAGGATGTTCCCAGTCGTACAATGTGTTGAAACATGATATAAATGTAGGTGATGCTGCTCCAATCAAACAGCACCCTAATTCAACCAAGAGGGGAGTGATGAAGAAAGAGGTAACTTATTTAGTGTAAAATGAGATGGCAATCCCCAGTGGCAGTCCTTGGAGTTCCCCCTGTTTGCTGATTCCAAAGCCTGATGGGACTCAAAGGTTTTGCACTGACTATAGAAAAGTGAATAATGTTACTATACCTGACTCATTCCCTTTACCTCGCATGGACGACTGTATAGACACCATTGGATCGGCTGCGTATGTTACTAAGCTTGACTTGTTAAAAGGGTATTGGCAGGTGCCTTTAACCCCTCGTGCCTCTGAGGTGTCTGCTTTTGTAACCCCTGAAAGTTTCTGCCAGTACACAATAATGGCTTTTGGAATGAGGAACGCCACGTTTCAACGTTTGGTAAATATTGTATTGGCTGATGTTCCTGATTGTACCGCATATCTTGATGACCTGGTTGTTCATTCGACTACCTGGCTTGATCACATGAGCACATTGAGGGCTGTGTTTGCACGCTTGGCCAGCGCTTCTTTGACCCTTAACTTAGCCAAATGTGAGTTTGGAAAGGCTACGGTTACATATTTGGGTAAAGAGGTGGGGCGGGGTCAGGTTCGTACAGTAACAGCTAAGGTGGACGCTATCACCCGGTTTCCTGCCCCTGCCACTCGACGGGAATTACGCAGATTCTTAGGCATGAGGGTTTATTATCGTACATTTTGTAGGAATGTCTCAACTGTTGTAGCCCCAATGACTAGGTTACTCAGTCCTTCAGTGTCCTTTGAGTGGACCGCTGAGTGTCAATCTGCCTTTGACTCTGTAAAAGCACTATTGTGTACTTCTCCTGTTCTTTCTACTCCTGATTTCAAGAAACCATTTAAGTTGGAGGTGGATGCCAGTTCAGTGGGTGCAGTTGCTGTACTATTACAGGAACACGATGGTCTAGATCAATCAATTTTATTTTATATAGCCCTTCATACATCAGCTGATATCTCGAAGTGCTGTACAGAAACCCAGCCTAAAACCCCAAACAGCTAGTAATGCAGGTGTAGAAGCACGGTGGCTAGGAAAAACTCCCTAGAAAGGCCAAAACCTAGGAAGAAACCTAGAGAGGAACCAGGCTATGAGGGGTGGCCAGTCCTCTTCTGGCTGTGCCGGGTGGAGATTATAACAGAACCATGCCAAGATGTTCAAAAATGTTCAGAAATGACAAGCATGGTCAAATAATAATCAGGAATAAATCTCAGTTGGCTTTTCATAGCCGATCATTAAGAGTTGAAAACAGCAGGTCTGGGACAGGTATCGGTTCCATAACCGCAGGCAGAACAGTTGAAACTGGAATAGCAGCAAGGCCAGGCGGACTGGGGACAGCAAGGAGTCACCACGGCCGGTAGTCCCGACGTATGGTCCTAGGGCTCAGGTCTCTCAGTTGGCAATTCATATCCGATCATTAAGAGTTGAAAACAGCAGGTCTGGGACAGGTAGGGGTTTCGTAACCGCAGGCAGAACAGTTGAAACTGGAATAGCAGCAAGGCCAGGCGGACTGGGGACAGCAAGGTGTCAGCATACCCGGTAGTCCTGACGTATGGTCCTAGGGCTCAGGTTCTCAGAGAGAAAGAGAGAACGAGAGAATTAGAGAGAGCATACTTAAATTCACACAGGACACTGGATAAGACAGGAGAAGTACTCCAGGTATAACCAACTGACCCCAGCCCCCCGACACATAAACTACTGCAGCATAAATACTGGAGGCTGAGACAGGAGCGGTCCGGAGACACTGTGGCCCCATCCGAAGAAACCCCCGGACAGGGCCAAACAGGAAGGATATAACCCCACCCACTCTGCCAAAGCACAGCCCCCGCACCACTAGAGGGATATCCTCAACCACCAACTTACAATCCTGAGACAAGGCCGAGTATAGCCCACAAAGGTCTCCACCACAGCACAAACCAAGGGGGGGGGGCGCCAACCCAGACAGGAAGATCACGTCAGTAACTCAACCCACTCAAGTGACGCACCCCTCCCAGGGACGGCATGAAAGAGCACCAGCAAGCCAGTGACTCAGCCCCTGTAACAGGGTTAGAGGCAGAGAATCCCAGTGGAGAGAGGGGAACCGGCCTGGCAGAGACAGCAAGGGCGGTTCGTTGCTCCAGAGCCTTTCCGTTCACCTTCACACTCCTGGGCCAGACTACACTCAATCATATGACCCACTGAAGAGATAAGTCTTCAGTAAAGACTTAAAGGTTGAGACCGAGTCTGCGTCTCTCACATGGGTAGGCAGACTGTTCCATAAAAATGGAGATCTATAGGAGAAAGCCCTGCCTCCCGCTGTTTGCTTAGAAATTCTAGGGACAATTAGGAGGCCTGCGTCTTGTGACCGTAGCGTACGTATTGGTATGTACGGCAGGACCAACTCGGAAAGATAGGTAGGAGCAAGCCCATGTAACGCTTTATAGGTTAACAGTAAAACCTTGAAATCAGCCCTTGCCTTAACAGGAAGCCAGTGTAGGGAAGCTAGCACTGGAGTAATATGATCAAATTTCTTGGTTCTAGTCAGGATTCTAGCAGCCGTATTTAGCACTAACTGAAGTTAGATCACCCAGTTTGTTACTTCTCTCGCAAATTCAACAGCTGTCAATCACGTTATTCCCCTTTCGAACAGGAGACTCTGGCGCTGTTGTTTGCCTTACAATTTTTTGAGGTTTATGTTGGCTCCAGTGTGTTGCCTGTTGTGGTGTATACAGACCACAAACCTTACATTTTTTTGAGCCGCATGTACAACCACAACCAACGTCTTATGCGTTGGGCGTTGGTTATAATTTAGAAATTCATCATATAAAGGGTGCAGAAAATGTGGTTGCGGATGCTCTGTCACGTGCCTAGTTCAAAAAAAATAAAAACGATGACGATGGTGGGCGTGGCTTCGGTCCGGAGTCCTGGCAGCTGTGGTTGAGTGACTGATTGACTAGAGTATAAACTGTTTGTCATGTGAGCTCGAGACAGACAGAGACAGAGAGAGGGCACTTTTTGTTTGGCTGAGGATTTGGTTATTGGTTGCTTTGATTTATCTTTGTTTGTGTTCCAGCCTGTCCTCCTGCTGTGTTCCACCCTACCTGGGTCATGGAGAAGGGAAAGGTAGTTCCCCATGGGTGTACATTCACACGTAGATAATCTACTGTTTTATACACTAGCTTAGCCGGGCGGGTGTCACCCCTGTATTTGTGGTAACAGGTAGGAGAGCTGGTTAAGGCTTAGAGTGTGTTAGGAAGGATTAGGTGTGTAGAAGGGGAGGGACATTTTTGTTTATTTTCATTACTTGGACCCCGTTCCCAAACATTCCCTTCTCTTACCATCCCTGGTTTGTTTGATTGGTCTTTGTTTTATTACTGTTTCTTTATGGGTGTTGTATATGTTGTTCAGTACCTTACTAAACGACCCCAGAGGGCTAACATTGAGTTCTGGTTGTAGTGTCTGGTTATGTTAGTTAGTTACACCCCACATTTCTTCCCCATCCATCTAGTTCACATTGTGTGCGTAGGCACGGGCATTTACGTCTCCTCAGATGAACTACACCCGAGGGGAGAACGTAACAGACACATACAAGCAAAGACCCCTGACCCACCAAAGTCCACTTACATGGTCATGTACGCACTACACAGAGCAGGGTTTCCCAAACTCGGTCCTGGGGCCCCCCCTGGGTGCAGGTTTAGTTTTTTTCCCTAGCACTATACAGCGGATTCAAATAATCAAAGCTTGATGATGAGTTGGTTATTTGAACCAGGTGTGTAGTGCTAGGGCAAAAACCAAAATGAGCACCCAGGTGGGGCCCCATGACTGAGTTTGGGAAACCCTGCAGTAGAGAATGTCCAGAGTGGGAAGTGTCCATGGGGTGAGAGGGCCACAGGTGAGTCCTCATAGTGCTGATCTATAGCCAAGAGGTTGGTCAACTCGCTGTTGCCTCTTGGAGCTGCAGAGAGAGACTGAGGAGCCCAGAGATAGTGTTGGGGGTTTGCTAGCCAACAACTGAATGTTCCGGGTTCCAGGGAAACAGCTATATTCAACCTAGCTTCCTTTTCCGCTGAAAACCGGATGTGGTAACTCGGCTCAGGCATTTCTCTTATGCCTGCTACATTAGGTTAGGGGTTTGCTGATTGACTGACCAGGTCACATGACACAGCAACAGACTGTTCCAGAAGCACAGGTGTGAAAGTTGGGGTGCAGTGTCCTGTAAACAATGGGAAGTCCATTCCCCCCCATTACCTCTGCTCTCTGCAGAGTAATAAAGTATTCAGGAATAACTGTACTGGTTTTCTACAGTCTCCATGTCATAAATATGACCATGGTCTTTCACCGCCTCCATCACTGATGGCTCTTTTCAGGATTCGGTGACCGCTTGGCCCACTTCTCTGGATAATGAAGAAAAATAGATAAATAAACAATTCCGTTTTATCTGCTATATCGTATTTGGTATATCTGAACATGTCATTTACAGGAACCTCTGTCAGGTTTGTTTGGCTGAACTAAGTACCTGTGAGTTCATAAGAAGAGGCTGTTGTCTTTGAAACGTTTCCTATACATTATCAGACTCATCATGGCGTCTTTTGATTGGTGACCTGTCAATTACCTTATACCCAGGCACAATTACCTTATACCCAGGAGAGGTTCTGGATGCCACTGATGGGCTGGGAGGGCCCTGCAACCTCAGTCTTTATCTCCAGGTCACCCTGTCCGTGTCCATGCCTATGGCTGGAGGAGATGAAATGGGTCTCATGGATGATAAACTCATGTCGTCCCTGGCATTTCTAACACACCGGCCCATTTATTTCCTCGAGGCCCCCATTATTAGCCATAGAATGATCATTTTGTACAACAACAACAAAAAAGAGTTAGACAGGCCCACTAGGCTATAAATGGAACAGCACATCTGGCATTTGCCTGAAATGCCAGATGGCTGGTTCGCCCCGGTTCGAAACAGTTGACGTATTATTTCTCAGAATTCCAAAAGGAGTTTTTATGATTAATATAGGCCTAAATGTAATGTCAAGTACTATAACAAAACCCTGGTAAATGCTGAACTACAAACTATAGTGTGAGAACCCCTTTAGCCTTTCCTGTAATATAATTAAGCAATAAGGCCCGAGGAGGCGTCGTGCATAAGAACAGCCCTTAGCCGTGGTATATTGGAATATATCACAAACCCCAGAGGTGCCTTATTGCTATTATAAACTGGTTACCAACATAATTAGAGCAGTACAAATAAATGTTTTGTCATACCTGTGGTTTACGATCTGATATACCACGGCTTTCAGCCAATCAGCATTCATGGCTCGAACCATCCAGTTTATAGTTGTTCATATGTAATTTAAAACCAGGTTGCAGTATATATATACAGTACCAGTCAAAAGTTTGGACACACCTACTCATTCAAGGGTTTTTATTTATTTTTACTATTTTCTACATTGTAGAATAATAACACATATGGAATCATGTAGTAACCAAAAGTGTTAAACAAATCAAAATACATTTTATATTTAAGATTCTTCAAAGTAGCCACCCTTTGCCTTGATGACATATTTACAAACTCTTGGCATTCTCTCAACCAGCTTCATGAGGAATGCTTTTCCAACAGCCTTGAAATAGTTCCCACATGCTGAGCACTTGTTGGCTGCTTTTCATTCACTTTCCGGTCCAACTCATCCCAAACCATCTTAATTGGGTTGAGGTCGGGGGATTGTGGAGGCCAGGTCATCTGATGCTTGGTCAAATAGCCTTTACACAGCCTGGAGGTGTGTTTTGGGTCATTGTCCTGTTGAAAAACAAATAAAGTCCAGATGGGATGGCGTATCGCTGCAGAATGCTGTGGTAGCCATGCTGGTTAAGTGTGCCTTGAATTCTAAATAAATCACTGACAGTGTCACCAGCAAAGCACCATCACACCTCCTCCCCCATGCTTCACGGTGGGAACCACACATGCGGAGATCATCTGTTCACCTACTCTGCGTCTCACAAAGACACGGCGGTTGGAACCAAAAATCTCACATTTGGAGTCATCTGACCAAAGGACAGATTTCCACCGGTTTAATGTCCATTGCTTGTGTTTCTTAGCCCAAGCAAGTCTCTTCTTCTTATTGGTGTCCTTTAGTAGTGGTTTCTTTGCATTAATTTCACCATGAAGGCCTGATTCACGCAGTCTCCTCTGAACAGTTGATGTTGAGATGTGTCTGTTACTTGAACTCTGTGAAGCATTTATTTAAACTGCAATCTGAGGTGCAGTTAACTCTAATGAACTTATCCTCTGCAGCAGAGGTAACTCTGGGTCGTCCTTCCTGTGGCGGTCCTCATGAGAGCCCGTTTCATCATAGCGCTTCATGGTTTTTGCGACTGCACTTAAAAAAACGTTCAAAGTTCCGTATTGACTGACCTTCATGTCTTAAAGTAATGATGGACTGTCATTTCTCCTTGCTTATTTCAGCTGTTCTTGACATAATATGGACTTGGTCTTTTACCAAATAGGGCTATCTTCTGTATACCACCCCTACCTTGTCACAACACAACTGATTGGCTCAAACGCATTAAGAAGGAAAGAAATTCCACAAATTAACTTTTAACAAGGCACATCTGTTAATTGAAATGGATTCCAGGTGACTACCTCATGAAGCTGGTTGAGAGAATGCCAAGTGTGTGCAAAGCTGTCATCTAGGCAAAGGGTGGCTACTTTGAAGAATCTCAAATATAAAATATATTTTGATTTGTTCAACACTTTTTTGGTTCTACGTGATTCCAAATGTGTTATTTCATAGTTTTGATGTCTTCACTATTATTCTACAATGTAGAAAATAGTAAAAAATAAATAAAACCCTTGAATGAGTAGGTGTGTCAACTTTTGACTGGTACTGTATATTTTTAAACAAATTACTGTACCATTTTATCCAATGTCAAATGTTGTTGGGAGACCTCTCGGTTTATGTTCTGTAAAGCAAAACTCCCAAAAACTAGATTATAATGTTTTCTACTGTGCTTCAAATATCAGAAGTTTGCTCGCCTAAATGCTGAGGATAACTTTCCTTAAGTTCCATTTAATTTATGGCCCTGGTCTCAATACTGAACATTTTAAAATTAAAATAACTATGATAATCAAAAAGAGAAGTCAGACAACCGATGGGGTGATAATGTTGGGAAGGATGTAGTTTCAAGTTCTGCAATTTCATTGGTGACAAAATGTTATTGTAATCATAATGAGGATAACATTTTTGATAGGCATGTAACCAAGAACAAGAGTATTGCATTCCTTAATAATTCCCGCCTGCTTATGCAGGTAGTCATACAGTATGCCACACTCACTGCAAAGCACCACCTCAGTACTGCAGGCAGTATACTTTTGTTTGCATAGACTAAAGGAGGAGCTACTGGGGCCATGCCTGAAAGTACATCAGTTTGGTATTTCACAAATAGAGTATAATTTGTTATTACAACTAGACATTTGCAATAAGCTCCATAATTAAAATGCAATCAGGCTTTTGGGTACATCATAAGAAAAATACATTCATGTGTTTTTCCCATAATCTCTGCGTCTCTTGTGTTTGTGAAGCGTATAAAATTGAGCACATATTTTTGCTGTTGTTTTTCAGCCTACCTGTCAGAGAACGTTAAGGGCTCTCCTGACTGCCTCTGTCACCGTGGGGACAAGGCCAGATGATTGACACTCTCAAGTCGTTCACCTTGACAACCAGAGTTGTGCGGTGTGACAGGCCTGCTACCTCTGGGGAAAAGGCTTTAATTTTCCTCCTTTCCACTTGGATGCAGTTATTATTGTTATTATTTATTTTGTAACCTTTATTTTGATAGGGAGTCATGCTGAGTCCAAGGTCTCTTTAACAGATGAGCCCTGTATACACATCAATCCCCATAAATCAGTGGAGGATGGTGACTTGAAAAATGTAGGATGGGATACCCACGGTATAGGCACGGACTGCATGGAGAAGACAAAGTGTGTTTAAAAAAATGGTCAAAGACAAATTATTTTAACCTAAAACATTTAATAAAGACATTTATAGTAACATTTTATGGGGAATGGGAATGAGAGGGTTACTTACAGTGTTGGGAAGGGATCACAGCAGTGATTGTATGAGGGTATGAGGCATGAGTTGAGCTATTCAGAGGCTTGACTTTAGTGCAGGCGGGGGTTGAGGTGTTCAGAGGCTTCAGTGTAGGACAGGCTCATCATGGATCGATGATGTCGGAAAAGAGCTCATCTCTTCCACTGAGGGCAGGTCAGGTCAGGACAATAGCACAACTCAGACAAAAGAGCTAAGAACGAGTTAGTCCAAGCAAGGAGTAAAATCATTTATGTATATGGGCCCCGTGTAGCTCAGTTGGTAGAGCATGGCGCTTGCAACGCCAGGGTTGTGGGTTCGATTCCCACGGGGGGCCAGTATGAAAAAAAATTTATGCACTCACTAACTGTAAGTTGCTCTGGATAAGAGCGTCTGCTAAATGACTGTAGGTAAATGTATACAAAACAATAAAAAAAACTCCATGACAGACTGACCAGGTGAAAGCTATGATCCTTTATTGATGTCACCTGTTAAATCCACTTCAAAATCAGTGTAGATGAAGGGGAGGAGACAGGTTAAAGAAGGATTTTTAAGCCTTGAGACAATTGAGACATGGATTGTGTATGTATGTGTATGGGCGCACAATTGGCCCAGCGTCGTCCGGGTTTGGCCGGTGTAGGCCGTCATTGTAAATAAGAATTTGTTCTTAACTGACTTGCCTAGTTAAATAAAGGTAAAATAAAAAAATAAAAAATGTGTGCCATTCAGAGGGTGAATGAGCAAGACAAAAAATGTAAGTGCCTTTGAATGGGGTATGGCAGTAGGTGCGAGGCGCACCGGTTTGTGTCAAGAACTGCAACACTGCTGGGTTTTTATGCTCAACCGTTTTCCGTGTGTATCAAGAATGGTCCATCACCCAAAGGACATCCAGCCAACTTTACACAGCTATGGGACGCATTGTAGTCAAGACGGGCCAGCATCCCTGTGTAACGTTTTTGACACCTAGTAGAGCAAAGGGGGGTGCAACTCAATATTAGGAAGCTGTTTCTAGTGTATGTGTAATAATTAGATTGTGTTAGTTGCTGGTCTACTATGGTATTTATCCAAACATGAGAGGGCTACTTACACAGTGTTGGGAAAGGATCACAGCAGTGATTGAATGAGGGTATAAGGTATGAATTGAGGTGTTCAGAGGCTTGACTTCAGTGCAGAACAGAGGTTGAGGTGTTCAGATGCTAGGCTTCAGTGCAGGACAGGCTCATCATGGATGGATGGTGTTGGAGAAGAGCTCAACTCTTCCACTGAGGGCAGGTAAGGATTTGACTGGGAAGACAAAAAAACAACACAGACAAAAGAGTTAGTCCAAGAAAGGAATAAAATCACATTGATGTGTAATAATGTGATTGTATTTGTGCTTGGAGAGGGAACATTCAATGCGCCAGTGGATGAGAGGGCACATGAGACATGGCTTCAGTTCATATCCAGAGAGAGGTGACACCGGTAGTAGCGTGGAGTGATCATCCCCTCTTAAAATCAGGCAACAGGAGGGGACTTACCTGTGAATACAAATAGCAGATACATTCTATTACAGCAGCACCATCATAGGTTTGTGCAACAAGTTTCTCCATAAAATTAAAGATAGACAGCTCAGAATTCACAGTCAAACACAGAGTGCTCATCTATTGTGTTATTGACTGTATGTTTTGTTTTATCCCATGTGCAACTCTGTGTTGTTGTTGTTTTTATCGCAGTTGTAAATGAGAACTTGTTCTCAACTGGCTTACCTGGTTAAATAAAGGTTAAATACAAAAATAAAAAAAATAGAAACTTTCCATGCGATAAAATGTGCAGCGTCAACCTCTCTTTTAAACTTACTTTTAATGGATGATGTGATGGAAGCTATCAAATCCTTCTGAATTGATTTCGACATCCCAGAGAAGACAGTGCCCGTGCCCCCTAAAAGCCAACTCTTACATGCCCAAAAATGCAGTATCCCTGTCTCCTTGTGTTGCGCAGTTTGAATACGCAGACCTTCGTCCATTACATGATCGATGCAGCTTTTTCCCAGCAGCTTGAATCTGATGTGGGAAATGAAAGGGGTTCTTCAACAAAAAATTCACAACATTGTCATTAGCGTTGGCTAGCCATTCTGGTGGAAAAAACTGCACTCTGGTAGCTGGCTAGCTAGCTACTTGCTACTAAAGTTAGCAGAGCAAATTGAAATAAATGGCACTAAAAATAAAGTTATAAAACCAAGAAAACAAAATATAATCTGCCAGAGGTATAAAAATTGATGAGAAAGGTTCTACAGACAAGTCATGGTCAGGCATGCAGCTGATAGAAGAAAGCTCAGAGCAATACATACACTATAGTATTCAGACCCCTTGACTTTTTCCACATTTTGTTTCTTGAATGGAGTCCACCTGTGGTAAATTCAATTGATTGGTCATGATTTGGAAAGGCACACACCTGTCTATGTAAGGTCCCACAGTTGACAGTGCATGTCAGAGAAAAAACCAAGCCATGAGGTCGAAGGAATTGTCCGTAGAGCTCAGAGACAGGTTTGTGTCGAGGCACAGATCTGGGGAATAGTACCAAAAACCTTCTGCAGCATTGAAGGTCCCCAAAAACACAGTGGCCTCCATCATTCTTAAATGGAAGAAGTTTGGAAGCACCAAGACTCTTCCTAGAGCTGGCCGCCGGGCCAAACTGAGAAATCGTGGGAGAAGGGCCTTGGTCAGGGAGGTGACCAAGAACCCGATGGTCACTCTGACAGAGCTCCAGAGTTCCTCTGTGGAGATGGGAGAAACTTCCAGAAGGACAACCATTGCTGCAGCACTCCACCAATCAGGCCTTTATGGTAGAGTGGCTAGACAGAAGTCAGCCCGCTAGGAGTTTGCCAAAACGCACCTAAAGGACTCTCAGACCATGAGAAACAGGATTCTCTGGTCTGATGAAACCAAGATTGAACTCTTTGGCCTGAATGCCAAGCGTCACATCGGGAGGAAACCAGGCACCATCCCTACAGTGAAGCATGGTGGTGGCAGCATCATGCTGTGGGGATGTTTTTTAGCGGCAGGGACTGGGAGGCTAGTCAGGATCGAGGGAAAGATGAACGGAGCAATTTTTAAATTTTTTATCCATTTTAGAATAAGGCTGTAACTTAACAAAATGTGGAAAAAGTTCAGGGGTCTGAATAAGTTCTGAATGCACTGTACAAATGTATGTGGACACCCCTTCAAATTAGTGGATGCGGCTATTTCAGCCACAGTTGTTGCTGACAGGTGTATAAAATCGAGCACACAGCCATGAAATCTCCATGGACAAACATTGTCAGTAGAATGGCCTTACTGAAGAGCTCAGTGACTTTCAACATGGCACCGTCTTAGGACGCCACCTTTCCAACAAGTCAGTTCGTAAAATTTCTGCCCTGCTAGTGCTGCCCCGGTCAACTGTAAGTTCTGTTATTGTGAAGTGGAAATGTCTATGAGCAATAACGGCTCAGCTGCGAAGTGATAGGCCACACAATCTCACAGAACGAGACCGCAGAGTGCTGAAACACGTAGAACGTAAATATCATCTGTCCTCAGTTGCAACACTCACTACCGAGATCCAAACTGCCTCTGGACGCAACGTCAGCACAAGAACTGTTCATCAGGAGCTTAATGAAATGGGTTTCCATGGCCGAGCAGCCACACACAAGCCTAAGATCACGATGCGCAATGCCAAGCGTCGGCTGCAGTGGTGTAAAGCTCACCGCCATTGGACTGGAGCAGTGAAAACACGTTCTCTGGAGTGATGAATCACACTTCACCATCTGGCAGTCCGACAGACAAATCTGGGTTTGGCTGATTCCAGGAGAACGCTACCTGCCCCAATACATAGTGCCAACTGTAAAGTTTGGTGGATGAGGAATAATGGTCTGGGGTTGTTTTTCATGGTTCAGTCTAGGCCCCTTAGTTCCAGTGAAGGGAAATGTTAACGCTACAGCATACAATGACATTCTAGACGATTTTATGCTACCAACTTTGTGGCAACAGTTTGGGGAAGGCCCTTTCCTGTTTCAGCATGACAATGCCCCCGTGCACAAAGCGAGGTACATATAGAAATGGTTTGTCGAGATCGGTGTGGAAGAACTTGACTGGCCTGCACAGAGCCCTGACCTCAACCACATCGAACGCCTTTGGGATGAATTGGAACGCCGACTGCGAGCCAGGCCTAATCGTCCAACATCAGCGCCTGACCTCACAATGCTCTTGAATGGAAGCAAGTCCCCGCAGCAATGTTCCAACATCAAGTGGAAAGCCTTCCCAGAAGAGTGGAGGCTGTTATAGCAGCAAAGGGGGGACCAACTCCATATTAATGCCCATTATTTTAGACATGTATCCCTGGCCGTTGTCAATCCCTCCCCATGGCCCAAATGCCACAAGCTGTTATTGACAGTTTTCTGTACCCTGTGTCCTGTGATAACAGTCTCCAGACAAAGGATTCTTACCCTTTCATAATAATGGTGCCAAGTCAAGTGTCAGTGGGTTGAGTTTATCTGTTATGATTTGACAAGATGTACCACAGTGCACAAGAACTCAAAGGGATTATTTCACCGGTAAAGGCTTACATATCCTCACTTTACATCCAACATCTATATTCTCAGCAGGTACATATTCCTCATCAGTGGCGACCCGTCATTCAGGGCAGGTGGGGCAGAGCCCGAATTATGTCAATCCAGCAAGATTTCTGCCGCACTCAAAACAACTGTTAACTCGGAACTGGGAAATATGATTTCAGTGAGTTCAAGACAACTGGGAACTCTGGAAAAAAACTAGCTCCGACTGGGAAAATACGTTTTGAACAGTCATCCAACTCGGAATTGTAAGTCGGGAACTCGGGCCTCTTTCTAGAGCTCCGACCTGAAGATCACTGACGGCATCATGATTCGACCTTGTTTTTTTTCCCCGAGTTCCCAGTTGTCTGGAAAGCACCATAAATCCAGAGAATGCCAGACTTTGATGACCAAGTTTCATGACAAAATTTGCCCACAAAGGACCGCCACGCCACCTTCCTGTTCAAGTGAGCACAGCACAACAAGGTGAGTCCAAAAATGTATTGTATGCTGTTGCATAAATGATGTAATATGCCAGGGAGATATGTATACTGTAGCTAAGAAAGTAATACTAAGTGTATGTTGTATAGTAAGTTGTTGGTAGCCCATGTGCCTCACCCTAATGATCTGGTCCTGTTTCCCCTCTTAATTTGGTTCTGTTTCACCTACTGTTCTGACTTGGTGGTGCACATGTAGCCAATAGCCTTTTTTAGAGGAATGTAATCATCGAATATTGTAAGAGCCTTCATTGTCTGCTTATATGCCCCGTTTATTTATCCTACGGTTCTGACTTTGTGTTCTGGGAGAATACTGTAAGAACGGCCCATGTTCTGAATACTGTAGCTGTAC
The DNA here is from genome assembly GCF_020615455.1 of Coregonus clupeaformis. Taxonomy (NCBI): domain Eukaryota; kingdom Metazoa; phylum Chordata; class Actinopteri; order Salmoniformes; family Salmonidae; genus Coregonus; species Coregonus clupeaformis. The sequence continues at coordinate 32,110,142 of NC_059200.1, forward strand.
ATTTCAAAAGTGCTGAACAAATTGTTATATTGACTACGTCCGTCCAAGCTCGCTCATTAATGTCTTAATCGAAATTACGGATTGCCTCTTATCAGCTCGTCGTCCCCTTATGCCATAGTTTGTACATCTCAATTGTCAGTAGAAACCACATTTGTTTAAGCAAGTCAGCCATATCAGCTATGGTTTTTTTAAAGGCAGTAAATGAGGCTGAATGAACTGTTTCGCTGCCAGACAAGACTCTGCTGATAGCCATGTGTAGCAGTGGTAAGGTGTTGGGACTGCTTTTGGTACTCTGCTGTTGGGACAGCTTTATGTAGGCCCTAACAGTTTGTGGGCACCGTTAGTCACCGTTAGAGTGCAATTAATGTATTGTTTAGTGTTGTGTTGTGGCTTTGCTGGCATGCATCAAAAAAATGTTTTTTTAGTTTGCCCCACCAAGATTTACATGCTAAAATCATGCACATGACCATTGTCTTATCACAAGCATAGGGAGGGTTGCATCCCACAGGTGATGACCTGGTTGTCCTTCCAGGGTGATTGACAGGTCAGTGACACTAATGTTGGCCTGGCCTGCTGTGTGTAACAGGGACATGGTGCTGCAGATAAGGCACAAACACACAGAGGCCACTGCTCTGGGGACACACACAATATATAGGTAACTGCCAAAATAAAGGCAACACTTGAGTAAAACCTACAAAAGTGTATTGCTCTCGTACACAGATTTGCAGGTATTTTGGTAAATGAGGGATACAAAGTATATTGAAAGCAGGTGCTTCCACACAGGTGTGGTTCCTGAGTTAATTAAGCAATTAACATCATTGCGAGAAGAAGAGTTCTCAGTGACTTTGAAAGAGGTGTTTCAAAGGAGCATAGGGGTTTAAAGGGTGTGTACGTGCGCATGCGTACGTGCGTGTGTGTCTCAGTCACCAGATCTCAACCCAATTGAACACTACTTATGGGAGATTCTGGAGTGGCACCTGAAACAGCATTTTTCACCGCCATCAACAAAACACCAAATTATGGAATTTCGTAGGATAGAGTTCCAATAAATGTAATAAATAAATAAAACTAGAGTACTTATTTGTAATAGTTTCTATAAGAAGTTAAAAATGGTTTTACTTTCAAACACAGGTTTAGATGCAGAGTTGGTCAACCAGACTCAGATGGGCCTCAGCTGCTGCAGCCTTTCAGCCCAGACAGACACCCATATAGAGCATGCTGAAATTTCTGAGACAGACACAAGATGGCCACTGATGGCCCAGGGCAGACTCTCCCACACTGTCCAACGCTCGGCTTGGCCACCAAACATGCCTTGTGGCAAACTAAATGGTTTCATGGATGAACAGATAAGATTAACAAAAGGTCAGAGAGAAAAAAACATGGTGGTTTTGTTATTTTTGGGGATCTTTGGCTGGCAGCGAAGATTGGCTTTTTAACATATGCAACCTGTCAGTTTTGATTCGGTGCTGGATTGTGATTGGATCTAAATGACACCAAGCCCTTGAGCTACTGGCCTTCTCCTTTGAAAAATCTGCCCCCCCACCCCTCCCCCCTGTGCCCCCACTCTCAACGGTCTGTCCCTGCTGGTGTAACGGAGACGGATGAGATCTCATCAGGAAACTAGTGGCCTTTATTGACATGTTCTCTCTCGGCCTGAGTGACGGGCACCTCTGCTCCGGGCAATAACCTCAGTAGGATTAATTCTCTCCTGTTCAGGATGAAAGTGTGTCATGATGAATTTGGGGCACTCTCCTGCTGTACACGTTGGTTTTAGGGGACTTGTAAGGAAGATGACATAGATCTAGTGGTCTGTGTGTTAATGATGCCATGTACCATATGACAGCTGTCAGTGTGTGTTAGGCTGACTGGCCTCTCAGAGTGTGTGTTAGAGTGGGGTCTCTACATCCAGAGCGACGTGACCCCCCACCATGGAGTACCTGCCATGGCCTGGAGCCTAGAGGAGGCCATCATTGGGTCCATTGGTACCTGTTCAAAGGGTCATTCCTCTCTTTGTCCCTCACAGCCTGTCAGGTGGGATATCTGTGAACTTATCACCTGTCAATTTACAAACCTGAGTGCCAAAATCCACATGAAGGGCAGTGGCTGAAAATTGACATATGTTCTCTTGTTTTATTTCTGTCAAGGGACTATTTGTGCCGAACACCTACAAGTCCTGCTCAGTCCTATAACCGTCCCTCCCCTTCTCTGTCCATCAGAATGGACTCTCGCCGCAGGTCATTCTGTGTCAGGCACTGCTGTGTGAAACATGTTATATGTGGACACTATCCACATTGCTCATTACAAATACAATATATTCTCTGTCAGTACGCTGAGTGTGACATGGAGTAAACCCAGGTGAGAGAGGAAAGCTTTGGCTACAGCTCTGATAGGATCTCTGGGTCTCTGGAGGCACAGTTCAACCACAAAACAATACATTGAAAGGTCAAAACCTTAGGAATGGTGAACCTACAGGCATCAAGGCGCTAGTAGCTATGCTGTTCTAAAAGACAGGGATATGACAACATATTTGCATAAAGATCCTGAGGACAACAGGCTAATGCGATTTTAAAATGTATGGTTACAAACTTGACATTTGGGAAAAATCAGTTTTCGCCGCTCCCTTCCCTTTCTTGTCCTTTGTCCTGCTGGCCTTAGAGGAGAAAAACAGGTTCAAGTCTGCCTCAGTGTCATTCGGAAGATAACAGCCAATAATAGCCCATGGAAAGAAAGTTGTATGCGGACGTTGTAAGACAGTTATTAGCGAAAAATAAGCATTAATCAATAAAAGACAGAGCTGCCTTGTTTTAGATGAATCTCCTGTACTCTGGCGTCAGTGGTGCTTCACCTGATTTAGCTATCTGAGAATTAGACTGAGTCCATCCTAGCATCTAACTAACTAAGACTTTGTTCTTAATTGACTCGCCTGGATAAATAAAGGGGTAAATAAAAACATACAAAATAGTTATTCTATCTCTTTAAAACATTGACAAGCAAACACATAGAAAGACGGGATACAAAACTTTTTTTTTTTAAATCAGGGAATACTATGTTCTGAGTTCAAACGTATTGTGCATCAAATGCTGATCATGTTTTTTTTTTTTTATAAATGTCTTATTCATGTGTTGGTAGCTTTTTTCAGAGATACACTACCAGTCAAAAGTTTGGACACACCTACTCATTCAAGGGTTTTTCTTTATTTGTACAATTTTTTACGTTGTAGAATAATAGTGGACATCACAACTATGAAATAACACATATGGAATCATGTATTAACCAAAAAGGTGTTAAACAAATCAAAATATATTTTATATTTGAGATTCTTCAAATAGCCACCCTTTGCCTTGATGACAGCTTTGCACACTCTTGGCATTCTCTCAACCAGCTTCATGAGGTAGTCACCTGGAATGCATTTCAATTAACAGGTGTGCCTTGTTAAAAGTTAATTTGTGGAATTTATTTCCTTCTTAATGTGTTTGAGCCAATCAGTTGTGTTGTGACAAGGTAGGGGGGTATACAGAAGATAGCCCTATTTGGTAAAATACCAAGTCCATATTATAGCAAGAACAGCTCAAATAAGCAAGGAGAAATGAGTCCATCATTACTTTAAGACATGAAGGTCAGTCAATACGGAAAATGTCAAGAACTTTTAAAGTTTCTTCAAGTGCAGTCGCAAAAACCATCAAGCGCTATGATGAAACTGGCTCTCATGCGGACCGCCACAGGAATGGAAGACCCAGAGTTACCTCTTTTGCAGAGGATAAGTTCATTAGTTACCAGCCTCAGAAATTGTAGCCCAAATAAATGCTTCACAGAGTTCAAGTAACAGACACATCTCAACATCAGCTGTTCAGAGGGGACTGTGTGAATCAGGCCTTCATTGTCGAATTGCTGCAAAAAACCCACTACTAAAGGACACCAATAAGAAGAAGAGACCTGCTTGGGCCAAGAAACATGAGCAATGGACATTAGACCGGTGGAAATTTGTCCTTTGGTCTGGAGTCCAAATTGGAGATTTTTGGTTCAAACCGCCGTGTCTTTGTGAGATGCGGTGTGGGTGAATGCATAATCTCTGCATGTGTGGTTCCCTCAGTGAAGTATGGATGAGGAGATGTGATGGTGAGGGGGTGCTTTGCTGGTGACATTGTCAGTGATTTATTTAGAATTCAAGGCACACTTAACCAGCATTGCTACCACAGCATTCTGCAGCGATATGCCATCCCATCTGGTTTGGGCTTAGTGGGACTATCATTTGTTTTTCAACAGGACAATGACCCAACACACCTCCAGGCTGTGTAAGGGCTATTTGACCAAGGAGAGTTATGGAGTGCTGCATCAGATGACCTGGCCTCCACAATCACCCGACCTCAACCCAATTGAGATGGTTTGGAATGAGTTGGACCGCAGAGTGCTCAGCATATGTGGGAACTCCTTCAAGACTGTTGGAAAAACATTCCTTATGAAGCTGGTTGAGAGAATGCCAGAAGTGTGCAAAGCTGTCATTAAGGCAAAGGGTGTTTACTTTGAAGAATCTAAAATATAACATATATTTTGATTTGTTTAACACTTTTGGTTACTACATGATTCCATATGTGTTATTTCATAGTTTTGATGTCTTCAATATTATTCTACAAAATAGAAAATAGTAAATATTAAGAAAAACCCTTGAATGAGTAGGTGTGTCCAAACTTTTGACTGGAACTGTATATATATATATACACAGTGGGGAGAACAAGTATTTGATACACTGCCGATTTTGCAGGTTTTCCTACGTACAAAGCATGTAGAGGTCTGTAATTTTTATCATAGGTACACTTCAACTGTGAGAGACAGAATCTAAAAAACAAAATTCCAGAAAATCACATTGTATGATTTTTAAGTAATTAATTTGCATTTTATTGCATGACATAAGTATTTGATACATCAGAAAAGCAGAACTTAATATTTGGTACAGAAACCTTTGTTTGCAATTACAGAGATCATACGTTTCCTGTAGGTCTTGACCAGGTTTGCACACACTGCAGCAGGGATTTTGGCCCACTCCTCCATACAGACCTTCTCCAGATCCTTCAGGTTTCGGGGTTGTCGCTGGGCAATACGGACTTTCAGCTCCCTCCAAAGATTTTCTATTGGGTTCAGGTCCGGAGACTGGCTAGGCCACTCCAGGACCTTGAGATGCTTCTTACGGAGCCACTCCTTAGTTGCCCTGGCTGTGTGTTTTCGGGTCGTTGTCATGCTGGAAGACCTAGCCACGACCCATCTTCAATGCACTTACTGAGGGAAGGAGGTTGTTGGCCAAGATCTCGCGATACATGGCCCCATCCATCCTCCCCTCAATACGGTGCAGTCGTCCTGTCCCCTTTGCAGAAAAGCATCCCCAAAGAATGATGTTTCCACCTCCATGCTTCACGGTTGGGATGGTGTTCTTGGGGTTGTACTCATCCTTCTTCTTCCTCCAAACACGGCGAGTGGAGTTTAGACCAAAAAGCTCTATTTTTGTCTCATCAGACCACATGACCTTCTCCGATTCCTCCTCTGGATCATCCAGATGGTCATTGGCAAACTTCAGACGGGCCTGGACATGCGCTGGCTTGAGCAGGGGGACCTTGCATGCGCTGCAGGATTTTAATCCATGACAGCGTAGTGTGTTACTAATGGTTTTCTTTGAGACTGTGGTCCCAGCTCTCTTCAGGTCATTGACTAGGTCCTGCCGTGTAGTTCTGGGCTGATCCCTCACCTTCCTCATGATCATTGATGCCCCACGAGGTGAGATCTTGCATGGAGCCCCAGACCGAGGGTGTTTGACCGTCATCTTGAACTTCTTCCATTTTCTAATAATTGCGCCAACAGTTGTTGCCTTCTCACCAAGCTGCTTGCCGATTGTCCTGTAGCCCATCCCAGCCTTGTGCAGGTCTACAATTTTATCCCTGATGTCCTTACACAGCTCTCTGGTCTTGGCCATTGTGGAGAGGTTTGAGTCTGTTTGATTGAGTGTGTGGACAGGTGTCTTTTATACAGGTAACGAGTTCAAACAGGTGCAGTTAATACAGGTAATGAGTGGAGAACAGGAGGGCTTCTTAAAGAAAAACTAACAGGTCTGTGAGAGCCGGAATTCTTACTGGTTGGTAGGTGATCAAATACTTATGTCATGCAATAAAATGCAAATTAATTACTTAAAAATCATACAATGTGATTTTCTGGATTTTTGTTTTAGATTCCATCTCTCACAGTTGAAGTGTACCTATGATAAAAATTACAGACCTCTACATGCTTTGTAAGTAGGAAAACCTGCAAAATCTGCAGTGTATCAAATACTTGTTCTCCCCACTGTACATATATATATTTTTATACTGTATAGACCACACATCACTTGCGCTATGCAGTATTTTTTTAAAATGTTACTGACCAATTTTTATCACAAAAATAAACAACACAATATACTGTGCTAGGCAGTAGCAGGCACTGCAAGAAGTCCCTGGAGTGACATGGTGCCTGCTGTGATTGGTCGAGATTTAACAACGCAGTGGACCGCTCACATCCCTTGATCCTTCCCCTGCCCCTACAGCACTGGTTAGATGTTAATGTCATCACTCAGCAAAACGCCTGTCACTCAGTCAGAGTCTGCAGCATAGCACAGAGCAAATATGGATATTCGGAACTTCTTCCAAAAGAGTGGCAAAAAAAGCGAGCAGGTTGAGGCAGCAGTGAATGAGGTTGAGAGGGCAGAACAGCCAGAAAGCCAAAGTGCAGCAGCAGCAACAGAGTTAGCCACAGGTTTGTGCAGGGTTGGTGGAAGACAACTAGCTAGTCTCCCTCAGCAAAAGGATTGGCTAATGCTAATAAGCTAGCATTACACTCAACATCCCTGAGCTATTGGGTGTCAGTCAGTTATTTAACAGTATATTTAGTGAATGGGCAAGCTAAGGTTGTTGATACAAGTCATGATTTTAGGATAAGTGTTTATTACCAGCGAGTGTATTTTTATTGGATTTGTTTCTGTAGCTAGCTTGGCTGTCTTGCAGATTTGGTAGCTACTGGCTGGCTACCAAAGAAGAGGGTCATGGAAAGAAGGGTTCCATCTTTTGTCAAATTAACGTCAGATTTGACTTTACGTAGCAGGTTAGGAGAATTTACGCAGCAGGTTAGGAGAATTAGGTTAAGGTTAGGAAAAGTGTTAGGGTTAGCTAAAATGCAAAATATTTCAACTTTGACGTTAATTTGACAAAAACTATTTTAGCCAGTATGAAAAATGTATGCACTCACTAAAACTGTAAGTCGCTCTGGATAAGAGCGTCTGCTAAATGACAAAAAATGTAAATGACCACCGACATTTTTCTGACTGAAGCACATATCTTCTGACAGTGACACAGTGCCCCCTTGTGGACTGAAGCAGAACCTTACTACAACATTATATTTTACCCTGTTTAAAATAAATGAGCAATGTTGAGGTGGTGGAACTGACAAAATGAAATGAATCATAGAGGTCTTATAACCTATTCCATTCTACAGGTAAACATGCTTGTCTCATGTCTGTTTTTATAGTATTTTTTTTTTTACTGCCCATTATTACATTTGTGAAATTATTTCATTAATATTTTATTTGTATTACTATTTTTATTCACTTACCTACTTACTTTTTCCATTATTGCATTGTCGAGAGGTTAACTAGTAAGTAAGTATTTCATTGCACTGTATATCATGTGTATTTGACAAAATAACAAACTTGAACGTGAACTTAGAAGGGAAGGGGGAGGGCAGCCAGAAAGAGAGGGGAAAAGATCGCCAGCTTTGTGGTTAGATTGTAGGTGAACAAAACATTGAAAATAAATAGGCCCTTAAGTTATATTTCCTCAAATGTTACGTAATCTAAAAATCTCACATTAGCTGGTAGAACTAACGAAATGAAATGCATCATAGATTTCTTGAAACTTATTCCATTCTACTGTTTTTTTTTTGTTGTTGGCTCATGTCTCTTTATAGTCATATAGCCTAGGGGCTATGTATCTTCTTATCTGTCATGTTTGGAGTTGTGTTGCGCTCTTATGCGGACACTTGCATTTTTCTTTAAAGTTCAGTTGCCCTGGTCATGTCAGTATACAGTAACTTTAAAGAAGAACTGCCACTAAAAACCAACTCATTTAAAAAACAGTCTATGTGGGATCGATATGAGTCAGAAACATTGAATCTAATGTCAAAATTTACTAAAAAGTGTAAATAGGATAATTTTGGTTATGAAGTCAGTCTTGTCCAACACTGAGTTTTGTGAGACTTGTGGTCGTGACTGCATCACAACGTAAATGAAGGTTGGGTTTGTTTCAATCCTGCCCACATGCCCACAGCTGGTAACACTCAAGTAATCATAAATTCGGAGTGCAGCTGCACTCGACCCGATCGTAATGCCTGTGGCAAATTTGGGTTCACTTTGGATATCAGCCTGTTACCAACCCTTAGTAAAGTTTTGTGAAAAATTGTGTTTGACCAGATACAATGCTATTTTACAGTAAACTAATTGACAACAGACTTTCAGAACACTTATAGGGAAGGACATTCAACAAGCACAGCACTTACACAAATGGCTGATGATTGGCTGAGGGAAATTGATGATAAAAAGTGCGGCTTTTGAGATGATCAATCATAGTCTGCTGCTGGAAAAACGTATGTGTTATGGCTTTACAGCCCCTGCTATATTGTGGATAAAGAGTTACCTGTCTAACAGAACACAGAGGGTGTTATTTAATGGAAGCCTCTCCAACATATTCCAGGTAGAATCAGGAATTCGCCAGGGCAGCTGTCTAGGCCCCTTACTTTTTTCAATCTTTACTAACGACATGCCTTTGGCTTTGAGTAAAGCCAGTGTGTCTATGTATGCGGATGAGTCAACACTATACACATCAGCTACTACAGTGACTGAAATGACTGCAACACTTAACAAAGAGCTGCAGTTAGTTTCAGAATGTTTGACAAGGAATAAGTTAGTCCTAAATATTTCAAAAACTAAAAGCAGTGTATTTGGAAAAAAATTATTCACTAAACCCTAAACCTCAACTAAATCTTGTAATAAATAATGTGGAAATTGAGCAAGTTGAGGTGACTAAACTGCTTGGAGTAACCCTGGATTGTAAACTGTTATGGTCAAAACATATTGATACAACAGTAGCTAAGACGGGGAGAAGTCTGTCCATAATAAAGTGCTCCTCTACCTTCTTAACAGCACTATCAACAAGGCAGGTCCTACAGGCTCTAGTTTTGTCGCACCTGGACTACTGTGCAGTCGTGTGGTTAGGTGCCACAAAGAGGGACTTAGGAAAATTGCAATTGGCTCAGAACAGGGCAGCACAGCTGGCCCTTGGATATACACAGAGAGCAAACATCAATCTCTCCTGGCTCAAAGTGGAGGAGAGATTGACTTCATCACTACTTGTATTTGTGAGAGGTATTGACATGTTGAAAGCACCGAGCTGTCTGTTTAAACAACTAGCACACAGCTCAGACACCCATGCATACCCCACAAGACATGCCACCAGAGGTCTCTTCACAGTCCCCAAGTCCAGAACAGACTATGGGAGGCGTACAGCACTACATAGAGCCATGACTACATGGAACTCTATTCCACATCAGGTAACTGATGCAGGTAGTAGAATCAGATTTAAAAACCTGGAAACTCTTCTATTCTTACTAGCAGACAAAACATAAAACCTAGATCCTAGATTGCTGTTGTAGCTTCATGTTTTGGTTCAGTGTCTCTGTTACGATGTTGGGTCAGTAATATTTCTGAAGTGATCTCAGCTAAAAGTTTCTATATTCCTCAGTTAATGGTATCTTTCATACTCTGCTTCTTTCCAACACTGCTTTTTTATCCCTGGTGTTTTTAATACTGTTTTTATTATCTTTGTCCCTTTGCTTCACTTCCCATTAAGATGACACACTCGCTTCCCTGTGCTTCGGCACTATACTCTTATTTTCCCCTGTTATCAACTAAGATCATAGCCACAGCTCTTATGAAACCACCAATCCGCCATTATTAGAAGTCAGCAGATCTAGATAACTGTCCTTTCTGATTAGGCTACAGGTAACAAACCAAACAATTGCTGTAGTTGACAAGCATATATTTCAAGCCTTGGTTGAACAATCAACTAAGCCTCCATAATATAGAGAAAACTACAGTAGAATTGGTAGACTACTTGTTAACACACCAACTATGACAACAACGATGTAGTACATTTTAGTAAAATTTTAGAAGGTGACTTTCACTAGTTCCTGGTGCTGAGATTGATGTTGATGCCTCTGCAGATGTTGATGGGATCGGACTCTAGAACACAGTCACATTAGCCTCTGCTAGCTAGCTAACTGTTAGTTAATGTAACCTAATGAAGCTAATGTTAGTTTGCAAAGTTACAACTCACAACTCCAGGCAGCAGCTGGCTAATTACATTGATATGCTTTGGAATGTCTAGCCAGGGTATTATGAAATTAAATGTAGTTCGCTAGCTAGCTAGGTAACGTTAGCTACATTACCTCAGCTGGACTTATTTTCTGCTGGGCTGATCGAATAGCTTCTTCTTTGAAGTTAAGGGTAAAATCGATAGAATAGCATCACTTTTCAATGTCCGACGACATGGCAACCCCATCAGTTGAGAATTCAGTTCCGTTTCGAAATCCGGCTGATAGTCCTGGCTACAAACACAGACATTTTGATATTTCTCACATCAATTGGATACACCTCCACGGGTGGTCCGCCACGTCCTGAAATCGCTATGAATTCTGGATGTAGTGGTTTGCTTACAACCAGGAATTGAAGCTGGCCTGTTTCTACCGGTGAGATGCAGAAACACTCGCATTTCTGTTTAGTGAGTAAATTCTAAATGTTTATGTCACATATGATATGTTAATAACATATTAATGGAAATACACTATCAGTCAAAAGTTTTAGAACACCTACTCATTCTAGGGTTTTTCTTTATTTGTACTATTTTCTACATTGCAGAATAATAGTGAAGACATCAAAACTATGAAATAACACATATGGAAACAATCCATCCTTATTTTAAGACATGAAGGTCAGTCAATACGAAACATTTCAAGAACTTTGAAAGTTTCTTCAAGTGGAGTCGCAAAAACCATGAAGTGCTATGATGAAACTGTCTCTCATGTGGACCACCACAGGAATGCCGAGGATAAGTTCAATAGAGTTACCAGCCTCCGAAATTGCAGCCCAAATAAATGCTTCACAGAGTTCAAGTAACAGACACATCTCAACATCAACTGTTCAGAGGAGACTGTGTGAATCAGGCCGCCATGGTCGAATTGCTGCAAAGAAACCACTACTAAAGGACACCAATAAGAAGAAGAGACTTGCTTGGGCCAAGAAACCCGAGCAATGGACATTAGACCGGTGGAAATGTGTCCTTTGGTCTGCCGTCCAAATTTGAGATTTTTGGTTCCAACTGCCGTGTCTTTGTGAGACGCGGTGTGGGTGAACGGATGATCTCCGCATATGTATTTCCAACCGTAAAGCATGAAGGAGGAGGTGTTAAGATGTGGGGGTGCTTTGCTGGCGACACTGTCTGTGATTTATTTAGAATTCAAGGCACAATTAACCAGCATGGCTACCACAGCATTCTGCAGCGATACGCCATCACATCTGGTTTGCGCTTAGTCTTTCAACAGGACAATGACCCACCACACCTCCAGGATGTGTAAGGGCTTTTTTACCAAGAACGAGAGTGATGGAGTGCTGCATCAGATGATTTGGGATGAGTCGGACGGCAGAGTGAAGGAAAAGCAGCCAACAAGTTCTCAGCATATGTGGGAACTCCTTCAAGACTGTTGGAAAAGTATTCCAGGTGAAGCTGGTTGAGAGAATGACAAGAGTGTGCAAAGCTGTCATCAAGGCAAAGGGTGGCTATTTGAAGAATCTCACATTTAAAATATATTTTGATTTGTTTAACACTTTTTTGGTTACTACATGTTTCCATATGTGTTATTTAATTCTTGAACTGCATTGTTCAAATCAAATCAAATCAAATTGTATTTGCCACATGCGCCGAATACAACAGGTTACAACATTACCGTGAAATGCTTACTTACAGCCCTTAACCAACAATGCATTTATTTTTTTTATAAAAAAGTAAAATAAAACAACAACAAAAAAGTGTTGAGAAAAAAAGAGCAGAAGTAAAATAAAATAACAGTAGGGAGGCTATATACAGGGGGGTACCAGTGCAAGTGGTCCGGGTAGCCATGATTAGCTGTTCAAGAGTCTTATGGATTGGGGGTAGAAGCTGTTGAGAAGCCTTTTGGACCTAGACTTGACGCTCCGGTACCACTTGCCGTGCGGTAGCAGAGAGAACAGTCTATGACTAGGGTGGCTGGAGTCTTTGACAATTTTGAGGGCCTTCCTCTGACACCGCCTGGTATAGAGGTCCTGGATGGCAGGAAGCTTGGCCCCAGTGATGTACTGGGCCGTACGCACTACCCTCTGTAGTGCCTTGTGGTCGGAGGCCGAGCAGTTGCCATACCAGGCGGTGATGCAACCAGTCAGGATGCTCTCGATGGTGCAGCTGTATAACTTTTTGAGGATCTGAGGACCCATGCCAAATCTTTTCAGTCTCCTGAGGGGGAATAGGCTTTGTCGTGCCCTCTTCACGACTCTCTTGGTGTGTTTGGACCATGATAGTTCGTTGGTGATGTGGACACCAAGGAACTTGAAGCTCTCAACCTGTTCCACTACAGCCCTGTCGATGAGAATGGGGGCGTGCTCAGTCCTCTTTTTCCTGTAGTCCACAATCATCTCCTTTGTCTTGGTCACGTTGAGGGATAGGTTGTTATCCTGGCACCACACGGCCAGGTCTCTGACCTCCTCCCTATAGGCTGTCTCATCGTTGTCGGTGATCAGGCCTACCACTGTTGTGTCGTCAGTAAACTTAATGATGGTGTTGGAGTCGTGCCAGGTGTTCCTCTTGTCCAGGTGGGAAAGGGCAGTGTAGCGTGCAATAGAGATTGCATCATCTGTGGATCTGTTGGGGCGGTATGCAAATTGGAGTGGGTCTAGGGTTTCTGGGATAATGGTGTTGATGTGAGCCATGACCAGCTTTTGAAAGCACTTCATGGCTACAAACGTCAGTGCTACGGGTCGGTAGTCATTTAGGCAGGTTATCTTAGTGTCCTTGGGCACGGGGACTATGGTGGTCTGCTTGAAACATGTTGGTATTACAGACTCAGTCAGGGACATGTTGAAAATGTCAGTGAAGACACTTGCCAGCTGGTCAGCACATGCTCGGAGTACATGTCCTGGTAATCCGTTAGGCCCTGCGGCCTTGTGAATGTTGACCTGCTTAAAAGTCTTACTCACATCGGCTACGGAGAGCGTCATCACATAGTCATCCGGAACAGCTGGTGCTCTCATGCATGCTTCAGTGTTGCTTGCCTCGAAGCGAGCATAGAAGTGGTTTAGCTTGGTTAAGGACTTGTAAGTAAGCATTTCACGGTAAGGTCTACACCTGTTCTATTCGGCGCATGTGACAAATAAAGTTTGATTTGCTTTGACTGGCTGACTTACTGCATAATATTGAGAAATTATGTGACTAAACTCAACAGAAAGAAGAAGAAACTGTATTATGAAGTCAAGATCAATGATATAAAGAATGATGGAAAAAAAAACTTTAGAGTACTTTAAATGAAATTATGGGCAGAAAGACAAATTGAACTCCATCTTTCATCGAATCAGATGGCTTATTCATCACAAAACCATTTGATGTTGCCAATTATTTGAATGATTACTTCATTGGAAAAGTGGACAAACTTAGGCAGGAAATGGCAACAACGAACAGTAAGCCATCGTATTCATGCATAAAAAAAACAAATAATGAAAGAAAAGCATTGCAAGTTAGAATTTTGTGAAGTTAGTGTGGGAAAGGTGGAAAAATAATTGTTATCGATCAATAATGACAAACCTCTTGGCATTTACAACTTAGATGGAAAGCAACTGAGGATGGTAGCTGACTCTATAGCTGTTCCTATCTGTCATATCTTTAATCTGAGCCTAGAGGAAAGTATTTGTCCTCAGGCCTGGAGGGAAGCCAAAGTAATTCCGCTACCCTAGGGTGGTTAATCGGCCTTTGCTGGTTCTAACAGCAGACCTATAAGCTTTCTGCCAGCTCTTAGCAAACTGTTTGAAAAAATGGTGTTTGACCAAATACAATGCTATTTCTCTGTAAACAAATTAACAACAGACTTTCAGCATGCTTATAGAGAAGGGCACTCAACATGTACTGCTCTGACACAAATGACTGATGATTGGTTGAAAGAAATTGATAATAAAAAGATTGTGGGAGCTGTACTGTTAGACTATAGTGCAGCCTTTGATATTATTGACCATATCCTGTTTTGAAAAAACGTATGTGTTATGGCTTTTCAACCTCTGCCATATTGTGGATTCAGAGCTATCTATCTAATAGAACTCAAAGGGTTTTCTTTAATGGAAGGTTCTCTAATGTCAAACATGTAAAGTGTGGTGTAGTGCAGGGCAGTTCTCTAGGCCCTCTACTCTTTTCTATATTTACCAATGACCTGCCACTGGCATTAAACAAAGCATGTGTGTCCATGTATGCTGATGATTCAACCATATACACATCAGCAACCACAGCTAATGAAGTCACTGAAACACTTAACAAAGAGTTGCAGTCTGTTTTGGAATGGGTGGCCAGTAATAAACTTGACCTGAACATCTCTAAAACTAAAACATTTTATTTGGTATAAATCCTTCCCTAAGTTCTAGACCTAAGCTGAATCTGGTAATGAATGGCGTTACCTTAGATTGTAAACTGTCATAGTCAAAACATATAGATTCAATGGTTGTAAAGATGGGGAGAGGTCTGTCCGTGATGCTCTGCATTTTTGACACCACACTCCAAAAAGCAAATTCTGCAGGCTCTAGTTTTGTCTTATATTGATTATTGACAATTCTGCAGGCTTTAGTTTTGTCTGATATAAATACTATGCATGCCAGTCTCTCTTGGCTAAGAGTTGAGGAGAGACTGACTGCATCACTTCTTCTTTTTATAAGAAACATGAATGTGTTGAAAATCCCAAATTGTTTGCATAGTCAACTTACACACAGCTCTGACACACACACTTACCCCACCAGACATGCCACCAGGGGTCTTTTCACAGTCCCCAAATCCAGAACAAATTCTAGAAAGCGTACAGTATTATATAGAGCCATTGTTGCATGGAACTCTGTTCCATCTCATATTGCTCAAATAAACAGCAAACCTGTTTTCAAAAAACAGATAAAGCAACACCTCATGGCACAACACCTCTCTCCTATTTGACCTAGATAGTTTGTGTGTATGTATTGGTATGTAGGCTAGGTGTGCCTATAAAAAAAAAGATGTATGTAGTTCTGTCCTTGAGCTGTTCTTGTCTATTAATGTTCTGTATTATGTCATGTTTCATGTTTTGTGTGGACCCCAGGAAGAGTAGCTGCTGCTTTTGCAACAGCTGATGGGGATCCTAATAAAATACCCAAAATACCAAATATCGTTGTCATACAGTTCCCTGATTAGTGAGGATCATGGTAGATTTATAGGAAAATTGTTCAACCCCTATTGTACACTTTTTTCCACCTTCCAATATTTAATGCATTGAACTTGAATAAAGCAAACTTTCAGGATTAATCAAACCACTATTTTCTATTCATCAATATATTTAGTGTGTAAAGGCTCTCGAAACCTTAATGACTTGGAGAAGATCTGCAAAGAGGAGTGGGATAAAATCCTTGGTGGCAAAACCCTTGTTGGCAATCACAGAGGTCAGACGTTTGTTGTAGTTGGCCACCAGATTTGCACACATCTCAGGAGGGATTTTGTCCCACTCCTCTTTGCAGATCTTCTCCAAGTCATTAAGGTTTCGAGGCTGACGTTTGGCATTTCGAACCTTCAGCTCCCTCCACAGATTTTCTATGGGATTATTGTCTGGAGACTGGCTAGGCCACTCCAGGACCTTAATGTGCTTTTTCTACAGCCACTAATTTGTTGCTTTGGCCGTGTGTTTTGGGTCATTGTCATGCTGGAATACCCATCCACGACCCATTTGCAATGCCCTGGCTGACGGAAGGAGGTTCTCACCCAAGATTTGACGGTACATGGCCCCGTCCATCGTCCCTTTGATGCGGTGAAGTTATCCTGTCCCCTTAGCAGAAAAACACCCCCAAAGCATAATGTTTCCACCTCCATGTTTGACGGTGGGGATGGTGTTCTTGGGGTCATAGGCAGCATTCCTCCTCCTCCAAACACGGCGAGTTGAGTTGATGCCAAAGAGCTCGATTTTGGTCTCATCTGACCACAACACTTTCACCCAGTTCTCCTCTGAATCATTCAGATGTTCATTGGCAAACTTCAGACGGGCATGTATATGTGCTTTCTTGAGCAGGGGGACCTTGCGGGCGCTGCAGGATTTCAGTCCTTCACGGCGTAGTGTGTTACCAATTGTTTTCTTGGTGACTATGGTCCCAGCTGCCTTGAGATCATTGACAAGATCCTCCCGTGTAGTTCTGGGCTGATTCCTCACTGTTCTCATGATCATTGCAACTCCATGAGGTGAGATCTTGCATGGAGCCCCAGGCCGAGGGAGATTGACAGTTATTTTGTGTTTCTTCCATTTGCGAATAATCGCACCAACTGTTGTCACCTTCTCACCAAGCTGCTTGGCGATGGTCTTGTAGCCCATTCCAGCCTTGTATAGGTCTACAATCTTGGAGAGCTCTTTGGTCTTGGCCATGGTGGAGAGTTTGGAATCTGATTGATTGATTGCTTCTGTGGACAGGTGTCTTTTATACAGGTAACAAGCTGAGATTAGGAGCACTCCCTTTAAGAGTGTGCTCCTAATCTCAGCTCGTTACCTGTATAAAAGACACCTGGGAGCCAGAAATCTGTCTGATTGAGAGGGGGTCAAATACTGATTTCCCTCATTAAAATGCAAATCAATTTATAACATTTTTGACATGCGTTTTTCTGGATGTTTTTGTTGTTATTCTGTCTCTCACTGTTCAAATAAACCTACCATTAAAATTATAGACTGATAATTTCTTTCTCAGTGGGCAAACGTACAAAATCAGCAGGGGATCAAATACTTTTTTCCCTCACTGTATATATATATATATATATATATATATATATACACACCTCAAAAAAATAAAGGGAACACTAAAATAACACATCCTAGATCTGAATGAATGAAATAATCTTATTAAATACTTTTTTCTTTACATAGTTGAATGTGCTGACAACAAAATCACACAAAAATTATCAATGGAAATCAAATGTATTAACCCATGGAGGTCTGGATTTGGTGTCACACTCAAAATTAAAGTGGAAAACCACACTACAGGCTGATTCAACTTTGATGTAATGTCCTTAAAACAAGTCAAAATGAGGCTCAGTAGTGTGTGTGGCCTCCACGTGCCTGTATGACCTCCCTACAACGCCTGGGCATGCTCCTGATGAGGTGGCGGATGGTCTCCTGAGGGATCTCCTCCCAGACCTGGACTAAAGCATCCGCCAACTCCTGGACAGTCTGTGGTGCAACGTGGCGTTGGTGGATGGAGCGAGACATGATGTCTCAGATGTGCTCAATTGGATTCAGGTCTGGGGAACGGGCGGGCCAGTCCATAGCATCAATGCCTTCCTCTTGCAGGAACTGCTGACACACTCCAGCCACTAGAGGTCTAGCATTGTCTTGCATTAGGAGGAACCCAGGGCCAACCGCACCAGCATATGGTCTCACAAGGGGTCTGAGGATCTCATCTCGGTACCTAATGGCAGTCAGGCTACCTCTGGCGAGCACATAGAGGGCTGTGCGGCCCCCCAAAGAAATGCCACCCCACACCATGACTGACCCACCGCCAAACCGGTCATGCTGGAGGATGTTGCAGGCAGCAGAACGTTCTCCACGGCGTCTCCAGACTCTGTCAGGTCTGTCACATGTGCTCAGTGTGAACCTGCTTTCATCTGTGAAGAGCACAGGGCACCAGTGGCGAATTTGCCAATCTTGGTGTTCTCTGGCAAATGCCAAACATCCTGCACGGTGTTGGGCTGTAAGCACAACCCCCACCTGTGGACGTCGGGCCCTCATACCACCCTCATGGAGTCTGTTTCTGACCGTTTGAGCAGACACATGCACATTTGTGGCCTGCTGGAGGTCATTTTGCAGGGCTCTGGCAGTGCTCCTCCTTCTCCTCCTTGCACAAAGGCGGAGGTAGCGGTCCTGCTGCTGGGTTGTTGCCCTCCTACGGCCTCCTCCACGTCTCCTGATGTACTGGCCTGTCTCCTGGTAGCGCCTCCATGCTCTGGACACTACGCTGACAGACACAGCAAACCTTCTTGCCACAGCTCGCATTGATGTGCCATCCTGGATGAGCTGCACTACCTGAGCCACTTGTGTGGGTTGTAGACTCCCTCTCATGCTACCACTAGAGTGAAAGCACCGCCAGCATTCAAAAGTGACCAAAACATCAGCCAGGAAGCATAGGAACTGAGAAGTTGTCTGTTGTCACCACCTGCAGAACCACTCCTTTATTGGGGGTGTCTTGCTAATTGCCTATAATTTCCACCTGTTGTCTATTCCATTTGCACAACAGCATGTGAAATGTATTGTCAATCAGTGTTGCTTCCTAAGTGGACAGTTTGATTTCACAGAAGTGTGATTGACTTGGAGTTACATTGTGTTGTTTAAGTGTTCCCTTTATTTTTTTGAGCAGTATATATATATATATATATATATATATATATATATATATATATACTGCAGGTTTGGAGAGCCTTTACACATGAAATGTGTCAGAGGAAGGCCCTAAAAATTGTCAAAGACCAATTGTCCAGCCACCCTAGTCATAGACTGTTCTCTCTGCTACCGCACGGCAAGTGGTACCGGAGCGCCAAGTCTCGGTCCAAAAGGCTTCTTAACAGCTTCTACCCCCAAGCCATAAGACTCCTGAACTTGGACTATTTGCATTGTCCCCTCCACCCCACCCCACCCCACCCCACGCCACCCCACCCCCTCTTTAACGATGCTACTACTTTGTTTATTATTTACATTTTAGTCATTTAGCAGACGCTCTTATCCAGAGCGACTTACAGTTAGTGAGTGCATAATTTTTTTTATTCTGGCCCCCAGTGGGAAACATACCCACAACCCTGGCATTGCAAGCGCCATGCTCCACCAACTGAGCTATATTCACTTTAACTTTACCCACATGTACATATTACCTCAATTACCTCTACTATCCGGTGCCCCCGCACATTGACTCTGTACCGGTACACCCTGTATATAGCCTCCATACTGTTATTTTATTTTACTGCTGCTCTTTAAGTATTAGTTATTTTTATTTTTTACCTCTCTATTTATTACTTAGGATTTTTTTTCTTAAAACTGCATTGTTGGTTAAGGGCTTGTAACTAAGCATTTCACTGTAAGGTCTACACCTGTTGTATTCGGCGCATGTGGCAAATATAATTTGATTTGATTTGATTTGAATATAATGATGAATCAAAAATACAGTAGTTTGATTCAAATATATAATATATTTTTTAGTCTCTCTGTGTTTCATCATTTTCATTCAATTCAGAAGTAGCTAGGTTGAATCTATATCTCAATGGAGAAATCATCAAAGCGAGGGAAACAACGCCCCTCTGTGTAGCCCATGTATCTGATGCTGTCTGGTCAAAAAGAGTACTGTATGAAATGATGTTGCCACCAGTAGCATTGAATTCAATAGCAAGGGATTAATTATTTTTTTTTTAAGTATAAAATAATAGCCAATCAGCGTTGAGCTGAGCTGAGTAAGCTCAACTGTGAATGGTCTTGGTGCAGCACAAAAAAAATGTCAAGGGAGGCCAGTTTGTATTTGACGTCACACCAATAGGAAAGTAGGAAAGTCGTACATTTCCTATGTCTGAATTGGGCCCATATCGAATTGTGTTAGTTTGACAACACAACTTAACAGTTGAATGCATTCAGTTGTACAACTGACTAGGTATCCCCCCATCCCTTTCCCTTCATCCCAAATCTTAACCCTTAACTTAACCATTCGGAATGGGTGCCTAAACTGATTGTTTTAACCCTATCCAAAACCATAACACTTAATGTTCTAAGTAACTTCGAAATGTTACGTTTGGAGAAATGGAATGATACTGAGCAGGAGGAGTCAACCCAGGGTGTAAAAAACACTTTGAAATTGGACATTTGGAGCAACTTCGAAATTGATGTTTGGAGAAATGTGGATAAACATCTAATTCTGCAGTGAGACTGTGAGAGCTGGTTGCAGGGGTAATAGATACAACTTTTGTGAAAGTTGTTTTACAGACTGCTGACAGATAGGCAGGGAATTTCCCTCATTCTCCATACTGAACACAGCATCTGAAACCATGGAATATTAAACCAAAGTAACTGCAGATTGTGTCATGAATACCTTTGTTTCACTTTCTCTGTTGAATGTGATATTTTAGATTCTGCAATCGATTTCTGTTTTCATTATCCCTTTCCACATCAACTACCATATTATCAGCACAAATGGAATAAACAGATGTTTAACTTTTGTTATGGAAATAATCTACAAGTCAAAATACATCTATTTGCTGTTTCACCTCAAGAGTATTTGAATAAAGACTAACAACAGACAGAAATGTACCACAACAACTGCAGTTCTCTTTGTTTCCTAGGTTGAAAAAATTGATGTTGAACCTGAAAAGCACACTTAAACAGAACATAAAACTTATTTAGTTGGTATGGGGATAAAAGGTACTTAGATCCTGAAAAGAGCTTGGCTTGGTTGTTTTGTGTGTCCTGTCAGACGAGGGATTACGGCCTGTGAGTGAATGAGCCAGGGGAGAGTCTGTGCAGGTGGAGACCCACAAAGAAGCAATGCTACCGGACGGACCCAGTGCTCCAGGCTGACTCACACATGTATGCTCCTCCATGGGTTATAGTGCCTGTAGACAATAACCACAACCCACATGGACAATACGAGCGGCACACAGGAAAACAGGAGAACACCTCAAAAACAAACATGGCACTCTGGTTCCTCTCCCAGCCATGCACTGGTGCTTTGACAGAGCCTCTCTTGTCCAGGACAGGCAGAGACAATGCACAGACAATTAGCCTCAGCTCCAGAGACAGCGCCATGGAGAGGGCCTCTCCCCATAAACCCACTGATTAAATGGCTGTAATGTGCTCCGTGTTATGTACCATGTTTGCTTTTTTCTGAAGCCTTTGTGTCAGGGAAAGACTGATGTTCCCTTGGCAGCCTCTGAAACACTGTTAAGTGTCACTGTGCTAGAGGGAACCAGGGAGGCCTGTATGGGAGGCTTTGTAGAGCTGTTTGTTTGGGAGGGACAGAGTTAGTTCAGTGTGTCCAGACAGGGCTCTCTAGCTGGCTCTGTTGATGTGTTTGTTCTCGCTTTGGATGGAACAAAACTAACTGTAGGGCATACTTTTAGAGTTCTATCATGACTTTGCATTGTTGATTCAGGGGAGGCTCTCTTCCACCACAAAACAAGGCCCTTAGGCCAAAACAGAGGACATGAGAACTTATGTGTGTGTCCTGAATGTCCTGAGCCTTGTTCATCACTAGAGACAACATACTCTCTTCTTCCTCTGCCACCTGCCTCTCCTGTCCTCTCTGTCAATGTTTACCCTGCTCCTGTTCAACACTAAACTTCACCCAAAATACTGTTGTTCTGAGGGTCCAGGAGCTGCTGCCCATCCCAGGGGGATCCATGCATCATTTTGTATCTCTCTGTTGAACAGTAGCGCCCAACCAGAGCCTGCTCATGGGATAAGGAGAAGCTACTGTCAGCAGGTAGCTAATCACAGGACAAACAGGATTACTGGCTGATTGCTCTGGCTGAGCTACAATGATGACACATTCTATAATTGCTGTGTGAATAGGATGTGGGCTTGCTCTGGTTTCAGACAGAAAATAGAAAATACATAGCTTTTATTTTGAAACAATTAGAAGAGGAACTTGATTGAATAACATCAATCTAATAAGGATAGGAGATACATTGAGTAGGCCTGCATGAGTATTGGTCAAACTGACACCTGCTGTATCATTTACCATGACTTGTTACCATAGACTGTAGTGTGTTATACCGTTGTATATTCAAGTTTCAAGTTCAAGTTTTAATTAGTCGTATGTACGGGATACACATGGTATACCGTCCAACGAAATGCTTACTTACAGGTTCCTTCTCGACAATGCAACAACGATAAGAAATAAGAAAAGATACAAACTTAAAGTAAATCACTCAGTAGGATAGAATAAGCATTTTAGCTTAAGTATAATAAAGTAAGGCACAATTTATATTCCAATATTTACATGTGTTTTGGGGAAAGGTGGGATTGATGACCAAGTGTTTAAATTGTGCAGTATTCAGCGATAATAATACGAGTCTGGTAGCAGCAGTTGTAATGTGTGTGTGTAGCATGAATGTACTGTGTGTGTGTGTGTGGGTGTGTGTGTGACTGAGTGTGTGCTAAGGTGCGGAGAGTCAGTGCAGGTGGTCAGTCCTGTTCATGTATTCAACAGTCTGACGGCTTGTAGATAGAAACTGTCTCTGAGCCTTTTGGTATCAGACCTCATGCTCCGATACCGTCTGCCCGACGGTAAGGGGGTGAACAGCTCGTGGCTGGGGTGTGTGGTGTCCTTGATGATGCTGCGGGCCTTCTTCGAGCACTGTTTTGAGTAGATGCCCTGGATGGGTGGGAGCACGGTCCCAGTGATGTACTGGGCCATCTTCAGCACCCGCTGGAGGGCCTTGCGGTCGTGGACTGAACAATTCCTGTACCAGGCCGTGATGCAACCAGTCAGGACACTTGATGGTGCAGCGGTAGTATTTGGAGAGGACCCGGGGTGGCATGCCAAATTTCTTCAACCGCCTTAGGAAGTAGAGACGCTGTTGCGCCCTCTTGACAAGAGTTGTGGTGTTGTTCGTCCCATGTCAAGTACTCAGTGATGTGGACGCAGAGGAACGTAAAACTGCTGACTATTTCTAAATTGGAGTGGGTCCACTGTTCTTGGCATGCTGGCCTTAATGTGGGCCATGACCAGCCTCTCTAAGCACTTCATGATGACTAGGGTGAGGGCAATAGGGCGATAGTCATTTGGGCATGTCACCTTGTTTTTCTTGGGCACTGTGATGATGGTGGGCTCCTTGAAGCAGGTGGGGACTACAGCCTGGGACAGGGACAGGTTGAAGATGTCAGAGAAGACACCCGCCAGCTGGTCAGCACACACTCTAAGGACGCGGCCAGGAATGCCATCAGAGTATTCAGTCTTTTTAGAGAGTTTTCCTCATGTCAGCCTCAGAGAGCAAAAGCACCTGGTCGTCTGGAGCAGCGAGAGTCTTCCTGGATGGCTCGGTATTGTCTGCCTCGAAGCGAGCATAGAATGTGTTAAGTTCATCTGGGAGGGAGGCTTCGGTGGGCACCAAACAGCTGGATTTGCCTTTGTAGTCTGTAGTCCTTGCCACGTGTCGTGAGTCTGAGTTGTCGAACATACATTTCAAGTTTGAGTCTGTATTCTCTTTTTGCAACCCTAATGGATTTGCGGAGCTCATACCTGCTTGCCTTGTACACGTCACAGAGTCATCGGGGTTCGTTCTGCTGACATTTAATGGTGTAATACATGCTCTCAGCATGGTACGGATAACTCTGTTCATCCAGGGTTTTTGATTGGGGTATGTCTGGATTGTTATTGTATGTACAACATCATCAACAAATGTCCTAATGAAGCCTGTGACTGACCTTTTATATTCCTCAATGTTGATGGATGAGTACTGGGTGGATGAATCTTTTAACATATTCCAATCAGTTTTCTCAAAACAGTCCTGCAGCACTGAGTCTGCCTCCTCTGTCCAGCACCTCACTATTCGCTGTGTTGGGGGCTCCCTCTTGAGTTGCTGCTTGTAGGCGGGGAGTAGGAACAGAGAGACGTGATCTGATTGACCAAAGAGGGGGTGGCGGGGGTTGGCTATGTGCGCATCACAGATATTTGTATATACATGAGTGCCTTCTTGATGTTTGCTTGTGGCGGTATGTACACAGCTGTGATAATAACATACGTGAATTCACTCGGCATATAATGGAGGCGGCATTTTAGCATCAGAAATTCCAGGTCAGGTGAACAAGAACTCAAGATTTTTCAGCTTTGGTACGCCAGGCATACATTTACATTTACATTTTAGTCATTTAGCAGACGCTCTTATCCAGAGCGACTTACAGTTAGTGAATACATATTTTTTTATACTGGCCCCCCGTGGGAATCGAACCCACAACGCTGGCGTTGCAAACGCCATGCTCTATCAACTGAGCTATATCCCTGCCGGCCATTACCTCCCCTACCCTGGACGACGCTGGACCAATTGTGCGCCGCCGCATACACCTCCCCCCTACTATTACCAGATCCATACGGAAAATGGCTTAAAAATACTTATTTAATCTGTCTCCTATCCTTCATCTACACTGATTAAAGTGGATTTAATAAGTGACATCAATAAGGGATCGATACTTTCACCTGGATTCACCTGGTCAGTCTGTGTCATGGAAAGAGCATGTGTTCCTAATGTTTTTTAGACTCAGTGTATATCCTGAACCCAATTAAGCTGGTGTGTAGTTAAAACATTTGAGCTGGTGTGTGGTAAAAACATTTGGGTGTGTGTGAAAGAAAACAGGGGAGGGGACAGACTTCACACCATCCTGTTTGTGGTTAGAGAGAGAGAGAGAGAGAGAGAGAGAGAGAGAGAGAGAGAGAGAGAGAGAGAGAGAGAGAGAGAGAGAGAGAGAGAGAGAGAGAGGTGCATTACTCATTAGGTTGACCCACCTCTTTCAGCTCATTTACACAATAGTAGAGCTCTGACCAGGATGCTCAGGTGAGCTAGACACCCAGACGCAGAGATGTCAGGAAAATACCTGATGCTGGTTTGTGACGTCACTGCAGTTTTGTACTCACTGCCCAGAGCAAGATGTCAGAGGTTATCATTGGAAGAACTCTCTTTCACAGAGCCTCATTATCAGTGTTAGGCTACTACCTCAACAAGATGTGGACAGACATACCAGACAGTGGAAAGAGGTATGGGTTGGAGGAAAAGGGGGGTAAGGATGATGGTCGTCTGCAGGGGTGGTGATTTGATTTGATTTGTAGATGCCATGTTACATTACTGGGACTGATGGATACATGGAGAGAGGGAGAAGGGGGTGAGACCTAAATGCTCCAGGAGGGAGGCAGGCTCAAACCAAGAGGCCCCCAGTTCCTGTTAGGCTGGAATGAAGGGTTGATCTGGGAGTGGAAACTGTAATAACGTACTTGTTTGTTTATCTGCCATCCATGGATATCCCCTCTCTCAGCTCTGTGCTCTGTCAGACAGCTATCAGCTCTATCACGTAGAGCGTATGACTTTACATTCTGCCAGTGTTCTATCTCTGTAACACACACACACACACACTTACACACAGTAAAAAAAATATGCGTTACTGTTGCAGACATGCTTTACTCAATATCTGAAGACTGTCTGAGCCATCTCTGATTTCACCACATTCCTGAGCATGTTTGGTGGTGCAGCCTGATAAGAGGTAGAGATATGGACCTCCTCTCCCTGTCAGCACCATCTGACAGATAGGAAGCTTCTTCTTACACCAAACACTCACAGACATTAACACACACTGATATACGAAGTTACATACACATGCACTCAAACATACTCTATACTCCTATACACAAGGCCAAAATAAACTGCTTTATCAGGTCCATTGGCTATTTGGAACAAGGTTAGGGGAAGGAAGGGGAGGTGTTGGCTATTCACTGTCTGCATTCAGCTCTAGCAGACCCCCCTGTAGCACAGCAACGCCCTTCCTTCCTGTGTGATGACAATCTGAGGGTGTTTGTTTGGATCCCTCTTCAGTGCTGGCGTCAGAGGGCCTAATCGTTGGAGACACACGCCAAACCCTCTGGCCGTGTTGAAGGGACCCTCTTTTCATCCCTTTAAGTGGCCGGACGGTGGGGACGGTCAAAACACACTAAGGACCCTTACAATTAGTATCTAAGGGTGTCTGACCACCCTTCTCGGGCCTCACCCCCACTACTCCCCACACAGTCACACACACACACACACACACACACACACACACACACATAGACGTACACACATAGACGTACACACACACACACTTCCCCTGAATGCTACGTGCTGAACCGATTCCCCTTTGAAGTAATGAGTGAGAGAACAGGCCGAGGTGAGATGTCTAGACGGCCTCCTATGCTGCTGTGTGCTATTATCTCACAAACACACTCTTGAACAAAAGCCTGGCGGTTCAACTCCTGACAGGTGGAGAGAGTAAGCATCACCTTTACGATATTGACCCGACCTGCAGGGCATTTCTCTCATTCCTCTGCTGAGGCCTGGAAGTGTCCAGTAGTCACTGCTGTTCAGAGGGGACGAACATGCATATATTTATACAGAGCCCTGTGCCAGTCTGACCAGGGTTCAGCAACACACAGACCGTCTGTGGGCAAGGCCTGCTGATAGATATCAGTGTCTGTCTGGCTCTCTTCATTCCTACTGTATCTGTATCATGCTGGTTCATCTAGAGCCTCTGTGAGGTGGTTTGGGGCACGCTTTCATCCATCTGTCTGATTCTCCCTTATCTTATCTCTGGCCCTTACAGAGAGAGAGCTAACCTGCCTGTTAGGAACTGGAGGGAGGCTACAAAGGCCAAAGCTCATTTTTCATTTTTTCCCACATTTATAGTAATTTATTTGCAGTGATTCTCTTGCACCGGCTCTATGCACACTCACTGGACCCACACACTCACACATACTACACTGACAATCCAACACATACACAAACACTACATATGGTCACACACACAAAACACACACACACACATATGGACGCGATACACACACACACATACAGTGGCTTGCGAAATTATTCACCCCCCTTGGCATTTTTCCTATTTTGTTGCCTTACAACCTGGAATTAAAATAGATTTTTGGGGGGTTTGTATCATTTGATTTACACAAAATGCCTACCACTTTGAAGATGCAAAATATATTTTTTTGTGAAACAAACAAGAAATAAGAGAAAAAAACAGAACTTGAGCGTGCATAACTATTCACCCCCCCAAAGTCAATACAGTGCCTTGCAAAAGTATTCATCCCCCTTGGTGTTTTTCCTATTTTGTTGCATTACAACCTGTAATTTAAATGGATTTTTATTTGGATTTCATGTAATGGACATACACAAAAAAATCCAAATTGGTGAAGTGAAATGAAAAAAATAACTTGTTTCAAAAAATTCTAAAAAATAAATAACGGAAAAGTCATGCGTGCTTATGTCACGACTTCCTCCGAAGCTGCCTCCTCTCCTTGTTTGGGCAGGCTTCGGCGTTCGTATCACTGGCCTTCTAGCCACTGCCGCTCCTCATCTCATCATTCCATTTGTTTTGTCTTGTTTATTACACACACCTGGTTCAAATCCCCTCATCAGTACCTGTATAAGTGTTCCCTCTGTCCCCTTGTCTTTGTGTGTGATTGTTTATTGTGGAGGTTAGAGTAGCTCGGTGGAACTCCTTGTATTTTGTATCGCCGGGATATTTCACCCGTGTGCCTTGTTGTTTCCCAGTACACCTGATTTACACACTGGAGTGTTTGATGCATTGCTGCGTACTGCTGTGTTTTCGGAATAAACCCTTTTATTCTGTGATTTACCCTCCTGTGCCTGACTCCTTCAAAATCGCTCACCACAGAATCACACACCCGTCATGGAGTCAGCAGGAGAAGAGCACGTTCCTGGAGTTGTGGCGCGGGTCCGGGAGCATTCTATGATGCTAGCCAGCTTGGGAGAAGCGATTGATCGGGTTCTCCAGGTCGTCCAACGCCTGGAGAGGAGATTCCGGTACAGCCTGCGAGAGGACGTCCGAAGGGAGCTAGCCTGCCGGGATGCCTTGTTGACTTTCGACCAGCTGGTGGACATGGCCATCCGGTTGGACAACCTGCTAGCTGCAAGAGGACGTCCTGGAAGTGGCTTGCCCGTTTCACCCCCATTTAACCCGTATTCAGTTCAGATAGAGCTGGGTGGTGCAGCGATCCGGGAGAACGGTAGACGACAGTTCCAGTGTGACGATTGTGGCAGGAGAGGACTTTCTACTGCACAGTGTCATAAGGGTTCTTCCGGGTCTGGAGACGGCAATCAGGTCACTCTCGCGTCACCCCAGGTAGCGCAAACCTACACTCGTTCAAAGCCCTCTGCTGCGCACTGCACCATTCAAATCACCTTCCCTGATTACACAGTAGTGTCCCAGTGTAAGGGGCTGGTCTATTCAGGCGCAGCTGGGAACTTTATGGACAGGTCGTTAGCTCATAGTCTAGGTATTCTGTTGGTTCCCCTATCCATTCCACTGCCCATCAAAGCACTTGACAGTCGACCATTAGGGTCAGGGTTCGTTAGGGAAGTTACAGCATCAGTCAAGATGGTTACACAAGAGACCCATAGAGAGCAAGTCACCTTTTTTATTATGATTTCCCTGTTGTGTTGGGTCATCCCTGGTTAGCACTACACAACCCCACCTTTTCATGGCCGCAGTGGGTTCTCACGGGGTGGTCGCGAGAGTGTCAGGGTAGGTGTCTAGCTGTTTCCGTTTGTGCAACCATGGTGGAAAGTCCAAACACTACCTCCACCGTGCGCATTCCCCCCGAATATCTTGATTTGGTGCACGCGGTTTCCAAAATGCAGGCGACCAAATTAGCACCTCATCGGGCGGGGGATTGCGCGATAAACCTCCGGGTAGACGCTGTGCCTCATGTACTGTTGAGTCATGTACTGTTGAAGTCGGATGTTTACATACACCTTAGCCAAATACAGTTGATTTCAGAAGTTTACATACGCCAAATACATTTAAACTCAGTTATTCACAATTCCTGACATTTAATCCTAGTAAAAATTCCCTGTTTTAGGTCAGTTAGGATCACCAAATTATTTTAAGAACGTGAAATGTCAGAATAATAGTAGAGTGATTTATTTCAGCTTATATTTATTTCATCACATTCCCAGTGGGGTCAGAAGTTTACATGCACTCAATTAGTATTTGGTAGCATTGCCTTTCAATTGCCTTCCACATGCTTCCCGCAATAAGTTGGGTGAATTTTGGCCCATTCCTCCTGACAGAGCTGGTGTAGCTGAGTCAGGTTTGTAGGCCTCCTTGCTCGCACACGCTTTTCAGTTCTGCCTACAAATGTTCTATAGGCTTGAGGTCAGGGCTTTGTGATGGACACTCCAAAACCTTGACTTTGTTGTCCTTAAGCCATTTTGGCACAACTTTGGAAGTATGCTTGGGGTCATTGTTCATTTGGAAGACCCATTTGCAACCAAGCTTTAACTTCCTCACTGATGTCTTGAGATGTTGCTTCAATATATCCACATAATTTTCCTTCCTCATGATGCCTTCTATTTTGTGAAGCGCACCAGTCCCTCCTGCAGCAAAGCACCCCCACAGCATGATGCTGCCACCCCCGTGCTTCACGGTTGGGATGGTGTTCTTCGACTTGCAAGTGACCACCTTTTTCCTCCAAACGTAACGATGGTAATTATGGCCAAACAGTTATATTTTTGTTTCATCAGACCAGTGGACATTTCTCCAAAAAGTATGATCTTTGTCCCCATGTGCAGTTGCAAACCGTAGTCTGGCTTTTTTATGGTGGTTTTGGAGCAGTGGCTTCTTCCTTGCTGAGCGGCCTTTCAGGTTATGTTGATATAGGACTCGTTTACTGTGGATATAGATACTTTTGTACCTGTTTCCTCCAGCATCTTCACAAGGTCCTTTGCTGTTGTTCTGGGATTGATTTCCACTTTTCGCACCAAAGTACGTTCATCTCTAGGAGACAGAACGCGTCTCCTTCCTGAGCGGTATGACGGCTGCGTGGTCCCATGGTGTTTATACTTGCGTACTATTGTTTGTACAGATGAACGTGGTACCTTCAGACGTTTGGAAATTGCTCCCAAGTATGAACCAGACTTGTGGAGGTCTACCATTTTTATTCTGAGGTGTTGGCTGATTTTCTTTTGATTTTCCCATGATGTCAAGCAAAGAGGCACTGAGTTTGAAGGTAGGTCTTGAAATACATCCACATGTACACCTCCAATTTACATTTACATTTGACATTTGTCATTTAGCAGACGCTCTTATCCAGAGCAACTTACAGTTTTAGTGAGTGCATACATTTTTTCATACTGGCCCCCCGTGGGAATCGAACCCACAACCCTGGCGTTGCAAGCGCCATGCTCTACCAACTGAGCTACACGGGGGAGGCACTGAGTTTGAAGGCAGGCCTTGAAATACGTCCAGAGGTAGACCTCCAATTGACTCAAATGATGTCAATTAGCCTATCAGAAGCTTCTAAAGACATGACATCATTTTCTGGAATTTTCCAAGCTGTTTAAAGGCACAGTCAACTTAGTGTATGTAAATATCTGACCCACTGGAATTGTGATACAGTGAAGTATAAGTGAAATAATCTGTCTGTAAACAATTGTTGGAAAAATTACTTGTGTCATGCACAAAGTAGATGTCCTAACCGACTTGCCAAAACTATAGTTTGTTAACAAGAAATTTGTGGAGTGGTTGAAAAACAAGTTTGAATGACTCCAACCTAAGTGTATGTAAACTTCCGACTTCAACTGTATATCCCCTGTCGCAGGCTGAAACGGATGCGATGGAGACATACGTCTCCGAGTCCCTGCGCCAGGGGTTCATACATCCCTCCACTTTGCCCACCTCCTCGAGTTTATTTTTTGTGAAGAAGAAAGACGGAGGTCTGCGTCCTTGCATTGATTACCAAGCACTGAACAAGGGGAAAATTCGTCAAAGTTATCTTCTACCCCTCATTCCATCTGTAATCGAGTCAATGCATGGGGCGCACATCTTCACGAAATTTGATCTCCGGAGTGCGTACAACCTGGTACGTGTCCGAAAAGGGGATGAGTGAAGACAGCATTCAGCACAACCACAGGGCATTACGAATACCTGGTGATGCCGTACAGTTTGATGAATGCTCCATCAGTCTTCCAGTCCTTTGTGAACGAGGTGTTTCGGGACATGCTTGGTCGCGGTGTAGTGGTCTACATCGATGACATTCTGGTGTATTCCGCTATACGCACCGAGCATGTGTCCCTGGTTCGCAAAGGGCTGGGCCGACTGTTGGAACATGACCTTTATGACAAGGCAGAAAAGTGTCTGTTTTTCCAACAGTCCGTCTCCTTCCTCGGATACCGCATCACCACCTCAGGTGTGGAGATGGAGGGAGATCGCACTTCAGCCATGCGTAATTGGCCAACTCCAACGATGGTAAAGGAGGTGCAGCGCTTTATTGGCTTTGCCAACTACTATCTGAGGTTTATCCGGGGTTTTGGCAAGGTCGCAGCCCCCATCACCTCTCTGTTGAAGGGTGGGTCTTCCCGGCTCCGCTGGTTTAATGAGGCTGACAGGGCTTTCAGTAACCTGAGGGCTCTGTTCACCTCAGCCCCGGTACTGGTCCATCCCGATCCATCATTACCATTCATAGTGGAGGTGGATGCGTCCAAGTTAGGGATAGGCACTGTCCTATCTCAACGCTCGGGCACGCCACCAAATCTCCGCCCCTGTGCCTTCTTCTCCAAGAAGCTCAGCCCGGCAGAGCAGAACTACGACGTTGGTGATCGGGAGCTGTTAGCTGTTGTCAGAGCCCTGACGGTGTGGAGGCACTGGCTCGAGGGGGTAAAACACCCTTTCCTCGTCTGGACTGTCCACAGTAACCTGGAGTACATCTGGGCAACGAGGAGGATGAACCCTCGCCAGGCCAGGTGGGCCCTGTTCTTCACCCGGTTTGATTTTACACTGTCCTACATACCGGGTAAAAAGAACGTGGAGGCAGACACACTGTCACGGCTGTACGACACAGAGGAGAGGCCCATAGAGAACACCCCCATACTCCCAGAATCCTGCATTGTGGTGCCGGTTGTACGGGCGGTGGACGTGGACATAGAGCCGGCGTTACGCACTGAGCCATCTCCACCTCAGTGCCCAGCTGGGCTGCAGTACGTGCCATCTCTTGTCCGTGACCGCCTGATCTTTTGGGCACATACGTCCCCCTCCTCTGGTTAC
The DNA here is from genome assembly GCF_020615455.1 of Coregonus clupeaformis. Taxonomy (NCBI): domain Eukaryota; kingdom Metazoa; phylum Chordata; class Actinopteri; order Salmoniformes; family Salmonidae; genus Coregonus; species Coregonus clupeaformis. Next base: position 32,142,329 of record NC_059200.1, read on the forward strand.
CCAGGTATCGGCCGTACAGTGCGCTGCCTGACCGGAAAGTACTGATGGCCTACCTTGGCTAAGGACGTGAGTGTGTATGTGTCCTTCTGCTCGGTGTGCACCCAGAGTAAGGCAACCTAGGCACCTCCCAGCGGGTAAGTTACATCCCTTACCAGTTCCAAAACGGCCATGGTCCCACTTGTGTATTGATTTTCTCACTGATCTTCTCCTCTCTCAGCGGAACACCACCATCCTGGTCGTTGTGGACCGCTTTTCGAAAGCCTGCCGCCTCCTTCCTCTGCCCGGTCTCCCCACGGCCCTGCAGACAGCGGAGGCCCTGTTTACTCACGTCTTCTGGCACTACGTGGTGCCAGAGGACATAGTGTCTGACCGGGGTCCCCAGTTTACATCCAGTATCTGGAAGGCATTCATGGAACGTCTGGGGGTATCGGTCAGCCTGACCTCTGGGTTTCACCCCGAGTCTAATGGGCAGGTGGAACGGGTAAATCAGGATGTGGGTAGGTTCCTGCGGTCCTACTGCCAGGATCGGCCGGGGAGTGGTCGGTGTTCTTGCCATGGGCCGAAAATGCCCAGAACTCTCTCCACCACTCCTCCACTAACCTATAACCATTTCAATGTGTTTTAGGTTATCAGCCGGTTCTGGCACCGTGGCATCAGAGCCAGACCGAAGCTCCTGCGGTGGATGACTGGTTTCGACATGTGGAGGAGACGTGGAACGCTGCTCACGTCCACCTCCAGCGCGCCGTGCGTCGCCAGAAGGCCAACGCTGACTGCCCGCAGTTTGTGGGGCCGTTCAAAGTCCTGAGGAGAATAAACAAGGTTACCTATAGGTTACTACTCCCTCCAGATTACTGTATTAACCCCTCGTTCCATGTGTCTCTCCTCAGGCCGGTGGTGGCTGGTCCGCTCCAGGAGTCTGAGGTGCGGGAGGCCCCGGCATACTCTGTCCGTCCCATCCTGGATTCGAGTCATTGGGTGGGGGGCCTTCAGTACCTCGTGAAGTGGGAGGGGTACGGTCTGGAGGAGCGGTAGTGGGTCCCAGTGAGGTATATCCTCGATCCCTCCCTGTTGCGGGATTTCCACCGTCGCCATCCGGCTCGCCCTGCTCTACGTCCTCCTGGCCGCCCCCGAGGCCAGTATCGGCGCGCTGCTGGAGTGATCCCTTTGCCCCCTTGCCTTTGCGTGTGATTGTTTATTGTGGAGGTTAGATTAGCTCGGTGGAGCTCCTTGTATTTTGTATCACCGGGATATTTCACCCGCGTGCATTGTTGTTTCCCAGTGCGCCTGATTTACACACTGGAGTGTTTGATGCATTACTGCATACCGCTGTGTTTTCGGAATAAACCCCTTTATTCGGTGATTTACCCCTTCTGCGCCTGACTCCTTCAAAATCACTCAACACAGCTTATGTACTCACCCCCTTTGCTATGAAGCCCCTAAATAAGATCTGGTGCAACCAATTACCTTCAGAAGTCACATAAATAGTTAAATAAAGTCCACCTGTGTGCAATCTAAGTGTCACCACTAAGCAAGGGGTACCATCAAGCAAGCAGCACAATGAAGACCAAGTAGCTCTCCAAACAGGTCAGGGACAAAGTTGTGGAGAAGCCACCTTTTGCAGAAATTACAGCTGCAAGTCTCTTGGGGTATGCCTCTATAAGCTTGGCACATCTAGGCACTGGGATCTATTCCCATTCTTCAAGGCACAACTGCTTCAGCTCCTTCCAAGTTGGATGGGTTTCGCTGGTGTACAGCAATCTTTAAGTCATACCACAGATTCTCAATTGGATTGAGGTCTGGGCTTTGACTAGGGCATTCCAAGACGTTTAAATGTTTTCCTTTAAACCACTCGAGTGTTGCGTTAGCAGTATTCTTAGGGCCATTGTACTGCTGGAAGGTGAACCTCTGTCCCAGTCACAAATCTCTGGAAAACTGAAACAGGTTTCCCTCAAGAATTTCCATGTATTTAGCGCCATCCATCATTCCTTCAATTCTGACCAGTTTCCCAGACACTGCCGATGAAAAACATCCCCACAGCATGATACTGCCACCACCATGCTTCAATGTCGGGATGGTGTTCTCGGGGTGATGAGAGGTGTTGGGTTTGCGCCAGACATAGCGTTTTCCTTGATGGCCAAAAAGCTCAATTTTTGTCTAATCTGACCAGAGTACCTTCTTCCATATGTTTTGGGAGTCTCCCACATGCCTTTTGGTGAACACCAAAAGTGTTTGCTTATTTTTTTCTTTAAGCAATGGCTTTTTTCTGGCCACTCTTCTGTAAAGCCCAACTCTGTGGAGTGTACTGCTTAAAGTGGTCCTATGGACAGATACTCCAATCTCCGATGTGGAGCTTTACAGCTCCTTAAGGGTTATCTTTGGTCTATTTTTGCCTCTGATTAATGCCCTCCTTGCCTGGTCTGTGAGTTTTGGTGGGCCCTCTCTTGGAAGGTTTGTTGGGGTGCCATATTCTTTCAATTTTTTTATAATGGATTTAATGGTGCTCTGTGGGATGTTCAAAGTTTATGATATTTTTTTATAACCCAACCCTGATCTGTACTTCTCCACAACTTTGTCCCTGACCTGTTTGGAGAGATCCTTGGTCTTCATGGTGCCGCTTGCTTGGTGGTGCCCCTTGCTTAGTGGTGTTGCAGACTCTGGGGCCTTTCAGAACAGGTGTATATATACTGAGATCATGTGACACTTAGATTGCACACAGGTGGACTTTATTTAACTAATTATGTGACTTCTGAAGGTAATTGATTGCACGAGATCTTATTTAGGGTCTTCATAGAAAAGGGGGTGAATACATATGCACGCACCACTTTTCCGTTATTTATTGTTTAGATTTATTTTTAAACACGTTATTTTTTTCATTTCATTTCACCAATTTGGACTATTTTGTGTATGTCCATTACATGAAATCCAAATAAAAGTCTGTTTAAATTACAGGTTGTAATGCAACAAAAAAAGAAAAATGCCAAGGTGGATGAATACTATTGCAAGGCACTGTACACACACTTTCTCACTCTTTCACACTCTTCACATACGCTGCTGCTACTCTGTTTATTATCTATCCTGATTGCCTAGTCACTTTTACCCCTACCTACATGTTCATATAACCTCAATTACTTCAACTACAGTGAGGGAAAAAAGTATTTGATCCCCTGCTGATTTTGTACGTTTGTCCACTGACAAAGACATGTTCAGTCTATAATTATAATGGTAGGTTTCTTTGAACAGTGAGAGACAGAATAACAACAACAAAATCCAGAAAAAAGCATGTCAAAAATGTTATAAATTGATTTGCATTTTAATGAGGGAAATAAGTATTTGACCCCTCTGCAAAACAAGACTTAGTACTTGGTGGCAAAACCCTTGTTGGCAATCACAGAGGTCAGACGTTTCTTGTAGTTGGCCACCAGGTTTGCACACATCTCAGGACGGATTTTGTTCTACTCCTCTTTGCAGATCTTCTCCAAGTCATTAAGGTTTCGAGGCTGACGTTTGGCAACTCGAACCTTCAGCTCCCTCCACAGATTTTCTATGGGATTAAGGTCTGGAGACTGGCTAGGCCACTCCAGGACCTTAATGTGCTTCTTCTTGAGCCACTCCTTTGTTGCCTTGGCCGTGTGTTTTGGGTCATTGTCATGCTGGAATACCCATCCACGACCCATTTTCAATGCCCTGTCTGAGGGAAGGAGGTTCTCACCCAAGATTTGACGGTACATGGCCCCGTCCATCGTCCCTTTGATGCGGTGAAATTGTCCTGTCCCCTTAGCAGAAAAACAACCCCAAAGCATAATGTTTCCATCTCCATGTTTGACGGTGGGGATGGTGTTCTTGGGGTCATAGGCAGCATTCCTCCTCCAGCAAACACGGCGAGTTGAGTTGATGCCAAAAAGCTCCATTTCGGTCTCATCTGACCACAACATTTTCACCCAGTTCTCCTCTGAATCATTCAGATGTTCATTGGCAAACTTCAGACGGCCCTGTATATGTGCTTTCTTGAGCAGGGGGACCTTGCGGGCGCTGCAGGATTTCAGTCCTTCACGGCGTAGTGTGTTACCAATTGTTTTCTTGGTGACTATGGTCCCAGCTGCCTTGAGATCATTGACAAGATCCTCCCGTGTAGTTCTGGGCTGATTCCTCACCGTTCTCATGATCATTGTAACTCCACGAGGTGAGATCTTGCATGGAGCCCCAGGCCGAGGGAGATTGACAGTTATTTTGTGTTTCTTCCATTTGCGAATAATCGCACCAACATTTGTCACCTTCTCACCAAGCTGCTTGGCGATGGTCTTGTAGCCCATTCCAGCCTTGTGTAGGTCTATAATCTTGTCCCTGACATCCTTGGAGAGCTCTTTGGTCTTGGCCATGGTGGAGAGTTTGGAATCTGATTGATTGATTGCTTCTGTGGGCAGGTGTCTTTTATACAGGTAACAAGCTGAGATTAGAAGTGTGCTCCTAATCTCAGCTCGTTACCTGTATAAAAGACACCTGGGAGCCAGAAATCTTTCTGATTGAGAGGGGGTCAAATACTTATTTCCCTCATTAAAATGCCAATCAATTTATAACATGTTTGACATGCTTTTTTCTGGATTTTTTTGTTGTTATTCTGTCTCTCACTGTTCAAATAAACCTACCATTAAAATTATAGACTGATCATTTCTTTGTCAGTGGGCAAACGTACAAAATCAGCAGGGGATCAAATACCTTTTTCCCTCACTGTATGTGGTACCCCTGCACATTGACTCGGTACCAGTACTCGTTGTATATACAGTGCCTTCAGAAAGTATTCATACCCCTTGACTTATTCTACATATTGTTGTGTTACAGCCTGAATTCACAATTGATTAAATTGTTGTTGTTTTTTCACCCATCTACACACAATACCCCATAATGACAAAGTGAGAACATGTTTTTAGAACTTTTAGCATATTTATTGAAAATAAAATACATAAATATCTCATTTACATAAGTATTCACAACACTGAGTCAATACTTTGTAGAAGCACCTTTGGCAGCGATTACAGCTTGCGAGGCTTTCTGCGTAAATCTCTAAGAGCTTTCCACACCTGGATTGTGCAATTATTATTATTATTATTATTATTTTCAGAATTCTTCAAGCTCTGTCAAATTGGTTGTTGATCATTGCTAGACAACCATTTTCAGGTCATGCCATAGATTTTAAAGTAGATTTAAGTCAACTGTAACTCGGCCACTCAGGAACATTCACTGTCTTCTTGGTAAGCAACTCCAGTGTAGATTTGGCCTTGTGTTTTAGGTTATTGTCCTGCTGAAAGGTGAATTCATCTCCCAGTGTCTTGTGGAAAGCAGCCTGAACCAGGTTTTGCCTGTGCTTAGCTCCATTTCTTTTTTATCCTGAAAAACTCCCCAATCCTTAACGATTACAAGCATACCCACAACATGATGCAGTCAACAACTATGCTTGAAAATATGGAGAGTGGTACTCAGTAATGTGTTGTATTGGATTTGCCCCAAACATAACACTTTGTATTCAGGACAAAAAGTGTGTTGCTTTGCCACATTTTTAGCATTATTTCTTTAGTGCCCTGTTGCAAACAGGATGCATTTTTTGGAATATTTCTATTCTGTACAGGCTTCCTTCTTTTCTCTCTGTCAATTAAGTTAGTATTGTGGAGTAACTACAATGTTGTTGATCCATCCTCAGTTTTCTCCTATCACAGCCATTAAACTGTAACTGTTTTAAAGTCACCATTGGCCTCATGGTGAAATCCATGAGCGGTTTCCTTGTTCTCTGGCAACTGAGTTAGGAAGGACGCCTGTATATTTGTAGTGACTGGGTGTATTGATACTCCATCCAAAGTGTAATTAATAACTTAATCATGCTCAAAGGGATATTGCGAGGCATTGGAAAACCTCCCTGGTCTTTGTGTTTGAATCTGTGTTTTAAATGCACTGCTTAACTGAGGGACCTTACAGATAATTGTATGTGTGGGGTACAGAGATGAGGTAATCAATCAAAAATCATGTTAAACACTATTATTGCACACAGAGTGAGTTGATGCAACTTATTATGTGACTTGTTAAGCAAATCTTTATGCCTGAACTTATTTAGGCTTGCAATAAAACATGTCCGTTGTTCATTTTTAATTAATTAGGAAACATTTGGAAAAACATAATTCTACTTTGACATTATGGGGTATTGTGTGTAGTCCAGTGAAAATTCAGGCTGTAACGTAAGGGGTGTGAATACTTTCCGAGGGCACTGTATGTATATTTTAGCAATTACATTTACTTTGTTTACTTAAGTATATTTAAAACTAAATACTTCTAGACTTTTACTCAAGTAGTATTTTACTGGGTGACTTTCACTTTTACTTGAGTCATTTTCTATTAACACCGGATCGCAACTAGCTAGCCGCAACCGAATGGATGTTGCTGTTTGGCTAATCACCACTGCACCCGAAGCAAGCACCAGTTAGCCTTGAGCTAGCCTCGAGCCAGGCCCATATCCCGGCTATCTACCTCTCTGTCTACCTGATGGGAGTAGCCAGCTAACTAGCTACTTGATATTAGCCACCGTTAGCAGATTTTCACCATTGTCCGTGGCCTGCACTACCTACCAGCCAGCTCTAGCCTGGACTATTATCGGCCAGTCTGCACTGTCTGCACAGCGCGTTATCGACCCAGAACATATCGGTTTTTCTGCCGGAATCACTGAATCACTGGACCTTTAACACCGGATCATCGCAACTAGCTAGCTGCAACCAAATTGACGTTGTTGTTGGCTAATCAGCCTTGAGCTAGCCTCAGCCAGGCCCATCTCCCGGCTATCTACCTCTCTGTCAACCGGACGGGACCTCCTAGTGTTGACACGGAGCCCCGCCGATCCAACACGACTGGTCTGCCGACAAAATCGTCTGATGTGGTTACAACAGGCTTCCCGTTACGACGTCGACCACGAAGATCCATCTGCTAGCCCCGGCCCGCTAGCACACGCTAGCCGTGGCCTTTTGCTCGCCAGTGCTATAGCAGCCCCCGAACTACCTCAGAACTCTCCTATTGCTGTTCACCGGACCTTATGATAACTCAGCTATACAGCTGATGCCTGCTGGACTGTTCCTTTTTACGGTACCACATCCTGTTTATGTTTAGCCTCAGCCCAAACTTTGTCGCCATTACCAGCTGTTGTCTTAGCTCTCTCGAATAACACCTGTGATTGCTTTATGCCTCTCTCCCATGTCAATATGCCTTGCTTATTGCTGTTTCGGTTATTTCTTATTGTACTATTTCACTGTAGATCCCCCAGCCCAGCTGAACCTGCCTTAGATAGCTCCTTTGTCCCACCCCCCATACACACGGAGACCGAATCAATCGGTGCCTCCAGTGATGCTATCACTTTCATCGTTACCCAACGCTTAGGTTTACCTCCACTGTACTCATATCCTTCCATATCCTTGTCTGTACATAATGCCCTGAATCTATTCTACAACACCCGGAAATCTGCCCCTTTTTTTCTCTGTACCCAACGCACTAGAAGACCAGTACTTAAAGCCTTTAGCCGTATCCTTATTCTACTCCTCCTCTGTTCCTCTGGTGATGTAGAGGTTAACCCAGGCCCTGTAGCCCCCAGTATCACTCCTACTCCCCAGGCGTTATCATTTGTTGACTTCTGTAACCGTAAAAGCCTTGGTTTCTGGCACGTTAACATCCGAAACCTCCTCCCTAAGTTTGAGTTTTTCACTGCATTAGCACACTCCGCCAACCCTGATTTTCTAGCAGTGTCTAAATCCTGGCTTAGGAAGGTCACCAAAAATTCAGAAATGTCCATCCCCAATTACAACATTTTCCATCTCGATAAAACTGCCAAAGGGGGTGGGGTTGCAATCTACTGTAGAGATAGCCTGCAGAGCTCTATCGTACTATCCAGGTCTGTGCCCAAACAGGTTGAGCCTCTACTTCTAAAAATCCACCTTTCCAGAAATAAGTCTCTCACTGTTGCCACTTGCTACAGACCCCCCTCAGCCCCGAGCTGTGCCCTGGACACCATATGTGAACTGATTGCCCCTCATCTATCCTCAGAGTTCGTACTGCTTGGTGACCTAAACTGGGATATGCTTAACACCCCGGCCAACCTACAATCTAAACTAGATGCCCTCAATCTCACACAAATTATCAGCGAACCTACCAGGTACAACCCTAAATCTGTAAACATGGGCACCCTCATAGATATCATCCTGAAAAATGTACCCTCTAAATACACCTCCGCTGTCTTCAACCAGGATCTCAGCGATCACTGCCTTATTGCCTGTGTCCGTAATGGGTCCGCGGTCAAACGACCACTCCTCATCACTGTCAAACGCTCCCTAAAACACTTTAGCGAGCAGGCCTTTCTAATTGACCTGGCCCGGGTATCCTGGATGGATATTGACCTCATTCCGTCAGTAGAGGATGCCTGGTTGTTCTTTAAAAGTGCTTTCCTCTCAATCTTAAATAAGCATGCCCCATTCAAAAAATTCAGAACTAAGAACAGATATAGCCCCTGGTTCTCCTCAGACTTGACTGCCCTTGACCAGCACAAAAACATCCTGTGGCGTACTGCATTAGCATCGAACAGTCCCCGCGATATGCAACTTTTTAGGGAAGTCAGGAACCAATATACACAATCAGTTAGGAAAGCAAAGGCTAGCTTTTTCAAACAGAAATTTGCATCCTGTAGCACTAACTCCAAAAAGTTTTGGGACACTGTAAAGTCCATGGAAAATAAGAGCACCTCCTCCCAACTGCCCACTGCACTGAGGCTAGGAAACACTGTCACCACCGATAAATCTACAATAATCGAGAATATCAAAAAACATTTTGCTACGGCTGGCCATGCTTTCCACCTGGCTAACACTACCCCGGCCACCAGCTCTGCACACTCCGCTGAAACTTGCCCATGCCCCCCCCCCGCTTCTCCTTCACACAAATTCAGATAGCTGATGTTCTGAAAGAGCTGAAAAATCTGGACCCCTACAAATCAGCTGGGCTAGACAATCTGGACCCTTTCTTTCTAAAATTAGCCGTCGAAATTGTCGCAACCCCTATTACTAGCCTGTTCAACCTCTCTTTCGTAATGTCTGAGATCCCCAGAGAATGGAAAGCTGCCGCGGTCATCCCCATCTTCAAAGGGGGTGACACTCTAGATCCAAACTGTTACAGACCTATATCCATCCTGCCCTGCCCTTCGAAAGTATTTGAAAGCCAAGTTAACAAACAGATCACTGACCATTTCGAATCCCACTGTACCTTCTCCGCTATGCAATCCGGTTTCCGAGCTGGTCATGGGTGCACCTCAGCCACGCTCAAGGTCCTAAATGATTTTATAACTGCGATCGATAAAAGACAGTACTGCGCAGCCGTCTTCATCAACCTGGCCAAGGCTTTCGACTCTGTCAACCACCACATTCTTATTGGCAGACTAAATAGCCTTGGTTTCTCTAATGACTGCCTCGCCTGGTTCACCAACTATTTCTCAGATAGAGTTCAATGTGTCAAATCGGAGGGCCTGTTGTCTGGACCTCTGGCCGTCTCTATGGGGGTGCCACAGGGTTCAATTCTCGGGCCGACTCTATTCTCTGTGTATATCAATGATGTTGCTCTTGCTGCTGGTGATGCTCGGATCCACCTCTATGCGGACGACACCATTTTGTATACATCTGGCCCTTCATTGGACACTGTGTCAACAAACCTCCAAACGAGCTTCAACGCCATACAACACTCCTTCCGTAGCCTCCAACTGCTCTTAAACACTAGTAAAACTAAATGCATGCTCTTCAACCGAACGCTGCTTGCACCCGCCCACCCGACTAGAATCACTACTCTCGGCGGGTCTGACCTAGAGTATGTGGACAACTACAAATAAATAGGTGTCTGGTTAGACAGTAATCTCTCCTTCCAGACTCACATTAAGCATCTCCAATCAAAAGTTAGATCTAGAATCGGCTTCCTATTTCGCAACAAAGCCTCCTTCACTCATGCTGCCAAACATGCCCTCGTAAAACGGACTATCCTACCGATCCTTGACTTCGGCGATGTCATTTACAAAATAGCCTCCAACACTCTACTCAGCAAATTGGATGTAGTCTATCACAGTGCCATCCGTTTTGTCACCAAAGCCCCATATACTACCCACCATTGTGACCTGTACGCTCTTGTTGGCTGGCCCTCACTACATATTCGTCGCCAAACCCACTGGCTCCAGGTCATCTATAAATCACTGCTAGGCAAATCCCTGCCTTATCTTAGCTCATTGGTCACCATAGCAACACCCACCCGTAGTATGCGCTCCAGCAGGTATATCTCACTGGTCATCCCCAAAGCCAACACCTCCTTTCGCCGCCATTCCTTCCAGTTCTCTGCTGCCAATGACTGGAACGAACTGCAAAAATCTCTGAAGCTTGAGACGCTTATCTCCCTCACTATCTTTAAGCGTCAGTTGTCAGAGCAGCTTACTGATCACTGCACCTGTACACAGCCATTCTGAAATTAGCCCACCCAACTACCTCATCCCCATATTGTTATTTATTTTTCTAATTTGCACCCCAGTATCTCTATTTGCACATCATCTTTTGCACATCTATCATTCCAGTGTTAATACGAAATTGTAACTATTTTGCACTATGGCCTATTTATTGCCTTACCTCCATAACTTACTACATTCGCATACACTGTATATATATTTTCTGTTGTATTTTTGACTTTATGTTTTGTTTACCCCATATGGAACTCTGTGTTGTTGTTTTTATCGCACTGCTTTGCTTTATCTTGGCCAGGTCTCAGTTGTAAATGAGAACTTGTTCTCAACTGGCTTACCTGGGTAAATAAAAGGTGCATTTTTTTTTTTTTTATGGCCAGCTGGGGACAAGCCTCTTGGGCTATGCAGTGGATCACCCAGTTGATAAGAGTCTGTTGATCCAGAGCTGAGACCCTAAATCTATTGTTGTATCACAGCTCAGAGATGCTTACTGCTTGACTGTGTGTCACGGCAGCCAGGTAAGCCTTCAGAATAATACTACATGGGTTTTATATAGCACTATTCAGAGACCCCATGACACTTAAAGACGCTTAGGAACTCAGACAAAGCTGTTTGTATTTTCCTGGAATAGGTCACCTGTTTTACAGTCACTATCTAAACTAATCCATTCATAGACGTAAACTACCTTTATTGATGAAGATATCTTCTTCCCGGGAGACTTTTGTAAAGAGCCCTGACGCTCGGTCTGAACGTGAACACGCATCGCTTGCGGTATGATTTTGGAAAAATAAGGAACATATCTTTCACATCAGCGAGAATGCATTTTCAAAAAACAAAAAGGTTACTACACACCTTTATAGGGTTAGGGTTAGTGATCCCACATGGCCATATCTCCATGTTACAGCACGTGTTTATGGAAGACAGACGGAAGACAGATTCGACCACTTGTGCTAATTAGCTATCTAGCATGCTCCGAACACCTGTGTGTAATGGAAGAAGGCCTCCAGAAACGTGTTGTAACTGAAAAATACTGTCGTCTGCAACTGTGATAAAGTCAGTTAAAACCGTGTACAGTTAGAGTATATTTTGCATTTGTCAAATTATTTTGATGTAATATGAAAGTAATGGGCTTTATGTTTCTAGAACCGTATTGCAATTAATAATTGATTCATTGTTTAGATGGAGTATTTGTCTGTTTTGGGTGCCAGTCTACCTCTGAAAATAACGGTAGGCTCGGCTACACTCCTTTAGAGTGTAGGAGTGTAAACCAACTAGCAAAGGAACAGGCAAAGGAAAAAAATATACATCCAATGTAGCAGCTAAAAACCTACTGTATTCTTGATGCCCCAATGTAGCTTTTCAGTTAATGTCTGGGGTGAGTGTGAATATCAGTATATGCCCCTAAAAAGCCTTAAGGGAGGTTTTACCTTTGAGAAAGATACGCTAACAGCCAGGTCAGAGTTTTACATTTAAGAAAGTTACTTTAACAGCCAGGTCAGGCTTTTACCTTTGAGAAAGATACTTTCACAGCCAGGTTAGGTAGCTAAATCACAAGATTACAAGTCCACGTGGGTGGCCCATTAAGAAATAATGCCTTAACATGACAAATTAGCTTATGTTTCTCCTACAAACCAGTTGACCTAGCATTGCAGTTCTTGACACAAACCGGTGCGCCTGGCACCTACTACCATACATCGTTCAAAGGCACTTAAATCTTTTGTCTTGTCCATTCACCCTCTGAATGGCACAAATACACAATCCATGTCTCAATTGTCTCAAGGCTTAAAAATCATTCTTTAACCTGTCTCCTCCCCTTTACCTACACTGATTGAAGTGGATTTAACAAGTAACATCAATAAGGGATCATAGCTTTCACCTATATTCACCTGGTCAGTCTGTCATGGAAAGAGCAGGTATCCTTAATGTTTTGTACACTCAGTGTATGACATCCAGTCTGCCCATGGAAGAACATAAACAACCTACTTAAGGCTCTTGATTGTTTCTCTGTATTGCACACTGTTTTTCCGAAATGAAGGTTCTTGTCCTCCAAACCTGTCCAGAGGTAACTCTGCCTCGTTATCTAATTGAAGCTTCTTTACTACTTTTTTGTTTTATTTGTAGAGGAGATCTTGGACTTAACATAATGAGCTTTGCCAGACTAAAGAGAGCTTAGCTACAAACAAGGATGGCTGCAGCTCTTTGTCGTCTCAATCCAAATAACTATATCTTGCAGTCCTGATCCCCTTTAGCAGTCTGTCAATCAGCAAGGCAATGCCTCCAATCCCTGCTAATCTGTATCTATCAAAGTAAACACTTTATCTGTATTGACCTTAGGCCGAGAGGTGAGCTGCAAGTGGTCAGATGAGTACCTCCCTGATGGATTTGAAGACATTTGTTATCTGCAGATTTACAGTCTCTTTTCTGAGGTAATCCTGAGATCCCCACCTACCCCCCTCCACTCTATATGTACACCTGCAAAGACCTCATCCCACCAAGCTGTATAATTCACTTAACGTTTTTGTTAATGTGGCTCACTGGCTGTCTTCCTGCCAAGGTTCCTGTCGTGATGGGGAGACTGGGATAAGTTGGCCACCTGATCACAGCACAGCCACTAAGATCTGATTTAAAGGAGACAAAGACGTTTTAAATGAACCTGGTTTGATCTACACTGAACAAAAATATAAGCACAACATGCAACAATTTCAACGATTTTACTGAGTTACAGTTAAAAAAAAAGAAAAAAAAAAAGAAATCAGTAAATTGAAATAAATTCATTAGGCCCTAATCTATGGATTTCACATGACTGGGAATACAGATATGCATCTGTTGGTCACAGATACTTTTTAAAGAAGGTAGGGGTGTGGATCAGAAAACCAGTCAGTATCTGGTGTGACCACCATTTGCCTCGTGCAGCGCGACACCTCTACTATGCATTGAGTTGATCAGGCTGTTGATTGTGGCCTGTGGAATATTGTCCCATTCCTCTTCAATGGCTGTGCGAAGTTGCTGGATATTGGCGGGAACTGGAACACGTTGTCGTACACATCAATCCATATTCTACAGTTGTGCAAACCCACAGTTTCATCAGCTGTCTGGGTGGCTGGTCTCAGACAATCCCGCAGGTGAAGAAGCTGGATGTGGAGGTCCTGGGCTAGAAGCCGGATGCGGAGGTCCTGTGCTGGCATGGTTACACATGGTCTGCGGTTGTGACGTACTGCCAAATTCTCTAAAATGACGGCTTATGGTAGAGAAATGAACATTCAATTATCTGGCAACAGCTCTGGTGGACATTCCTGCAGTCAGCATGCCAATTGCCTGCTCACTCAAAACTTGAGACATCTGTGGCATTGAGTTGTGTGACAAAACTGCACATTGTAGAGTGGCCATTAATTGTCCCCAGCACAAGGTGCACCTGTGTAATGATCATGCTGTTTAATCAGCTTCTTGATATGCAACACATGTCAGGTGGATGGATAATCTTGGCAAACGAGAAATTATCACTAACAGGGATGTAAACACATTTGTGCACAACATTTGGGAGAAATAAGCTTTTTGTGCGTATGGAACATTTCTGGAATATTTTATTTCTGCTCATGAAACATGGTACCAACAATGTTGCGTTCATATTTTTGTTCAGTGTAGTTGGATGGAATTACTCAAATTAGTAATATCTGGGCAAATGACACAGTTGAATTGGTTAATTAGTTAATTAGTTGATTCATTGGTTGAATTTATTAGATAATAAGAAATAAGAAAACACAGCCACACACCAATGCAATGGCAGTACACAAGCTGGTAGAATCCGTATGGGCCGTAGGGCCTGAAGATGTGTTGACCATAGAATTAGGAATTAGAAAACATACATATGTTGTGTAGGGATTCAGGGATTTGTTTACAGGGGAGAACTGCATAGACATACACACATCTGCACGCATGTACGGACACACACACACACACACACACCATTAAGCACAGCATGCTATTGGCTCAAGTGCACACAATTGCTCCATGACTGACTTTAATATGAGCAGCTAAAATAGAATGCGATGATTAAGTAAATCATAGACCATACACATTCATCAAAGGGCACAACCACAGACTATAATGTAAGCCTAACCTCCTTATTAATGTCTTTACTGATGGTATCCTATGGATTTGCTCTAACGCTGCATTTTTACCCTTGAATGCTGCACCTAGATTACACTATTATATGTTTTCTACTTGCGGACTAATATTGCATGCATTCATTTGTTAAATATCAGGTCTGGCTACATCAATTAGCTGTTGTTTGTGACTTGGAATGTCTTGTGGTGTGGTGGAGTACAAGTGAATGTTGGCCCCTGAGTCCAGAGGTGGAGCTCAGTCTCTTCCCTTCTCCAGAACTCCTGCCATCTGGGGAGCATCACAGTGAGAGAAATACATAGCTGTGCTCTTAAACCCTGTCTTATTCCTGCTCCAGGTGCACCCGCAGATGCCCCAGAACCACTAGTAGATGCTGAGACTGGACCAGACCCCTCTGTGTGAGGATTCTGGCTAGACCCCCAGGTCATTAACCCATCCCTTTGTGTGAGTCCAAATCATGTTAGGTTGCCTCTGATTACCTGCACTGTAAAACAGGATAAGTTCTGGCTACTCAAACATTTTGAGGAAACCGATTACCCCAACAACAAAAAAATATAAAAAACTTAAATAGCTGAAGTGAGCAGTACTATCTTCAAATGGGTAATACAAATGCTGTTTTTTTTAGTAAGGTATACTTAAATTTAACACCCCCATTAATCCACGCCTCCAACAATTTCCCAGTGTGCCTTGCCGTTTTGACTTAATTGTAGAGTTACCACCCACGACTGTATTTGTTAGTAACAGAGACATGTTTGTTGAATGTGTTAATTTTCAGTCCAGTGGCCTTCACCAAGTGAGTTCCTAGGCTAATATTATCATTTCAATTTAACCATTTATAAACTCAGCAAAAAAAAGAAACGTACTGTCAACTGCGTTTATTTTCAGCAAACTTAACGTGTAAATATTTGTATGTGTCACGCCCTGGCTCTGGGGACACTGTTATGTTGAGCCAGGGTGTGTAGATCTATGTGTTATATGTCTATGTTGGGGGTTCTAGTTTGTTGATTTCTATGTTTGCCTGAGTGACTCCCAATCAGAGGCAACGAGTGTCAGCTGTTGGCTGGTTGTCTCTGATTGGGAGCCATATTTAAACTGTATGTTTTTCCCTTTGTGTTTGTGGGTTTTTGTTCCGTGTCGGTCATTGTTACCGTTGGACGTTACAAGTCGTTTATTGTTTTGTTCATTGTTGTTCTGTTATCACTATAGATAATAAAGTCTAAACATGTTCGTTCAACACGCTGCGCATTGGTCTCTCCCTGACGATCGTGACAGAAAAACCCACAAACACAAAGGGAAAAACATACAGTTTAAATATGGCTCCCAATCAGAGACAACCAGCCAACAGCTGACACTCGTTGCCTCTGATTGGGAGTCACTCAGGCAAACATAGAAATCAACAAACTAGAACCCCCAACATAGACATATAACACATAGATCTACACACCCTGGCTCAACATAACAGTGTCCCCAGAGCCAGGGCGTGACAGTATGAACATAACAAGATTCAACAACTAAGACATAAACTGAACAAGTTCCACAGACATGTGACTAGCAGAAATTGAATAATGTGTCCCTGAACAAAGGGGGGGTCAAAAGTAAGTCAGTATCTGGTGTGGCCACCAGCTGCATTAAGTACTGCAGTGCATCTCCTCCTCATGGACTGCACCAGATTTGCCAGTTACTGCTGTGAGATGTTACCCCACTTTTCCACCAAGGCACCTGCAAGTTCCCGGACATTTCTGGGGGGAATGGCCCTAGCCTTCACCCTCCGATCCAACAGGTCCCAGACGTGTTCAATGGGATTGAGATCCGGGCTCGTCGCTGGCCATGGCAGAACACTGACATTCCTGTCTTGCAGGAAATCACGCACAGAACGAGCAGTATGGCTGCTGTCATTGTCATGCTAGAGGGTCATGTCAGGATGAGCCTGCAGGAAGGGTACCACATGAGGGAGGAGGATATCTTCCCTGTAATGCACAGCGTTGAGATTGCCTGCAATGACAACAAGCTCAGTCCGATGATGCTGTGACACACCGCCCCAGACCATGACAGACCCTCCACCTCCAAATTGATCCCGCTCCAGAGTACAGGCCTCGGTGTAACGCTCATTCCTTCGACGATAAATGCAAATCCGACCATCACCCCTGGTGAGACAAACCGCGACTCGTCAGTGAAGAGCACTTTTTGCCAGTCCTGTTTGGTCCAGCGATGGTGGGTTTGTGCCCATAGGCGACGTTGTTGCCGGTGATGTCTGGTGAGGACCTGCCTTACAACAGGCCTATAAGCCCTCAGTCCAGCCTCTCTCAGCCTATTGCGGACAGTCGGAGCACTGATGGAGGGATTGTGCGTTCCTGGTGTAACTCGGGCAGTTGTTGTTGCCATCATGTACCTGTTCCACAGGTGTGATGTTCGTATGTACCGATCCTGTGCAGGTGTTGTTACACGTGGTCTGCCACTGCGAGGACGATCAGCTGTCCATCCGGTCTCCCTGTAGCGCAGTCTTAGGCGTCTCAAAGTACGGACATTGCAATGTATTTCCCTGGCCACATCTGCAGTCCTCATGCCTCCTTGCAGCATGCCTAAGGCACCTTCACGCAGATGAGCAGGGACCCTGGGCATCTTTCTTTTGGAGTTTTTCAGAGTCAGTAGAAAGGCCTTTTTAGTGTCCTAAGTTTTCATAACTGTGACCTTAATTGCCTACCGTCTGTAAGCTGTTAGTGTCTTAACGTCCGTTCCACAGGTGCATATTCATTAATTGTTTATGGTTCATTGAACAAGCATGGGAAACAGTGTTTAAACCCTTTACAATGAAGATCTGTGAAGTTATTTGGATTTTTACGAATTATCTTTGAAATACAGGGTCCTGAAAAAGGGACGCTTCTTTTTTTGCTGAGTTTATATACAGTATCATAAGGCCTTATACAGTGGCCTGAAATGCACAGTTTACAGGCCACATCAGGCCTGCAAGTAGAGCTGCAAAATTCCACAAAGTTTCCCAATTTTCATTCCAGTAATCTTCCAAACAGGATTCCTGGAAAACCTTGGAAATTTCCCAGAATTTTTCAACCCTAACTGTAAATCACATTATGCTGGCTTCCAACGGGATGTGTAATTCCTATTGGAATCTAGCCAGCATTAGGCTATCCAACAGCTGAAATTGGTATTCACCCGCAACCTGCATTCATAATATATGCCAGGGTTAAGAACAGCGGGTGGAAACTACCTAAGTCATTTAAACTGTAACAACCATTTCAGTAACGGGTGCAAGAATTCAATGATTGGATTAGTATAGAAGACATTTATTTATCTTTGTGTAACATAACATTAAATCAATCAATCACTCAATGTACATGCAAAAACACAGATATTAAAAACAATTCCAAAAATCAACCTGCAGTAGAGCATGCTGGGAGAAAAGTTCCTTTGTTATCATATCTTTTAACAAATTAGTTGGTGTGACTTCTCATTTAGTTTTGAGTCAGTACCACATAAACATTTTAGTAATAATTACTTTTCATTGACTTTGAGTACAACTTACTAGAAGTATTTGAGTTAAAAATGCCTTGGGGTGAACGGGCACACCTGCTTGGCTCCTCTTATAATGAGGGATGGACGCACCTTTCTCTCTCTCTGCTCCGGCACTCGCTACCAGCCAGTGCTCCAGCTCCACACTCCGGAACCGCCACACCGAAACCACACGTTACCACAACAGCCAGCTAGCTACAGCAATCCTTGGCTTCATCTTCTTCAATTATGTTTGCCTCCAAACTTCGACACACACTCAAGGTTTGGACAAGCTCACCAGATGCCCAGGAGTCGACAGGCTCTGTCGAACTCCCAATTTGTGTTGTGTTGCGCCTTGTGGAGTATACGGGGCTGCCGTCTGCTTATTTCCATCTGTTTCTATTTGTCTACTTCTAATTCATGCTTAGTTTGTCACTGGTTCTGTTAGATTGGTAGCAATAACTAAATCTAAAACCCACACTTGCTCCAGTGCTCCCTCGCTCCACTAGTCAACACACAATACGCACACACCAAATGCACACACCAGTAATTCTTCCACCGTCTACAAGTAGGCTACTTTAAATTGCTTCTTTCCTTTGGCATATTGTTTTACTATTTTTCCTGAGAATTTAACGTTGACTGAGTTCTCCAGGATTCAGACATCATACTGTCACTAGTTTTCTCTGTCTTACAGTTCTCATGCGGATGTTGTGGGTGGTCTTGATGCGACTCCCCTAGAACTCTGAGTGATCGCCACGGCCCATTCCTCAAGTGCACTACTACTAATCTGCACTATGTGCCATACTACTTTGGGAGTGCCAAGCCAAGGACTTACCTTTATTTTATATTGTGTATTTTGTTATATTCATTTGTTTTTCATTTTAAAATATTTGGTACCTTTTTAAAGAGACATTGGTCCATATTTCAATCTGAGGATGTTTGTTTGGATCCCTCTTCAGTGAATCTGAGGCCTGGAAGTGTCCAGTAGTCAGTGCTGTTCAGAGGGGAACAACAGGCATATATACAGTCTGACCAGAGTTCAGTAACACAGACTGTGGCCAAGGCCTGCTGATAGAAGTGTTTGTCTGGCTCTCTTCATTCCTACCTTATGTATCATGCTAGTTTGTCTGGAGCCTCTGTGAGGCGGTTTGTGGCATGCTTTCATCCATCCATCCGATTCTCTTTTATCTTATCTCTGGCCCTGACAGAGAGAGCTAATCTGTCTGTTAGGAACTTGAGGGAAGCTAAAAAGGCCTTTTGGCTTTCCCTATAGAGTAGGTGTTGAGGCTTGAATATACCACCATGGTGATGTGTCATTAGTTTTAACAAATCACATTTTTATTTTCATTAAATTAAATGTGTCAATTAAAGGGTGACAATTTCAGCTGACCATTTTGGCATGCATCTGTGTGGTGGGTTGGTAAGTCAGACAGAGCCAGCTGGGGACAAGCCTCTTGGGCTAAGCTGTGGATCACCCAGTTTTATCCAGAGCTGAGACCCTAAATCTATCGTATCACAGCTCAGAGATGCTTACCTCTTGACTGTTTGTCACGGCAGCCAGGTAAGCTGCCGTAAAACATGTTTTATGCCTACAGAATAATACTACTTGGGTTTTATATAGCACTGGCTTTTCAGAGACCCCATGACACTTAAAGATGCTTAGGAACTAGGAAAAAGCTGTTTGCATTTTCCCGAAACAGGTCATGTCAGCTAACAGGCCTGCTACATTGGACGAATAATGTTTGCCGAGTGTGAGAGACACTCCCATTCATTAAGTGGCATGGCTCCACAAGAGGCCTGCCCCGCTCAGTGTAAAATGACCCTATTTTTTTTTTTTCAAGAATTCGACTCACCCGACAACACTGGATACAGTGGCTCGTGCTCTGCTCACATGGAAAAAGTGACACATCCAGTGTAGCAGCTAAAAACCTACTGTATTCTTGATGCCCCAGTGTAACTCCCCAGTTAAAGTCTGGGGTGAGTGTGATATCAGTATATACCCCTAAATAGCTTTAAGGGAGGTTTTACCATTGAGAAAGAAATATTAACAGCCAGGTCAGGGTTTTATCTTTGAGAAAGATACTTAAAAAATATATATGTTTTATTGTCACATACACCAGATAGGTGCATTGAAATGCGTTGTTTTACAGGGTCAGCCATAGTAGTACGGCACCCCTGGAGCAAATTAGGGTTAACTGCTTTGCTCAAGTGCATGGACAGATTTTTCAGCTTGTCGGCTCGGGTATTCAAACCATCAACCTTTTGGTTACTTGCCGTTTAACCTTTAAGAAAGATACTTTAGCAGCCAGGTCAGGGTTTTACCATTAAGAAATAAACGTTAACCTCTTAAGGATCGGACCCTTTTTTTTCAATTTTCGCCTAAAATGGATTTTGGGGGGGTTTGTATCATTTGATTTACACAACATGCCTACCACTTTGAAGATGCCAAATATTTTTTTTTGCTCCAGCTCCTTCAAGTTGGATGGGTTCCACTGGTGTACAGCAATCTTTAAGTCATTCCACAGATTCTCAATTGGATTGAGGTCTGGGCTTTGACTAGGCCATTCCAAGACATTTGAATGTTTCACCTTAAACCACTCGAGTGTTGCTTTAGCAGTATGCTTAGGGTCATTGTCCTGCTGGAAGGTGAACCTCCGTCCCAGTCTCAAATTCCCTCAAGAATTTCCATGTATTTAGGGCCATCCATCATTCCTTCAATTCTGACCAGTTTCCCAGTCCCTGCCGATGAAAAACATCCCCACAGCATGATGCTGCCACCACCATGCTTCACTGTGGGGATGGTGTTCTCGGGGTGATGAGAGGTGTTGGGTTTGCATCAGACATAGCGTTTTCCTTGATGGCCAAAAAGCTCAATTTTAGTCTCATCTGACCAGAGTACCTTCTTCCATGTGTTTAGGGAGTCTCCCACATGCCTTTTGGTGAACACCAAACGTGTTTGCTTTTTTTTTTCTTTAAGCAATTGCTTTTTTCTGGCCACTCTTCCGTAAGCCCAGCCCAGCTTTGCAGCTCCTGCAGGGTTATCTTTGGTCTTTGTTGCCTCTCTGATTAATGCCCTCCTTGTCTGGTCCGTGAGGTTTGGTGGGCTGCCCTCTCTTAGCAGGTTTGTTGTGGTGCCATATTATTTCCATTTTTAAAATAATGGATTTAATGGTGCTCCGTGGGATGTTCAAAGTTTCAGATATTTTTTTATAACCCAACCCTGATCTGTACTTCTCCACAACTTTGTCCCTGACCTGTTTGGAGAGCTCCTTTGTCTTCATGGTCCCGCTTGCTTGGTGGTGCCCCTTGCTTAGTGGTGTTGCAGACTCTGGGGTCTTTCAGAACAGGTGTATATATACTGAGATCATGTGACACGTCGACTGCACACAGGTGGACTTTATTTAACTAATTATGTGACTTCTGAAGGTAATTGGTTGCACCAGATCTTATTTAGGGGCTTCATAGCAAAGGAGGTGAATACATATACACGCACCAATTTTCCGTTATTGTAATTTTTTTGAAACAAGTTATTTTTTTAATTTCACTTCACCAATTTCGACTATTTAGGTGTATGTTCATTACATGAAATAAAAATAAAAGTCAATTTAAATTACAGGTTGTAATGCAACAAAATAGTAAAAACGGCAAGTGGGATGAATATTTTTGCAAGGCACTGTAACTGCCTGTAGCTCAGAATATAACACATTCGATCTGGTAAAAGATCATACAAACAAAAAAACATGCTTTTATTTGTTTAGATTTTTTCCATAATTTTTGAAATGCAAGAGAAGGACACAATATAATATTGCAGTTTAGGCGCAATTTAGATTTTGGCCACTAGATGGAGGCAGTGTGTGTGCAAAGTTTCAGATTGATCGAGTGAAGCGTTGCAATACTGGACTATTTTGTATCAAGTCTGCCCAAATGTGCCGAATTGGTCAATTCATACATTTTCATGTACATAACTATAGAAAACATTCAAAAATGATATGGTAATACAAATTGTAAGTTTACACACTGCCAGGAATGTCATACATGATGGATCATTAGCTTATACACTAACTTTCACACATCTAGATGGCCGGGCGGGGTGGTTGTGGAGCCAGAGACAGCAGGGGATCAAACTGTAGAACCCAGTTCCTACATTTGAATATAAAAATTGATTTTATCAAACAAAACTATGCTACATTCTATCTCTGGGACCCTTAGGATGACAAATCAGAGAAAGATTACTGAATGTAAGTACATTATTTACCATCAGAGGTGACTGTATCAAACCAGTTGCCATGATACTTTTTATTTTGTTGTGCACTCTCCTCAAACAATAGCATGGTATGTTTTCACTGTTATAGCTACTGTAAATTGGACAGTGCAGTTAGATTAACAAGAATTAAGCTTTCTGCCCATATAAGACATTCTATGTCCTTGAAAGTTTGCTGTTACTTACAACAGTTATGCTAATCACATTAGCGCATGTTAGCTCAACCGTTCCATATACGGGACACCGATCCCATAGAGGTTAACAGGCAGGTCAGGTAGCTAAATCACAAGATTACAAGTCCATGTTGGAGGCCCATTAAGAGATAATGCCTTAATTTGATAAATTAGCTCATGTTTCCCCTACAGATCTGGACCACGTTTCCCAATGCCACGAATTCAGCAGGCAGGCTTCGGCGTTCGTCGTCACCGGAGTACTAGCTGCCACCGATCTATGTTTCTGTGTTCTACTTGTTTTGTCTATATTGCACACACCTGGTTCCAATTACGATAATTTGTTTCTTTTTTTTACCCTCTGGTTCCCTCATGGTGTTGTGCGTGATTGTTTGTTGTTTTGTTGTCATTGACATGTGAGTCTGTATTTTCTTCCCTGCGTGGAAGGTATATTTATTTACTTGTGACAAGTAAAGTACGTTGTTGACTAAGTTCTGTGTCCTGCGCCTGACTCCGTCCTACCGCTACACATTTACGCATGACAGAATCACATTTTTACATTTTAGATTTTAGTCATTTAGCAGATGCTCTTATCCAGAGCGACTTACAGTTAGTGAATGCATACATGTATTAAAAAAATAATAATCATACTGGCCCCCCATGGGAAATGAACCCACATCCCTGCCGGCCAAACCCTCCCCTAGCTTGGACGACGCTGGACCAATTGTGCGCCACCCATGGGTCTCCCGGTCGCGGCCGGCTGTGAAAGAGCCTGGACTCGAACCAGGATCTCTAGTGGCACAGCTAGCACTGCAAGTGCCTTAGACCACTGTGCCACTCGGGAGTATCACGCACCCTTATGGAGTCAGCAGGTACATCCATTCCTCCAGGATCAGTGGAGGAACGCATCCAGCAGCACTCGACCATGCTACAGACTTTTGGCACAGCCATGGATTGAGTGGTACAGACTATGGAGCGATGGGAGAGGGAGGGTTTTTCTACACCTCCTTCCACTACTATTCACTCCACACTGCTGTCCACCCCTTCACCACCTGGATCCAGTGGGTTTCGGCTCTCGCTCCAGAGGGCATATGATGGAACAGCTGCCGGGTGCCAGGGGTTTCTGCTCCAGGTGGAGCTCACCTGGCAACCATCCACCCGGCTCCCTCAGGATACGAGAGCGTGTCCGCCCTCATCTCCTGTCTGTCTGGGAAAGCACTCGAGTGGGCCAACGCTGAGTGGGGAGGAATAGACGCGGCATCGGTGCGCTATGAAGATTTCACCTGCCGTTTCCGGGCGGTATTTGATCATCCACCGGAGGGAAGAGCGGCGGAGGAACAGTTGTTCCACCTCAGACAGGGGAAGAGGAGCGCACAGGACTTCGCACTGGACTTCAGGACCTTGGCAGCCAGCGCGGGATGGAATGAGAGGGCCCTGATCGACCATTGCTGATGCAGCCTATGGGAGGACGTTCGTCGGGAGCTGGCCTGCAGGGACACCACCCTTAACCTGGACCAGCTGGTGGATTTATCGATACGACTGGATAACCTGTTGGCCACCCGCGGACGTCCGGATCAGGGTCCGTCCAGTCCATTCCCCAGCACTTCCGACCCTACACCGATGGAGCTCGGAGGTGCTGATCTAAGGGTGACCGGAAGGGGGGCTGTTTCCTGCACCAACTGTGGCCGCAGAGGACACAATGCTGGTCGGTGCTGGAAAGGGTCCTCAGGGAGTCAATGCAGCAGGCAGGGCACTGGTGGACCATTTCAGGTGAGTAGGCACCCAACTCACCCAGAGCTGCCTGTTGCGCACATGTGTATTCACATAGAATTTCCTGAGTTTTCCCCGCATTCCCAGCAAAAGGTGCTCGTAGATTCAGGCGCAACTGGGAATTTTATGGACCATCTATTTGCACATAGATTAGGGATCCCTATTGTGCCTGTTGATGTACCCTTCCCTATACATTCCTTAGATAGTCGCCCTTTAGGGTCAGGCCTGATTAGGGAGGTCACAGCTCCTCTCTGGATGAAAACGCAGGAGGGTCATGAGGAGAGAATTAGTCTCTTCCTGATCGATTCTCCTGCGTTTCCAGTGGTGTTGGGGCTTCCCTGGTTAGCCTCTCATGACTCCAATATTTCGTGGCAACAGAAGGCTCCAAGGGATGGTCCCGTCAGTGCTCTGGGAGGTGTGTAGGTGTTTCCATAGGTGCAACTACGGTGGAGAGCCCAAACCAGGTCTCCACTATGCACATTCCTCTCGAATATGCCGATTTGGCTCTCGCCTTCTGTAAAAGGAAGGCGACTCAATTACCACCCCATCGACAGGGGGATTGTGCGATAAATCTCCGGGAGGGCGCTGCACTTCCTCGGAGTCACGTGTATCCTCTGTCACAGAAAGAGAAGATATGTCTCAGAATCTCTGGGACAGGGATACATTCGGCCTTCCACTTCCCCTGCCTCCTCGAGTTTATTTTTTGTGAAGAAGAAGGATGGAGGTTTACACCCGTGCATTGACTATCGATGTCTCAATCAGATAACGGTGAAGTATAGTTATCCACTACCTCTCATTGCTAGTATGATGGAGTCATTGCACGGGGCGCACTTCTTCACCAAATTGGATATCAGGAGCGCATACAACCTGGTGCGTATCCGGGAAGGGGATGAGGGGAAGACGGCATTTAGTACCACCTCTGGGCACTATGAGTACCTCGTCATGCCGTACGGGTTGATGAATGCTCCCTCAGTCTTCCAATCCTTTGTCGATGAGATTTTCAGGGACCTGCATGGACAGGGTGTAGTGGTGTATATAGATGACATTCTCATATACTCCGCTACACGAGACGAGCATGTGTCCCTGGTGCGCAAGGTGCTTGGTCGACTGTTGGAACAAGACCTGTACGTCAAAGCTGAGAAATGTCTGTTCTTTCAACAGTCCGTCTCCTTCTTAGGCTACCGCCTGTCCGCGTCAGGGGTGGAAATGGAAAATGACCGCATTTCAGCCGTGCGTAATTGGCCGACTCCAACCACGGTTAAGGAAGTGCAGCGATTCTTAGGGTTTGCCAACTACTACCGGAGGTTTATCCGGGGCTTTGGTCAGGTAGTGGCTCCCATTACCTCCTTGCTGAAGGGGGGACCGGTGCGCCTGCAGTGGTCAGCTGAGGCGGACAGGGCTTTTGGTCACCTGAAGGCTCTGTTCACCTTGGCTCCCGTGCTGGCTCATCCGGATCCCTCCTTGGCATTCAGAGTCGAGGTGGACGCATCCGAGGCTGGGATAGGAGCTGTACTGTCTCAGCACTCGGGTACGCCACCAAAGCTCCGCCCCTGTGCTTTCTTTTCGAAGAAGCTCAGTCAGGCGGAGCATAACTATGATGTGGGGGACCGGGAGCTGAAGGCTGTTGTTAAGGCTCTGAAGGCGTGGAGACATTGGCTTGAGGGGGAAAAACACGCTTTCCTCATTTGGACTGACCAGCGCAATCTGGAGTACATCCGGGCGGCAAGGAGACTGAACCCTCACCAGGCAAGGTGGGACATGTTTTTCACATGTTTTGTTTTCACCCTCTCGTACAGACCAGGTTCCCAGAATGCAAAGGCAGATGCTCTGTCCCGGCTGTATGACACAGAGGAGCGGTCCAGGGAGCCCACTCCCATACTTGGCTTCTTGTCTGGTGGCACCGGTGGTATGGGAGGTTGACGCGGACATCGAGCGGGTGTTACGCACAGAGCCCACTCCCCCCCCAGTGTCCAGTGGGTCGTGTGTACGTTCCGTCTGATGTTCACGATCGATTGATCTATTGGGCTCATACGTCACCCTCTTCTGGTCATCCTGGCATCGGTTTGACATTGCGCTGTCTTAGTGGGAAGTACTGGTGGCCTACTTTAGCTAAGGACGTGAGGGTTTATGTTTCCTCCTGCTCGGTGTGCGCCCAGTGCAAGGCACCTAGACACCTGCCCAGAGGGAAATTACAACCCCTACCCGTTCCACAACGGCCGTGGTCACACCTATCGGTGGATTTCGTTACGGACCACCCCCCGTCACAAGGGAATACCACGATCTTAGTCGTTGTGGATCGGTTTTCTAAGTCCTGCCATCTCATTCCTTTGCCCGGTCTCCCTACGGCCCTACAGACTGCAGAGGCCCTGTTTACTCATGTCTTCCGGTACTACGGGGTACCTGAGGATATAGTGTTTGATCGGGATCCCCAGTTCACATCAAGGGTCTGGAGGGCTTCCATGGACCATCTGGGGGTCTCGATCAGCCCGAGAGTAATGGGCAGGTGGAGAGAGTAAACCAGGATGTGGGTAGGTTTCTGAGGTCCTATTGCCAGGACCGGCCGGGGGATTGGTCGGTTTACATCCCCTGGGCAGAGATGGCCCAAAACTCCCTCCGGCACTCCTCCACTAACCTGTCTCCATTTCAGTGTGTACTAGGTTATCAGCCGGTCCTGGCACCATGGCATCAGAGCCAGATCGAGGCACCTGCGGTGGATGAATGGTTTCGGCGCTCAGAGGAAACCTGGAACGCTCCCCATGTACGCCTGCAACGGGCTATCAGGTGAAAGAAGGTGAGTGCCGACCTCCACCGCAGTGAGGCCCCGGTGCATGCACCGGGGGACTGGGTCTGGCTCTCGACCCGAAACCTGCCCCTTCGCCTGCCCTGCCGGAAGCTGGGTCGGCGGTTTGTGGGGTCATTTAAAGTCCTGAGGAGATTGAACAAGGTTTGTTATAGGTTACAGCTCCCTCCTGATTACCGTATTAACCCCTCGTTCCATGTGTCTCTCCTCAGGCCGGTGGTAGCTGGTCCGCTCCAGGAGTCTGAGGTGCGGGAGGTCCCTCCGCCCCCACTGGACATCGAGGGGGAACCGGCGTACTCGGTCCGTTCCATCCTGGATTCGAGGCGTCGAGTGGGGGGCCTGCAGTATGTCGTGGAGTGGGAGGGGTACAGTCAGGATGAACGGTGCTGGGTTCCTAGGAGAGACATCCTCGAGCCCTCCCTGTTGAGGGATTTCCACCGTCATCATCCGACTCGCCCTGCTCCGCGTCCTCCTGGCCGTCCCCGAGGCCGGTGTCGGCGCACGGCTGGGGCCGCGCGTCAAGGGGGGGGGTACTGTCACGAATTCAGCCTCAGCTGCTCCTCCTCCTTGCTCGGGCAGGCTTCGGCGTTCGTCGTCACCGGAGTACTAGCTGCCACCGATCTTTGTTTCTATGTTCTACTTGTTTTGTCTATATTACACACACCTGTTCCAATTACGATAATTTGTTTCCCTATTTTACCCTCTGGTTCCCTTATGGTGTTGTGCGTGATTGTTCGTTGTTTTGTTGTCATTGACATGTGAGTCTGTATTTTCTTCCCTGCGTGGAAGACTCCGTCCTACCGCTACACACTGACGCATGACACCCAAAATCATCTTAAGGCTGAGTTAATCGTTACAACCTTCAAGGTGCATCGTTAAATCTCTGAGCTGTTTCCCAAAACCATCGTTACTAAAGTTGCACTTGAAAAGGCTTGTTATTTAACGACCTCATTCGTAAAACATCTAAGTGTGTTGTTAGATGCTTTTTATGCTCTTATTCATCACTTTTTACTCCAATCTCCGCTAAACACAAAATCAATGTGTTTATCTCTCTTTCTGTGACTGCCGATAACTTCAGAACGAATGTGACTTCAAACACAAAGTTGCCAATGTCTTTGCAATTGTTACAAACAAGCGAAGGATATAAGATATATGCTTCAAATGAAAACCGAGATGACTGTATTAAAAGATGAATACAGTATAGGCTACATGTATATATTTAAATGATATTGAAATCAATTTCTTGTTCATTCAATTGAGTTAGATAAATAATCAATTTGTACGCTATGTCTGTAATTTTAGCCTCAATATATTTCATTATTTGTTTGCAATTATGTGCCAAATCTTGATTTAGTGCATTATCTGTAAGCATTAGAATAAGCTGCCTCAATATTTGTAGTCATAGGTGATATCTCATAGGAGCTGATCCATTGTCAGTATTGTGTGATAATTCTAATGTTTAGGTAAGATTTGAAAGGCAGTACGCCAATCCTAGAGCAGTGCTGTCTTTCTTTCAATTCTATCAGTATCGACACATGCCTCAACGACGCACTTAGCAAATGTTCTCTCTGCGTGGTGTTTTGGGAAGCCTGAAGCCTCGTTCACATTACCCATAAGCACTCCATTAGGTTGCGCCGCATGTCATGCATTTCAATGTGGACGTCCACAATGGAGTGGAATCGCAACGTCCCCTTACGGTTGATGGCTCCGTTGTGAGACGGACACCGCATACTTAGACATTTTCCAAACTTTGCATTGTCTTCAGTCCAACCAGAGCCCTTTGAATAACAGGAAGTTCCCAAACCACAGAAGAATATTAAAATATGTGGTTTTCGTTGATGGCTTTATGTTATGGCATAGCTAGCCACAATTACCCATTCCTATAAATGAGTACTATTTTAATAGTAATGTTAAATAATACACATTGGCTGCTAAGCCAATTAAATTATATGACTTGCCTCCCATTTAAGTTTATTGTGATGGTAATGGCATTTGCTTTTGATTATAATTATTATATCTAGGTCGCTAGCTACAGTGGTATCTTCAACCTAGCCTAGATTTCAGTTAGACACAGTAGCTAGCATGACTTGCTATAAAGTTAGAGAAACAAGCTGAGGAAAAAGTAACTAAACAAAACATGTTTTATTATCACCTGAAACAATCCATTTATTTATCCTATCTTAAATGAAAAGGTCATCTTTTGCAATATTTCTCTGACGAGCAACAAGCTTTCCTCCATCTTGTGTTACAAACACTACACTTGTCTTTTCAGTAGCTGGGCAACACTCTGGGAAGACAGATTATCCATTGTATTGAACAGATACTCTAGTGGATGCTCTAAAAATAAAAATAAATTTCTTCAAAAATGGAAGGCAGTCGGGAGGAGGCAAGAGCAGGTGGGATCATTCTGTCTTTGCCATTGATACTATTGGCCAACTTACAATCGCTTGATAATAAAGTGGACGAACTATTCCCCCGTGGGAATCGAACCCACAACCCTGGCGTTGCAACCGCCATGGTCTACCAACTGAGCTAGACGGGACTCTTTATCATTGGAATTTCATACAAAACATGTCAATGGTGTGCTTTAGGACCATGCGGACGCCTCTGAGCAGTCGGGTAGGCTGTTTGGAGTGTTTATCCGACTTGATTTAAAAAAAATGGAATAATAATAATATGTCCCCCCCACTAAAAAACAAAAGTTGCGCCCCTGTGGTGAGCAAAATAAATAAATATGCCACCTTCTGGAGAAGAAAGATTTTGGGCAGAGTTATCGCTCTCGCCTCTCCTCTTCCTCTCTGGTGAAGATGACCTACGGCGTAATTAAATACATCATGACGTGTATGGGGCAAGATGCTGCGTTCAAAACAACTGGGAACTATCTGACTTCCGACTTCAGTGCGTTCAAGACAACTGGGAACTCGGGAAAAAAATGAGCTCCGATGTGAAAATAATTTTTGAAGGTCATCCAACTCGGAATTCCATGTCGTAAACTTAGGCATTTTCTAGTTCCCAGTTGTTTTGAACGCGGCATGAATTCCAACGCTATGGAGGATTCACCACGCAGACAGAACGTGCGTCGTTTGAACGTGTCAATATTGATAGGATTTAAAGAAAGGCAGCGCTGGGGCCTGTTGCACAAAAGTAGAATTAAGACATCCGGGATAAATGACTCAGCTGAGCTCAATGAAGCCAAAACATGTGCGTCCAGGCTTAATTGGTTGCACAAAGACCAAGCCAGGATGAGCAGACACGGATTCATTAAGCCAGGTGAAACCAATCCTGGATAGGTGCGCGCTCACGGCTCACTCAAATAGACCCCGCCACAGATCACAGATTAACTGATTTACCATGGCAACTAGAGCCGCGTACTTTTCCCCGTCGGAAGCACAAATCCTCATGGAGGCATACGAGGAGGTAAAAGATATAATTAAGAAGAAAGGCAACACCGCCACAGTGATAAAGCAAAGAGAAAAAGCGTGGCAAAGTATTGCAGACCGCCTGAATGCGTAAGTAGTGCACAATTACACACTCACCGCTCCGCTGAAACATCACAATTACAATTCAAATATTTAATTCACATCTCCAAAAATGCAGTTGTACTGTAATTATGAAACGGTTAAATTTTTAATTGAAATGCACTGCAGATATGAGTGAAATTGTGTAAAGTAACTCCATCACACTGTATAAAGCTATGATAAATTTTTTGATATTTTTACTGAAAACAAGACAAAAATACCAAGTAATTTTTTGCAGTGTGACTCCATTAAATGTGTGTGTGTGTGTGTGTGTAGATTAAACATGAACGGGCCAAAACGGACATGGCAGCAGGTCAAAATCAAATACAAGAACATTCTGCAGAATGGTATGGTCCCTGACTAATATTTAACAAAGCACAAGCATATATTGTACCCAGAAGGTGCCTGCTCACACATTGTCTGTACTGTTTTAGCAGTGAAAAAGAATACCCACAGACAAGGCACGGGTGGTGGGTCACCAAAGGCTGACCTTACCCCAGCAGAGGACATGGCCTTGGAGCTAAATAAAGGCAGGCCCGTCTTAGAGGGGATCCCTGGGGGGAAAGAGACGAGCATAGGTTCCTCCCAAGATGCCACCCGCTTCATTCAAGGTATGTCCTTCCATCTCTACATGGGATACAACCACATTCATATTGAATCAATTTGGACTGTCTGACTTTGGTTTACCTATTGCCTTGCAGTGTCTGGCAGCACTGTGTTCCTGTTAGAGCCACCAGCACAAGCACCAGACGATGCTGATCCAGTGAGTACTCCATCAAAGGCATACTGTAGGCCTGGCATGTCTTGTCTACTAGCTTCAATATGAATCCGATTAAATGTGATAGGGTGAAGGCCCCAGTGCAGCAGCAACAGCACATGATGGAGACGATGATGAGGAGGAGACCATCTCTCTGGATTCCAGAAGGCATGAGGTATCATGTTAAGACTGTGAAAGTACTATTTACTCTACAATGGTGAGGAGTCCTCATCAAAATCTAAAAATCTAATTTCTTTTACAGGACCCAGATGCTATACAGTGGGAAAACCAGCCTGGCAACATAGTGCGTATTAATAAAAGGACACCACATCCTGCCAAATTCCAGCTGCGCTAATTGTATTGTGTTCACAGAGCTCACAAGCTATCAGAAAGTTGTATGGCAACCACCTCCGGCGCCAAATAGAACTGGCAGACATAGACATTCAGTACAAGAAAAATATGGAAAATCTTGCACTGGAGTCCGAAATAAAAAAGAGGACAATTAGGAAACTGGACCTTGAAATAAAAAAACTTGAGAGGGAGGTGAGATATGCCTTCAATGTACACTGTATGCTAACTGTAACACAAATGTATTAATCATTATTTTTCTTTCCTCCCCCAGCTCCAAGAAGATGACACAGCTCAAAATAAAAATTAGGTATATTCTCGTAAAGTCAAGTGAGCCATGACATATGAGCTCTTATTGTGAGCACACAGGATGGTGGCATCTTTCTAAGGTTTTTTTTATTTTCCCAGCAATCAGTACAACCAAGTCATCGTTATAAGGCATCGCCCTCTTTTGCCCACCCCCCAGCACCAGGTGTGGCCACTAGCCTATATGAAGGCCCAAAATTGTGTGTTCCTTTCTGCTCTGACAATGGCATGCCCATTCGTGCGAGATGTGGTGGATGAAGAAGCACTTGTGCTGAGGAGAGCCTTCAGGCGAGAAAGGGTCTTCAGGGACCGGTTGGACCCACTGGCCTTCCCTGATGACCATCTATATGAAAGATACAGGTTTTCTGCAGATGGCATCAGGTATCTATGCAGACTACTGGGTCCCAGGATTAAGCACCGCACTGCACGGAGCCATGCACTGAGTGTGGAGCAAATGGTTTGTGTGGCCTTGCGCTTTTTTGCTAGTGGAGCCTTCCTGTACTCAGTGGGGGATGCAGAACAGCTGAACAAGGCCACAATTTGCCGCACAATAAGGAGTGTGTGTCTGGCTATCAAAGCATTAGCAGATGTCTTCATCTCCTTCCCTGGCCACAGAAGACTCTGTGACATCAAAGAGGAGTTCTATAGGATTGCAGGTAAGAGGATCTACAAATTACAGGACAACTGTTAACACATAGTAGGATACTCATTACTTTGTGTGACAGGTTTCCCCAATGTCATTGGTGCAGTGGACTGCACACACATAAGGATAAAAGCCCCCTCAGGTGCCCATGAGGCCGATTTTGTGAATAGGAAATCCTTTCACAGCATTAATGTTCAGGTGAACATAACTTTTTGATATTGTCCATTGACGAACACTCTGCATTGCCAGTGATGTGCATTGATTGGTGTAATATTCCTCATCTTATGATTTCAGATGGTCTGCAATGCTGACTGTGTGATCAGCAATGTTGTGGCAAAATGGCCTGGCTCAGTCCATGACTCCAGAATCTTTCGGGCCTCTGAAATCTATCAGTGCCTATCACAAGGTAAGCCACACAACCCCTATTTATAACCATCATGGCTGTGTCAAGAATATCACTGTGTTTATGAGGTAGTAATGATGAGATTTTGTGTTGACAGGTGAATTCTCTGGTGTGTTGCTGGGAGACAGGGGGTATGGCTGCCAGCCTTTTCTCCTGACACCTTTCACAGACCCCCAGGAAGCACAGCAGGCCTACAACCATGCCCATGCCAGGACCAGGGCCAGAGTTGAAATGACCTTTGGCCTCCTGAAGGCACGCTTTCACTGCCTTCACAAATTAAGGGTCAGCCCTGTTAGGGCATGTGATATTACTGTGGCTTGTGCTGTCCTCCACAATGTGGCCTGCCTGAGGAAGGAGAGGGCCCCCAGAGTGCCACCAGCCATGGACTGGGACAATCCGGCAATCTTCCCTGATGACGACAGTGGTCGGCTGCTGAGGGACCAATATGTGTTGAATTATTTTAGTTAGTATGTGTGCTTTCAATTTTGGTTAAATATGTCCTGCGGTGGCAGAGGAATTTGGGTTTTTTTGGGTTCATTTTTTTACGAATTTGGCCTCTTATGATGTTTGTGCGGTATACTGTGTGTAATACAAGGCTGCAGGGAGGCTACTGCATCCATTCATTTGTCTGTTCAGTTGATGTGTATGGATTTGTCCTGCATTTATTTTAGTGTGCAGACATGCAGGGTGTGTTATATACAGACCTTTGAATGTGTATGTATCATTTTGTATAATATGCTTGGATTCTGTGCTTTCCATCTTGTAGAGTCACTGTGACTTCAGTTTCGAAAGGAGCTGATGGTTTACCTGCTTTGTTTTGTCCTTATTCAATAAAGGAACATAATGTTACACATTGTGTTTTTATATTCATATGGAATGTGTATTTGTTTATATGACAGAGTACTAGGGCCACACTGAAGAAAAAGGATAAAGTCATAAATTTATGAGGCTGGTTCTTTCTGCAGAAAAGCTACATATTGTTTTTACAGTTTTGATACTTATGACAATGTGATACTTAATATTCTGGCACATCAGCATGTCTTTGTTTATGAAACCATACTGAAGTACAATTTCACGAAATGCCCCACATCTGTCATTTTAACAACTGTCCTCCTTTAAAACAACTGGTTACAATATTATGACTTGTGTTTTTTTTCCCTCTGTGGCCCTAATATTCTATCATTTTATATATAGCCTTATAGTCTATGGGAAACTGTAAATTATCTAATGATAGCAACATCATCTAAAAATAAATTTTTTATCCAAAATCATTGAAATTAATGATCACAAACGTTTAAATAATGACAGTGGGTCTAGTTATATGTGATAACAATGTATAGTGAGCAGTGAAATAACTATTGGTTTCCATTTGTGGTGACTGCTGACTGACATTAGGGATGAGATTAAATAGATCCTGGAATTTAGCCTGGTCTGGAGCAGGCTAGCTCCACAGAATAAATCTCCATGGTAATTTATACCATAACATATCCTCATGCCCCCTAT
Source organism: Coregonus clupeaformis (assembly GCF_020615455.1). Lineage (NCBI taxonomy): Eukaryota > Metazoa > Chordata > Actinopteri > Salmoniformes > Salmonidae > Coregonus > Coregonus clupeaformis. The sequence continues at coordinate 32,176,935 of NC_059200.1, forward strand.
CCATCTTTAGTGCAACCGGATTACGGATCAATTGAGCCAGGATCACCAAGATATCCTGGCTTAATCCCTTATCCTAGTTTTGTGCAACAGGCCCCTGCTCTTGGATCAGCTTTCTCCATAACATTAGCCTACAAAGTAGCCTACCATTTGCAAAATAAATCCCAATTGACTTAACATGAAATTGATTTCAATATGCTTTAAATATATAGGCCTAGAGTATGTAGCCTATACAGTATTTTTCTTTCAATGCAGTCATCTCGGTTTTCATTTGAATAATTATTTATCCCCCGCTTGTCTGTAACAATTGCAAAGCATTGGCAACTTTGTATTTGTAGTGAACTTCATTCTGAAGTTATCGGTGGTCACAGAAAGACCGATAAACATTTTGATTCTATGTTTAGTGGAGATCTTCTGTGTATACAGTGCCTTGCAAAAGTATTCATCCCCATTGGCGCCTTTCCTATTTTGTTGCATTACAACCTGTAATTTAAATGGATTTTTTTTTTGATTTCATGTAATGGACATACACAATATAGTCCAAATAGTCACTACCCTCAGTAGTCTGTGCCAGCCTAACATGCCGCATACACGTACTAGTCGGAACTAGGAAACTCTGAAAATGGCGGACGGAAGACAGGGTGGTGCGGCAGGTGCCGCTTCTCATTCGAATGCTGTAATTGTATCTAAACCATCAGGTGTACGCCGACCCCAGCTAAGTAACTCATGCAAAGAGTTAAAGCGCAATTATGTGTTTTATCTCCAGTACTCTGCCATGATTGTCAGTTATGTAGCTGCTCTACTGATAATCTCAGTGCGTCCTTGCTGGGATGACACAATCAGTCTACTACCGGAGAATATTAACACCAAACACAAACACATTGGTTCACCGTTCCACGGGAGCGGACAGTACACAGCATACCATAATGTTCTGAATAATGGCCAAGTCTACCTCGCTCCTTATTCTACTGAACCGCTTAGGCGCAACAAACACAAGTCCAACATTTATCGGAAACTGTTAAACTACCTGTTCACTACCCTCCTGCTCTCCGGGGATGTGCAACTCAATCCTGTGCCCAACATCACCGAGCCAGCCGATACGCACCGGAGTGGAGGGCGGTGGATGGCCTCGTCCACTGATCGTCGCCGCTGTGGAGGTGGGTGAGTGCTATGGTCCTGTGGTTTCTCTCGACTCACCCGGCTCCAGGATGGATTTTGACTCTTCAAACATACCAAAGTCGCTATATGCGATCCCTGACTCAGCTTCTGGTATGCAAGCTGTTTTAATTAGTTTCCCGCATCCAGTGCAGGCGGGAGGGATTGTTAATTGCGCTACCGAACTGCCCCTAATCAAAACGGCCTAAACCCAGCCGTCAGAAAACACAGAAAATTTAACTTTTTTCAATGTGTCAATCACTCTCGAGTCATCTGGGACCCACGAGCTAAGCCCAAGGGACTATTAGGGGGGCACTTGAACATTCGTAGTGTCATTCCAAAAAGTGATCAAATTCAACATCTACTCACAGACTCCAACCTTGACTTTCTCTGCCTCTCAGAGACATGGCTCCATAGAAACTCTCCATCTGCTGCTTTGATTGTGCCTGGCTACAATGTTTTCAGGAGAGACAGGACTGAAGGAAGAGGAGGGGGGTGTGATGATTTATATTAAAGAACATATCCGATGTAAACAAATTGAGTGGTCATGTGATAATGAACTAGAATGTATTGGCCTGAACATTACACTGTCTCCCCAAATGTCTTTTACCCTCATTGGAATGTATAGGCCACCTTCCACCAAAAGTGTGTTTTTTGATCAGTTTAATAACATGCTTAGGGAATGTGATTTTGGGAAAGAGGTCATCTTAATGGGAGATTTTAACATTAATTATGAAGACAAGTGTTGTAGGAAAACCCTCAAACGGATCACTAATACCTTTGACCTTACACAGCTAGTTAAAGGGCCAACCAGGGTGACTTGTTGCTCTAAAACACAGCTTGATTTGGTGTTCAGTAATAAACCAGAGAGAGTGACTAAATCATTCAATATGGTTACTGGGTTATCTGATCATAATCTGACACTTATAGCCAGAAAGCTGTCTAAGAGCAGGTTTAACCTCTCTACTGTTAGAAAGCCTGATCAACTAAGAATACCTAAGAGTGAATTAAGCTATTTTGAAAATGCAATTAAGGGAATTAACTGGAATGATCTCTTGTCCTATGCAGACGTGGAAGCTGATAGTCAAGTTTTTCTATCCACAATCCAGACTACATTAAACGGTTTCCTAAAGAAAATCTAATCCAAACCTGGCCAAAAGAGCACTCTTCCTTGGCTAAATGGAGAAATCTGGAAATTGATGAAAGAACGAGATTATTATCTAAAAATAGCCCTAAGATCCAAATTAGAGCATGACAGACGTAGGTTTACCATGTTGAGAAATAAGGTGATGAAAGAAATCAGACAGGCCAAGGCAAACTTTTTTTATTAACATAATTGGTGAAGCAAAGGGAAATTCTAAACTGATCTGGGAGAATCTAAAAAAGTTAACAGGGAAAGACCATAGTAACACTGCAAAAAGACTAGAAATCATGGTGAATAACAATCTAACACAGGATGCAGTCGAAATAGCAATAGCCTTCAATTCCTACTTTATTGACTCTGTCAGGGTACTGACACAGAACCCCTCCACTGGTTTTTGGGCTCAGTGCTAGTAAATGATGCTCAACCTGTCTTCATCATAAGGGAGGTTTCTGAGTCAAAGGTAGACAAGGTGATTAGCTCACTAAAGAACTCTAAAGCCAAAGATGTGTTTGGGATGGACTCTACCTTTCTTAAAAACTACAAAGAGTCACTCATTGGCCCCATTACTAAGGTCACCAACACATCTATTGGTCTCGGGGTGTTTCCAAGGGTATGGAAGTCGGCCATAATAACGGCCATCTTTAAATCAGGCGACCCTGCTGACGTGAGTAACTACAGGCCCATTAGTATACTACCTGTGGTGTCAAAGGTTGTTGAAAAGTGTGTAGCAGAACAACTGATTGCCCACCTCAACAACAGCCCCTTCACATTACATTCCATGCAGTTTGGCTTCAGAGCGAAACACTCCACAGAAATGGCCAACTGCTTTTTTCTGGAAAATGTGAAGTCCAAGATGGACAAAGGGGGCGTTGTTGGGGCTGTGTTTCTGGACCTAAGGAAGGCTTTTGATACTGTTAACCATGAGATTCTCATCACAAAATTGTCCAAGTTCAACTTTTCCCCCGATGCCTTGAGATGGATGAAATCATACCTTGAAGGCAGAACTCAGTGTGTCAGAGTGAGCAATGAGCTGTCGCCCACTCTTAGCTATGATGTGGGTGTGCCCCAAGGGTCAATACTGGGGCCCCTCCTGTTCAGCCTGTACATTAATGATCTGCCTTCTGTCTGTACTGAGTCTGAAGTTCAAATGTATGCAGTTGATACAGTGATATATGTGCATGCAAAGAGCAAACAACAAGCTGCACAAGAACTCACTACTGTAATGGTCCAGGTTACAAAGTGGCTCAGTGACTCGTGTTTGCATCTCAATGTGAAAAAAACTGTTTGCATGTTCTTCACAAAGAGGGCAACAGATGCTACTGAGCCAGAAGTCTATGTGTCAGGGGAGAAGCTCCAGGGGGTATCTGATTTTAAGTACCTTGGCATCATACTTGATTCCAACCTCTCTTTTAAAAAAGCATGTGAAAAAGGTAATTCAAATAACCAAATTCAACCTAGCTAATTTCCGATTTATACGAAATTGTTTGACTACAGAGGTAGCAAAACTGTACTTCAAATCTATGATACTCCCCCACTTAACATACTGCTTGACTAGTTGGGCCCAAGCTTGCTGTACAACAGTAAGACCTATTCAGTCTGTCTACAAACAGGCTCTCAAAGTGCTTGATAGGAAGCCCAATAGCCATCATCACTGTCACATCGTTAGAAAGCATGAGCTCCTGAGTTGGGAAAATCTTGTGCAATACACCGATGCATGTCTTGTATTCAAGATCCTAAATGGCTTGGCTCCCCCTCCACTCAGTATTTTTGTTAAACAGAAAACCCAAACATATGGCAGCAGATCCACAAGGTCTGCCATGAGAGGTGACTGTGTAGTTCCCCTAAGGAAAAGCACCTTTAGTAAATCTGCTTTTTCTGTGAGAGCTTCCTATGTCTGGAATACACTGCCATCAGACACACACAACTGCACCACATATCACACTTTCACAAAACGCTTGAAGACATGGCTAAAGGTCAATCAGATTTGTGAACATGGTCCCTAGCTGTGTGTTGCCGCTTTCCATGTCTGTTGTCTGTAACTTGTGAGGAGTGGAAACACTTTGTTGCTTTTATGAATTTTGTCTTGCTGCTTTTTGTTCTATGTTGCTCTGTCTGTATGCTACGTCTTGCTTGTCCTATGTTGCTATGTCTGTATGCTATGTCTTGTTCTATGTTGTTATTGTCTATATTGTAATTGTTTTTAATAACCTGCCCAGGGACTGCGGTTGAAAATTAGCCGGCTGGCTAAAACCGGCACTTTTACTGAAACGTTGATTAATGTGCACGGTCCCTGTAAAAATAAACTCAAACTCAAATTGGTGAAGTGAAATGAAAAAAATTACTTGTTTTAAAATATTCAAAAAAATAAATAACGGAAAAGTGGTGCGTGCATATGTATTCACCCCCTTTGCTATGAAGCCCCTAAATAAGATCTGGTGCAACCAATTACCTTCAGAAGTCACATAATTAGTTAAATAAAGTACACCTGTGTGCAATCTAAGTGTCACATGATCTGTCAAATGATCTCAGTATATATACACCTGTTCTGAAAGGCCCCAGAGTCTGCAACACCACTAAGCAAGGGGCACCACCAAGCAAGCGGCAACATGAAGACCAAGGATCTCTCCAAACAGGTCAGGGACAAACTTGTGGAGAAGTACAGATCAGGGTTGGGTTATAAAAAAATATCAGAAACTTTGAACATCCCACGGAGCACCATTAAATCCATTATTAAAAAATTGAAAGAATATGGCACCACAACAAACCTGCCAAGAGAGGGCCGCCCACCAAAACTCACGGACCAAACAAGGAGGGCATTAATCAGAGAGGCAACAAAGACCAAAGATAACCCTGAAGGAGCTGCAAAGCTCCACAGCGGAGATTGGAGTAACTGTCCATAGGACCACTTTAAGCTGTACACTCCACAGAGCTGGGCTTTACAGAAGAGCGGCCAGAAAAAAAGCCATTGCTTAAAGAAAAAAATAAGCAAACACGTTTGGTGTTCGCCAAAAGGCATGTGGGAGACTCCCCAAACATATGGAAGAAGGTACTCTGGTCAGATGAGACTAAAATTAAGCTTTTTGGCCATTAAGGAAAACGCTATGTCTGGCGCAAACCCAATACCTCTCATCATCCCGAGAACACCATCCCCACAGTGAAGCATGGTGGTGGCAGCATTATGCTGTGGGGATGTTTTTCATCGGCAGGGACTGGGAAACTGGTCAGAATTGAAGGAATGATGGATGGCGCTAAATACAGGGAAATTCTTGAGGGAAACCTGTTTCAGTCTTCCAGAAATTTGAGACTTAGACAGAGATTCACCTTCCAGCAGGACAATGACCCTAAGCATACTGCTAAAGCAACACTCAAGTGGTTTAAGGGGAAACATTCAAATGTCTTGGAATGGCCTAGTCAAAGCCCAGACCTCAATCCAATTGAGAATATGTGGTATGACTTAAAGATTGCTGAACACCAGCAGAACCCATCCAACTTGAAGGAGCTGGAGCAGTTTTGCCTTGAAGAATGGGCAAAAATCCCAGTGTGCTAAATGTGCCAAGCTTATAGAGACATACCCCAAGAGACTTGCAGCTGTATTTGCTGCAAAAGGTGGCTCTACAAAGTATTGTCTTCGGGGGGGTGAATAGTTATGCACACTCAAGTTTTCAGTTTTTTTGTCTTATTTCTTGTTTGTTTCACAAGAAAAAATATTTTGCATCTTCAAAGTGGTAGGCATGTTGTGTAAATCAAATGATAAAAAGCCCCCCCAAATCAATTTTAATTCCAGGTTGTAAGGCAACAAAATAGGAAAAATGGCAAGGGGGGTGAATACTTTCGCAAGCCACTGTAAAGTGATGCGTAAGGGTTAAAAAGCATCCAACAATGCTCTAGCTGTTCTACGGGTGGTCTGAGGCAGTCTGTAAATAACAACCTTTTTTTAAAGTGGAACTTTAGTAACAATGGTTTTGTGAAACAGCTCGGAGATTTACCGATGCTCCTACGAAGGTTCTAACGATGAACTTAGCCTTAAGATGCTTTTGGGAATCCTGGCCCAGTTGACTTCTATCAGGGGTGACTGAGTCAATAATAGAGGAACTGGTGTCCAGGGCCCGGTTTCCCGATACCGATGGAATTTAGGCTGCATCATAAAAAGAACATTACAAAGTGAAACTTGACTGTGTCATTACAGGAGCTGTCCTGTGTTGAAAATGATTCTATAATATAGGCTAAAGAGCTCGCTGTAGCTCTTAAAGGATGTATGGCTATTCAAAGTAATATTTTTTTACACAATACAGTTTCCCATTGAGAAGAAATGTTCTGTAGCCTATTATGTATTAAAGTGTTTGTAGTATATGTTTGCCATGTGTTATGAATTGTTTTCTTGTGCTATTTTGTATGCAATGTTTGACTATGTAAATTCTGCATTTCTTCAGTTTGTGTAAACTGTGAGCAAGAATAAATAAAGCCAAAGTCAAAGGTCTCTCATTCACTATCAACGTGACCTAAAAATAGGATATGATGACAGTGGTTTTTCGTAATTGCTCAACAAATCATTGTAGCCTAATGGCAGGCAGGAATTGAGCTTCAAGTAGGCCTAAATATATTGTACTGTTAAATAATTAAATAATTAACCATGAAGTAGCAAGTTAAGCGACATTGCCATAGACCTATATTGACCTGATATTATTGGTTAGGCTTCAGTGAAATGCATGAGCTTTTAGATAATAGTAGCGTATAGGCCTAATAGATACGAATATTGAAGTGGCTCAGATTTAGTCTAATGGCTTAATAGGCTACTAGGTAGGTATGTCCATTGCACATGCATGAAAGTGATGTCAATATTTAGCCTAATAATCTAGCTGTTATATAATTAGGTTATCTCAGTTTTCATTATTATTTTTTTATCCTTGATTCACTTGTTTATACTGTAACATTGCAAACTTTTTTGGCTATTTATAAACAACTTCATTCTATGTTTAGCTGAGCTTTTCTGTGTGTAAAGTGACGCGGGAGGGCAAACAGTAATTTAACGATGCACTTAGCTCTTCTAGGAGTGGTCTGCGGTAGACGTTAGATTAAGAGCGATATCAAGTGCAACATTAATAAAGACGGTTTTGGTAAAAGGCTCGGACATTTTGAGATGCTTTTACGAAGGTTCTAACTATGAATTTAGCCGTAAGATGCTTTTGGGAAAATGGGCCCAGGTAAATCACAGTGGTACAGTATATAACATCCAGTCTGCCCCTGGAAGAACATAAACCACTTACTTAAAGGGAAACTTCACTGCTAGACACTATTTGGGGTGTTTTCCCAGTCTTCCTACATAATAATCAGTGAGGAAAGGTGTTTCAGACATAATTATGCACCATAGCAATATTATTTTTTTTCGCGCTGGGAGAGTTCAACCAATGATGCTGTCTGATCTAAAAATGAATGGAGTCATGCTTTATAGCAATTATTGTGCCATTTGTGTTTCGCCGATTGCACGATCATGCTAGCAGCGAGTAGATATGGTTGTCCTTGTTCAATAGAGCCATTGGACTTGTCTCAATGATGTTCCTGTCTGCTACGACAATGCAGGATATGTAGGTTGACTCATTTTCCCTGTCTTTGTAAAGACTACAGCCTGACGGGAGCCCTACTTCCTTGTTCCCACCCTCGATGGCAGGCTTTTCAAAACGGGGGCGGTACTAGTTTCTACAGGTTCACAGGGAGCTATGTTACCGTGCACTATCTGAGATGGCTAGCGAAATAATTACAACGGCTGCTTCTGATGATTCCTCTTCCAAGAAGATCTGGACTACGAAACTGGTTTTGATGTTCTTTTACATACAAACATAAGACACACAAGTAAGGTGTTTTGCTGTTGGTAGCTGGGTAGCAATATAGCTAAGCTCTCTTTTCACACAAGGCAGTGTTGTTCAGTACAGTATAATTTTGTGATCGATTCAGCCATAACAGGGCTTGCTAGTACTACTACAAGGTAAGCTAGCTAGCTTTGTTGCTATACCCTAAATGTACTTTAGCCAAATGTTATAGCGCTAGCTAGCCTCAGTGCATCTCATTAGGACTAGGATTAAAACTGGAGAAATATGATGATGATGATGATGATGACGAAGAGTAAAGGAATGACTTTGGCTTCATGACTCATCTTTGAGTAACTATACATGTATGTTGTAGCTAGCTAACGTGTGTCTGTGAGATGTGTAATATTCTGCATCATACTGCTACAGTAGGAATACAAAACTGAACACAACGATTGCCCATGAAAGTCTAATTGCATTTTTGTCATTCTCTTACAGACAATACCGCTTGGTGGCCTACAGATTGTTTTGGGAGTTTGTTGTACGTGTCGAGAAGCTAGGCAGAGGACACCGAATCCCCTTGCCTGCGTGTGTTGTTGGGGCCATTTGAGCAATTCAAGAGGAGATGTGAAAGGTCCATAACAACGATATCCCCTTGTAGGCCCTGTGTAGCTCAGTTGGTAGAGCATGGCGCTTGCAACGCCAGTGTTGTGGGTTCGATTCCCATGGGGGGCAGTATGAAAATGTATGCACTCACTAACTGTAAGTCGCTCTGGATAAGAGCGTCTGCTAAATGACTAAAATGTAAAAATGTAAATGTATCAAAGTGACTCCGAACACCTCACTGCACCCCACAAACACACCATATGCAAGTATTCCCTTTGTATAACTTTCTTATTTACAGGCATTAGTAGTATATTTTTATTCTGCTGTATACAGTGTATGTCATACATTGCCATAACTGATCCTGCATACTGCTGTGTAAACTCACCAATAAACTTAGTCTTGAATACAAACTATGTCTACGTATTTGCTACGTTGACAGACTAATCTACTATTATATTGAAGCATGTTTACTTGCCAACAAATGAAAGTTGTAATGATACACCAACTCCCTGCATCATTTGTTTTAGCAGTAAGGTTGTAGCTAGTTACTTGCAAATACATGTAATTAATATCGCAATGAATTGATTGAGAAGTTGAAGTCAACACTTTATTGGTTTCTGATGCAGCTGGAATCATGTACACTACCGGTCAAAAGTTTTAGAACACCTACTCATTCAAGGGTTTTTCTTTATTTTTAAAATGTTTTACAATTTACAAGTGAAGACATCAAAACTATGGAATAACATTTGGAATCATGTAGTAACCAAAAAAGTGTTTAACAAATCAAAATATATTTTATATTTGAGATTCTTCAAATAGCCACCCTTTGCCTTGATGACAGTTTTGCACACGCTTGGCATTCTCTCAACCAGCTTCACCTGGAATGCTTTTCCAACAGTCTTGAAGGAGTTCCCACATATGCTGAGCACTTGTTGGCTGCTTTTCCTTCACTCTGCGGTCTGACTCATCCCAAACCATCTCAATTTTTGTTGAGGTCGGGGGATTGTGGAGGCCAGGTCATCTGATGCAGCACTACATCACTCTCCTTCTTGGTAAAATAGCCTTTACACAGCCTGGAGGTGTGTTGGGTCATTGTCCTGTTGAAACACAAATTATAGTCCCACTAAGCCCAAACCAGATGGGATGGCGTATCGCTGCAGAATGCTGTGGTAGCCATGCTGGTTAAGTGTGCCTTGAATTTTTTATAAATCAGAGACAGTGTCACCAGCAAAGCACCCCCACACCATAACACCTCCTCCTCCATGCTATATGGTGGGAAATACACATGTGGAGATCATCCGTTCACCCACACCGCGTCTCACAAAGACACAGCGGTTGCAACCAAAAATCTCCAATTTGGAGATTCCACAAATTAACTTTTAAGAAGACCCACCTGTTAATTGAAATGCATTCCAGGTGACTACCTCATGAAGCTGGTTGAGAGAATGCCAAGCGTGTGCAAAGCTGTCATCAAGGCAAAGGGTGGCTATTTGAAGAATCTCAAATATAAAATATATTTTGATTTGTTTAACACTTTTTTGGTTACTACATGATTACATATGTTTTATTTCCTAGTTGTGATGTCTTCACTATTATTCTACAATGTAGAAAATAGTAAAAATAAAGACAAACCCTTGAATGAGTGGGTGTTCTAAAGCTTTTGACCGGTAGTGTACATTTGTAAAACATATTTTATAAAACATTTGATATGAAACTCCATTATAAACATAAACATTTGTACAAGAGCTAGCAATATTTATACCAAAATGCAGTTGTGAGCATACTATGCATTCAGGTTGTTGTGTTGGCTGAATGTTCCAGGAAGGGTAGGGAATTTTCTTCAGCTGGTGAACCTCGTCTTGTGTTGGGCAATGGCAGCTGGTCTGGCAGAACTTCACGAGCTCCATGACCTTTGACACAGACTATGTACTTTGGCTCTTGCCAGCTCTGTGCAGTCTTTTCCTCTTCCCGAGTCAGATGATGTTGAGCTTGAGCTTATTCCCGTCTGAAAGCTTTCATCCAATGGGTCTACAGGATCTGTACTACTAAAGCTGTGGTCAAGGTCATCATCATCAGCAGCAGGATTAGTCTGTAAGTCATACACTAGTCAGTGATTAGCCAACATTTACTAATTTGTCCCCATCAATACACACTCAAACACAGTACTATAGCCACCATGATGACTAACCTTCACACACACACAATACCCACCCACACCATCCCCCCCTTACTAATAACTCTGCTTTTCTCCAATTTAGACTTCATGCTTTGCATAAACAATCAACTAAGCCTCCATAATACAGAGAACTACAGTAGAAGTTCTAGCTTACTTATAAACACACCAACTACGACAACAAATCACATCGCGAGAAATTGCTTTGATTTGCTTTGGAATGTCTAGCCAGCGTATTATGAATGCTATCCAGCTAGATTTTGGATTAGATAAACAAATGTAGTTCGCTACCTAGTTAGCTAGCTAAGTTAGTTGCGTTACCTCTGCTTTTCTTCTTAGCAAGGTAACTGATTAAATTGTTACCCCAGCAGCCTGTGCTTGCTTGTAGTTTGCACATCCATGTACTGAGCACCACACCATGACTAAACTTTACAGATGTTGTCGACACAAAAATTAAAAATAAGTAATTATTCGCAAGCTGATGTTCTATGAACAAGTGGCAGCTGTTGACATCCATTCTCAAATGGGATCGACTTCGACAGGGGTGGTACCATGACCTGAAATTGCTATGAATATTAAGGAACTCAAGGTTTTGCTCGCCTCAGGTAGAGTATCTCATAATAAGCTGTAGACCACACCATTTACCAAGAGAGTTTTCATCAATATTTTTCATAGCTGTCTATTTACCACCACAAACCGATGCTGGCACTAAGACTGCACTCAATGAGCTGTATAAGGCCATAAGCAAACAGGAAAACGCTCATCCAGAGGCAGCGCTTCTAGTGGTCGGGGACTTTAATGCAGGGAAACTTAAATTCGTTCTACCTAATTTCTACCAACATGTTAAATGTGCAACCAGAGGAAAAAAAACTCTAGACCACCTTTACTCCACACACAGAGATGCGTACAAAGCTCTCCCTCGCCCTCCATTTGGCAAATCTGACCATAATTCTATCCTCCTGATTCCTGCTAAAAAATTAAAGCAGGAAGCACCAGTGACTGGGTTAATAAGGAAGTGGTCAGATGACGCAAATGCTAAGCTACAGGACTGTTTTGCTAGCACAGAATGGAATATGTTCCGGGATTCTTCCGATGGCATTGAGGAGTACACCACATCAGTCACTGGCTTCATCAATAAGTGCATCGATGACGTCGTCCCCACAGTGACCGTAAGTACATACCCCAACCAGAAGCCATAGATTACAGACAACATCCACACTGAGCTAAAGGGTAGAGCTGCTGCTTTCAAGGAGCGGGACTCTAACCAGGAAGCTTATAAGAAATCCTGCTAGCCCGACGCGCATCGAATGTGGCAGGCTGCCCAGTGACATGAGCCTACCAGACGAGCTAAATCACTTCTATGCTCGCTTCGAGGCAAGCAACACTGAAGCATGCATGAGAACATCAGCTGTTCAGGATGACTATGTGATCATGCTCTCTGTAGCCGATGTGAGTAAGACTTTTAAGCAAGTCAACATTCACAAGGCCGCAGGGCCAGACGGATTACCAGGACGCGTAATCCGAGCATGCGCTGACCAACAGGCAAGTGTGTTCACTGACATTTTCAAGTCTGTAATACCAACATGTTTCAAGCAGACCACCATAGTCCCTGTGCCCAAGAACAGTCCAACTGAGTGTCAGACAGACGCATCTCTGACTCATTATATGGTGCTAATAAACTCAGCAAAAAAAGAAACGTCCCTTTTTCAGGACCCTGTCTTTCAAAGATAATTCGTAAAAATCCAAATAACTTCACAGATCTTCATTGTAAAGGCTTTAAACACTTTTTCCCATGCTTGTTCAATGAACCATAAACAATTAATGAACATGCACCTGTGGAATGGTCATTAAGACACTAACAGCTTTAAGGTCACAGTTATGTCTCCAGAGTGGCGCAGTGGTCTAAGGCACTGCATCGCAGTGCTAGCTGTGCCACTAGAGATCCTGGTTGGAATCCAGGCTTGTCACGGTCGTCAAAGAGCGAAGGAGACCAAAACGCAGCGCGTTGAACGAACATGGCACTTTATTAAAATAAAAGCACGACACTCGACAAAACAAGGAATACGACTAGTGAAGTCCAAACAGTAACACTGACTGAAAAGGAACAAAAACCCACAAAACAATGTGCAAACACACAGTTTAAATATGGCTCCCAATCAGAGATAACGAGCCGACAGCTGACACTCGTTACCTCCGATTGGGAGTCATATGACTAAATCAAGAACCCCAAACCCAAACATAGAAATAAACAACCAGAATACCCAACCTAGAAATACACCCAAACAATGAAAATGAACAACCCTGGCTCAATAATCAAAGTCCATGGAGCCAGAGTGTCACAGTACCCCCCAAAGGGGCACCAGATACAGTCTAGGGAGGGTCTGGGTGGGCGTCTGTCCATGGTGGCGGCTCTGGCCCAGGTCGTGGTCCCCACCCCACCTTAGTCACTCTCCGCTTCCGTAGCCCCCTCCACATGACCACCCCCAACTAAACCCCCACTGGATTAAGGGGCGGCACCGGACTAAGGGGCAGCACCGGACTAAGGGGCAGCACCGGACTAAGGGACAGTACCTGACTAAGGGGCAGCACCGGCCTGAGGGGCAGCACCGGACTGAATGGCGGATCCTGGCTGGCTGGCTCTGGCGGATCCTGGCTGGACGGCTCTGGCGGATCCTGGCTGGCGGAAGGCTCTGGCTGATCCTGTCTGGCAGAAGGCTCTGGCTGATCCTGTCTGGCAGAAGGCTCTGGCTGATCCTGTCTGGCGGAAGGCTCTGGCTGATCCTGTCTGGCGGAAGGCTCTGGCTGCTCCTGTCTGGCGGAAGGCTCTGGCTGATCCTGTCTGGCGGAAGGCTCTGGCTGCTCCTGTCTGGCGGAGAGCTCTAGCGGCTCCGGTCTGGCGGACGGCTCTGAAGGCTCATGGCAGACGGGCGGCTTTGCAGGCTCAGTACAGACGGGCAGTTCCTGCGGCGCTTGGCAGACGGACAGTTCAGACGGCGTTGGGCAGACGGGCAGTTCAGGCGCCGTTGGGCAGACGGGCAGTTCAGACGGCGTTGGGCAGACGGACAGTTCAGGCCCCGTTGGGCAGACGGCAGACTCTGGCCGTCTGAGGCGCGTCGTAGGCCTGGTGCGTGGTGCCGGAACTGGAGGTACCGGGCTGAGGACACGCATCACAGGGCTAGTGCGGGGAGAAGCAACAGGGCATGCTGGACCCTGGGGACGCACATAAGGCCTAGTGCGGGGAGCAGCAACAGGGCATGCTGGACCCTGGGGACGCACATAAGGCCTAGTGCGGAGAGCAGCAACAGGCCGGGCTGGGCTGGCGACGCGCACCGTATCCCTGGTGCGGGTGGCCGGAACAGGCCGGGCCGGGCTGGCGAGCGCACCGTATCCCTGGTGCGTGGAGCAGGAACAGGCCGGGCTGGGCTGGCGACGCGCACCGTATCCCTGGTGCGAGTGGCCGGAACAGGCCGGGCCGGGCTGGCGAAGCGCACCGTATCCCTGGTGCGTGGAGCAGGAACAGGCCGGGCTGGGCTGGCGACGCGCACCGTATCCCTGGTGCGAGTGGCCGGAACAGGCCGGGCCGGGCTGGCGAGCGCACCGTATCCCTGGTGCGAGTGGCCGGAACAGGCCGGGCCGGGATGGCGAAGCGCACCGTATCCCTGGTGCGTGGAGCAGGAACAGGCCGGGCTGGGCTGGCGACGCGCACCGTATCCCTGGTGCGAGTGGCCGGAACAGGCCGAGCCGGGCTGGAGACGCGCACCGTACACTTGGTGCGAGGGGTCGTAACAGGCCGGACCGTACTGGAGGCACACACCACTGGCTCTACCCCGGGAACTGGAACGGGCCGGACCGGACTGGTAATACACCCCAGTACCACTCGCCGTGCCTCTACATCTCCTTTCCCTACTCTGACCAGTGACCCCCGTAACCTGGTTGCCTTTTGAATTCGCCCCTTCTCTGCCTCCGTCAGCCCTGTGGCAGCCTCCTGCTGCCCAGCCGCCCAAGCCATGTGCCCCCCCCAAAAATTTTTTTGGGGTTGCCTCCCGTCCTTCCGACGATGGCCCTGCTGACGCCGTTGCTCCTCTCGCCGTCGCCTCTCCACCGTTTCGCTCCATGGACGGCGATCCATCCCATCCAGGATCTCCTCCCAAGTCCAGGACCCTTTTCCGTCCAACAGCTCCTCCCATGTCCAGACCCTTTGCTCCTGGACGCGCTGCTTGGTCCTTTTGTGGTGGGTTTTTCTGTCACGGTCGTCAAAGAGCGAAGGAGACCAAAACGCAGCGCGTTGAACGAACATGGCACTTTATTAAAATAAAAGCACGACACTCGACAAAACAAGGAATACGACTAGTGAAGTCCAAACAGTAACACTGACTGAAAAGGAACAAAAACCCACAAAACAATGTGCAAACACACAGTTTAAATATGGCTCCCAATCAGAGATAACGAGCCGACAGCTGACACTCGTTACCTCCGATTGGGAGTCATATGACTAAATCAAGAACCCCAAACCCAAACATAGAAATAAACAACCAGAATACCCAACCTAGAAATACACCCAAACAATGAAAATGAACAACCCTGGCTCAATAATCAAAGTCCATGGAGCCAGAGTGTCACAAGGCTCTGTCGTAGCCGGCCGTGACCGGGAGACCCATGGGGCGGCGCACAATTGGCCCAGCGTCGTCCAGGGTAGGGGAGGGAATGGCAGGCAGGGATGTTGGTAGAGCATGGCGTTTGCAACGCCAGGGTTGTGGGTTCGATTCCCGCGGGGGGCCAGTATGAAAAAAATAAAAAAAATAAAAATGTATGTACTCACTAACTGTAAGTCGCTCTGGATAAGAGCGTCTGCTAAATGACTAAAATGTAAAATGTAAATGTAAACACTAAGGTAACCTGCCTAAATGACTACCGACCCATAGCACTCACGTCTGTAGCCATGAAGTGCTTTGAAAGACTGGTCATGGCTCACATCAACACCATTATCCCAGAAACCCTAGACCCACTCCAATTTGCATACCACCCCAACAGATCAACAGATGATGCAATCTCTATTGCACTCCACACCGCCATTTCTCACCTGGAGAAGAGGAACACCTACGTGAGAATGCTATTCATTGACTATAGCTCAGCGTTCAACACCATAGTGCCCTCAAAGCTCATCACTAAGCTAAGGACCCTGGGACTAAACACCTCCCTCTGCAAATGGATCCTGGACTTCCTGACGTGCTGCCCCCAGGTGTTAAGGGTAGGTAACAACACATCTGCCACGCTGATCCTCAACACGGGGGCCCTTCAGGGGTGCGTGCTCAGTACCCTCCTGTACTCCCTGTTCACCCATGACTGCATGGCCAGGCATGACTGCATGGCCAGGCATGACTCCAACACCATCATTAAGTTTGCCGACAACACAACAGTGGTAGGCCTGATCACCGACAACGATGAGACAGCCTATAGGGAGGAGGTCAGAGACCTGGCCGTGTCGTGCCAGGATAACAACCTCTCCCTCAACGTGATCAAGACAAAGTAGATGATTGTGGACTACAGGAAAAAAAAGTGGACTGAGCAATCCCCCATTCTCATCGACGGTGCTGTAGTGGAACAGGTTGAGAGCTTCAAGTTCCTTGGTGTCCACATCACCAGCAAACTATCATGGTCCAAACACACCAAGACATTCGTGAAGAGGGCACGACAAAGCCTATTCCCCCTCAGGAGACTGAAAAGATTTGGCATGGGTCCTCAGATCCTCAAAAGGTTTTACAGAGAGCATTCTGCATTCTGACTGGTTGCATTACTTCCTGGTATGGCAACTGCTCGGCCTCCGACCGCAAGGCACTACAGAGGGTAGTGCGTACGGCCCAGTACATCACTGGGGCCAAGCTTCCTACCATCTAGGACCTCTATACCAGGGGGTGTCAGAGAAATGCCCTAAAAATTGTCAAAGACTCCAGCCACCCTAGTCATAGACTGTTCTCTCTGCTACTGCACGGCAAGCGGTACCGGAGTGCCAAGTCTAGGTCCGAAAGGCTTCTTAACAGCTTCTACCCCGAAGCCATAAGACTCCTGAACAGCTAATCATGGCTACCCGGACTATTTGCATTTTTTTTTTTTACGTATTTATTTTTTACTTAACACTTATTTTTCTTAAAACTGCATTGTTGTTATTTTTTTTACTTATATATTTTTTACTTAACACTTATTTTTCTTAAAACTGCATTGTTGGTTAAGGGCTTGTAAGTAAGCATTTCACTGTAAGGTCTACACCTGTTGTATTCCGGCATGTGGCATTATATTTTTTTTATTTGATTTTATTTGATTTTAAATTCTGGATATTGTGATTTGCTTACAACCAGGAAATGTAGATGGCCCTTTTCTACTGGTGAGATGCATAAATGCTTGTATTTGCGTGTAGTGAGGAAATTATCGATTTTTATTACACATATTGTATGTTAATATCATATTAGTTGACTTATACAGTGAAAGTGGTGGTGAAATTTCCCTTTAAGCTCTTGGTTGTTTCTCTGTATTGCACACTTACCTCTTCAAACCTGTCCAGAGGTAACTCTGCCTCGTTATCTAATAGAAGCTTCTTTACTACTTTAGTTTTTGTTTTATTTGCAGAGGAGATCTTGGACTTAACATAATGGGATTTACCAGGCTAAAGAGAGCTTAGCTACGAAACAATGATGACCAGAGCACTTTGTCGTCTCTCTTCATCCAAATAATCATCTTTTGCTGCCCTGATCCCTTGTAGCAGTCTGTCATTCATCAAGGCAATGCATCCAATCCCTGCCATTCTGTATTTATCAAATTAACACTTGTGGCTCTATTTTCGGCTGGTGCTAAGGATGTGCAGGTTAGTTTGCGTGTGTCAAACGCACGTTAGTTAGCAATTTGCCAACTGGGGCACAGGCCTTTTCCACCCCTTACGCAAGGTTCGGCTATTTACCAGGGCCTGGTTTCCCGATAGCCATGGAACTTAATCTTAGGAGTGTTTTAATGATGCATCTTTTCTACAATGGCCGAAGATGTAACATACGTTTCCCAAAACACGTTCACTAAGTGCGTCGTTGAGGCAGGTGTCGATACTGAGGATCGAAAGAAAGGCAAAGCTGCTCTTGGATCAGCTTTCTCCATTAAAATCTTACTTCAACATTATAATTATTCCACAATACTGATGACGAATCAGCTCCTAGAAAGATATTATCACCTATGGCGGCAAATATTGAGGCGGTTTATTCTAATCCTTACCCTTTAATAATGCACTAAATCAAGATTTGGCACATCATTGCGCACATGGTAGGCTACACATCATGAAATACATATATATTGACACAAACTACAGACAGTAGCCTACAAGTAGCGAAATATAACTAAATTGATTGAACATTAAATGTATTTAAATATGATTGAAATATGCCTACTGTATTTGTATTTTAATGCAGTAATCTCAGTTTTAATTAATTTGAAGCATCTTTTTATACGTCGCTGGTTTGAATCAATTGCAAAGACATTGGCAACTTTGCATTTGTAGTCAACTTTGTTCTGAAGTTATCGGTGGTCACAGAGAGGCGTATAAACCATGATCTTCTATGTATAAAGAAGGGCGAAAAAGTATCTATCGACGCATTTAGATGTTCTACGAGTGGTCTGAGGTAGGCGTTAGATTACGAGCGTTTTCAAGTGCAATGTTAAAAACTATGTGTTTTTTTAAACAGCTCAGAGATTTAACGACGCTCCTACGAAGGTTCTAGCGATGAACTTAAGATGCTTTTTGGAAACCGGGCCCTGTCTAACATCAGCTCGCTTCCGCTGAGGTGGGAAGGATGGCAATATCTGAGGTGTGTCCTTAAAAACAAGCGCAAAAGTGACAATTTCATGCAGCGCTAAAGCGAAGTTTTAAAACCCACCAAAAACAGGTCTTAACCGTAACGCAGTTGCTAATGGCATGTATTTTGAGAAAGAAGTGCAGCCTATCCAGCCGTGATGCACAGTGCCCATGCAATGAGAGATGTGCCTTTTGTGCTGGTGATGAATCTCGTATTTAGAAACATAAAATACGATTGGTTTCTCCCCATTTAGTTTAATTTGATTAAAAACCAAGCATAGCAACCCCTCCCCTTAATCAAGGCTGGTTTAGCAGCTTGGCATAGGTGCGTCTTTTTATCCTGGCCATGCATTAGCCAAGTAGCCTATGAATAAAGGGTTTTTAAATGTTCTACTGAGAGTGCCTTAAAATATTTTGTTTTCTGCCCTATTTTTTTTCTTCATAATAGACATATCTGCATACTACATGAAGTAGGCTATCCATCCCCAGTTGCAAAGTGCGCCCCTCGTCCGATTACCAAAGATGCGGTCCTCCAAACTATTCAGTCCTATAATGCCATATCAACCGCTGATTATTTTTTTTATGTGCCTCGCATATAGGCAATGATACAATTGACAGGAGCCTAGTATTTTGTACAGACGTGCAAATGTTATGTGTTAAGACATTTAGGCCTACGTGTGCACATAGTGCCATGGAACGAGATATGTGATTTATGATATCATGCTTTTGACCCCATCCTATTTAAAAATATTGTTTTAAAAAAACGATTACTTGTTTTTCCGTTTCATTTGATAACATTCCAATAATATCCTCCCCTCCTTTTAGTCCTGCCCAATGCATTCGCCAAATAGCAGCCTATCAATAAAAGGTTTGGCTCGATTAAATAAATATTAATCAACAAAGCTTTATTCAAATATCAAGTATGGGAGCAGCAAAACAGTGAGAGGACATCCCCTTTTTATCATTATTTTAGCCAGCTCCTGTTATTATTTTGGATTTGAGTAAAACTGAAGAGCTCAGTGACTTTCAACATGGCACCGTCATAGGATGCCACCTTTCCAACAAATCAGTTCATCAAATTTCTGCCCTGCTAGAGCTGCCCTGGTCAACTCTAAGTGCTGTTATTGTGAAGTGGAAACGTCTAGGAGCAACAACTGCTCAGCCCCGAAGTGATAGGCCACACAAGCTCACAGAACTGGACCGCCGAGTGCTGAAGCACGTAGTGCTTAAAATGTGTCTGTCCTTGGTTGCAACACTCACTACAGAGTTCCAAACTGCCTCTGGAAGCAACGTCAGCACAATAACTGTTCATTGGGAGCTTCATGAAATGGGGTTCCATGACCGAGCAGCCGCACACAAGCCTAAGATCACCATGTGCAATGCCAAGCGTCGGCTGGAGTGGTGTAAAGTTTGGTGGAGAAGGAGTAATGGTCTGGGGCTGTTTTTCATGGTTCGGGCTATGCCCCTTAGTTTCAGTGAAGGGAAATCTTAATGCTACAGCATACAATGACATTCTAGACGATTCTGTGCTTCCAACTTTGTGGCAACAGTTTGGGGAAGGCTTTTTCCTGTTTCAGCATGACAATGCCCACGTGCACTAAGAGAGGTCCATACAGAAATGGTTTGTCGAGATCGGTGTGGAAGAACTTGACTGGCCTGCACAGATCCCTGACCTCAACCCCATCAAACACCTTTCGGATGAATTGGAACGCCGACTGCGAGCCAGACCTAATCGCCCAACATCAGTGCCCGACCTCACTAATGCTCTTGTGGCTGAATGGAAGCAAGTCCCCGCAGCAATGTTCCAACATCTAGTGGAAAGCCTTCCCAGAATAGTAGCAAAGGGGGGACCAACTCCATATTAATGCCCATGATTTTGGAATGAGATGTTCACAAGCAGGTGTCCACATACATTTGGTAATGTGGTGTATGCCCACGGGGAGCAATTATGGTGCCTGAAACTATATTTTAAAACCAGTTGTTGTTTCATTTTGACTCAAATTTGATTAGAATGATTTACTCTCTTTTTAAACCTTATCAATTGTGAATTTAATCTTGCTTATTGACAACGGTCGGCATGTCCATGGCTCAGACATGGCAGACATAATGCAATTTACAGTAGGCCTAGCCCCTATATCAGTGTGAATGCTATATATTTCTAAATTGAAGCCAACATTTTCGACATATTTAGCAATGATGGGATAGGCCTACAAACATTTTGTTATTTTGTTTCTGTAGGCTATTCAACAAACTAGGCTATAACGGACTAACATTCAAATTGGAGTTCATGACAATGCAATACATAAAAGACAGTACACAACTTTAAGCAACGGAAGGGCTGGGTTTATTCATAAAAACCCAGTCCTTCCGCAGCCACCGCCAGCTACTGCGCCAATATTTCCGGTTGTGAAAATATCCAAAATATTTTGACACACCACCGAACCTATAGCGTTACCGCCAGCACTAAGAATTTCCATTGCGTTAGGTTTGTTAAAATAGAGCCTTTAATCTGTATTGACCATTGGCCAAGAGGTGAGCTGCAAGTGGCCAGATAAGTACCTTTCTGGTGGATTTGTAAATCTGCAGATTTACAGTCGCTTTTCAGAGTTCATCCTGAGATTTCCCCCACCCTGCTCACCCTCCACCCATATAATATGTACATCTGCAAAGACATCATCCCACCAAGCTGTTTACTTCACTTAAGTTCATGTTAATGTGGCTCACTGGCTGTCTTTCTGCCCAGGTTCCTGTGATGGGGAGAGTGGGATAAGTTGGCCACCTAACCACAGGACAGGTACTAAGATCCATTCTGATTTAAAGGAGCCGAATACGTACTATTTTAACCCGGTTTGAGAATGGCATAAAACCTTTCAAATTAAGTTGATCTGATTGGATGTATTTACTCAAATTGGTCGAAGAATTTAGCAAATGACACAGTTTAATTTTTAATTGATTAATTCATTGATTAATTTGTTTAATTCATTAGACAATAATAAATAAATAAATAAAACAGCCCCACACCAATGCAATGGAAGTACACAAGCTGGTAGAATCTGCATGGGCCATAGGGCTAAATATGCGTTGACTTTGTTTGGGATTTAGAGAATTGTCTACAATGGAGAACTGCATAGACAGACGCACATCTTCGCACACACACACACACACACACACACACACACACACACACACACACACACACACACACACACACACACACACACACACACACACACACACCATTAAGCACAGCATGCCATTGGCTCAAGTACACACAATTGCTCTATGACTGACTTTAATATGAGCAGCTAAAGTAGAATGCGATGATGAAGTAAATCATAGACCATACACATTAATCAAAGGGCACAACCACAGACTGTAATGTAAACCTCCTTATTAATGTCTTTACTGATGGTATGCTATGGATTTGCTCTAATGCTGCATCTTTACCCTTGAATGCTGCACCTAGATTACACTATTATATGTTTTCTAATTACAGACTAACATTACATGCATTCATTTGTTAAATATCAGGTCTGGCTACATCAATTAGCTGTTGTTTGTGACTTGGAATGTCTTGTGGTGTGGTGGAGTACAAGTGAATGTTGGCCTCTGAGTCCAGAGGTGGAGCTCAGTCTCTTTACTTCCCCAGCACCCCTGCCATCTGGGATGAGGATCACACCGAAGGGGTTGGGAGCAGCAGGGCAGGCGGTAGGGGTCAACCTGAGGTTAGCACCTATAGAGAATTGCGGGGGCACAGAGAGTCAGGGGAGACATGGATGAGGAAGAGAAGGGGAGAGAGGTGGCTACAAGTGAACATGACCTTTGTCTGGTTGACTGGTTTCCATCTGAGGGTCATGTTCTCATTATGTTTATGGTACTGGAGCAGGTAAATAGTGGGGCCAAATCCTATCTTGGGCCAAATCCTATCTGGCCAGTCAGCTGTGAGCCTCATTCTGATGGCATGTTGATCAGCCTGGATTCCTTCACATGCTCCCAGTGAGGCTGTGAAACACAAGCTCAAAGTGTAGCAGCTGTTTGGATGAAAGTATACTGTCTTCTAGAAGAGTGTTCAAGGACACCATGATTGGTGACTTACTTGGGGCCTCTGTCCCTGTTCCCCAGTTTGAGAAGCCATGGTGGTGTGGGGTGAGGTGGGTGTGAGGGCTTAGCTGCCCCAGCCTGAGTAGCCATAGTGGGGTGAAGTGAGGTGGGGTGGGTGAGGTGGGGGGCCTAGCTGCCCCTTTGCCCTCATTACTCACCCTTATCATCTCTCAGGCACTCCAGTGAAGTTGACAGTTGACCAAGCCTCGGGGCTGGAAGGGCTATGGACCTAATGAGCTCTCCTCTGACATGATGCCTTTGGACAGCAATCCCAGGGTGTCTCTGAGAAGGCAGACTGCCCCTTTTTCTGGGCGGCTCTGTTGCACATACAGTAAATATAGAATTTAGAGTCTCACCGTTACTGGAGAACATGCCAATTTATGCTACATATTCTATAAAAACATATGATCCAGAATTGTTATACTTTGGTGCATCCTGGAGTAAAGTGTGTGTGCCTGTGTGTGTTGGTGTGTGTCTTGGTGTGTGTGTGCGTAAGACCAGTGGGCCTCAGAGTGGAGACTTCCTCTCCAGCGGTTGCCCAGCAACTCTCTCTACAGCTCTCCACAGGCCTCTGTGCTGTCTGCTGCCAGTCTCTGTCTGCAATGCTCTTTAGACTGCATCTCTGATTACAGAGTCCCAGTGTTGCACCATGCACCAGCACATCCACATGCAGGACAGCTTTTCACTGTCACGCAACCAACAGCAAGGTTCAGTGACAGGCTATTGTGAGGCAGGCTTTTTTAAATGGAGAACACATGTCCATTAATGATAGACATAGAGCATGAGTGGTTCTGCGGTTCATAGTATAGAGGGAATGATTACAGAGTACGGGGGAGGGTGCCTGTGACCTTAGCTTTGCTTTTGATCATGTAATTCACCAAGGTGGCGCTGAGGAACTCCAGAGCCAGCCCTGGCAGAGGGTTACACTGAGCCGTTCCCACAGATGGCAAGGAAATGGAGGCGTGTGAGTCTTTGAGGCATAGCACTGGACTTTTCTTGGCATAGCCAGAGTTTTGTCAGCACAGTGCCAACCGAAACCTGGTAGAACTGTGGAGGAGTGATAATCAGGGGCAGTAGGTTTAAACCAACAAGGGATGATCAACCTGTGCCAAAAACAATGTATCTAATGTACTGATTGCAGCTAGAGTGGTGAAATATGTCATATAGTACCAAAAGTAAGTATTTATCTGTCAAAGGTAACTACTTCTAGCCTGGGTACCAGTCTCTTTAGCTAATCCACTCCCTGTAGGCCTACTCTGCTTGGCAATGACAAGAAGTGGCAAGGAGTGGAACGTTAACTAAAGAGACAGTCACTCAAACTAAACGATCTCCTCATCCTGACCAAAAACCTTAGTATCCAGCACCCATTAACGACATGAACTCTGTCTGTGGTGTGGTCAAGTACAGCTCGTATAATACATGAATGCTGCTGCTCAGGGTCAGGACGATTCCTTCCTCTTAAATGAGCCTGGCACATCATGCTTGTTTCTCCCACATGCATGGCCAAAGATATTGAGGCATTACTTGTGAATCTTAAATTATTTGTGAAACTTAAATCCGTTTTACCTCATTTCTACCAGCATGTTAAATGTGCAACCAGAGGGAAAAAAACTCTAGACCACATCTCCCTCGTCCTCCATTTGGCAAATCTGATGATAATTCTATCCTCCTGATTCCTGCTTACAAGCAAACACTAAAGCAGGAAGCACCAGTGACTCGGTCAATAAAAAAGTGGTCAGATGAAGCAGATGCTAAGCTACAGGACTGTTTTGCTAGCACAGACTGGAATGTGTTCAGGGATTCTTCCGATGGCATTGAGGAGTACACCACATAAGTCACTGGCTCCATCAATAAGTGCATCGATGACGTCGTCCCCACAGTGACTGTATGTTCATACCCTAACCAGAAGCCATGGATTACAGGCAACATCCGCACTGAGCTAAAGGGTAGAGCTGCCGCTTTCAAGGAGCGGGACTCTAACCCAGAAGCGTATAAGAAAACCCACTATGCCCTCCGACAAACCATCAAACAGGAAAAGCGTCAATACAGGACTAAGATTTAATCATACTACCCCGGCTCCGACACTCGTTGGATGTGGCAGGGCTTGCAAACTATTACTATCACAGCCGCGAGCTGCCCAGTGACACGAGCCTACCAGACGAGATACATTACTTCCATGCTCGCTTCGAGGCAAGTAACACTGAAACATGCATGAGAGCATCAGCTGCTCCGGACGACTGTGTGATCACGCTCTCCGTAGCCGATGTGAGTAAGGCCGCAGGGCCAGACGGATTACCAGGATGTGTACTCTGAGCATGTGCTGACCAACTGGCAAGTGTCTTCACTGACATTTTCAAACTCTCCCTGTCTGAGTCTGTAATACCAACATGTTTCAAGCAGACCACCATATTCCCTGTGCCCAAGAACACTAAGGTAACCTGCCTAAATGACTACCGACCAGTAGCACTCACGTCTGTAGCCATGAAGTGCTTTGAAAGGCTGGTCATGGCTCACATCAACACCATTATCCCAGAAACCCTAGACCCACTCCAATTTGCATACCGCCCCAACAGATCCACAGATGATGCAATCTCTATTGCGCTCCACACTGCCCTTTCACACCTGGACAAAAGGAACAAATATGTGAGAGTGCTATTAATTGACTATAGCTCAACGTTCAACACCATAGTGCCCTCAAAGCTCATCACTAAGCTAAGGACCCTGGGACTAAACACCTCCCTCTGCAACTGGATCCTGGACTTCCTGACGGTCCGCAAGGCACTACAGAGGGTAGTGCGTACGGCCCAGTACATCACTGGGGCCAAGCTTCCTGCCATCCAGGACCTCTATACCAGGTGGTGTCAGAGGAATGCCCTAAAAATTGTCAAAGACTCCAGCCACCCTAGTCATAGACTGTTCTCTCTGCTACTGCACGGCAAGCGGTACCGGAGCACCAAGTCTAGGTCCAAGACGCTTCTAAACAGCTTCTATCCCGAAGCCATAAGACTTCTGAACATCTAATCAACTGGCTACCCAGACTATTTGCATTGCCCTTTATTATCTATGCATAGTCACTTTAATAACTCTACCTACATGTACATATTACACTCAATTACATCGACTAACCGGTGCCCCCGCACATTGACTCGGTACCAGTACCCCCTGTATAAAGCCTCGCTATTGTTATTTTACTGCTGCTCTTTAATTATTTATAACTTTATTTTTTTTGGTATTCTTTCTTAAAACTGCATTGTTGGTTAAGGGCTTGTAAGGTCTACACCTCTTGTATTTGGCGCATGTGACAAATAAACATTGATTTGATTTGAAAATTTGATTTGATTTGAATCCTGTATCTTCATGTCTGGCACTGACTTAGCTTTTCGAAGGCACATGTTTTGGCCTTAACAGTAGTTTTCTGAGGGCCACATGACAGTATAATGTGGGATCGTTCCTCAGACTCTATACTGGAGAAGTCAAGCCACAATGACAGACACTACATGCTAATATTAGAAACAAGGCCATAAAGGACATACATTGAGCTACCTTTGATGAACTCCCTCTGAATCACATCAGCTTTTTCACCCTTTCTGTCTGTGTATGTAGCCATAAGGCATGAGGGCCAGGATCTTTGTAAAACCTAAGTGCTTTTTAATGGTAGCTCACATTTGGTTGCCCTATAGGCATCTGACATATCATCAGTAGCATTGCGTGGGTAAAATCACTGAGGAAGCCAAGGCAAGCTAATAAAAAAGCCATATTACAACCTATGTTCAAATCACATTTTAATTTGTCACATGAGGCGAATACAACAGGTGTATACCTTACCGTGAAATGATTACTTACAAGCCCTTAACCAACAATGCAGTTTTAAGAAACATAAGAGTTTACTAAAAATATTTACTAAATAAACTAACCTTTTTTTTTTTTTTTAAGTAACACAATAAAATAACTATAACGAGGCTATACACAGGTGGTATTGGTACCGAGTCAATGTGCGGGGGTACAGGTTAGTCGAGGTAATTGAGGTAATATATACATGTAGGTAGGGGTAAAGTGACTATGCATAGATAATAAACAGCAAGTAGCAGCAATGCAAAATATTCCGGGTAGCCATTTGATTAGCTATTAAGCAGTCTTATGGCTTGGAGGTAGAAGCTGTTAAGGAGCCTTTTTGGATACCAGGCGGTGATACAATCAGTCAGGATGCTCTCGATGGTGCAGCTGTATAACTTTTTGAGGATCTGAGGATAGTGACCTCTTCACGACTGTCTTGGTGTGTTTGGACCATGATAACTTGTTGGTGATGTGGACACCAAGGAACTTGAAGCTCTCTACCTTTTCCACTACTGCCCTGTCGATGTGAATGGGGGCGTACTTGGCCCTCCTTTTCCTGTAGTCCACGATCAGCTCCTTTGTCTTGATCACGTTGAGGGAGAGGTTATTGTCCTGGCACCACACTGCCCGGTCTCTGGCCTTCTCCCTATAGGCTGTCTCATTGTTGTTGGTGATCAGGCCTACCACCATTGTGTCATCGGCAAACTTAATGATGGTGTTGGAGTCTCATGCTTGGCCACGCAGTCGTGGGTGAACAGGGAGTACAGGAGGGGACTAAGCACGCACCCCTGAGGGGCCCCCGTGTTGAGGATCAGCGTGGCAGATGTGTTTTTGCCTACCTTTACCACCTGGGGGCGGCCCGTCAGGAAGACCAGGATCTAGTTGC
The DNA here is from genome assembly GCF_020615455.1 of Coregonus clupeaformis. Lineage (NCBI taxonomy): Eukaryota > Metazoa > Chordata > Actinopteri > Salmoniformes > Salmonidae > Coregonus > Coregonus clupeaformis. The sequence continues at coordinate 32,204,460 of NC_059200.1, forward strand.
AGAGGGAGGTGTTTAGTCCCAGGGACCTTAGGTTAGTGATGAGATTTGAGGGCACTATCATGTTGAACGCTGAGCTGTAGTCAATGATAATTGCGTTGTGATAATTGCATTGTTTGCTCTATAACCCATTTGTTCATACGCCACCATGATATACAATAAGGCTGTGACAACAAAAAGGCAACAGTCACACAGTGGCGGAATTAATTCAACTACACATACGTTTGTTTCATCACAAAACCCGAGAGCAACATCTCTCCGGTGAAGTCCACAAAGCAAATATTGCATGTAACAAACAGTTATATCACCTGCAGCATGGTCAAGCAAGTTAATGTTTTTGACAGTTTACTAAATAAACAACTACTGATTTAGAACCATGGAGTTACCTCAAGTCTGCACGAAGACAACAGGAGCACTGCCTCCACTGTTCCTGCACCATTTAAACTTAAACATCAATCAAAAAGGCTATATATGCTTAGTTTAATACACTATAAAAAACATAACGATACCAAAAACAATTTAGTGATTTAGTCCAATCAATGTTAATATCTTGTAGCTGTCCATGGACTGATTTCTGTGTGCGTAGGCACGCAAGTAAAACACATTTTTTTACTCACCCTACTTTTAGACTAGTTGAATGCCAATGCCATCCTCCTCTCTTTCATGTTGGCAAAATGATCTATAGCTCTGTCATACACTACACTTTTAGTTTTTGTTGTCATAGGCTACCTAGCTAAAATGCTTGCTAGCCTAACTTCCTGGCATGGGCAACAATAAACCAGCTAAGTTAGCTAGCTAGCTAGTTAACGTGAGCCTACTACGCTACATCTAGGCTACATATTGAACTTCAATCATCTCAGGCCAGTGGCACAACACATTCATTTATGGTTAGATCAGAATCGCCATCATAATCATTGGCCTGTACAGAGAATGAAGTCAAAACCACAAGTCCAAATCCCCATCTCTATCCATGGTTTAGGAAAGGGACAATTTAGCAATCTAGCTACTGCAGGACATCAACAGAAGCGGACCAGAAACAGACACCATTTTCTGAAAATCATGTTTTGCTTAGGAAGTGATTTGATTGGTCTGAAGCCAAATCCAAACTGGCCTACCTTGGGGGCACATTTTGCTGCACCAGCACAACCCACAGTTGAGCTCAGCTCAAAGCTGATTGGCTAATGATTTTATACTTTTTTTAATCAAGGGAGGTCAAATGCTTGCTGACATCAATCAATCAAATGCCACTGCGGCAACATGTTATACTCTTTTGGTACTGAGACAGAGGGGCGCTGCTTCCCTCCCTCAGATGATTTCTCAAGTGAGATTCAGCCACTTGGAATTTGATGGAAAATTATGAAAACACAGAGAGAGATGAAACATAAATTATTTTATAATTTTTGTTTGTTTTATTGGTAAAATATTTGGGGAAGCCTGGCTTCCCTTGGCATCCATGAATACACGACACTGCATGTCATCCCCTTTGCTGTTAGAGTTCTGTTGAATTTTCTAGTATACTCTTTACAGCTTCGTCTGTATACCGTCTTAAACATGATGATCATTTATCCACAGACCTCTAGAAGTCCGGAAGAATTGTGGGTCCAGGAGGGGGCGATGCATAGGCAACAGCCAGAACTGCCGCCTCTCTGCATGAAGGAGCAAAACAATCCTGTACAGGCTACAAGATTGGTTTGTTAAAATGCTACAAATGCACATAGTAGGCTATAAGGAAGATACATTTAATCGTAGTTCAAAGGAGCTGTAGGCCTATAGTTGTTTGCTCTCTTCCCTCCGCATAAGTGGATCTTCGTGCAGGGCGACTGTGGGCTTCCTGTGTGTAGGTTATCTCTGTCAGGAGATCTGGCTCCAGTCGAGTGCGCCACCGCGGTCTAGCCTACACTATAGCCTTCCCGATAGGCCTACTCTCACCCAGGACCCGCCGCTCCTGGGAGTGGAGATTGGGTGAGCCAAGCTTCCGAGATAAAAGAGCGCAAAACACCAGCCAGCTCAACACAACACTTTTGTACAACATCCAGCCTGAGCTGAAACTGCATGAATATTCTCAGGCTGACAAAAACATATGCTGAGAATACTGTAATGCATAATACAAATATTAGAGAGGTTTGTTTTCCTTGTAGGCACTTTTTCATTGTCTGCAGGACCACAAATTCCATGCAGATGGCCTACATGAAAGAATAGAACAATGCTCAATAGCAGTAGAGCAAATTCATCTGCATTTATTTCAAAACTCAAATCCCAAGTGAAGGCATTAGCATGCATGGGTCTCATGGGTATCAAGATTAGGCTTGTGGGTCAGAAAACCGGTGTGAATTTTTGCCCCCTATACTCATATGGACATAGACATGACCCTTTACTCATTTGGGGATTTATGTGAGGTACTAATTGACTAGTCATTGACTAATTGTGTAAGACAAACAGTTTTCCTCCTAGTAATGACTCGGGGGTCAAGAGGAGGAGGATTATCTCTATTGTAATTGCGAAATAACAGAATGTAGGCCAACAATGGGCTTTAACTAAAATGAGTTCTGATTATCGTTGTAGAAAGAAAAGGAAAAGGCTCACTAATTAGGAGCTGTGGCACTCCAGATACTAGTCAGTCTTTGTGCGCAGGTGTAGAGGCTGTGAGGCCGGCAGGCAGGCGACAGGCGCCGGTGCCCGGACAAAGGACTGCTGCTGGGTTGCTAGGCTTCCCAGGCCCCAGTCCCTGCGAAATACCCTGCCGCGACGCTTAACCCCCCCCCCCACCACCACCTCTCTCTCTCTCTCTCTATCTCTCTCTCTCTCACACAAACACACAAGCATATTTGTACACTTTTATGATCAGGCTCAGGATTATGTTCACATTTGACAACGTGCTTGCAACATTAAAACAATTATACAAATATGTTACAGGCCTACAGACAAAAAAGAAAGTGATGCATTACACCGTTAGGCCTATTTGAACATAAGTAGGCCTATCACTTTTGAATATCAATTTCAAATAGATAGAACGATGACTTCTAATTTGTAGGCTACAGTTTTAACTTGAGAAATAGGAATGTGCAAATAGGTTGTTGTGTGTAATAGAAGTAGGCCTAATAGAATATGTTTAAAATAACTGGACAGCCTAACTAATACAGTGAGGGGAAAAAGTATTTGATCCCCTGCTGATTTTGTACGTTTGCCCACTGACAAAGAAATGATCAGTCTATAATTTTAATGGTAGGTTTATTTGAACAGTGAGAGACAGAATAACAACAACAAAAATCCAGAAAAACGCATATCAAAAATGTTATAAATTGATTTGCATTTTAATGAGGGAAATAAGTATTTGACCCCCTCTCAATCAGAAAGATTTCTGGCTCCCAGGTGTCTTTTATACAGGTAACGAGCTGAGATTAGGAGCACACTCCTAATCTCAGCTTGTTACCTGTATAAAAGACACCTGCCCACAGAAGCAATCAATCAATCAGATTCCAAACTCTCCACCATGGCCAAGACCAAAGAGCTCTCCAAGGATGTCAGGGACAAGATTGTAGACCTACACAAGGCTGGAATGGGCTACAAGACCATCGCCAAGCAGCTTGGTGAGAAGGTGACAACAGTTGGTGCGATTATTCGCAAATGGAAGAAACACAAAAGAACTGTCAATCTCCCTCGGCCTGGGGCTCCATGCAAGATCTCACCTCGTGGAGTTGCAATGATCATGAGAACGGTGAGGAATCAGCCCAGAACTATACGGGAGGATCTTGTCAATGGTCTCAAGGCAGCTGGGACCATAGTCACAAAGAAAACAATTGGTAACACACTACACCGTGAAGGACTGAAATCCTGCAGCGCCCACAAGGTCCCCCTGCTCAAGAAAGCACATATACAGGCCCGTCTGAAGTTTGCCAATGAACATCTGAATAATTCAGAGGAGAACTGGGTGAAAGTGTTGTGGTCAGATGAGACCAAAATCGAGCTCTTTGGCATCAACTCAACTCGCCGTGTTTGGAGGAGGAGGAATGCTGCCTATGACCCCAAGAACACAATCCCCACCGTCAAACATGGAGGTGGAAACATTATGCTTTGGGGGTGTTTTTCTGCTAAGGGGACAGGACAACTTCACAGCATCAAAGGGACGATGGACGGGGCCATGTACCGTCAAATCTTGGGTGAGAACCTCCTTCCCTCAGTCAGGGCATTGAAAATGGGTCGTGGATGGGTATTCCAGCATGACAATGACCCAAAACACACGGCCAAGGCAACAAAGGAGTGGCTCAAGAAGAAGCACATTAAGGTCCTGGAGTGGCCTAGCCAGTCTCCAGACCTTAATCCCATAGAAAATCTGTGGAGGGAGCTGAAGGTTCGAGTTGCCAAACGTCAGCATCGAAATCTTAATGACTTGGAGAAGATCTGCAAAGAGGAGTGGGACAAAATCCCTTCTGAGATGTGTGCAAACCTGGTGGCCAACTACAAGAAACGTCTGACCTCTGTGATTGCCAAAACGGGTTTTGCCACCAAGTATTAAGTCATGTTTTGCAGAGGGGTCAAATACTTAATTCCCTCATTAAAATGCAAATAAATTTATAACATTTTTGACATGCGTTTTTCTGGATTTTTTTGTTGTTATTCTGTCTCTCACTGTTCAAATCAACCTACCATTAAAATTATAGACTGATCATGTCTTTGTCAGTGGGCAAACATACAAAATCAGCAGGGGATCAAATACTTTTTTCCCTCACTGTAGGAGTAGCCTACAGCCAATAGGCCTATTCCTGGGTTGCACATTTTTTTCACAATATTGTTTTAACCGTTCGTTTTAGAACTGATTAAGAATTAGTCTAAAGTGAATTAATGTGGCTTGGAAACATGATGACATTTCAAACGGAGGTCAATGATTAGTAGGGCAAGCTTTTGTCATCCTTGTGATGTTGCCAGATTGACTTTAAATGCAGTAGCCTATAACTCAGTGGTGGAAAATGTACCCAGTTTTCATACTTGAGTAAAAGTAAAGATACCTTAATAGAAAATTACTCAAATAAAAGTGAAAGTCACCCAGTAAAATACTACTTGAGTAAAACTCAAAGTATTTGGTTTTAAATATACTTAAGTATCAAAAGTAAATTGAATCGCTAAATATACGTAAGTACCAAAAGTAGGCTATAAATCATTTCAAATTCCTTATATTAAGGCACCATTTTTTTGTTTCATTTACAGATTGGCCAGGGGCACACTCCAACTCTCAGACATCATTTAATGAAGCATGTGTGTTTAGTTAGTCAGTCAGATCGAGGCAGTAAGGATGACCAGGGATGTTCTCTTAAGTGTGTGAATTTTCCTGTCCTGCTAAGCATTTGGGTGTCAGGGAAAATGTATGGAGTAAAAAGTACATTATTTTATTTAGGAATGTAGGGAAGTAAAAGTACTGATACCCACAAAAAACTGCTTAAGTAGTACTTTAAAGTATTTTTACACCACTGGTATAACTTTAGCTAGCTAGCTAAGATTGACGGGAGAGCACTGACATTTTAGCTTGACATTGCTAGCTAGTTATGATGAACTTTGCTAGCTATGGCAACATTGACATCTCTCTAAAGTAAACTTGACAACATCATAATGATGGAGACGTTTTTTTTTCTACTAATTATTTGTCTACTTTAGCAATCTCATCATATGTCCAGGCCACTAGTGTAATTTTGACGAAACAGTCAGTAGCCCCCATTCAGAAAGACTGAGCATTAACCATCAGTTGGACATCAATATGCTGCGTCATCTGTAGAAAGTTGATAACAATGGCAACAATGCGACCAAGTACAATGCGACCGAGTGACAGAGGTGCAATCCATGAATATATAAACATTTACAGATATGGAATAATACAATGCAGAAGGCGGAAACTCAATAACTTTTCCAAATAAATAAATATGCGTGAGTTTGATAAAAATATATAGAAATTATAGGCTATTACATGGAGGGAATAATGAAAACCCTAGAAAAATAACTTTCCTTTCTTTCAGGTAAATAAAATATCTAGAATGTTTGGAAATGTTTGCTCAAGATGTCGAAACAATAAAACAGGAGACATTTTATTTTAGCAAGAGGCTATTGCATGTCAAAATTGTTATTTTTTCCAACAATGTTTTTGTACTGTAACATTGAGCTAGGCTAGAATAGAGATGTTTATTTAGGCTATATGGTTGGGAGCATCTGGAGTGAGAGAGTAAAATAACTATGATATAGCCTAGGCTATGTCTTTTTAATAGCCATTGGATTTCAGTATTTAGCCCTACATTTGTAAAATAACTTTACATTTGTTTATTTTATGCGGAGGGCCTACTATTTTATTAACAACGATGCAGCACTTGATTTGTGCAATGTTATTTGTTTGGGTTTTTACGAAAGGTTCCTGAACATTTTATTGGTAGGTCTTGATGAATATGATGAGACATTTTAAGATGTATCTTTGATTCGATATGCCCATAACTAGCCTAGGCAGCCAATAGTGGGCTCTTGATCTGCACTGTCATCTAGGCTTGATGTGCATTCCCGGTAACACACTCATGTACCCAGTGGACTGGCTCGTACATAAAGCATCCTCCATTCAGGCTGCAAAGGCATAGTTTTCCTCCTTAACTAGCTTTAATGGAGAGAAGGCGGAACAAAATGGGAAAATATGCATACTTTCTTTATGAAACAACATTTTCCACCACCATGCTAGAGTGGCTAATGCCTAGGATCACTAGTCTTTGATGCGAGAATTCCTTTCAAAGGAAGGCGGGGCAATATCATGAATATTCAGGATATTGCTAATTCGTCACGCTAGCTAGCTAACTTTAGCTAGACTCGGGAGCTCATGGGGACATAGGCTTCAGGAGCCAGCGGGTTAAATATGATTCCACCATGGGCAACAACAATTGGCTACTAGATCATTTGCAGCCAAATATGTTCAACTCATAGCTAGTTTATTCAGTGACTATTCATGAAATTGCGTATCACATTCAGCCAATCAGGTTGCAGCAGTCTGTTGATTACCTCTGGCAGAACACAGGGCTCAACATCAGCAAGTAGCATTCCTAGGCATTAGCCACTCTAGCATGGTGGTGGAAAATGGTGTTTTATAAAGGAAGTATGCATATTTCCCCAATTTTTTCCCCGACCTTCTCACCATTACAGCTAATTAAGGAGGAAAATGATGCCTTTGCAGCCTTAATGGAGTATGCTTTATGTACGAGTGGGTCCACAGGGGACAGGAGTGTATTATCAGGAATCAGTGGAGGCTGCTGAGGGGAGGACGGCTCATAATAATCGCTGGAATGGAGTGAATATATTTGATACCATTCCCCAATTAAGGTGGCACCAACCTCCTGTGCCGGGAATACACATCAAGCCTAGACAATAGTGCAGATCTGTTGCCTAGGCTAACTCATCACATAAGGCATAATATTAAAAGCTTTAATTTTTTTCTTTATAGAAATACGGATTACACCATTTTGATTTTGATCAAACCTGTCATGTCAAAACAACTGAAACCTAGGTTTGGTTTGAACCTGACATGCGAATGTTATAGCCAACTGTTAATAAAGGGACATATTGGCCATTAAAAGAGGGACCTGGTTTAAAATAATAAAATGTCAACATATTTTTTATTGTTCCAAAAAGTATAAATATTGTTTAAACGAACTAATTGCACACTCTTATCATGAGCCACTTAAACTCTATATTTTGTCAGAAGTTCGCTTTGATAGGCTATTGCAGTTATGGTTGTCAACACTATTGAAAGATAAAGATACTAGGCTGGCTATGCCTTTCCGTTTACGCTTTTAAATAAAAAATTATTGGATTTCTACATGCAGAAACCGTTGAAAGAAAAATTATATTTGCTCTCATTATCAAGGAACAGGGCCTGTAAGGCATTACGTTTTTATTTAATCGAGCCTTTCAAATATCTTATTTCACGAGGCAAGCTCAACAATACACAAATCAAATAAAGTAAATGATACAAAACAACATCTGAAGGACACATTCATTTTTATTTAAAGTGTGAGGAACTCAACAAAAACATATTAATTTACCCGAATAAACCAGCACAAAAGATGCCAATTCAGCTACCTCTGATAGTCTTCAGTGCTTGTGAAAAAGAAACCTGAGTTTTCCCTGCCAATTGCACAGTGCTGCGCGTTATATCGCATAACAATGTTTGATCAACAGCATATGAAAAAGGTATGCAGGTGGCACGCATTTCCTTCATTTATCATCTCAATGGCAGGATAAACAGCAATGCATCAGAAACATTTGAAACTCATTCGGTTTCGTAACAACAAGCGCTAAATAGTGTTAATGTACAATAGCCTATATTTCCATGTAAAAAGGGAAATTATAAATGCAACAAGTTGAAATCTAAGTAGTATATACACGCCAATGTACAGATTTGAATAAATTAATAACAAGTTGCATATTATTTGATACTTACAGGATCTTGGAAACATAAATAATTCAATCAGATTAATCTTTCATATTATGAGTTACAAACGTTTTTCCAAAACAGCTTCAGAAATCAGTTTAACCGGACGTGTTGCTTTCCATCCCTTTTGAAATCTATTGTAATGTATTTTTTGGATGTAGCTTTTTCCTTATCAATAGCCTACCAACATCCTCTGTTTCCTTCAGGGGCCTAGATGCTCTCCATACACAGTTATACACTGACGTTAAGGGATCTATATCACCAATATAGTATCTTGTTTGATGAACTCCCCTGTTGGTCACCTCTTCAGCCCACACCACCCACCCATCTAACTCTCAGCACAACTGTGTATAGCCCGAAAGAATCACCTCAAAGACACCTTGATTGAATAGGTGATTTTCGTCACTTTTGAGAGTCAATGGCAGGAGACATTTCTCTGGGTTTTTCCAGTCCTCTGACCAGCCTCTGTATATTTAGCAGTTCGTTAGTGGAATCCTTCACAGATGTTTTGGGGGATGCTGTCGTCTGGCTGGACGCTTTGTGGCTGTGGTGCTCGGATACAGGACTTGTTTCTCTGCTGCCTGATTTGGACAGGTCGGATGCTGCGTTTAAACTGCCCGGCAGCCCTGTTGTAAGCAGGTTAGTGCTTGGAGGAATAGACGTGGGCATCTGATAAGGGTTGAATCGCAGTCTTTGTCGGGAGGTGGTGAGGAAATGGTTTCTGCCCAATGTGGAGGCTGCAGTGCAGTTGGGGAGGGCAGAGGCCGCAGCAGCAGCAGCTGCCATGTAGTTGTATGGATACGGGAACAATCCTCCAAAAGGTGGCATCGAAATTCCCTGTGTTTAAAAAATAATCGCGTTATTATACATGTACAAATGCTATACAAACAGAATTCCAGGCCTGTCGTACTTCTTGGATTCTTAGCTGCATTTTTGTCTCTCTGTTTCTGATGTTTAAACGACACTGTGTTATAGGCTATTAAAATAATCTAATCTACTACGATTACAAAAGTAGGCCTATATCTATCCATAATTAAAAGAAAGTATATTATCATGTTCTCAATTAAATCAAAAATGTTATACACAAGATCCCAATTTTGTTTTGAATAGCCCAATAAACTAGACAATAAACTAGTCTTTAGTCATTCTCCAGTGAAACTATATAGTCATAAATCGACATTCAATTGATCATAGGCCTACTGAAATCATTTATTATGAATGCACTTGAAAGTGATGCAAAAAATATGTTTTAATTGTAGAAGTTTGTGCAGGAAAACGTATAGAAATAGCCTATTGTGTTCCATAGGCTACATAATGTAGGCTAATTCATTGTTAAGAGGACATTACTATTATTTGGTCTATATGCATTGCTACCTTCATGCAAGCTTGTCTGTAGCCTAGATATTAGAGTTGAAGTAAATGTTTACCTGAGACGCTAGCATGTGCTGTGACAGGTGGAATGGGAAGGGACTAGGGCCCGCACTTTGAGAGGAGAGGCCTCCGTTTTCCAGGCCATTAGCTCCGGACATAGAGGCCAACAGATGCCCCATACCCATGTTGGAGAATGCCCCTGGTGCCATCGAAAACTGTCCGGGGTGGAACAACATTTGTCCCGTATTCAAAGGGTTAAAGAACTGTTGACTGTGGAAACCGGAAAGGGCCAGACTCTGCAGGTGACTCGCGCTGAAGTGTGATGGGCTCTCTGTCTGTACCATCAGAGGAGAAAACCCATCGTTGACCCCACTGATGCCCCCACTTTCCGTGTCTTTCTTTGTAGGATCCGTCTCTTTGCGGTGCTTATGATCTAACTTGTCCTTTTCAAGATTTCGAATACTGAACACAGAGTCGCTCTCTTTCCTTGAATCCAGGTAGTCGCTCTTTTTTTCCAGCAGTGGCCTATCTCTCACGCTGTCATCGCCTTTAGGGCTGAAAGGAGAGGTTGGTTCAGGCCGTGGGCTGCTGGCTGCGATGGAGCGCTCCTCTTGTGGGTCAAGCTCCTGATCACTGTCAGTGCAGTTCTTGTCGTCTGTAAAACATTATTCCGAACTTCCATTAAAATATCGAAATGAAATGATAGAATATAACATGTGATTAAAACCCCTACAGTAACTTATAGCCTACCCATATGACACAAAGCAAAAATAACTATAGGCTATGTGAGTAGCATTTGCATAGCTTCCAGTGTGCTACAACCATTTAAAATCACAACCAGTACATGCGTAGCATTACCTTATATATTATTTCAAGGAAGGAGTCGTGATTTATTGTTAACATTCCTAACGACTTCCCTTCCGCGCGTAAAAATGCATGGTTCGTTGGTGAGGTTAGCATACATTTTGTTTAAAGTCGTTCTATAAAGCTTCCGCAGTTGAACTAGGCCAACGTTTAGTGCTTGGTTGCTTATCTAATGCGTAACTATCAAATAATAATCTGAATACCATGCATACTACAGTAATCAAGGGGCTGAATATTTATGGACCTGTCAGTAGATGGCGCATTTGTCACACTGATGCATGAGGCCCAGCCTACATGTTTTATAGAGCAATGGATATGGGCAGGGGCACAACTTTCACTGGGGACATGTCCCCCCACATTCTGAAATTGTATTTTTGTCCCCCCCAGTTGTATCATTGGAATGTGATACAAAACGAGCCAATGGTTTGCTTTAGGACCATGTGGAAGCCTCCGAGCGAACGGGTAGGCTGTTTGGAGTGTTTAACTGACTGGATAATATATATATATATATATATATAGTTATGTCCCCCCCACTTCTAAAACCAAAGTTGCGCCCCTGGAAATACTATACCCTGGATAAAGAAATCTTCCTGTATGTTATTGTTTCTCCTGTTCTACAGCACCTTTATAACTTGTCCCTAAACCAATAACCTATCACAACTAAGATCGCACAGCATGCAGATTTCTCCACTTATCCTCTGTTATTTTTTCTTCTTATATTTCTCTCTCATCCAATTGTAAATCATCCAGAAAACATTCTGCTCTGTGCTTAATGACACATAATAACAACATACCTTCAGTTTTGTTCCCATTTTTAATTATCGAGTCTTATTAAATTACTGGCATCTTCAAAATGACCAATTAGTGGACATGCAAATGAATGTAAACACATGCTTAATGAGAGGACTTACCTCGACTGGTTCGGTTGAACCTCAGTGGACTGGTAACAGGTCCCAGTGGAGAATGAACCGAGTCCCTTCCGGTGGTTTGTTCACAGGAGGAGTCATCCGAGTCGGCACAGTCCCGGTGCCCTACGAGGTCCCGGTTCTCATACATGCGCAGCGATGGAAGGGTTAACTGCTTCCTGCAGACCGAACTGAGATTAGTTAATGCATCTGTATTGTGTGATCGAATCACTTTTGATCATGCAAGCAGTCTACTACACAGTATTGCTCAGTCTGCTAATTGTTGTTATCCCAATGAGACAAGTATTCTCAACTCATTATCATATTTTCAGGGTCATTCAATTCAATATCGAAGAAAATAATATACCTCTTTTCTCGTCGTCCATTTCCCGTGTCTCTGAACCCTTTGGCAAAGGGGTTGTGATCAATTTTGAGCTGTGTAATCTGTAGAGAAAATTAGAGTGCATGGCAATCAACAATGGTATCCTTAAAATAGTAAAATATATTACATGGAAAAGTACCAATGAACTATTCTTAAATTGCTTGGCGTACTACCACTAATAATACTAATGCCATTGATGAGCAAAATAATACCATTAATTCAACAGGCATTATTGATGGAAAAATAATTGTAAGTAACAATAGCAAGTGTATGGTGCTGGGGACTGCTGCGCTTGTTAGCTCGTGCCCTCTGGAGAGGCAAGACAAGCATCTCTGTTGATGATGTGTAATCACTAAAGCCGATCAATTATTCATAATTCTCCGAAAAGGAAAGTGCTATACCTAACATTTCGACTATTATATGCTGATGTAATTCTCAGAGACTGAATGCTACTATTTAAACTTTCGTGGCACACCTATACTGGCCTTGTTCATTTAGGAACAATACTATCCGTTCATATATTAATTTTCGTCTGTCCTATGAGTCTTTCCAAGCTGTGTTCATGCTTTGCCTTAGTGTATTGCATGCTTTGATTGTTCAGAACTGCTTTGGAGTCTCCATGCAGTAGCCCGAGGACATAGTGAAGATAAGTGCCTTCTAATCGATTGTGACTCTGTACCATAAACTTTACACAAGCCTACCATCAAGCCACCAGGCCACTTCAACATGTACTCTAATTAACATCAACATAAGATAGGTTATTGAGTAAAGATTCCTAACGAAGTCCAGATAACTGACTGGTCCAACTGTTTAAAGCATATATCCCCATTATATTTAGATTTTTGAGAACTTATGCAACTGTGAAACTATGAAACAACATGCACACACTTTCTAGTGAAGCTTACCTTGTCATTCTGATATGCAGTGACACCTATAAAATCTGTCTCTGGAAAAACGTATGTCCGGAAGGTGCTGTAAGGGAGCTTCAGAATGTCGTTGGCCCTCACGATATGAAACCTGGGCTGGTATTTATGCATCGAATTCAGGATAGTCTGAGATTGCAAAGAAACAGAAAATATGTTATAAGGTGATCATGGTGATACACGTTTTGGTTTGAACTGAGATGATGATGACAATATATTATTGTATTATTCCAGGGAATTTATACACCCCACCAAAGAGAGACACACACTGTGTTTCATAATGCATTATTAATTTGTAAAAGCCGATGATTTCCTTAAACCATGATTTTACGTAACAAACGTAGACAACAAACAAGCATGACAAAAGTTGGTCAACTATTTCGAGCGTTTATAAGCCTACTGACAATGAAGACTGACCGAATGTTTTGCATTGGGGCCGAGTAGGTGCCTACCATCCAGCTTCTATTGTGGAACTTGTTATTTGTAAGAATATATCACAATTATGATTATGCCTTATCATTAGCCTATTACTGATGTTATTACATGTAGCCAGTCCTATATAAAACGGTTACGTGGGATTATGCATTTATATAAACTTTTCTAAAATGTTTTATTGCACTTGTCAATTAATGTAAAGAAATATGAAGCATTTGCAACATATTTGAAAATGTGTCAAGGACTTTCATAAAGGCGTAGCCTAAACATGGTTATGAAATTAACAGCTCTTGTAACGCTTGACTAATTTGGATTGGCATAACCTGCACTAGACATGAGAAAAACGACAATAGCAGGCAGCAATAACTGAATTACTTTAGCACAATGCCGTAAAATCTAAACTGTATTCAAATCATATTCAAAATACTGGCCTATATGCCGACATGGGCAATAACCTATTGGAAAGCATTTGGGATACGTAGTTGTTATTGCATGTAAGCGTTGAGCGAGTATCTGCTAACATTTCCACGTGCCCTTCTTGCAATATTTCTATCCAAATTGTACTGAAATGAAATACCTTGGGATCAAACATCTATGAATTTTGCTCTTGAGCTCAAGGCATAGCATCGTACTAAAATAGGTCGAACAAGATGTATAAGGTCGCCTGAAGAGACTCACAAATCCAACACAAGAGATGGAAAAAGTATGTCCTCTTGTCTTCGACCTGGTTCTTGCTATACTTGACTTAATCCCATACTTTGACACTCTGCTACGCACCAAAACATACCACGAATGTAATACTTTAAAAAAACAATAAATAAAATCTCAACCACTGTTGTTGAGCCTTAAAACTCATTTAGAGATGCATGGTGGATTAATACAGTGTTACCAATATTTTTGTGATTTTCTTTTCATTGTTGTTGCTTATCAATGAAGGTTAAATAATTGATCAACTGGTGTTATACCTTCCAACGACTTTACATATGCATTATTCTAGGCATACGTACCTCATTATAATATGCATTGATTGATTGCGTCTACAAAATGGCCTGATAGGAATATCAGCATTGAACCATTTTCAACAGCCAGGTTGGTTTGACTAAAAAGCCATATCTTTCATCGAGACATTATAAAATTAAATCAACAAAATACTTACAAATCCATGCTTGTCCGATATATTATTCGTCAACTTCAGTTTATTAAAAGCAACAGGCTTCGCCATCCACTGCTCTCCTGTGGCAGGGCTGTCCGGATGGATGTACATTCGTTTGGGCATCTCCGGGTCAGCTTTCCCAGCTACCATCCAACGCGAGTTGTGGAACTTGTAGCGGCAGTCGTCAGCAGAGACTATATCCATAAGGAGGATATACTTGGCTTTCTTATCAACGCCATTGACGCGAACTTTGAATGGGGGAAACATCCTCCTGCAATAGAGTAAAACGAGAGTGATAAAGATTATGCAAAAACACTGAAACCAAGGGGGATGTAGGCTACACCAATAATTCTAAGGGCAGGCCTTGGAATTCAGCACAAAAGTTCAACAGCCTAACCAAACCACTTAACCTTTTCCCTCTTCAAACACATTTGTTTCGACACATGCATGCATTGGTTGATTGATTGATTGAATTTGGTAATTAGTCTATTTCTCATGGTAGGCCTATTATAGGCCTACCTCTAAAGGCCCAATGTATAAACACTATGCTATATATATATATATATATATATATATATATATATATATATATATATATATATATACTACAACCTACTTCACTAATATATATATATATATATATATATATATATATATATATATATATATATATATATATATATATATATATTCAGTGCCACCACCTTTTGGATTACTATTGCTTGATCCAGAATATTACTATTGTTTGAGTGATTCATTTATATGACCATTTCCTAATCAAATAAACGTATGCAGCAGTATGCACACGTAACAGTAAATAAAGGTCCTTACCTTCCTGATTTCGTAATAACCATCTCGGTTCCTATTTTGTGAAATTGGTCCCATAAATCCTTGGCCTCCAGAGTGACTTTTGGGTCGTCCTCCACCTCTTCCTCCGGCTCCAAGCTCTTGAGGGAGCGGAGATGAGCCACTTGGTGGTGATGACCCAACGCCGCGTGGAGTCCCGCTTCCGCGGCTCCAGAGAGAGGATGGTCGGATAGGGGTTTGGTAAGAGCGCCGTGAGACAGCGTAAGTCCATGAAAGAAGGAAGGCTGTGCAGCTGCAAGGAAGGCTGACATAGGAAAGTCGGCCGGCCGGTGAGCGTGGAAAGGGTGATAAGCCATGGCAGTCCCTGTGTAAACTGGATCTCTCATCTGTGCATCCAAAACATCGATGTAAAATTATTATACGCTATTATGTCCACTCTCAGTAGAAGTATTGGTGTGTGTGTATCCAAAAGACAGATGTCTTATTCGAGCAGAAATATAAAAGTAGTTTCGCGTGCGTAACCAAGAGCGAAAGCGTCTCAGACGCCTCCAACAGACGGAGGGAGGCTTGAGTGCACTGCTACTCCTGATGCTGCGTTCCCACACAGCACCGTGATAATATCCGTCAAAGAGACGGCATCGACACTTCGAGAGCAGAGCTGGGCTTCACTTCTTATCCAACCAAGTAACTTTCGGAAAAATAAAATCACTCTTTACACGGATATAGTTCTGTGTACTGAGTTCAAATTGAGAGGTCTTGCTCTGACCACTTTGGAATTGTGACTGCCTAACATGTCCCTCCTCCCTGGATCCAGACACTAATGAACCAAGCCCGCTTGATTGCCGATTTTACGCTTTCTGGACCAATTGTGGAGCTCTATAGGCGTGGTTTTGACAGCTCCGGCCAAGATCGGTAGGGGGGGCTAAAAGGTGTCGGAAGCATTAGCTGTAAGAAAACATGTAAACAGAATAAAATATGAACCAATGACAGAGTAAAGATCTGGAAATCCCTCCCCCAAACTTCGAATGGAACACCAGCTGGCTTTTGCTGCATGGCCGGTGAAGAGGACGGATCCTCCGTCTGCTTAGTCGTTTTGTGAAGCCTTCACTCCACGCAAGAACTAGCCTATACATCCTATTTCTAATATCGACTGGTTCAAATTATTCGTCCAGTAAAGCCTCACTTGAAATAATGGTATTCATACTAATGAATGAGTTTATAAAACAGCAGCTTTTATTCGTACAAAACATTTTGTAGGCCTAGAAACGAATGTCTCTCTGGCTGGTAAACAGACTAGGCTACTACACAACGCCTTGGTACCTGGCTTAGAATTCGGTTGTGTTTTTAAAATACTTTTACTTTATGGTGTCTTTTGATGCGCTGTTGTTGCACTTTTGTAACGTTGTGATAGGCTATATTCATATTCATAACATCATATGTATAACTATTCTATTGATATGTGCCTATCAAAACGTATGTATTATTTAACAGCTAGACATTTAGCCTAGCAAATACATTAGTTTCATGGAATCATATCCCTGTTGTCGGAAATGTACTCCAGATGCCATATCAAAGCACAGAAAGAAGAGAGATTTGAAGAGCTACACCCGATTACAACTGAGCTGAGGCGAAGTGGGCTTATACCTTCGAGGAGTTATTCAAGAGTTATTCAATTCAACGGAATGTCTTACATCTTCAAAACAGACGGATTTAAGATAAGGATAGGCCTACGATTTTGTATTATTATTGCGAATCTATGGATGTATTATAACCAACTTTTTCAGCAAAGTTCTTTACCATACATTAAATATCAAATGTATCCAAAATTGACAGAAAATTATTGACTATTCGAAACAATAGCATATCATATTATTTACAGCGGCAAGGGTTCATGAGTAGACAATGGTAGGCTATGCCTGACCGTTTGTAGGGATTCTCAATAGGCTACTGCTCATCAGACATGGCACGTGCGTTATGCAAGATGCAACCTGGTGAATTTGTCAAACTTCATACTATCGGCTACCAAAGGTTATGTGTGATTCCTGTGTAGCAATATAAATTTCTCGAAATACCATTGTGTATACCTTTAAGAAGTCCTTGTGCAGATCCTTGATTGAGTTGGGCTACGTTTGTTAAGGAGCGCTTGGCGCCAGTCTGCTGGCGTCCCACAATAAGAACCCTTTCCTGTCACTTCATATTTAACCCCAAATCTTCAAACAGCGTGCTCCAATCTTCTCTGCATTCCCTCTAAGGCTGCAGCCCATGATATATCTGTAACTTCGGATTTCCTGCACTTGCCAGATATCGGCGATAGTTTGGCTATAATTATTTATTCGAATGCAGAATTCTTAATGAATGAATGAAGAGGTGCAGTTGCAAGTTTAGTGCGCGCTGACGTCGATAAAGTTCACATACTCAAGCCAAGCTTAAAACATTCAAAAATCCAGCTGAATACACCGGACCTCTGTCACAATGGTGAGACTCTTCATAATTATACCCTCATAAACCCTATAATGCAATATGTTTTCACATTATATTTTCTTTCTGTTATTTTCTTTCTGTTTTGGAGTTTATCTAATCTTGAACGAATTGTCACTTGTTAGCATTGAAGAAAATTATACGAGGATCTTATTTTGAAAACATGTAGTCACACATAATATATTACTAAAAGTTGTTTTAACTTTTAACAATGCATATTCAGTGGTATGCTGTAATGTCATTTACATTATATGTCATTTACAGATCATTCAAACGATTAGGGGAGAAGAAGTGGAATATGGAACGTAGGCCTACACACCTTAGGTGTCGATAATGGTGTGTCTGGAAGAGTCCATTGACATTTTTGAAAGGTGTTTGGTATTTGGTAATTTTGTATGCCATAACCTTGTAGAACTATCAAAAAACACCAGAATGGCCTGCGGACTTTTGCCATTCTGATGCGCAATATCGGGTTATCTATAAAACCAACATTAGCACGCTAATAGTGAAGCTACTATTTTCTTGTTGAAGGTGCATATAGGCCTATTTTCTTGTAAAATGTTTCCATGGCAAACATTCATAGCCTACGTAAACTGTAGAATATAATTTCATATTATTCACAAAATGCAATAGGCTATTCGACCAGTCAAGTTCAAACATTAAAGAAAATTCGTCATTTGCAGAACGAAAAAATACAACCCCTGAAAACCATTAGGCCTATACTTTATTATGATTAATATTTTTACACTGATTATCATAGGCCCATAGAGTTGGTTGATGTTAAGGTCCCCACACCTATAGGTAAAGCCTACCAATATAACCCATATAATCACGAGGCCAATTCTGGGTGTTTGTGTCTGCAATTCCCAGACCAAGAACGTTGTAATTAGGCAGTGTTTGAGCAATGGTAATGGAAATTAGTGTACAGTCTGACCGCAGTTGCTGAAATAAAGTAAAAGAAAAAACACTATTTTGCTATTATTATTTTTCAGTAACACATTTGGTAGGCTACATATAGACTACTACTACTTATATTTTAAGTCTTTGAAATGCAAAAGGTAAAAACCCACACGGAGGCAGATAATGATTTCCCATGTAAATATCATTCAACTAATTACATAAACCAAGGCAGACATTATGCTCAATTTATTTGTTTTAGGGCTTCCACAGTAAGCCTATGCGCATATAGGCCTAGTTGATGTTGTGGTTTTATATAGGCCTAGCCCTAGCTCGGTGAGTGCACATGGACCATTGTATTTATCTTTACTTTTGTTTTTAACTTCAACTTCAACCTAAATAATTTCTTCTGTTGAGCGAAATCAGTGGGTCAATTTGTATTTGTTGACATGACACAGAATTAGGTGCACAAGTCACTAGTGCTATAGTCTACCCAGCTAGCACATAACGTTCTGAGAACCATATGTTTCTTAGAGCTTGGCGAGAGCATGGTTGTCCGATGGTTATTTTGCATACAACCTTCCCACAATTTTCTGGGAATGGTGCAGGATAGTTGCTTGGCTCTGGAACATTCTCAGAACATTTAAGGAACTTGACAAATTTTTTTTATTTTCTTGGTATTTCATTACTTTAACAGAACATTTCCTAAAAGTTCAAAAATGGCTACATTTAATTTCCTTTTTGGTAACGTTCCAGGAACGTTCTCCAACTGGTTAGACATTGAGAATGTTCTCAAATAGTCCAGAGAACGTTATGAAACAACATTCTTCTGTGAGAATTTCAGTACTTCAGCATAATATTTCCTACAGGTTTCCTCATGGTTCTATTTAAAGTATTGTTCTCAACTTGTTCAAAGAACGTTAAGAAAACTTTCCATAAAAACCACAAGAAAACATTAGTAACGTTCAGAGAACATTCTAAGAATGTTATTTAAAAACCTATACATTCCGTTCTCAGCATCAGCAAAAATCTCTCTATCCTCTATCTTGTTTAATGTGTTCAGGTGTGTTGGCCGCACCCACTAATTGGCCACACATGATCTTAATGAGTGCTTGTTTCCTTTTAAATGCGGTATGTTTGAATAGACTTAAACAGCTTTGTATGCATAAACCATCCTGATGGCGCAGTGGACTAATTCCATGGATAGAGAAACAAAGATTATTGGTTCAAATCTCACTGATGCCATGTCACAATAAAAAATGAATGTGTTTGCATTATTAATGCCTGAGAAAATGAATTTCCATGTGTCTTATCTGGGCTTGAAGTTCAAAAAGGTTTACCCAAAATAAGCTAGCAGTGTTATTGAAACATTCAGTAAAAGTTTTAAGGAAATTATTTAAAAACCTCAAAATAACCTATAATTTCAGTTTTCAACACGTTAATAAAACCTCCCAGGAAAACTTTCAAGGAACCAGAGTAAAACGATCTCAGAATCTCCCTGCAACCTAAAAAATAAACATTCACAGAACAGGCAAAATGTTTACTTCTGTTCTCAGAACATTTAGAAAAAGTTCAATTTTACTAGTCAGGAAACGTATGGCTGCTTCCCACAACCAATGTGAAACCAAAAACATATGTTCTCACAACTTCCAAGGAACCAAATGTTCTAGCTGCGTATATCCTGCCAAATAGCCTACATGTGTGGTGTAGGGCCTACACTTTAAATGAGGGAGTATATCCAGTAAAGAAACACAAATTATTTAAAATGTATCGGATACAACACGTGTGTCCCCCTGCGATACTATATGCTGTTATAAATGTGCTCTACATTTCCCTTGAATCTTTTCATCGTTCCCCTTCCATCTCTCTCACTTTCTGCAACTGCTCCTTGGCTATATTTATCCCGAGGACTGAGGTCTTGGCGCCAGACCGTTTAAGACCTGTCAGAGTCCCTCATATTCCCGGGTCACATAGCCAAGGCAAAAAGTATCCGAGCCTAAAAAACTAAACCAATCCCCTCTCGCCCCTCTAACCCCTGGTCATGGTCAATTCCCTCACTTCACCCTTTGCGTTCGTTCGTTCATTCATCCATCCATCCATCCATCCATCCATCCATCCATCCATTCAGACATTCATTAATTCGTTCAAATCTGGTTTTAATCCCCTTGCATCGCGTCAGTCTTTGGGGGTTTAGCAATTTGCTCTTCGTTGTGGCTGTCTCATCTCATTGACCCCAGTCAGTGAGACCGCCGTCCAGTTCCCTACCCCCGCTAATTCAAAAAGTCTAACCGATTGTTGATAACTATCATAACTTATTCATAGCAACAATCGTTGGCGCGCACTCCTCACCCAAATTTGCCACAGTTTTTCTGATGATGCCCCCATGCCTTCTCATATCGATCTACTCTTCTTAAATATCAGTTATTCAGACGGATGCTTATTATCTAATAGGCCTAAATATATTTACGCTACTGCATGTTTATAGAAGCAAGTGTTAAATATAGGACCCTCCATATGCCTTGTCCATAATAGCCTACATGCTATTTCAGCTGGAGATGAAATGGAATATGGACTAATTAACCTGAGCCAATTACTGCACACTCATGGACTCCATAAGGTGATCTTGGCAGAAGACTTAGACTATCATTAGGTAGGCTAATCATGTCTGCTGGAGGATACTGGCTCCGTTGGGATCCTGGGATGAGGGAATTAAGGCCAATTCGAAGAGCACCTTTCACTTAGGTAACAGGCGGGGGCGCCAAATTTAGGGCCGACAGGGAATTGAGAAGAAATATGTTTTTTCAATCTAATCCGATGTTTCACCACCATTTTTTTTATTAAGACTAAACGAGTATGTATATTGATTTAATTTGAGTGACTAAGGTAAGTCATTTGTTTCTTAAAAACGGTCCTATGCTATAGCCCCCTGCAGGGACGCTGTCATTGCCATCTTTATAATGATTGCATTGCCTTATAGGCAACCACTTACAGTCATCATTACCTTTAGAGTGGAATTGTGGGCCTGTCTATATCCATGTTCATAACCTAGTTATGTGCACCATGTATTTTACAGTGGTTGACCTAACAATTCGTTTTTTGTTTCATAGGGAGGGATACACTTTCACTCTTTAATTGAAGACTTGACTCACCTGCCGCACCACTGAGCCGGTTGAAAACACGAAATGGTTCGTTGATCAAAGACACGTTTTATTGGTTAGAGGAATTAATATCAACTTACTTATTTTAAACCTAAAACGTTTTGATGATGACAATATAGGCCCACAGTGGATGCTTTGAATGCCATCTTCACAGAGAATTGATTCAGTAGCTACAGCTTTTTTGAATAATAAAAATAAAGTCAACAGGGACCTTTCAAATCTACTTTTGTGGTTATGGTATAGCAGGGCTCGATCTTGTTTGAGAATCTTACACCAGTGTTTCCCACACGCCCAAACTACCTGCCTATTGCATGGACACAACATTTTAGTGGGCCATTAACTATTTACAATTACATATCCAACATCCCCCCGTATTACACATTGTTGTAGAACAACAAAAATACACCATTGTTGAAACACATCTTATCAGCTCACCAAACTTGGATATCTTAACGGCTTACTGTAGGCTTACCTGTGCTACTACTATGATAGGTGCAGACGATCAGTCACATATGATATAGCCTACATAGGTTTAAGTATTTTAACTTAACTCAATTAACGAATTAACTTGATAAATTCATCTGGATGACCACCAAAAATGTAAAATAAAGAAATGCCAAATGGCCTGTTGATTAAAAGTTAAAACCCAGATTATTATTGAAATATGCATGACTTTGATACATTTTACCTTATTATTTTTTGGAAATTAAAAAACACACTTGAAACAACAATTAATAGGCTACCACGTGCTCTAGTCTATATATATATTTATTAGAAACATTGATGGTTTGTATACCATTTACACTAAAGCCTCTCATTCTAAACAGATATTTCTCTTAATAGCTAAATTATAAATTATGAATACAAATATTGTTTTTTTTAGTTTATAATTTATGAAACATTTGTTACATATAATAATATATATTAATCTACTATAAACAAGTATTCCAACTATCACTGCAAGAATTGCAAGAATATTAAAAATTTCCATCTGAAGACTGATGGAAAATACCAGGGAATGGAGGACTTTTTCAGGTAGGCTATCCTAATGCTAAACTCTGTATAATCTCTCTAAAATAGCCATGTCAATATTCAATAACATTTCTGAAAATGTGACATATCATATTTTTGACATATTTCTTGTAGCTGACAATGTCTAATGAAAGCCACAATTTGATCACTATCCATGGGTGTGTCTTAACAACTGAACTGCCAGCCAGATACTTGTAAAACTATATCAAATTGATATTTACAGAGCAGTGTAGTGCCTATAGTACTACTCAATAAGGTCATAGAAAAATGTATACAGTATCTGAATTTGTGCCCAATATCACACATGGTAACCAATATTGTTTTGAGGCTGTTGTCAGTGAGGGATGATGCCAGCCAAAGGGGTCAAGTAATGCCAAAGATATACATTATATTCTTGCCTATTACTCCTGAAGGACACTGCTTTAAGAGATCTGTGTAACAGTGAATCACTATACAGACTGAGTCCTGATACAAAGGATATGTGTGTGTTTGTGTATCTGTTTTTCATTCCTTCAATAAAGACCATTTCAGGACGACAGTTGGCCTTTTTCTCATCCTGCCTCCCATATGAGTTATGTTCCAGCTACAAAAGAGCACTTAATGAGTTGTTTTGTCTGTACTTTGTTATATGTCCACAATCCCTCGTATTGAACCCTGAAGCAGAGAAACAAGTCTGTTTAGCTGATTAATTATATAGTTCAAGGTTTTCTTTTGAAGACATCATTTGAAACAGACACAACTTTTTTCACTGAAGAAATTATATTGTCTCTTTATCAATGCTCACTTGAAACAAGTCATATGTACTGACAGTATAACAGTAGACTCATAACAATTTCTGATTAATTTAATGAGGAATCACTGTCCAATGAATATAAGCCTTTTTACACTAAACTCAGAGTTACCATCACTGAGGTTAGACCTAATACAGAACTAACTTTGCTGCATTACTGTTCACAAGGTTATACAGCAAGCAGAAAGTGCCAAAAACACAAACTTTAAAAAAGAAAAATGTCCTAAAAAATTCAACAAATACAGTATCATCGTTACCACACTGATTGTGATTGAAGGTGTCAAGGGCAGTGTCATGCTAGGGGCATTCTATGAGCTGCTGTAAGCACTATGAAGCTGCCTTTGGACCAGGCTAGAGGGCATGTCCAGGTTAATAATGATTCATGAAACCTTCATTAACTATTGGCATGCTTCATGATTGTCAACAAAGTGTGATTTATCATATGATATGAAATGAAAACCATCTGACCATCACATGTGATGGCCTTTGGACTAAATTGTGCCGTTGATGCTGCTGCTTTAGCGCAACATCCATTACATTACCCATTCATTTGGCATTTGGTAAAGCAATAATCATATAATTCATATAATCATATAAAGAAGTTTACAAATCTATGTGAACCATTTTGCAGGGTACTTTGTTGTTTTCTTGGTTGTTCAGTGTTTTCCAAACTTTGTGTTGGTTGGTCATCTCGTGGGTCTGTTTTGGCTCAGTGATTCTCCCCTGATCAAAGGCCTAGCAGAGCATGAGGGGGAGGCTAGCTAACCTCCTGTGTTGTGGACTGTAAGGTGGATGCAATAACCTGAAAGGTCAGCATCTCCCCACATCAACACTGCCACACTGACCAGTGGAATGTTCACATCAGGGTCAGGTAAGGGATTGGCCTATGTGGGAGGCAGAGTTGGGTAGGTTACTTTCTAAATGTAATCTGTTATAGTTACTAGTTACCTGTCCAAAATTGTAATCAGTAACATAACTTTTTTATTACCCAAACTCAGTAACCTAATCAGATTATTTTAAGTTACTTTTGGATTACTTTCCACTTAGGGGCATTAGAAAAAGACAAAAAGGATCCATCAAACGCGTTTGTTGTATCATCATAGTGGTCTCTGACTTGTGGTCGGACTCACTCATGTGGAACAACCTTAACTTAAACCTTTGCCTTTTTTTAATGCTGATTTGAATGTCATTGAGAATTCAGAAAGGTGTCATAATATATATATTTTTTCACAAACATCCTTTCTGAATTTAAAGGTAATCCAAGAAGTAATCATCTGGTTTTTCTAAAGTATCTGTAATCTGATTACAATATATTTGCTTGTAATGTAATTGATTAGTCACAGTTTTGTTGTAATCAGATCACATGTAATTGGTTACTCCCCAACCCTGGTGGGAGGGGTATACCAGCTTTACCATCTGACACTGATCATAAAAAATGATATACTCTCTCCATCGCTTGTTGAAGGTGTTTGATATAGGCTGTTAAGTTTAGGTGTGTTAACAATATGTATTTGTCAAAGGCTCTGGAGAGAGAAACTATCAGTATCTGTCAGTTGGAATGCATTATCTCCAGACCCAGAAATATGTGTAAAGATGTTGGGAACAATTTGCTCATAATATTAAAGGCAAAGTTGTCTCAAATGACAAAATTACTTAAATGTTTCCTTTCCTTAACAGAGACGCTGCAATCTACGCTTTGGGTTTGTTTACTCAGCTACAGCCTCCAACGGCTAACATTAGCATTGATGACCAAAAAGCAATGGGAGTGAATGGGAAACCATTAGCATGCTTTTAATTGCATGCTCAAATCATATCAAATTCTCAACATAATTTCAAACCCCAGTAACGTCACAATACCACAATCTGCTGCCCAGGGTGATAGGAAACATAACACACACTTATATTACGTTTGGGGGATCTATCCCTTCAAATCCATGTTTTATCCTCTTCTGATATCTCTCTATTTTTTCTTCTTCACTGAATAGTCTGTATTCTGTCCCTGTGCTGCACTATGGGCTAGCTGGCTGGCAAACCAGTGTAGAGAGTTCAGAGTGAACTGGTGAGCTGGAGGGGAGTTGGATGTTAGGAAAGGCTTGGGGTAGGAAGTGATCTCAGTGGTCCCGCACAAGACGAATGGCTCCCTAGATGCAGGGGGTAATAACTTGTAATCAAAGCCATGAGACGGGTATGGGCTGGGGAGGTTGGGTCAGGACGTAGAGGAGGACATTAATCGCACCTCTCCGCTCCCGTTTCATGAGGTGCAGATGACTGTTAAGGGTGTTTGTTTGTTTTCTCAGGATGGAAAGAGAGCCACATGTCTGACAGGCAGGCAGGCAGACGTAAATTGTACAGTAGGGTTTGAAGTGAAGGGAGGCAGGATGATGATGGGGTCTGCTTCTCCTCATTCACTGCTGCTGAGGCAGGATGGTCCACCCCCTTCGGCCCCCCCAGCCCCAGCCCCAGCCCAAGCCAACAGCACATCAGAGGTGCGCTGGAGCAGGAAGGAGGCAATCAATCTGAGCGACGGCGCACGGCTTTCACCTCTCCGGTCACAGTCCACACCTGGGACACATTCAGCAGAATGTTAGGTCACACAGGGCTCCAGGCGAGTCATCCTGAGGTCGAAACTGTAAAGTAGAAATCACATCTGAAGGCTGTGGACTCTCTCAGTGATAAGAAATAAGAGAAAGAGCTCAGGCTGGAGTTATAGCTGAAGTAACTCTACAGCAGGACCCTTTTATTCTCAGGAGATCAAAGGCAAAGCAAGTACATACAATATCTGTTTACAGTCATTATCAAGACGGTTTTACTGTGTACACATTGTTCTCTTCTCATTATACAGGATAGCTTCATACCCATGCATATTGCATTGCAACAATAGGGACTTTATTTTCTATTGCAAATGACATGTCATTTAATCTAATCCATCCTTCCTATACTGGCTCGATTTATCTCTCATTGAAACGCACACATGCACACGCACACACGCACACGCACACGCACGCACACACACACACAAACTTCCATACATGCAGAGGTCGTGCAGACTTATCTGGAGTAATCCATAATGATATCACTTTCCCGGCCAAAGCATCAGGCCCCAGTACTACTCTCTGAGCTTCAGCTCCCAGAGGAATGTGAGTGTGGCTCATTATTCTAAAGGACTTAAGCTGATGTACTCGACCAAAGACCTAAAGGCTTTCTTCTGCAGCTTAATGCACCCACATGTGTCTTGTTGTCCCTATTTCAGATGCCAGACCAGTATGAACAGTTGCAAAATAGTTTTTTCTTAAAAATAAAAAACTTTTCTGGTGGTGTCTACGGTAAGTGTGCTTATTTTCAATCCTCTCTACATTTAACAGATTTTCACAAGGTCTCTCAAACTCTCCATTACACCCTATTTATACATTTGAGGATATTTATACTGTATGTTTTAAGTTGAGCATTTTTCAGCAAAGTGTTAACAGTTGAGACTATGGCAATGTAAAATACACTACATGATCAAAAGTATGTGGACAACTGCTCGTCGAACACCTCATTCCAAAATCATGGGCATTAATATGGAGTTGGTCCCACCTTTGCTGCTATAACAGCCTCCACTTTTTTGGGAAGGCTTTCCACTAGATGTTGGAACATTGCTGCGGGGACTTGCTTCCATTGAGCCACAAGACCATTAGTGAAGTCGGGCACTGATGTTGGGTGATTAGGCCTGACTCGCAGTTGGCGTTCCAATTCCAAAGGTGTTCGATGGGGTTGAGGTCAGGGCTCTGTGCATGCCAGTCAAGTTCTTCCACACCGAAAGAACGTGTTTCCTCTGCTCCAGAGTCCAATGGTGGAGAGCTTTACACCATTCAAGCTGACGCTTGGCATTGCGCATGGTGATCTTAGGCTTGTGTGTGGCTGCTCGGCCATGGAAACCCATTTCATGAAGCTCCCGACAAACAGTTATTGTGCTGAAGTTGCTTCCAGAGGCAGTTTGGAACTCGGTAGTGAGAGTGGCAAACCGACAGACGATTTTTACGTGCTAAGCGCTTCAGCACTCGGCTGTCCAGTTCTGTGAGCTTGTGTGGCCTACCAGTTTGCGGCTGAGCCGTTGTCGCTCGTAGACATTTCCACTTCGCAATAACAGCACTTACAGTTGACCGGGTCAGATCTAGCAGGGCAGAAATTTGACGAACTGACTTGTTGGAAAGGTGGCATCCTATGACGGTGCTGCGTTGAAAATCACTGAGCTCTTAAGTAAGGCCATTCTACTGCCAATGTTTGTCTATGGAGATTGCATGGCTTTGTCAGCAGTCACCTCTCAGCAACGGGTGTGGGTGAAATAGCCAAATCCACTCATTTGAAGGGGTGTCCACATACTTTTGTATATATAGTGTACCTTCTAAACTATTCCACACTAGAATGCCCTGATATGGATGGATTTAGTGCTTCTCTGTGAATAGCTGTAAGCCGCTTATGTTTTCTCTTCTCACTTTAGGCTGGCTTTGGCTCAGGGATATAAACCCTGTGATTTCACGTGATAGAAAATTGCTTTGTTTTTTGCCACTGATGTAAGCTTTGTTTTTTGCCACTGATATAAGGACAGATTCAGACAGAGTCTGCTGGTCAGTCTAAGAAGTGAAACCCAGAGAAAGTGACTTGAGAGCGTGTATGAATCTGTAGTCACTAAGATGACCCGCTGATTCAGAACATATTGCTGCAAACCAAAGGCCTGTGTTGATGGAGATACAGTACATTGAACTCACAACGAAATGTGGATCAAAGGAAAACAAAGAGCCTCTTAATCAGTAATTCTGCGCCAGTGTTCAACATGAGGAGAGAGGGAGAGGGAGCGGTCCAATCCCAGCCCAATTTCACCCTCTTCAGCCTGGGTAAACTAGGGGAGAGAGAGGCTGCCCTGGGGACCAGAGACCAAGGCAGAAACCCACACCAGTTCCACACTTATCCCCTCTGATTTGTTATGTTGTTCAAATGGTAATCCCACCATGGTCTGTCTCCCAGCTGTCTCCGGTTAGGGCTCTTACGTAAACACACCGCCCTGCCTGCCTGCCACCACACTGCCCTAACCAACCAGGACGACTGATACCCAATCAGGGCTCATTAAGGAAAGACCCCCTCTCTGTGTTACGCTCTGTCAGCCTCCCCTCTCCCACATGCACACACGCATGTAAGCACACACACACACACACACACACACACACACACACACACACACACACACACACACACACACACAGACACACACACACACACACACACACACACACACACACACACACACACACACACACACACACACACACACACACACACACACACCTCTATTGCACGCAAGGTCCTGCCAACATATATTTTGCTCGTCTGCTCGATAGAATTACAACCAAGTTCTTTGTCGTCCTATTTTAAGATAACCAGAGAAAAGTTGGCTCCAGAATAAAACATTTACAGCACACTAAACAATAGGACTATACTATGAAAAGACTGCAGACAGGCAGTGTTCCTAAAACAGTTACATGCATTCTGGTTAATCTTACTGCGCAGCCATAGTGCTGTAGCCTATAGTATTATAAACCCAAAGCTGTTTTAAAGCATGAGCTGTAGAGCCAGTAGAGGGGGTATTAGAACTAAAAGTAAGAGTCTGCCACCTGTGTTAAATAACCTTGACAATTATTATTCCTGATCCCTCCCTCTCTGTTGTGATTGGCGGCATCAGCGGTTGCCCCACCTTGACAGAGGTAATGGGCAGTCTGTGTCAGGGATCCAATCAAAAGGGGACCATGGCGCTCTCCCAGAAGCTTGGCTGGTGCGTAAAACACATGAATTCAGACAAATAAAAGGTGTGATGGGTCCGCACTGAAAAATATGTTGCATAAGGAGCACAGAGGCATCACCCAGCTGCCAGGGCACTGGGAAAAACAAACAGGGAGAAATGATACAGCTCTTCCAGAGTAGGGGGCATTAATAAGTCTGGTGGCTTAACGTATCGTTGTCATTAAAACACGCTTTCAGACAGCACTGCACCTGGAGGTGGCGGAACTCCAAACCCCAGCACCGGAACTGCTTTCAATTACCTTTAATGAAAACCCTACTGCTACCCAGCTCAGCCCCTCAGGACCAATAGGAATCCTGATCAGCTTCTCATCAACCCTCACATAGCACCTGATAATGAACTATACCCATATAAATTTCTTCCCTTTATCTCTTCCAGTCATTAATGTTGCACAGTTTTGTGTTGTATACCCTGAAATGCTTCATAGTAAACACAGAGAGTATGGGCTGTGAGTTGGTTTGTATCGGCAGAGAGCCTACATGCAGTCTTGGGTGTAACATGGTGCATATGGCTGGTTTTTGTGTGTGGGAACATTGTAAGAGCAGAAACATTAAACAAAACAAACCTACAATGAATGAATGCACTGTAAAGAAGGCACATGCACAGACACACACACACACGCACACACACAGACACACACACACACACCCTAGCAGGCACAAACACTCTGTTCCCTTTTCTCTGACATTGAAAGCCTACAATCTGCTTGAAGCATGCTATTAAGTGCACTGTCTAAAGTCATCCACAGAAGAGCTGATCGCTGTGGGTTACTGCTCTCACTCAATCTCCATCTCCATCCTTCTACAGGCGTCACTTTGCCCATGCTAGTGAGCTCAGTGGCAGAGGGGAAGTGGGGATTAATGATACAATGACATGCAGGGCTGATGTGTCAGAGAGGGGTGTGGGATGGGGAGGGAAGTGGCTGCCTTGCATACAGGAATTATTTTTCATCGTCACAGCACTGTCGCTGTGCATTACGCTCAAGCTCTTAGCTCGCCAAAGGAGAGCGACCCTGGAATGAATGGGTTAGTGCTAAGGGGGTAAAAAAAATCATAATTGCATCCCGCTTTTACACTCTCGAGTTGATTTTCACAGCTTTGTACACGCCAAGCCTGTGCTAAGGTCACCTCACATTCTTATTTTAGAAGCTCTGTGTTGTGTTTCTCAGTTCTAGAGTGCACTCTGCAACCACAAGCAGACCCCCTGAGGGGTGAAGTGGTAGACAAATATGTCAGTGAAAAGTATCTAAATACTGTGTTAGAATGAGAGGAACATGGAGGAGGGAACCTTTCAGCATCACTTCAGACCAATGTTCCTTTTAAAGCACTAAGATCATGGTCATGGTGCCTCTCTCTCCCAGTGACTCCCTGTGTCTCTCCCTGGTTGCACACCATGTGACCGAGGAGATATTATTACAACCTTGTGTCTCTGTCATGGCAAGTCCTCAAAGTCTTTCTAATATGGCAACATAGATATGTGATGATATCAGTAAACAGTAATGCTGTGTATCTAAGCCATGCACATCAGGTCTAGTTGAGGTCCATCTTCCGATGTAATCAGAAAGTCAGTTGTAAGGTTACTGAGCACCAGTACTGAACACCACCACATGACAGTCCCCACCTCCCCATGCTCGTTCCGGCTAGGTGGTTGAAAATCACTGTGTGGAAAGGGCCTGCTATTCCCTTGCTTAGAAAAACATCTCTCTCTGCTGAGAACTCCTGTTAGTGTGATGTATCGCTCATGCGCAGAAATGGGTGGAATAAGGGTATGATCACTCTAGCTAGCTAGCGAGGGCAGGAAAATGAACAACCCCTGTAGGAAACAAGGGCTGAGCCTAGTAGCCAAGCGCACCCAGCCATGGTAGACTGCACCAGAGATGGATACCAGTGTTACGACAGGCAGGCCATACTAACCAGCCACTCACTCACACAATCACAGCTGGTCTCAGTGGAGGAATATGAGCAGCAGCAGCGAATTCAAACATGAAGGAAATTAACAACACTTCATCACTGGCCTACCTTACAGGCTACTAACAAAATAGGTTTTCATAAAAAAAATTAAATTTGAAGCAAGTTCAGAATTCCACAATGAAGGCTTGGCTACAGAAACGTACGATTTACTGAGTGCTACATTGTAGAGTTAGAAGTGCCATGTGGATGTACAGTGTGGATGTATCTCACTGAGAGGGTTATGATTATTACATTTACATTACATTTTAGTCATTTAGCAGACAATCTTATCCAGAGCAACTTACAGTTAGTGAGTGCATACATTTTTCATACTGGCCCCCTTTGGGAAACGAACCCACAACCCTGGCGTTGCAAGCGCCATGCTCTACCAACTGAGCTACAGGCTATCATGATTCTGAAGGCTGTGAGTGTGCGTGCGAGATGCAATGCCAACTGGAAATATGCTTGGCTTTATAATCATCAATGTCACTGAAAATGTAGACATCAGCAGTGGCAATCCCCACCAATATGCAGGAGATTTGCATGCAATTCTGTTATTTCATGTCACAATAATATACTGTATCATATCAGTTAGCAAACAACTACATTTTATTTAAAAAATTGTTTAATCTAATAAAGCATATGTGGTTGCGTTCCCTGTCACGATCGTCATTCATAGAGGAGGACCAAGGCGCAGCGTTGAATGCGAACATTTTATTTATTAGAATGATCACACGATCAAAACAACAAAACGAAACGTGACGTCCCTGGTTACATAAACAAACCAACACGGAACAAGAAACCACAAATAATGAATGCCTAACGGCTACCTAAGTATGACTCCCAATCAGAGACAATGAGCTACAGCCGTCTCTGATTGGGAGCCACCCTGGCCAACATAGATATACAACAACTAGAACATAAACAAATGAAAACTCACACCCTGGCTCAACATACTAGAGTCCCCAGAGCCAGGGCGTGACAGTACCCCCCCCCCCTAAAGGCGCGGACTCCGACCGCGCCAACCAAATACAACAGGGGAGGGACCGGGTGGGCACTCCGCCTCGGCGGCGGATCCGGCTCCGGACATGACCCCCACTCCTTCTCTAACCCCCCAAAGTACCCCTGGTCCGGTCTGGCCCTGCTGACCAGAGCTGAACTGAACACTGGTGGAGCGGATTGCTCTAGCTCCGGCGTGACGCAGCACCTGACCGGTGCCGGACCCGCCACCGGTGGAACAGGCACGGGCCGTGCCGGACTGACGACGCACACCACTGGCTTGGTGTGGGGAGCAGGAGCGGGCTGAGCCGGGCTGACGAAACGCACCACTGACTTGGTGCGGGGAGCAGGAGCGGGCCGGACCGGGCTGACGAAGCGCACCACTGACTTGGTGCGGGGAGCAGGAACGGGCCGTGCCGGGCTGACGACGCGCACCGGCCGTGGTGACTCCTTGCTGTCCCCAGTCCGCCTGGCCTTGCTGCTATTCCAGTTTCAACTGTTCTGCCTGCGGTTATGGAACCCCTACCTGTCCCAGACCTGCTGTTTTCAACTCTTAATGATCGGCTATGAAAAGCCAACTGAGATTTATTCCTGATTATTATTTGACCATGCTTGTCACTTATGAACATTTTTGAACATCTTGGCATGGTTCTGTTATAATCTCCACCCGGCACAGCCAGAAGAGGACTGGCCACCCCTCATAGCCTGGTTCCTCTCTAGGTTTCTTCCTAGGTTTTGGCCTTTCTAGGGAGTTTTTCCTAGCCACCGTGCTTCTACACCTGCATTACTAGCTGTTTGGGGTTTTAGGCTGGGTTTCTGTACAGCACTTCGAGATATTAGCTGATGTACGAAGGGCTATATAAAATAAAATTGATTGATTGATTGACTGACTTGGTGCGGGGAGCAGGAACGGGCCGGACAGGGCTGACGAAACGCACCACTGACTTGGTGCGGGGAGCAGGAATGGGCCGGACTGGGCTGGCGACGCGCACCACATACTTGGTGCGGAGAGCAGGAACGGGCCAGACAGGGCTGACGAAACGCACCACAGACTTGGTGCGGGGAGCAGGAATGGGCCGGACTGGGCTGGCGACGCGCACCACAGACTTGGTGCGGAGAGCAGGAACGGGCCGGACAGGGCTGACGAAACGCACCACTGACTTGGTGCGGGGAGCAGGAATGGGCCGGGCCGAGCTGGCGATGCGCACCGTAGACTTGGTGCGAGTGGCAGGAACAGGCCGGACCGTACTGGGAACACACACCACTGGCCCTACGTGGGGATCAGGAACAGGCCGGACCGGACTGGCAACACACGCCAGTACCTCTCGCCGTGCCTCTACATCTTCCACCCCCTCTTCGACCAGTGGCCCCCGTAACCTGGCGGCCTCCTCTGCCAATCCGCTGGGCCGCTCTGCCGCGGTCTCCTGCTGGCCGTCGTCCACGGCGTTAGCCCCCCCTAAAAATGTTCTGGGCGTCTCCCCTACCCGTGGACCAGGTCTCCATGTCCCTCGCCAGCCTTTCGCCCTTCTGCCACAATGTCAAGCCCTTCTCTTCCTCACTCGGCTTGACCCAGTCGAGGAGGCGAAGGAGATCTGTTAGGGATCTACCTGGCGATGGCTCCTGGACACGCTGCTTGGTCACATCTTGGTGGTTTCTTCTGTCACGATCGTCATTCATAGAGGAGGACCAAGGCGCAGCGTTGAATGCGAACATTTTATTTATTAGAATGATCAAAACAACAAAACGAAACGTGACGTCCCTGGTTACATAAACAAACCAACACGGAACAAGAAACCACAAATAATGAATGCCTAACGGCTACCTAAGTATGACTCCCAATCAGAGACAACGAGCTACAGCCGTCTCTGATTGGGAGCCACCCTGGCCAACATAGATATACAACAACTAGAACATAAACAAATGAAAACTCACACCCTGGCTCAACATACTAGAGTTCCCAGAGCCAGGGCGTGACATTCCCATTGTATTGTTGTTTTAGTACATTTTCATTGAGTAAGGCAGCTCCAAAATGCAACTGTTTCAGCCTTGCTCAGTGCTTTCTGTGGTGGAGGGGCAGACAGAGAAATTACAGAGCATAGAGGTCATTGATCTCCTCTGGTTGCATGTGATTGGCTCAGGGTGCTGTCACTCATGGGAACACTACGTCACTGCAGCACCTGCTGGGGGAGCTTGCCAGCCATTGATTTACAGTAGAAGTGCCCGCCCAAGAAGGCTCATTGTCATTGGCCACAGATACAGTAAATCAATGCCTATGCCCGGTAACTTTGATTGGACTGCATAGCTAGCTAGTTGTTTAACATGCACTGTTAGCACGTCTACAAGCTAGGTAGCTTAGCTAGCTAAAACATGTCAACTAGCTTAGCTATATCGTAGCAAATAATCTTCTAAACTTATCATTATGAAGGAAATAATAAAACATCTCGGTGCTCATTAGCCACCAAAACTAAAAAATATGGCCAACCATTAAAATAAAGCAAGCTGGAAAAGAAGATACACGTGTGGTTGGTGGTGGATCATGGAGCAGTGGCTAACATCTGTTTTGAGGTAGGCTAGCTATAATATCCTATAGGCTACATGTGTTATTGTTGATGTTTGATGGCAGACTGTAATACCCATGGAACCACATGTAAAGGAAGGGTTAGTTATAAATATATTTTATGTAACTGTAATTGTGCAATAGATGAAGTGAGGGATTGCGTTATAAACATTGCATACTGTTAACAGGACCCGTTTGTAACAAGCAGGCAGACGTACGCAGTGTGGCAATATTGCAGACCGATTACTAGCTAGTTTATTATATAAAAGTATGATCGACTACCGTGATCTTCCGTGTAATAAGAGCAAAAGATATGGGAAGTAGCCATAAACTGATCATAACCCAAATGTTATAACGTTTGTGTGTGTGGCTCAAAACTAAATTCTGGAATTGGTTATTAGTGCATTCAATGTGTATCCAGTACTGTGTAGTAGTGTACTGGTTTTGATGCATATGACATTTGTTGATTGCGTTTTCCCCACCAATATTTTCATGTTAAAATCGCCACTTGACATCAGAGATCAGAGTCAATACGATTTGTGATTATCCAGCAGTAATATTACTAAATGTTAGTGGCAGAGAATATTGGATAACTAATTCCAGTTGAGAAATTGATTGATTTTGTCATTCAAATTGAATTGGAAATAATGTGCTCTAATCAAACTATTACGAACTCTGATTATAATATTTTTCTAAAAGAAAGAAAATACTCCTTCCTCCTTATCTGATCTCTCTCAGGTGTGAGTGGCAGGATCCATAAAGCCAATCACATCAGTCCATCACCACTCACACAGCTCCTTCTAATTTTCCCTCTCTCCACTCTCTTTCCCCCCCGGCACTATATGTCCCTAACTGGCCCCCATTAGACCCATGATTCTAAATGGCCAGCCTAAAACGACCCCTAGTAGTGTACAGAGAGGAAGTCGTCATAGCTGAGAAGTCTGAAGAAGTTCTTCAACCTTTAGTTAGAGTTCAGTCGGTTCAGTTCAGTAGGAATTACACATGTATTACTTTCTTCATTACTGTATCAAAATATTTTTGGTTTGAATTCAGAAATGTTTTCTTGCAAGATAAGATCAGGTGATTAGTGAACATTTCCAAAATCCACAGCCTGCACCTAACAAATCAATGAGGAGAGCTACGCTTCAGTGAGGCTCAGCATGTGGAGTAATTTTACTCAATCATAAAACCATAAGGAAAACAACTTGGTCATTTGATTAATAATTACTGCATGTGGCTTAGTGGCCTCGTAATATATGACACACTATTTACTTTTGCATTTCAAATGCCTGAAAAAAACATTTCTACTCAACAATTGCCTTTCATTATTTGAACGTGTGTGTGTGTGTTTGTGTGTGTGTGTTTGTGTGTGTGCGTTTGTGTGTGTATCCTGCATGTGCTTATTAGTCCATGTTAACAGAGGTTGGACACAGGACATTGAATTATACATTATACACAACAAGAGCATTCCATCTCAGTACTGACACACTCTGTGACATAGGTGCACAATCTTCTGATGGTAGTGGGATTTAGTGTGTGTGACCGGGTCTAGTCTAGCCTCTGTCTCCAAGCTGTTTAAAAAAGATTTGTGTTGGGTTTAGCACTGATAATTGAAAATTAATTAGCATCATTATGCTGCCTTGCAGAGACGGAAATCTGATTTAAGGACTACATTACAGTTTTCCCTGGAAGTGAGGCTTATCTTCTCTGCACCATCACCTTCTCTGCACCACTCACTCCACTGGGCTGAGGCTCTGTCTGTTTCGGCGGGTGGGATAACAAGGGTCTAGATCCTTTGTTAACACTCTGGAGAGGCAATTAAAGTGGGAGCAGTGCAAGTAGCTCCCCTGATTGCTTAATCTACTAAACACTGCATGTTATCCCATTGGTGCTGTTTAAAATGAACCTACTCCAATGTAGATATGATAGTTAGTCATGAAAAACAGAGCTCTTTAACATACACTGAGTGTACAAAACATTAGGAACGCCTTCCTAATATTGAGTTGCACCCCCTTTTCACCTCAGAACAGCCTAAATTCGTTGGGGCATGGGCTACAAGGTGTCGAAAGCGTTCCACAGGGATGCTGGCCCATGTTAACTCGAATGCTTCCCACAGTTGTGTCAAGTTGACTGGATGGCCTTTGAGTGGGGACCATTCTTGATACACATGGGAAACTGTTGAGGATGAAAAACCCAGCAGCGTTGCAGTTCTTGACACACTCAAACCGGTGCGCCTGGCACCTACTACCATACCCCGTTCAAATGCACTTAAATATTTTTTCTTGCACATTCACCCTCTGAAGGGCACACATACACAATACATGTCTCAATTGCCTCAAGGCTTAAAAATCCTTATTTAACCTGTCTCCTCCCCTTCATCTATACTGATTGAAGTGGATTTAACACGACATCAATAAGGGATCATAGCTTTCACCTGGATTCACCTGGTCAGTCGATGTCCCTCAAACTCAACTCTGGACCTCGAAGCCAGTTCTACTCCCTTTTCTCATTGTCTAATCAGGGACTGATTTAGACCTGGGACACCAGGTGGGTGCAATTATTTATCAGGTAGAACAGAAAACCAGTAGGCTCCGGACCTCGTGTGGTAAGAGTTGAATACCCCTGGTCTATGTCATGGAAAGATGTTCCTAATGTTTTGTACACTCAGTGTATAGATAATATATGCCATTTAGTAGACACATATTGTAACGATCCCGGCAGTCTGAGTCGGGTCCTGTCTGTGGACTAGTTTTTTCTGCTCGTGATCTCCAGTTTCCCGAGGGTTCTGGAACGCTCCGGGGAGCTCTCTTGATTTCCGCACCTGCATCCCATCAGCAATCTGCACACCTGGTCCTGATCATCACCCTTCTTAGGCTCTGGCCTAACATCCATTCCCTGCCGGATCGTTAGCCATGAACAGTAGGTTTACCAGAG
The DNA here is from genome assembly GCF_020615455.1 of Coregonus clupeaformis. Lineage (NCBI taxonomy): Eukaryota > Metazoa > Chordata > Actinopteri > Salmoniformes > Salmonidae > Coregonus > Coregonus clupeaformis. Next base: position 32,242,370 of record NC_059200.1, read on the forward strand.
TATCAGTCTTAGAGCCTAGCGTTAGTTTTGTTGTTTTTGCACCTTGTTGTTTACTTACCTCCGTTTTGTCCATCTGCAGTCACCCGTCCGGAACCTTCATCCAACCTCTGCCTGGTGGTCGGCGGCTGCCGACCCATGATGGGATCAACCACTGCACCCCCAACAACTAATCAACGCCGCCCGCTCTGTTCCCTGGATTATTCAGCATCACTCTTGAATTTGTAAATAAACACTCACCTTCGTTTCAACTTACCTTGTCCTGGTCTGCTTCTGGGTTCTGGCTTTGCAACTCGTGACACATATGGATGGTCCCGGGAATCGAACCCACTACCCTGGTGTTACAAGCACCAAGCTCTTTCAATAAGCCTGTAGAATGGAGGGATCTCACACACCACTTTATGTTGTGTGTTAGACAAACCAAACTCTCTAGGTCATCACCCTCGGACAAGATGTCATCCTGTTAAGGAATGGACACCCATCGGCCGGCTGCTCTGGCAAAGACCCTCTTCCAGTGAGCACCTTACCACCTGCTTTAAGCTCCTTCCACAGAGGCTATCAATCCCCTCAACTGCTGAAGTTAGAGGACAGAGTCAGACAGAGACAGGGGAAGAGGAACATGTCACTGACTTCCAGCAGGGCTGAGTAAGACATCTCAGGCATCTCTGTAAACAGTCAGACTGACCTACGGGGTAATTCAGTCACCTTCACCATGTCAATCCATGTTCTTGCATTGACCCAGAGGCTCAACATTGCGATACTTCCTGGAACACTTCGCGAAGCAGACTCGACCAGGGTTTGGGAATTACAGAGAAAGCCCACCGCAGGACAAGAAAAATAACAAGCTGGCACTTAAATAACTGTACAAAGTTATAAACAAGCAAGAAAACCTACATCCAGAGACTGCTTTTCTGGTTGCCAGCTATTTTAATTCCGCATTACTAAGACACGTGATGTCCAACTTCCATCAACACGTCTCAAATGCCACTAGGGGTGATAAAGTCTTAGACCACTGTTATTCTACCCACAAGCAAGCATACATCTCCTTGTCCCAGTCTGTAATCCCCACATGTTTGAAGATGACCACCATCATTCCTGTCCCCAAGAAATCGAAGGATTAATGCTACAATGACTACCGCCCTGTAGCACTCACTTCTGTAATCATGAAGTGCTTTGAGAGGCTGGTTATGGAACACATTAACTCCACCATCCCAGACACCCTAGACCCACTCCAATTTGCATAACCCCCCAACAGATCCATAGATGACACAATCTCAATTGCTCTCCACACTGCCCTCACCCACCTAGATAAGAGGAATACCTATGTGATAATGCTGTTCATTGACTACAGCATAGCGTTCAACACCATTGTCCCCTTCAAGCTCGTCACCAAGCTTAGGACTCTGGGTCTGAACACCTCCCTCTGCAACTGGATCCTGTACTTCCAGACCGGCCAACCCCAGGTGGTGAGGGTAGGCAACATCACCTCTGCCACGCTGACTCTCATCACTGGGGCCCCACAGGGGTGTGTGCTTAGTCCCCTCCTGTACTCCCTGTTCACCCACGACTGCGTGGCCACGCACGACTCCAACATCATCATCAAGTTTTCTGAAGAGACGACGGTGGTAGGCCTGACCACCGGCGACGATGAGTCAACCTACAGTGAGGATGTCAGTGACCTGGCAGTGTGGTGCCAGAGCAACAACCTCTCCCTCAACGTCAGTAAGACGATGGAGCTGATCGTGGACTACAGGAAACGAGGAGGGCGAGCACGCCCCCATCCACATCGACGGGGCTGCAGTGGAGCAGGTCGAGAGCTTCAAGTTCCTCGATGTCCAAATCACTAAAGACTTAAAATGGTCTAAACACACATACACAGTCGTGAAGAAGGCACGATAGTGCCTCTTCCCGCTCAGGAGGTTGAAAAAGTTTGGCATGGGCCCTCAAATCCTCAAAAGGTTCTACAGCTGTACCATTGAGAGCATATAGACTGGCTTTATCACTGCCTGGTATGGCAATAGCACCGCCCTCGATCGCACGCAGACAGCCCAGTACATCACTGGGGCCGAGCTCCCTGCCATCCAGGACATCTACAGTGGGGGAAAAAAGTATTTAGTCAGCCACCAATTGTGCAAGTTCTCCCACTTAAAAAGATGAGAGAGGCCTGTAATTTTCATCATAGGTACACGTCAACTATGACAGACAAAATGAGAATTTTTTTTTCCAGAAAATCACATTGTAGGATTTTTAATGAATTTATTTGCAAATTATAGTGGAAAATAAGTATTTGGTCAATAACAAAAGTTTCTCAATACTTTGTTATATACCCTTTGTTGACAATGACACAGGTCAAACTTTTTCTGTAAGTCTTCACAAGGTTTTCACACACTGTTGCTGGTATTTTGGCCCATTCCTCCATGCAGATCTCCTCTAGAGCAGTGATGTTTTGGGGCTGTCGCTGGGCAACACGGACATTCAACTCCCTCCAAAGATTTTCTATGGGGTTGAGATTTGGAGACTGGCTAGGCCACTCCAGGACCTTGAAATGATTCTTACGAAGCCACTCCTTCGTTGCCCGGACGGTGTGTTTGGGATCATTGTCATGCTGAAAGACCCAGCCACGTTTCATCTTCAATGCCCTTGCTGATGGAAGGAGGTTTTCACTCAAAATCTCCCGATACATGGCCCCATTCATTCTTTCCTTTACACGGATCAGTCGTCCTGGTCCCTTTGCAGAAAAGACAGCCCCAAAGCATGATGTTTCCACCCCCATGCTTCACAGTAGGTATGGTGTTCTTCGGATGGAACTCAGCATTCTTTGTCCTCCAAACACGACGAGTTGAGTTTTTACCAAAAAGTTCTATTTTGGTTTCATCTGACCATATGACATTCTCCCAATCCTCTTCTGGATCATCCAAATGCACTCTAGCAAACTTCAGACGGGCCTGGACATGTACTGGCTTAAGCAGGGGGACACGTCTGGCATTGCAGGATTTGAGTCCCTGGCGGCGTAGTGTGTAACTGATGGTAGGCTTTGTTACTTTGGTCCCAGCTCTCTGCAGGTCATTCACTAGGTCCCCCCGTGTGGTTCTGGGATTTTTGCTCACCGTTCTTGTGATAATTTTGACCCCACGGGGTGAGATCTTGCGTGGAGCCCCAGATCGAGGGAGATTATCAGTGGTCTTGTATGTCTTCCATTTCCTAATAATTGCTCCCACAGTTGATTTCTTCAAACCAAGCTGCTTACCTATTGCAGATTCAGTCTTCCCAGCCTGGTGCAGGTCTACAATTTTGTTTCTGGTGTCCTTTGACAGCTCTTTGGTCTTGGCCATAGTGGAGTTTGGAGTGTGACTGTTTGAGGTTGTGGACAGGTGTCATTTATGCTGATAACAAGTTCAAACAGGTGCCATTAATACAGGTAACGAGTGGAGGACAGAGGAGCCTCTTAAAGAAGAAGTTACAGGTCTGTGAGAGCCAGAAATCTTGCTTGTTTGTAGGTGACCAAATACTTATTTTCCACCATCATTTGCAAATAAATTCATTAAAAATCCTATTTTTTATATTCCTTTTCTCAATTTGGCTGTCATAGTTGACGTGTACATATGATGAAAATTACAGGCCTCTCTCATCTTTTTAAGTGGGAGAACTTGCACAATTGGTGGCTGACTAAATACTTTTTTCCCCCACTGTATATCAGGTGGTGTGGAAGGAAGGCCCGGAAAATCGTTAAAGACTCCAACCACCCAAGCCATAGACTATTCTTTCTGCTTCTGCACGGCAAGCGGTACCGGTGCATCAAGACTGACACCAACAGGGTCTTGATCAGCTTCTATCCCCAAGCAATAAGACTGATAAATAGCTAACAATATACAGTTGAAGTCGGAGGTTTACATACACTTAGGTTGGAGTCATTAAAACTTGTTTTTCAACCACTCCACAAATGTCTTGTTAACAAACTATAGTTTTGGCAAGTCGGTTAGGACATCTACTTTGTGCATGACACAATTAATTTTTCCAACAATTGTTTACAGACAGATTATTTCACTTATAATTCACTGTATCACAATTCCAGTGGATCAGAAGTTTACATACACTAAGTTGACTGTGCCTTTAAACAGCTTGGAAAATTCCAGAAAATGATGTCATGGCTTTAGAAGCTTCTGATAGGCTAATTGACATCATTTGAGTCAATTGGAGGTGTACCTCTGGACGTATTTCAAGGCCTACCTTCAAACTCAGTGTCTCTTTGCTTGACATCATGGGAAAATCAAAAGAAATCAGCAAAGACCTCAGAATTCTTTTTGTAAACCTCCACAAGTCTGGTTCATCCTTGGGAGCAATTTCCAAACACCTGAAGGTACCACGTTCATCTGTACAAACAATAGTACGCAAGTATAAACACCATTGGACCACGCAGCCGTCATACCGCTCAGGAAGGAGACACGTTCTGTCTCCTAGAGATGAACGTACTTTGGTGCGAAAGTGCAAATCAATCCCAGAACAACAGCAAAGGACCTTGTGAAGATGCTGGAGGAATCAGGTAGAAAGGTATCTATATCCACCGTAAAACGAGTCCTATATCGACATAATCTGAAAGGCTGCTCAGCAAGGAAGAAGCCACTGCTCCATAACCGGCATAAAAAAGCCAGACTACAGTTTGCAACTGCACATGGGGACAAAGATTGTACTTTTTGGAGAAATGTCCTCTGGTCTGATGAAACAAAAATAGAACTGTTTGGCCATAATGACCATCGTTATGTTTGGAGGAAAAAGGGGGCTGCTTGCAAGCTGAAGAACACCATCCCAACCGTGAAGCACAGGGGTGGCAGCATCATGCTGTGGGTGTTCTTTGCTGCAGGAGGGACTGGTGCACTTCACAAAATAGATGACATCATGAGGAAGGAAAATTATGTGGATATATTGAAGCAACATCTCAAGACATCAGTCAGGAAGTTAAAGCTTGGTCACAAATTACTCTTCCAAATAGACAATGACCCCAAAGCATGCTTCCAAAGTTGTGGCAAAATGGCTTAAGGACAACAAAGTCAAGGTATTGAAGTGACCATCACAAAGCCCTGACCTCAATCCTATAGAAAATCTGTAGGCAGAACTAAAAAGGCGTGTGCGAGCAAGGAGGCCTACAAACCTTACTCAGTTACATCAGCTCTGTCAGGAGGAATGGGCCAAAATTCACCCAACTAATTGTGGGATGCTTGTGGAAGGCTACCCGAAATGTTTGACCCAAGTTAAACAATTTAAAGGCAATGCTACCAAATACTAATTGAGTGTATGTAAACTTCTGACCTACTGGGAATGTGATGAAAGACATAAAAGTTGAAATAATTCATTCTCTCTACTATTATTCTGACATTTCACATTCTTAAAATAAAGTGGTGATCCTAACTGACCTAATACAGGGAATTTTTACTAGGATTAAATGTCAGGAATTGTGAAAAACTGAGTGTAAATATATTTGGCTAAGGTGCATGTAAACTTCCGACTTCAACTGTAGCTACACGGACTATCTGAGTTAAAATTGTATCTTATTGACCTTTTATTTTTGCCCTGTCTCTATGCATGGCCCTACACTCACACGCCATCATCTGCTCACGCACACATAATATTCACATACATTTATACTGACTCTACACACACGCAGACCCACTCACATACAAGCTGCTGCTACTCTGTTTACAGTGAGGGAAAAAAGTATTTGATCCCCTGCTGATTTTGTACGTTTGCCCACTGACAAAGAAATGAACAGTCTATAATTTTAATGGTAGGTTTATTTGAACAGTGAGAGACAGAATAACAACAAAAAAATCCAAAAAAACGCATGTCAAAAATGTTATAAATTGATTTGCTTCTCTTCCAAGATGGCGTAGTAGTGCAGTTCTGTTTTTGTCGTGTGTCTGTAAATAGCCTGTAAATACCCTGTTTTTTTGTATTTTTCGTACATATTTCCCTATCAGACTTTTCATCCTTCTACAAAATATACTTTCCTGCAACCCGCCTCACTCAATGTGGAACGGATTCTATTATTGACTTACCTTTTATCTAGAATCTCCAGTTGAAACTAGCTAGCCAGCTAACTAGCTACTTGCTATTAGCCACAGTTAGCGGTATTTCACCCAGAACATTGGATTTTTTTTCTGCGGGATTAATTTAATCACTGGACATTAATCACCGGATATTCGGCCAGTCTGCACAGCGCGTTATCAACCCAGAACATATCAGTTTTTCTGCCGGAATCACTGAATCACTGGACCTTTAACTCCGGATTCATCGCTACCAGCTAGCTGCAACAAAATGGACGCTGTGGTCTGGCTAATCATCCTGAGCTAGGCCCATCTCCCGGCTATCTACCTCTCTGTCAACCGGACGGGACCACCTAGTGTTGACACGGAGCCCCGCCGATCCTACACGACTGGTCTGCCGACGAAATCGCCTGATGTGGTTACGACGTCGACCACGAAGATTCCATCTGCTAGCCCCGGCCCGCTAGCACACGCTAGCCGTGGCCTCTTACTCGCTAGTGCTTTAGCAGCCTCCGAACTATCCTATTGCTGTTCACCGGACCTTATGATAACTCAGCTATACAGCTGATGTCTGCTGGACTGTTCCTTTTTACGGTACTACATCCTGTTTATGTTTAGCCTCAGCCCAAACATGGTTAGCTTATTGTTGTTTCGGTTATTTCTAATTGTACTATTTCACTGTAGATCCCCTTGCCCAGCTAAACCTGCCTTAGATAGCTCCTTTGTCCCACCCCCCATACACGCGGAGACCGACTCAATTGATGCCTCCAGTGATGCTATCTCTTTCATTGTTACCCAACGCTTAGGTTTACCTCCACTTTACTCATATCCTTCCATATCCTTGTCTGTACATCATGCCCTGAATCTTTTCTACAACACCCAGAAATCTGCCCCCTTTATTCTATGTACCCAACGCACTAGAAGACCAGTTCTTAAAGCCTTTAGCCGTATCCTTATTCTAGTCCTCCTCTGTTCCTCTGGTGATGTAGAGGCTAACCCAGGCCCTGCAGCCCTCAGTATCACTCCTACTCCCCAGGCGCTATCATTTGCTGACTTCTGTAATCGCAAAAGTCTTGGTTTCTTGCACGTAAATATCAGAAGTCTACTTCCTAAGTTTGAGTTATTCACTGCGTTAGCACACTCCGCCAACCCTGATGTTCTAGCAGTGTCTGAATCCTGGCTCAGGAAGGCCACCAAAAATTCTGAAATGTCCATCCCCAACTATAACATTTTCCGTCTAGATAGAACTGCCAAAGGGGGTGGAGTTGCAATCTACTGTAGAGATAGCCTGCAGAGCTCTATCATACTATCCAGGTCTGTGCCCAAACAGTTTGAGCTTCTACTTCTAAAAATCCACCTTTCCAGAAATAAGTCTCTCACTGTTGCCACTTGCTACAGACCCCCTCAGCCCCCAGCTGTGCCCTGGACACCATATGTGAATTGATTGCCCCCCATTTATCCTCAGAGTTCGTACTGCTTGGTGACCTAAATTGGGATATGCTTAATACCCCGGCCATCCTACAATCCAAACTAGATGCCCTCAACCTCACGCAAATTATCAAGGAACCTACCAGGTACAACCCTAAATCCGTAAACATGGGTACCCTCATAGATATCATCCTGACTAACATACCCTCTAAATACACCTCAGCTGTCTTCAACCAGGATCTCAGCGATCACTGCCTTATTGCCTGCGTCCGTAACGGGTCCGCGGTCAAACGACCACCCCTCATCACTGTCAAACGCTCCCTAAAACACTTTAGCGAGCAGGCCTTCCTAATTGACCTGTCCCAGGTATCCTGGATGGATATAGATCTCATTCCGTCAGTAGAGGATGCCTGGTTGTTCCTTAAAAGTAATTTCCTCTCAATCTTAAATAAACATGCCCCATTCAAAAAATACAGAACTAAGAACCGATATAGCCCCTGGTTCTCCTCAGACTTGACTGCCCTTGACCAGCACAAAAACAACCTGTGGCGTACTGCATTAGCATCAAATAGCCCCCGCGACATGCAACTTTTCAGGGAAGTTAGGAACCAATATACACAAGCAGTCAGGAAAGCAAAGGCTAACTTTTTCAAACAGAAATTTGCATCCTGTAGCACTAACTCCAAAAGGTTTTGGGACACTGTAAAGTCCATGGAGAATAAGAGCACTTCCTCCCAGTTGCCCACTGCACTGAGGCTAGGAAACACTATCACCACCGATAAATCTACAATAATCGAGAATTTCAACAAGCATTTTGCTACAGCTGGCCATGCTTTCCATCTGGCTACCAGTACCCCGGCCACCAACTCTGCACCCTCCGCTGCAACTTGCCCATGCCCCCCCCGCTTCTCCTTCACACAAATTCAGACAGCTGATGTTTTGAAAGCGCTGCAAAATCTGGACCCCTACAAATCAGCTGGGCTAGACAATCTGGACCCTTTCTTTCTAAAACTAGCCGCCGAAATTGTCGCAACCCCCTATTACTAGTCTGTTCAACCTCTCTTTCATAACGTCTGAGATCCCCAGAGATTGAAAGCTGCCGCGGTCATCCCCCCTCTTCAAAGGGGGTGACACTCTAGATCCAAACTGCTACAGACCTATATCCATCCTGCCCTGCCTTTCGAAAGTATTTGAAAGCCAAGTTAACAAACAGATCACCGACCATTTCGAATACCACCGTACCTTCTCCGCTATGCAATCCGGTTTCCGAGCTGGTCATGGGTGCACTTCAGCCACGCTCAAGGTCCTAAACGATATTATAACCGCGATTGATAATAGACAGTACTGTGCAGCCGTCTTCATCGACCTGGCCAAGGCTTTCGACTCTGTCAACCACCGCATTCTTATTGGCAGACTAAATAGCCTTGGTTTCTCAAATGACTGGTTCACCAACTACTTCTGAGATAGAGTTCAGTGTGTCAAATCGGAGGGCCTGTTGTCTGGACCTATGGCAGTCTCTATGGGGGTGCCACAGGGTTCAATTCTTGGGCCGACACTTTTCTCCGTGTATATCAATGATGTCGCTCTTGCTGCTGGTGACTCTCAGATCCACCTCTACGCAGACGACACCATTTTGTATACATCTGGCCCTTCATTGGACACTGTGTTAACAAACCTCCAAACGAGCTTCAATGCCATACAACACTTCTTCAGTAGCCTCCAACTGCTCTTAAACAATAGTAAAACTAAATGCAAGCTTTTCAATCGAACGCTGCTGGCACCCGCCCACCCGACTAGAATCACCACTCTCGACGGGTCTGACCTAGAGTATGTGGACAACTACAAATACCTAGGTGTCTGGTTAGACTGTAAACTCTCCTTCCAGACTCACATAAAGAATCTCCAATCCAAAGTTAAATCTAGAATCGGCTTCCTATTTCGCAACAAAGCCTCCTTCATTCATGCTGCCAAACATGCCCTCGTAAAACTGACTATCCTACCGATCCTTGACTTCGGCGATGTCATTTACAAAATAGCCTCCAACACTCTACTCAGCAAATTGGATGTAGTCTATCACAGTGCCATCCGTTTTGTCTCCAAAGCCCCATACACTACCCACCACTGTGACCTGTACGCTCTTGTTGGCTGGTCCTCACTACATGTTCGTCGTCAAACCCACTGGCTCCAGGCCATCTATAAATCACTGCTAGGCAAATCCCCGCCTTATCTTATCTCATTGGTCACCATAGCAGCACCCACCCGTAGTCTACGCTCCAGCAGGTATATCTCACTGGTCATTCCCAAAGCCAACACCTCCTTTGGCCGCCATTCCTTCCAGTTCTCTGCTGCCAATGACTGGAACGAATTGCAAAAATCTCTGAAGCTGGAGACTCTTATCTCCCCTCACTAACTTTAAGCATCAGTTGTCAGAGCACCTTACCGATCACTGCACCTGTACACAGCCCATCTGAAATTAGCCCACCCAACTACCTCATCCCTATATTGTTATTTATTTTGCTCTTTTGCACCCCAGTATCTCTATTTGCACATAATCTCTTGCACATCTAGCATTCCAGTGTTAATACTATTGTAATTATTTTGCACTATAGCCTATTTATTGCCTTACCTCCATAACTTGCTACATTTGCACACACTGTATATATATTTTCTGTTGTATTTTTGACTTTATGTTTTTTTACCCCATATGTAACTGTGTTGTTTTTATCGCACTGCTTTGCTTTATCTTGGCCAGGTCGCAGTTGTAAATGAGAACCTGTTCTCAACTGGCTTACCTGGTTAAATAAAGGTGAAATAAAATAAAAATAAAAATAATGAGGGAAACAAGTATTTGACTCCTCTGCAAAACATGACTTAGTACTTGGTGGCACTTGTACTTGTCCCACTCCTCTTTGCAGATCTTCTCCAAGTCATTAAGGTTTCGAGGCTGACGTTTGGCAACTCGAACCTTCTGCTCCCTCCACAGATTTTCTATGGGATTAAGGTCTGGAGACTGGCTAGGCCACTCCAGGACCTTAATGTGCTTCTTCTTGAGCCACTCCTTTGTTGCCTTGGCCGTGTGTTTTGGGTCATTGTCATGCTGGAATACCCATACACAACCCATTTTCAATGCCCTGGCTGAGGGAAGGAGGTTCTCACCCAAGATTTGACGGTACATGGCCCCGTCCATCGTCCCTTTGACGCGGTGAAGTTGTCCTGTCCCCTAAGCAGAAAAACACCCCCAAAGCATAATGTTTCCACCTCCATGTTTGACGGTGGGGATGGTGTTCTTGGGGTCATAGGCAGCATTCCTCCTCCTCCAAACACGGCGAGTTGAGTTGATGCCAAAGAGCTCCATTTTGGTCTCATCTGACCACAACACTTTCACCCAGTTCTCCTCTGAATCATTCAGATGTTCATTGGCAGACTTCAGATGGGCATGTATATGTGCTTTCTTGAGCAGGGGGACGTTGCGGGCGCTGCAGGATTTCAGTCCTTTACAGCGTAGTGTGTTACCAATTGTTTTCTTTGTGACTATGGTCCCAGCTGCCTTGAGATCATTAACAAGATCCTCCCGTGTAGTTCTGGGCTGATTCCTCACCGTTCTCATGATCATTGCAACTCCACGAGGTGAGATCTTGCATGGAGCCCCAGGCCGAGGGAGATTGACAGTTTTTTTGTGTTTCTTCCATTTGCGAATCGCACCAGCTGTTGTCACCTTCTCACCAAGCTTCTTGGCGCTGGTCTTGTAGCCCATTCCAGCCTTGTGTAGGTCTACAATATTGTCCCTGACATCCTTGGAGAGCTCTTTGGTCTTGGCCATGGTGGAGAGTTTGGAATCTGATTGATTGATTGCTTCTGTGGACAGGTGTCTTTTATACAGGTAACAAGCTGAGATTAGGAGCACTCCCTTTAAGAGTGTGCTCCTAATCTCAGCTCGTTACCTGTATAAAAGACACCTGGGAGCCAGAAATTATTCTGATTGAAAGGGGATCAAATACGTATTTCCCTCATTAAAATGCAAATCAATTTATAACATTTTTGACATGCGTTTTTCTGGATTTATTTGTTGTTATTCTGTCTCTCACTGTTCAAATAAACCTACCATTAAAATTATAGACTGATCATTTCTTTGTCAGTGGGCAAACGTACAAAATCATCAGGGGATCAAATACTTTTTTCCCTCACTGTATCTTATATCCTGTTGCCTAGTCACCTTACCCCTATACATATCTACCTCCATCACTCCAGTATCCCTGCACATTGTAAATATAGTATTGGAACTGACCCTGTATATAGAATGCTTACTTACTTACTTACTTATTGTGTTCATCATAATTATTGTGTGTTATTTCTAGAATTACATTGTTATTGATTGTGCATTGTTGGATTTTGAGTTTGCAAGAAAGGCATTTCAATGTACCTCTTTATGTGACATTAAAACTTGAGACTTGAAACTACAAGGGTCATCTGGGATTTCAAATGGAGAAGGAGTTTCTAGGACTCTTCATACTGTTCTAAATGTATCTTTGGCAGTGCTTTTCCTACTGATTCGTGTAGTGTTTTGTATTTGGATCTTTTTCCATGCCTTTATTCTTCATTGTGCTTTCTCACCCAATTCCCTGCTCTCTCCATCAGCGGAGGGTTCACCTAATGTGTGTGAGAGAGCCCTCTCGTCTGGGACTGGAGCGTAATGTGATCAGTAATGAATTTTGTGTTACATTAGGCCTGTATAAATGGACGGACAAGCACAGACTACAAGTGTCCGGGAGTCGGACTTAATCTAATGACAGCCAGGCAGAGACAGAACCAATTAGAGGGAGAGGGCCAAGTCGCTGCTGCTGCAGGGACTGCAAATGAATAGGGACAAATCAAATCAGGGCCTAATAGACGCGCTGCGAGAGGAGCCAGTCGATGCTAATAGCATTAGGGCCTCGTGACCTCCCAGCTCATAGCCACATAGGCCAGAGAAACTTCCATCGGCCCTTCAAGGAAAAATCAAAAGACCTCTTGTTCACTTAAGGAGGGGGAAAGAAACATTGTTGTTGTCTCCTAAACAAGTAAAACATTTGGATCGTCAGCATGGCAGACTTCCCCTTCAGGGTTTCAATATGAATTACTTAATACATAATTTCAGGCCCTTTAAAATATAGGCAGCTTTTTGCCAGCTTATTTTAGCAAAGGAATACATCACTTGTTTACAAAGAGACACTGTGCCTCAAGCACATGAAAGGAAACTGGGAAATAAAATAAAGGTGGAAAAAAATGCCAACTCGATTTGCTGTGCTTGTTGAGAGACATAATTTATAGGGTTTACTTGATAAACGGACACTGTATAAACACTATGTGTGTTTCCTTTTTGCAAACTTTGTAGAATAAATCAAGAGTCTTCCTGTTAAGACACATTAGCAATATATACAATGAGAAAAGGGAGTAAAACTGGCTTCGAGGTCCAGAGTTGAGTTTGAGGGAAATAGACTGACCAGGTGAATCCAGGTGAAAGCTATGATCCCTTATTGATGTCACATGTTAAATCCACTTCAATCAGTGTAGATGAAGGGGAGGAGACAGGTTAAAGAAGGATTTTTAAGCCTTGAGACAATTGAGACATGGATTGTGTGTGTGTGCCATTCAGAGGGTGAATGGGCAAGACAAAAGATTTAAGTGTCTTTGAACGGGATATGGTAGTAGGTGCCAGGCGCACCGATTTGTGTCAAGAACTGCAATGCTGCTGGGTTTTTCACACTCAACAGTTTCCCGTGTGTATCAAGAATGGTCCACTACCTAAAGGACATCCAGCCAAATTGACACAACTGTGGGAAGTATTGGAATCAATATGGGCCAGCATCCCTGTGGAACGCCTTCGACACCTTGTAGAGTCCATGCCCTGATGAATTGAGGATGTTCTGAGGGCAAAAAGGGAGAGGTGCAACGCAACATTACACTGAACAAAAATATATAACGCAACATGCAACAATTTCAAAGATTTTAACGAGTTACAGTTCATAAAAGGAAATCAGTCAATTTAAATAAATTAGGCCCTAATCTATGTATTTCACATGAATGGGAATGCAGATATGCATCAGTTGGTCCCAGATACCTTTAAAAAAAAAAACAGTCAGTATCTGGTGTGACCATCATATGCCTCATGCAGCGCGACACATCTCCTTCGCATAGAGTTGATCAGGCTGTGGAATGTTGTCCCACTCCTCTTCAATGGCTGTGCAAAGTTACTGGATATACATACATGTCAATCCAGAGCATCCCAAACATGCTCAATGGGTGACATGTCTGGTGAATATGCAGGCCATGGAAGAACTGGGACATTTTCAGCTTCCAGGAATTGTGTACAGATCCTTGCGACATGGGGCCATGTATTATTATGCTGAAACATGAGGTGATGGTGACGGATGAATGGCACGATAATGGGCCTCAGGATCTCATCACGGTATCTCTGTGCATTCAAATTGCCATCGATAAAATGCAATTGTGTTCGTTGTCCGTAGCTTATGCCTGCCCATACCATAACCCCACTGCCCCATGGGGCACTCTGTTAACAACGTTGACATCAGCAAACTGCTCGCCCACATGACACCATACACGCTGTCTGCAATCTGCCCGGTAAAGTTGAAACCGGGATTCATCCGTGAAGAGCACACTACTCCAGCATGCCAGTGGCCGTCGAAGGTGAGCATTTTCCCACTGAAGTCGGTTATAACGCCGAACTGCAGTCAGGTCAAGACCCTGGTGAGGACGACGAGCATGCAGATGAGCTTCCCTGAGACGGTTTATGACAGTTTTTGCAGACATTCTTCAGTTGTGCAAACCCAGAGTTTCATCAGCTGTCCAGGTGTCTGGTCTCAGATGATCCTGCTGGTGAAAAAGCCAGACATGGAGGTCCTGAGCTGGCGAGGTTAAATGTAGTCTGCGGTTGGGAGGCCGGTTGGACGAACTGCCAAATTCTGTAAAACGATGTTGGAGACAGCTTATGGTAGAGAAATGACCATTAAATTCTCTGGCAACAGCTCTAGTGGACATTCCTGCAGTCAGCATGCCAATTGCATGCTCCCTCAAAACTTGAGACATCTGTGGCATTGTGTTGTGTGACAAAACTGCACATTTTAGAGTGGCCTTTTATTGTCATGCTGTTTAATCAGTATATGATATGCCACACCTGTCAGGTGGATGGATTATCTTGGCAAAAGAGAAATGCTCACTAAAAGGGATGTAACTAAATTTGTGCATGGAAAACTTCTGGGATCTTTTATTTCAGCTCATGAAACATGAGACCAACACTTGTACATGTTGCGTTTATATTTTTGTTCAGTGTAGGAAGCTGTTCTTAATGTTTTGTAAATCCATCAAATAAGGCATTACTGACATTAGTGATTTATAGCTATCTTCATGAGACATCTCAGAGGTATGAGTGGACCATGGACTACATGTGACCACACTAAGGCAATTTAGAGGCAATGAGGTGAACTGAGGACAACACTAGATATGAACCCCAGTAAGATATGGTTTATGAGAATAACCATGTATTTACAACTGATAACATTATGACTGCCACGGACACTTTGAGTGTCAGCAGTAATCAAATATTTAGAGATTGTGAACATTGCAAAAAAAAAAAAAATATTGACATTGACATAAAAATCTATGCATACACAGTTGAAGTCAGAAGTTTACATACACTTAGGTTGGAGTCATTAAAACTCATTTTTCAACCACTCCACAAATTTCTCATTAACAAACTATAGTTTTGGCAAGTCGGTTAGGACATTGTCACGATCGTTGAGAGACGGGTCAGACCAAGGTGTAGCGTGGTATGCAAACATATTCATTTAAATAATAAACACAAAACAACGTAACGTGAAGTCCAAGGCTATACACAATACAAGCCTAACACAGAACAAGATCCCACAAACATAGTAGGCAAACAGGCTACTTAAGTATGATCCCCAATCAGAGACAACGAGCGACAGCTGCCTCTGATTGGGAATCACACCCGGCAAACATAGAAATACGAATCTAGATCCTACACATAGATTCCCACACCCTGACTCAACATACAAGAGTTCCATACGTCAGGGTGTGACAGTACCCCCCCCCAAAGGTGCAGACTCCGACCGCACAAACCTGACATAACAGGGTAGGGTCCGGGTGGGCATTCCGCCTTGGAGGCGGATCCGGCTCCGGGCGTGACGACCTCTCCCTCTCTGCCTCCCCGTTGCGCCCCTGGTCTTTTCTGGACCTCGGCGCGATACTTCCCCTCTCCTTCCTCCCATGATGCACCAAGCCCTGTCTGGACCCTGGTGTGGGAGACCCCGAACCTGGAGAGGGGCTGACGTCTGGGTCTGGACTGGGGCCGCTGACCGGAGCTGAACTGGACCCCGGTGGAGCGGACTGCTCTGGCTCTGGACTGGAGCAGCTGACCAGAGCTGGACTGGGCACCGGTGGAGCGGACTGCTCTGGCTCCGGAGTGGAGCAGCTGACCGGAGCTGGACTAGACCCCGGTGGAGCGGACTGCTCTGGCTCCAGAGTGGAGCAGCTGACCGGAGCTGGACTGGACCCCGGTGGAGCGGACTGCTCTGGCTCCGGAGTGGAGCAGCTGACTGGTGCTGGACCAGGCACCAGTGGAATGGGCACGGGCCGTGCCGGACTGGAAACACGCACCACTGGTCTGGTGCGAGGAGCAGGAATGGGCCGAGGCGGACTGGGGACGCGCATCACTGGCTTGGTGCGAGGTGCAGGCACGGGCCGGGCTGGACTGGAAACACGCACCACTGGCCTGGTGCGGGGAGCAGGTACGGGGCGTACCGGGCTGGTGACACGCACCACTGGTTTGGTGCGAGGAGCAGGGACGGGCCATACTGGACAGGGAACAAGCACCACTGGCTTGGTGCATGGAGCAGGAACGGGGCGTACCAGGCTGGCGACACGCACCACTGGTTTGGTGCAAGGAGCAGGGACGGGCCGTACTGGACTGGGAACACGCACAACTGGCTTGGTGCGGGGAGCAGGTACGGGGCGTACCGGGCTGACGACACGCACCACTGGTTTGGTGCGGGGAGCAGGTACGGGCCGTACCGGACTGGGAACCGACGCTGGAGGTCTACGACTGTACCAGTCCTTTACTCTCCGCGCCTAGTCCTCCTCCAGTGAGGACTCCTCCTTGAGCCCCCACGAGTGCAGTGGTCGGGGCTCTTCTCTATCGATCCCCGACCACCCTTTTAGCACCCCCAAAAATTATCTTGGGGCTGTCTCACGGGCTTCCTCCTCGGCCGACGCCTTCTGTGTTCCTCTCCTGCCTGGGCCTCCTCCTTCGCCCATGGTCCTTTTCCTGCCAAAATCTCCTCCCATGTCCAAAAACTGTTCCCAACCTGTGTCCAGGGTGTCTGCTGCTCCTGGGCACGCTGCTTGGTCCGTTTTTGGTGGGATCTTCTGTCACGATCGTTGAGAGACGGGTCAGACCAAGGTGCAGCGTGGTATGCAAACATGTTTATTTAAATAATAAACACAAAACAAAACAAAACAACAAACCAAACCAATCCAACGTGAAGTCCAAGGCTATACACAATACAAGCCTAACACAGAACAAGATCCCACAAACATAGTAGGCAAACAGGCTACTTAAGTATGATCCCCAATCAGAGACAACGAGCGACAGCTGCCTCTGATTGGGAATCACACCCGACCAAACATAGAAATACGAATCTAGAAAACATCACATAGATTCCCACACCCTGACTCAACATACAAGAGTTCCATACGACAGGACGTGACAGACATCTACTTTGTGCAAGACACAACGATTGTTTACAGACAGATTATTTGACTTATAATTCACTTTATCACAATTCCAGTGGGTCAGAAGTTTACATACACTAAGTTGACTGTGCCTTTAAACAGCTTGGAAAATTCCAGAAAATGATGTCATGGCTTTAGAAGCTTCTGATAGACTAATTGACATCATTTGAGTCAATTGGAGGTGTACCTATGGATGTATTTCAAGGCCTACCTTCAAACTCAGTGCTGGATGCTGGAGGAAACAGGTACAAATGTATCTATATCCACAATAAAACGAGTCCTATATCGACATAACCTGAAAGGCCGCTCAGCAAGGATGAAGCCACTGCTCCAAAACCGCCATAAAAAAAGCCAGACTACGGTTTGCAACTGCACATGGGGACAAAGATTGTACTTTTTGGAGAAATGTCCTCTGGTCTGATGAAACAAAAATAGAACTGTTTGGCCATAATAACCATTGTTATGTTTGGAGGAAAAAGTGGGTGGCTTGCAAGCTGAAGAACACCATCCCAACCGTGAAGCACGGGGGTGGCAGCATTATGCTGTGGGGGTGCTTTGCTGCAGGAGAGACTGGTGTACTTCACAAAATAGATGGCATCACGAGGAAGGAAAATTTCGTGGATATATTGAAGCAACATCTCAAGACATCAGTCAGGAAGTTAAAGCTTGGTCGCAAATGGGTCTTCCAAATGGACAAGCATACTTCCAAAGTTGTGGCAAAATGGCTTAAGGACAACAAAGTCAAGGTATTGGAGTTGCCATCACAAAGCCCTGACCTCAAACCTATAGAACATTTGTGGGCAGAACTGAAAAAGCGTGTGCGAGCAAGGAGGCCTACAAACCTGATTCAGTTACACCAGCTCTGTCAGGAGGAATGGGCCAAAATTCACCCAACCTATTGTGGGATGCTTGTGGAAGGCTACCCGAAACGTTTGA
Source organism: Coregonus clupeaformis (assembly GCF_020615455.1). Classification (NCBI taxonomy): domain Eukaryota; kingdom Metazoa; phylum Chordata; class Actinopteri; order Salmoniformes; family Salmonidae; genus Coregonus; species Coregonus clupeaformis. The sequence goes on from NC_059200.1 coordinate 32,260,576, forward strand.
CCCAAGTTAAACAATTTAAAGCAATGGTACCAAATACTAATTGAGTGTATGTAAACTTCTGACCCACTGAAAAAAATCATTCTCTCTACTATTATTCTGACATTTCACATTCTTAAAATAAAGTGGTGATCCTAACTGACCTAAGACAGGGAAGTTTTACTGTCAGGAATGTCAGGAATTGTGAAAAACTGAGTTTAAATGTATTTGGCTAAGGTGTATGTAAACTTCCGACTTCGACTGTAATTGCTGAGATAATAACAAATGTGTTATTTAAATAAAATACTAAACTTGTAATCTCCGACAATGTTTAAATGCACTATATATACACAAAAGTATGTGGACACCCCTTCAAATGAGTGGATTCTGATATTTCAGCCACTCCTGAAATATCTAGCACACAGCCGTGCAATCTCTATAGACAAACATTGGCAGTAGAATGGCCGTACTGAAGAGCTCAGTGACCTTCAACGCGGCACCTTGAAGCTGGTCAAATTTCTGCCCTGCTAGACCTATCCCGGTCATCTCTAAGTGATGTTATTGTGAATGGGAAACGTTTCGGAGCAACACCGGCTCAGCCGCGAAGTGGTAGGCCATTTCAAGCTCACAGAACGGGACTGCCAACTGCTGAAGCGCGTGGCGCGTAAAAATCACCTGTCCTCGGTTGCAACACTCATTACCGAGTTCCATACTGCCTCTGGAAGCAACGTCAGCACAATAACTGTTCGTCGGGAGCTTCATGAAATGTGTTTCCATAGCCGAGCAGCTGCACACAAGCCTAAGATTATCATGCGCAATGCCAAGCATCGGCTGGAGTGGTGTAAAGCTCGCTGCCATTGGACTCTGAATCTCGGTTTGGCGGATGCCAGGATAACGCTACATGCCCCAATGCATAGTGCCAACTGTAAAGTTTGGTGGAGGAGGAATAATGGTCTGGTTCGGTCTACGTCCCTTAGTTCCAGTGAAGGGAAATCTTAGTGCTACAGCATACAATGATATTCTAGACGATTCTGTGTTTCCAACTTTGTGGCAACAGTTTGGGGAAGGCCCTTTCCTGTTTCAGCATGACAATGCAAAAAGCGAGGTCCATACAGAAATGGTTTGTCTAGATCGGTGTGGAAGAACTTGACTGGCCTGCACAGAGCCCTGACCTTAACCCCATCAAACACCTTTGGGATGAATTGGAACGTCGAGTGCGAGCCAGGCCTAATCGCCCAACATCAGTGCCAACCTCACTAATGCTCTTGTAGCTCAATGGAAGCAAGTCCCCGCAGCAATGTTCCAACATCTAGTGGAAAGCCTTCCCTGAAGAGTGGAGGCTGTTATAGCAGCAATGGGGGGACAAACTCCATATTAATGCCCATGTACTCCGAGCATGTGCTGACCAACTGGCAAGTGTCTTCACTGACATTTTCAACATGTCCCTGACTGAGTCTGTAATACCAACATGTTTCAAGCAGACCACCATAGTCCCCGTGCCCAAGAACTCTAAGATAACCTGCCTAAATGACTACCGACCCGTAGCACTCACGTCTGTAGCCATGAAGTGCTTTGAAAGACTGGTCATGGCTCACATCAACAGCATAATCCCAGAAACCCTAGACCCACTCCAATTTGCATACCGCCCCAACAGATCCACAGATGATGCAATCTCTATCGCACTCCACACTGCCCTTTCCCACCTGGACAAGAGGAACACCTACGTGAGAATGCTATTCATTGACTACAGCTCAGCATTCAACACCATAGTGCCCTCTAAGCTCATCACTAAGCTAAGGATCCTGGGACTAAACACCTCCCTCTGCAACTGGATCCTGGACTTCCTGACGGGCCGCCACCAGGTGGTAAGGGTAGGTAACAACACATCTGCCACACTGATCCTCAACACGGGGGCCCCTCAGGGGTGCGTGCTCAGTCCCCTCCTGTACTCTCTGTTCACCCATGACTGCATGGCCAGGCACGACTCCAACACCATCATTAAGTTTGCCGACGACACAACAGTGGTAGGCCTGATCACCGACAACGATGAGACAGCCTATAGGGAGGAGGTCAGAGATCTGGCCGTGTGGTGCCAGGACAACAACCTCTCCCTCAACGTGACCAAGACAAAGGAGATGATTGTGGACTACAGGAAAAAAAAGAGGACTGAGCACGCCCCCATTCTCATCGACGGGGCTGTAGTGGAACAGGTTGAGAGCTTCAAGTTCCTTGGTGTCCACATCACCAACGAACTATCATGGTCCAAACACACCAAGACAGTCGTGAAGAGGGCACGACAAAGCCTATTCCCCCTCAGGAGACTAAAAAGATTTGGCATGGGTCCTCAGATCCTCAAAAAATTCTACAGCTGCACCGTCGAGAGCATCCTGACTGGTTGCATCACCGCCTGGTATGGCAACTGCTTGGCCTCTGACCGCAAGGCAATACAGAGGGTAGTGCGTACGGCCCAGTACATCACTGGGGCAAAGCTTCCTGCCATCCAGGACCTCTATACCAGGCGGTGTCAGAGGAAGGCCCTCAAAATTGTCAAAGACTCCAGCCACCCTAGTCATAGACTGTTCTCTCTGCTACCGCACGGCAAGCGGTACCGGAGTGCCAAGTCTAGGTCCAAAAGACTTCTCAACAGCTTCTACCCCCAAGCCATAAGACTCCTGAACAGCTAATCATGGCTACCCGGACTATTTGCACTGCCCCCCACCCCATCCTTTTTACGCTGCTGCTACTCTGTTAAGTATTTATGCATAGTCACTTTAACTCTACCCACATGTACATATTACCTCAACTACCTCAACTAGCCGGTGCCCCCGCACATTGACTCTGCAACGGTACCCCCCTGTATATATAGCCTCCCTACTGTCACTTTATTTTACTTCTGCTCTTTTTTTCTCAACACCTTTTTTGTTGTTGTTTTATTCTTACTTGTTTTGTTTAAAATAAATGCACTGTTGGTTAAGGGCTGTAAGTAAGCATTTCACTGTAATGTCTGCACCTGTTGTATTCGGCGCATGTGACCAATAAAATTTGATTTGATTTGATTTGATTTGATTATGGAATGAGATGTTTGACGAGCAGGTGTCCACATACATTTGGTCATGTAGTGTATTTGCTCATTTTCCTGGAAGAGGAGCAGGAGAAAAGCTACTAAGGAAAGAAGGATCAGAGGAAGTTATCTAGTTTCTGTGATTACCGCTGCTCGTTGGGACAAGGGCAGCATTGGAGTCAGCAGGAGGTAAGCTTGGCTTCTTCTTTATATGGTGTCGAGTAAAGCTTAAACCATGTATTTAGATTGTAGGTAGGTATTGTAGTGAGTTATTGTAGGTAGGTATTGTAGGTAGTTAATCTAGGTAGTTATTGTAGGTAAGTATTGTATTCAGCTGAGCCCGGTGAAGCACGAGGCTAGCTAACCCACTACCTGGACCAATAAAGCTAGCTAGCTAGCGGGTAGCTACTGGTAACTATTAGCAACTGTGGATAGTTATTTCCAATGTTATTTCACGCTTAAGAGTACCTGTAATTATGCTAGCTAGCTACCTACCATTCAGCTGTTTTTCTAACCTCATTATCTGAAGCGTTAACGTTAGGTAGTTAGTAGCTACTGTACTCGAAATGTAGCTAGCTTGTTGCTACCTGGATAGCTAACTAAACAACAGCTGGAACGACCTAGCTGTAATGTTTACAAGTAACGTTATCCCCACAAGCTGGCTACTAGATGACCAATAGAACAGTTGGTCCTAATTTGGAATTAATCTAAAACAATTATAGATAACTAACTAGCTAGTTGGCTTGGTAAGATATGTTTGTATTAACCGGGCTTCTGCGTTTGGAGACACTTTCTCTCCGTTGGGACAGGTGCGAACTAGCTAAATCGATTAAGTAGCTAGCTTTACACTCAACTAGCTAACAGTAGCTACTAAGGGTAAGTTTATAACCTATATTTATTTTTATTTTATTTTTACATACTGGTAACCAGAGTCGTGTTAAAGGAATTCAAGACATGGGTGACTAGTTAACGTTAGCTTGGCTTTGTCTGTGTGTTTCATACAGTGGGAGGAGGGGTTGGTTCGTTGACAGAGAGCGATGGCTAGCTAATATGCTAACTTTTCTAGCTAGCTAACTAACTGGCTGAATAAGTTGACGACATACTCACTCAAACTGTCAAAACGAACCCCAAAACTTTACACAACGTTAGACACGGTCACGAATGATCTGTTTAGCGTGTTAACACAGTATTGGTAGTTTGTTGTAACTGAGTATTGGTGCTAAACCGTGTGTTATTGGAAGCTAGCATGCTTGTTAGCTATGGCGTCATAGGATACGGTGCCCTGGACGGTTTTCACTGAAAAATACTGTACCAAGTTAGCTAGCTGAATAAACTAAGTTAGAGTCTATTCCTAGAAAATATTGAACCGCTGTAGTTTACAATAATTATAATTTCTAAAGTGGAAGTTGGGAGAGTTATATTTGAGTGCTTCGGTGAACGGTAAGTGAGGGAGGCCCCGCTCTCTCGCTTTCCCAGATGTTTAGTTAATTTCATTCCGATCTCCTTTGCATTATTGTAGCCTTTTTTGTAGCCTGTCAACTATGTGTCTTTCTATCCCTGTTCTCTCCTCTCTGCACAGGCCATACAAACGCTTCACACCGCGTGGCTGCTCTAATCTGGTGGTCCCTGCGCGCACAACCCACGTGGAGTTCCAGGTCTCCGGCAGCCTCTGGAACTGCCGTTCTGCAGCCAACAAGGCAGAGTTAATCTCAGCCTATGCTACCCTCCAGTCCCTCGACTTCTTGGCGCTGACGGAAACATGGATTACCACAGAAAACACTGCTACTCCTACTGCTCTTTCCTCGTCTGATCATGTGTTCTCGCATACCCCGAGAGCATCTGGTCAGCGCGGCGGTGGCACAGGAATCCTCATCTCTCCCAAGTGGACATTCTCTCTTTTCCCCCTGACCCATCTGTCTATCTCCTCATTTGAATTCCATGCTGTCACAGTAACTAGCCCATTCAAGCTTAACATCCTTATCATTTATCGCCCTCCAGGTTCCCTTGGAGAGTTCATCAATGAGCTTGACAAGTTCCTTTCCTAAGGATGGCTCACCCCTCACAGTTCTGGGTGACTTTAACCTCCCTACATCTGCATTTGACTCATTTCTCTCTGCCTCCTTCTTTCCACTCCTTTCCTCTTTTGACCTCACCCTCTCACCGTCCCCCCCTACTCACAAGGCAGGCAATACGCTTGACCTCATCTTTACTAGATGCTGTTCTTCTTCTAATCTCACTGCAACTCCCCTCCAAGTCTCCGACCACTACTTTGTATCCTTTTCTCTCTCGCTCTCCTCCAACACTACTCACTCTGCCCCTACTCAGATGGTAATGTGCCGTCGCAGCCTTCACTCTCTCTCTCCCGCTACTCTCTCCTCTTCCATTCTATCATCTCTTCCCTCTGCTAAATCCTTCTCCCTCCGATCTCCTGATTCTGCCTCCTCAACCCTCCTCTCCTCCCTTTCTGCATCTTTTGACTGTCTATGTCCCCTAACCTCCCGGCCGGCTCAGTCCTCCCCTCCTGCTCCGTGGCTTGACGACTCATTGCGAGCTCACAGAACAGGGCTCCGGGCAGCCGAGCGGAAATTGAGGAAAACTTGACTCCCTGCAGACCTGTCATCCTTTCATTCCCTCCTCTCTACATTTTCTTCCTCTGTTTCTGCTGCTAAAGCCACTTTCTACCACTCTAAATGTCAAGCCTAGGAAGCTCTTTGCCACCTTCTCCTCCCTGCTGAATCCTCCTCCTCCTCCCCCTCCCTCCTCCCTCTCTGTGGATGACTTCGTCAACCATTTTGAAAAGAAGGTTGACGACATCCGATCCTCATTTATTAAGTTAAATGACACCGCTGGTCCTGCTCACACTGCCCTACCCTATGCTTTGACTTCTTTCTCCCCCTCTCTCCAGATGAAATCTTGTGACTTGTGAAGGCCAGCCGCCCAACAACCTGCCCGCTTGACCTTATCCCCTCCTCTCTTCTCCAGACCATTTCCGGAGACCTCCTCCCTTACCTCACCTCGCTCATCAACTCATCCTTGACCGCTGGCTATGTCCCTTCCGTCTTCAAGAGAGCGAGAGTTGCACCCCTCCTCAAAAAACCTACACTCAATCCCTCCGATGTCAACAACTACAGACCAGTATCTCTTCTTTCTTTTCTCTCCAAAACTCTTGAGCGTGCCGTCTCTAGCCAACTCTCCCGCTATCTCTCTCAGAATTACCTTCTTGATCCAAACCAGTCAGGTTTCAAGACTGGTCATTCATCTGAGACTGCTCTTCTCTGTGTCACGGAGGCTCTCCGCACTGCTAAAGCTAACTCTCTCTCCTCTGCTCTTATCCTTCTAGACCTATCTGCTGCCTTTGATACTGTGAACCATCAGATCCTCCTTTCCACCCTCTCTGAGTTGGGCATCTCCGGCGCTGCTCACTCTTGGATTGCATCCTACCTGACAGGTCGCTTCTACCAGGTGGCGTGGCGAGAATTTGTCTCCGCACCACATGCTCTCACCACTGGTGTCCCCCAGGGCTCAGTTCTAGGCCCTCTCCTATTCCCTCTATACACCAAGTCACTTGGCTCTGTCATATCCTCACATGGTCTCTCCTATCATTGCTACGCAGACGACACACAATTAATTTTCTCCTTTCCCCCTTCTGATTACCAGGTGGCGAATCGCATCTCTGCATGTCTGGTCAGTGTGGATGTCATCACCACCTCAAGCTGAACCTCGGCAAGATGGAGCTGCTCTTCCTCCCGGGGAAGGACTGCCCGCTCCATGATCTCGCCATCACGGTTGACAACTCCATTGTGTCCTCCTCCCAGAGTGCAAAGAACCTTGGCGTGACCCTGGACAACACCCTGTCGTTCTCCGCTAACATCAAAGCGGAGACCCGATCCTGCAGGTTCATGCTCTACAACATTCGCAGAGTACGACCCTACCTTACACAGAAAGCGGCACAGGTCCTAATCCAGGCACTTGTCATCTCCCGTCTGGATTACTGCAACTCGCTGTTGGCTGGGCTCCCTGCCTGTGCCATTAAACCCCTACAACTTATCCAGAACGCTGCAGCCCGTCTGGTGTTCAGCCTTCCCAAGTTCTCTCATGTCACCCCGCTCCTCCGCACACTCCACTGGCTTCCAGTTGAAGCTCGCATCTACTACAAAACCATGGTGCTTGCCTACGGAGCTGTGAGGGGAACGGCACCTCCTTACCTTCAGGCTCTGATCAGACCCTACACCCAAACGAGGGCACTACGTTCATCCACCTCTGGCCTGCTAGCCCCCTACCTCTACGGAAGCATAGTTCCCGCCCAGCCCAGTCAAAACTATTCGCTGCTTTGGCACCCCAATGGTGGAACAAGCTCCCCCACAACGCCAGGACAGCGGAGTCACTGACCACCTTCTGGAGACACTTGAAACCCTACCTCTTTAAGGAATACCTGGAATAGTATAAAAGTAATCCTTCTACCCCCCCCCCCCCCCCCCCCCATTAAAAAATAAATAATAATAATTATTATTATTATCTTATAAATATATAGGGTGGTTGTCCCACTGGCTATCATTAGTTGAATACACCAATTTGTAAGTCGCTCTGGATAAGAGCGTCTGCTAAATGACTTAAATGTAAAATCACAGACAGGTCCGTAGAGATAGACAGAACAGAGGAGTGCAGTGTCCTTGCTGAACAGATAGCTCACACACCAAACGCCGCTGGGTTATCACAGGACAGGGATGGAGCCCTTTGATGTCAGGGCCCCTGGCTATCTGCACTTGTCCCCGGGGCTCCCTGGCCTGGCTCAGCCACACGTTGGCCCCTCTGACAGCTGCTAATGCTAGAGTGGGGAGCAGGCAGCCGCTGCACAACGCTGCTGATACTGCGGGACGACCACTATCTACTGGCTGAACACTCAGCCAGTCCGGGCAGACTTACACACTGCAGATAACTTTTTACCACTTCATAAAAGCTGTCTGAGCATGTCTGCTATTGACTCCTCAAAGGATGGGTCTGTTCCCAGGCTAACAGATTTACCATCAAAGAGCTGGTGGGTAGGTTTCTTGAGGAGCGTGAAAATACAACAAAAACAATTCTGTATAAACATCTCTCTACAGTGCCTTCAGGAATTATTCATAACCCTTGACATATTCCACATTTTGTTGTGTTACAGCCTGAATTCAAAATTGATTAAATAGATTTTCTCACAAAGTGACAAAGTGATTACAGCTTTGAGTAGTATTGGGTATGTCTGTATCAGCTTTGCAGATCTGGATATGGGGATTTTTCTCCCCATTCTTCATTCCAGATTTTCTCAAGCTCTGTTAAGTTAGATGGGGAGCGGTAGTGAACAGCAATCTTCAAGTCTTTCCACAGATTTTCAAGGGGATTCAAGTCTGGGCTTTGGCTGGGCCACTCAAGGAATTTCACATTCTTGTTCTGAAGCCATTCCAGCGTTTATTTGGCTGTATTTTTGGGTTCATTGTCCTGTTGTAATGTAAATCTTCTCCCCAGTCTAAGGTTGTTTGCACTCTGAAGCAGGTTCTCATCTAGGATTTGCCTGTATTTGGCTGCATTCATTGTTCCCTCTATCCTTACCAGTCTCCCAGTCCCTGCCACTGAAAAGCATCCCCATAGCATGATGCTGCCACCACCATGCTTCACGGTAGGGATGGTGTTAGACGGGTGATGAGTTGTGCCTGGTTTGCTCCAGACAAAGCGCTTTGTATTCAGGCCAAATAGTTAATTGTTGTCTCATCAGAGCACAGAATCTTTTGCCTTATACTCTCAGAGTCCCCCACGTGCCTTTTTGCAAATTCCAGGTGTGCTGTCATGTGCCTTTTTCTCAGGAGTGGCTTCCGTCTGGCCACTCTCCCGTTAAGCCCAGATTGGTGAAGTGCTGTAGAGATTGTTATCCTTCTGGCAGGTTCTCCCACCTCAGAGTGGTCTTTGGGTTCTTGGTCACCTCCCTGACCAAGGTCCTTCTTGCCCGGTTTCTCAGTTTGGTCGGACAGCCAGCTGTAGGCAGAGTCTGGGTAGATCCATATGTTTTCAATTTCCCAATAATGCAGAACACTGTGCTCTTGGAAACGTGTATATCCTTTGTTTAATACCCTTCCCCAGATATAAGCCTCATCACAATTACAGTATATCTCAGAGATCTACGGACAGTTCCTTGGACTTCATGGTATAGTTTCTTCTCTGACATTCACTTCTTCTTCTTTGGGATTTGGTTGGCGGATCACATCCAACTTTTAGATGCATACACTGCCACCTACTGTACTGGTGTGTGAGGCAATTCACGGCCTACCTACATTACATGATACGATACTAGTTTAAATTCTAATGTGACCTCTCCCCAAATCTCAATAGTCTAAACTCTAACGTAACCTCTACCCACATCTCAATTGTCTAAACTCTAAGGTAACCTCTACTCACATCATTCACCTGCTTCTCGTTTATCTAATTGATCAGCTCAAACAGCACCATTAGCCATGTGTTCACCTTCCTTTCACCAATAGTGATATGCCATTCACGGCCTACCTACATTACATTCTTTGATACTATACTAGTCTAAATTCTAACGTAACCTCGACCCACATCTCAATAGACTAAAACCAACCTCAGCCTCCCAGTGACTTGGATTACAGGCACGCACTACCACACTCGGCCAGCTGCACGTGTGCAACTTTCTGACATGCACTGTAAACTGCAGGACCATATATAGACAGGTGTGTTTATTTCTAAATAATGTCCAAACAATTGAATTGGCCACAGGTGGACTCCAATCAAGTTGTAGTGACATCTCAAGGATGATCAAAGGAAATTGGATGCAGCTGAGCTCAATTTGGAGCGTCAAAGCAAAGGGGTGTGAATACTTAAAGTACCAGTCAAAGGTTTGGACACACCTACTCATTCAAGGGTTTTTCTTAATTTTTAATATTTTTTACATTGTAGAATAATAGTGAAGGCATCAAAACTATGAAATAACACACATGGAATCATGTAGTAACCAAAAAAGTGTTAAACAAATCAAAATATATTTTATATTTTAGATTCTTCAAATAGCCACCCTTTGCCTTGATGACAGCTTTGCAGACTCTTGGCATTCTCTCAACCAGCTTCATGAGGAATGCTTTTCCAACAGTCTTGAAGGAGTTCCCACATATACTGAGGACTTGTTGGCTGCTTTTCCTTCACTCTGCCTTCTGACTCATCCCAAACCATCTCAACTGGGTTGAGGTCAGGGGATTGTGGAGGCCAGGTCATTTGATGCAGCACTCCATCACTCTCCTTCTTGGTAAAATAGCCCTTACACAACCTGGAGGTGTGTTGGGTCATTGTCCTGTTGAAAAACAAATTATAGTCCCACTGAGCCCAAACCAGATGGGATGGCGTATCGCTGCAGAATGCTGTGGTAGCCATGCTGGTTAAGTGTGCCTTGAATTCTAAATAAATCACAGACAGTGTCACCAGCAAAGCACCCCCACACCATAACACCTCCGCCTCCATGCTTTACGGTGGGAACTACACATGCAGAGATCATCCATTCACCCACACCGTGTCTCACAAAGACACGGCGGTTTGAACCAAAAATATCAAATTTGGACTCCAGACCAAAGGACAAACTTCCACCGGTCTAATGTCCATTGCTCGTGTTTCTTGGCACAAGCAGGTCTCTTCTTATTATTGGTGTCCTTTAGTAGTAGTTTCTTTGCAGTAATTCGACCATGAAGGCCTGATTCACACAGTCCCCTCTGAACAGGTGATGTTGAGATGTGTCTGTTACTTGAACTCTGTGAAGCATTTATTTGGGCTGCAATTTCTGAGGCTGGTAACTCTAATGAACTTATCCTCTGCAGCAGAGGTAACTCTTCCATTCCTGTGGCGGTCTTCATGAGAGCCAGTTTCATCATAGCACTTGATGGTTTTTGCGACTGCACTTGAATAAACTCTCAAAGTTCTTGACATTTTCCGTATTGACTGACCTTCATGTCTTAAAGTAATGATGGACTGTTGTTTCTCTTTGCTTATTTAAGCTGTTCTTGCCATAATATGGACTTGGTCTTTTACCAAATAGGGCTATCTTCTGTATACCCCCCTACCTTGTCACAACAATGATTGGCTCAAACGCATTAATAAGGAACATTTTGATTTGCCTCACCTCATTGAGAGGCTAGAGCTATCCTCTCCACCTCCTGGACCTGTCGTTGGCGGGGCAGCTCTTGGTGGCAGAGCCGGACAGACAGTGTGAACAGCCCAGAGTGTGGCTGGGGATCGCTCTGTCTGTACATACACACTTTGTCTGCTGGAGTTATTTTAAGGTCTAGGGTCCAGTCCAGGGGAATTGTGATAAAGAAGGGGCAGCAGTCTATCTGGATGTCAAGGTCATGAGTTCATCCTCCGGACCCAGACCATCTACTGTCCTCCCTCCCTCAGTCTGTCTGACAGCTAGCCATGCATCACATTCCACTCCCTTCACACCCAGCCTTTAAAATGGCACAATTAAATAATAATGTGTCTCCTGAGAGATAGACATAGAGATAGAGAGAGAGAAGAGAGGAGAAAAGAGAGTGAGAGAGCCCATAGAGAGCAGACAGGCTCTGGCTAAGAGAGAGAGAAGAGAGGAGAAAAGAGAGTGAGAGAGCCCATAGAGAGCACACAGGCTCTGGCTATGGCTCTGCCAGAATTCATGTTCTCCCTCTCTTAAAGATGGGAATCTCCTCTAAGCAGCAGAGGGATATATGGAATACGATAGACAGAGTGGAAATACAGCATAAAAAAATACAACTGGGATGTTCTTCACTGTGAAAATAAAGGAGTGAGAGATTATGTCTAAGGCAGCTGTTGGCAAATGCCTGCTTACGTATCTCACAGCAGTGAAATGTCCTTATAGATTTTATAGAGCAGAGTAATGGAGTGAAAAATACATAATAATTACTATTTATCAGAAGCAATTTACAGTCCTGCATGCATACATTGTTACAAATGGGTGGCCCTTGAAATCAAACTCACAACCCTGGCAGTGCAAGCACCATGCTCTACCAACTGAGCCATACAGGACCACATTTACATTTGAGTCATTTAGCAGACGCTCTTATCCAGAGCGACTTACAGTTAGTGAATGCATACATTTTTATTTATTTTTCCTACCCCCTGTGGGAATCGAACCCACAACCCTGGCGTTACAAACGCCATGCTCTATCAACTGAGCTACATCCCTGCCGGACATTCCCTCCCCTACCCTGGACGACACTGGGCCAATTGCGCGCCGCCCCATGGGTCTCCCGGTCGCGCCGGCTACGACAGAGCCTGGATACGAACCAGGATCTCTAGTGGCACAGCTAGCACTGCGCTGCAGTGCCTTAGACCACTGCGCCACTTACTTACTTACTTACTTACTTACTTTATTGTCCCCATGGGGAAATTTTGTTGCAGTGTCATGTACACATTTAAAGTGGCGTTAAATACAAAACAAGATTGACAATACAACTTTCAATAACAGTCACGCACCAATAAAAGTAAGAAATAAGAAATAAAACATTTAAAACATTTAAAACAAAGACTAGCCTGCTGGCCTTACGGGGTCAATGGGAACATTTGCCCGAGCTATTTAAGAGGGATATCACACCTGGCACAAATGATTGTCTCGTTCTATTTTTCCTGCTGAGGGGTGCCCTATACCTACGCCCAGAGGGGAGTAATTCAAAGTCCAGGTACAGGGGGTGACTTGGGTCTAAAATGATTTTGTGAGCCTTACGGAGGGCCCTGACCTTAAAGATCTCATCCAGGCCTGTCTGTTTGACTCCAAGTACCTTACTTGCTGTGGTAATAATCCTTCTCAGCATGTTTCTCTGACTGACAGTGGCATTGCCAAACCAACAAACAATACAAAAAGTTAAAATACTCTCAATAAAGGATTTGTAAAACAGAGTCAATATAGTACAGTCTATATTAAAAGAACCCAACTTTTTTAGAAAGTACAGTCTCTGTTGGCTCTTTTTGTAGATCTGGTCTGTACATTTACTTCACTGAAGCTTACTGTCCAAAAAGACACCCAGATATTTATATTCCTCTACAATTTCTATATTCTGGCCTCTGATAGATGTTGCAGAGGTAGGTGTTGTACGCTTCCTGAAGTCTATGCACATCTCTTTGGTCTTGTTAGTATTGAGGACCAAGTGTGATTCCTCACACCACTCTACAAAGTCATCTAGGACCGGGCCATGATGTTCCTCGTCATCATGCAACAGGCTGATCAAGGCAGTGTCATCAGCGAACTTAACGAGGTGTCTGTCAGTATGGGAACTAGTACAACTATTAGTGTACAAGATGTACAGAAGTGGGGACAAAACACATCCCTGAGGAGAGCCTGTGTTGGTATTGCGTATATCCGACACATGGGGACCTATTTTGACTCGCTGTGAGCGTTGGCTCAGGAAGTCCAACAGCCACAAAACCAGCCCCCCATCTAAAGAAAAGTCCCGAATGAGACTCTGTGCCAGAATGTAAGGCCGGATTGTGTTGAAGGCAGAAGAAAAGTCAACAAACAGAACCCTGACATGAGATTTGGCACCTTCTAGATGTCTATAGACCATGTTAAGGAGGGTAAGAATGGCATCATCAACTCCTCTGCTGGTCTGATAGGCAAACTGAAATGGGTCGAGGAGCTTCTGGGTGACACTGAGAATATGACTTTTCACAATTTTCTCAAGGCATTTCATAACTAAGGATGTCAAAGCGACAGGGCGATAGTCATTCAGCACAGAGGGATTTGATACTTTAGGAATTGGTATAATTATTGATTTTTTCCACAATACTGGAACGTGTTGCTGGTTGAGTGAAGATTGGAAAATGTCTGTAAAAACACCAGCCAGTTGTTCAGCACAGTGCTTTAACACATGCCCACTTATTTTGTCTGGGCCTGGGCTTTTGTATGTGTTACATCCCCTGAACAACTTTAGAACATCAGACTGTTGAACAACAACTCTCTCAAACATTTGTAATGATGCTTTCATTTGTTTTACCTCCGACACGAAGTTGTCTGATTCAAATCTTGAGAAGAAAACATTCAGTTCATTAGCCATGTTCTGGCCCTCATATCCCCCAAGGTTAGCACTGGTTTTTCCCCTGCCTATATGGGGGGCACTAGCCATGGATTTAATCCCTTGCCAGGCCACCCTTGCGTTTCCTGAGGAGAGGGTCCTCTCCACCCCTTTGCTTGTATGCCTCCTTGTCCACCAGTATCTGTCTTTTTATCTCACGTTGTACATCTCTTAAAGCCTGTCTATCACCCCCAGCATAAACTGCCTTCTTCCTATCAAGTAGTGATTTTTAGATGTTTTGATACCCAAGGCTTGTTGTTAGGGGAAGATTTTACAGGTCTTAGTAGGCACAACTGACTCAACACAGAAGTTTACATAGTCTGAAATAACCTCTGTGAGTTCATCCAGATCAGAGCTGCTGTCCTCAAATACCTCCCACATTGTACAGTCAAAACACCCCTGGAGACAAGTGATACTGTTGTCATTCCAGATCTGGACAGTTTTAACTGTGGGTTTCTCCCTCTCCAGGAGGCGACAGTAAATTGGCCTGAGGTAGACCACATTGTGGTCTGATGTCCCCAGAGGAGGTCTGGTGGTGGCAGAGAACGCCTTTGGTATTGTCCCATAGCACAAATCAAGAGTCCTATTTTTCCTAGTGTGACATTTCACATACTGATGGTATGTGCGCAAGACTTTGTGCAAGGTACAGTTGTTAAAATCCCCTAAAATAAATTTGAAAAGGCGTCGGGGAGATGGATTCCAGTTTCTGTGACAGATTATAAATAATCTCTGATGCCTTTGTTATATTAGCTTTTGGTTGAATGTACACAACGGTAACAAACAATTGGGGGAACTCACGGGGCAGATAGTAAGGTCGCAGTGACACAGAAAGCAGTTCAATGTCGGAGGTACAGAGTCGCTCTCTTACCAGGATCGATTTACACCACTGGTCCCTGACAGCAGGCAGACGCCCCGCCGTGAAGTTTCCCTGTGACTGTCAGATCGCGGTCCGCTCTGACCAGGGTGAAGCCGGCCGGCTCCACTTCTCTGTCCGGGACTCTGTCATCCAGCCAAGTCTCAGTAAATGCCAGCAAGCAGGCCTCCCGATATTCGTGTTGGAAGCGCAGATTCGCTGACAACTCATCCGCTTTCCCCCTCAGTGACTGGGCATTAATCAGCAAGGTGGTGGGTAAGGGAAGTTTGTTCTTAATTTTTTTAAGTCGTTGTCTGATTCCCCAGCGTTTTCCACGTTTGCATTTGGGTTTGTAATCCACTCGCAGACAATCAGGTATTAGATGGGCCATTGGGATATCCATCGCGTTCGTATTTGAGTTGCATTGTAGTAAAAACTCCCTGCTGTATTGGATTCCGCTGCCAGCAGCGTTTTCATTATTTAGTCCGTTCGTAGCGGGTATGTACACGATCAACAAGATCAGTCCAACACCCCACCACTGGAAATCCATGGTTGGCAGAATGTTTGTAAACTAAGTGTACAAATTAAAAACATAAAATAACGCCACTAAGTGTACAAATTAAAAACATAAGATTAAAAACATAAGATAACGCCACACCAAACGTCACACACACTGCAGGTCGCAACAGAGCCGCGCCCCCTATCTGGGTCTTTTTGACTCGGGCTGCCATTGTCATAACCACACTTACATTTCGCTATCTGGCTGTTCCCTGGCCAAGAAAGCACACTAGGCCATGTTCATTCAAAATCAGTGATGGAATTTGAGGTTAACAGATTTGATTGAATAGGGCCGACAGTAGCTAATCACAGAATGGTGTTGTAAAGCCCTATTTACTGAAGGAGTCAGATAAGTAGTGCCGTCTACCTTTCTTCCCCTCTGATCTATTCCCGAGCTTTCAGCTATCTGTGCCCTGCTCTTACAGCCTCTTCAAATCCAAACCTGACACTATTCCCTGCATGCCTCACAGACAATCCCCACTCCATTCCTCCTCCCCTCCTCTCCCCACACCCACAGTTCCTAGAAGAGGCCTAGCGCTGGCACAGAGTCCCCTGGCGGTCCATCAGTGCCCCCCTCAGAGCCCAGCACACTGACAGCCCTGCAGACAAGTGTAACGCTGCCCAAATAGCTGCCACAAGTGCTTAGCGGCGATCTGGGAGTGTTAATGTGGATGTAAGCCCCCAGGATCAACCTCCACCACATGATAGGTGACTCCTGGAGAATCTTCCCTCCTCTTCACGCCCAAGGAACCACCTCAATTTTATTACATTAGCTAGAGTGTCGCTGTTAAATCATTTATTCATTTACTCTCTCTTCCCTCCCTCCCTCCCAACCCCATTCCCACCCTGGGCTCTGGGAATGTTAGTAATGCCATCAATAAAAGCCTTCTGAGGGATTTTACTGTTGATCTCTCTCACACAATGGAGCTCTGCTTCAGCTCCTCTCTTTCCTCCCTCCTCTGCCTCCCTAAAAGCCATATCTGGAGCATCTGAGGAGAAAGAAAGAGGGTTAATCTTTCAATTGGCTTTAAACCTAAGATAGCATAAAGAGCGCCTTCAGTATCTGCTGTGTGTGGCACTTTCAACACTGTTCCTCTGTGTTTTATTGTAGAGCTGAGGGGACCTTTCATAGCCAAATAAGCCTGCTTCTATAGGTATTTTTCCATTACATATATTATAAAATAATTTAACAATAAGCAGAATCATTATGGGTTTAAAAGAGGATTAGTGACTACACCTGTCTATGATGTATGAAACATATTTTGAAACATATGATGTATGAAACATATGATGAAACATATTTTGTAATCCAGATGCATTACTGGACAACCACATTGTGACTACAGTAATCAATGTACTATATAATTATCATCAGGTGTGTATGTAAATTACTTTTAAAAGAACTGTCTTTATCATGCCACCAATAGAGTCAGGCATGAGGATGGGAAACCAAGCAGACATGGGCATAGACAGGAAAGAGGCTAGCTAAAGAAACCATAGTGGCTCAAGGTCAAGGGATGGTGGCTATTTGGATAAACAGGGGGTTCCTATATCATATGAAAAGATGAAGCTGTACAAAAAGAGAGCTCCAAGTCTGCGACTGGCAGTTGCTCCGCGGACCAGCTCGGCTTGTTACTTTGTAATAAAGTATATTCTGAACTCACAAGCTCCAGTGACTGAGAGATATCTTTGAAAACGACATAGCTTGGTGTCACCGAACAGGATTGGCAAAAAGGGACCGAGAACGGTGAAATATCTGCAGCTGTGGACGGCTTGGACGAACTACACAAACAAGTGGCCACTAAAAAAGGTAAGCAAAGTTCTTGCTTACTAGAATAGAGTTTGTGTGGTTCGCTCCAGGGCCTGGCCTCAGCGGCAGGACACCAAGTAGGTCTCTCCAAATTTTATGAACTTGAAAAATATGAATTGGGAGCTTTTGGGTTCAAACAATGCATGCAAAACAATGAAGGAATAAAAGCCTTGAGGGTTGCAACAGTAAATATTCCTAGGTAGGGTCACGTGAAAGAAAGTCCTGCGGATACCGCTCTGGTGTGTTGAGGAAGTGTATCATCAGAGGGCTGCATAGGCAGGCAAAATGTAATGTAGGTACCGCTTTATTGTGTCGAGGAAGTGTATCAATAAAGGCCTGCATAGACAGGCAAAAACCCTGTATAATACAATTTCTTGTGTCAAGGAAGTGTATCAGGAAAGGGCTGAATTTGCAGGTTGCTTAGGAAAGTGTGTGGAAGTGTGAGAGTGCAAGTGAGTGTGAAAGGAACTCCTGTTCTGGGTGGGAAGGGGATGCACACCTCTCCTGGACCGTCACTTGAGTGTGACCCGGTAGGGAGGACGCGCCCAGTCTCACACTAGGCAAAGGGAGTGTGAAGTGTGAAAGGAACTCCTGTTCTGGGTGGGAAGGGGACGCGCACCTCTCCTGGACCGTCACTTGAGTGTGACCCGGTAGGGAGGACGCGCCCAGTCTCGCACTAGGAAGGAGGAGTGTGAAGTGTGATCCAGACGGATTACCAGGACGTGTACTCCGAGCATGTGCTGACCAACTGGAAAGTGTCTTCACTGACATTTTCAACATGTCCCTGACTGAGTCTGTAATACCAACATGTTTCAAGCAGACCACCATAGTCCCCGTGCCCAAGGACACTAAGATAACCTGCCTAAATGACTACCAACCCGTAGCACTGACGTCTGTAGCCATGAAGTGCTTTGAAAGGCTGGTCATGGTTCACATCAACACCATTATCCCAGAAACCCTAGACCCACTCCAATTTGCATACCGCCCCAACAGATCCACAGATGATGCAATCTCTATTGCACTCCACACTGCCCTTTCCCACCTGGACAAGAGGAACACCTACGTGAGAATGCTATTCATTGACTACAGCTCAGCATTCAACACCATAGTGCCCTCAAAGCTTATCACTAAGCTAAGGATCCTGGGACTAAACACCTCCCTCTGCAACTGGATCCTGGACTTCCTGACAGGCCGCCCCAGGTGGTAAGGGTAGGTAACAACACATCTGCCACAATGATCCTCAACACGGGGGCCCCTCAGGGGTGCGTGCTCAGTCCGCTACTGTACTCCCTGTTCACCCATGACTGCATGGCCAGGCACGATTCCAACACCATCATTAAGTTTGCCGACGACACAACAGTGGTAGGCCTGATCACCGACAACGATGAGACAGCCTATAGGATGGAGGTCAGAGACCTGGCCGTGTGGTGCCAGGATAACAACCTCTCCTTCAACGTGACCAAGACAAAGGAGATGATTGTGGACTACAGGAAAGAAAACAGGACTGAGCACGCCCCCATTCTCATCGACGGGGCTGTAGTGGAACAGGTTGCGAGCTTCAAGTTCCTTGGTGTCCACATCACCAACGAACTATCATGGTCCAAATACACCAAGACAGTCATGAAGAGGGCACGACAAAGCCTATTCCCCCTCAGGAGACTGAAAAGATTTGGCATGGGTCCTCAGATCCACAAAAAATTCTACAGCTGCACAATCGAGAGCATCCTGACTGGTTGCATCACTGCCTGGTATGGCAGCTGCTCGGCCTCCGACCGCAAGGCACTACAGAGGGTAGTGCGTATGGCCCAGTACATCACTGGGGCCAAGCTTCCTGCCATCCAGGACCTCTATACCAGGCGGTGTCAGAGGAAGGCCCTCAACATTTTCAACGATTCCAGCCACCCTAGCCATAGACTGTTCTCTCTGCTACCGCACGGCAAGCGGTACCGGAGTGCCAAATCTAGGTCCAAAAGACTTGTCAACAGCTTCTACCCTCAAGCCATAAGACTCCTGAACAGCTAATCACGCCTACCCAAACTATTTGCACTGTCTACTCTGTTAATTATTTATGCATAGTAACTTTAACTCTACCCACATGTACATATTACCTCAACTACCTCAACTAGCCGTTGCCCCCGCACATTGACTCTGCACCGGTACCCCCCAGTATAGATAGCCTCCCTACTGTTATTTTATTTTACTTCTGCTCTTTTTTTCTCAACACTTTTTTGTTGTTGTTTTATTTTACTTTTTTAATTAAAAATAAATGCATTGTTGGTTAAGGGCTGTAAGTAAGCATTTCACTGTAATGACTACACCTGTTGTATTCGGTGCATGTGGCCAATAAAATTTGATTTGATTTGATTTGAACTCCTGTTCCGGGTGGGAAGGGGACGCGCACCTCTACTGGACTGTCACTTGAGTGTGACCCGGTAGGGAGGACGCGCCCAGTCTCACACTAGGAAAAAGGAGTGTGAACGATGCACGAAATACCATTGAAATACTGAGAGAAGAAAGCTATAAACTACAGAATGGTCTAGAAATAAGGAAAATAAAAGTGAAAAGGCGGTTTTTGAGATTAGCTACAAAAAGGTGGTGGCAATCAGGAGCGATAAGTGTATTACGAGAAAGACGAACGCACACATTTACAATAACTGCATTTTGGTTGGGAGAATCAAGAGTGTGGACAGACTACCAGTATGGAAGTGAATGGCCGAGCAAGATGAAACTAGGGAACAGAGGACAGTACGGATATTACAGGAAGCTAAAGGGATAAAAACACATTTTTGGAGAGAACCAGAATACGAAGATTTGCTTGGAAGATGATATAGTTTAACGAAGGGAAAGAAAAATGTTCTGTTGAGAAGTTTAACTGAGATACGGCTCCTGAGTGGTGCAGTGGTCCAAGGCACTGCATCGCAGTGCTAACTGTGCCACTAGAGATCCTGGTTCGAATCCAGGCTCTGTCGCAGCCGGCCGCGACCGGGAGACTCATGGGCGGCGCACAATTGGCCCAGCGTCGTCCAGGGTAGGGGAGGGAATGGCCGGCAGGGATGTAGCTCAGTTGATAGAGCATGGTGTTTGCAACGCCAGGGTTGTGGGTTCGATTCCCATGGGGGGCCAGTATAAAAAATAAAAAATAAACTGTAAGTCGCTCTGGATAAGAGCATCTGCTAAATGACAAAAATGTAAATGTAAATACGGAATCTAGAGGAAGTAGGAGAAGAGTGGCCATACGTAGATTGGGGAAGCATAATTGGATGAAATTGGACTGTGGGACGGATAGCACAGATGCTTCTCACCTCCCCATGTCAGGCAAATATGCCAAAACTGTAGGATTCTTGGGACAAACGCAGTTAATTCCAATGACAGCTCCAGTTTGGTTAACAGCTGACAATAATTCTGCAACCCTCCCCATATTAGTATCAGAACACACCCCTGTCAACATATTAGGAAGAGACGCCTTGTGTAAAATGGCCATACAAATTTGTTTTACTCCAGAAGGGGTGATCATAGATAAAGCAGGGTTAAACTTGCAAATGATGAGGACAGGAGACCTAGTAAATTTATTAGAGTGTAGATACCTAAAGCAGAAAGAACAAAATCAGAATACCACTGCACAATGCAGTACGAGCCCCAATGTGATCCCCTCCTGGAACAACTGTGGTTGCTGGACGAACATGGAAAATCAGCCCCTATCATATCCCAACATATAATCATTGGGAAACAAGGGGCGGCTATGGAAGTAACAGACGTGGAAGGCTCAGACTTCATAGCAAGATGGCAAGACATTCCAGGTGCTGTCCCCCAAATTTCCTTATTGGTAAATAAAGGAGCTGTAGCCAAAGATCTAGGTCCCATGATGAAGCGAGCAAAAGCAAGCCGATGGGACAAGACAGACAACTCCTTGATTTACCACTCGGTGGATAAATAATTTATTAAAATACTGTGTACCACAGTGATGACCGGTGACCCACAGGAGGTAGAGATTACAGCTAGGCAACAAGTTAGGCTAGGGGAAGCAATAATGCCAGTGGAGAATCTTAGACAAGAAATGGAAAAGAACATACCTAGCAAGGTATAGTCACAGCATGACACAGATGTGGGACTGGTAGAATCAGCTAGTCCCATATACATCAGAACAAAACCAGACGCAAAGCCTCCTTGGAAAGCCCAGTATCACACGAAACCTGAGGCAGAAGAAGGCATAAGCAAGACAATTGAAGGATTAATAAAAACAGGGGTGCTTATAGAGACGCAGAGTTGCTGTAACACACCTCTGTTGCCAGTCCTTAAAGCAGACAAACAGAAATGGAGGTTGGTACATGACTTGAGGGCAGTAAATGACATAGTGCAAGACTGGCCTGCTGAAGTCCCAAATCCCCACACGCTGCTGAACAATGTTCCTCCGGAAGCCAAGTATTTTACAGTAATAGATCTATGTGGAGCGTTTTTTAGTGTGCCCCTGGCAGAGGAGTGTAGACATCTGTTTGCATTTACATACAAAAGCTAGCAGTACACATACACACGCATGCCACAGGGGTTTAAACACTCACCCCATGTATTTAATCAGGTCCTGAGAACAGACCTTGAGGAACTGATACTCGAGAGAACATTGATTCAATATGTGGATGATTTATTAATCTGTGCTCCCTCCTTGGAACAATGTCATACAGATTCCATGAAAGTCTTGACAAAACTAGCGGAAAGGGGACACAAGGTATCGAAAACAATGCTCCAATACTGCTAGCCTCAAGTTGAATATCTGGGACGGACAGTAGCTCATGGTACAAAGGCAATTGCACCAGGACAATTAGAAGGCATTAGCAAAGCACCGCTACCCAAAACAGTTGCCCAAATGATGACGTTTTTAGGGATGACAGGATTCAGTTCTGACTGGATAGAGGAATATACTGTCAAAACCGCCCCTCTACAACAACTTATGAAAAATGCTGGGCAACTAAACCTTAGGGCTAACCTTGATTGGACGAATGATGCCTTAACTGCATTTGAAACGTTAAAACAAGAAATGCAGTCTGCCCCGGCTCCATCAGCCCCGGACCACACAAAGCAGTTTCTGTTATATGAAGCAAATCGGTGTGATGGTTATGCAGCAGCAGTTCTTATGTAGGAGTCCTGCAGTGGGCAATGGAAGCACAGGGATATCCACCCTGCTATCAGGGTCTAGCTGCTCTGCAGTATGCATACGACAAAGCATCCACCATTACTATGGGCTACCCTATAGTAATGTACACACAACATAAAATAGTGGAGCTAATAGAACAGGGAAAATGTGTGCTTACCAATGCAAGAACTTTGGAATACATGACCCTATTAACATACCCAGATGTCTCCATTAAACGCTGTAGTACAGTGAACCCGGCAGAAATAATTCCATTAGAATTGGAGGGTTTAGCACACAACTGTGGCAGAATCATTGACATCCACCCGGCTTAGACCAGACTTAGAGACAACACCATTGCCCGATCTGGGAAATGGCTATGTGGAGGACTATTTTGTAGATGGGTCTTGTTACAAAGACCACACTGGAAATCAAGCTGGATTTGCAGTAGTGAAGAAACAAGGAAGGGAATTTAGAGAAGTAATGACAGAACATTGCCAACAGCCATGTTCAGCCCAACTGGCTGAACTTAAAGCACTTACTGCGACCTGTATGCTGGGGAAAGGGAAGACCGTTAACATATACACTGATTCAGCCTATGCACATGGTGTTTGTCACCTGTTTGGGGCAGTCTGGAAACAACAGGGTTCAGGAAAAGTGATGGCACGCCTATACAACATCACAAGAATATTGTGAAACTTATGACAGCACTACCGACAAGGCTGGCTATAGTTACGTGTCAGGCTCACAAGAAAGGCAATGACTTTGTTATCAGGGGCAATAATGCAGCAGAATAAGCTGCTAAATTGGCCTCCAAATGCATCATCCTAGTGCTAGCACCAATGGTAATTGTAGAATCTGCACCTCAGTTAGATGACATCATTAGAATGCAGGAAAGGGCAGGACCCTACGAACAGACAAAGTGGCACCAAAGAGGAGCTACAAAAGATGTGACAGGGTTATGGAGATTCCATAAGGGTACTATTGTAGCACCCACCATATTATTTAACCTGTTAATAACAGATGCGCATGGTTTTGACCATTGTGCAAGGGGGAAGTGATAAGGTAGATCAAACAGCAAGGATATTGGTCACCATATCTACAGGCAATGGTAGATGATACATTGGCAAAATGTGAAGTTTGCACGCAAAACAATGTGCGCAAGGGCATAACCACGCCTATAGGTCACATACCGGTCCCAGAGGGACCATTTCGACACCTGGTCATAGACTACGTGGATATGATTAAGAAAGTGAATGGAAAAACATACATGCTTGTAATTATAGATAGGTTCAGTAGATGGGTAGAAGCAGTACCATCAGTAGACCTAGGATCAGGAACAGTAATCAAATTCCTAACCAGAGAAGTGATACCCAGGTATGGAATACCGACAGAAATCAGTTCAGACAATGGATTGGCATTTATTTAGAAAACCAGTATTACAACAGCTAAGGATAAAGCAAAGACTGGGATGTGTGTATCACCCACAGTCGCAAGGGATGGTTAAAATAATAAATGGAACCCTCAAGGTTAAATTGAATACGATCTGTGCTAGTGCAAAGCTTAACTGGGTGGATGCACTACCACTTGCTTTAATGAGCTATCACATGCAAAATAACAGAAACATGTACCTAACCCCGCATGAAATGCTTACGGGCTGACCCATGCCAGTGCCAGTTCTGAGAGGACCCTATAAAGGTCCCTCACTTGAACAATTAGAAATGGAACTTAAAACATATTTGAGACGAGAACCAGAGCCAGGACCAGAGGTGTCCTGTCCGGTGGTGCAAGGGGACCAAGTGTACATCAGGGTCTTCCGAAGGAAGTGGAACCAGCCCAGGCGAGAAGGTCCATACAAGGTGGTTCGAGCTACGCCTACGGCCATACAGGTGGAAGGAAGCACTACGTGGTACCATCTGAATCACTGCACTCGAGACCCGAAAGGAGTCGGCGCACTACCAGCAAGAGATGAGGAAGCTGAGGATGCTGAAACACCCAATAGGGAAGAAGAGGAAACAGGAACAGAAGAAGAAGGAGAAAGGATGGAAGCTCAAGCAAAATCACCACTCCCTGCTGGAGGTGGCCAGAATCAGGGGATGAGGGAGGATGGCTGTAGGAATGCTGTTGATGAGCTACATGCTCTGGCTGATTCCCTCAGTAGAGGGACAGACGTCCAAGACCTTCCAGACCTCCAAGACCTCCAAGACCTTCCAGACCTCCAAGACTCACCAGACCGCCCCACCATTGATTTATCTGCCTTTGACTGGTCCCCCTAACATAAATAGGAAACTAAAACAGCTGAATAAGGAAAATTGCATGCTGGCAATAGTGAAAAGCACAGAAACAAGACAAAGACGAGAAACAGACATGATTAGAATGTCCATTCCTACACAAACAAGAACCACGATGGAAATAAAGAAAGCATTCGCTATTAAGGAGCAAGGGTCAGATGATGGATTATGTGGGTGGGCCCATCACCGGGATTATGGGGAAACCACATGGGACAACAGTAACTGTGATATCAAGATAATAAAAGGAGACAGGTGGACCATAGACATAAGAGCAACAGCCCAAGACCCAGATAAACAATATGATGTAGTAATTACAAGCACAACATTCCCAAGAGGCAATGCTGAATTAGTTTTTCCTTGGGCACGTGCACCAGCCCCCTTACCTACTAGGGCCCCAACAGACGTGGAAGAAAGGGTATGGAAGGCCAATGACTGGTATAAGTGGGCACAATGTTCTACATTAACACTGAAGAAAGAAAATTGTCTAGTATGCACCCCCTCCCCATTAAAGGAACTCATAGTAGTACCAAATCCCCACAGCTACCAGGACTGTGCTGATTTTAACCACAACTTCTGTCTTATAAGAGACTGGGAGAGACCGTACTGTCCAGCAGAATGTTTGTCATATTTAGGAAACCCGGAATATAAACAATTTTATAGTCCAACAGGGTGGAGGGAGTGGTGTAAGCAACTAGATGTTAGAATAGAAACCAGGAAAATGGAAGCACCGGAGAAATATCAAATAGATTATGGTCAGAAGTATGAGTGCTACAACAGAACAATCGGGGTAAATGGGAAATTACATGGCACCTGGATAAAAATATCACTTGGAATGCGGATACCCCCCAAAGTGAAATCTATCATGCAGCAGGGTCAAGTACTAAAGTGATAGTTAACCCTGAAGTATGCGAGAATCAGACACTGGCACTACCGCTGATCGTTCCTTATGAGGATCAGTCGTTGGCCGTGGCAGATTTCTTCTGGATCTGCCAAGGGCAACTCAGGGTAACATTATCAAAACGATGGAAAGGTCTCTGTGCCAGAGTACAGCTAATACAGCAAGTTGTAATAACTGACTGGAAGGCCCTGAAGGTTGATGCGCAGGATACCATTAAAAAGATCAAAGGGAACAAATCAAACCGATCCCAATGTACAGCTAGATTCTATAGGCCAACCCTGGGAAATTCCTAATGAATTGAAATCTAGAAGTGAAATTACATCAGGATTTGAATCAATATTTGTTTGGATAACTCCCAATAAAAACTTTGAATGGATCAATTACATTTATTACAATCAGCAAAGGTTCATAAATTATACTGACTCAGCATTGATAGCTCTGGGAGAACAAGTACAGGCAACAAGTAGGATGACCTGGCAGAATATGCAGGCTTTAGATTGGCTCCTAGCAGAGAAAGGTGGAGTCTGTGTTAAGTTTGGGAGAGAGTGCTGCACTTTTATTCACAACAATACTGCCCCAGGTGGAGCATTCACTGAGGCAATGATCAAGCTTAAATGACAAAGACAAGAAGTCAAGAACAATGCTGGGAATGACGCACATGCCTGGGACTGGCTGGACTTAACTCTGGGAAAATGGGGAACAATGTTTGCAAACATGGCAATCATGATAGGTGTAGCACTGGTGGTAATGGGAGTAGTCTTTTGCTGTGTATTGGCTTTGCTGAAATCCCTCCTGATCCAAACCACAGTAAAACAGATCAGAACAGACTGGGGAATGGAATTAACTCCAGGAGAAGTGTTCCCAGTCCAAGGACGACCAGGACACTACATAAACGCAAATGGGAAGCCCTGCAATATTAAAGGAGGACCACTGAACTGCCCATACGGCAACCCGGAATGTCTGTATGGGGTAACTCCAGGAGGTGGATGGGCTTGCCATGAATACGAAGCTAAAAAGCACAGATTGGGAGCAAACCTTAAGAATGATTTTCCGGACTTATATCCGGTTCCGGACTGGGCTCCACAACCTCAACATGATGGTTCATCTGGAAAAGAAGAGGTTGAAATAGTTTAAAGAGTGACAAACTTTTATGCAAAGTATGTAAAACTACAGGGCAAGGCAAAAAAACAAGTTATATGCATAAGCTTACATCCATTCTTACACTAATGGTTAAACCATTATTATGTCTATTATCTGTTTTATTTTGAATATATTCTTTATTAGGTAATGAAGATTGGGACTTAGAAAGTCCCAAAGGGGGGATTATATATAGGTATTTTTCCATTACATATATTATAAAATCATTTAACAATAAGCAGAATTATTATGGGTTTAAAAGAGAATTAGTGACTACACCTGTTTATGATGTATGAAACATATTTTGAAACATATGATGTATGAAACATATTATGAAACATATTTTGTAATCCAGATGCATTACTGGACAACCACATTGTGACTGCAGTAATCAATGTACTATATAATTATCATCAGGTGTGTATGTATATTATTTTTAAAGGAACTGTCTTTATCATGCCACCAATAGAGTCAGGCAAGAGGACGGCAAACCAAGCAGACATGGGCATAGACAGGAAAGAGGCTAGACAAAGAAACCATAGTGGCTCAAGGTCAAGGGATGGTGGCTATTTGGATAAAGAGGGGGTTCCTATATGATATGAAAAGATGAAGCTGTATAAAAAGAGAGCTCCAAGTCTGGGACTGGCAGTTGCGCCGCGGACCAGCTCGGCTTGAACCTTTGTAATAAAGTATATTCTGAACTCACAAGCTCCAGTGTCTGAGAGATATCTTTGAAAAGTATTTCCACGACACTTCCATGCCTCAGGGCATCTCGCTGTGTGTAGTGGTGGTGACTGGGATCTCAGATATGCTCAACTTTAGACGAAATTGAGAAACACCACTTACAGTAATCCTCATAACAGTTCTGACAGGATGGGGGAGTGTCGAAAACAAGATATGATTTCTACAAATATCTAGATGGATAATATCATAGATTAGTATATAATAACTAGTAAGACCAGAGATACAGTACTGTATATGTCATTATTTGCAATGTAGGCTGATAAGACATACAGTAAGAGTGAGTGTGAAGGAGCAGTAGTGAGTGAGTGGGTAACAGTGCTATGTGTAAGCCTTGGGTATTATTTACTAAGCTGCTAATGTGCATCTGCTCTGATTAATGGTCTGATAGCCAAACACTACCTGTGTGGACAGATAGGGCTGTGTCCAGATTGGAATGTCTAGAGTCTTTACCTACTCTTCTTGGGGGTTATGCATTGGCTAGCGTGGCACTGTAAAGGAGACCAACGGTCCAATGTGCAGTAGGTCCTACAACACACAGCCACAGCAAGGACAAATGACCCTAACGTTGTGATGTAAGTAACCATTCAAAGCAGTGGGTACTATCAGTGCATTCCTTATACTCAGAGTACAGTCAATGGAGAAATGAATTAGGTCTTTTTCAGTTCCAATCCAGCTTGCTCTGCCTGGACTTTCTCTCATTATTTTTTTCTCCCAGAGCCTTTAATGGGCGCTGCTGTCTGAGCTGGCCTGACAGCATCAGTAATGGAGTCAACATGGGCACTAGTGGAGACTGAAGGGTTAAAATAACCTTGACAAAGAGCAGACGCCAAAGGGTGTGCTCACTGACAAACCACTGACATGCCCCTAACATCTGGATGAAGGGAACCTCCATCCTTCACACACACACGCGCTTCCATGCCTTGCTGTGTTCACACTCTGGGGTGCGTTCAGCTGTCATCTCTCACATAGCGATGGTGTGTAAGGTTTGGGCATTCTCCCTTCCTGGGCCCTGGTCATACAGTACAGTATAGCCTGAGCACCAGGCTCCCTGAGTGCCTCTTTTACACCCAGCTCAAACCACCCAACTACCACACAGCTGAGAGAGTGCTGCCTGAAAGGCTTCCAGGAGCCGAATTAAACAAATGAGCTCTCCAGCCTCTGGTCCCCCCGGGGATGCGTTCTGAGAGTCACATTATGAGTGTAATGGGTGGGCTTTATATAAACAGAATATTGTGGTTTACAATTAATAATGAATGAGGCAGCAGGCTGAGAGGAAGTTGGGGGTACACCTAGCTGTCAGAGGGCCTAATGGATTCCAAGCAGGCTTGTGTTACAAGCAGACTAAATGAAGTAACGCTCTGTTTATGCTGACATGTTAATGTAATTTAAAGCTACTTTACTGGCAGGCAGTAGAGCTCCGGCATGCTCTGCACCACTTATCATTGACATCTCGTAGAGAGAGAGACAGAGTGAATTACGGAGATCCAAAAAGGAATACATAAGAAAAGTGAAAACATGACACTTGTTGACTAGTTGCAGTGCAAATAGAGGCTAGTGTCAGTGATGTACTGTGCAGAGTATTAAGGAGTGTGGTGAAGGGGTTTAGGGTGTAAGGGGTAGGGGAGTAGAGGTGCAGGGGTGTAGGGAGCGAGAGCGTTGCTGGGGTCATTAATCAGGGTGCCCCTCCCTGTTGGTTCCATTCATCAGCCATGAGTTTCAGAGGGAAACCCGATCGGCCCCCTGGCTGCCTGGGTCAAACAGTCCATATCAGGCGATTGATGACCAGCCCCTTTCACCTCCACTCCCCTGAGCTCTCCATGTTCACACTACCCTCTCATAACACTATTACACATCACCACCGTACAGTATGTGATGAGAGACAGCATACTGTAAAACCCTACAGAGTTGTATTATACTGTTTCCAAACTTTCATACACTTTTCAACCTACAGCATTATTTTACTCAATGTATTGTTTGGTTTGATCTGTAGCCTTGTATTCTTTATTTGTGTTCACTGTGCTGTTATTATGGCTCCCGCCCACTGATCTGAGAAACAAACACAGAGTCTACATGTTATGTTTACTGTCAATCTCACACACCACTAACATATTGCTGCCGAACACTAAACTGCACATTATTGTGGAACACTGTAGTGTGAGGATAATCCAAGGGCATCATTTGTGTGGATCATTTGCGTGGCTTTGTGTGTGTGTGTGTGTGAGAGAGAGAGTGAGAGAGAGAGAGAGAGAGAGAGAGAGTAAGTGAGCGAGTGAGTGAGAGAGAAAGAGAAAGGGGGAGGGGTAAGCAGACATGCAGTAATGATGACCATGATTCCTGTGCCCTATTTTTAAGTGAGTTAGGATGTGCTGCCTGCTATTTATCTCAAATCCTCCAAAGACAGCAGCAGTGAAAAAAGCCTGAAAAACCCAGACCTCAGCTGGTCTTCAGTCGAGATATGTGGAGCAGTGAATGCATGCGTGTACGCACACGCATGTGCACACAAACCACGCACGCACGCACACACACACACACACACACACACACACACACACACACACACACACACACACACACACACACACACACACACACACACACGCACACACGCACACCCTTCCCTTTGCCTTGTCAACTAGCATTATTTATCAATGCGCTGACGTCTTCCATGGAGCCTGCGCCACATGAGAAAGTGATAAGATTGATGTGAGACATGATTCCACCTGACTGCAGACTGCTCCTGGGCAACAGGCTGTCTCCAGCCACCGCCTCGCCTCTATCTCTCCTGCGCTACTCTGGCCTGCTCAGCGAGAGGCAGGCCGTATGTCAATAGTTTAAGTGCTTCTCCTGCTGAGTCTGGGATCTGGGTGGGGTGTATGTGTGTTCATTTTGGTGGGGGATGGGTTGTGTTCACATATGTGAGAGCTGCATGTGTATCCGCATGGACTTTTGTGTGCATGTGTGTGTGTGTTAGCACTAAAAGCGGTGGACACACACTAGCAGTGACAGAGGAGGTGTTAGACGGCTCCCAGGGCTGCTGTATGTCGGCTGCCTTCTTTCTCACCTTAATCCAAACAGAAAACGCAACACATTTTCAAGGATCCTAAAACCACTGACTTGTGAGCTGCCTCCATTGCCAGCAAGGAATGAGGAATGAGATGACTCAACTGTCCCTTCACACCACTGGGGATGTGTGTGTGTGTGTGTTTGTGTGTCTGTCTGTGTCTGTCTGTGTCTGTGTGTGTGTGTGTGAGTCTGTGTGTGTGTGTGTGAAGGGAATGCAGACACCCTGAGTTAATTCATCATTACATATCTGGAGCTCTCAAGCTCCACTGTGTGATATGTAGGACCTGTGGCTGATGCACTGTGCGTGGGCTGAGTACCAATGGAGCATTTTTGCGAAGAAAAGGCCTTTCGATGATTGGGTAAAGGATTTCACAATTTCAAAATACATACAGTACGTGTTGCTGATAACTTCTTTATTGAGGAAAAATTTACTTATTACGACTGTGATATGTGGTTGTCTCACCTAGCTATCTTAAGATGAATGCACTAACCAAGTCATTCTGGATAAGAGCATCTGCTAAATGACTAAAATATCAATGTTAATGTAAATAACAAACATATTGTACCTTAATTTGCTGTATGTGAATTTGCTTTGTGCTCAGAGGATTTGGATTATAGGTTGTAATGTATTCTATTTACCCTTTATGATAATCATGGTCTACAGATTCCTGGGTTAGAGGGCATGAGATCAGCGACTGGGTTTGAAAGAGGAGTCCCAAGGGTCAGTACTTTAAATCCATAGAGAAAGAATAGCATCAGGAATGACTTCATAATATCTACTGTGCCTTTGAGCAGTAGAACAAACAACCCATTTTGCTGTAAAATGGTTTGGATCTAGGCTTGTAAACAGGAGGTTTCTGGTTAAAATCCCATGTCGCAACCCTTGAGATAGGCACTTAAGCTCAATTGCTTCAATAAAAATATCCAGATGAATAAGCGGATAGATATTTAAGAGCATCTGCTATGCAAAGAGCTGATGACAATAATAACCCAACCATTATGGCTAGATATGGAAATCTAATAAAGTCAGCCAAGGAAAGGGAAATGGTTTGTTACCTCTGCCTGACCCAAAGTAGAGTAAACTCCTTAAAACTGGGGTAATCTTGTTTAGGATTGGTCCACATACTCTACAGAGTGCTGGGGTTTGACCAGCCTGATGTATAGTTAAAGGGTTTTTGAGATTCTGATATTAAATCAGAATCCTATTCTTCCTCTGGGACAGTGATTCAGCTCATCCAGTTCAGGATCCTTTAGTCCAAAACTCCAAACTCAATCACAACACCAACCAGCATATTCAGGTTAAAAACCATCCCTGTTTAACAAGGAAATTAATGCATGGTGTAACAAAGCTCAGAGCTAACCCAGGCCAAAGGGCCTGCAGCATCACAGAAGAGGAGGTCACCAGTCTGACACCATAAAAGTGGAGAGTATAGGACAAGTATAGGTATTTTCTATCCACTTGACCCTTCTACAAAGGCCTAGTCTTACCCTATTCTCCCTGATCAAAGTCATACCAGAGGAAAGGTGAGGTGAAGAGTCAATTGGTTCACATAAAATAATGAGTGACTGTGACAAGCAATGTAAACAGTGAATGTGTGCTGACAGAAGCAGTCCTGAGCCCTGGACAATCTCATCTCAGTCCCACTGAAAACAAGACTCCGCCCAAACGTGTCCTGCAGTAAAAGTGTCAAGGGGGTCCATTTTCATTTGGCCACACATACAGAGTTAAAGAGAGGCACTTCAGAAGACAGCTGGAGCAGAGGTTGATGGGCTGAGCAATGGTTTGTCCACTATCTGGGGCCATGCAAGGCCTGACCTCATCACTGCATTGGACATCACCTCTCTAGTCTGCGCATATCCCCACTGGTATCCACACACCGACCTACTAGAGAAAACACAATTTAACTGCAGCTTGAGTGGAGGGTGATTGTTTCCACCCAAGGTAAGTGGTGCTCAGGTCCAGAGGAGTCTTCCTGCCATGCAGTGGAAATCCCAGATGTGGCCATGCTGCTGTTGGTAATGAGGAGGAAGTGGAGGGTCCAGGGCACGGCACCTTAGAGGGATTAAACCACAGACACACTTCCTTGTGTAAGCGTCAATGCAAACACTGGAGCAGCTAGCAGCCCAGTGGCCCAGCCCTCCAGATGCCTAAGAAACGACAGGAAGAGCTAATGGACACACAGCCTGAGTGGAGTAAGCACTTAAGACAGTGGGTGTAGGTAAAGCAGGGTGGGGGTGGAGGACACAGTCACAGAGCAGTGTCTGGAGAGAGGATTGACCAGAGGAAGCTGCTGCAGTGGCACAGCAACAGGTAGCAGACAGATACACAGAGCAGGAGTTTAAAAGAAGAGGGATTCCAATGCATACTGCATACTGCAGAACTGTAGACATCTGGGCCAACAATCAGCAGGCTGCTCTCAAGGGCTGCCAAGGCAAACAAGGCAATATCAAATCCACTTTGCAGATCATCGATCTGCATCTGCCCAGGCCAAGGTAAACATGTCGGGCTGAAGTTAGCGTTTTAAACCAAGGCTAAGGGATTGAGGGGAGGCCATAAGCCCCCCGTCCATCCCCAACCACAGACAAGATGTCCTCTTCTCTCTGGCTCTGTGTATAGGTATTTCAGAAGGATTTCTCCATCTCTTTGAAACATGTCACTAAAATGCACTAAAATAGTAAGGATTTTCTCTAGAGAAACATGACTCACATGTATAGCATCATCATAGTGTTTGCTATTTGATGTTTACCAAGTTCACATGCATGTAAGTCGGTTATCTGTGCAACGAGCGATTGCAACTCAGGCTTAGAATACATCAGAAAGAATAATCACAGAACGGCACCAGATGGTGTAGATCATCAACAAGATTCAGCCGTGGGCCGATTTGTTCTTGAGCGGATGGTCGGAACATAATAATTTGTAGACTGCAGATTTACTGCAAGAAGCCTAAACAGATATAATATTTGACTAAAACATTATCATTTCAAACCTTGCTTACATATGGATACGATCACGTCTCTCTATAATGTATGGAATACTTGGGAACAGATTTCTAAAATTAAAATCACTTCGAGCTGATTTCCCGGTGTTTTTACAGTTTTTTATGTGGAGAGATTTTTCTTAAAACAGTCTACTGATTAATGGGTATGACAATAAAATATGGCAGATGTCTTTACTAAACTCTTAAATAAGACCTTGATTAGGACCAGCCGTGAGTTATGTTGTGTGTGATACACACACTGGCAAAACTCAGGTCAGGAGACAACCTCCATTGAGAGAGCAAAGGAGCTGTTCCACCCCCAGAGACCAGCGCTTATAGTGCAGAATCCCCTGATAGAGGAGCAGGTTCAGTGCCTTGCAAAAGTATTCATCCCCCTTGGCGTTTTTCCTATTTTGTTGCATTACAACCTGTAATTTAAATTGATTTTTATTTGGATTTCATGTAATGGACATACACAAAATAGTCAAAATTGGTGAAGTGAAATGAACAAAAATTACTTGTTTCAAAAAATTCTACAAAATATATAACGGAAAAGTGGTGCGTGCATATGTACTCCCCCCCTTTGCTATGAAGGCTCTAATTAAGATCTGGTGCAACCAATTACCTTCAGAAGTCACATAATTAGTTAAATAAAGTCCACCTGTGTGCAATCTAAGTGTCACATGATCTGTCACATGATCTCAGTATATATACACCTGTTCTGAAAGGCCCCAGAGTCTGCAACCCCACTAAGCAAGGGGCACCACCAAGCAAGCAGCACCATGAAGACCAATGAGCTCTCCAAACAGGTCCAGGACAAGTTGTTGACTACAGATCAGGGTTGGGTTATAAAAAAATATAAAAAACTTTGAACATCCCACAGAGCACCATTAAATCCATTATTAGAAAATGGAAAGAATATGGCACCACAACAAACTTGCCAAGAGAGAGCTGCCCACAAAAACTCACGGACCAGGCAAGAACGGCATTAATCAGAGATGCAACAAAGAGACCAAAGATAACCCTGAAAGAGCTGCAAAGCTCCACAGCAGAGATTGGAGTATCTGTCCATAGGACCACTTTAAGCCGTACACTCCACAGAGCTCGGCTTTACGGAAGAGTGGCCAGAAAAAAGCCATTGCTTTAAGAAAAAAATAGGCAAACACATTTGGTGTTCGCCAAAAGGCATGTGGGAGACTCCCCAAACATATGGAAGAAGGTACTCTGGTCAGATGAGACAAAAATTGAGCTTATTGGCCATCAAGGAAAACGCCATGTCTGGCGCAAACCCAACACCTCTCATCACCCCAAGAACACCATCCCCACAGTGAAGCATTGTGGTGGCAGCATAATGCTATGGGGTGATGGCGTTTATGGCGTTTTCCTAATCTCACTGCAACTCCCCTCCAAGTCTCCGACCACTACTTTGTTTCCTTTTCTCTCTCGCTCTCCTCCCACACTACTCACTGTGCCCCTACACAGATGGTAATGCGCCGCCGCAACCTTCGCTCTCTCTCTCCCACTACTCTCTCCTCTTCCATCCTATCATCTCTTCCCTCTGCTCAATCCTTCTCCCTCCAATCTCCTGATTCTGCCTCCTCAACCCTCCTCTCCTCCCTTTCTGCATCCTTTGACTCTCTGTGTCCCCTATCCTCCCGGCCGGCTCGGTCCTCCCCTCCTGCTCCGTGGCTTGATGACTCACTGCGAGCTCACAGAACAGAGCTCCGGGCAGCGGAGCGGAAATGGAAGAAAACTAAACTCCCTACCGACCTGGCATCTTTTCACTCCCTCCTCTCTACATTTTCTTCATCTGTTTCTGCTGCTAAGGCCACCTTCTACCACTCTAAATTCCAAGCATCTGCCTCTAACCCTAGGAAGCTCTTTGCCACATTTTCCTCCCTCCTGAATTCCCCCCCTCCTCTCTCTCTGTGGATGACTTCGTCAACCACTTTGAAAAGAAGGTTGACGACATCCGATCCTCGTTTGTTAAGTCTAATGACACTGCTGGTCCTGCTCACACTGCCCTACCCTATGCTTTGACTTCTTTCTCCCCTCTCTCTCCAGATAAAATCCTGTGACTTGTGACTGCAGGCCGCCCAACAACCTGCCCGCTTGACCCCATCCCCTCCTCCCTTCTCCAGACCATCTCCGGTGACCTTCTCCCCTACCTCACCTCGCTGATCAACTCATCCTTGACCGCCGGCCATGTCCCTTCCGTCTTCAAGAGAGCGAGAGTTGCTCCCCTTCTCAAAAAACCAACACTCGACCCCACTGATGTCAACAACTACAGACCAGTATCCCTTCTCTCTTTTCTTTCCAAAACTATTGAGCGTGCCGTCTTTAGCCAACTCTCTTGCTATCTCTCTCAGAATGACCTTCTTGATCCAAACCAATCAGGTTTCAGGACTGGTCATTCAACTGAGACTGCTCTCCTCTGTGTCACGGAGACTCTCCGCACTGCTAAAGCTAACTCTCTCTCCTCTGCTCTTGTCCTTCTAGACCTGTCTGCTGCCTTTGATACTGTGAACCATCAGATCCTCCTCTCCACCCTCTCCGAGCTGGGCATCTCCGGCGCGGCTCACTCCTGGATTGCGTCCTACCTGACCGGTCGCTCCTACCAAGTGGCGTGGCGAGAAGCTGTCTCCGCACCACGTGCTCTCACCACTGGTGTCCCCCAAGGCTCAGTTCTAGGCCCTCTCCTTTTCTCCCTATACACCAAGTCACTTGGCTCTGTCATATCCTCACATGGTCTCTCCTATCATTGCTACGCTGACGATACACAACTAATCTTCTCCTTTCCCCCCTTCTGATAACCAGGTGGCGAATCGCATCTCTGCATGTCTGGCAGACATATCAGTATGGATGACGGATCACCACCTCAAGCTGAACCCTGGCAAGACGGAGCTGCTCTTCCTCCCGGGGAAGGACTGCCCGTTCCATGATCTCGCCATCACGGTTGACAACTCCGCTGTGTCCTCCTCCCAGAGTGCGAAGAGCCTAGGCGTGACCCTGGACAACACCCTGTCGTTCTCCGCCAACATCAAGGCGGTGACCCGCTCCTGCAGGTTCATGCTCTACAACATTCGGAGAGTACGACCCTGCCTTACACAGGAAGCGGCACAGGTCCTAATCCAGGCACTTGTCATCTCCCGTCTGGACTACTGCAACTCGCTGTTGGCTGGCCTCCCTGCCTGTGCCATTAAACCCCTACAACTCATCCAGAATGCCGCAGCCCGTCTGGTGTTCAACCTTCCCAAGTTCTCTCACGTCACCCCCCCTCCTCCGCACACTCCACTGGCTTCCAGTTGAAGCTCGCATCCGCTACAAGACCATGGTGCTTGCCTATGGAGCAGTGAGGGGAACGGCACCTCTGTACCTTCAGGCTCTGATCAGTCCCTACACCCAAACGAGGGCATTGCGCTCATCCACCTCTGGCCTGCTGGCTCCCTTCCTCTGCGGAAGCATAGTTCCCGCTCAGCCCAGTCAAAACTGTTCGCTGCTCTGGCACCCCAATGGTGGAACAAGCTCCCTCACGACGCCAGGACAGCGGAGTCACTCACCACCTTCCGGAGACATTTGAAACCCCACCTCTTTAAGGAATACCTGGGATAGGATAAAGGAATCCTTCTACCCCCCCCAATTGTAAAGTGGTTATCCCACTGGCTATAGGGTGAACGCACCAATTTGTGAGTCGCTTTGGCTAAGAGCGTCTCCTAAATGACGTTAATGTGCCCTTGAGCAAGGCACTTAACCCTAATTGCTCCTGTAAGTCGCTCTGGATAAGAGCGTCTGCTAAATGACTAAAATGTAAAAATGTAAAATGTTTTTCATCGGCAGGGACTGGGAAACTGGTCAGAATTGAAGGAATGATGGATGGCGCTAAATACAGGGAAATTCTTGAGGGAAACCTGTTTCAGTCTTCCAGAGATTTGAGACTGGGACGGAGATTCACCATCCAGCAGGACAATGACCCTAAGCATACTGCTAAAGCAACACTTGAGTGGTTTAAGGGGAAACATTTAAATGTCTTGGAATGGCCTAGTCAAAGCCCAGACCTCAATCCAATTGAGAATCTGTGGTATGACTTAAAGATTGCTGTACACCAGCGGAACCCATCCAACTTGAAGGAGCTGGAGCAGTTTTGCCTTGAAGAATGGACAGAAATCCCAGTGGCTAGATGTGCCAAGTTTATAGAGACTCTACAAAGTATTGACTAAAGGTGACTCTACAAAGTATTGACTTTGGGGGGGTGAATAGTTTTCAGTTTTTTTAGTCTTATTTCTTGTTTGTTTTACAATAACAAATATTTGGCATCTTCAAAGTGGTAAGCATGTTGTGTAAATCAAATGATACAAACCCCCCAAAAATCAATTTTAATGCAGGCAACAAAATAGGAAAAATGCTAAGGAAGGTGAATACTTTTGCAAGCCACTGTAGGTTGGAGGAAATGGAGCCTGATGGTTGGGATGCCTAATTAACACAGTGTCTAGCTCTAATGAAAGGATCTGGGTCACCCCAAAACATCCAAGCCTGCATGTTGTTATTACATGTGCTTAAATGTCTGCTCCATCATCTGTCCACTTCTCATACTGTCCTCTTTACCTGGCTATGGATGATGGCATCTGTTACTCACATAGGCCATCCTTACCCACAAGCTTTAGTGGAAGGGCAATGGGATTGAAAGTGCAGCCTATGAATACATTTATGAAGTTACCATTTTTTATTTAATTGTTAATCCATTGTAGAAAAGCAACTGTACTCTTTTTAAGCACGGCTGCACTGATCTACTGTACTCGGCTCCGCCTTGTACCTATGACCACAGCACAGCCGTGGTAAAAAAAGTTGTTTAGCTCACCCTCTCGTGTACAGTTGCTTTAATAGTATTCACTAAATTGATTGTTTATATTTAGGATCATGTTTTACAGCTTTATCATTCAATTTAAAATCAATTATTATTCAATTATTTCATATTATTCAATTATTTCATTTATTTTACATGTGATAAATCCTCATAGAGTGCCAGAGGTTATTACAGACACCTGTGATAATCTTAAGTACCCAAAAGGGCCACTAGATGTCTTTATATAGATCATATCAAATGATATCATTGAAAGATACCAAAATTCTGGTAGTTTATTGGTCAACTGTGTGTTTAGGGTCGCTGTTCTGTTGGAAGGTGAGCCTTCGCCCCATTCTGAGGTCCTGAGCGCTCTGGAGCAGGTTGTCATCAAGGATCTCTCTGTACTTTGCTCTGTTCATCTTTCCCTCGATCCTGACTAGTTTCCCAGTCCCTGCCGCTGAAAAACATCCCCACAGCATGATGCTGCCACCACCATGCTTCACTGTAGGGATGGTATTGGACAGGTGATGAGCGTGACGCTTGGCTATCTGACCAAAGAGTTCAATCTTGATTTCATCAGATGAGAGTATCTTGTTTCTCATGGTCTGAGAGTCCTTTAGGTGCCTTTTGGCAAACTCCAAGCAGGATGTTGTGCCTTTTACTGAGGAGTGGCTTCCGTCTGGCCACTCTACCATAAAGGCCTGATTGGTGGAGTGTTGCAGAGATGGTTGTCCTTCTGGAAGGTTCTCCCATCTCCACAGAATAACTCTGGAGCTCTGTCAGAGTGACCATAGGGTTCTTGGTGACCTCCCTGATTAAGGCCCTTCTCCCCCGATTGCTCAGTTTGGCCGGGCGGCCAGCTCTAGGAAGAGTCTTGGGGGTTCCAAACTTCTTCTATTTAAGAATGATGGAGGCCACTGTGTTCTTGGGAATCTTCAATGCTTTTTTTTTGCTGTATTTTACCCCCTTTCTCTCCCCAATTTCATGGTATCC
This sequence comes from Coregonus clupeaformis, assembly GCF_020615455.1. NCBI lineage: Eukaryota > Metazoa > Chordata > Actinopteri > Salmoniformes > Salmonidae > Coregonus > Coregonus clupeaformis. Next base: position 32,299,990 of record NC_059200.1, read on the forward strand.
AATTGGTAGTTACAGTCTTGTCCAATCGCTGCAACTCCCGTAAGGACATGGGAGAGGCGAAGGTCGAGAGTCGTGTATCCTCCGGCCAAACCCTCCCCTACCCTGGACGACGCTGGGCCAATTGTGCACCGCCCCATGGGTCTCCCGGTCGCGGCCGGCTGCGACAGAGCCTGGACTCGAACCAGGATCTCTAGTGGCACAGCTAGCACTGCGATGCAATGCCTTAGACCACTGTGCCACTCGGGAGGCCCGGGGACCTTCAATGCTGTAGAACAAAAAAAAACAGTTTTCGCTTTGTCATCATGGGGAATTGTGTGTAGATTGATGAGGATTTTTTTTTATTTAATCAATTTTAGAATAAGGCTGTAACATAACACAATGTGGAAAAAGTGAAGGGGTCTGAATACTTTCCAAATGCACTGTATACCCTCCCTTTCCAACCCTACACTCTTAGAAAAAAAGGTGCTATCTAGAACCTAAAAGGGTTCTTCGGCTGTCTCCATAGGAGAACCATTTGAAGAACCGTTTTTGGTTCCAGGAATAACCCTTTTTGGTTCCATGTAGAACCATTTTGGGTTCCATGTAGAGCCCTTTCTACAGAGGGTTCTATATGGAACCCAAAAGGGTTCTACCTGGAACCAAAAAGGGTTCTCCTATGGGGACAACCAAATAACCCTTTTGGAACCTGTACTGTAGCAAAGAGGGACTGATCAAACATACAGGTGATTTTTTTCCTTTGCCATCTTTATTGACGTAGTCCTGGCCACTTGTCCATCTTTGTGTACCATGTTCTATACGTTCTATGTCCCATGAGTCCATGCTGTATTGACATGTGTTCGTCACATAACATGTAAAATACACTCAACAAAAATATAAATATAAACTGTTGGTCCCATGTTTCATGAGCTGAAATAAAACATCCCAGAAATGTTTAATATGCACAAAAAGCTTATTTCTCTCAAATGTTGTGCACAAATTTGTTTACATCCCTGTTAATGAGCATTTCTCATTTGCCAAGATAATCCTCCACCTGACAGAAGTGGCATATCAGGAAGCTGATTAAAGAGCATGATCATTACACAGGTGCACCTTGTGCTGGGGACAGTAAAAGGCCACTATAAAATGTGCAGTTTTGTCACACAACACAATGCCACAGATGTCTCAAGTTTTGAGGGAGCAAGCAATTAGCATGCTGACTGCAGGAATGTCTACCAGAGCTGTTGCCAGAGAATTGAATATTTATTTCTCTACCATAAGCCGTTTTAGAGAATTTGGCAGTACGTCCAACCGGCCTCACAACCGGCCTCACAACAGACCACGTGTATGGCGTCATGTGGGCAAGCGGTTTGCTGATTTCAACATTGTGAACAGAGTGCCCCATGGTGGCGGTGGGGTTATGGTATGGGCAGACATAAGCTACGGACAACAAACATAATTGCATTTTATTGATGGCAATTTGAATGCACAGAGCTACAGTGACGAGATCCTGAGGCCCATTGTCGTGCCATTCATACGCCGCCATCACCTCATGTTTCAGCATGATAATGCACAGCCCCATGTCGCAACGATCTGTACACAATTCCTGGAAGCTGAAAATGTCCCAGTTCTTCCATGGCCTGCATACTCACCAGACATGTCACCCATTGAGCATGTTTGTGATGCTCTGGATTGACGTGTACTACAGCCTGTTCCAGTTCCTGCCAATATCCAGCAACTTCACACAGCCATTGAAGAGGAGTGGGACAACATTCCACAGGCCACTATCAACAGCCTGATCAACTCTATGCGAACGAGATATGTCACGCTGTATGAGGCAAATGGTGGTCACACCAGATACTGACAGGTTTTTTGATCCACGCCCTTTTTTTTAAGGTACAATATCTGTGACGAACACATGCATAGTTGTATTTCCAGTCATGTGAAATCCATAGATTAGGGCCTAATGTATTTATTTATTTTGACTGATTTCCTTATATGAACTGTAACTCAGTAAAATCTCAGTATAGGTCGTCCTTATCTAACCTCTATCAGATCCAGGATTTTCACAGATAGGGTGAAGAGGATCTTTCTAGGAGGCCACATCTCCTTTTCCCCATGTAGTATAATACTGTAGTACTAGCCAACAGCCCCAGATGCTACCAGCAACATTTAGCTACCATAGACCCAAATTGTTTTATACTGTATATGATTCTAATAAATAATGGCTTATTAATTGCAGTAACAGCATGTTAGAGGGCAAAATAAATCTGCACGCAAATAGATTTTACTTGTGAAATATCAAAGTCACTGTTCAGAGCGAAGCAAAAAGCAATCAGGAACTGTAGGTGTAAAAGATACAAATAAAGTTGATTTCAGACTAGTCAACCAATAATTGCACGTTGTAGGGGAAGTAAGGTAATGCACAGCTAGTGGAGAAATCATAGAAGAAAATATGAGTTTTTAATCCATTTTTGAATTAAGTTATGGTTTGGAACTCTTTGAGGTGGTTGGGCAGAAAGGTCGAGACACAGGGGACAGGGGCACAGAAGGCACCGTTGCACATGGTGCGCAGCCTGGTCCGTTGGACGATGAGCTTGTAGGTGCTTGAAGAACTGAGACTGCTGAAGGGCTTGTGAAGCTTGAGGTATTTGAGTTAGAAGAGCATTACAATAAATGGATTTGAAGGTCAGCAGGGCAATTGTGAAAAGTGTGAGCCAGTGTTTACTAGCGTGAGAGGTAGCAAACCGAGACTCATACGATTATCTCATCATTGATGATGAATTTGCCACCCATTGACGGTTGTCTGAGTCTTCATCAAGGGTGTTATAGGAAGTAATGGCTTGTTGATGTCAAACGTCTCCAGAGCTGGTAAGCACTGACTCACATTGGAATTGTGCAATAATGGAAATTAGGTTATTAAAAGTTCATACATAGGTAGGCAGCCGAGCCTCCTCCTGCCCCATGTGTGCAGTCCTGTGGTGGTCTGTGTTGTGATAGCCCTCCTGGTCATTAGCAGTAATTAAGGGGACCTTTCCCTGACTTCAGACCAACAAGACACACTCCACTCCAGCCAAAATAACTGCTCACTTAGGCTCTAAAGCCTACACATCTGGGTAGCCTGAAAACAACTTTCTCAGACATTTTATGACTACCATATACAGTACATTCGGAAGGTAGTCATACCCCATGACGTTTTCCACATTTTGTTACGTTACAGCCTTATTCTAAAATTGATTAAATTACATTTTTTACTCAACAATCTACACACAATACCCCATAATGAATTTTTTGCAAATGTATTACAAATTAAAAACATAAATAAATGATTTACATAAGTAGTCAGACCCTTTGCATCCTGTTTCTGCCAAACTGAGCAATCGGGGGAGAAGGGCCTTGGTCAGGGAGGTGACCAAGAACCCAATGGTAACTCTGACAGTGCTCCAGAGTTCCACTGTGGAGATGGGAGAACCTTCCAGAAGGACAACCATCTCTGCAGCACTCTACCAATCAGGCCTTTACGGTATAGTGGCCAAACGGAAGCCACTCCTCAGTAAAAGGCACATGATAGCCCACTTGGAGTTTGCTAAAAGGCACCTAAAGGACTCTCAGACCATGAGAAACAAGATTATCTGGTCTGATGAAACCAAGATTGAACTCTTTGGCCTGAATGCCAAGCATCACGTCTGGAGGAAACCTGGCACCATCCCTACGGTGAAGCACGGTGGTGGCAGCATCATGCTGTGGGGATGTTTTTCAGTGGCAGGGACTGGGAGACTAGTCAGGATCGAGGAAAAGATGAACAGAGCAAAGTACAGAGAGATCCTTGATGAAAACCTGCTCCAGAGCACTCAGGACCTCAGACTGGGGCGAAGGTTCACCTTCCAACAGGACAACGACCCTAAGCACACAGCCAAGACAATGCAGGAGTGGCTTCGGACAAGTCTCTGAATGTCCTTGAGTGGCCCAGCCAGAGCCCGGACTTGAACCCGATCAAACATCTCTGGAGAGACATGAAAATAGCTGTGCAGCGACGCTCCCCATCCAACCTGACAGAGCTTGAGAGGATCTGCAGAGAAGAATGGGAGAAACTCCCCAAATGCAGGTGTGTCAAGCTTGTAGCGTCATACCCAAGAAGACTCAAGGCTGAAATCACTGCCAAAGGTGCTTCAGCAAAGTACTGAGGAAAGGGTCTGAATACTTATGTAAATGTAATATTTCCAATATATTTGAATTTTTTTTGCCAACAATTCTAAGTACCTTTGTCATTATGGGGTATTGTGTGTAGATTGATGAGGGGAAATAACTATTTTATAAATTTTAGAATAAGACTGTAACGTAACAAAATGTGGAAAAAGTCAAGGGGTCTGAATACTTTCCGAATGCACTGTATTTCCTGTCAAGGATTTGGAATACTAATGGGGTAATAGTATTTGCTAACTCTTAAGTGGACATTGTCAGAGTTGTGGTCAATTCCATTTCAATTCCAGTCAATTGAGGAAGTACATTGACATTCCAATTCCAATTCTCGTCAATGCTTTTCAATTAGGAAAATGTGTAATTGTAATTTGGTATTGATGGGGGGAAAACATTGATACAGTTGAGTATCACAATATTATTTTTGACGATATTATATTATAAGAATACTCTGCTAGCGCTAGTCGCTGCTGTACCTGCGCCAAAACTCCAAGATTTTTCATTGTATAGCTTGTTCTCCATTTTAAATGGTGAGCCAACATGCTTACAGCACTTTTATTTCCATGACTGATCAAAACTGATATTCTCATGGCTCTCTCGTCTCTCTGCAGCAGACACAGTGAGCAATATGTTTGGAACATCGAATCGCAATATAATGGCAGCATCAAATCGCAATACTGTACATAATGTATAGAATCTTGTTACATATAGAATCGGAATACAGATATCGTATCGTGACAATATCATATCGTGAGGTCCCTGGCAATTCCCAGCCATAGAATTTGACTTACTTTCTGAATTGACAGTAATTGAAAAGGAATTGACCCCAACCCTGGACATCATAGTGTGCTTAATCTAACAAGCATAGGCTTAAGTGGCTGGTTTACCATTTCTCACTTTACATTTAAGTAAGTAAATAGATGTTTATTTTGAAACCAGGATAAAAGTTAATATAGTCTACTGAAAATAATGACAGGTTAATCAGGTTTGGGTAATAATGGATATCCCCAGTTAAGCCCATGTAGCTCACTCCATTGAGGGGCTGCCAGCCAGGCTGCAGTTGGAGCTGTTGCAGCCTTCAGCCCTCCATGCCCATATATAAAATCTCCCTCTCCGCGGTGCCTCCCTCCCTGCTGGGCAGATTTGTCCAATTAGATACAGCCCCACAGGGAGGCATTCAGTTTGAAATGTGGCCACTACTGCCTGTAGATTAAGCCACAATAAAGAGGGTTTCACAGACACGCTTATTTAAAAACTCTGAATGGCAGGGCCAGGGGCAGAGGAGACAGGACTGCACAGAAACACACAGGGAATGCAGACACACAGACAGACATACATACAGTGGCTTGCGGAAGTATTCACCCCCCTTGGCATTTTTCCTATTTTGTTGCCTTACAACGTGGAATTAAAATGGATTTTTGGGGGGTTTGTATCATTTGATTTACACAACATGCCTACCACTTTGAAGATGCAAAATATGTTTTATTGTGAAACAAACAAGAAATAAGACTAAAAAAACAGAAAACTTGACCATGCATAACTATTCAACCCCCCCAAAGTCAATACTCCGTAGAGCCACATTTTGCAGCAATTACAGCTGCAAGTCTCTTGGGGTTGTCTCTATAAACTTGGCACATCTAGCCACTGGGATTTTTGCCCATTCTTCAAGGCAAAACTGCTCCAGCTCTTTCAAGTTGGATGGGTTCCGCTGGTGTACAGCAATCTTTAAGTCATACCACAGATTCTCAATTGGATTGAGGTCTGGGCTTTGACTAGGCCATTCCAAGACATTTAAATGTTTCCCCTTAAACCACTCGAGTGTTGCTTTAGCAGTATGCTTAGGGTCATTGTCCTGCTGGAAGGTGAACCTCCGTCCCAGCCTCAAATCTCTGGAAGACTGAAACAGGTTTCCCTCAAGAATTTCCCTGTATTTAGCGCCATCCATCATTCCTTCAATTCTGACCAGTTTCCCAGTCCCTGCCGATGAAAAACATCCCCACAGCATGATGCTGCCACCACCATGCTTCACTGTGGGGATGGTGTTCTCGGGGTGATGAGAGGTGTTGGGTTTGCGCCAGACATGGCGTTTTCCTTGATGGCCAATAAGCTCAATTTTAGTCTCATCTGACCAGAGTAACTTCTTCAATATGTTTGGGAAGTGTCCCACATGGCTTTTGGCGAACACCAAACGTGTTTGCTTATTTTTTCTTTGAGCAATGGCTTTTTTCTGGTCACTCTTCCGTAAAGCCTAGCTCTGTGGAGTGTACTGCTTAAAGTGGTCCTATGGACAGATACTCCAATCTCCGCTCTGGAGCTTTTCAGCTCCTTCAGGGTTATCTTTGGTCTCTTTGTTGCCTCTCTGATTAATGCCCTCCTTGCCTGGTCTGTGAGTTTTGGTGGACGGCCCTCTCTTGGCAGTTTCGTTGTGGTGCCATATTCTTTCCATTTTTTAATAATGGATTTAAGGGTGCTCCGTGGGATGTTCAAAGTTTTGGATATTTTTTTATAACCCAACCCTGATCTGTACTTGAAATGGTGCTGGAATAGTGGAGGCAGCTCCTGTTTTCTTTGCGACTTGCAGTAACTCTCTGTGGTTCTAAATCAATAGTTGTTTAGTGGTCCGAAAATGTAGAAAATATTAACTTGCTTGACCATACTGTAGGTCATGTATTTGTTTGTTACTGTACATGCAATATGCTTTGTGGACTTCACTGGACAGAGGTTGCTATCCGGTTTTGTGATTTAAAAAAAGGTGTGGTTGAATTTATTATCTTATTGTGTCTGCCTTGAGGACTATACAGTATATCACAGTCGCAAGGCATATTAATTAACGGGGGGGGCTGACTTCCACGCACCGCTCCTAGTACACACCTCTGCCCCTTATCTGTGATGAGCCTCTGGCTGATCCGTCTCACACCCAACCCTCCGTGGAGACATAATCCATGCCTCTGGCCCAGGCTAAGAGCCTTACAGGTGTCAGAAGAGGCCAGCTGCCACTTTCAATGGAATTCAATTACTGAAAATGCACACCTGACCGGTGGCGCTCATGGGGCAGGGTGGGGACAAATTACAAGCGGATCAAATGCAATGCAACATGGAGACAAGAAATGAAGGGATTGACACACACCCATGTGGGAAGTTCTCATGAGGTAGCTTACTGCGGTCAATCAGATGAACTCCAAACCCGTTCTTCAGACTCTCAGAGGAAATAGGTTTTTTAACACATCTGTTTCGTAAACTAATTATGACTCCAAATCACTATATCACATAATCCTCCACTTAAGGCAGGTCATCAGCTCTTCAGATGAAGCAAATCTGACATTCCATAACACTTAGTTGACATCACGGAAGCAGATCCCCTGGCAAATATATCATCTGAAGCTATCCACAGCTTCATTTGATACTATCCACAGCAAACCTTTAATGCTCATTTAGGCAGTAAAGTAGGTTTAGAGGGTCATATTGCCTCCTGTTTCTCTAGGGTAAACGTCGGGCACTTGATTGATAAACTCATGAAAAAAACACATACGTATGTTAATGAAAATCGCCAGGATTATTAGGTAACACACTACCAGCTGTTTGCAAGTTCCTAGAGGAAGTTCAACCCAGGCAGTCACTAATGCCAGACAGGGACAGACTGGGATCAGATATTGTCCTGGGCATTTATAACACACTGGCCCATTTCTTTCCTCAAGGCCCCCAACAGGCTCACAGGACTAAAGATGGACCAGCCCATCTAGCATTTACCCTATGGCCAGTCCATCCAACTCAGTTGCCTTGTGGCAAGAGTGTCCACCATGAGAATGGAAGGTCAGGAGTTTGATCCCTGGTAGTCATACCAAAGACTGTAAAAATGGGACCCGATGTGTCTCTGCTTGGCACTCAGCATTAAGGAGATAGATTGGGGGTAAGGCCCTGCGATAGGCTGCCTCACGCTACAGAAACAGGAGAAAGGCTCCTGCTCCTGTGAGCTGTTCTGGCTCGCACAAGCCAAGGCTTGTGCAAGGCTACTTACTTACAGTCCATCTCTGATGCCAGGTAACCTTGATGAACTGAGAGATATTCAAAGAAACCAATATCTACCACATGGGGAAAATGAGACATGGCTTCCTAGAAAGATAATCTTCACCCTATCTGTGAAAGTCCTGTGAGATCCGGATCTCTTGATAGGATCTGGTAGAGGTTGGATAATGACGACTTAAACTGAACAAAAATATAAACGCAACATTCATTAATTGCAAAGAATTTACTGAGTTACAGTTCATATAAGGAAATCAGTCAATTTAAATAAATCCAGCAGGCCCTAATCTATGGATTTCACATGACTGGAAATACAGATACACTACGTGGCCATAAGTATGTGGACACTTGCTCGTCGAACATCTCATTCCAAAATTATGGGCATTAATATGGAGTTGGTCCCCCCTTTGCTGCTATAACACTCTTCTATGAAGGCTTTCCACTAGATGTTGGAACATTGCTGCGGGGACTTGCTTCCATTCAGCCATAAGAGCATTAGTGAAGTAAGGCACTGATGTTGGGCGATTAGGTCTGGTTTGCAGTCGGCGTTCCAATTCATCCCAAAGGTGTTCGATGGGGTTGAGGTCAGTCAGGGCTTTGTGCAGGCCAGTCAAGTTCTTCCACACCAAGAGAACGCGTTTCTACTGCTCCAGAGTCCAATGGCGGCGAGATTTACACCACTCAAGCCAATGCTTGGCATTGCACATGTTGATCTTAGGCTTGTGTGCGGCTGCTCGGCCATAGAAACCCATTTCATGAATCTCCCGACGAACAGTTCTTGTGCTGACGTTGCTTCCAGAGGCAGTTTGGAACTCGGTAGTGAGTGTTGCAACCGAGGACATACGATTTTAACGCGCTACGCGCTTCAGCACTCAAAGGTCCCGCTCTGTGCTTGTGTGGCCTACCACTTCGTGGCTGAGCCATTGTTACTCCTAGACATTTCCACTTCACAATAACAGCACTTACAGTTGACCGGGGCAGCTCTAGCAGGGCAGAAATTTGACAAACTGATTTATTGGAAAGGTGGCATCCTATGACGGTGCCACGTTGAAAGTCACTGAGCTCTTCAGTAAGGCCATTCTACTGCCAATGTTTGTCTATGGAGATTGCATGGCTGTGTGTTTGATTTTATACACCTGTCAGCAATGGGTGTGGCTGAAATAGCCAAATCCACTAATTTGAAGGGGGATTCCACATACTTTTGTATATCTAGTGTATGCTGTAGTCCTAGATAATCCCAAGGAAAAACATTTTCAAAGGTAGATAGTGACTATAAAACCATCAAACAATTGTATAATATTTTATTAACATTATTTATAGCCAGAATATTTATATACTATAATAATGTAATATAATAGTTTAATAATAGACAATACTATACAATACTAATCAATAATACTTCATAATAATCATTATAATAGCAATCATAATAATAACAATGTATTTTGTATTTTGAAGCGCTTTACACAAAATATAAATAATATAAAACAGGACAATATCATAAAATCAGAATCTACAGTAACGAAATACAGTATATAGTAAAAAATGACAAAACGCAGTCTATTGGAGTGTTCTAAGCTCCCGAATCTGGATCACACATGCCCCCTGGCGAATACTTTAAAACAATGAAGACTTTGTCCCCCTTATTGATTTTGGGCCAAATCCAAGGAGGTCCACCGTCTTAATTGCAGTTTCATGTAAAAAGTAAACGCTAAAGATGATTTCACTGGAAGAAATGCCAGGTTATCCTTGGCCTGCATACAGTGTCCTAATAAGTATCAAAAAGTTGATTCCTTTGCCGTGTTATTTTGTATTATAGACGGGTTAGTTGTTTAGCAACAAAACCGGTGTGTGCACAACTACGGGGCAAAACAGACTGGGTTGACTTAGATTGCTGACAACATATTTCGTCTCCAATGTTTATTGAAAACATAAAAACATTTGCATAAGGAACACTTGTTGTCTCAAATATACAGTTACTGTTGTTGGTTAGTTGGCAAATTTTAGCCAGATTAGCATTGACATGAAATCAGTCAAAACACCTCAAAACAAGCTATGGTATCAAGAACAGGATCCTGTTTTCATCATTCCATTTTTTTGTCTTGTTTTTCACACACACCTGGTACATATCCCCTCATCAGTCTCTGTATAATTATTCCCTCTGCTCCCCCATGTCTTTGTGTGTTATTGTTCCATGTGGAGGTGTCGCTAGCTCGTGTTGAGCATTATGTTACTTTTATCGCCGGGATATTCACCTGTGTGTTTTGTTTTCCCAGTACACATTTAAGTCGAACTGTATTTGGTTTACACATTGCTGTGGACTGCTGCATTAGCCAAATAAACCCTATTCTATGATTCACACCTCCTGCGCCTGTCACGGTTCAGACAGACGACAAGAGGACCACAATTGCGTCACACCAGAAAGTTTATTTAAACTTAAGGGGAAAGGGATGTAGGGAGTGAGTGAAGGCTCCAGGGGTTATCCCGTCCGATGTGCTGGGTCTGTGCCTCCCCCCAGTGGCAGCGATGCGTCCGATGACGCCGGTGGTTGGTGGTCCAGAAGTCCTGGGGGGGGGGAGGAAACACAGACACAACGGGGCGGATGAAAACAGGCAGAAGTACAGTTCAAGGGAAATCCAAAATACGTAGTAGCAAGGCAGAAGGCTGGTCAGAGTTACCGGGATTGAAGAGTAGTCAGGAGTCGTAATGGCAGAAGCAGGTCTGGATCTCCTAAGGCAGAAGAGTATCCAATAAACAGGCAGGTCCGGGGTCACAAAACCAGGGTGAGCCAGAAGCGCGAGCAAACAGGTTCGGGTGTGAGCTTTGCAGACGATCTGACACCGGAGAGCTGAAAGACAGGGCCTTAAATACTGGGAGAGGTAGTGGGTAATGCAGCGCAGCTGGCAGAGTAATTAGAGCCGAGCAGAGCAGGGACAGGTGGAGCTAGTTAGGCTGAGTAGAGAGAGGGAGGTGAGCAGAGTGGAAGATAGTGGAAACCAATTAAGGTGGTAACCCGGTGGAGTGAGAGGGCTCATGACAGAACCCCCCCCCCAAGGGACGGCCCCAGAAGTCCCAAGAGCAACACCACGCCGGGCGGGAGGAGGGGAGCCGGAGGAGGGCTGAGAACTCCTCCGAACGGTCCCAGTGAACGTCCTCATCCTCGGAGGAAGCCGGAGGGCCGTGGTCGGGGAGATGGGACAGGTCCCGAGACAGGATCAGGCACAGGACAGGAAGCCGAGCGGGCCGGACGGTTAGGGACCCCTCTGGGGCGGCCCCTACGGATTGCAGGTTGATCAGGATGCCGTTGGTGGAAAGCGGTGATGAGAGTCCTATCCACAATCCGACTAGCTGGCACCCAGGTCCTTTCCTCAGGTCCATAGCCCTCCCAGTCAATGAGGTACTGGAGACCCCTACCCCTCCGTCTGGACCGAAGCAGGCGGCGGGACGGTGTAAACCAGACCACCATCGACGAGCCGTGGAGGAGGAGGACCAGGCGCAGCAGGGACCAGCGGACTCTCATGGATGGGCTTAATCTTAGACACATGGAAAGTGGGGTGCACCCTCAGGGAATTAGGCAGTTGGAGCCGGACAGCAGTTGGGCTAATCACTCTTATGATAGGGAATGGGCCAATGAACCGAGGTGCCAGCTTCTGCGACTCCACCCTGAGTGGCAGGTTCTTCGATGACAACCACACCCTTTGACCAACATGGTAGGTGGGAGCAGGAATTCTCCGACGGTTGGCCCCGGTAGTGTAGCTGGCAACGGACCTGAGGAGTGTGGCTCGGGCTTGTGACCAGGTGCGGCGACATCGACGGGCAAAAGCAAGTGCAGATGGGCAAGTAACCTCCTCCTCCTGGCTGGCAAATAGAGGAGGCTGGTATCCATAAACACATTGGAAAGGGGACATACCGATGGCAGAGCAGGTCAGAGAATTGTGTGCGTACTCCACCCATGTCAATTGCTGCGACCAGGAGTGGGGGGTTGCGTGAAGTCATGCATCGCAGTGCCTTCTCGAGCTCCTGATTAGCCCGCTCTGACTGCCCATTGGATTGGGGATGGAATCCGGAAGTCAGACTGACTGTGGCTCCCAGCAGGTGACAGAACTCCTTCCAAAAAGCGGAGGAGAATTGTGGACCACGGTCAGAAACAACATCCCTTGGCAGTCCGTGGATCCGGAAGACGTGTTCCAGGACCACCTGGGCGGTCTCCTTGGCGGTTGGGAGCTTGGGGAGGGGAATGAAGTGTGCCATCTTGCTGAAACGGTCAACGATGGTGAGAATGACGGTCATGCCACTTGAAGGGGGCAGCCCCGTGACAAAGTCAAGGGCGATGTGAGACCAGGGACGTCTGGGCACAGGCAGGGGCTGCAGCAATCCGGCTGGGGGCTGGCAGGACGACTTGTGTTGGTTGCAGATGGGGCAGGCTTGGACGAATTCCCGTACATCCTTCCTCAGAGAGGGCCACCAGAACCTCTGGGCGAGCAGGTTGTAAGTGCGGGTGGAGCCAGGGTGACAAGCTAGGCGGGAGTCATGTCCCCACTGAATGACCTGGGACCTCAGGTCTTCGGGGACAAAAAGGCGGTCAGCTGGGCAAGTGCTGGGACCTGGCTGGTTACGGAGAGCCTCCAGCACCTGTTCCTCAACAGCCCAGGTCAGAGCTGCAACGATGCAGGGACTTGGCAGAATCGACACAGGGTCCTTGGAGGGGGTGTCATCCTTCTGGAATTGACGGGAGAGGGCGTCTGGCTTGGTGTTGCGTGATCCAGGCCGGTATGACAGAGTGAAATTAAACCTGGTGAAGAACAGGGCCCAGCGGGACTGCCTGGAGTTCAACCGTTTGGCCGTGCGGATGTACTCCAAGTTCTTATGATCGGTCCAAACGAGAAATGGAATGGTGGACCCCTCCAGCCAGTGACGCCACTCCTCCAAGGCAAGCTTCACAGCCAGCAGCTCACGGTTCCCTATGTCGTAATTGCACTCAGAGGGGGACAACCGACGTGAGAAAAGGCACAGGGATGGAGCTTCCTATCCTCCGCAGCCCACTGAGAAATCACAGCACCAACTCCCACATCCGAGGCGTCCACCTCCACAATGAATTGCCGGTCCACATCAGGCATCTGGAGGATGGGAGCGGAGGTGAACCTCACCTTGAGGGTACTGAAGGCCTTGTCGGCTGCTGGGGTCCAGGTGAAGGGTTGCTTGGTGCTGGTTAGAGCAGTGAGAGGGGCAGCAACGGTACTGTAGTTCCGGATAAACTTCCTATAGAAGTTAGCAAACCCCAGAAACTGTTGCAGCTTCTTTCTGTTCTCCGGAACTGGCCACGAAGTGACTGCTGATACTTTGGCAGGATCCATTTGGATACTTCCTTCTGCCACTATGTACCCCAGGAAGGCCACTGTCTTGACGTGAAACTCACATTTCTCTGCCTTGGCGTAGAGGGAATTCTCCAGAAGACGATGAAGGACTTGCTGGACATGGCGGGTGTGTTCAGACAGGTTTCTGGAGTAAATTAGGATGTCATCCAGGTAAACGAAGACAAACTTGTTTAACATGTCCCGCAGTACATCATTCACTAGAGCCTGGAACACAGCAGGAGCATTGGTGAGGCCAAAAGGCATAACCAGATACTCGTAGTGGCCTGTTGGTGTATTGAATGCGGTTTTCCATTCATCTCCCTCCCGGATCCGCACTAGGTGGTAAGCGTTTCTGAGATCCAACTTGGTAAAAACAGTGGCTCCCTGGAGCAACTCAAAAGCAGAGGTGAGCAGAGGCAGAGGGTAACGGTTTTCACTGTGATGTCGTTGAGTCCCCTGTAGTCGATGCAGGGGCGAAGAGATCCGTCCTTCTTCCCCACAAAGAAGAAGCCAGCACCAGCAGGAGATGAAGATGAACGGATTAATCCAGCGGACAGAGAGCCATTGATGTAGTCCTCCATGGACTTTCTTTCAGGAGCAGACAACGAATAAAGACGACCCCTTGGAGGAGCTGTTCCAGGGAGGAGGTCGATGGCACAGTCGTACGGTCGGTGAGGGGCAGAGATGTGGCTCTTGCTTTGTTAAACACCTCTCTGAGACCATGGTAGCATTCTGGGACATTGGAGAGGTCCGGAGCGGAGTTAGTAGGTACTGGCCGAGGGGGTAGTGCGGCAGCAAGCAGGCAGGTTCGGTGGCAGTCCTCTCCCACTCCCTGATCACCCCGGTCACCCAGTCGAGCTGAGGGTTGTGCCGGGCGGAGCCATGGGTAACCCAGGATGAGGGGTTGGCCTGGAGAGGGGAGCAGGTGAAACTGGATAGTTTCTTGATGGTTTCCGGACAGACCCATCGAGACCCGGGGCCGTGACATGAGTGACCGATCCGAGTAAGTGTCCGTCCAGTGCCCGGGCAGGAATAGGAGGTGTCAAACGGAGGTTCTCCAGTCCCAGTTGGCGTGCCAGCTTGACGTCCATTATGTTGGCTTCGGCGCCAGAATCCACCAGAGCAGCCAGGGTGTGAGTTGAGTCAGAGAGGCGGAGGTGAACTTGCAGCAGGGGTTTGCGGTCGGAGGACTGGATGGTCATTGAACTCGACCGGACTCCCCCCTACGCCCGGTGAGCTTCGGCCCTTTAAAGGGCAGGTTACCACCACGATGTCCATCACCTCCACAATAGAGGCAGAGGTTTGAGGTGAAGCGGCGCTGGCGCTCTGCAGGAGTGAGGGGAGGCTCGCCCAATCTCCATAGGCTCAGACTGATCAAGCTGACCTGGGTGAGTGGCAGTAGATGACAGGAGCCCAGTCGGATCTCTCCGAATGCCGGTAGTAGGTGGACCTTGGCGCCCCCTCTCACGACGACGGGTCTGTATCCTTCTGTCGATCCTGACAGTCAGTGCGATGGCTTCATCAAGAGTGGAAGGCAGTTCATGGGAGACCAACTCGTCCTTGATATAGTCAGCCAAACTATGGAAGAACGCGTCCACCAACGGTGGTGTGTTCCAAGAACTTCGTCTAGCCAGGGTTCGGAAGTCGATGGAATGGTCTGCGACTGTACGTCTGCCTTGTCGAATACTGAACAGTTCACGAGACGCCTCTGCGGTGGGTGAATCCAGGTCAAACACCTTCAGCATCTCCTCAGCAAACAGGTCGAAGGTTGCACATGCGGGGGTTTGACGTTCGAACTCTGCTGTTCCCAGAGTCGAGCTCGGCCCGTCAGGTGAGTGATGGCATACCCAACTTTAGCCCCCTCCGTGGCGAAGGTCCTTGGCTGCAAGGAGAACTGAAGTCGGCAGCTAGTCAGGAATGGCCGGACCTGGGTTGAATCGCCGTTGAACCGCTCGGGGTTTCCAATCTTGGGTTCGGAGCAGCGGCTGCAATGACCGGGGCAGGTAACTCGGGGGGCTGGGCTGGTGGGCAGACTGGCTGGGGTAAGGTTGGTGAGGAGTTGAATGAGCATGGCGAGTTGTTGTTGCTGCTGCTGGAACTGCTGCTCATGCTCATCGGTTTCCATGTCGGGGAAAGTGTGCGCTGAGTCCATAATGGTCAGATCGTACTGTCACGGTTCAGACAGACGACAAGAGGACCACAATTGCGTCACACCAGAAAGTTTATTTAAACTTAAGGGGAAAGGGATGTAGGGAGTGAGTGAAGGCTCCAGGGGTTATCCCGTCCGATGTGCTGGGTCTGTGCCTCCCCCCAGTGGCAGCGATGCGTCCGATGACGCCGGTGGTTGGTGGTCCAGAAGTCCTGGGGGGGGGGAGGAAACACAGACACAACGGGGCGGATGAAAACAGGCAGAAGTACAGTTCAAGGGAAATCCAAAATACGTAGTAGCAAGGCAGAAGGCTGGTCAGAGTTACCGGGATTGAAGAGTAGTCAGGAGTCGTAATGGCAGAAGCAGGTCTGGATCTCCCAAGGCAGAAGAGTATCCAATAAACAGGCAGGTCCGGGGTCACAAAACCAGGGTGAGCCAGAAGCGCGAGCAAACAGGTTCCGGGTGTGAGCTTTGCAGACGATCTGACACCGGAGAGCTGAAAGACAGGGCCTTAAATACTGGGAGAGGTAGTGGGTAATGCAGCGCAGCTGGCAGAGTAATTAGAGCCGAGCAGAGCAGGGACAGGTGGAGCTAGTTAGGCTGAGTAGAGAGAGGGAGGTGAGCAGAGTGGAAGATAGTGGAAACCAATTAAGGTGGTAACCCGGTGGAGTGAGAGGGCTCATGACAGCGCCTGGCTCCATCCTACTTACCTTGTTACAGTCCTTGACCAAACGATTGCTTCTGTGCGCAAAGCATGTTATCTGGTGAAGTAAATCTGCCTTAAATCTACACTGAGTGTAAAAAACATTAAGAACTCCTGCTATTTCCATGACATAGACTGACCATGTGAATCCAGGTGAAAGCTATGATCCCTTATTGATGTCACTTGTTAAATCCACTTCAATCAGTGGAGTTGAAGGGAAGGAGACAGGCAGTGGTGTAAAGTACTTAAGTAAAAATACTTTAAAGTACTACTTAAGTCGTTTTTCTGTGTATCTGTACTTTACTATTTATATTTTTGACGACTTTTACTGTTACTTCTCTAAATTCCTAAAGAAAATAATGTACTTTTTACTCCATACATTTTCCCTTACACCCTAAAGTACTCGTTACATTTTGAATGCTTAGCAGGACAGAAAATGGCCAGATTCACGCACTTATCAAGAGAACATCCCTGGTCATCCCTACTGCCTCTGACCTGGCGGACTCACTAAACACAAATGCTTCTTTTGTATATGAAGTCTGAGTGTTGGAGTGTGCCCCTGGCTATCCATAAATTAAAAAAACAAGAAAATTGTGCCATCTGGTTTACTAAATATACAGTTGAAGTCGGAAGTTTACATACAACTTAGCCAAATACATTTAAACTCAGTTTTTCACAATTCCTGACATTTAATCCTAGTAAAAATTCCCTGTTTTAGGTCAGTTAGGATCACCACTTTATTTTAAGAACATGAAATGTTAGAATAATAGTAGAGAGAATGATTTATTTCAGCTTTTATTTCTTTCATCACATTCCCAGTGGGTCAGAAGTTTACATACACTAAATTAGTATTTGGTAGCAATGCCTTTAAATTGTTTAACTTGGGTCAAACGTTTCGGGTAGCCTTCCACAAGCTTCCCACAATAAGTTGGGTGAATTTTGGCCCATTCCTCCTGACAGAGCTGGTGTAACTGAGTCAGGTTTGTAGGCCTCCTTGCTCGCACACACTTTTCCAGTTCTGCCCACACATTTTCTATAGGATTGAGGTCAGGGCTTTGTGATGGCCACTCGAATACCTTGACTTTGTTGTCCTTAAGCCATTTTGCCACAACTTTGGAAGTATGCTTGGGGTCATTGTCCATTTAGAAGACCCATTTGCGACCAAGCTTTAACTTCCTGTCTGATGTCTTGAGATGTTGCTTCAATATATCCACATAATTTTCCTTCCTCATGATGCCATCTATTTTGTGAAGTGCACCAGTCCCTCCTGCTGCAAATCACACCCACAGCATGATGCTGTCACCCCGGTGCTTCACGGCTGCGACCCCCTTTTTCCTCCGAACATAACGATGGTCATTATGGCCAAACAGTTTATTTTTGTTTCATCAGACCAGAGGACATTTCTCCAAAAAGTACGATCTTTGTCCCCATGTGCAGTTGCAAACCGTAGTCTGACTTTTTTATGGCGGTTTTGGAGCAGTGGCTTCTTCCTTGCTGAGAGGCCTTTCAGGTTATGTCGATATAGGACTCGTTTTACTGTGGATATAGATACTTTTGTACCTATTTCCTCCAGCATCTTCACAAGGTCCTTTGCTGTTGTTCTGGGATTGAGTTGCACTTTTCGCACCAAAGTACGTTCATCTCTAGGAGACAGAATGCGTCTCCTTCCTGAGCGGTATGATGGCTGCGTGGTCCCTTGTTTTTTTTTTTTTTTTCCTTGGTGTTTATACTTGCGTACTATTGTTTGTACAGATGAACGTGGTACCTTCAGGTGTTTGGATATTGCTCCCA
Source organism: Coregonus clupeaformis (assembly GCF_020615455.1). Classification (NCBI taxonomy): domain Eukaryota; kingdom Metazoa; phylum Chordata; class Actinopteri; order Salmoniformes; family Salmonidae; genus Coregonus; species Coregonus clupeaformis. The sequence continues at coordinate 32,318,180 of NC_059200.1, forward strand.
AGGATGAACCAGACTTGTGGAGGTCTACAATAACTTTTCTGAGTTCTTGGCTGATTTCTTTTGATTTTCCCATGATGTCAAGCAAAGAGGCACTGAGTTTGAAGGTAGGCCTTGAAATACATCCACAGGTAAACCTCAAATTGACTCAAATGATGTCAATTAGCCTATCAGAAGCTTCTAAAGCCATGACATAATTTTCTGGAATTTTCCAAGCTGTTTAAAGGCACAGTAAACTTCTGACCCACTGGAATTGTGATAAAGTGAATTATAAGTCAAATAATCTGTCTGTAAACAATCGTTGGAAAAATTACTTGTGTCTTGCACAAAGTAGATGTCCAAACCGACTTGCCAAAACTATAGTTTGTTAAAAATAAATTTGTGGAGTGGTTGAAAAACAAGTTTTAATGACTCCAACCTAAGTGTATGTAAACTTTTCACTTCAACTGTAAGACATTTGAAATTATTCATACTTTTACTTTTGATACTGAATTATTTTTTTAGCAATTAAATGTACTTTTGATATTGAAGTATATTTAAAACCAAATACTTCTAGACTTTTACTCAAGTTGTATTTTACTGGGTGACTTTCACTTTTACTTGAGTCATTTTCTATTAAGGTATTGTGACGTCCCTCCCATCCTGTCTGCTGGGATCTCCTGTTTGGTAGTCTGCTTGTTGCAGGAAGCCAGTGAGCAGAGCTGGGAGGAATCATCAGCTGATGTGGCACACCTGGGCAGGCTATAAAGGGTTGCCACATTAGCCAACACTCTCTCATCCCTGACTGGCAGGCTGGCTTCCACCACCATTTGGTTTTTTGGTTTGTTTTCACCATACAACACCCTCTTCACTCATCCACACACTGCATACACTACTGATCCTACAGACATCCATAGCTGATGTTATATTTTTGTATTGATTATTATTTAGTTTAATAAATGTATTCCTTTTTACATTTAAGTCATGCATGGTTTCCCTTTGTTTTGTACGAACTATGAGTAACAGTATCTTTACATTTACTCAAGTATGAAAATTGGGTACTTTTCCCACCACTGGAGACAGGTTAAAGAAGGATTTTTAAGCCTTGTGGCAATTGAGACATGGATTGTGTATGTGTGCCCTTCAGAGGGTGAATGGGCAAGACAAAATATGTAAGTGCCTTTGAATGGGGTATGGTAGTGGGTGCCAGGCGTACCGGTTTGTGTCAAGAACAGCAATGCTGCTGGGTTTTTCACGCTCAATATCTTCTCATGTGTATCAAGAATGGTAACCCACCCAAAAGACATCCAGCCAACTTGACACAACTGTGGTATTCATAGGTCAACATGGGCCAGCATCCCTGTGGAACGCTTTAAGCAAAGTTGATACTGCGAAAATAATGTATTTTTAAAATCATGACTAGAGAGAGACTCAATGAATACAGCAAAGCGCTGCTGTTTTTATAAGTAAGTTAATGTTTAAGTTGTTATTCAGCACTGTCAACACTTTGTTTGCGCATTCTATGGACTATAAAAGTGTTGTTCTCCCTACTTCCACACACATTACAACCAGCACTGCAGCTGGTGCTGGTTGCAATATCGAGGAATATTTCATTTTCTCTGGTCATAGGAGTAACAACATGACTTGGTGCATGAGGCGACTTGAGTTTCGCAATCAGCTGGAAGACTGTGTCCCCTTTTCTCAGCGGCTGGAGGGAGAGGGGAGGGACAGTGAGTCAGGTGAGAGGCAGCCTCACTGATAATGTATTGGGCCTATAGCCTCCTGCACAAACCTCATTGCTACAGAACTGTTTTTAATAGGTTAATGTTGCATAGGCTTATGTTTTTTAAGTCATGTTAAAAAAATATATATATATTCTTACTCAAAGGTTGGTGCCCACTGCTCTAGAGCCTATTGAAATCAGCAGTTTTCTAGAATCCAGTGTACAACAAACATAATGAAGAATACCCATACTTGCGTCCTAAATAGTAGGCCATTTGAGTATGCTGAAAAAAATTACGTTTTATAGTATGTGACATTTCGAAAATCACTGTTAAATGTCACTGTTAAATGTCCGGATGTCATACTCATTTCGGCTTTGATAAAAGCTGATAATCAGATAAGGGGATGTGCTACCGAAATTAACCAATAACGCGAAACCCATTCTCTGTATGCGAAAATAGAACGTTTTATAGTATGTGAATTTTCGAAAATCGATGGTAGTATGGTTTAAATGCCAGGATGTTATACTCATTTCGGCTCTTCATCTAGTAGAATTCGATGCACACTTTTCCATAATGCATTGGAAGAGGTGGGCTGCGAGTGATAGGCCCTAGTTCTCTTCAAATAGCCAAACAACAAAACTAGGCTACTTAATTGAGAAGATGCCGAATAGCGAAGCTTCTGCGATGGTGCTCAAATGTAGGCTTAAGTAGTTTTTGTTCTCCTTGAAATGACCATGAGTATTGCATCGTAGGCTACATCTTTGAAAACAGAAGCCAAAGTGGATTTCTGTTTTCTCATTGAAAAGTGTTTCTTGTTCTCTTGTCCTTCCTCAGAGCTTTAAAACAAAATACTAAACCATCTTTTAATTTCTGAATGCCGGCTCCGGGGACTTGGGATGTGGCTGCGTTATTGATGTCATGTTAATCAGGCCTTTTGATTTGAACATATGGATTGTTTTAGTTTTGTAGGCTAGGCTACCTATTTAATTATTTAATGGATCAAGCCTTAGCAGTCATTCTGATTTTGATTAATGCTTTAGTTTATTATGTTGCTGTCCAGCAGTCCTGAATTTGCAATGCACCAGACTGTCCACCTTTTTCTGTGCAATTGCCTTTTGATTTGAACATTTGAAAAGTTTTGGTGTGTGTACTAGGCTATTTGTTACAGCATTTTAAAATAAGCACTAATAAATATGTTGAAATGGAACCAAATGATCTGTTTCTGTCTTCAGTCCTTTTTAAATAAGACAGATGGGCTATATAGGCTATGGTATAGGTCAAATGTGATAGTCTGCCTATAACCAGTGTGAGTAGGCCTACAACTCCATTTTGGGGCGGCAGGTAGCTTAGTGGGTAAGAGCGTTGTGCCAGTAACCGAAAGGTTGCTGGTTCTAATCCCCGAGCCGACTAGGTGAAAAATCTGTCGATGTGTCCTTAAGCAAGGCACTTAACCCTAATTGCTCCTGTAAGTTGCTCTGGATAAGAGCGTCTGCTAAATGACTAAAATGTAAATGTAATGCCTATTCTATTCAGAGTTTAGATAAATTGCTCGAATTGGAAATGAGATTTTATCAGGCTGGTTAATGTAAATACCAGTGTAGCGGGCTGGGTCCTAATGTCCCACTCACTACACCAGGTCTAAGGTTTCCTTAATGTAATGGAGTTTGATCTACAGTGTCCAATGTCCAATATTGTGCTTTTATGCTGGAGTTAAGAGCTCTCGGGGACTTCTCAGGTTCACACACACACAGGACCTCCCAGACTGTGTCGTTGGACTGTTGTCTGTACAGTCCCATAACCACAGACAAGCCTGCAATCAGAACTCATCAAATTGATACACTGCCTGCCTCTGTATGAGGGGCTGACAGCTTCTCCAGTAGGACGAACACTGTATCCATGACAAGGTCTGTCCTCCTGGGACTGTCCATCCTGGCATCCTCCCCGCCAAGCACTATACAGTTGCAGACCTCCAATCAATGAGGAATCCACAGACGCCCGAGCCTCAGTCGCCTTCATTTGTTACATTTATTTAACAGGGGGAGATAATCACATTGAAGTCAGGGAAACTAATGACACGAGGCGACATACATAAATAAAGTTAAGTGCAGAGGGTTGACATGCGCCTAGGGCACCTTAATTGACTTAGTGCCAATATTTTGGGACTGTGGTCGAGGAGCAAGACACCCTGAGCAGACTCTATGTCTGACAGGTTGGAATTAGATTAGGCTCATTACACTGTTATCTGACCAGAATTGAGTGGGGGACAGGTAGCTGCTTTAACAAGATGACCATTAAGATGTCTAAACAGTCTATAATTAATCCACTTTAATCGTGAAATGCAAATTGAAGGAGAAAACCATGATCCTCTATTCAACAGTCCTTGTATAACCCATATATTCACTGGTCTAATCTAGCTTTTACATCCCAGCAGGAAAATATGTCTGTCTGTCTGTCTGTCCTAGTGCCCTTGCAACACCTATACAGGGGTCTTCTGTGTCCCCTGCCCACATGTTTGCTTAACTCTGCTGTGAATTTACTCCCTGGGTTTGCTGGAGGGCACATTTCTGGAAGATACAGACACAGACAGGGGGTCAACAGATCGGAAAACATGTGCACCACATTCTTCAAGGGGACATGCTGAAGTGAGAAGCCGGCGCCTGACAAGCCTGACAACGTTTAGTCATTTCAGTGGGGGATCGATGGTTTCGGCATGCACAGTGGCCACCTGAGCCCCCGGACCACCTGCCTTGCCACCACTCACTGGAATGACAACTCCAACAGCTGGCACAGGGATTTACACACATATTAAGCCCAGCCTGCCATCCCAGCCCAGCCAGTCAGCCCAGTATGGTGTGGTTCACCGTCCTGGGTCACCACCACCATAGTCTAGGCCCAGCCCACTACCTGTCACCAGCCCAGCACCCAGAACTGATAGTTCAGAGCCAAGAGCATGGATCACCTCCTCAAGCTTAATACAGGGGAGTCCAATCTCAAACCTGCTCTCTCAGGGTTTCAGCATGACCTTATTTTCCATCTAGCTGAAAGGGCATACCCCTTAATCCCTGCCCAATCCATTGGCGAGCCCCAGCGTGCCACAACAGGATTAGTGCCCTGCTAATGGTGCTTATCAGCGCGGAAGAGTGCAAACAGCACGGCCATTTTATAACCTAATCTGTGGACTAAATCCCTGTATGATGCCAGCCAGAGCAGCCACTGTGGTACTACTGCCTGTCCGCCGGCGTGCTGACACTCCGCTCTCAACACTCTCTCCTGCTCTCCTCTGACTCTGACTAACAATTCTATCAATGAGCACAGATTGCACGCAGACACAAAAGCACACATTCAAATCAAATCAAATCAAATCAAATCAAATTGGCCACATGCGCCGAATACAACAGGTGCAGACATTACAGTGAAATGCTTACTTACAGCCCTTAACCAACAGTGCATTTATTTTAAATAAAAAAGTAAAATAAAACAACAACAAAAAAGTGTTGAGAAAAAAAGTAAAATAAAGTGACAGTAGGGAGGCTATATATACAGGGGGGTACCGTTGCAGAGTCAATGTGCGGGGGCACCGGCTAGTTGAGGTAGTTGAGGTAATATGTACATGTGGGTAGAGTTAAAGTGACTATGCATAAATACTTAACAGAGTAGCAGCAGCGTAAAAAGGATGGGGTGGGGGGGCAGTGCAAATAGTCCGGGTAGCCATGATTAGCTGTTCAGGAGTCTTATGGCTTGGGGGTAGAAGCTGTTGAGAAGTCTTTTGGACCTAGACTTGGCACTCTGGTACCGCTTGCCGTGCGGTAGCAGAGAGAACAGTCTATGACTAGGGTGGCTGGAGTCTTTGACAATTTTGAGGGCCTTCCTCTGACACCGCCTGGTATAGAGGTCCTGGATGGCAGGAAGCTTTGCCCCAGTGATGTACTGGGCCGTACGCACTACCCTCTGTAGTGCCTTGCGGTCGGAGGCCAAGCAGTTGCCATACCAGGCGGTGATGCAACCAGTCAGGATGCTCTCGATGGTGCAGCTGTAGAATTTTTTGAGGATCTGAGGACCCATGCCAAATCTTTTTAGTCTCCTGAGGGGGAATAGGCTTTGTCGTGCCCTCTTCACGACTGTCTTGGTGTGTTTGGACCATGATAGTTCGTTGGTGATGTGGACACCAAGGAACTTGAAGCTCTCAACCTGTTCCACTACAGCCCCGTCGATGAGAATGGGGGCGTGCTCAGTCCTCTTTTTTTTCCTGTAGTCCACAATCATCTCCTTTGTCTTGGTTATGGCTGCTAACCTGGTTTTGTTCTGTTAGTGGCACTTTGTGCTCTTTTCAAGGGATGTGTCCCAAACTCTTAAGGGCTCTGTCAGTCACAGGGACAACAACCCTACTCGGAATGGGGGAGGTTTCTGCGGGAGGGAAATTGGAGGACAACTGGAGGTCTACTTAGAGCCAGCTGGAGCTACAGTATGTTAAGCAGGCATTTATAATGGTCAGGCATTGATTCTGGTGCTACTGGTAGGTATGGATAAGTATCTCAAAATGGTGGCTTGACTTTTTCCATATTTTGTTACGTTACAGCCTTATTATAAATTGGATTACATTGTTTTCCCCCTCATCAATCTAAACACAATACCCCATAATGACAAAGCAGAACTGTGGACCTCATTATTTTTAAGCAGACTATGGTAACGCTGTGAATTGCCTAAATATATTTTGACTGCATACATTTTGAAAACTTTTATGCGGTCTACTAGAAAGAAGTTTGACATCCTTGGCACCAATGCTCTAATCACCCTGACATCAATGCAAATGTAATCGAAAATCTAATCAAACACTTAATGAGAGCCCATGAGCTCATGTTGCATAACATTTCTATAGGCTATGCAATTGCGCGAGAAAACAGAGTGATGGTGTCACGTCTCCTCCCGTTGCTCCCCTCCGGCGCTCTGATTCGCCGGTCTACTGAGCCACCGGTCTGAGCGCTCCATCTCGGCTACACCGGAATGGAAACCCAACGCACCCTTTTCACCTCCAGCGCACCTGCACCTCATCATCTCAACACCACCCCTATTTAGCCCTGTACTGTTCTGGATGATGTTGTGTGTGATTGTTTAGCATCGTGTCGTTTACTCTATCTTCGTTATTTCTCTTGCTCATTGTTTAAGTAAACCTTGACCTTGTTAATTCCTGCGTCAGCGTCCTGCCTCTTCGTATACTCAGTACGCGTCACAGATGGCCTCTACTAAAAAGAGGAGGATCCCATCAGCTTTCTATAGGCTAGGCCTACTATATTTTTTTCTCAACTTTCCTAATAATAAGCACATTGCCTATATTTACTACAGGAGTATAGACTACCTGGCTGACATTAAAATGAACCACGGGAAAGCTTCCTCCATTCGCTATTTAAGTGCATAGATTACATGTATTTTTTCCCGCTGCACCTGTTTTGATACAGGTGCATGATAATTGTCCATTCTAATTCAAAACAAATTTCACACATAGTATATGTAAAGACACGATTACATCAAGAATAGTCTGATGGGTGACAATATTAGCCTATGACTTGTGAATTATATATTATCACTTGTGAATGATGCCCAGCATAAGAAACAATGCCTTTTTTTGCACACATCATGTAGCCTAGCCCATAGGCCTATAGGTTTTGATAAGGTTTGTATCACAACTAAAGTGGCCAAATAACTTCTTAAAATTAAGCACATTAAACTGCTTTACAAGGAGTGTAGAGCCTAACTGGCATACATAAGCAGCGTGTGAGTTTTAAGTTTGGGGAAGATAATTTTCACAATAACAATGCACCTTTATAATGAAAGCATTACTATGTTTGAAATATTTATTTATTGCACAGAATAGAATAGGTCAACTTTTGTACTATGGGGGATGGTAGATTGACATAGGCTAGTGCTTTTGCGGTTCGTTAGGCCTTCTCATCTTGTTGGCTGACAAAGTAAATGTTGCGTCCCCGATGTGTCTGTCTTCACTTGTAGCCAATGAGAAAGACCCGATCACGTGATGTAGAGCCATGTGAGTGAGAGGTGATTCAGAGCATGCAGCACTCAGGGAGAAGGGCACAACGGCCACTGGCCGTAAAAGGCTTGGATTTTTTGGGTTGTATTACGGCCACACAAAGGGGATGCCACCATGAAATTCTAGGCATTATCAAGTGCTTGTCAAATTGTGAATGAATGACTGATGTAGTGTGTACAGCCTGTGCAAAAAACTAAGCAGAGCTCATGCCTTTCAAGCAACTTTTTTCAAATCATCATTAGATCTATTACAATGTATTAAAAATCTAAACATATAGCCCGACGTTTGTAGAACAACTAAAGTTACATGAATAACTCTAAATTAAGCATATAGGAATACCTATTTATTTTTTAACCACTCAACACAGAATAGCTGCATGTGTGCACTCCCTCAAATCATTTGTAGAAAATATCCTTTCTATTTTATTCAGCTTTGTTCAATTGTATTCTTCATACTATAAAATAATGCCACGTGTCTGCTAAATGAACTAGTTTAGCCCACAGCCATTTGGCATAGCCAGATCCGGACCTAACATAAGGACAACTCAGGGTATGGTATTCTGTTCTTCTGAAATAGACTACATTTTCTTCATATCATGCTTCTTTAGACCTGTCTAAAATAAATAATGGATTTATTGTGAAGGTGTAGGCTATATTACATGGATTTATTAGACTTTTTTAAATATAGATGTTCCAAAGGTCTGCATCAGTGGCTTATAGGCTATGTGCGAAAGCCAGGAGATGCTAAATGTGTTTATGTTAATTAACGGTGAATTACCGTGAGACCAACAGTTATTTGTTTGACAATCACTGGCTGACGAAATTTTGTGATCGCCATAGCCCTATGTCAAATCAATTGAATTTACCACAGATGGACTCCAATCAAGTTGTAGAAACATCTCAAGGCTGATCAATGGAAACAGGATGCACCTGAGCTCAATTTTGAGTCTCATAGCAAAGGGTCTGAATACTTATTTAAATAAGGTATGTCTGTTTTAAATTTTTAATAGATTTGCAAAAATTTATAAAAACCTGTTTTTACTTTGACATTATGGGGTATTGTGTGTAGATTGATGATGAAAAAATAACAATTTAATCAATTTCAGAATAAGGCTGTAACGTAACAAAATGTGGACAATTTCAAGGTGAATACTTTCCGAATGCACTGTATAAGTCAATGGTCATCTATAAGGCAGCTAACATTATTTTAAAGGTCCGTAATGAACCATTTATAAGGTATTCATAAATTGTGTGTTCACCATTTATTAATCATTAATACCACATAATAATCAATTTACTAACCATTATTTTTGCAGTCCCAAATCTAAAGTAAGTGCTATTTATACTTTATAAATGTTTTGAGTGTATTTTCTCACAAAACGATGGGCATGCCATTGGTAGACATTCCTGCTGTACCTGGTAAAAGAACAAGCACACAACACAGGATGTTTAAGGAAATATACTGTATATATACAAGTGTGATTAACTAGCTTACTAATAACATTTACAAATGTGGGAGTAATGATTAATAAATGGTGAACAAAATGATTTGTAAATGCCATAAACAATTTATTACCCTTAAAATAAAGCGTTACCATAGTCGGTAGCTGGTCACAGCACAGGCAGTGTGTGAGAGAGAGAGAGACACACACACACACACACTGACAAATGTACTGCCAGTTTATTGATATGTTGGCTCTATATTATATATGGGCAGTTGCGATTTTAGCATATAAATCTTGGTGGGGCAAACTCAAACCAAATGTTTTAGATGCATGCCAGCAAAGCCACTACACAACAAAACACTAAACAATACAGTAATTGCACTATAACGGTGACAAACGGTGCCCACAAACTTTTAGGGCCTACATTAAGCTGTCCCAACAGCAGAGCTTTCTTCTTGTCTGGCAGTGAAACTGTTCATTCAGCCTCATTTAATGCCTTTTTAAAAAACATAGCTGATGTGGCTGACTTGCTTAAACAAATGTGGTTTCTACTGACAATTGAGATGCACAAACTATGGCATAAGGGGATGACGAGCGGATAAGAGGCAATCCGTAATTTCGATTAAGACATCAATGACCGAGCTAGGACGGACGTAGTAAATATAAGTATTTGTTCAGCACTTTTGAAATGTACAGCAACAGAATTCAGAACATGTGCCATTCTTACAGCATTCTCCCTGTACACCAAGTCAGAGCCATAGGATAAATAAAGGGGGCATATAAGCAGACAATGAAAGCTCTTACAATATTTGATGATTACATTTCTCTAAAACAGGCTATAGGCTACATGTACACCACCAAGTCAGAACAGTAGGCTAAGTTATGAGGGGGAAAGGGACACAATTATTAGGGTGAGGCACATGGGCTACTAACAACTTACTACACAACATACACTTAGTATTACATTTTTAGCTACAGTATACATATCTCCTTGGCATATTACATAATTTATGCAGCAGCATAAAATACATTTTTGGACTCACCTTGTTGTGCTGTGCTCACTTGAACAGGAAGGTGGCGCAGCGGTCCTTGTGGTCAAATGTTGTCATCAAACTTTGTCATCAAAGTCTGGCATTCTCTGGATTTATGTTGCTTTCAAGACAACTGGGAACTCTGAAAAAAACAAGGTCGAATCATGACGTCAGTGATCTTCAGGTCGGAGCTCTTGAAAGAAGCCCGAGTTCCCGACTTTGAATTCCGAGTTGGATGACCGTTCTAAATGTATTTTCCCAGTCAGAGCTCATTTTTTTCAGAGTTCCCAGTTGTCTTGAATTCACTGAACTCTGGGATTTCCCAGTTCCGAGTTTCCAGTTGTTTTGAACACGACAGAAGTCATGCTGGATTGATAGCATGGCCAATGTATTCAACCTTTTCTGGCCCATGGCATGTTAATATTTATACTTTTAAGCTTGGAAAATGAGACCCTTAAACCCAGACTTGGACCACACACCCACTCCACTGAATAGCATGCTAGTGATTGCTTAGCAAAGCTTGCAGTTAGCCACTGATTCCTTCCAAACCACTCATTGCTGAATGTGCGATTTCCAACTTTATCTGTGGCCAATGACCTTGAGCCTTCTTGGATGGGCACTTATTTTTGTACTGATCTTTTTATTAGAATGTTATTTTATTTTAACAGGGGTTACATAGACAACCAAACAAAGTGCACCACACAGACTGAGTACAATAAAAGGAAGAAGGATACAGAAAAAATATTATACAAAAAGGCAGCCATAAAATGGAGGGAAAAAAATACAAACATCACAATTATAACATGGGGGATTTATGGGAGGTTTTCTACATAGAACCACAATGGAGACCAGATTTTCCAAAATGTATCAGACTTCTGGTGTAAATCAAAGGTAAGTCTCTCTAGGGATAGAATAGCAGAAGCTTGAGAAAGCCACATTCTCGCAGATGGTACTTCAGATGTGGACCATAATGACAATCGGTGACCAAAGTGATATATGGTCTGTAATCTGCAAGTACCTCCTTGCATCTTTCCAAGCTAAGAGTGTATTATGTACTGTAAAATTGTCAGATAAGGCCTGGATCTTTTCAAAGCTATTAATAAATGGTAAGGAAGCTATTGCTCTTGGATGACATGCTATTGATTCCATCCCAACCCAAAGTGAGTGGCGTCGGTCTAGGCACCAACTAATCATGTGCTTGATCTGAGCAGACCAGTAATATAGTTGCAGATTTGGCAAAGAGACCCCTCCTAAGTCCTTAGGCTTAATTAGTTTGGTAAATTTGGTTCTAGGTTTCTTATTGTTCCAGATATATTTAGAGATATTGGCATTCGTTTTTCTGAAAAAAGGACTGAGATAGATGGCAGGGGATATTTGGAATAGATCATTTAGCCGAGGAAGGATATTCATCCTGACGACATTAATCCTGCCAAAAAGAGAGTTTTGATAGGGTAGACCAATTAACCAGGTCCTGTTTAATCTTTGTGAGCAAATATTTTAAGCCTGTTTCAGTTAATTGGAATTGAGATATCATTTCTAAGTTGATTGTAGATGGGATATTCAAAGGTAAAGCCATGGATTTATCCACATTAATTTTGCACCCTGACAGGCTACCATATTTAGATATGATGTCCATTACTGCAGTGACAGAGATCTCTGGTTTAGACATGTATAAAAGCACATCATCAGCAAATAATGAAATTCTATGCTCTTCGTCATTACTAGAACGTATTGCCTCAGCCAGTGGTTCTATGACTAACGAGAACAGTGCAGGAGATAAAGGACAGCCGTGACAACAGCCCCTACCGATAGGAAATCTTTTTGATATTTTACAATTTGTGTTAACTGCTGCTGATGGGTCAGAATTAAGTAATTTTACTAAATTAAGAAAATGGTCACCCATATTAACTTTTTCTAATAGAGCAAACAAGAATTTCCACTCAACTCTATCGAAGGCCTTTTCAGCGAGAGAGACAATGAGTGCAGGGTCTTTAATTCTGCCAAGGTGGTTTATGATATTCAAAGCACGTCTCACATTGTCCGTTCCAAATCTGGATTTGACAAAGCCAGTCTGATCAGGTTTAATGAGGTCTGGAAGTAGGACCTCCAACCTGCGAGCAAGTGTCTTAGCGACTATTTTAACATCAACACCTAGCAAACTGATAGGTCTAAACAAAGAGGAGTTTAATGGTTTTTTGTCCTTTTTTAGTATCAAGCTAATGGATGCAGTTTTCCAGGACTCTGGTATGATGTCTCTTTCGAACATATCATTTAGAGTAGGCATGAAGATAGGGTATATCTCAGGCCAGAACCTGTTGTAGAACTCTGCCGAGTTGCCAGAAGCCATTGCCTTAATAGTTTCCCAAACCTCTTAAACGGAGCATTTAGTCTATTTCTATGCTCATCTGATATAGTGGGCAAGATGATCTTATTCAGATATTTTGTAATTTCGTCTTTCGATCTTGTACATTGTGAAGTATAAAGAGATTTATAAAAGTTGCAAAACGTATTATTGATAAGTAATGGATCATAAGAAGTGGAGCCATCTGCCATCCTTATAGACTTAATCGATTTTTCATTCTGTTCTTTTTTAAGTTGGTGTGCAAGTAGACGGCTCGGACGGTTACTGAACTCACAATATCTTTGCTTGGTAAAAAACAACAGTTTTTTTACATGCTTTGTCTGCTCTAAATTGAGTTTGGCCTTAGCACAAGCAAGTTAATTCCAGTTCGCCTGGGTTGGTTGTTGTTAAAAATATATATATCAGAGAGGCTTGGGAAATGATATAACCCCTTATGGTTGCTTTAGCAGCATCCTAGATAGTTGCAGCTGAGACAGGAGAGAGTTGATTGTCAAGCCAGTAACGTGATAATTTCTCTTTTATAACAGAGCAGAATCCTTCATTGTTAAGCAGAGACGTATTAAGTCTCCAATATCTCATTTTGGGGATTGTTTCGCCAATATCTGGGGCATGGTCAGAAATTACTACAAAACCAATAGCATACAGTGAGGGGAAAAAAATATTTGATCCCCCTGCTGATTTTGTACATTTGCCCACAGACAAAGACATGATCAGTCTATAATTTTAATGGTAGGTTTATTTGAACAGTGAGAGACAGAATAACAACAAAAATATATATATAAATTGATTTGCATTTTAATGAGGGAAATAAGTATTTGACCCCTCTGCAAAACATTACTTAATACTTGGTGGCAAAACCCTTATTGGCAATCACAGAGGTCAGACGTTTCTTGTAGTTGGCCACCAGGTTTGCACAGATCTCAGGAGGGATTTTGTCCCATTCCACTTTGCAGATCTTCTCCAAGTCATTAAGGTTTCGAGGCTGACGTTTGGCAACTCGAACCTTCAGCTCCCTCCACAGATTTTCTATGGGATTAAGGTCTGAAGACTGGCTAGGCCACTCCAGGACCTTAATGTGCTTCTTCTTGAGCCACTCCTTTGTTGCCTTGGCCGTGTGTTTTGGGTCATTGTCATGCTGGAATACCCATCCACAACCCATTTTCAATGCCCTGGCTGAGGGAAGGAGGTTCTCACCCAAGATTTGACGGTACATGGCCCCGTCCATCGTCCCTTTGATGCGGTGAAGTTGTCCTGTCCCCTTAGTAGAAAAACACACACAAAGCATAATGTTTTCACCTCCATGTTTGACGGTTGGGATGGTGTTCTTGGGGTCATAGGCAGCATTCCTCCTCCTCCAATCACGCCAAGTTGAGTTGATGCCAAAGAGCTCGATTTTGGTCTCATCTGACCACAACACCTTCACCCAGTTCTCCTCTGAATCATTCAGATGTTCATTGGCAACTTCAGACGGCCCTGTATATGTGCTTTCTTGAGCAGGGGGACCTTGCGGGCGCTGCAGGATTTCAGTCCTTCACGGCGTAGTGTGTTACCAATTGTTTTCTTGGTGACTATGGTCCCAGCTGCCTTGAGATCATTGACAAGATCCTCCCGTGTAGTTCTGGGCTGATTCCTCACCATTCTCATGATCATTGCAACTCCACAAGGTGAGATCTTGCATGGAGCCCCAGGCCAAGGGAGATTGACAGTTATTTTGTGTTTCTTCCATTTGCGAATAATCGCACCAACTGTTGTCACCTTCTCACCAAGCTGCTTGGCGATGGTCTTGTAGTCCATTCCAGCCTTGTTTAGGTCTACAATCTTGTCCCTGACATCCTTGGAGAGCTCTTTGGCCATGGTGGAGAGTTTGGAATCTGATTGATTGATTGCTTCTGTGGACAGGTGTCTTTTATACAGGTAACAAGCTGAGATTAGGAGCACTCCCTTTAAGAGTGTGCTCCTAATCTCAGCTCGTTACCTGTATAAAAGACACCTGGGAGCCAGAAATATTTGAGAGGGGGTCAAATACTTATTTCCCTCATTAAAATGCAATTCAAATTATAATATTTTTGACATGCGTTTTTCTGGATTTTTTTGTTGTTATTCTGTCTCTCACTGTTCAAATAAACCTACCATTAAAATTATAGACTGATCATTTCTTTGTCAGTGGGCAAACGTACAAAATCAGCAGGGGACCAAATATTTGTTTCCCTCACTGTATGACTGGACAACATGCCAGTAAGTAGAGGACATAAAAAAATTGTCCAATCTAGAATATGAATTATGGGGACTAGAGTAGAAAGTATAGTCTCTGACATTAGGATTTAGCTCTCTCCATACGTCTACTAAACCAGATGAATCACAAACGCTTCTAAGAGTATTTGAGGCACTATGATTCGAGACTGGAGCAGTTGATGATTTATCCAGTTTACCCAAAGTACAGTTAAAATCTCCTGAAATAAACCCAAGTCCCTTAAAGTGTTGATTAAATAATCAAATAATGTCAGACATAAATTGGGGGGAGTCTGTGTTCGGGCCATATTCATTTAGTATAGTAATATGTTGACCAAGTATATTACCTGTAATCAAAATAAATCATCCTTCAGACTCTGTTTCTTGGTGCTCAAATATAAATGGGACGTTATTATTTACAAGGATGGCAGTGCCTCTTTTGTTTGAACTAAAAGAAGAAAAGTACACCTGGCCCACCCAGTCCCTCTTCAGCTTAGCATATTCTGTTGAAGATAAATGGGTCTCCTGTAGCATAGCAATTGAAACCCTTTCCTTTTTTAAGAATGTTAGAATATTTCTTCCTCTTGACCACATCCCCACTGCCCCGAACATTCCAGGAGACTAGTTTTAATGAACTGTTTATGTAACAGTAGTATTAAAGAATAACTTAAGCCAGACTGAGTAGTGCATCACAAAAACAAAACAATTAATAAGATGTTTGTGTAACCCTAAACTAAAATAAATCATAAAAATACAATTTAGAAAACCCCCACTGCCGAGTCCCCAAATGAAACGACATACCCCAAAAACAGTACCGACACTGTTTTCTGTCACGTTACTAACAGGAAGCCCACTAAGGGTTTTTAAGAAGAAAAATACAAAGTTTCATTATGTCCTATTTTGAATAAAGAAGAATTAACATAGATCTATGACCATGAGGATGAAAAATGAATAACCTAATATGTAAAATTGTCCTAAGCATTATCGCTATTGCACTCATATGCACGTACCCGAACACACACACCATACAGTCACATGTAGCCTAGCCTATATAATACAAATTAAAAATCTATACAAATTGCGAGTAAATGAAAATATCCTAGTAATTACGCCCCTTTGCCTATCTTGTGGCCCAACTAAAGGAGCAAATTAACAGGAACGTCATTGGGCTTTGGCTTACTAATTCATGAAAAAATGTAAGAACCTCCGTTCTGTAAATGAAAAGCTTAGTTACATTACACCATAACGCTTATTAATGATTACTTTGTATACCATGGCATGGTAGACGGTTCCATCCCGAGGTAGTCAGCTATCTATAAGCGGTGCATGGACTGCCCAAATAGGGCAAATAAAGTGATTCACGTTCACGTCCATAAGCTGACCATGTGTGCACCCTAATAACATAACTATCAGCCTTCACGGATCTGGGTTCTGTGCCGCTGTTGAATTGATATTGTCCCGGTAGAAGGTGAGCGCAGACTGGGGGTCGTCAAATGTGTGGCTAGCCCCCTGGAAAGTAATCCTCAATTTAGCCGGGTGTATTAGGCCAAATATGACTCCTGCCTTGTGAAAGTGGGCGTTCACATCTTTGTATGCAGCTCTGCGTCTTGCCAGGTCTGCCGAGTAATCTGGGAAGATATGGATCCGCTTGCCATTGTAGTTCAGCTGTCCTCTTTCGCTGGAGGTCAGAATAATTTTCTTTTTGGTCTGGAAGTAATGTAAGTAGACCAGCATTACTCTGGGACGCTGACCGGATTGTGGTTTTGCCGCTAGAGTGCGATGCGCCCTATCGATGACTGGGGGCCTGTCAAACGTCTCACCGCTGAGGACGTCTTGCAGGAAAGAGGCCATGAACTCGGTAGGATTGCCCCATTCCGTCCCTTCTATGATTCCGACCACACTTGTGTGCTGTCTCCGGGAACGGTTTACCTGTTCATTTAGACTAACCTTTAGCTTCATGTTTTCGGAGGTAAACTCTTCGTTTTTGGTCTACAATTCAGTAAGCCGCTTATCGATGTCGGTCAACGACGATTCCATATCCTTTATTTTTTGGGTTTGTGTCGCATTAGTTGTTTGTAGTGTCGCCATAGTTGACTGGACTTCTGTCATAATTTCAGCTCGACGACTTGACACAGAGGAACGAAGTTCGGTCATGAAATCAGATCTTAGTGTAGCCATTTCTGCGCGTATGGTGACTAGCATCTCCATAACATTAGCATCCGCCATCTTGTTGCTAGTCTTTGTAGTGTCTTCTTGTTTACCATTTCATCTCATTTTCCCGGTTCCAGACATATCCAAAAATGCCACCCAAATGTGGATAGAGCCAGTAGGTGTGCAAAGTGTGTTCTCGTTTTGATAGATAAAAGGTTAAAACATAAATGTATCAACCCTTAGTGGAGAGGCCTCGGAACACGTCTTTACGTAGCCATGTTGAAACCGCACCCCTGGATGGGCACTTCTAATGTAACTCTATGCCAGCTTCCAAGGGGCTTGAATTTTCGAGCTCTCCCCATAGATTTTGCGGTGACATAGTGTCCCCATGAGTGACAGAACACTGAGCCAATCACAGTGCAACTAGAGAATATTACCAACCCCTACGCTCCGTATTGTCGCTGGCTGCTGCACCACCAAAGACAGCACTGAGCTAGGCTGAAACACCTGCATTTTGGAGCTGCCTTACTCAAGAAAGCAAAGATACCATGTTTGTATGTGGCCTTATTAACTCAATTATTTATTTATTTACATTGTTTGCAAACTGATATGTGACACGTATTAATGCCCAAATAACATCCAAAACAGGCAACAAAAATGTTTATATTTTTTTATTATATATATATATATATTGTTTGCTAAACAGGTGGGGCCATGGAAGAACTGGGACATTCTCATCTTGCAGGAATTGTGTACAGATCCTTGCGACATGGGGCCTTGCATTATCCTGTTGAAACATGAGTTGATGGCGGCGGATGAATGGCACGACAATGGGCCTCATGATCTCGTCACGGTATCTCTCTGCATTCAAATGACCATTGATAAAATGCAATTGTGTTCGTTGTCCATAGCTTATCACCATGGGACACTGTTCACAACGTCGACATCAGCAAACCGCTCACCCACACAACGCCATACACGCTGTCTGCAATCTGCACGGAACAGTTGAAACCGGGATTCATCCGTGAAGAGCACACTTCTCCAGCGTGCCAGTGGCCATCGAAGGTGAGCATTTGCCCACAGAAGTCGGTTACGACACCGAACTGCAGTCAGGTAAAGACCCTGGTGAGGACGACGAGCACGCAGATGAGCTTCCCTGAAACGGTCTCTGACAGTTTCTGCAGAAATTATTTGGTTGTGCAAACCAACAATTTCATCAGCTGTCCGGGTTGCTGGTCTCAGACGATCCCGCAGGTGAAGAAGCCGTATGTGGAGGTCCTGGGCTGGCGTGGTTACACGTGGTCTGCAGTTGTGAGGCCGGTTGGACGTACTGCCAAATTCTCTAAAACAACATCACACAACACGCGGCTTATGGTAGAGAAATTAACATTCAATTCTCTGGAAACAGCTCTGGTGAACATTCCTGCAGTCAGCAAGCCAATTACACGCTCCCTCAAAACTTGAGACATCTGTGGCATTGTGTTGTGTGACAAAACGGCACATTTTAGAGTGGCCTTTTATTGTCCCCAGCACAAGGTGCATCTGTGTAATGATCATGCTGTTTAATCAGCTTCTTGATATGCCACACCTATCAGGTGGATGGATTATCTTGGCAAAGGAGAAATGCTCACTAATAGGGATGTAAACAAATTTGTGAACACATTTGTGCTCCTTTTTAAGTGAATCTTCCTGAGTGCAATGTTGTAGGTCAAATACAATCTCTATCTTCCTTGGTGCTTCCAGTGACGTCAGGATCCATTGGAAAAGCCTTTTATCACCGGAAACCAATTAGTATGGTGGGACTCATTAAGCAACCAGAGGACAGCCAACAAGATTAGTGACGCCTCCTGAGATGACATCTGAACTTTTGGCAACCAGTGGTGTAAAAAGACACCTAATTAAAACCGATTACATGAATTAACCATGTGGGATTAAACAAGCAACAAGAGGGCAACATGAATACGATTAGGGACAATGACGTCTGAACTTCAGGGAAAGAGTGGTATCAAAACAGATGTCCAACTAAGTGTTTATTAACGTTAACACTTTGGAAAAGTTCCTGGAATCTAACTTAATTGGCCAACAAGCTGTGATTGATAATTAGCTTGCTATAGCTTTTAGCAAATTGACTGAAGTGTTCCTGAGGAAGCGGTGTTTATCCAAATACTACACTCTAACACATTGTTCAATGTAAACTAATGGAATGAATCAAATGAAAAACATTTAAATAATTATGTGACTCTTCCTGACCACATTGTCATAGCTCCAATGCAATAACAATCTTTATCTCCTTTGGTCACCTTGAGCGACTCACGTGTGTTACGGTAACTAATTATAGCTAATTGACTGAAGTCTGTTCACCATCTTCTGGTTCTCACCCTTTTCAGGTTTCTGAAGTTACAATTTCAGTACCATAAAGAAAGAGTTACCTAATATATTTCCGCTAAAATCCCAAACATGACACTGATAATTTATTAAATGACAATCAGTCAAGAGTCATATCAATTATTGTACTTGTACTTAGATTGTTGTTTCATGCTCATCAATATGGTTACTTCATTCTTTGACCCTGATCTTCTTGATTAAACAAGGCATCTAAAGATTCTAGCTTTCTAGCTACTCTTACCTGCGGACCTTATCCCTTGGCTGGACCTGCCCTTGGCTGGCCACTTACACAAGGATTAAAAGGACATCAGAGGGGTATCCTAAAAGGCATGCTAGATCTACTCAGGGTTTTCTAAAGCCAACCAGCTTCAGTTAACTTCACATTCCAGCTCAGGCTTTATCTATACTACGACGGTGGATATCGCTTGTCCACCTGCCGCTAACTCTAGCAGGCTTGTAACTGCTAGTGCATGTCGCACATGGCTAGTCGAATGGCAAACTCTTCATTGAGACAATGCTGAAACATCAATCAATGGTTGAGTCAGTGCCACATTTTCCTTTGTGCTGAAAGACAAAATGAAAGAAAAGTTATCTTGCAAATTCAACAGGCTACGGTGTGAAATAGGCTTTAAGAAGTGCAGTCTTTATTTTATTACTTATCATTAATGACATCTTTGGTGTGCTTTGGTGTGCTTATCAATGCACAAGCACCTTTTTTCCTATCGATTGTTTTCATTTTTATTAAGTCATACAAAAGGGTTGCATTGTGTGAAGTTTAAAATGCATTTTGTCATTGCTAAATGTGCAATGTGATATATTTTAACATGACCATTTTTTTACACAAAAAAACCCATTTGATTAATAAAACATTTAATCAGTCGTCTTCAAATGAAGGGGGTGATGACTCAGTCTTTGCAAGAGGGAGGGAATCTGATTGCATTGGTCCTCAAATTGTGGCCCAGTCATTTCATTCAGGGTAAGTAGAGTTAGCCGTGAGTTAGACTGCCCCGGAGCAGGTTAGTTCTGAAGGATTTGTTGCCATAGAAATATACCTGACTAAAAGATGAGCCACTTTCGTATGACCGGTTGTCCCGAGTTGAACTCAGAGTTGACCAAAGTTACCTTGCTAACTCCTCAAACCTGCTCCGTAGTATACCCCTCAGGTCATGTCAGGGCCATTAGGATTTGTAAACAAAGCAATCAATTAAGGCAGAAGCATGCAGTAGTGTTCCCCTGCTCAGATGTTGCTGACGCATGTCAGATGTTACAACGGCTGGATAGGTATGTTATGTATCAGCTAACCACATCATATGTCAATGATTTGGCACGCAACCATTGGTTGATGCGTGCAATGACCCCTGTGAAGGGGATTTGTGACACCTGTAGGGACCTATAAAATCTGTGACGAAGAGAACACGGACGGAATCACGGAATCCAGACATTAAAATGGAATTCAACAACATAAAATTGTTTAGCTATTGAATTTACGAGGAAATCAATTAAATGTATCGAACTTATTCTAAAATGTATTAATTTGCCCATGTTTATCATAAGACATAAACAGAATGCATTTAATTAACTATTTAGCAGTCTTATGGCTATTTAGCAGTCTTATGGCTTGGGGGTAGAAGCTGTCTCAGATCCTGTTGGTCCAAGAGCCGATGCTCTGGTACCGTTTGCCGGACGGTAGCAGAGTGAACAGTTTATGGCTTGCGTGGCTGAAGTCTTTGGCAATTGTTGGGGCCTTCCTCTGACACTTCCTGATATAGAGGTCCTGGATGCCAGTGATGTACTGGGCTGTCCACACCACCCTATGTATCGCTTTGCGGTCGAGGGCGGTGCATTTGCCACACCAAGCGGTGATGCAGCCAGTTAAGATGCTCTTGATGGTGCAGCTTTAGAACATTTTGAGGATCCGAGGGCCCATGCCAAATCTTTTCAGCCTCCTGAGGGGTACAAGGCGCTGTCGTGCCCTCTTCACAACTGTGCGGGTGTGTGTGTCTCACATACACACAGACACACACACACACATAGTTTAAATTAATCTCAGCAGTTTGCAGTAATGTGTAAACAAACCGTCACTATGGATGTCTTTCTTCTTACCAATATACTCCTTGGGCCCAGAATCAATTTTAGGAACAACAAAGGAGCTTAAACTGTAACAGTTGTTTAAACCAAGCCATTTTTATATTTCATAACTGCTGGCCCCTCTAACCCATTTTGGCCATGGTGTTACGTTACGTAATGTATGTGTGCAGCACAGGAGGTTGTTGGCACCTTAATTGGGGAGGATGGGCTTGTGGTAATGGCTGGAGTGGAATAGGTGGAATGGTATCAAATACAGTATATCAAACACATGCTTAGATGCCATTCCATTCGCTCCGTTCCATCCATTATTATGAGCCGTCCTCCCCTCAGCAGCTTCCACTAGTGTGCAGAGAGAGAGAGAGAGAGAGGAAAGAGAGGGAGGGAGGGAGGGAATGGTCCCATGGTTCTAACCTGTATTTGACATCTTACATTTGTCACAGTGTAAAGAAGGCTTAGGGGAGCAGATACTTGGAACAATGACTCCAGGAGTGCTTGGTGTCTCAACTTTAGACTACTTTAGCCTAAGCATGGTCTATGGATATAAAACACACAGCCCCAGGCATCTTCAACCGGGAGGCAAGGCAGATCCTGGAAAAACTCCAGTAGCTGTAAGTCTGCCTGTACTAAATGTATGTAGTTCAGTCCTTGAGATGTTCTGAATTATGTCATGTTTTATATTTTACAGTTGATGTCGGAAGTTTACATACACTTAGGTTGGAGTCATTAAAACTCGTTTTACAACCACTCCACACATTTGTTGTTAACAAACTATAGTTTTGGCAAGTCGGTTAGGACATCTACTTTGTGTTATAATTCACTGTATCACAATTCCAGTGGGTCAGAAGTTTACATACACTAAGTTGACGGTGCCTTTAAACAGCTTGAACATTTCCAGAAAATGATGTCATGGCTTTAGAAGCTTCTGATAGGCTAATTGACATAATTTGAGTCAATTGGAGGTGTATCTGTGGATGTATTTCAAGGCCTACCTTCAAACTCAGTGCCTCTTTGCTTGACATCATGGGAAAATCAAAATAAATCAGACAAGACCTCGTAATTTTTTTGGTAGATCTCCACAAATCTGGTTCATCCTTGGGAGCAATTTCCAAATGCCTGAAGGTACCACGCTCATCTGTACAAACAATTGTATGCAAGTATAAACACCATGGGACCACACAGCCGTCATACCGCTCAGGAAGGAGACATGTTCTGTCTCCTAGAGATGAACATACTTTGGTGCGAAAAGCGAAAATCAATCCTAGAACAACAGCAAAGGACCTTGTGAAGATGCTGGAGGAAACAGGTACAAAATTATCTATATCCACAGTAAAACAAGTCCTATATCGACATAACCTGAAAGGATGCTCAGCAAGGAAGAAGCCACTGCTCCAAAACCGCCATTAAAAAAGCCAGACTACGGTTTGCAACTGCACATGGGGACAAAGATCGTACTTTTTGGAGAAATGTCCTCTGGTCTGATAAAACACAAATATAACTGTTTGCCCATAATGACCATCGTTATGTTTGGAGGAAAAAGGGGGTGCTTGCAAGCCGAAGAACACCATCCCAAACTTGAAACACGGGGGTGGCAGCATCATGCTGTGGGGTGCTTTGCTGCAGGAAGGACTGGTGCACTTCACAAAATAGATGGCATCATGAGGAAGGACAATTATGTGGATATATTGAAGCAATATCTCAAGACATCAGTCAGAAAGTTAAAGCTTGGTCGCAAATGGGTCTCCCAAATCGACAATGACCCCAAGCATACTTCCAAAGTTGTGCCAAAATGGCTTAAGGACAACAAAGTCAAGGTATTGGAGTGGCCATCACAAAGCGCTGACCTCAAGCCTATAGAAAATGTGTGTGCAGAACTGAAAAAGTGTGTGCGAGCAAGGAGGCCTACAAACCTGACTCAGTTACACCAGCTCTGTCAGGAGGAATGGGCCAAAATTCACCCAATTTATTGTGGGAAGCTTGTGGAAGGCTACCCGAAACATTTGACCCAAGTTACACAATTTAAAGGCAATGCTACCAAATACTAATTGAGTGTATGTAAACTTCTGACCTGCTGGGAATGTGATGAAATAAATAAAAGCTGAAATAAATAATTATCTCTACTATTATTCTGACATTTCACATTCTTAAAATAAAGTGGTGACCCTAACTGACCTAAGACAGGGAATTTTTACTAGGATTAAATGTCAGGAATTGTGAAAAACTGAGTTTAAATGTATTTGGCTAAGGTGTATGTAAACTTCCAACTTCAACTGTATGTGGGCCTCAGGAAGAGTAGCTGCTGCTTCTGCAACAGCTAATGGGGATCCTAATAAAATAAAAAATACTCATACAAATAACAAGCGCAGCAGGCTTAAGCAAACGGAGGGAGCCGATGACTCATCAGATAAATTAGTGTTTTCTTTGTTTAGGGAGGGAGGAAGGAGGGAGAGAGAGAGGGAGGGTGTTGGCCAGCTGAGACTCCCTCCCTTCATGAGCCCAGGCCTCTCCACTGATTGATCTGTAGTGATTAAACCTCCGCCATCACTCTCCTGTTTCTCATCACAGAAAATCATAGTCTTTCAGCACCACCACTCCCACCTCAGCTTAACTAGGCTGATGCTGTGCAGACTTGGGAAGCAGTGTAGGCTGGTCTCGGAGCTCCGCGCTGCACACTAAATCCAGTCCACATATGGGCAGAGAGCAGGCAGGGCCAAGGCCAGATAATATCCACTGAGAGACCTTTCATCCATCTGCCCTTGATAATAATCAGTGGTTCCTCTCAAAAGACAACATCAGCCATACACACTCATCTCCGCATTCATCTCCATCTTCTCTCAGCCCTTCATGTTCCTGGAAAAGAAGCTGTCTACCCTCTTGTCTGGTCTTTCATTTTAGCAAGGTGTATGATAGCCAGAGTGGCAGGGCTTCATCATGATGATTGTGTGAATGCCTACTGTGTAGCTGCTTAGGCATGTTACTCATCAGACTCTTGCTGTAATCTTGCACTGCTTGACACCAGCACTTCTCCCGTTCTCTGGCCTCCTCATGTTGTCTCTGTGGTCATATGATCAGAGAGCAGCTTTCGACACAAAAATGTCTCCATTATGGATTTATGTGACAGGCTGCAACACAAGATATGGCTCTGGGAAGACTGTGATAGACAGGGATTCAGAGCACCTACAGTGAGGGAAAAAAGTATTTGATCCCCTGCTGATTTTCATTTTGCCCACTGACAAAGACATGATCAGTCTATAATTTTAATGGTAGGTTTATTTGAACAGTGAGAGACAGAATAACAACAATAAAATCCAGAAAAATGCATGACAAAAATGTTATAAATTGATTTGCATTTTAATGAGGGAAATAAGTATTTGACCCCTCTGCAAAACATGACTTAGTACTTGGTGGCAAAACACTTGTTGGCAATCACAGAGGTCAGACGTTTCTTGTAGTTGGCCACCAGGTTTGCACACATCTCAGGAGGGATTTTGTCCCATTCCACTTTGCAGATCTTCTCGAAGTCATTAAGGTTTCGAGGCTGACGTTTGGCAACTCGAACCTTCAGCTCCCTCCACAGATTTTCTATGGGATTAAGGTCTGGAGACTGGCTAGGCCACTCCAGGACCTTAATGTGCTTCTTCTTGAGCCACTCCTTTGTTGCCTTGGCCGTATGTTTTGGGTCATTGTCATGCTGGAATACCCATCCACAACCCATTTTCAATGCCCTGTCTGAGGGAAGGAGGTTCTCACCCAAGATTTGACGGTACATGGCCCCGTCCATCGTCCCTTTGATGCGGTGAAGTTGTCCTGTCCCCTTAGCAGAAAAACACCCCCAAAGCATAATGTTTCCACCTCCATGTTTGACGGTGGGGATGGTGTTCTTGGGGTCATAGGAAGCATTCCTCCTCCTCCAATCACGGCGAGTTGAGTTGATGCCAAAGAGCTTGATTTTGGTCTCATCTGACCACAACACTTTCACCCAGTTCTCATCTGAATCATGAGCAGGGGGACCTTGCTGGCGCTGCAGGATTTCAGTCCTTCACGGTGTAGTGTGTTACCAATTGTTTTCTTGGTGAATATGGTCCCAGCTGCCTTGAGATCATTGACAAGATCATCCCGTGTAGTTCTGGGCTGATTCCTCACCGTTCTCATGATCATTGCAACTCCACGAGGTGAGATCTTGCATGGAGCCCCAGGCCAAGGGAGATTGACAGTTCTTTTGTGTTTCTTCCATTTGCGAATAATCGCACCAACTATTGTCACCTTCTCACCAAGCTGCTTGGCGATGGTCTTGTAGCCCATTCCAGCCTTGTGTAGGTCTACAATCTTGTCCCTGACATCCTTGGAGAGCTCTTTGGTCTTGGCCATGGTGGAGAGTTTGGAATCTGATTGATTGATTGCTTCTGTGGACAGGTGTCTTTTATACAGGTAACAAGCTGAGATTAGGAGCACTCACTTTAAGAGTGTGCTCCTAATCTCAGCTCGTTACCTGTATAAAAGACACCTGGGAGCCAGAAGTCCTTTTGATTGAGAGGGGCTCAAATACTTATTTCCCTCATTAAAATGCAAATCAATTTATAACATTTTTGACATGCGTTTTTTCTGGATTTTGTTGTTGTTATTCTGTCTCTCACTGTTCAAATAAACCTACCATTAAAATTATAGACTGATCATTTCTTTGTCAGTGGGCAAACATACAAAATCAGCAGGGGATCAAATACTTTTTTCCCTCACTGTACGTTCCCGGCAGTACATCCATTCAGACATCCTACCTTCACTGGTAAGAAGCTGAGCCTCCTGGCCCTGTCTGTATGTTTGTCTGTCTCCAGCCTGGTGGATTTGTCTGGTTGGCTGGCTTGGAGGGAGTGGGTGACAGCATGGTGAAACATTAGCCAGACCACCTAGAAACAGGGAGAAACAGGGGAAAAGTGCAGTAAACTGTTTGATTATTGTGCCTCTGCTCGTTGCCAAAGTAATATTTAACCGTTCCCATAAAGCAATGCTTGAAAAATTGACTTGGGAATGGGAATGGCCTCATTGTGGGCCAGGGTCCGGCCAAACCGGGGGAAGAGGAAGTGGCATTTCACCTCAGATGGATCAGGGAGTGTTTATAGGACGCTCTGGGCAGATAGGCTGGCTGGTGTGACAGGGAGGTTGCGGGAGGCTCGCGTTACCTTTTATTACTGCTCCATAACAATGCATGTATCCAATCACAGTCTAGTGTGTGAATGATTGACAGGTGAGTGGGAGTATGGTAACCTGGCAGTGGTGCTGCTAAGTGGTATGTGTGGCACTCCAGACTGTGGACACACTGCGTGCTGAGACATACAGTATGCACCAATACAAGCTCAGGTTTCTAACACATGTAGATACTCATGTCGAGGATTAAAACTTCACTGTCTGAATATATATCTTCAATTTGTCAGGCATTTCTTCTGGGGAGAAATGAGCACAAACAATTCTTGTTAACCATGAATTCTCTCCTAATCGAAATGTAGCAGTATGTAACAGGGGTCAGTATGCTGCTAACAGCTTAGCTTCCTCCACTGTCCAACTGCCTCATACTTGGATGAACCAGTGAATCTCTGCTTTGCAAAACACGTGACCGCCCTACCTGAAACTTTCCAATGGTTTGAGCTACCGAAAAGGATCTAATTCGATAGCTCCATACGGACCATTTCAAGCTTGCTGTGGAGTGAGCTTATGGTACGTTCTTAAATCAGTTACACTCACCCCTTCTAAACTCACTACACAGCGAGTTACCCCAGCCATTGAGCTAAGCCCAACTGCCGATCTGGGTCACGGCATCACTGTAACGGGGGTCAGTGTGCTGCTAACAGCTTAGCTTCCTCCACTGTCCCATACTGTGCTCAAACCAGTGCTCCTCTGCTTCGCAACACACATGACCGCCCTCCTTGACAACATTCCAACAGTTTGAGCTACCGAATGTGATGGCTCCAATGTGATTATGTCTGTTATATGCATTCCATCTATCCCCTGGTCATATATTATTCTGTAACTTGTAAAAGTAATACATTAAGTCCTTTCTTTATGTTTGCCAAGTACAATACTGTACACTATATACTGGAAACACTCAGTTTTTTATTTTAACTAAAACATAACCAATCTTTGTTAAATATTAATACTGAACAACTTTTAACAGCTAGGACAGCTATTTCTGGTCCCAGAATCCCGCTTAACTGACAGGTTAAAGTCTGCTTGAAGAGCTGCTAACTTAGCTAAGCTGCTAACGTTAGCCATCAAGCTAACGATGTTAGTCCCAGATGAGTTTTTAAATGGAGCCCTCTTTGTCTGGAGAAGTAAATGAACAGTTACAGCGCTGTAGGAGCTGTATCTACTATGCTTTGTTTCTTGACAAACTGGATCACTCAGAGTTCCAAAGTTTGAGGTGGCTTCCGTGATCACGCAGGTAGCCAGCCTGCGGGGGTGAGCGTCTCCTCCAGTTACAACAGGGAGAGTACGCTCTGAGCTTTCACACAGTGGAGGCGTCTTATGGCTGGAATGAGCGTGCTCTGCGCACAGCCTTAAGGAGAGGCTTACGGGAGGACATCAAGATGGAACTCGCATGTCGGGACGACGAGATGGACCTTGATACCCTAATCGCCACGTCCATCCGTCTTCACGACATGTTGAGAGACAGACGGCGTTCCCAAAACCTCTCGGAGCCTCGACGCACACCCCAATTGAGCTATGGAAGCCGCCCTGCCTCCGAGTCCTCACCCATGGAGGTGGGCAGCACCCCCTACACCACCACAGACCACAGATCTCCGGGCAGCTCCCAATCTAGGCGGTATGACTCCCGTCGCCGCTCCGTGAGTGTTACGTCATCTCCTATCACAAAACCATTGTTTTTAGTTCCCATAACGGTGACTGGTTATTCCTTCTCTTCCATTTCCACTGCAATGATAGATTCCGGCTCAGTGGGGAACCTTATAGATAGGGAGCTGGTTTCTGAATGGGGGTTGCCCACCGTGCCACTGCCCTCTCCGCTACATGTCACCTCGCTGGACAATAAACCCCTTGGATCACGCACCATTACGCACGTCACTCTCCCAATCACCATCACCATTACCACAGTACCGGAGCACCACGAGGAGCTGTCATTCCACATCGTCACGTCACCCCTTCACCGGATCGTCTTGGGATAGCCCTGGCTCAGACTACACAACCCCACCATCAATTGGATTACCAAGAGGATCACAGCCTGGTCCACCTCATGCCGGAATATCTGCCTGCCGGTGGTTTGTTGTTCCACATCAGTGGAGAGTCCGGAGTCCGCCCTCCAGCCCAACATTCCATGTGAGTACGCAGATCTCTCCGATGTCTTCTCTTGATCAAAGGATACGTGTCTCCCTCCACACAGGCCCTGGGACTGCACCATTGACCTGCTGGAGGGACAACACCCCCCGAAGAGTCGCATTTACTCCCCAGAGACTGAGGCCATGGAGAAATATGTGGCGGAGACCCTGAAACAGGGGTTCATCAGATGCTCTACCTCTCCTGCCTCCGCCAGCTTCTTCTTCGTGGCCAAAAAAGACCAATGCACCTTCTGTGTTCCAGTCCTTCATCAATTACATGTTCCGAGACATGCTGAGTAGACAGGTGGTGGTGTATATCGACGATATCCTGATTTAGGAGAGGTTCACCACAGCACCCATCCTAAAACACCCAGATCCATCTTGTCCTTTCATCCTGGAGGTGTACGCATCTGAGGAGGGCGTGGGTGCGGTCCTCTTCCAGCGGCAAGGTAAGCCAGAGACAATGTATCCCTGTACCTTTTTCTCTAAAAAGCTTAACCCCGCAGAGAGGAACGATGAAGTTGGATATAACTGCCTTAATTTTGCCGGACCCCAGGATGAGTAGTTGTTGCCTTGGTAGCAGCTAATGGGGATCCATAATAAATACAAATACAAATAGATTCATATCTGTAAGAAACTCAGAGTTCATGATTAATAACAGTAAGAAACTCTCACATGGGGGAACCAAACTCTCATTGCATTCGTCTTTCGGATTCAATAGAGACTGTGTGTGTGTGTGTGTTTGTGTGTGTGTGTGTGTGCGTGTATGTGTATGTGTGTATAAGTGTCATGTCTGTAAGAATGTTTGTGTGTTTGTGCATGCGTGTGCATATGTTTTGTGTGCGTGCGTGTGTGTCTTTGTGTGTGTTAATGTTTAATGTGAGCAGGCCTTCAGCAGGCAAGCAGGTTGCTGTTGAAGCTGTAGGTCGATGGGGCTCTCTTTGACATTAAGCAGCGCAGGGCTGTGTAGCGGCGGCCCAGCGGCCTCTCTCTAATCTGCCCTAATTTAGGTGTGCTCTTCCTGCTGCTCAGCTCCGGCCTGGAGACAGCCTGGCGTCCTCTCCGTCACACACGCACGCACACAAACACACACACTGTACGCCCTCCCTAGTCCCCCAACAAATGCCCGCTCCGAACCCCCACTGCTCCCTCAACCAAGTCGTACAATAAAACCTCTACAGCTCAGCAGTGTACATCTCATATCAGTCTACTGTACACACATACTCACAAATACAAACATTGACAACTTTGTTTACAACAGGTATTTCATACACATAAACACTACAACGCTTACCAATGGTGGAAAAAGTACCCAATAGTCATACTTGAGTAAAAGTAAAGATACCTTAATAGAAAATCAAATCAAATCAAATCAAATCAAATTTTATTGGTCACATGCGCCGAATACAACAGGTGCAGACATTACAGTGAAATGCTTACTTACAGCCCTTAACCAACAGTGCATTTATTTTAAACAAAAAAGTAAGAATAAAACAACAACAAAAAAGTGTTGAGAAAAAAAGAGCAGAAGTAAAATAAAGTGACAGTAGGGAGGCTATATATACAGTAAAATAAAGTGACAGTAGGGAGGCTATATATACAGGGGGGTACCGTTGCATAGTCAATGTGCGGGGGCACCGGCTAGTTGAGGTAGTTGAGGTAATATGTACATGTGGGTAGAGTTAAAGTGACTATGCATAAATACTTAACAGAGTAGCAGCAGCGTAAAAGGGATGGGGTGGGGGGGCAGTGCAAATAGTCCGGATAGCCATGATTAGCTGTTCAGGAGTCTTATGGCTTGGGGGTAGAAGCTGTTGAGAAGTCTTTTGGACCTAGACTTGGCACTCCGGTACCGCTTGCCGTGCGGTAGCAGAGAGAACAGTCTATGACTAGGGTGGCTGGAGTCTTTGACAATTTTGAGGGCCTTCCTCTGACACCGCCTGGTATAGAGGTCCTGGATGGCAGGGAGCTTTGCCCCAGTGATGTACTGGGCCGTACGCACTACCCTCTGTAGTGCCTTGCGGTCAGAGGCCAAGCAGTTGCCATACCAGGCGGTGATGCAACCAGTCAGGATGCTCTCGATGGTGCAGCTGTAGAATTTTTTGAGGATCTGAGGACCCATGCCAAATCTTTTTAGTCTCCTGAGGGGGAATAGGCTTTGTCGTGCCCTCTTCACAACTGTCTTGGTGTGTTTGGACCATGATAGTTCGTTGGTGATGTGGACACCAAGGAACTTGAAGCTCTCAACCTGTTCCACTACAGCCCCGTCGATGAGAATGGGGGCGTGCTCAGTCCTCTTTTTTTTCCTGTAGTCCACAATCATCTCCTTTGTCTTGGTCACGTTGAGGGAGAGGTTGTTGTCCTGGCACCACACGGCCAGATCTCTGACCTCCTCCCTATAGGCTGTCTCATCGTTGTCGGTGATCAGGCCTACCACTGTTGTGTCGTCGGCAAACTTAATGATGGTGTTGGAGTCGTGCCTGGCCATGCAGTCATGGGTGAACAGAGAGTACAGGAGGGGACTGAGCACGCACCCCTGAGGGCCCCCGTGTTGAGGATCAGTGTGGCAGATGTGTTGTTACCTACCCTTACCACCTGGGGGCGGCCCGTCAGGAAGTCCAGGATCCAGTTGCAGAGGGAGGTGTTTAGTCCCAGGATCCTTAGCTTAGTGATGAGCTTAGAGGGCACTATGGTGTTGAATGCTGAGCTGTAGTCAATGAATAGCATTCTCACGTAGGTGTTCCTCTTGTCCAGGTGGGAAAGGGCAGTGTGGAGTGCGATAGAGATTGCATCATCTGTGGATCTGTTGGGGCGGTATGCAAATTGGAGTGGGTCTAGGGTTTCTGGGATTATGCTGTTGATGTGAGCCATGACCAGTCTTTCAAAGCACTTCATGGCTACAGACGTCAGTGCTACGGGTCGGTAGTCATTTAGGCAGGTTATCTTAGAGTTCTTGGGCACGGGGACTATGGTTGTCTGCTTGAAACATGTTGGTATTACAGACTCAGTCAGGGACATGTTGAAAATGTCAGTGAAGACACTTGCCAGTTGGTCAGCACATGCTCGGAGTACACGTCCTGGTAATCCGTCTGGCCCTGCGGCCTTGTGAATGTTGAAATTACTCAAGTAAAAGTGAAAGTCACCCAGTAAAATATTACTTGAGTAAAAGTCTAAAAGCTTTTTGTTTTAAATATACTTAAGTATCAAAAGTAAATGTAATTGCTCAAATATATTTAAGTATGAAAAGTAAAAGTAAAAGTATAAATAATTTCAAAGCAAACCAGACGGCACGATGTTCTTGTTTTTTTAATTGATGGATAGCCAGGGGCACACTCCAACACTCAGACATCGTTTACAAACGAAGCATTTGTGTTGTCCGCCAGATGAGTCTGCCAGATCAGAGGCAGTAGGGATGACCAGGGATGTTCTCTTGATAAGTGCTTGAATTTGACCATTTTCCTGTCCTGCTAAGCATTCAAGAATGTAACAATAACTTTTTGTTGTCAGGGAAATTTATGGAGTAAAAAGTACATTATTTTCTGGAGTAAAAGTAAAAGTAATAAAAAATATAAATAATAAAGTAAAGTACAGTAGTACTTTAAAGTATTTCTACTTAAGTACTTTACACCACTGATGCTTACTTCCTCCAGATGTGTTACTGAGTAGGCTTGTCTAGGCGATGGGACGATTTGGGAAGTCAGGATGGGGAGAGTTCAGCTGACATACATGATCATCTGTCTTACTCTCACCATGTAACACACACAGCGTACCATTGTCAACCATCAGTCAGTCCTCCACACATGTCCAGTGTGTATAGAGGACTCCACAGGACGGTGGACCAGAACACCATGCAGTGTTAACAGGGATCCGTAAAGGTAAATCAGGAGGCAGCTCAGGCCCATTAGCACTTAATCAAAGTCGGATGTGTGTGTGCTGTTCACAATGGAATCATCAGTCCTGTGTTAAGTGTGGTGTCAGAGCTGTGGCCATTATCTCCTCAGGGCTGGATAAACACAGAAGCCACAGTCTGCTGCCCCACACACCACACACATACACACACACACACACACACACACACACACACACACACACACACACACACACACACACACACACACACACATCCTGTAAACAAAGACCCACCAACACGGACATATCACCACACTTTGAGAGAGACTCCTCACGTGACTCCTCTCAACTACTACCAGTCATACACACAGTCATACTCATACAGTGTATACAAAATATACACAAAAGGCTACACAAGCCCAGGTAAACATACAGTAGTCTTACAATACAGTAAGCACACACGGTATGTACACACACACACACACTCAATCAACTCTAAGGATAGCTATTAAAACTAGATTCCAGATACCCTCTTAGTAATGTGTGTGAAAGTGACATGGCCAGTGCACTCTCCCTCATCCTCTCAGGCAGGGCAGGGTTGCTCTGAGTTACGCTGGGGCCTACTTTTACGATGTCCCTCTGACCCTGGCAGGACAGGGAGAGGGAGCACTGGGAAGCAGCACAGAGGCCCTGACCTGCTGTACCACTCTGTCCCTGTCTCCTCTCCACACTCCCAGGGGGACCCTGGGAGCCTGGCAGAACATCTCCCATCACATCACAGTTCCCAGGACCAGGGACTTAACCCACCCAAGAACTCAGAGGAACCCAGAGGCAGCCTCTCGCTTTGCTCCGTCAGCTCCACCATGGCTCCAGGACCTCTGGTTCCCCTCTGGTTCCCAGGACCACAGGGCAGCTTGCCAGAGCCTCTGGACACTGCCCAACGATAGTCTCCCCCTCAAAAACTGTTATCATATTATAGAAATATGATGGGGCTTATCACTATGTGAATGCAAGGTTCCCCTTCCTTTTTTCTTTTCAAACATTGAAAGTGTTGAGCTACTCTTTTCTTGTATGTAGCCACGGTGGATTTTTCCCTTGTGCTAGTTTCGTTTTGACGCTTGCTGTGCTTTATTCATGTACACTGAACTAAACTCTGATTTCGGTGTTTTACCTCCTGCGCCTGACTCCATCATTCACAACTCATCACACATGGGCCTGTCTGATGCACCAGCCACCTGAGGTGTGATAGGACATTAGTCTTTTTTTATTAAGAGAAACCATTACTGTGCTTTAATAAAAAGGGCATGCCACTGTCGACTGCAGCCAGGCACTGATATGAATGAGTGGAGGGTGTTGGGGGGTGATAACTATAACAGCTAGAGTAGCCCTATTCGGCTGCTGTGGAGGACAGAGGGGTACAGATGGACCAACAGATAGACAGGCAGACAGAAAGCAGGTTCATGCTGATGCAGGAGAGCCAGTGGGAGTATGAGTGGGTGGTCAAAAGTGTGCCACTCTCATATCAAATTCGACGTATTATAGATGAACCTCTATTTTTGACGGATTAATTCTGCGTGGTTTCAGGGTTCATTCCGCATGTTTACAGGGTTAAAAAAGAAACAACTCAAAGGTTAACAGTTTAGGCATTCATTCAAGGTTAGGGCTGTGGTTTGGGGAAGGCTTAAAACAAAATTATTAAAAACGACTCGCTATTACCCTCAGGTATCATCAGTATTCTTAGTATTCTTGCGGCTTGCTAGAGTATTGTAAACTGCCATAGGGCAGTGA